>NW_026262679.1:2741500-4101000 GCF_021869535.1 Mytilus californianus | reverse complement strand
AGGGGAACATTACATGAATGAAAATGGGATAGTAACCACCCAAAATCGGATAGTTGGCAGGTCTATTAATATAACACATGTGCTCAATGAAAGATGTAATTTCTTGATTTCTGATTTGTCTGATAATGCAAATGTATAGTTATTGTCCCTTTTTATTAAAGGGTGATCATGTTTAAGTGCACCCCCTTATTTTATATACTTGAAATCCTGACTAATACGAATACGAAAGTTTTATTTTGATTCGGTTCACATATAACAATACAAACATAAGCTCTTAAGAGCTTTTTACCGAATATAAGGTAACACAAACACAACATTAAAACACACAACATGCAGACAGGATATATAACAGCACAGTCATATCGAAATACATGCAAAGCACTTTTAAAATACATATCTAAAGCCAAAGCTGAAGCACAACTAAAAATTAAGCACAACTAAAATTAAGCACAAATAGAATATAGCACACATGCAAAAATTTAAGGCATAATAACATGTTAGAGCAACTTCTAAAATATGATAAAGCTTATCTACAAGCAGAACAACAACATTTTGAACCATTCCAAGACTGTATAAGGCTCTTAAATTGAGAAAAACTGTTTTCAGTCCTGAAATGGTCAGGTAGGCTGTTCCACAGAGTAGCAGCTGCAAATTTAAAACTTTTCTTACCAAACTGTGTAGTTTTTACATGTGGTATATCCAGTATATTACTATATCTGAAAGAATATTTACAATCTTTTATATTTAATAAATCATGTAAACAGACAGGTGCTAATTTATTGACTATATTAAAAGTTTCAATTGCCATAGATCTTTGTCTATTGTCTATTGACTAGAACACTGTATTGATGAAATATATAGTTTTCATGACAATTCACAATAGATTTAAGCAGAGTGATTCTGACAGTTCATTTCAATCAGATTTCTTATACACTGAAATTATTTAAAAGTACATTTTTAGATATGAGTGACCATCAATCATATGACTAAAATAATCCGATTATAACTCGACTTGATATCATTAAATTTCCAATAATCTTATGGTGTCTTGTTGGTAGTTACTTTATGTTTGTATATTTTGATGTTTTTTAAGATGTCTCGAGTAACTCTAGTCTTTATTCACCTATTTTCGTTTAGATAGCTTTCAAGAAAATGATGTAAACATTGGAAGGACTTGTTTCTGTAAATAGGCGTACGCTTGAGACCCGGTGGCTTTCTTCTGCTTCTGCCTGATAATGGCCACAATCAACGAGCTGATTATTATGCCATGACTTAGGTGCGCATACAGACCCCCTCCCCCCACCCCCCAATTTGATAATTTAGTTCAGCTTTGTCAGCGAGGCTTTAAAGGCCTCGACTGACGGTGCTGATGCTACCCCAGGAGGGAGAGCTCCCAATCCAATCCCTGATCGTTCTCGGGAAAAATGAGTACTTCCTGTAATCACTTCTGGATGCTGGAATTTGGAAACTTTTGTCGTGCATGTTCCTCGACAGTCGTGTTGGTTGCATAAGACGACCTTCCTTAGTTACAGCCACTTTGTTGTTTTCTATTTTATAGAGCATAGTTAGTCTAGCGTCTTTTCGCCTTTCTTTCCAGAGATGGCCATTCCAGGTGCTCAATCATTTTGCTGACACTTGAGTGATTATGGTGTTTGTTGGAAAAATATCTTGCTGCTCGTCTCTGGACCATTTCTAGACGATCTATTTCGGTTTTAAAGTATGGGTCCCATACTGGACTTGCATACTCTATTATTGGTCTTGCGAGGCTTTTGTATGCATTTTCTTTGACTGAAGTTGCTCCTATGTTTAGATTTCTCTTAAGGAAGACTATTATCCTATTGGCTTTGTTACATATGTTATTGATATGATCATTCCACTTCAGTTCGGATGTGAAGGTGCATCCAAGGTATTTAGCACTCTTGACAGGTTCAAGTTTGTGGCCATGCAATGTGTTCGATGTTGGAATGGTGTTGTTTTTGCGGCTGATGGTAAGAACGTTGCATTTGTCCGGATGGAAGGACATTTTCCATTTGACTTCCCATGTTCCCAGTTTGTCCAGGTCGCTTTGAAGGTCGTTTGAGTCTTTGTCAGATGAGATGGTAAGATATGCTATTGTGTCATCAGCAAATAGGCGGACAGTGGATTTGACCCCATCTGGCATGTCGTTGATGTAAAACAAGAATAATGCAGGACCAAGTACAGAGCCTTGGGGAACTACAGATTCTACATCAATATGTGATGAGCTCTCTCCATCCACTACGACTGCTTGCGTTCGATGGGATAAGAAGCTGGCAATCCATCTATTGATTTTACCACTGATACCGTAATGACACCTTTTAAAAATGGCTGGATCCGCCCCTGCAGATGTCATGTTTATTTTTTATTATACATATATATGTGCCTACTCTAAATACAATTCGTCTTTATTGTAGATTTCAACATTTGTCTGCATGTTATTTTAGAAATATTGTCTTTAAACTTGATTTTAATTTTGTTTTTAATACTGCAGTATCGAATAAATAATTTATAACTTTTATGAAATAAAGCAAGATTAATTTAAACTGATATTCGATGGTACTACAGTAGTAGTATCAAATTCCGAAATGGAACGCAATAATACATTTACATTTTACATAAGACACAAGATAACTGATATTCGATGGTACTACAGTAGTAGTATCAAATTCCGAAATGGAACGCAATAATAAGGGGACGAAGTCCCCTATAACAGTAGAAAAATCAACAAAAAAAAAAAAAAAAAAAAATCGGGAAAATTTCCCGAAATTTTCATTGTACTAATGAACTCAAAATTGTTAACTTTTTTTTTGTAACTTTTTTTAATTCCCGCATTTGCGCAGAAATCTACTTCCTTCTTCCGGTCTCGTTTGTCATGAGACTTTGAGTGAAATATATATCAGTCCAGTAAAATATAGGAAGGAACACAATAACAAATTCATTTGTAATTAGTCTTTGATATGAAAAAACGTTACCTGATGATAGCGTTTCTTTGTTTACATTGAACATTGAATATGACGTCATAACTAAAATCCCTAACAACAGAACCAAAATCGGAAACGTTACGGTATTTCCGTTTCTTTTTTAACAGATAAATTTAGAACTTAACATATGTTTGAATTAAAAAATTTATATAGACTTCGTCCCCTTTCACAGGTAATGCCTGCCTCATATTAAGGGGACGAAGTCCCCTATTACGGTAGAAAAATCAATAAAAAAAAAAAAAAAAAAAAAAATCGGGAAAATTTCCCGAAATTTTCATTGTACTAATGAACTCAAAATCGTTAACTTTTTTATTTTCAGACTTTTTTATTTTCCCGCATTTGCGCAGAAATCTACTTCCTTTTTCCGGTCTCGTTTGCATGAGTCTTTGAGTAAAATATATATTTATCAGTCTAGTAAAATATAGGAAGGAACGCAATACCAATTCCATTTTTAATAATTCCTTGAATGACTTGATATGAAAAAACGTTACCTGATAGCGTTTCTTTGTTTACATTGAATATGACGTCATAATATAAATAACGTCACAACTAAAATTCCGAACAACAGAACCGAAATCGGAAACGTAAGGGTATTTCCGTTCTTTTTGAACAGATTTTGAAGTTAAAACATATGTTTGAATTAAAAAAAAATAATTCATACAGACTTCGTCCCCTTTCACAGGTAACGCCTGCCTCATATTACATTTACATTTTACATAAGACACAAGATACATTGTATAATAAATTGTTAATAAATTAGTATCGCCATTTCTAGCCGAATCACTTGTGACTAACTTCGTTTGTAAAAAGAAAATATAAAAAAAAAAAATACCGAGCTCCAAGGAAAATTCAAAACAAAAAATCCCTTGACAAATGGCAAAATCAAAAGCTCAAACACATCAAACGAATGGAAAATAAGTGTCATATTCCTGAATTGGTACAGGCATTTCCTCATGTAGAAATGGTGGATTAACGTTTGCCTGTCGCGTCAGTTGGAGACAATCGGATAGCCCTTTGATTCAGAATCAAGTTTAACCATTTCTACTCTCAAGCGTCTGTAAGACGAAGAATCTCAAATATTATCTCCCCTGAAAGCGCCAGATACGATTTCCAGATCGAAATCAGTAAGGGGAAAGAACTCATTAATCTAATGCAAACATGGCGGCGATCCGGGGAAGATCTAGTTTTGTGTTTACAAAAAGGTTGGTTATGCAGATCGTATGAAGAATAATGACTTGTATCTTCGCCATAATTTATTTTAGATCATGATCTTTCGATTTATCTATATGCCTATTATAATCACACGGTGCAAATATGTTAAATCTGACTGCAAAAAAGTTGTGCTATTGAAAAATGTTAAAATTGAAATCCCAAGATAATGGGGATTTCAACTTTTTCAATTTTCTGGCGTATAAAAGATATACTTTCATATTTTTTTAAGTTATAACTTAAAATATAATTGATATATTATTGTTACTTGATATTATATGTTGAAAAAGTAAGATCGGTAAACAAAATAACGAGTTTTCAGTTGCACATGTTGCATGTGGCGTCTAAGTTCAAGACATTGGTCACGTGATAAAAGGTCAGAGTTTACCGTTTTCTTGTGAACGTGTACACCTCTTGGTTTTTTACCTCGTATCGTCTAATTGTAACTCGTACATAAATAAAACTTGTAGGGTCCAAATCTTGAGTGAATAAGCTTCATTATTATGTATACTTATTTATGAAAGGTGTTATAAAAGTAATCTAAAACAACGATGGAAGTTGAAATTTTTTTTGGAAAATTTGCGTAGGTCTACGGAAAATCCCAAATCATTTCTTAAATGGGTTTGGTAACGTATGGAGGGGTATAAAATATGAAGTAAAACCATTTTCTGCATCTTATATATTAATTATAGATCATAAATTCCCCGGATACGCAATTGTGTCAGCTTATTCGTGGCGAAGCGGAGATCAACGGGAGATAACTCCGTACACGCGTCGTAGGAAACTGCAAGTTCACAACAGTAAATTAGAGTAAAATTAATGATTGTAGTTATATTTCGACACTTTCTTGAATAACCATTCAATATTTTATGTTCCTCTACTCTTGTAACATTAAAATAGTCATGGAATGTTTGAATATGGCATTTTTTCAAGTACCCTAAAACAGGTTTTTGAAAACTTCCAAAGAAGAAAATTATAGATAACTGACTTTTCTCTGAAACTTGGACTTATTTGTATATTCTCAAACAACCTTTTGGTAGATGGAATGATACAAGTCTTTGTTTTACTTTCTTTGTATCAATATTCTTAGAAAGGATATGAAAATAAACTCAGTGTTTGTACATGTTGGTTGTTTAGAACAGTTTGTTTAAATATATTAAAATTTCACTCTAAAATTAGACTTGAATTTTTATATTTAAATAAGTATCTAACATAGAAAGTTGTTAATCTGGTGCACTGAAAATGTTCCATCAGAAATGAGATTTAACAAAGTTATTTAGACTGAAGAACTTGTCACTTTTTATGCTGATCATATGGAGAAAAAAGAGTGATATTATAAATTCTAACACAGCATCAATTGTGAAACAATAGTTCTTTCCTACAGACATTTTATTTTTCAAGATGTGAGGCTTGCCTATCAATTTACATATTTAAGATTTCACTGTTAAGAGTGGAAAAATAACTTATTGACAGAGAGTCTGTATGGGAATGTTTCTCTTGATATTTTTAAATACATTTATGTTACCAACTACATTGTATCTTTGTTTTTCTACTATGATCTGCAAAGAGATGGGTTCTTTATGTGTGACCTCAATGATTGTCAAGCATGATTATTGGTAGCCTTTATTCCTGATGTAACAATGGAAAATTCTGAGAAAAGCAAGAACTTTTAAGCAGATCCAGGTCTTTTATAAAGAGAGGGTGGATTATTCCTAATTTCCATATACAGAAAAAACATATTTCATTTCATGCCAAATAATTACATACAAGAGGGGTTTATCAGCCATTTGTCAGCAGAACTTGTGTTACAATAGAATTTAACTTTGCATTACATTAAAATACAATATGGAAAAAAATAAAATGTAGACAATACATGCCCCCTCCTCTTTGAAAATTTGCTTGATCCACCCCCGAGATAAGAAACTATATAAGATGTACAAGTTCCGTTGCTCGCTCTTAATCAAGAGAAAAAATCTGAACATCCAAAAAGCCAGAAATGGATTTAAAACATTATAATCAACACAAAGAAAAAACTGAACAAAAAGCTGTATTGCAATCTGATATCATGCAGTTCTCATAATTCCTATTGCATGTATTACTTCAAGTTTTGATTTTTTCCCTTATATTTGAATTCATAAGTCCTACAAACAACTGTTGAGTCTTTTAATTAAATTATTGATTGAATAATGAATGATTAGCTAAGCTGGTCTGTAAATAAAGTCTGAAAATGCTTTGTTTAAATAAAAGAGTGTTATTATGTCATAAAATATACTGAATCAACTTCAAATTTAATCCAAATTCATATTTAACTGCTCCAAAATGCATAGTCAATTGAACTACAAAACAAAAACCTGAGACTACTATAACAATTAACATAGAGATTGGTCACTTCCCATGTTATAGTAGTCTCAGACAAAAACAAAGCTGACTTCAATACATGTACAGTATGTTCAGAAATTTTTTGAAGAATGGACAACAATGAGATATTTATTTTTCTGATATCAGAAAAAATCTCATAGTATCAAATCAGAATGAGAGTTCTTTTTATTGAGATAATCAATTTAATCGCATTATTTACTTTAATAAAAACCTCATGATAATATCTGAATTTACAGTCATGACTTGTCAACCTCTACACTTAAAAATTTAAGGTTCCTAGGCCTAAATGTGGTTGAAATACAGACAATTTTGGTAACTTTTACAAAAAATCTCTTTTTTATGACATACCTTACAATTTCAGAATAAGCTGCATTAAGTTATATATGTATCACATATAAGAATGCTAGTTTGTATTTTAATATCATGATTATCATGATTATTGCAATAAGTTGTTATTATTCAATTAATTAAAAAAAACATCAATTATTTTTGAATTGATAGATCTGGAACTAGTACATACATTTGTTTTTTTAAACATCTATATACTATTCATTAGGGAACTTATTCAAATATATTTTGTACAAGACAGTCATGGCAGTTCACAATTACAGTGGTCATTATAAACATAATGACACAATTTATACAACCAAATCTTATTGTTGATATATGTAAACTGAAATCATTGCAGAATTTTTCTTTCAAATGATTTAATGTTTGTTAGTCACTTACTTTAAATACTTAACCTGTACTAAAATAAAGAGATGTGGTATGATTGCCAATGAGATAACAGTATAGAAACTATCCACCAGAGTCCAAATGTCTGTTAGCAGTTAAATTATAAGTCACTTTACAGACATCAACAATGAATACATTTCATTGTTATCAGGCAGATGAGGAAAAAGAGTAATGATAGCTTTTTAGCTTACTACATGTACAAGAGAATATAAGAAATATAATAATATAAATAAGGAAATAATAGAGACAAAAAAGACAGGACTTAGCCACTGGACTATATGTAAAGTGTTCCCTTACTAATCCTTAAAGGAGCTGCTGTATACTTAGAAAAAAGGTTGTTGAGGACTTGGCCACATCAATCAGCATTTTTAGACACTACATTATGGTCGATTGCAATCTGCCCTATTTGCTCCAACCTCTAATGAGTATTAAAATTAATACCTAGGGTGGGAATTAAACCCATGTATGTTCATTTACTCTATTGTTCTCTATGTACATACATGTACATGTATATGAAATATATCAAATGCAAAAAAATGCTGGAATGTAAATATGGTAATTTACATCATGTACATTATTACAGCCTCTTTTTTTAAGGACCTAGTAAAGGATTTCTTAGGCAAGGTGTATTATATAACTCTTGAAAGTAGTTAAATGCAATTGTAAAATTAATTTTATCTGCTGTTAAACAATGATAACACGATAATGGTTATTTCTAAGTATTTAGTAACAACAGCGTGCAATTTAGGTAAACAAACATCAATAATCTACCACGTGTTTGTCTGCTGTGCTTGAATATTCATAACGACCCATCGGGTTTATTTACACGAATTTTTGCTAAAGCAGACAGTTAAACATGTCTGTTTACCTAGTAAGTTCTATAAAAAATGCATTTGCTGTTATGACTTGTGTATGCATGGAAATATAATGAACATAACATTGATTATTTACCGTAAATATTGAATACACATCATTCCTGAGCTATACACACAAAACACATGGCACTGTTGTAACGATGGCTGGTAACGTATAGCCACTTTATAACAGTAAATCCCATTGGATAAGCTACCCTACACAGTACATAATATGCAAATTAATGATTGGATACGAATTTGTGTCAGCTCTCAAATCGATGGAAAAATGTAAACATTGGAATCCGCCATTTTGACATAGGAAACAAACTAATTTTGAATCTTGGATTAAAGGACATTGCGCACATTGCCAGCGTATCATGCATAACCAGTCATGTGCAAATATATCTTTTAATTAGTTTTATACACTTACTTTTCTATGTTTTAGTTAATTTAATGTTTTAATTTACTACAGAACGGAACATCGTTCTCAAAGACGCCGTAGAAAAAATTATAGGTGGCGCTGTTTGTGGGCGTAAACATTTTACATACGGGTACTTTTTTTGTCGACAAATTGACCTCTATCTGTCAGATTCAGGCGTTTGCCGTTCAACTGCCATTAAAGCGTTTGCCGTTCAACTGTTGTTATTTTATTGATATGCTAATGAAACACAACGTCAATAATTGTTTACCACCCAATACATGTCCAACTCTAGAAATAGTCCCTAATTCTGAAAAGGATGTTCAGAAGCAAAAGTGATTTGCAATTTACAACCATATGTAATGCAATAATTAGTGTTTAACATGCATGATGTACAAAACAATATACATGTTCAGCTTGGATGTTGAGTTATGCAGTGTGTCTGGTAGTTATCTGAAGGTATAATCCATAGCCAAGGTCAGCTGCCTTGGCTATCATATATGTGTCCATCTTCTTCTTCTTTCAGTTTCCGCACTCCATCATAATATTGATGACTATGTGCCGTACATCTGATCATCTATCCCACATTTATATGTACATGTAGGGCCTAGATGTCATTTAGTTGTGTCATATGGTTGCTGTCTCATCATACATTGATATATACCCTGGCTGTATCTTTTTTATTCACATTACCACAATAGAAAAGCTCATATATTACATGTATATATATAGCAAAATTGCAATTAATTATTTAATAGAAATACATATTGTACATTCCTCTTCTTAGACAGTCTGCACCAAAATCTTTTCCAACTACTAGTCCGAAGGCAAATATTCAGACATTTTCCTTGTGTGTCTAAAGTTAAACAAAGTTTTGCAAAAATTAACTAGTCCAAATAAAATTTTACTAGTCTGGGGAATTGGATTAGTGGCTAACAGTGCAGGCTGCTTCTACATTTACACAAACATGTATATATACAGTTTGTATATGTACAATGTACATGAACTGCCTCAGATGTCTTGTAGTAATGTCAGGTACAAAATGTAACTAAACTGTAGTGTGCAGGCATGAATCATGGGAAGTTATAAGTTGGATCTGGGGCCAAGTCAATCTATTGACTTGAAAAATGGTTTTGCTGCTTCTCTGCTAAGCACCCTCTGCTTTGAGGGGTAACTAGAGTAAATACTTGGTCAGCTGAGGACAATAATTAAACTGATGCAGATCCTAGAGTTGAAAACCCCCAAAGCTAGATAATGTTTGGAGTGAAACAAGTCTGTATCATATATATTAATTAACCATAAATGTAGCTCCATTGGGGGGGGGGAGCAAAATCCATCTCTGTGAAATGTCTGATACCTTAAGCCGCTCATGTCTTCCTGTAGAATGTTTACAGTAGAAATGGCATGTTAAAAAGCTGACTAAGTGGCTAAAGTGCGTCTGTCTAGCACAAAGCAGTGTTCATACTCACATTACATAACATGTAAAGTTTGCCATTGAATTTTACAGGGTTGGCAAATTATTATAAACCTGGTTTTCTAAGGTTAGGCAATACCCCCAGAAGTTGGTGATAAATGCATGTTGTACAGGGTAATGTGGTTGTTGTTTTCTTGACCCATGCTGGATGGGGGATATAGAATATTTTGTACCTTGCGTCCATCTGATGGTAGGTATACATTGTACATTTTTTGGTGTCAGAAGTTATTAAAATCATTATCAAAGGTTAATACCAGCAAGGTCTTGGAACTGTGCTGTCAAATTGTTTTTACAGGAGTTATGGATAATGCTGCTTGTTAATAGATATTATAGGGAAATTACATTGTTAGGGATTTCTTGACTACATTTTGTAAGATATTTAATACATAGAAGTATATAAGAACCCAACAAATTTTTCTCAAGTAATATATAATTGTCCTTGGACAGATAAAATATGTGCCACATTGGAAACTATCTGTCAATATTGTCATGTTTTATTTAATTTTAATTTTACACAGAACAGTTCAAACACATTGTAGTTTCATAATACCATTGCCATATATAAACATTTTACACAGAAAAACCCTGAGTTATTTTAAGAGGAGAAAAAAAAATCAATTTCTTCAATTTCTCGAACAATTTCATATACTAAATGCACAGAACAAGTATTGTATAAAATAAGGATATATGTGGTATGATTGCCAATGAGACAACTATCCAACAGAGTTTAAATGACAGGATTAAAGCAACTATAAGTCAACAAATGGTCTTCAACAATGAGTAAAACCCATACCTTATACAAGACCCTGACATAACAGAATGGATGAAAGAACATTATTTGAACAAAAAACTTTTTTCCAGTTCAAAGAATATTACTGGTAGTGTAATATTTCAATTTTTTTTTTATTTACAGATTGTTTGTTCACTGTTGGTCACTTAAGTGGGAAAAACTGATTGGATAAAGATATTAAACAGTCTTTATAGTACTGGTGAAATAGGTGAGTTTTCACAGTGGTAAATTTGTTTGTTCTTTTTGAATAGGGGACATTTCAATAGTAAAATTAAATCGGTATTAATATTTTGCATTGTAATTGGCCACTGTACCATTTGTAGTTAAATTAAAATAAAGTTTTTATGTTTTGATTTTGATAAAACAGTTTACCTTTTACTGCTATAAAATGTTTTATTCTTTATTTCATCTCTCAATTTCAATTTTTGCAGGAGACTCATCTGATTGTGGAAGTTTGTGTAGTGGAAAGAAGGAGTTACATACAGATGCTGTTTTGAATCATAAGAAATGACTGATATTAATTCATTTCTTCAATTCCTCATTAGCTTCTTCACAAGGAATAAATTGTGTAAGGAGTTCTATATTCTATTTAAAGACCTAACTTTTTTTTTCCATTTGAGTGTATGAAAGCAAATTAATTGAATTCATTCTGAAAACTAAGCTTAAATAGTTTTATGTACCGGTACATGTATATGTGACTTTATCTTTACTTGACTTTTTATTTATAAGTTATTTAAACATTAATAATTTTATTCTTTGTATGAGAAGCTATAATCAATCGACTATATATGTTTTTCTCGCCTGCGATGAAAGTCCGGGAAAGTGAGACATAAGGGTTCCTTTTCTGGCGATGATGGCTCTGGCATCAACAATTGTTAAGTTTGCTGCTTAAGTTAGTAAGTTTGACAGGTATTACTTGTGATAGATCATTGATATTTAATATAAAGTTGTATTACTATCAGTACATATCAGTTTGACAACTATTTTGAGGACCTGTCCCTAGGATATGGTGCAGTGACTTGGATTTAGAGATTTTCAATATTAATAGAAAAACAAAGGATATGAAGTATCCATCCATGACACAAAATCAGTAAATGCACAACAAAAAAGCAAAGGAACAGTGCTTTTATTGCTGTTCTTCATCTCAAAGTCACAGTGAGACCTCAACTCGGAGCAAAAAAACTCTCACTTTACTGCAAGTTGAAGACAGCCCCTAGCACCGGCTTTAGCAGAATTCTTTGCAAAAATAATTTGGATAGACTTTGTAAGATGTAACACCACTCAATCGGGTTAAGTCGAAAAAGAACATACTGGAAAGTAGTACATATTTAAAACAAAAAAAATTTACTGCTTAAGCTAGTTTGATAGGATCTAATTCTGACACATACATTACAATATATCCAAAAATAAAGTAATTGTCTGATACAGAAGTTTTATGTGTTTTAAATAATAATGCTGTTTTTGCCTTCTTTGTTTTTATTCCCTTTTAAAATATATCATTTTGTCCAACAAATTTTAAAAAAATCTGCATTAAGGCTTTGTAATATTGCAAATATTTGACCTGATAACAATTTAGACTGTTGGAATCATCATTGGCATCATAATGATATCAAGTTTGACCTGACATGAGGAAGGCAAGTGTCATAAACTTATGAAACAATAAAATTGAGAATGGAAATGGGGAATATGTCAAAGAGACAACAACCCGACCAAAGAGCAGACAACTGAAAGCCACCTATGAAACAAGTTTGTTTTGGATCAAGAAAATACTCAAATTAATACAATAAACAATGTATACATTGACATATACACACATTAAAAATAGATGAGTTGTGAGAGAATCCTTTTTTTTTAAGCTAATCTGGCAAAAGTGACTAATTGTGTCTTCATACTCAGTTCATTGTTTGTCATCTGTAAACCTTTTAGCTCACATCCCCATAAAGCCACTGAACTACTGTATAAACTTACTTGTTGTCCATTGTAAACTTTTTACCAAACTTGAGGTGAATGGTTCTTATGGTGTCTAGTATAAACTTTGTTGATTTTTATTCTGGTCAGTCTGTACACAGCAAACACTTTTGGATGAGTCTTTAAGGAATTATTACCCTTTAATAGTGATTTAATCAATTTTTGCATTTTGGGCAAATTCAATAGTAGTTTAAAAGAGAAACTGTAACCAACCAAAATGATCAGCAATATGCATTGATTAACAAATAAGATATGAGTGCTGAATTAGAATGGGGTCTATAATGTAAGAGAGTGGTCATTTTTGAAGATGCAAATACATTTTTGTTTCGCCTTGACGGAGTCAAAAAGCGAGACATAGGTATGCTGTTTCCAGCGTCAGCGGCGGCGGCGTCAACAATGTATTAGTTTGTGATTAGGTCTAGTTCATGGTGAACCACTAGTGGTAGGTCAATGATATTTGGTATGCAGTTGTATTAGCATTGGCACATCTCATTACCATGGAGATTATTTGGCCCCGCCCCCTCAGTCAAGGTCTATTGACTTTGAAACTTTTCATAGTTTACATGTATTAGTTTGTGATTAGGTCAATTTATGGGGAACCACTAGTGGTAGGTCAATGATATTTGGTATGCAGTTGTATAAGCATTGGCATATCTCATTTCCATGGAGATTATTTGGCTCCGCCCCCTTAGTCATGGTCTATAGACTTTGAAAATTTTGCTAAGTTAACATGTATTAGTTTGTGATTAGGTCAGTTCAAGGGGAACCATGAGTGGTAAGGCCAATGTTAATTGGTGTTCAGTTGTATAAGCATTAACACATCTCATTTCCATGGAGAATATTTGGCCCCGCCCCCTCAGTCATGGTCTATTGACTTTGAAACTTTTGCTTAGTTTACATGTATTAGTTTGTGATTAGATCAGTTTAAGATGAACTGCTAATGTTAAGTCAATGATATTTGGTATGCAAATGTATTGGTATTTGCAAGTATCGTTTCCATGGAGATTATATAGCCCCACCCCTGATCATGGTTCATTGACTTTGAAACTTTTACATAGTTTACAAGTTAATGTTTGTGTTTAGGTTTGTTTAAAGGGAACGACTTTTAATAGGTCAATGGTATTTGGTATGCAGTTGTATTAGCATTGGCACATCTCATTCCATGGAGATTGTTTAGCCATGTACCTTCAGTCATGGTTCATCGACTTTGAATATTTGCATAACTTACCTGTGAAAGTATTGCTATTTGAATTTCAACATTTGCATTATCAAAATTACAAAAAGGCGAGACATATCTCTGTGATAACAGTTTATGTAGATCCAAGTGAGTGACAGAGACTATTGTCTAGTTAAAAAAGCTTCCCTGAAACTACTGAACCAATTCAAACCAAAGTGACATGATCGATGGTGCTTAGTGGTGTGTAAAATATTGCTTAAATATTGTATGTCAATAAAAGACGAGTTGAAACAAAAAAAGATCAGCATTTTAGGCGCATTGAGCCTGTAGTTTACCGTTTTGCTGTGACTGATAACAGCTTCATATCAGGATCAGTGCTGAACTTATATACTTTGTTGTGTCTTTCTGACGAAGTTTTGTTTATCTTTAAAATGTCACAAAGAGTGGGTCATGGATTAAATTGACCACTGTCTCGAGTCACAGGGAGGACTGGGCACTAACAAACATTATTAACCCTGCCAGGTTCTGTATGCGTTTGTCCCATGTCATGGGGGATCAAATTGAGAATGGAAGCGGGGAATGTGTTAAAAGAGACAACAACCCGACCAAAGTGCAGAAATCAGCCCATAGCCACCAATGGGGGTCTCATTGGGTGGTTCTGATCCCGGATCCCGCTTACTGTTTTGACAGATTCCCGTATCCCGCCTACACTATGTACGTAAGCAATTCTCATTTCCCGTATCCCGCTAGACTTCATTTCCCGTTATTATTTCAATAATTTGACTTTCACGTGTCACGCTTATAAAAAATCGGCAATCCCGCGTCACGCTTAGACCCCAATGAGACCTACACCAATGGGTCTCATAGGCGGATCCAGGCCCCCCCTTTCGTGGGAAAAATTTGGTTGATTATATAGGGAATCACTGAAGCATGACTGGAGCGGGCCCCCCCTTAGGTCAGTCAGCGGGCCCCCCTTATGAAAAGTTCTGGATCTGCCACTGGGTCTTCAACACAGGTGCTGCAGTATTTCGGTGATTGTCGTTGGTTGCTGGCATTCATATTTTATTTTCGTTTCCGATTCTGATAGTGTGTTTTCAAAACGAGAATCAAAAGAATTTGTAAAGATTTGGGGCGGTCCAGAATTGCTTGTACGATTTAATGCTAAACAATGATATATTATCCAATTAAAGGGGGCGTACGCATTCTACGCCCTCTCCCTTAATCCATACATAATTGGATTGAGGTGAGGGGATGGGTAGACAAGTGGACCCGCCCACCCTTATGGGACTACATGTCTATTGCATATAGACTGTATGCCCCACTCCTGATGTTTTTTAGTGGTTCCCCCTTTTTTTTTAAATCCTGGATCAGCAACGGAAATGGTATATCAGAGACATATATACGTGCGCGGATGTCTGTCTGTGTGAGTTTAATTATCTAGTGTGGTATATTTTTTTAGCAATTGTTTCTATATTGTCTCTTGACAAAGAATTAAAATATATATGTCTCTGGGTATATGAAACATTTTGAAGATGAAAAAAGGGTAAAATATGATGTAAAGCAATGCATATATATTACTCTTCAAGGGTATTTTGAAAACACACATTGGAACTGGAGCAAATGCATGTAGGGCTGGCCTACATCTGTGGTAACATCCCTTTTCGTCATCAATACAAATAAGTAGGATTATTTATCCAATGAAAGAAAAATAAATACCTATCGGATCGCTTGCCAACCCGTGTATTAAAAAAGTAAGATATGATCATGAAATAACGTATTAAGGGAAATCATGAATTTATACAAAATATATTCATTCGTATATCTGCATATCCTACCGAGAGTTCAAATTTTTAAATTCATAATGAGAAAAAATACAATCAGTTAAACTGACAAATTCTTTGAAAAGGAATAAACCATAAAGGTAATGAAAACCGTGTGTTAAACTTCAAACACAATACCAATATCAAAGGTTACGGCTACAGCGATTATTAAAAAGAAATAGAAAGGGAGTCATAAAATTTAAATTGCATGAATTATAATATAATAGCCCAATCATTTTATGACCTCGGAGTCAATACTTTCTATTTCTGTTTTCTGATATTTTCATTGCTTATTTTACTATTTCTTATATTTCATTTTCTATATACCGTTTTTACTATCAAATGCACCCCCCCCCGGGCCCCCCCCGGCCCCCCCCCCCCCAAATAAAGAAAGAAAAATGAAAATATCACCAAAAACCCGGCTTTGAAAAAAAAGGATAATGCGCACGTTTCCGGACTAGTGTAACAAGAGAGAGAAAAACAACCGTACGTAAAATCATAGCTGTATAAAAAACACGCACATCTATGGTAAAATCCAGGATTTGTATAGTGAAATCAAATCCTTGGTAAAATGAAACAGTCAGTCGAATACACCGCGGACCAAGCATAAGCTAGTGTACATGAAGTATTGCAGATTAACGACAAACTATCTTCTATTAATTCGATCACACAAAAAAATAAGAAGCAAAAAGCAGAAAAAACAAATTAATTAATAAAAAAAAACACTGTCGATAATGGTTATACTCTCTACAACAGTATAATGGAGGAACGACGGTGGCGCGTGGTTGTGATTAATACGCCGCCTAGATAAACAAAACTGTGTATTGACCTTTTAGTGATAGAAAAACAGAGTTCAAATATATAAATATTCATGTTATAACTTATTGTCATGCTACCGTCAAAACTTTTAAACCAATAGCATGACACAAATTATTTTTCGAACAGCTCTGATATTTTCTCATAAATTATAGTCAAACCCAGAGAGGTTCGAACGAAATCTTCCAAGCATAGTATCATTGGTTTCCTTCCCCCTTACTTATATTCCCCTGTCGAAATGGATCTGAAAGTAAAAGAACATCAACAAACAGAGATTTCAGATCATTTTGTGAAATTGCAAGATGCAAAAAAGTATAATGTTAATTTTGTTTTCAAAATACAAATACATTAGAAGAAGAAATGTGTTTATTTCCAATTTAAGGCCCCGAAGGGCATAAACATTTGGCATATATATTGATTTAAGGTTCATGTACGTGGACCCTATGCCTATGGTGAGGGTTCATAGTCTAATGGTTAAGACCGATGGAAATAGTGCTGAAGGTCCTGAGTACGATTCTGACTCGGGGCGCTGGAAATTTCAGTACATCAGGAGGGTGATTTTCACCGTTCCACGCATATCTCTGGTACCCAGACCAGAGTTTAACTAGAATGGGTACTCTGGGGGCCACCGTTGGTCAAAGTTACCCCCGACTTTGACCTGGAGATCAATCGGTTGATATCTCTTTGGTTTGTCTGTTCCATGCAGAGCAGCCCAGTGGTATTCTCCGGGTACTTCGGCTTCCTCCACCATAATAACAGAATCTGCCTGGTGTCCTAGCACTTCCTTTGTGTTCAGGTGGGGGATTGTCCTTGTAAATATTGTTGTAAATACGTTAGTGACACATCTCCATAAATCCTGATACGGAGTTGTGCACGGATTCCACTGTACCCTCGCAGCTCTCAAGGGGTGGTCCCAAAAAAAAGGGATCTACGTACATACATGGAAACGGGGAATGTGTCAAAGAAACAACAACCCAACCAAAGAGCAGAAAACACCGTCAGCTGGCCCTAAATAGTAATGTATACTTGTTCAGCAAAAATGGATGTCACACTCAACTCCGAAACATATAAATGAACCAAAATTTAAAAAAACATACAAGACTAAAATCATTCGTTAATATAACTCAACATGCAGACATCTTATACGTTCGGGTATTTCACATCCAATCTTTTATGGTATTATTCTTTACAAAGCACAAAAATGTCAGTATTCACCTCAAAAGCTAACAAAACCTTTAAACAGACTTATTAAGAAGGGAAATAGTTACAATACTGTTGTCAGGTCATTAAAGATTGCATATTTTGGCTTTAATATTGATTCACTTATAGGGTCTTTGCATCGAAATTAACACATTTATTCTAAAACCAGTTGTTGGTATGACGCGGGTTATGTTCTTCTCATATATTTTATGACGGTATAATACTAAACCCCCTAACAGGAGGGATTGTGCCTGATATTCATATGATGAAGACATAATCTTTCAATCAGTTTAATTGAGGTCTGGAGCTGGCATGTCAGTAACTGCTAGTAGTCTGTTGTTATTTATGTATTATTGTCATTTTGTTTATTTTCTTTTGTTTCCTATTCTGACATCGGACTCGGACTTTTCTTATACTGAGTTTTACTGTGCGTACTGTTGTGCGTTTGTTTTTTCTACATTGGCTAGAGGTACATGTATAGGGGGAGGGTTGAGACCTCAAAAACATGTTTAACCCTGCCGCATTTTTGCGCCTGTCCCAAGTCAGGAGCCTCTGGCCTTTGTTAGTCTTGTATCATTTTTAATTTTAGTTTCCTGTGTATAATTTGGAGTTTAGTATGACGTCCATTATCACTGAACTAGAATACTTGTTTGTTTAGGGGCCAGCTGAAGGATGCCTCCAGGTGCGGGAGTTTCTCGCTGCATTGAAGACCCATTGATGGCCTTCGGCTGTTGTCTGCTCTATGGTCGGGTTGTTGTCTCTTTGACACATTCCCCATTTCCATTCTCAATTTTAACAAAGGCCAGAGGTTCTTGACTTGGGACAGGTGCAAAAATGTGGCAGGGTTGGACATGTTTTGTGAGATCTCAACCCTCTCCCTATACCTCTGCTAATGTGGATACATACATGTACATATGGCTAAAATGGATGCATTTTCAGAATGTTTTGGAAAATAAAAAACTTAACTGAATTTTGCAGTGCACTTTTTTTCGTCCCTACAGAAGCTGATGAAATTAACAAACAGTTGAGTTTCACTTGATATGGTCCACTCAGTGACACAGTTTAAATCACCAATTATTGTCAGGTATCTATTGTCCCTCTATTTTCCATTTCAATTATTACCTATGGGGAAGTTCTCAAACCTCTTTCAGAACTTTGTTTATTTTGGCACCTCCTGTAGGAATGAAAAAAAAGTGCACTGCAAAATCCAGTTCAGGTTTTTAATTTTCTAAAACATACAATGCATTTGAATTTGATTTATCTAGGGCATGCTATGCCTTAAAACTTTTCCAGACACACAGGTTTGTCTGTACTCTAGAGTAAATTTTGGGGTGAAAACGCAGTCATTTTGGCTATTGGGTCCACATGAACCTTAGTAATAAATAATCTAGATTACAAAGATTCAGTTGATATAAGATCCAAAGTAAATAGGTCATGATATTATAATCATGATAATACACCATGCAAGTGTGACTGATATTGAAAACATACAGTTTCGGTTTGTAGCAACTCACTAGTCCATGCCTTGTCATTTAGAAAGTCCAGAACTCTACATGTAGGCTTGTTTAGAGTTGTTAGTGCATCAATGATCTCAACATTTGTACCTACCGACCGGTATTTCTTGATATTGTTTTGGACCTCACGAAACTTGTATGAAATACAGTACATGGCCAAAAGTATTCGCCACCTACATTTTTTTGTTATATATCTTTAACATGTTTTGAAAAAAATAGATTTTGAAGGCATTTATGGTTGGATTTTTATAAATTAGGTGTTGAAAGACGCAGAATTGTCTAAAGAATATTTGTTTATTTGGTCATAGTACACATGTATTGTCTTCAGTTGTTTTTGTATTCTCCTGATGTGAACACGTATAATTATTTTTCACAATTTAATTTGGTTGAAATATATAGCAAATTTCTGAACAGAAAATGATATTTGTGTTTATCTCATGAGACAATGAAAATGCTCCACAATAAAAATACAACCAAATAAACAAATAAACCTGTGACAATTCTGCTTCTATTGGTACCAAGTTGCTTATAATCAAACCACAAATGACCACAAAATAATTTTTTGAGAAAACGTAGTTTTATATGAAATATATAGTGAAAAATCCAAAGTGATGAATACTTATGGCCACACACTGTACATTAGAAATCTGATTTTGAAGTGGTGGTAAAGAATTGTTTTTGTGTAACATGTTTTTATTTCATGTGTTAATGGGTTTGAAGCTCGTTATTCACTGTGTATCGGGCAAATTGGTAGAAAAGTAATGTGTAAGCTATTTTTTAAAATTTTTTGTTCATCTTGAAATTTCCATTTTATTTCCTGTTCGACTTTGCACATACATTCTTTAAGACTCTTTTTGAAAGTAAAATTAATTGATAATCATTATTCTTTCTGTCAGTATTTTTGAGAGGTGCACATTTAACACCACCGGTCTAAACAAATTTAGTTGTTTAATATTTTGAATTTCTTCAGTTTGTTTTACCTAATGAAATGAATCTTTTAATGCTTTTTTCTACATACAATTTATAAGATATGAACTGAAATGAGTTTCTAGGGAAAAACTCACCTGATAAATAATTCAATTCTTTTTGTAAACTTATATAAATAACATGCTGATATGTCTATCTTCGTCGTTTTCAGGTGTAAATCATTTACAAGACAAAATTCAGAATCCTTGCGTTCTGTAAACCCTTTTATGACTTGCTGTTTACTTATATCATATATTAATCAAATAGTTCTATAATTCCATAAAAATGTTACCTGAAAATTGAAGAACGAGTTCCTTTGTTTCCATTTATAATGATTGACCTAAAATGTCTTGATAGCATGACCAACTCTTAGAATACATAAAATTTCAATTTGATCAAACAATTCTCTAATTATATAATATTTGTTATTTATACAAATGTATTCTACATATTGAAGTTTTCCTCACATAGACATGATAGATGGAATATGGAGAGTATGATTGGAAAAAAAAAAAATTTCTTTAAATTTTGCAAAAAAAGTGAGCAAAGGAAACTGAAATCATATCATATGATAAAAACACAATATCATATGATTGGTTCAAGAATCTTATCTATCATTCTTCAAAGACAAAAGTATTGACTGAAAATAGGTTTGTCTATCTTTTTTTTATGCCCCCGCGTAGCGGAGGGGGCATTAAGTTTTACCCTTGTCCGTCTGTACGTACGTCCGTCCATACGCCCCAAAATTGGTTTCTGTTCTCTTAACTTGAGTTTGCCTCAACCAAATATAATGAAACTTATACACAATGCTTATTACACAAAACACAGATCAAGTTTGAATTTTGGTGGCGTCACTTTAACCGTTCTAGAGTTATTCCCCTTTATAATTAGAAAAATTGCAAAATTTTTTGTTTCCGTTCACTAACTTAAGTTTTGCCTCAACCAAATGTAATGAAACTTATACACAATGCTTATTATCACAAAACACAGATCAAGTTTGAATTTTGGTGGCGTCACTTTAACCGTTCTAGAGTTATGCCCCTTTATAAATGGAATAAAATGATCCGCTGGGGCGCAGCTTGATACGACTGCAGAGGTCGAACCCTGAACAGTTGGGGCAAGTATGGACACAACATTCAAGCTTGATACAGCACTGAATTTGGATTGTAATTAAATATTTGACACAGCATAGGTTACTGACACAGAATGAATGTGGTCTAAGAACTTAAAATTTTTTAATTTACCTATTCAAACCATATCATTATTATTTGCTTTTATATATAAATCAGAAGTAACCAATTTAAAATGGAAAATTTTAAAGAAAAAAAAAGGAAAAAAAAATTTTTAGTTTCCATTCTGTTACTTCAGTTTGCCCCAACCAAACATTATGAAACCTATACACAATATTCATTACCACAAAACTCAGATCAAGTATAAATTTGGGTAGCGTCACTTTTACCGTTCTTCAGTTATGTCCCTTTATAACTATATGATATGCAAGTGGGGGTATCATCTGTGTCCACATGTGGACACTATCCACATTTATTCTGCAATGCAGTGCAGTGCAACTTTAAATGGTCCATTATCATGATAAGACTAAACTTTTCAAATGTATACTTTTCTGTTTCAATTTAGAATCCTTGAGGAATACAGGTCAAAAAAGATTTTTGATATTCCAAATGAAAATGAATTGTCTGATTTATCTGAACAACTTATGGGATCACAGATGGTAAGATATAACTATTATACATAACATATCACCAGTATTCAGCACATGACAAAAGAAACACTCATATGACTAAAGAAGGGTAATAACTTATTACACAAGATTGTGTTTGAGATAATACATGTACATTATGTGGTATGATTGCCAATGAGACAACTAGTATTCACAAGAGACCAAAGGACAGGATATATAGGTCACTGTATGGCCTCTAAAATTTAGCAAAACCCATGTTGTATAGTAAGCTGTAAAAGGCCCCAGTATAAAAAAGGGACAACAATTCAAAAGAGAAAACCAGCAACCATATTTATGCTAAAAACAATAAACAAAAAACAAATAGAGTAGACAGCCGCAAAGGACAATCACTGAAACGAGGCTCCTGACTTGGGACAGGCGCACAAAAATTGTGGTTGGATTAAACATGGAATAGAAAAACATACAAAAGATTAAATTAAATTAAACATTTATAAGATTCAACAGATAGTATTGTAAAAAAGCACCACTGTGTAATTTATATGCTGGAACATCTAGGAGTTGTCTACAACTAGACACAAAATGTTTCATGATTTATAATTTTTGGTTCACTTACTTTTCTCCATCTGTGTAAATAATTATAATAAAATTGAAAATTGAAATTACTATGGAAATTCAATTGAAGTTTGATAACTCAAGTTTTTCATCTTTAATCTATGTCCCTCAGAATTTTTTAACCCTTATTGTTAATTTAGTCAATTCTTTAAACATCAACATTTCCAATATCAAAGTAGAGTGTTTTCTTGTTCAAATATTATACCTGAATCTAGGAGTTGGGGCTATATTGCAATCACCTTGTCTGTCCACCCAACAAATATTTTCATCACAACTTATTCTCAGAAACTACTGAACAGAATGACTTCATATTTAGTCAGCAGCTTGACTGGTGAATTGTTAAGGTGAAATATCCTTTTTCAGATTAAGCCAGAATTAAAGGTTAACTGCACTTCAGAAGGAAAGAAGCTTTTGTTTTATCAGTATTTGCAGCAGGACCAAGACACATGGCCAACAGAACAAGAAGAAGAAGAAATGGGTAAACATATTTATATAATTTTGTGGATATTTGTACTGATTCTTTTCAAAATATTAGTACATTGTATTATCAGACTGTACAAAAGTGTTTTCTGTTTATCTGATTTTGCATTACATATATTATTCCTGATTATGGTAGCCATGACTGAAAAATACATGTAGATATACTATAATGGTTTACTTTTATAAATTTTGACTTGGATGGAGAGTTGTCGCATTGGCACTCATACCACATCTTCTTATATCTATGTAGAACAAAT
The DNA here is from genome assembly GCF_021869535.1 of Mytilus californianus. NCBI lineage: Eukaryota > Metazoa > Mollusca > Bivalvia > Mytilida > Mytilidae > Mytilus > Mytilus californianus. Next base: position 4,077,633 of record NW_026262679.1, on the reverse strand, counting down.
GACTAAAATGTAGTTGATTGTGTTATACATTTGTTTCTTGAAAACCATGATATCTACAGAAAATCTGACGGTGCAAACATGTTTGGAATGTAAATGTCTTCCTTCTCTCTTTTTGTACTAAAATTATGGAATGAATTGTTATAGGATTGATCTTAGACAGCATTTTTTATGCCCCTACAATAAATATGTTTTTATGCCCCTACAATAAATATGTTTTTATGCCCCTACAATAGTTATGTTTTCCAGTCTGTTCTTTGTTGGTCCTTCTTTTATCAGGAAAGAGAAAATTAACATTTAACAGATGATGGACAGATAAGTTATCTTCTATTATTAATAAAAAAGCATCATTTCATTATAATATACTTCATAGCTCTCTAAAACTAAGTAAATGCTGTGTCAATAACATGATTTCTATAAGTATACTATGGAGGTAAACTAAATGTAAAATGATGTATACTAAAAAGACTCTCTTTGATGACTGTTATGCTAGTTTCCATGTAGACCTCCAGATAATATTGGTACAATATAATTAATCTTATCTCTTTCATTGTATTAGTATTTCACATGTTATGATTTTATCTCTCTCATTGTATTAGTATTTCACATGTTATGATTGTATATACTACTATTCTGTTAGTTAAACAGTATAAAAACACAGCACAGAAATGTAGTGAAATAAAAGAGAAGATAATGGAAGAAAGGTTACAGATTGATGAATTGTTAGAGTTAGCAGAAGGAGGTACACATTTTAGTATTATGTTTTCAATATTTTAACATTAAAATTTAAATAGGAGTTATCTCCCATCTGAGCAAATTTTCCTGTGTATACAATGTAGCTTTTACAGCAGATATTCATGATTTTTTTAAATATTTTTCCAGCTGAAAATATCACTCCACTTAAGGGCAACCATGTTTTAGTTTACAGACCATTTACAGGCAAAAGAGAGGAAAAGATACCAAAGGGACATTATAGTATTACTTTGAATTAACTATAAAACAAAGGCCTCTTTTTATTTTTGTGAAAATTGGAAACAAAATTATGGTAAAAACTTAGTTTTGTTTAAAAAAATCACAAATTTTAAGATAATTAAATTGTGACAGGGTAGGAAAAAGTCATTTTAAAGGTATGAAATGATATTCCAAATTACAGATTTTTTTAATTGATTTTTGTGACAATCCAAAATAATATATGGTAAAACCTTAGTTTTTATTTAATAATCACAAATTATTGGAAATATTTATTTGTAATTGGATTTCAACAATAATTGATAGATATAGGTATAATGTATGTGCTATTCAAAATTGATACCCAGTGTTGTAAGTCATTCATTTTTTAAACTGCTGTCATAATAATACAATACATTCATAGTACTCAGATTTAAACAAAACTTGGTATCTATGTAGAACACATTCTAAGTTTATTCCTAGGGTCAAACTTTATAAGAATTTATCTCATGAACGTTTGCTATGTTTGCATCAGTCCACAAAAATGTGCAAGTCAGGTTCTTGCTGACATGATGGTTTTCTAGTTTATAAGTACCGGTATTAAATTGTTACCGATTAAGTGCATGTTTCGTTTCAAATGACTAGGATTACTTAATAATGAAGGTTGGTGGTTCTCTCCAGACACTTGCCTCCTCCACCAATATAAACTGACTGCCACTAGGATTACTAATTAATGAAGGTTGGTGGTTCTCTCCAGACACTTGCCTCCTCCACCAATATAAACTGACTGCCACTAGGATTACTAATTAATGAAGGTTGGTGGTTCTCTCCAGACACTTACCTCCTCCACCAATATAAACTGACTGCCACTAGGATTACTAATTAATGAAGGTTGGTGGTTCTCTCCAGACACTTACCTCCTCCACCAATATAAACTGACTGCCACTAGGATTACTAATTAATGAAGGTTGGTGGTTCTCTCCAGACACTTACCTCCTCCACCAATATAAATTGACTGCCACGATAGAGGCAATAGTGCTGAAAATGAATTAAACACCAGCAATCAATCAAATGACTTATTAATCACAGAATTTGACAACAAATGCCAAATGGGGGAATTCTGGTGGTCCTGATAGATGTAATTTCTGTTAAGAGAAGTTTGCAACAAGAGCTGGTCAGCCTGTAGTGATATTAAATGTAATTGTATATTTAGGTCACAATCTTTTACTGAAGAACATTGAAGATCTTGAGAATAAAATATCAGAAGATGGAGAAAAGGTATTTATGATATAAATAGTAACAATGTATCGATTTTTGAAAAATGGACAAAAATGTGAGATTATTTCGATTTCAGGAATACGATATATGTTTAAGAATATCAGAATGCCAGTTCTTATTATTGTGATACTCACTTTGTCATATTATTCGCATTGTTAAAAACCTTGCAACAATTTTTGAATTTACAGTATATCATAAATCTTGTTTTGATTTATATACTTTTAGCTGACACGGGCAGAACAGATAAAGAAACAATATGAAGAAAAAATGAAAGCTATCGGTGGGACTTGTTCTCTTGATGGTACTCTAGAAGAAGTAAAAATTAAAAAGGTGTGTTACAAATCAAATCAAGGTTATTGTACAGAAAAGGTCTCTAGCCTACGGTACAATTATTAAGTTAACAATTTATAAAGGTGTGTTTAGAGACATTTGTTGATAAAAGATGGAAACTGTCTGGTAAACCTCAAAAAGTGGAATAATTGATATTAATTTCATGCTTCATTGGACTTTAACAATTGAGATCAGATAATAAGGAAGGAACAGTCAAGCAACTTTTGAAATGTGTGGACAGGTGTAGGTGAACATTTCTCAAAACTAAGCCACTCTGATATACATTGTTTCATAGACTTCAGTTAACATCTGAATCTAACTCAAAGTAAAACTGTGACATGCACATATTGCTTTGGCAGGGATCTCCATGACCTGTTTTATGATGGCGCACCGCCATCGTTAAAATATCTTCTGCCATCATAAAATTATCTTTCCCCATCGTCAAATGATCCCAGCATTATCAAAATTTGTTTTAGTCTTGCTAGCCGCCGCCATTTTTGATAGCAATTATAATCAATTGCATGTAACTGCATAACCCTTAGACTTATTTTATATAATCCAAAGGGTCTAAAAGCCCTGAGGGATATATGACAGAAGATCGCTAATCACTTGTACAGGTATATCAACACACCTGACAGGAGATCGTTAGATCAAGATTGAGGATTGACTGCATTATTTAATAAAGTTTCAGCAAATGCTAATGAAAATTTAGATTAAAAAATAAATTAATCCAGTTACGAAGAAAACGTTTAACAAGTCGAATACATGCTTTTATAATGACCTACGCATTGAGCATCCCCCCTTATAAAAGAGTTCAAAATAAGACGTAAAACAGAACATAATTTCATGCCAAATAACACGAGTATAGCAATTATAGATAAAGTGAATCACTTTACAAGTTTAAAAGTAAATGCATGGATATTAACTGATTAACTGCAACTTGACAATCTGAAGAAATTTTGTATCTTAATTCCTAATTCATTTCGTAGTTTACAATCAAATTGATACATCCGGATTGAATTCAGAATCAAAAGATGCATGTTGCACAGTATATTACTATGAAATTTGCAATTTAAAGTCATTAAAACCTTTTAAGTTGTAAACGTTTGCCCTCCAAATCTTTCTTCAATGTTTCACAAAACAGTTACGAAACTTCTTGTTGTTGATGCTGCAAATCGTTGATACTGGTTCATGACTTCTGACTTTGACAGTGAAAAAAAGATCCCCCAGATTTTTAAGCCCTAAACAATTACCAAAATAGCAAGAAAACGACTTGGGAACCTCAAGGACAGCTTGTGGTCATTCTTGACTAAGGGTCAGCCATGCAGGCTTGGCATTGGAATTGTTACAAATGACAATTAATGAAGAATTTTATTATATTGGTTATTCTATGATGAAATAAACATAATAAGCAATATATCAGTCTGTTCACCATTCCTTAAATGGAAATGGGGGAATGAAATCTTCGATCACTCCACGCTGTAGACGTGGGGTTTTGTCATGGTGAAATTTCCTCCATCATTAAATTTTCCTCCATGGAGATCCCTACTTTGGGTTTTCTATATTGCCTCTCCAAAAAAGGAGGGGATAAACTGGTTTACATTTGTCCGTATTTCCTTCCCTTAAAATTTTGGTCATGTTTTGCTCATTGTCAAATAAGAGATTTGTAAAATTTGGTATCCAGCTTCATATGAGCATGCTCTACTGTGTGATGTATTTTAGAGATTTATTGCTCATCCTCATCCTGTTTACTACATCTACTAGAGACTGTCATCTTCCTATCAAAAACTCTAACCATCATTTCATATTTTATTCACTTTGGTTTTCTGAGTTTAGTTTTTGAATATTAAGTATCTTCAATGATTATCTTCATGCAATTGATATGGTCATACATCTAGGAGTCTTTTAAAAGCCTGTAGCGTCAAGAAAAGGGAGATAACTCTGCCTTACTTTTATTTGCTATGAGGGATTTGAGAAGTTTCTTATCAAGTGTCCCTATTTTACCTACATTTCATAGATCATTGACTTGTTGCACAGTTGTGTAGATAAATTTTTCTGATTATTTGAGCTAGAAAATTGAATCCATTTGTTAGATTCTGTAATATCAACATGACAAAAGTCTTTGCAAGGTTTGGTTTCTTAAAGGGGCATTAGCAACAAGATATAAAAAAAAAAATAGAATATGATTTTTGTTTGTTCAATCATTAATATAAGTGAAATAGTGAAGTAATAATTCACTTTTAGCAGCCAATTTGGTTAAATTTTGTCAAAATGAGCAAAGAAACATCGCTGATGAATTATTCACTTGCAAGGGAATAATTAGACCTCATTGAATCCGTATTCATGTGACCTTCAATTTAACCCCTTAGCTGGAGATGGGTTACGCATGTATTCAGCTATTAAAAGGAAAAGAATTTCAACATTGAAAGTGAATCAAGGATGAACCATATGTTTATATCGGGTTATATGACTGTCAGCAGTCTTCGGAGGTCATCTCGATGGTTAATTAGATGACGTCTAGACAAAAATACACACAATATGTTGATACATATTATCGAGTGCATGCATTGCTAATTGTTTATTTTAGATTTTTTGTAATTTGGATTTTGGTTTTAGTATGTTATAAATCAAATATGGGAATTTGAGTCAAATCAGTGAACATGAATTTGACAGCTAATGCCCCTTTAAGACAAGTTGCTTTTAATTTTGATGTTTTTTTTAATTTGTTTTCCAGAATAATTATTTAAACAATTCCAAGTATGTTTCTGATAAAATTCATCTTTTGAAATGTTTATCCTATGTTTGATTCCATGAAGAGAGACTTTCTTTTGATTTTAAAGGCTTTCAGATTTTAAGTTTAACTACTCTCAAAGAACGGATTAATTACAAGTAGTTCTTTTAATCAAGTTTGCTTTGAAGGGAATTTTCAAAATTTGTATATAGTGTTTCATGACAACAAGTTCTTTTATGATTTTAAAGATTTACGATTTTATAGTTCAATAGATTTAGGACTTTTTTATATCAGAATAATTCCACAGTTAACAATAAGTAGGAGAGAAGATTGGCATGTCATTCACTACTGGCATAACTCTTATTCTCAACATTTTATACAGAGAGAGCAAATAGACAAATTAGATAAGGAAATTCAAAATGGAAGAAAAACACAAGAGGCTATGGTAAAACAAATACAGAATTATAGAGATTTAGTACAAACAGTTTCAAGGAGAATGAAGAATGAAAAAGACGGGAAGCTTAATATCCAGAAGGAACAACAAGTCAAGAATTTCCTTGCAAAAGAGGATTTAGCTAAGTATGAATAAATGACAATTTTATGTATGCATAATAACTTATTTATAAAAGATATGAATTAGATAATTTATTGCATACCTGCATAATAGTCTGAAATTCTTAAATTGCTTGATTCTATTGACCATGGTTGGTTTCACAAGGATTTATAATTGTGATACTTCCAGAATGTTTTGTTTCAGTCAAGTCATACATATTGATATATGTTTTGTTGATTTTATTATTCACACCTCTGTGCCTTTTATTGTTCTTCCAGTTTAAAAAAACTGCTACAAGAAATGCAAAGACTTGGTGGAATTGAAGAGTGTCCAGCAGATAACAATCAAATCAAAATAAAATTTGTAAACACTTCCCAGACAGAAGCTACACTATACCTTACAATGACGCTGAGACAGGATGAGTATGGCCATGTCAAACTTAGTTATGCTGATGTAAGTAGCCTTTAGATGACCTGAAGCATTTCAATAGTGTTTTTATCTCAATGTTATAAATAGTTGCTGAAGATACCAAGGGGACATTCAAAACTCAAGGAGAACCTGACAGTGCCATGGCTTAAAAAGAAAGACAAACAAGTTCACAAAACACTATATAGAAAAATAAAGACTGAGCAACATTAACTTCATAAAACAGGGTAATCTCAGGTGCTCTTGAAGGGTAAGCAATTCCTTTTTAGCTCAACTGCCCCAAAGGGCCAGGTGAGTTTTTCTCATCACTTGGCGTCCCTTGTCGTCTGGTAACTTTTACAAAAATCTTCTCCTCTGAAACTACTGGATCAAATTTAACCAGACTTGGCCACAATTTTTATCGGGGTATCTAGTTTAAAAAATGTGTCCGATGACCCTGTCTGCCAACCAAGATAGCGGACATGGCTTAAAATAGAACATAGGGGTAAAATGCAAGTTTTGTCTATTATTTTGAAAACCGTTATAAAAAGAGATAATCTGACATGGGCAAAAACGTTCAAAATGTAGAGCTCTACCAATTGTCCATATACGTCAAAACTGACAGACAACTTCTTATAGGAGTTATTGCCCTTAAATGACAAATTTTCAATTTTTTTTCATTTTTGCCTATTATCTTGAAAACTATAATAGAATAGAAAAAAACTTTAAATTACAATGATCAGCAAGACCAGATCTAAAAATATGTCTGCATGGTGGAAATCGTCAGTTGACTACTTACTAGAGTTATTGCCCTTTTTCTGCGTTTTTGCCTTATATCTTAAAAATTATAATAGATAGATAGAAACTTAAATAAGCAAAAATGATCAGCAAGACAAGATCTGTAATTAAGACAATATGGAGGAATTTGTCCGACATCTCTTTATTGAGTTATTGCCCTTTAATGATGATTTTTACATTTGTTTTTGCGTTTTGCCTTTTATGATAAAAATTGAAATAGGTAAATAGACACTTTAAATCACAAAAATGATCAGCAAGGCAAGATCTACTTACAAGTCAAAATTTGCCGATATAGTTAGTAGACTGTCACTCTTTATATGAGTGATTGCCCTTAGATCAAGGCTTCCAAAACGGTCATATATTCCAGACAATTGTATAATGTCCGGTAAAAGTCCGGCTGGGCAAAGCATGAAACGGTCATCTACTTTTTAGTTGTCAAGGCTTTTTTAAGAGACGGTCATTTTAGCATAATTCGCTATCTTTTTGACTCAACCTTTTGCCTTTAACAGCCACACATTTCCGGTCATAAAAGTGACATGATGATTAATTAATATCAAAACAACCCCTACTTCAATACTTTCTAATTTTAATCAAGGCTAATTAGTTGTTGGACAGCTGAAATCTACCTGTTCACGTGACAGGTAAACTATTTCCAGTACCGGACATCGTATAAATTGATCGGTCTATTCAAAGTTAATTTCTTACATTTCAGCGGTTTCTATCTAATTGATATAGTCCAAAAGATTGAAATTATAAGAAATACGTTTATAAACATGATTTGATGAAAAATTTAAAAAGGTTTTAAATGAAAAATCGTAAGAACTACGTTGTATGAACTAGAACACGTGTGCGCATGTGCGCAGTAGGGAAATTTAATTATGCATCCTACATTTCTTAAAAAATGATAAAAATTATCATTGATACCTGTAACTAACGTTCATTTCAAGTATTTTGTTGAAGAAATAACGTGGAAAGAGCTACTTCACTCAGTCGTGCTTTGTAAACGTACACGTATTTTACGTATCCGTTTCTGGTCCATGTTTTACCATTGTCAGGTCAACATCCGGTATCAGGAAAATGTGATTTTAAAAACGAAAGTAAAGTTTTTGACAACGTAATTTTGCACAAATAAAGAGTCTAAGGCAGTTATGAGCACACTGATGTGCATACTTCCAATTATGCACGGCCAATTTAACAGTTTACGTCCGAACATCAAATTCACATCAAAGTAAAGTTTAATATCGTTTTTTTTTTTAATCTAATGTCAATCATTGGGATGGCCATCTGATTACCATAATTACCATAATTGCCTTTTGTGACTTAGTCTTAAGGGATTAAAATCGGGATAAGATATAAAATGTCCGGCTGGCTCAAATATTTTTTGGAAGCCCTGCCTTAGATCAGGATTTTTTTACCCTCTTATGTGTTTTGAGCAAACACTAAAGAAGATAGAGAGAAACTAAACATACTAAATGATCATTAATACAAGATCAACAAAACAAAGATTTTTGTCATGAATTCTATTCTCGTCTACAGTGTTGGAGAGTGTCCATTGTTGAGCCTTTAGAGCCTCTCTTTTTTTAAAAAGGGGTTATCAAAGATTTTAGTTATATTGGCTATGTACTGGTATGTTGCTACTGTATGGCAGGCATTATCTAGTTTTACAGGTGTGAGGTACTATATTAAATATATTATACAGGTGAATATAGAAACATTACATTGTACAGACTTGATAGAGGAAGCAGTGAGGACTAATGATGTAAGATCACTGATCACACAGCTGAGAGAAAGATGGAACATGTATTATCCTATCATGACAGAAATTGACAAAGTTTCTGAAAGGTAAAAATTACAGGCTTGGCACTTGTTTCATTAAAACAAAATTTGAAATCTAAACATCCATATCTGTTTGAAAGAATTTTTTGACAGGGAGACGGATTAATATGCTGTAAGCCAATTTATTTTCGCGGATACTCTATATCTCTTTTTGCCCTTTCAAGTCCACTTTGCTGAGATTAAATTTTGCGATTTTTAAATTTACTTGATGTAATTACTTAAAAAAAGATCTAAGTTTTACATATTCACCACGATTTATATTTGCGTTATTTTTGTGTTCGTGAAAGTCTCGAAAATAAATGGCTCGTGAAAATTAGTTGGTTTACAGTAAGGGAAACCTTGTTTCCGAATCCCTTTGTATTTATGTATTACTGTATTTATATGTATATGTCATGTACATGATTTTTTTTTTAAATAAAATATCTTTTTTTCCATATTTCTGTTTTATGATATCCTTACTGTTTATTATGTATCATATAGGTCAACATATAAAACTGAGGGTACATTTAACAAAATACCCTCCTCTTTTTTACATACACTCAAGTGAGATTGTGTAAACTTACTTGTACATCCAAATGCTTTTAAATTAAATAGAAAAGATAAATCCATTATTTTATGCTTCTCAAAAGTAGAAACTTGAAAAAAGAATCCAGTATTCGAAAATGTATGCTTTTAAAAACAAAAGTAAACACTTAAAATAGCTTAAGTCTTCTTTAAAGGATGCATTGTGAGTTAACAAAACTAATACCAATGTATCAGCTACAGTCTGTTAACAGAGCCTAAATCAAAGTTATCATTTCCATGAGTTTTGAAGAGATTCCTTGCATTTGATCCCAAGTGGTTACCTAGTTGGCTTGAATTTATTTTGTTGCAAAACAAACAAAAATTAAAAAATGTTATAGAAAACATGTCATGTTGACAGAAAAACATTTTGAAACCATGCCTACAAACTTTTTTTACAGATTATGCTCAATGTAATATTCATGTCTACATTGAAAACAATGGTAGAAACATGCTTCATCATTTTAAGCTCACCTGGTCCAAAGGGTCAGTGTAAGCTATTGCTATCAATTAGCATGTTTCATCCCTTGTCGTCTCTAAACTTTTGCAAAAATCTTTTCCTTCTCCTTGAAACTTTTGTTGTTGACATTAATAATGTTATTTGTCATGTTATTGACCTCAAAAGTTATGTGTCATGTTGTTTATATCGAAAGTTATGTGTCATATTGTTGACATTGAAAGTAATGTGTCATCTTGTTGAAAATGAAATTTATTTGTCATGTTGTTGATGTTATAAGTTTGACTTGTAGTCATGCTGTTGATTGGATACAAGATGAAGGCCTTGTAAGAGTGTTAGTTGGTAAAGGAGGCACCATAATGTTTACACTGAAGATGCCCCCTGGTTACCCATTTAAAGGGGAGATAACTGCAACCAATACCAGTGGACTACCAGCAAATGTATACATAGAGGATTGTAAGGTATGTTAACTTTTAACTTAAAAGGGAGATAACGGTAACCAATACCAATGGATTACCAGTAAATGTATATGTAGAGGATTGTAAGGTATGTTATCTTTTAACTTAAAGGGGAGATAACTGTAACCAATACCAGTGACTACCAGCAAATATATATGTAGAGGATTGGAAGGTATGTTATCTTTTAACTTAAAGGGGAGAAAACTCACCAATACCAGTGGACTACCAGCAAATATATATGTAGAGGATTGGAAGGTATGTTATCTTTTAACTTAAAGGGGGGATAACTAACCAATACCAGTGGACTACCAGCAAATATATATGTAGAGGATTGGAAGGTATGTTATCTTTTAACTTAAAGGGAAGATAACTCACCAATACCAGTGGACTACCAGCAAATGTATATGTAGAGGATTGGAAGGTAAGTTATCCTTTAAACTTAAAGGGGGGATAACTGTAACCAATACCAGTGGACTACCAGCAAATGTATATGTAGAGGATTGGAAGGTATGTAATCTTTTAACTTAAAGAGGAGATAACTGTAACCAATACCAGTGGATTACCAGGAAATGTATACATAGAGGATTGTTAGGTATGTTATCTTTTAACTTAAAGGGGAGATAACTGTAACCAATACCAATGGATTACCAGTAAATGTATATGTAGAGGATTGGAAGGTATGTTATCTTTTAACTTAAAGGGGAAATAACTGTATCCAATACCAGTGGACTACCAGCAAATGTATATGTAGAGGATTGGAAGGTATGTTATCTTTTAACTTAAAGGGGAGATAACTAACCAATACCAGTGGATTACCAGCAAATGGATATGTAGAGGATTGGAAGGTATGTTATCTTTTATCTCAAGGGGGAGATAACTAGCCAATACCAGTTGACTACCAGCAAATGTATATGTAGAGGATTGGAAGGTATTTAATCTTTTAACTTAAAGAGGAGATAACTGTAACCAATACCAGAAGACTACCAGCAAATATATATGTAGAGGATTGAAAGGTATGTTATCTTTTAACTTAAGGGGGAGATAACTAGCCAATACCAGTGGATTACCAGCAAATGGATATGTAGAGGATTGGAAGGTATGTAATCTTTTAACTTAAAAAGGAGATAACTGTAACCGATACCAGTGGATTACCAGCAAATGTATACATAGAGGATTGTAAGGTGTGTTATCTTTTAACTTAAAGGGGAGATAACTAACCAATACCAGTGGACTACCAGCAAATGTTTACATAGAGGATTGTTAGGTATGTTATCTTTTAACTTAAAAGGGAGATAACTAACCAATACTAGTGGATTACCAGTAAATGTATATGTAGAGGATTGTAAGGTATGTTATCTTTTAACTTAAAGGGGAGATAACTGTAACCAATACCAGTGGACTACCAGCAAATATATATGTAGAGGATTGGAAGGTATGTTATCTTTTAACTTAAAAGGGAAATAACTAACCAATACCAGTGGACTACCAGCAAATGTATTTGTAGAGGATTGGAAGGTATGTAATCTTTTAACTTAAAGAGGAGATAACTGTAACCGATACCAGTGGATTACCAGCAAATGTATACATAGAGGATTGTAAGGTATGTTATCTTTTAACTTAAAGGGGAGATAACTAACCAATACCAGTGGACTACAAGCAAATGTTTACCTAGAGGATTGTTAGGTATGTTATCTTTTAACTTAAAAGGGAGATAACTGTAACCAATACCAATGGATTACCAGTAAATGTATATGTAGAGGATTGTAAGGTATGTTATCTTTTAACTTAAAGGGGAGATCACTAATAAATACCAGTGGACTACCAGCAAATATATATGTAGAGGATTGGAAGGTATGTTATCTTTTAACTTAAAGGGGAAATAACTGTATCCAATACCAGTGGACTACCAGCAAATGTATATGTAGAGGATTGGAAGGTATGTTATCTTTTAACTTAAAGGGGAGATAACTGTAACCAATACCAGTGGATTACAAGCAAATGTATATGAAGAGGATTGGAAGGTATGTTATCTTTTAACTTAAAGGGGAGATAACTAACCAATACCAGTGGATTACCAGCAAATGGATATGTAGAGGATTGGAAGGTATGTTATCTTTTAACTTAAGGGGGAGATAACTAGCCAATACCAGTGGACTACCAGCAAATGTGTATGTAGAGGATTGGAAGGTATGTAATCTTTTAACTTAAAGAGGAGATAAATGTAACCAATACCAGTGGATTACCAGCAAATGTATACATAGAGGATTGTAAGGTATGTTATCTTTTAACTTAAAGGGGAGATAACTAACCAATACCAGTGGATTACCAGCAAATGGATATGTAGAGGATTGTAAGGTATGTTATCTTTTAACTTAAAGGGGAGATAACTAACCAATACCAGTGGACTACCAGCTATACATAGAGGATTGTAAGGTATGTTAACTTTTAACTTAAAAGGGAGATAACTGTAACCAATACCAATGGTTTACCAGTAAATGTATATGTAGAGGATTGTAAGGTATGTTATCTTTTAACTTAAAGGGGAGATAACTGTAACCAATACCAGTTACTAGCAAATATATATGTAGAGAATTGGAAGATATGTTATCTTTTAACTTAAAGGGGAGATAACTCACCAATACCAGTGGACTACCAGCAAATGTATATGTAGAGGATTGGAAGGTATGTTATCTTTTAACTTAAAGGGGAGATAACTAACCAATACCAGTGGACTACCAGCAAATATATATGTAGAGTTTTGGAAGGTATGTTATCTTTTAACTTAAAAGGGAGATAACTGTAACCAATACCAATGGATTACCAGTAAATGTATATGTAGAGGATTGTAAGGTATGTTATCTTATACTTAAAGGGAAGATAACTGTAACCAATACCAGTGGATTACCAGCAAATGTATATGTAGAGGATTGTAAGGTATGTTATTTTTTAAATTAAAAGAGAGATAACTGTAACCAATATCAGTGGATTACCAGCAAATATATATGTAGAGGATTGGAAGGTATGTTATCTTTTAACTTAAAGGGGGGATAACTAACCAATACCAGTGGACTACCAGCAAATATATATGTAGAGGATTGGAAGGTATGTTATCTTTTAACTTAAAGGGAAGATAACTCACCAATACCAGTGGACTACCAGCAGATGTATATGTAGAGGATTGGAAGGTAAGTTATCCTTTAAACTTAAAGGGGGGATAACTGTAACCAATACCAGTGGACTACCAGCAAATGTATATGTAGAGGATTGGAAGGTATGTAATCTTTTAACTTAAAGAGGAGATAACTGTAACCAATACCAGTGGATTACCAGGAAATGTATACATAGAGGATTGTTAGGTATGTTATCTTTTAACTTAAAGGGGAGATAACTGTAACCAATACCAATGGATTACCAGTAAATGTATATGTAGAGGATTGGAAGGTATGTTATCTTTTAACTTAAAGGGGAAATAACTGTATCCAATACCAGTGGACTACCAGCAAATGTATATGTAGAGGATTGGAAGGTATGTTATCTTTTAACTTAAAGGGGAGATAACTAACCAATACCAGTGGATTACCAGCAAATGGATATGTAGAGGATTGGAAGGTATGTTATCTTTTATCTCAAGGGGGAGATAACTAGCCAATACCAGTTGACTACCAGCAAATGTATATGTAGAGGATTGGAAGGTATTTAATCTTTTAACTTAAAGAGGAGATAACTGTAACCAATACCAGAAGACTACCAGCAAATATATATGTAGAGGATTGAAAGGTATGTTATCTTTTAACTTAAGGGGGAGATAACTAGCCAATACCAGTGGATTACCAGCAAATGGATATGTAGAGGATTGGAAGGTATGTAATCTTTTAACTTAAAAAGGAGATAACTGTAACCGATACCAGTGGATTACCAGCAAATGTATACATAGAGGATTGTAAGGTGTGTTATCTTTTAACTTAAAGGGGAGATAACTAACCAATACCAGTGGACTACCAGCAAATGTTTACATAGAGGATTGTTAGGTATGTTATCTTTTAACTTAAAAGGGAGATAACTAACCAATACTAGTGGATTACCAGTAAATGTATATGTAGAGGATTGTAAGGTATGTTATCTTTTAACTTAAAGGGGAGATAACTGTAACCAATACCAGTGGACTACCAGCAAATATATATGTAGAGGATTGGAAGGTATGTTATCTTTTAACTTAAAAGGGAAATAACTAACCAATACCAGTGGACTACCAGCAAATGTATTTGTAGAGGATTGGAAGGTATGTAATCTTTTAACTTAAAGAGGAGATAACTGTAACCGATACCAGTGGATTACCAGCAAATGTATACATAGAGGATTGTAAGGTATGTTATCTTTTAACTTAAAGGGGAGATAACTAACCAATACCAGTGGACTACAAGCAAATGTTTACCTAGAGGATTGTTAGGTATGTTATCTTTTAACTTAAAAGGGAGATAACTGTAACCAATACCAATGGATTACCAGTAAATGTATATGTAGAGGATTGTAAGGTATGTTATCTTTTAACTTAAAGGGGAGATCACTAATAAATACCAGTGGACTACCAGCAAATATATATGTAGAGGATTGGAAGGTATGTTATCTTTTAACTTAAAGGGGAAATAACTGTATCCAATACCAGTGGACTACCAGCAAATGTATATGTAGAGGATTGGAAGGTATGTTATCTTTTAACTTAAAGGGGAGATAACTGTAACCAATACCAGTGGATTACAAGCAAATGTATATGAAGAGGATTGGAAGGTATGTTATCTTTTAACTTAAAGGGGAGATAACTAACCAATACCAGTGGATTACCAGCAAATGGATATGTAGAGGATTGGAAGGTATGTTATCTTTTAACTTAAGGGGGAGATAACTAGCCAATACCAGTGGACTACCAGCAAATGTGTATGTAGAGGATTGGAAGGTATGTAATCTTTTAACTTAAAGAGGAGATAACTGTAACCGATACCAGTGGATTACCAGCAAATGTATACATAGAGGATTGTAAGGTATGTTATCTTTTAACTTAAAGGGGAGATAACTAACCAATACCAGTGGACTACAAGCAAATGTTTACCTAGAGGATTGTTAGGTATGTTATCTTTTAACTTAAAAGGGAGATAACTGTAACCAATACCAATGGATTACCAGTAAATGTATATGTAGAGGATTGTAAGGTATGTTATCTTTTAACTTAAAGGGGAGATCACTAATAAATACCAGTGGACTACCAGCAAATATATATGTAGAGGATTGGAAGGTATGTTATCTTTTAACTTAAAGGGGAAATAACTGTATCCAATACCAGTGGACTACCAGCAAATGTATATGTAGAGGATTGGAAGGTATGTTATCTTTTAACTTAAAGGGGAGATAACTGTAACCAATACCAGTGGATTACAAGCAAATGTATATGAAGAGGATTGGAAGGTATGTTATCTTTTAACTTAAAGGGGAGATAACTAACCAATACCAGTGGATTACCAGCAAATGGATATGTAGAGGATTGGAAGGTATGTTATCTTTTAACTTAAGGGGGAGATAACTAGCCAATACCAGTGGACTACCAGCAAATGTGTATGTAGAGGATTGGAAGGTATGTAATCTTTTAACTTAAAGAGGAGATAAATGTAACCAATACCAGTGGATTACCAGCAAATGTATACATAGAGGATTGTAAGGTATGTTATCTTTTAACTTAAAGGGGAGATAACTAACCAATACCAGTGGATTACCAGCAAATGGATATGTAGAGGATTGTAAGGTATGTTATCTTTTAACTTAAAGGGGAGATAACTAACCAATACCAGTGGACTACCAGCTATACATAGAGGATTGTAAGGTATGTTAACTTTTTACTTAAAAGGGAGATAACTGTAACCAATACCAATGGTTTACCAGTAAATGTATATGTAGAGGATTGTAAGGTATGTTATCTTTTAACTTAAAGGGGAGATAACTGTAACCAATACCAGTTACTAGCAAATATATATGTAGAGAATTGGAAGATATGTTATCTTTTAACTTAAAGGGGAGATAACTCACCAATACCAGTGGACTACCAGCAAATGTATATGTAGAGGATTGGAAGGTATGTTATCTTTTAACTTAAAGGGGAGATAACTAACCAATACCAGTGGACTACCAGCAAATATATATGTAGAGTTTTGGAAGGTATGTTATCTTTTAACTTAAAAGGGAGATAACTGTAACCAATACCAATGGATTACCAGTAAATGTATATGTAGAGGATTGTAAGGTATGTTATCTTATACTTAAAGGGAAGATAACTGTAACCAATACCAGTGGATTACCAGCAAATGTATATGTAGAGGATTGTAAGGTATGTTATTTTTTAAATTAAAAGAGAGATAACTGTAACCAATATCAGTGGATTACCAGCAAATATATATGTAGAGGATTGTAAGGTATGTTATCTTTTAACTTAAAGGGGAGATAACTGACCAATACCAGTGGACTACCAGCAAATGTATTTGTAGAGGATTGTAAGGTATGTTATCTTTTAACTTAAAGGGGAGATAACTGTAACCAATACCAGTGGACTACCAGCAAATGTATATGTAGAGGATTGTAAGGTATGTTATCTTTTAACTTAAAGGGGAGATAACTAACCAATACCAGTGGACTACCAGCAAATATATATGTAGAGTATTGGAAGGTATGTTATCTTTTAACTTAAAAGGGAAATAACTAACCAATACCAGTGGACTACCAGCAAATGTATTTGTAGAGGATTGTAAGGTATGTTATCTTTTAACTTAAAGGGGAGATAACTGTAACCAATACCAGTGGACTACCAGCAAATGTATATGTAGAGGATTGTAAGGTATGTTATCTTTTAACTTAAAGGGGAGATAACTAACCAATACCAGTGGACTACCAGCAAATGTATATGTAGAGGATTGTAAGGTATGTTATCTTTTAACTTAAACCAAACAGTCAGTAAATTGATACTTTTTATTATCCCTCAATGGTTTCATTGTGGCATGCTCACCTTGCTGCTGAAGGCCATGGGTTTAATCCCCCTTCAACAGAAGACTTCAACAGCATATTTCATGTTTCTACAAAAGCTTTCATCAGTTTATCATTAAGAGAAAATACTTGTTTGTTCAGAGTCAAAATAATATGTTGGAATAGAGTGACACCTTTCAATATTCTATTTAGTTGAACCAGTAGGGAACATTAACTACCATTTGGCAGTCTTCTTACCTTTCAGGTGCTAATGAGCATGATTATTGAAAGTTCAGCAGTAATGTTAGAAAAACTCACTAAACACTAAAAATATTCACTTGCACAGATCTTGAGATGAATCTCTTTTAATCCATTGTTTTGTGTTACAAATTGATTTTTTTCATATTGTACCAATTTAAGTCAACTGATTTCCATGAAACTGTTTACTTTGGGGAAAATGTAATTAGAGGTTGTTTTTTTTTTCCTATTTGATATTAATATTAAGACTATTTATGAAGAAAATTGGCAACACAATTGTAAATTAACTTATATAGTGGAAATAAAACTAAATTGGAAAGCAGAATACTAACAGTAATTAGTTTTGATAATAGCTGAAACTTGCCTAAATTAACCTGTATATACACATATATATATATATCTTTTCTTTCAGCCACTATCAGATATACAGACATTACAAGAATGGGTGGATTTCTTGGAAGGAAAATTTGGAAAGCCTTAAAACTTTAGCTTACAGAATTGTTTTTAGATTATTATCAATACATGTTCAAAACAAAATAGTATGGTTTTTTTTTGTTTGGCCAGAAGATGACATATACTGTTTTTAGCTTACCTGGCTATAAGGCAGGATGCCCTTTTACCATCACTTTTGCTCCATCTTCAGTCTGTTTGTCAGTTAACTTTTTACATTTAAAAAAATAGATTTGTATGCCTTACTATCATTCCATACACCATATAAAGTTGACCTAAAATAAACTATTGCTTATAGTATATAAAATCTTCATAGATACCAGGATTAAAATTGTGTACGCCAGAAGCCCCGTTTCTGAGAAATGGACTTTACTACTCTCATATCTGTACTTAGTGTCTTTTTTGTTGTTAGAGATGAGGAATTGATAAATACCATGCAACGTCCAGTCTGTGTTTTTGTTTTTGTTGTTAGGGATGAGGGATGGATAAATTACCTGCAATGTCCAGTCTGTGTTTCTGTTTGATGTTTTTCTGCTTTGTATCAATCTGATGAGTTGAGCTTTTTTCAACTGATTTTTATAGTTTGTTCTTATGTTGTGCTGTAACACCACTGTCCCATGTTAGGGGAGGGTTGACCGCTCACAAAGTTTTGTTATAAATAAGGCTGTTAGTTTTCTAAATTGAAATGTTTCATATTTTCATGGTGGTGCCTTTTATAGCCTACTACAATGTATATGGAATGGGTTTTTCTCATTGTTGAAGGTCATACGGTTGCCTATAATAGCTTACATCCACTTCATTTGAACTTTGGTGGGTAGTTGTCCCACTGGCAATCATACCACATCTCCTTATTTTTATATTAATCTTGAAAACATGACATTAACCTATGAACCATGCAAATGAGGTCAAGTTCAGATGAACCTTGCCAGACAGACTTGAACACCTTACAATCATTCCATATACCAAATAAAGTTGACCTAAAATAAACTATTGCTTATAGTATCTGAGAAACGCATTTAACCTTGAAAACATATTATTAAACAGTGAACCATGAATATGAGGTCAAGTTCTGATGAAACCTGTGAAACAGACATGTTTACCTTACAAGTTATATATATAGCACGCCTTTTACGAATTAACATATTTAATGTACCAAAAGCGTAGTTTTGAGTGGATTAAATATGTAAATGAGTAAGGCGTGGCTATTTATGATTTGTAACATAAATGGGCGATGACACATGTCGCTTTCTATGACAAAATGTCTCTAATTTTCAGAAAATGAACTCAAGGAACGGACTTTTTAGTAGGATTTGATTTAATGATAGATGTATATGTAAATGAATTGTTGCCGTGATACTTTCATCATGGTTTAAAGACCAGAGAGAAATTTCTGCATCACTGAAGTGCCCCCCTCTCCAGGCGAAAATTCTTGAGGAGATAGATGTAAAATATTGTTAGATGTAAACCATACTGCATGATTTCAAAACCAATAGGAAGTGTAGTTTTAGAAGAGATAAACAAAGGAAACTTTTTAAAACTTATTGTGATGGTTTTCTGCCTTTCCCAACACCATGAAAATGATCGATTAATAAATGGTCTGTTGATTGTTTAAGATCCAGAGATATATAGATTCCTACACTGCAACAAGTGTATTACGATATTTCTCCACTCGAGACAGTTAAATTTTATTATTTAAAGCGCTAGGCGAGAAATATCGTAATACACAAGTTATGGTGTCGGAATCTGTTTCTCTGATGATTTTTATCCTTCGTTTTTTGAAAGATTTTCAGAAACTTGTGTTCTTTATATGCGACGTCATCAGACATGGTCTCCTTTTTTCATGACGTCACAATAGGAAAATTCAGAAGAAAACAAAACATTTTAACGTCATAATCAAATTTCGACTAATCAATTGCCGAGAACAGATATTTCACTAGCGAGGAGAAATATTTTTCTCACACCGATCAAGAAATGTGAAAATAGCACAAAAATTAGAGAAAAGTATTTTAAGCATGCTCAATTCACCGAGATATACCTTTAAAAAGTTGAGGAAATGAAACGACTAAGAATCCAGTGACAATTTTTTGGAATATTCATTTTGACACGATAAAAACAAGTATCCACCAATTTATCAATATCGCCTCTTTTTTTATAGACCACGTTATTCCTTTTAGTAGCTTTCCTCTGGCATTCATTTGTTTGAAGTAAAGGAAACCATTTTTAATTTAGGGTTAGGTTTACAAGTTTGGGTAGTTTTAAGGCAAGCCCCCCCCCCCCCCCTTTTTCCTGATTTTTTTTTTTATTTACTGTTGACAACTTGTGTATGTATTTTGTTTAAAATTTATTAGGACATTTTATGGTCATTGATTTCATTGTTTACTAGGCCAAAGAGGCAGAGCTAGACAGTGAAATAACAAACTTGAGATGGAAGTTAGAGCACTGGTCTAAGCTCCTCCCATTCTTTGCTTTTCCTATGACAAGCGACACACGGCTGGACTGGAGAGTGCAATAACTAAAAAATCATTCAGCACTCTGCTAAAAATAACCGAAGTTAACTCACTCGAAGATTAAAGGAAAAATAACCATTCATGTTACAATTATTTTATACACCAAATATATTTGACCTACTACTTATAGTATCTGAGTACAGACTTGAACATGAAAACTTAACCTTGATCACTGATCCATGAAATGAGGTCATGTATGAAGCCTGATGACGGAACTGTAGACCTTGTAAGGATGATGTACATCAAATTTAGTTATCCTATAAATCATAATAATTTAAAAATTCACAAGACAAAAAACTTTAGATTTTGGAAGAAGTTATTGAACCATGAAAATGAGGTCAAGGACAATGGTTGTATGACAGACAGAAACTTCTTAACATTAATACCCATCTGTATGGTATATAGTAACCAGGTCTTCTACCCCTTGAAATGTAAAGCTTTATACAAATAGTTGATGCTGCAAGTCATTAATTATATTCTAATCTACAATGTTAGAGTGTTGTTAAAGATGCACATAAATACAGGTGAGCAACACAGGCTCATCAGAGCCTCTAGTTTTCTTACTTTTTATTTAGAAGTAAAATATTTTTGGTATGTCTATTACATTGTTTCTGCTTCATATAGTAGACTACATTGTTTCAGCCTGTGCCCGGTTGAAAGTGCTTTTCCTGAACTAATTGTTTTAAATATATACTCTTGTATTACCTTTTGTAAGTCCACTGATTGAGAACAAGAGTGCACACGCTGAAATGTCTCGCCTTCTTTACTAATCATTGATATTATGTTGATAGTCCTAAATATAAAGCTTTATTACAACTGTCACATAAACTTAACATTAACCAAGTAAACTAAACATTGACCAATGAACCATGAAAATGAGGTCAAGGTCAGATGAACCATGCTAGGCAGGCATGTACAGCTACCAATTCTTCCATACAACAAATATAATTGACCTATTGCTTATAGTTTAAGAAAAACAGACCAAAACACAAAAACTTAACACTGAGCAATGAACCTTGAAAATAAGGTCAAGGTCAAATAAAACCTGTGTGACTGCCAAATAGATCATAAAATATTTCCATACACCAAATATAGTTGAACTATTGCATATAGTATTAGAAAAAAGGACCAAAACTCAAAAAACTTAACTTTGACCACTGAACCATGAAAATGAGGTCAAGGTCAGATGACACCTGGCCGCTAGACATGTACACCTTACAATCATTCCATACACCAAATATAGTAGACCTATGGCATACAGTATAAGAAAAACAAACCAAAACACAAAAACTTAACTATAACCACTGAACCATGAAAATGAGGTCAAGGTCAGATGACACCTGCCAGTTGGAAATGTACACCTTACAGTCCTTCCATACACCGAATATACTAGACCTATTGCTTATAGTATCTGAGATATGGACTTGACCACCAAAACTTAACCTTGTTCACTGATCCATGAAATGAGGTCGAGGTCAAGTGAAAACTGTCTGACGGGCATGAGGACCTTGCAAGGTACGCACATACCAAATATAGTTGAACTATTGCATATAGTACTAGAAAAAAAGACCAAAACTCAAAAACTTAACTTTGACCACTGAACCATGAAAATGAGGTCAAGGTCAGATGACACCTGCCCGCTAGACATGTACACCTTACAATCATTCCATACACCAAATATAGTAGACCTATGGCAAACAGTATAAGAAAAACAGACCAAAACACAAAAACTTAACTATAACCACTGAACCATGAAAATGAGGTCAAGGTCGGATGACACCTGCCAGTTGGACATGTACACCTTACAGTCCTTCCATACACCGAATATACTAGACCTATTGCTTATAGTATCTGAGATATGGACTTGACCACCAAAACTTAACCTTGTTCACTGATCCATGAAATGAGGTCGAGGTCAAGTGAAAACTGTCTGACGGGCATGAGGACCTTGCAAGGTACGCACATACCAAATATAGTTATCCTATTACTTATAATAAGAGAGAATCTAACATTACAAAAAATCTTAACTTTTTTTTCAAGTAGTCACTGAAC
This sequence comes from Mytilus californianus, assembly GCF_021869535.1. NCBI lineage: Eukaryota > Metazoa > Mollusca > Bivalvia > Mytilida > Mytilidae > Mytilus > Mytilus californianus. The sequence goes on along the minus strand of NW_026262679.1, from coordinate 4,055,015 downwards.
CATGAAAATGAGGTCAAGGACATTGGACATGTGACTGACGGAAACTTCGTAACATGAGGCATCCATATACAAAGTATGAAGCATCCAGACCTTCCACCTTCTAAAATATAAAGCTTTTAAGAAGTTAGCTAACGCCGCCGCCGCCGGATCACTATCCCTATGTCGAGCTTTCTGCAACAAAAGTCGCAGGCTCGACAATAAAAACTAATTTAACCCCTCAACATGTTCATGTGCCTGTTCCAAGTCATCAACCTCATCAGTGACATGACTAAAAGATTTTTTCTTATTCAGAAAATTGGTGTTGATGTCACATCCTTGATAGTCTGTGGGGACATTTAGCTGTATATATTGTGCAGTTGCCTTTGATGAAACTTGCAATATATATATATATATATATGTGTAGGACTGGAGGTGCAATGGGGACGCTGAAGTGCGATGGTCTGCACCGAAGTGCAATGGACCTTTCGCTGATGTGTGATGATCTATTAGACACGCAATTACTAGTTTAAAATCTACAGATGTCCAACTATTATGAGAGTTTTTTAAAGTTGGTTATATGTAAATACCAAACATTCAATAGTTTCTCCAGTTGCAGAAAGAACCATCTACCGGGTGATCTATCTCATTTCTTGTGATAATTCACAGCAGCTATAGTGGTCAATTTCTGAGCAATTGCTTTTTTGTTGTCCAAGCTATTTACTAATTACACAACAACGTTACAGTTAGGACTGGAAATGCAACGACTATTTACCATGACTGTTTTAAATTAAACAGGTAATACCTTTATGTTTTCCTTTAAATAAAATAAAAAGCAACTTCTGACAAACAAATTGAAATCTACATCAGCACGTGAACATGAAAAATATAGATTATGTAGTCCATCACACTTCATCGTTACCACCATTGCACTTCAGCGTAGCAAACAAGATAGCGTCACAATGCCACCATCACACTTCAGTGTGAAAAACAAAAGACACTTCAGCGTCATACAATCGCATTTCAGCGTGACCTAAATATATATATAGGCAACACATTTGTTTTACTTTTGTGACTGATGATGGCAGTAGAAATAATTAGCAAATACGATTAATATGTAATTTTTGGGCCTTTTAAAGCTTACTATGTGGTATGGCTTTTACTCATTGTTGAAAGCCTTACGGTAACCTATAGTTGTTAACTTCTATTTTATTTGGTCTCTCTTGGAGAGATGTCTCATTGGCAATCATACATCTTCTTATTTTATTATCCCCATTTTTACCTAAGATGACAAACAAATGTAACATTCACTTCTTGTTCATGCTCCAGTGGTCAGGTTGAGTATCAGGATGTGATCTGGTCCACACTATGTTATTGTGAACCAAACGAAACATTTCCACAGAGTCATCTCCTCTTGGTCAAGGTATTAAAACTTCTGTCAGTTCTATTGTCCCATTGAATAAATACAATAGCTATTAATGTAAGTAGTTTATTCAATGGGACCTTTAAATTTCTTCTTAGAGAAATCCATCACTCATTGATTAATTTACCTGAGTAAAAAAATTATCTTCTAAGTAAATGAAAATATATGCATCAACTCTCAAAACTGCATGTGATGTTGTATTAATTCAATATCAATAATATACTTTCAATTTGTTCAATATAAACACTGATTTAATCATAAAAAGTTGATCTCTGACAAAATTTTTAGCATTGTTGCTATTGAAATTTGCATTTTTTTTTTAGTTAAAGAATACATTTAAGAAGACCTTAATTTATACATCCTCATTTTCCAGTATTTATTTGTCAAATCACAAAAAAAACAAAATTCAATAGGAACAATGTTGAGAAAAAGACCAAGCCACTAAAACTTAACATTGTCCAATGAACCATGAAAATGAGGTCAAGGACAATGGACATATGACAGACGGAAACTTCGTAACATAAGGTGTCTGCATACAAGGGATGAAGCATCCAGGTCTTCTACCTTCTGAAATATAAAGCTTTATACAAATAGTTTACGCCATAGCTAGATTGTTATCCTTATGTCTTGCAGGCAAGACCAAATTGAAAATAAATATTTTTCAAAATTTTGCTTCGGATACTGTCTTTTGGTCATAAAATAGCTTCTGTCAAAATTTCTGAAAATTCCAATTAAAGGTTTTTTTTTTAAGTAACAAATTCTTGATTGCACATTTGCTGTTACAATTTATTGAAGTTTTGACAAAATTATTGATGTGTCACTTCTGTGACAAAGATGTTGCCGGTTTGATAAAGATCAAAATTGCTTGACTCATCAGATTGGCAAAATGCACAAAAAGCAACTAACATTAGACTAAAAGACACAAAAATGTTGCAGACTTGATAAAGATCAAAATGGCTTGACTCATCTAAAAAGCTAAAAGACACAAAGTACCGATTTAAGAGTACACACAGTAACTGAGAGCTAATTCAAAGCCAATAACAACTAAACTAGAGGCTCCCAAGAGCCTGTGTCGCTCACCTGATTCTACTTTGGTTTTAGAAATCATGTAAAAATAGATTAAAATCATAACAGATACCCTTATAATGATTGAGGCCAAATTTGGTTTAATATTGGCCCCATAATTTAATCAAAAGCAGAAGACTTTTGTAAAGTTTACAGAAATTACCATTTAATTCATTGAAATTGTAGAAAATGACTTTATAAGGTCAATGACAAATCAGCTACAAAGTAACAACACTTGGTCAGCACCTCAAAAGAAACATTAATACCATGTTCGGTTTCAATAAATTAAGCAGTTTTCTAAAAGAAGACATTTGTATGTATTTCCCATACGGTCCTATGTTAAACTAAGCCCCTCTCTGGCGTCATCTTAAATGATGGATCGGCTATAAAGTAACAACACTTGGTCAGCACCTCATAAGGAACATTCATGCCATGTTTGGTTTCATTCCATTCAGTGGTTCTCTAAAAGAAGACATTTGTATGTATTTCCCATCAGGTCCTATATTAAACTAAGTCCCTCTCTGGCTGCCATCTTCGATGATGGGTCGGGTTCTAAGTAACAACACTTGGTCAGCACCTCATAAGGAACATTCATGTTATGTTTGGTTTCATTCCATTCAGTGGTTCTCTAAAAGAAGACATTTGTATGTATTGTCCATAGGGTCCTATGTTAAACGAAGTCCCCCACTGGCAGCCATCTTGGATGATTGTTGCCTACAAAGTAACAACACTTGGTCAGCACCTCATAAGGAACATTCATGCCATGTTTTATTTCATTCCATTTAGGGGTTCTCTAAAAGAAGACATTTGTATGTATTTCCAATAGGGTCCTATGTTAAACTAAGTCCCTCTCTTGCGCCATCTTGGATGATGGATCGGCTTCAAAGTAACAACACTTGGTCAGCACCTCATAAGGAACATTCATGCCATGTTTGGTTTCATTCCATTCTGTGGTTCTCTAAAAGAAGACATTTGTATGTATTGTCCATAGGGTCCTTTGTTAAATGAAGCCCCCGCTGGCGGCCATCTTGGATGATGGATCAGCTACAAAGTAACAACACTTGGTCAGCACCTCATAAGGAACATTCATGCTATGTCTGGTTTCATTCCATTCAGTGGTTCTCTAGAAGAAGTTCAAAATGTAAGTTAACGACGAAGACGACGGATGCCAAGTGATGAGACAACCTCTTGTCCCTCTGATCCAGGTGAGCTAAAAATTAACCATGTTCTCCCAGTTCAAAACTAATGTTCATTGTATGTATATTGGTAGCAAGGAGTATTAGCCTATGTTACATATGTTATATTTTCTCAACCTCAATTTCATCAGGATAAGGTCAGTTTTCAGTAAATATAATAGGTTAATCATATTTGGTATATGATTTTGTTGTGTGGAACATATATCCGTCTTTTTTATGTTATAAGAACTTGACCTCAATTTCACAATGCAGTGGTGAGGTTCAATTTTTCATGCTGAGGTCAGTATCATTAGCATTTCAAAGGGCATAACTCACTAAATAAACAATTGACACAGAGATATGTCTCTCATTCTGTAATTTTGATGGTAAAATGCAAATGTTGAAATTAAAATGGCAATATTTAAACATGTTAACTATGCAAATCATGCAAACTCAATGAACCACGACTGAATGTGCAGGGCCAAATAACTTCCATGGAAATGTGAAATGCCAATGCTTATAAAATTGCATACCAAATACCATTGACCTATCATAAGTGGTTCCCTTTCAACTAACCCAAACACAAACTTTAACTTGTAAACTATGAAAAAGTTTCAAAGTTAATGAACCATAATGAAGGGGTGGAGCCATATAATCTCCATGGAAATGAGACTTACAATTGCTAATGCAACTGCATGCCAAATTTCATTGACTTAACATTAGATGTTCATCTTAAACTGATCTAATCACAAACTTTAATACCGGTATGTACATAATACAAAACATTCAAAATCAATGAACCATGACTGAGGGTGAGGGGAGCCAAACAATCGCCATGGAAATGAGATGTGCCAATGCTTATACAACTGCATACCAAATAGCATTATCCTACCACTTATGTTTCCCTTAAACTGACCTCATTACAAACTTAAACATTGTTGATGCCACCAATGCCCAAAACAGCATGCCCAAGTCTTGCTTTTTCAATTTCATCGGCAAGAGACAAAAATATACTGTCAAACTCAAGATTTTCAAACATGTCAAAGATATTGTTGATGTAGACCCTTGATATAAATTCATTAAACCTCAATGAGAACTGTAGTCATGAAAGAGTACACAATGATACTTTTCCATACTACTTACAATTCCAATTGCATAGCCAATAAAATACTATTGGTAGATCAGAGCCCTGAGTATCATCCTAAATATGGTTGATGTCCATTAACTTAAATGTTTACCTATTCCTTAAAATTTATCAAAATCTGGTGAGACTTGTTAATAATGATGTTGAACAGAGTAACATGGATTAATATAACCCTGCTTCAAGAAAAAGTGGCAATAATGACACACAAATGAAGTGTTCTTTTTCTTTATTTGACTGGTAATGTATTATGACTGATTATCACATTCTATGCGTTGTATGCCCTGCATCAGGTGTTGGCTGGTATATCTTGCCCACATCACCACTGACAAGAAAGGCCCATATTTCTGTGTGAGAATAGGACCTGATAAGTATACTGCATCCAGAAACTATTTGTTAGAGGCTCATGGTCCTTGTCGCCAAGATGGTACAGCTCTATAAAGATAAAAATATACAGAATTTTATATGTAAATTTGTTTAAAATAAGAAGCAAAAAATTAGTCCCTGCAAACAAATACTAACCTGCAAACAAATACTAACAAGTTTTTATTAAATAAACTGTTGACACAATGATATGTCTTGCCAGATTCAATTTTGATAGATTAATGCAAATGTTGAAATTTAAATGGCAACACTTTAACATGTAAACTTTTAACACTTAAACTATTACTGGTAAACTTATCACAAACTTTAAATGTAAGCATGCAAATGTTTTAAAGTCAATCGACAATGAATGAAGGGATGGGGCAAAACAATCTCTGTGGAATTAACATGTGCTGATGCCAAGACAACCGTATACCTATGCAAAAGTTTTAGTCAAAAGACCATAACTTTGGGGTATGGCCAAATGATATCAACAGAAATCAAATGTGCCAATGCAAATACTTCTGCATATCAAATATCATTGACTTGTCATTTATGGTTCCCCTTAAACTGACTTAATAACAAACTTTATCAATTGGTGATGCTGCCATTGATGAAAACAGCTGGCTTCCACAACTTTTTTGGCAGGTGAGACAAAAAATAACTCAAAGGGTATAAAACAATTGTATCTTTTATATATAACATTATGAACTCCAAAGTCTTAGCCTGCATTCACTCCAATAAAAGCAGTGGCATAAATTGAGAACCTCAATAACTAACACATCATTCATTAGTCATATCTTAATCATAATCATAGTACAAAAATAAAGCACCAACTAAAAAATGAACAAATCTAAATGCTGTTGATAATGTTATTCTCTGATTCCTTGTCCAGGTGTGTTTAAAGGAGACATGACACGATTTTCAATTTGTGTTTCAAAATGTTTATTTATACTTAACTTTCCCCAAAAATACATCGATAGCAATATAAGCGTCAACTATTTAGGAAAATATGTATTTTAATGAGATTTTAATGCAACGATTTATCGACCTGTCAAATATGCATATTTCCATCACGGAAGTCACTCAGAACGAGGCTACTACGTCAGTGGTTACATTCATTCATATTGACATATGGGTACAGCACAAATTTAGTTTCGATTATTATCCAACAAAACGCATGACAGGGATAAATAATGATTATATGTGATGCCGATGGATTCAACAATATAATTAAAAAGAATATTGACATGATATTTTCTTTTTTTTTGAATGACACGCAGACTAAGAAGGTGTAAAGATGGGACTTTTTAACAAGCCCAAACTACACTTCTTTCTGCCCACTTTCATAAGGAATTCAGAGTTGGGGTATCGGGTGCCATGCCATGAGTTCATCATAGATCACAGGTATACGGTACATATTTTTGAGTTTCGCAATTTCAGGTCTCGTTTGAAGTTGCAAACTTCAGGTGTCACTCCACATGGGGGATTGATAAGACATATAGTGATTACACAATATTACTTCAAAAGCTCTTTGTGTACATCCTGGATGTTGGTTTTGCGGAGGGCACAGGTGAGATTGGAATATATTATTGTTGTGTACAGTAAAACAGGTACAACTACCTGATCATATATATGTTTAATGAATACCTGTAGTACGACCATACAATACCCTATGCACTACCAATTAAATAGATCTTATTTTTATTGCTTTTAAGAATATGCAGATATAAAAAGGTTTATAACAGATGCATTTTTTAATTGACTTCTTGAGATGGAAAAGTAATATTCTTGTATGCTTGCAAGTCTATAACTTCATAAGAAATTGTTAGACAAAAAGCATAAAAAGCAAACAAGGAAATGATACGAGAATGTTAATCATAAGTCTTTTACATTCTTTTTCTGACACATTCCCTATTTCTATTCTCATTTTTTTTATATTGAACATCGAATATAATTATTGACAACTATTTAGTTGGTAAAGATTCAGATGATGAAAAACATTTCTTTTTAAAATGGAAACTTTATAACAAATGAAGAAAGTGTCGTTTACAGTACGGCCTCCAATAATGAGAAACCCCATACCGTATATTTGGCTATAAAAGTTCTCAACGTGAAAATGTGAAACAATTTTAACGAGAAAACTAACTTATTTATAACAAAATAATTTCCATAGAAAAAAAATGACAGACACGAATCAACGCGACAACCACTGATCTATATGCTCCTGACTTAAGACAGGCACATTCAAAATGTGTCGGTGGTATATGTTTATGAGCGCCTACGGTTCCCTCCCCCCCTCCCAACGTGTGACAGTGGTCTTACAGCAGTACATAAGAACTATAAAAACCAGTCTAACGCAAAAGGTCCGAGTACACAGTTATCGTCCTTTGATTTTCGTTCCTAGTGTGGACAGTGTGTTACTTGCCAATTTTTTTTATACCCCTTCCAAATTTATTTCTCCATGTTTTATGACTCAAATAGCAAGTAGGGGGGGGGGGGGGGGGGTGGTGAAATGACACTGTAAAAAAAATTTGGGTCATGAATTTTAAAGTAAAGTAGTGATTTGGTCCAGCTGAAAAATGTTAAAAATTAGCACTTTGGAAGCTGTCAAAAGATTTCAAGACCCCCTTAACATAAAATTGTCCATGTTTTGAGTTAGAGCCGATGAAGTTTTCAATAATTTTGATATAATTTGTCTCAAAATAGTACAACACACTGTAAAAAAATTATTGAGAAAGCGCAGGTGGGATTTTTTAAATTTTCATTTATTGTCTGAAAGAAATGCACTACGAAATAACTGTGTACTCGGACCAAAAGATCGGTACAAAGTAGAGAAACCACTAAAGTTAAAACAATAGAGACAACGCACAAATACTGTTAGCTAGATCAAACAAAGCCAAGTACAGCTAATACACAACTCATGTTCTTGAAGACTGAAGTATGTTACATGTAAACATTTTCCTGCTCAGTCCGATTGAAAATCTAACATTTATTCAAATGACCCCTTTTAGAAAAAAATATTTTGAATAAGAACATTATGTGTTGCGAATCTTTTCCTGGACTCAAGCGTTTTGCTGGTAGCAATAAAAAAATTGATTGCTAAATGATATTTGGAAGAGAGGGGTGGAAACAAGTGAATTTGAATTTACTCTGTGTAATTCCTTAAATTTGAAGTTAGATTTATAAGGGTCTGGATGGAATAGCATACTTTAGAAGTCTAGTATAACTATATTAACTATTTCAACATAAGATAGTTCTTCTTAGAAATGTATGATTTTAAAAGGTAAATAACATAACACGTGACTAAATCACACTACGGGGGCGTATTTTTTTGTTCTTCGGTAGTGAGCCAGAAGAGGTCCATTTCTGTTTTTTTGAATAGGGAAGATCTTCTGGCTCTCTTCCACCTTTTCTTTTTTGATGGGTAGTTTAGACGGCAGAGGCACATAACAAACATGGCGTTGTTTAGTCTAAATGACATTAATAAATTTATGAATGCAGATATATTAGAATGTTAGCTGTGTTATAAACGTTTTCATGGTATGACAGTCTTAGTAGGACATCCCTGTAGGACGATAAGCTGGATAAATATAAGAACTACACGGACAATAACAGTTAAGGGACGACTATTTGATATTCTAGGGAAGGGATTTTGATTGATTGGTGTTTAACGCTACTTTCAACACTAAGTTGGGCTATTCCGTGGTGGTCAGTTTAAATTTATAGATGAAGGATGGGAAAGGGAAGAAGGCATTATTAACTTTTTTAATCTGTCGCTAATTATGCCTATTTTTCAGCTCTTACCAGTCAACCATATTCATTTATGTCATCCAACTTGTTTGTATGTTTATAATACAGATGAACCTGCATTCTTTGATATAATAATGCAGAACATTTTATCCTTTAAAAACACAAGTGTTTTATTATGTGGTGACTGGAATGTTGTTTTAGATAAATTTATGGATACATATAATATCAAACATAATAGAAACCCTAACTCCCGTAAAAAACTTGATGAAATCATTGATGTTTTTGAACTACTTGATCCTTGGCGTACATGCTATCCAGAAGATAGGAAATATACTTGGCGTCAGTCCTCACCTATAAAACAAAGTCGTTTAGATTATTTTTTAATTTCAGAAGACCTTTTTTCACTAATGAAAAATACTAAAATTATACCAGGTTATAGAACTGACCACTCAGCAATTATTTTCACCTTCTCAGCTTGTTTAGAGAAACGGGGCAAAAGTTACTGGAAATTTAACTCTCAATTACTCAGAGATGCAGATTATATACAAAAGGTTAAATTATGCATTAAGGATACTATTTTGGAATACTATCTGTCAGGTGATATGGAAGATCTTCTTTCTGTTGATTTGTCATGTAATGATCAAACATTTTTTGAAATATTGAAAATGAAGATTAGATCTTTGTCCATAAATTACAGCATAAATAAATCCAAGGAGGAAAAAAATTTCACCCTCAAACTTGAAAATAATATTTTACATTTAGAAACTATTATGAACCATTCTCCAAATGAGGAGGTTCAAAAATCTTTACTTGATAAAAAACTTGAACTAGAAAATTGTCGACAAAAGAAGGTTGAAGGTTTGCTGCTTAGATCCCGCTCTAACTGGCATGAGAATGGTGAAAAATGTTCAAATTATTTTTGTAAATTAGAAAAGAAAAATTTTATAAAGAAAACAATAACAGAACTAATAGATGATAAAGGTCAACATATATCAGAGCAATCAAAAATTCTAACGGAACAACAAAATTTTTATAGAAATTTATACTCAAGCAAAAAATTAGATTGTGATGATTCATCATTTTTTAATCATAACATTAAGCTCACAGAAGAACAAAGAGATTTTTGTGAGGGAAATTTAACTTTTAAAGAGTGTGCTGATTCGTTAAAATTTATGGCAAATGGTAAAAGTCCAGGTTCTGATGGGTACACAGTAGACTTTTATAAATTTTTTTGGAAAGATATTGGTCCTTTCATCTTTCGGTCTCTTCATTTTGGATACGAGGTTGGAAAATTTTCTGATTTTCAGTATCAAAGTGTAATTACATGCATTCCTAAGGAGGGGAAAGACAGACAGTTTATAAGTAACTGGCGTCCTATTAGTCTTTTGAATACTGATATGAAAATAGCTTCTGCTGTTATAGCTAATAGACTTAAACCAGTTTTACCATTTGTCATAAGTGATACACAAAAAGGTTTCATCAAAGATAGATTTATGGGTGAGAACACACGCCTTTTATATGATTTAATGCACTATCTTGAAGAAAATAATAAGACAGGTCTTTTATTACTTGTTGATTTTGAAAAGGCCTTTGATTCCTTAGAATGGTTATTTTTAAAAAATTCTTTAAAAAGTTTTAATTTTGGGCCTTCAGTTTGTAAATGGTTTGAAACTTTATACTCAGGGGCATCAAGTTGTGTTATAAATAATGGACATACTTCTAAGTTTTTTCAATTGGAAAGAGGCTGCAGACAAGGAGATCCTCTTTCACCCTATTTATTTATAATTGGTGTTGAATTACTATCTTTAAAATTAAAAGATAATCCTGAAATAAGGGGAATAACTGTAAATGATAATGAATCACTTTTAAGCCAGTATGCAGATGACACATTCCTTATGTTAGATGGAAGGGAAATATCGTTGAGGGAAACACTTTCATGTTTTGAATCTTTTTATAAAATTTCAGGTTTAAAAATAAATGCTTCAAAGACAAAAGCACTATGGGTTGGAAACAAAAAGTATTCAGATATGATTCTTTGTCCTGACTTAAAACTTCATTGGTCACATTCAAATTTTAAACTTTTGGGGATTGAATTTTCTTTAGATTTAAACTGTATCACAGAAATTAATTTTGCCAAGAAGATTAAAGAAGTCTCTGCAATCCTGAAGAGCTGGCAACATCGTAAACTAACATTATTGGGGAAAATTACAGTAGTTAAATCACTTGCTCTTTCGAAATTGGTACACTTAATGACTGCATTGCCAAACCTATCACAATCCAGGTTAACAGAGCTCACTTCATTATTTTATAATTTTATATGGAGTGGAAAACCAGACAGAATTAAGCGTAACACACTTATTGGTGATATTTCACAAGGTGGACTTAATATGGTACATCTTCATTCCTTTAATATCTATTTAAAAATTAGTTGGATAAAAAGACTGATGTCAAACCCAGTTGGTGGCTGGCAGCAGTTGTTACTGGCAGACCTTATACAGTATGGGGGTGAAAGGGTTTTACATCTACAGAGAGAAAAGCTGATTGAGATTTCTAAAAAATGTAAAAATCCTTTCTGGAAGGATGTTTTACTATGCTTTTCTATCGCAAAACCTAATACTGAGAATTCTGTCAGTGACATTTTATCATTAGATATTTTGAACTTTTCTTCTTTGGATGATTTCCCATATTATATTCAATGGAAACAAGGAGGTGTGCAGTCAGTAAGTGACCTAATTAATAAAGAAAATATGAATTTTTATAAATTTGAGCAATTTCAAGAAAGAGTAAAAATCAACAATTTTATCAAATATCATGGTCTGATTTCAAGAATCCCTCAGACTATGAAAAAATACCTTAAAGAGAACTGTTTAAAGCAAGATTTGGATAAGCCTGATAATGGTGATATTTTTTTAAAGAGAATTATAGGTAATGTGAAAGCCAAATTTGTATATAAAAATTTAGTAAATAAAGTTATTGAACTACCAACAGTCAAGTTTTTGAAATGGGAAGAACTGTTGATTATTGATACAACAGAATGGTCAGAATATTTCAGGATAACCAAAAAATCATGTAGAGATGTTTATTTAAGAACTTTTCAATACAAATTTTTGCATAGAATCATAGCAACTAATACCTTTTTATACAAAATTAAATTAAAAGACACCAAGATGTGTACTTTTTGTAAACTTGGTGAAGAAACCATTGAACACCTTTTTTTTGAATGCCCAATAACTTTTCAATTGTGGCAGTCTTTTTCAAATGCAGTAAAACTTTTTTTTGTAAACTTTGTTCTTAACAAAGAGAATGTGTTTCTTGGTTGCAAACATGAAAGTTTATTACTGAATCTGTTAGTCATAATTACAAAAAACTATATATACAAATGTAAATTAAATGAAACAAAACCAAATATGGTTGGGTTAAAGAATAGAATAAAGAAATACCAATTTCTTGAATATTAAATTGCAAAGAAAAATAATAGAGTCCAAGTGTGTGAAAAATTTTGGTCTCCTTTACATGTAATATTTAATTAATTATTGTTTCATATAAGTGAGAGAATAAAATATCTATATATCATGAGCAAATATTTAGCCTTGAGTTTTTTTTGTTTTTTTTGTTTTTTCTTTAAAATATTTTGTTTTTAAAATGTAAGTCAAGATACATCATGTACATATTGTAGCAAAGCAAATGAGTGAAGAGTATTTGTATTGTATGAGAGAAAGTCAGAGAGCGAGAGAATATAATCAAATAAAATTTATATGTAACCTTAAATACTACATGTATAATTATAAAAATCAACTTGTCAGTGATATATATTGTATACTGAATTATTTTTTATATGTAACCCCTTGATACCCTTGTCAGGTGGTAGTGTAGGGGTACATGTATATTAAATCCTGACTATTGAAAAACAAATAAAAGATAAAAAAAAAAACTTAACAAAAATCTGCTATATTCGATGGCAAATTGAATTTTTGTTTTATTGATCTTCTGTAGAATATCTCCAGAAGAGGTCCAGATTCATTTTTTTGGACTCTTCACCAGAAGACATTCTGGAGATGTGCAGAAGAGACCAATAAAACACGCCCAAGGTGCCTTCTTACCTTTCACCTGGTCAAGTATGCTATAGGTGTCAACATTTAATCACTAAAACAACAGCCTCCAATAAATGTTTTGTATTGTTTAATTTTATACATTAGGTGAAGACACCGATGAGACGTAAATAAAATATTGAATTGAATTGTCATAAAAGGGGGAAAGTTAATTGAATATCCTAATGCAGAAATAGTGTGATAAAGGATTTTCACTATACAAATCCTTTGTGTGATGTATGGTTTCCAACCAAAAAAAAATATAAGCATAACTTTTGGTGATACATGTAATTTATACATATTAAAAGTCTCTATGTAATAAAAAAAAATTTAAAACGGACACTTTGCGAATGCCTAATTTGACTTTTACCATCTTTTTTTTTTCTGCTTCTGGCGCACACATAATTATAACATTACCGTAACAGAGAGAGAGAAAAAAAGAACAATTTGATCATCAATAATTAGAAATTTATATTTTCAATCATGATTAAAAACTTGTTTTATTTAAATTAAAAAATGCAGAAAGCGGTCTATTAAATTTATTCATCAGACAAACCAAATATGTATGGTAACAATCCGATCGGTATTGTCTGAAAAATCGTCGTTTTTGGACTCTTCGCATGAAGAATTAATATCCTTTTCTTGGTTATTTTTCACACACAATGTCTTTATAGTTTGTCAGTAATCGGGAAAAGTGCTGTCAATACCGTCCATAGTGTATCGACATCGTCCAGTTAAGAGACATTTTCCCAGCTTGTAACCACTGACGTAAGCACGATCACGTGATCGTTATCTGATTAAAAATCATTCTTAATGACAAGCGCTGGATTCTTTGACCAGAAAAATGCTGATTTATCAGGTTTTGACCAGCAAAATTGTACAAAACATGTTTTAAGACTAATATTTATTGATTTAATAAAAAAAAAAAAAAAAAAAATCGTGTCATGTCTCCTTTAATGATCTTATAGATACCTGTGTGGTATGTGTAGTAAAGGTCCATTTCCAGACGGCCCCTTATCTTTGGTTCGTGAAGTCCATCCAGCTGTTGGCTGTAACAGTCTGTTTGGATCTCTACTAACTTCTACTTCAACCTGTGAAATAAAACATAGCCCTTTTATCAAAACTTGATTTATCCAAAGAAAATATTTAATAGCAGTCTGATTACCTATAAAACTTGTTTTACTGAAATTTTTTGAGCGTTTGTACAAAATCATATCAATTCTAAATTGGTATTTTTCTTGTAGACTGTATTTCATTTAAACAAAAGTTTATTTTCTGTAAAAACAAGTTGAACTCTGAGCTACATCACACTAATGATACCACCCCTATATATGTTTGGTAAACAGGAAGTTGGAAAGCAATGGATGTGAAATCTCATCACATGGTAGAGCATTCTCAAATTAATGTTAAGACTAAATCATGTAGAAAAATGTGAGAATAAAATGCTTCGCTGGGGCGCAGCTTGATACGACCGCAGAGGTCGAACCCTGAACAGTTGGGGCAAGTATGGACACAACATTCAAGCTCTGAATTTGGATTGTTATTAAATATTTGACACAGCATAGGTTTCTGACACAGAAAGAATGGGGTCTAAGAACTTGAATTTTTTTAATTTACCTATTATGGTCCAATGTCCAAAATCAAAATACATGGTTAGATTCAGCATATCAAAGAACCCCATATATACAATTTTTGTTAAAATCAAACAAAGTTTAATTTTGGACCCCAACTTGGACAAACTTGAAAACTGGCCCCATAATCAAAAATCTAAACACATGTTTAGATTCAGCATATCAAAGAACCCCAAGAATTCAATTTTTGCTAAAATCAAACTAAGTTTAATTTTGGACCCTTTGGACCTTAATGTAGACCAATTTAAAAAACGGGACTTAAAATTAAAAATCTAAATACACGGTTAGATTTGGAATATCAAAGAACCCCAATAATTCAATTTTTGATGAAATCAAACAAAGTTTAATTTTGGACCCTTTTGACCTCAATATGAACCAATTTGATAGCGGGGCCTACAAATAAAAAATCTAAATACATAGTTAGATTCAGCATATCAAAGAACCTCATATATTCATTTTTTGTTGAAATCAAACAAAGTTTAATTTTGGACCCAAATTTGGACCAACTTGAAAACTGGGCCCATAATCAAAAATCTAAATACATGTTTAGATTCAGCATATCAAAGAACCCCATATATTCAATTTTTGTTGAAATCAAACAAAGTTTAAATACTGGACCCTATCTTGGACCAACTTGAAAACTGGGCCCATAATCAAAAATCTAAACACATGTTTAGATTCAGCAAATCATAGAACCCCAAGAATTCAATTTTTGTTAAAATCAAACTAAGTTTAATTTGGACCCTTTGGACCTCAATGTAGACCAATTTAAAAAACAGGACCCAAAATTAAAACCTAAATACACGGTTAGATTTGGAATATCAAAGAACCCCAATAATTCAATTTTAGATGAAATCAAACAAAGTTTAATTTTGGACCCTTTTGACCTCAATATGAACCAATTAGATAACGGGGTCCACAAATAAAAAATCTAAATACATGGTTAGATTCAGCATATCAAAGAACCCCATATATTCAATTTTTGTTGAAATCAAACAAAGTTTAATTTTGGACCCCAATTTGGACCAACTTGAAAACTGGGCCAAAAATCAAAAATCTAAATACATGTTTAGATTCAGCATATCAAAGAACCTCATATATTCAATTTTTGCTAAAATCAAACAAAGTTTAATTTTGGACCCTTTGGACATTAATGTAGACCAATTTGAAAACTAACCCAAAATTAAAAATCTAAATACACTGTTAGATTCGGCATAACAAATAAATAAATGTGATCAAAGATTTTACAAATCTAATGCGCCATACTGTGCAATTAAAGATTACTTCTTGAAATTTTTCAATATTTGAAATTTGAAAAAAAAATTATATTTGAAGAATAATTCTTTTTAATTTCTGAAATCTGAAATGAGAAAAAATTGGCCCCCCACAATTTCTTTTTATCCCCCCCCCCCCTTTTTCCCCCAAAAAAATTCTTTCCCTCAAGATATGGTCATAATCTCAATTCAAATTTCCAATGGAGTTGGCAACCATAATTACCCATTTAAATTTACCATAGTGCTAACTTAATCTATTTTATAATAGAATTATTGCGAACCCAATGAAAGTTTTCCACAGTGCCATCTCTATCTTGACCAGGTATTTAAACTTTTGCAAGTTCACCTGTCCTATTGAATAAATACAATAGCTATTGTTCTCTGTGTAGTTTATTCTCTGGGACCTTTAAATTTCTTCTAAGAGAAATCTATCATTCATTGATTAAATTACCTGAGTAAAAAAAAATTCTTATATATAGACAAAAATACTTTTTTTATACTCATTAATTGTGTGTGATGATGTTGTTATTCAATATTAATAATATATTTTCATTCAGTTTTATACAAACATTGATTCAATCATAAAAAGTTAATTTCTAACAAAAGTTTTATCAATGTTCCTATTGAAATTTGATTTTTTTTTGTTTAGTTATAGAATACATTTAAGAAGATCTTAATTTGAAACATCATTATTTTCAAGTTCTTATTCATGTCAAACAATCTTTTTTTTAAAAGGAACAATGTTGAAAGTTTTGTCAGAAATCAACTTTTTATGATTGAATCAATGTTTATATTCAACTGAATGAAAATATATTATTAATATTGAATAACTACATCATCACACGCAGTTAATGAGTATAAAAAAAGTATTTTTGTCTACATATAAGATCATTTTTTTACTGAGGTAATTTAATCAATGAATGATAGATTTCTCTTAGAAGAAATTTAAAGGTCCCAGAGAATAAACTACACAGAGAACAATAGCTATTGTATTTATTCAATAGGACAGGTGAACTTGCAAAAGTTTAAATACCTGGTCAAGATAGAGATGGCACTGTGGAAAACTTTCATTGGGTTCGCAATAATAAAAATATAGTGTCAAATCTTTCATATGGAATTTTTTGTAAAAAAAAAAGATGAAAACATTTGCAGATATTTTTACTGGTCTTCCTTTATAAATATGCATTTCTTTAAACATAATTTAAAAGCAGTGTAAGGGAAGTAACCAAAACGTTGTATTTGGATTACCTCCCTTATACTGTTTTAGATTATCTTTATTGTTCATTAACCATTACTTTATACATAATTTAAAAGCAGTGTAAGGGAGATAATTTCAATGATGTATTTGATTTATCTCCCTTACACTGCTTTAAATTATGTTTTGTACTAAAGTATTTGTCCATTAACCAGGACAACCTTGTTTTTCCCCCTTTTTTGCCCCTAATTCCTAAACGGTTTGAGCCATAACCCCCCAAAGCAAATCCTAACCATCCCTTTGTGGTATGGAAACTTGTAGTATAATTTCAGAGAGATCCATACACCGTTCCACAGTTATTGTCTGGAAACTAGAAAATGCTCATTTTTGGCCCCTTTTTGGCCCCTAATTCCTTAACTGTTGGTACCATAACCCCCAAAATCAATCCCAACCTTCCTTTTGTGGTATTTAACCTTATGGTCAAATTTCAAAAAGATCCATTCACTTAAACTAAAGTTAGAGTGCGAAAACCAATATGTATTCGGACGACGACGCCGGACGACAACGACGCCGGACGATGACATCGACGACGACGACGACGCCAACGTCATACCAATATAGGACCACAAAATTTTTTTGCGGTCGTATAAAAATAAAATTCCTTTGTAACCATAAAAGCCCATTTAAATACATCATAACAGATATTAAAATAGAAAATGACATCATAGTCATGGCTAAACATAGCAAAAACCTTAATCAGCATCATTTAACAGTAATATCTAAAAATAAAAATTTCTTTGCAACCATAAAAGTAAAATAGAAAATGACATCATAATCATAGCTAAAAATAAACAAAAATTTTTTTTATTGGCAAATTTTAAATGGAGTTTATTATACTAAAACAATAAATTTGCAACCATAAACATGATAAAACCCCATTTAAACACATCATAAAAGTATTAAATAATTCAACTACATCATAAGGCTATAAAAATAGAAAATGACTTCATAGTCAAGGCTAAAGGTAAACAAAAAACCTTCATCAGCAAAATTTTATATTGGCAAATTTCCAATGAAGTTTATTACACTAAAATTGTTGGCAAATTTCCAATGCATTTATTAACAATAAAGTTATTGGCAAATTTCCAATTTACATAATTTAAAAGCAGTGTAGATGAGATATTTAAATGAGTTTGAATTACCAACCTTACACTGCTTTTAAATAATGTTCTTTACTCAATTATTTGTCTATTAAAATGGAAACCCTTGTTTTTTAACCTTTTTTCCCCTTATTCCTTAAACATTAGAGCCATAACCACCCCCCCCAAAGCCAATTATTACTTTCCAATGTAACCTAAATTTCCAATATACATAATTTAAAATTTCAATTCCTCATGATATATAACCGTATCATTATTATTTTCTTTCATATATAAATCTGAAACAACCATCTTTAAATGGAAAATTTTAAAGAAAAAAAAAAGGAAAAAAAAAAATCCTACCCCCCACACATTTTTTCAACCCCCTTTTGATTCATCATCCCCCACCTCAATCACAACCTTCAATTTGTGGTATGGTACATTGCAATACAATTTCACAGAGATCCATACACTTGAACACAAGTTTTTGTTGCAAACTAAAAAAAATCCTTATTTTCGACCAATATTTGGCCCCTTATTCATAAATGTTTGAGCAATTAACCCCAAAACTCAATTCCTACTTTCTCTTCGTGATAAAAAATAACTAACTTAAAATGTAAATTTTAAACAAAAAAAAAAGGAAAAAAAAAATTTACCCCTTTTTTGACCCCCGCCCCCCTTATGATTCATCACCCCCACCCCCCTTTCCCCCCAAACCAAGCTCAATAACAGCCTTGCCTTTGTGGTATGGTACCCTGTAATACAATTTTAGAGAGATCCATACACTTGAACACAAGTTATTGTCTAGAAACTTAAAAATGCTTATTTTAAACCCCTTTTTAAGCCCCTTATTACTAAACGTTTTGGGCAATTACCACAACACTCAATTCCAGCTTTCCCTTTGTGAAATGGAACCTTGTAGTAAAATTTCAGAAAGATCCATACACTTACACACAAGTTATTGTCATGAAACTAGAAAAATGCTTGTTTTTTGCCCCCTTTTGGCCCCTTATTCCTAAAATTTTGAGGCAATTAACCCCAAAATCAATCCCAGCATTGACCCTTTGTGATATGGAATCTTGTGGTACAATGTCAAAGAGATCCATATGCTAACACACAAGTTATGTCTGGAAGTTACAAAAATGCTTATTTTCGGCCCCTTTTTGGCCCCTAATTCCTTAACTGTTGGTACCATAACCCCCAAAATCAATCCCCACCTTCCTATTGTGGTATTGAACCTTATGGTAAAATTTCATAGAGATCCATTCACTTAAACTAAAGTTAGAGTGCGAAAACCATTGTGTATTCGGACGACGACGCCGGACGACGACGACGACGACGACGACGACGCCAACGTCATACCAATATACGACCTCAAAATTTTTTTGCGGTCGTATAAAAATATAATGGGATGGACAGGGATAAATAAGTATGTCTGCCTCCTTCTGAGAGGGGGTATTATAAAGACGTCTGCATTACTTTCATTCCAAAAATCAATGGATTATGATGTTCAGAGAAATATTCTACTAATTACATAAGTGATAAGACCCAAGAATGGCAACAATCCAGATGTGATCCAAGAATGGCAACAATCCAGATGTTATCCAAGAATGGCAACAATATAGATGTGACCCAAGAGTGGCAACAATCCAAATGTGATCCAAGAATGGCAACAATCCAGATGTGATCCAAGAATGGCAACAATATAGATGTGACCAAAGAGCGGCAACAATCCAGATGTGATCCAAGAATGGCAACAATCCAGATGTTATCCAAGAATGGCAACAATTTAGATGTGACCCAAGAGCGGCAACAATCCAAATGTGATCCAAGAATGGCAACAATCCAGATGTGATCCAAGAATGGCAACAATATAGATGTGACCAAAGAATGGCAACAATCCAGATGTGATCCAAGAATGGCAACAATATAGATGTGATCCAAGAATGGAAACAATCCAGATGTGATCCGAGAATGGCAACAATATAGATGTGACCCATGAGCGGCAACATTCCAGATAACGAAATCACAGACTAAATAATTTACAAGTAATACATAGATTACGCTCATAGAAATCTATAACGCCACTACAAACACGGGCATAGTAAACGAGTTGGGATAAACAAACACCATAAGAATACAAAGATTAGGTTCATTAAAATCTTAAACATCACTACAGATAAGGGCCTAGAGAACCAGTTGGGAAATATAGAAACCATAAAAAGGCACCACAGAAACATCATCATCCAAATAAACTGCTTCGCTGAGCGCAGCTGGATACGCCCACAGAGGTCCAACCCTGAACAGTTGGGGCAAAAATGGACACAATATTCAAGCTTGATACAGGTCTGAATTTGGATTGTATTAAATATTTGACATATTATAGGTTTCTGAATAAATGTAGTCAAAGAACTTGAAATTGGTTATATGAATTGAATTTATATATTCAATTAAAGATTTCTTCTTGTTGCGCAATACACTTTGCTGTTGTGCAATACTTAGTAAATCTGTTGTCCGACTATAAACAATTAAAGTTCAATTAATTCTCAATGTCATATTAGAAATTTATGAAAATGTAAAGGGAGCTTACATCAATAGATATAAACAATTCACCAAAGTTTCATGAGAATTGCTGACAGCATTTTTGAGTTATTGTCTGAAAACTGGAAAATCCCCCCTTTTTTAATGAATAACATGGTGAGGAAATATGTATTCCAAAACTCAGAAATGTAAAATGTAAAATTTATAAAATTCTAAACGGAGCTTACATCAATAGATATAAACAATTCACCAAAGTTTCATAAGAACTGCTGAAAGCATTTTTGATTTTTTATCCGAAAACTGGAAAATCCCCCTTTTTTTATGAATAAAACCCTGTAACTCGGAAACGTAAAATCTAAAATATATAAAAATCGAAAAATTCATGTCAATAGCTATAAACAATTCACCACAATTTCTTGCAAGTTGGTGAAAGCATTTTTGAGTTATTGTCCTAAAACTGGAAAATACCCCTTTTTTTAATGAATAAAACCCCATAACTCGGAAATGTAAAATCTAAAATTTATAAAAAAACGGAGGGAGCTCACGTCAATAGATCACCAAAGTTTTATGCAAATTGGTTAAAGCGTTTCTGAGTTAATGTCCGAAATGTTGAAGACGGACGGACAGACGGACAACAGTATACCATAATACGTCCCGTAAACGGACGTATAAAAAGGAAATAAGGCAAAAAAATATCATCAAGGTAGTCATAATAGTGAGTGTTTACAAATTTTTTCTATTCAATAAAATTTAGATTGATTTTTACTGAGTTTGGCTAGGAACAAGTCTGTTACTAAAGGGTCACAGTTTGTTTCTATCAGAATATGTGCAACCTGTGGATAAACTGTATTGCCATTCACAATTTATTTCAGATGACATACTTTTCATTGAGTAATGGCCCTTAGTATATTATGTAGTAAGCAAGGGTCCGGAAACGGTCATATATGCCAGACATGACCGATTTGGAAACTGAAAAGACCGAAATGATTTATTGGGATTTAGGTCTTTTTTTTTTTTTTTACAGAAATAATTTCGGTCATTTCATTGAGATCAGGGTTTTATCGGTCGCCATTTTGAACTTATTTTTGTTTACAGGTCATCAAGAACAATAGATTTGTTTGAGACAAAATAAAAATTTTATTGATTTGTGTTAGTGATTTAATAATATTTATCATTAGTCTGTTGTTTATTCTATAATGTAAGTGAAAACAATGTACAGGACTCTGTCGAGTCACAGCGTGGGGTAAGTCTGGGTTCAAGCCACTAGGTTTGTTTACATAGTAATTATCACCACTTGAGGATAGTAATCAATGTCCAGGAAGTTTGAATTCGGCTTGGGTGTCGTTATTGTCTTGATTAAAGCCATAAAGGCCATGTACACAAATCTCACCTGTAAACACCTGTTAAGCAATAAAAACAATATGGCGATTTGCTGTGCATCAAATTTAACGTTTTAACCATTCTGACCTAGATTTTCCCAAACAGATATTATTTTATTCATTAAAGAAGACAAATAACACTGTTGACTCGAGAATCTGTTTATTTTTATCCAAATAAAACATATAATCCATTTATAATCGATCAGCCGATTTGGTCAACGTTTGTTAAATATAGATTTATGTTTACTGAGTTTGCGCATGGAAAATGGGGATCAACATGGGTTAATTGATAATCTTATTTAACTTTTCGGTAGGAAATGGCAGATAAAGATATTAATAGATTTGCAAAAGTGGTAAAGCCTATAATTTATAGGAATGCAGAATTAAAAAAAAATGTTTAAAAAAGGAATTAAAACTAAATAACGTAATTTAGATTTGAAGCCATACAGCCTATTTAAGAAATATACTCAGCGAATGAACAATCTCGATTTTTTTGTTGTTTTTTTTGCACTTCCGATTTTTTGAAACCATCTTACTCACAGAATGTAATGGGCGTTATCCTTTCTTTTGTTTATTGTTATCACTATACCAGACTTGAGTTATTTATTCAAAGAAAAGTTAAATCATAGTTTCCCCTTTTTGATCCTCATATCGTAAACCAGGTGAATACACATTATCTTGTTGTGTATTCGGTAATCACTTACACTCATCCAAACAGCAGCAATTTGAACAATACAAACGATATCTTGTACATGCAATAAGAAACTCAACACAGTTTATTAATTGGTTTACATAACTTTATTTCAAAATGATGAAACATGCCGTAATTATTCCTCTTTTAATTTATGCAAATTTAAAGGGTTATGCATACGACCTCAGTGATGCAATACACAACAACAAAACGTCTCCTCGTGTAGTTTCTAACTCAGAGACATCACTGTTACTGTTAGATCAAGGTACAGTTACACTTGTTTGACCCAATACTTCACAAAAAAGGACTTTACTTGTCCATGTGCAAGACTTGTCACCCTCAGAAAAATGCATTATTGTGCATCACGATATTATTACATCACAAAAAAAAATGACCGAAATGACTTGGGAAAATTTCCGGATCCTTGGTAGTAAGGATAGGATTTGTTTAGTCCCAACATAACTAGTTCAAAGATGTTGTTTAATATCATTTTTTATGAGAAAAAAAAACAATGTTTAAGGCACACACCTGTCCTTTGAGCTTCTCTAATCGCTTTTCTTTTTCTTTCTGTTCCTCCTCTTTGGCTTTTTGGTTGGCTAGTCTCTGGAGAACAGTCTGCTTATCCTTTAAAACATAGTTAACCATCTATACATTACTAAAATAAATAGAACTGTCAACTAAGCAATTTAATAATCAGTAAATACATTCAGTTTACTTGCCCCCCTCAACCTTCCCTCCTTCCTATAACCTCAAATCCTTTATCTGTGCCTGCAACTTTCAATTATGACAGTACATGACATTGAGTTTTAGACAACTAGTTGATTGAAATACAGTATTGCAAAAAGTATTATAAAAATTCATATTAAATGTAGTTAATACTATAATATTGTAAAAATGAACAATTAATGAAATAGTCAAACACTTCATACAAGATAAACCAAATGGTAATTAATTCAACTATGAAATGAGATTTGCACTTCAGTCATCTGATTTGAAAATATGTTTATAAATACCAGAAACCTACCCTTTCCCTAAATTTAACAAGTTCCCTTGCTGCTATCTCTTTTTGTTGGTCCTTCTGAGCTCTTTCCCATAGTTCGTCCTCTAATTTACGTAAACTTTCTTCTTCTTTCTTCTGTTGTTTAAATTCTTCTACCTTTTCTCTTGCCTCAATCTGCAAAGATAACAACAATTCACTTTATTCTTTTCACCTGGAAAATCATCTAAATTATTTCTAAAAAAATAATAGGAGTAAGAATATTAACATGGAATACCTATTCTAATGCAATTACTTTGTATCAATGGTTCTGATTGGATGACAAAAGCGTAAAATTCTCTATCTCCCTGTCTGTAACTAAGGAAGACGACATTTTGAATACCGGAATGTATTGACATGTAATTTCTCCAATAATAAGCAACAAAACTCACATTTTGTACCTAGAAATCTCCTTTTTATCAAATTTTATTACATTCTGAAGCGGACAAGAAGTCAGAAAACGCCCAGTGTTTACGTTTGATGCCGGAAGCATACCTATGACGTCACCTAGTTTAGGCGCCAAACAAGATAAAATCATTTCGCGGAATTTTCGTTTAATGAAAATTTTACACTGAAATAATGACTGAAATTGCATGATTTGTTTATTTTGCATTAGAATAGAGATAACTGTATTGTATTTGAAGCTTTGCAGACGTCCATCAGTAGTTTTACTGTCGCAAATATCCGTTTACCTGTCTCCACTAAGCGTTGCCAGGTAACTAAATTTGTGACAGTTAAACTACCGATGGACGTCCGCAAAGCTTCAAATACAATACAGTTATCTCTAAATTTTCTCACCATGTTATCAACTTCGTAAGGTTTAACTACTCTCAGCTTTATAAACAACAAAACTAAGGTATATGATTTAACTTTTTCTTTTCTACTACCCTCATATACAAATTGAAATGGCATATAAAAAAAAAATATTCAGCAGTCTTTTCAGTTCAGAAGATGAAAGGACACCATTGGTACATAATAACTTTGCTGTCTTTCTGAAATCTGAGAAATAATTTTTTGTTTAAAAGCACATTAAATGTATATCCCATTTAAGATATTATTGCCTGAACAGGTTATCATATATTACTATACCTTACATATATTTCAAACAATTCTATTGGGTAAAACGTTATCACGTGACATGGAATAATTCAGTTAGTTTTCATTCAATTGCAAGGAAGAACGAATAACCCTAAAAATTTACACCAGCGTTGAATAACCCTATTATTCACCGGCGAATAACCTTTTTAGTTTGTTGATTTGTACTCATGAACATGACGTCACAGGCGTAAATAAACAAAATGGCAACGTTCAAGTTACAGGAAGGCAATTGATCGAGAGAAGAGGAAATAAGGCTTTTTACGTGCATTTTGTGCCGATGATATCTCTAATAACGGTCCTTTTCAGGGCCATCAATATTTTACAAAAAGAATCTACCTTTGTTGTACTTACGAGAATTCTAAGACACAAATTACATGTATTTTTGAACGTCAACTTGTGTTTGTTACTGACTCAAGTAAGGGTAAGTACTTTTACAATGATTCAAAATGCCCATCCACTGATAGTTCGGTATAATAAAACAATTGTGGCCCCTTAGAAGCGATGAATATCCAAAATTGTCAACCCTTAAAGGTTATTTCACTTTGGGCTGCGCCCTCAGTGAAATAACCTTCTCGTGTTGACAATTTTGGATATTCACCTTTTCAACGGGCCATAATTGTATATTATTATAGTGATGGTCCCAACCTGTTAAGTGCAAAAAAAAGTGCACCCACTGACACCCAATTTTTCATTCCTAAAAGTTAAAAGAGGGAAATTGCCCACAAATTGCCAAAGCTGATTGCTGGACTGATAGTATTGATATCTGTTTTTGTCTTCACATGAATACCAATGGACAAATGAGAGTATCTGATTTCAATATAACCTAACTAACTTAAATAATTTTTAATATAGACTTTTAAATTCTACACTGAAAATGAATAGAGCCGTCTTATCACTTATCATCATCACTCAAAAGTTCATTCTCTTGTCATAACAAAAACATTGTATCAAGTTATTATTATTTTTTTCTTTGCTTCTCAAACAGCTCATGCAAGACAGAGTATAGTTATTTTTTACCTGTCTTTTTCTTTCTTCCTCTTTTTTCCTGGCTTTCTCTAGTTCTTCTCTTAACTTCCTCTCTTCAGCTTGTGCCCTTTCAAGTTCTTTTTGAACCTTAAATTTAAAAATAAACCTAACATAATATTTATCCAGAGATTTATGATTTTTTTATATAGATATTATATTCTAAATGTAAAGTATTCATAACAACAATTAGGCAAGAATTTTTCAATTTGTTGGTTTACAAATTTTGATGTGAAAGACTGAAAGATGTGAAAGATTTGGGTCAGGCGGTCAGAAAAAAATAAATAAATTCAGAAGACATAAATAGGTATAGAATTACGGTGTACTTTAGATTTATCACCATATTTGTTTTCTTCTTTTTTGTCATTCCTAAAACCTCAATGTCAAAATAATTTTTTCTCACCTTTTTTGTCATATATATAAGTTCTTAAAAACGGGGAGGGAAATGAGCATTTGCAAATGGGACATAAATGCTCATTTTAGGATAAACGAAAAATAAAATATTATGGTCAGATCATATGTTTTCGTACGTCATATGAATTCGTACTATGCATGCTTTTTCAATGGAAATTGTGACGTCACAATGCATTCTTAATAGCATGAAAACCCATGAGACGAGGATAATATACCTCACTTTCTATCAATTTTCATGAAACACAGTGAATAATAAGCTTCAAGCAGTAAAGCATGTGAAAAAATTGCAAACATGTTGCACATAAATGACAGTTTACCAACCGCAAAGTAGACCTGCCAAATATTAGGGAGCTACCATTTGATTTTTATGGGGGGAGGGCTAGGATGAAAAATTTTGTCCTGCATTTTTTTTAGTTGTAATCTCTGTCCTGCCTTTTTATGTTTCACTCTATTTGGTCCTGCCTTTTTTTTTCTTTTTTTTTAGTTGATCCTGATATTTTTTACATAAATTGTTATCCTGCTATTTTTTTTTGCCAAGTTGCTCATCCTGCCTTTTTTTTTACTCAAAACTCCTGTCCTGCCTTTTTTTTCAAATTTCATACTAGCCCCCCTCCCCATAAAATTCAAATGGTAGCTCCTTTAACATTTCTTACATAAATGGACTTTTTGGCAACGATACCCTTTCCCTAATAGAGAATATTATATAGACTACCGGTATAAAATATTGATTAAATTTTGCACTAACCCTATAGGAATTTAACTGTTTATAACGTTCCCTTTTTTCAGCCTGAATTATTTCCTCTTTCTTTTTCTTCTTTTCTTCCTTCTTTGATTCCTCGTCTTCCAATTGTTGATCAACTTTAGATATAACATCATCCTTATCTTCCTACATGAATAAAATTTTATATCTTTACAAAACATGGTCATGTTAGTTATAATGTAACATATTCAATCTTTTGGCATCTAACCAGAAGATATCCATGATTTTGTTCAAATTTTTATTTCAACTGTTTAAAAAGCCCCAAATCTCAAGGTAGTTACAGTAGTTTTAATGACAGACTGATAGGCGGTTTCCTCTGTGACATAATATTCAAACACTACTAAATATAAAATTATAGCAATGCAATACTGCTACTTGTACAAGTCTTCAAACTCACCCACATTGCATTGATAGTTAAGTTTAAAGGGAATACAATACAGTTATAAGGGAGGTAATAACATCGGTAATGTAAAATGATATTTTTCGTTACATCAGAATGTGACATCTTGGGAAAAGATCATTTTTTTTTTTAATTTTAATCATAAGCTTGAAAACGAAAACATGGACCACTGTTTTTTCAAATGACATTTGGCTTAAAAAGTAGGAAGATTATTTGTACCAATTTTTGTGAAAAAAATCATCTTGCAATTACTTAAAACCTTTACTAAATTCTTCCACAGATATAAAGATTTGGTTTTGAAGTTTGGTTGCACCTGTAGAAAACTTATTTCAAACAGGATTGCACATCCTCATTTTTTACGACAATATTGTTTACCGTGCCCGGAAATTTAGAAACGATCCTGGTAAACTTATTGATCCTTTAAATAAACTTATTCTAAAAGTTTACCAATTCAACACTGTAATTAGATCATTAAATATTGTTTTTATAGGTACTAATATTGATTTTGTTATCAGTAAATTAAAAGCAAACTAAATATTATTGTTATATACATATACACATTCATGGATCTACATTCTATCGATACCTGTATCTTGGTATTGCACAAGGTCATGTTTTTCTCTGACTGTTTATGACTTCTTTACACTAAATCCACTGGATGTTGGATGTGTACGGATTGATAATTTAGTCTTAGATGCATATTTTTTTTTTATTAGTTGTTAGTGGCTTTGAACTAGCTGTCAGTAACTGCGAGTACTCTCAGATCTGTACTTAGTGTCTTTTTGTTGTTTGGATGTACAAGTACCCGGCCACGTCCACTTGTATTTGAAGTATTTGTATTTTTATCCATCTGATGAGTTAAGCCTCTTTCAACTGATTTTTATAGTTCGTTCTTATGTTGTACTGTTACACCACTGTCCCAGGTTAGGGGGAGGGTTGGGATCCCACTAACATGTTTAACCCCGCCACATTCTGTATGTATGTGCCTGTCCCAAGTCAGGAGCCTGTAATTCAGTGGTTGTTGTTTGTTTATGTGTTACATATTTGTTTTTCAATCATTTTTTGTACATAAACTAGGCTGTTAGTTTTCTCATTTGAATTTTTTTACAATGTCATTTCGGGGCCTTTTATAGCTGACTGTGCAGTATGAGCTTTGCTCATTGTTGAAGGCGGTATAGTGACCTATAGTTGTTAATTTCTGTGTCATTTGGTCTCTTGCGGAGAGTTGTCTTATTGGCAATCATACCACATCTTCTTTTTTATATCAATGATTTTTTTTAATTAGATAAATCTACAACAAAAAATGTCGTTTTTTTTATATAATCATGAAAATTTAATAAATTTGAATTATTTCCAGAGAATAATCATGCAAATTCAGAGCATACTTATGTGAAAAGATAATTCCAAATGATTTTACAAAAAGCTGCTTGTCGTTATCTTTCGAAACAAAAAAGTTAGTTATTTTTGCCCAAAAGATAAAATGTCAACAACAAAAAAAGAAATTTTAAGTAAATATCTAAAATTTAAGCCCTATATTTGTATTATTCTCTACATGTACCACATGAAGGTATATCTTTTTTTATTACATATTAGAATTGATTACAATAACAATAACATCACTAACATATAATGTTATTTTACAAAAAATTCTTGTGTTTATCTTTTGAAACAAAAAGGTAATTCTGCCCATAAAGATAAAATGTAAAAAAAAACAAGAAATTTTGAGTAAATATCTGAAATTTTAACTCCATCTATCTCTAAATATAGCACATGATGGTATATTTTTTATAACATATTTGAATTGATCAGGAAAAAAATATATTTTTTGGATGCAAATTTTTGTAAATAAATTAATGTTAGATCAAAACTGTATACATTTCAAATACACAGCCAAGTAAGAATTTACGGTTGTATTACTAGTAATTCTATTCCACTATGATTTTTTTTTTTCACTCAGATTTTGCAATGCTTTTTTTTTTAATTTGCTTATTCTTCTTTTGAAATTTTAAGGTGTTTTTTGGCATTTTCAATTTTAAAATAAATTTTCATTGGCAAATCAAATTGTAAGTTTAAACTGGATTTATACAATTGGTCAAAAATTGTCAATCCCTGAAATTAACATCACGATTGTACCCAGCAACACATTCTTAACAACAGACTTATGTATTAATACATCTCTTATAGAAAACAGGGTGAAAATCACTGAAAATCGCTGAAGTTTGAGGAAAACATTATTAAACAAATAACCTCCTTCTTTTTCCTCCATTTCTTTATACTTTCTTTCTTCTTTTCATTTAATGACAGATAAGACTGATACCAATTTTCATGGTCCCTAATTTCTTCTTCAGTTCTAGTTGGAATGGCTACCAAGGAATGCTGAATAAATATTTCTTTACCCTGGAAACATCAATGACAATTTCTGAAGTCATAAAACAAAGCATAAAGAACAAAATATAAAGCATTGCAAGAATGATATTATTATTATTGAATCTAAGCTACTTACTACTAGTATAATATATTGTACTTGTCCATCTGTTTTATCATCATGTGAAAACAGGATCATACAAATGAAAGATAAAAGTCAAGCTCAAATCCCTCAACAACGTAGACAATACAATTCAAATAAATATATAAAATGACAAACAATTTTCCCATGTGCTACACATGTTAATGAATCAATGTTTGATGATTTATACAAATTCCAAAATGACATATAAATGAAAGTTTGACAAATGATACATATCTTACATTATGTCTCTGTCTGAATTTCAAGAATGTCTGATGATCATATTCATCCCAACCTCCTCTTACTCCTCCTGTCTCTTCCAAAAATTTCTGAAAAATTCAAATCTTAAATTATTACACAAAAGTTTCTGCTAAAAAATTCTTAAGTTATCAGAATGTTTTTAACCATGTTATTATAATTTAACTGCATTTTATGTAAAACATATAGCATATAAATATGTTTATTATTTTAAGATGCACCTCAAAGTGTGCCACCTCCTGTGGTAAGTCTTTAGTTATATCTCTGGCACTGGCTAATGGTTTCTGTTGTGGTTTCTTAGTAACAACTGGTTCTGACATTTGGTTCCAACTTTCAAATTTTCTCTCCAAAGCCTGAATTTCTTGTGCAGTTGTTTTTTCTTCTCTCATCAATTCTTCATATCTGCAAACATACAATTACTTTTGTAAAGGGTTAGGTCCAATTTTTCTGCATTAATTTAACTAGCGGAGTTATAAAAAAAACAAAAAAACTTTATTTCTCAATTGAAATTCACAGTATTACAACTCCATGCATGTACTTTAGTTTGTGACAACATTATTTTAATTACCAAGGCATCTTATCAAATCAAAAATTCTTATAATGTAAAACTTAAACTGATGGAATTTGACAAATTTTTGAATTTATCTAAAAAAGTAAATATTTACAGAATCTGTTGCTCTAGATCTTTATTATACATTTATGAACTCCAAATCAGCAAAATATTCTACAGCCATAACTAAAAGTTTGACTTATTGTAAACATACATGTAAGTCCATCAATTAAAGTACCTACTGTTTTCTTTGTTGTTCTTTAAATGCATTGATAGTTCCTTCTATCTCTTCCATCGTTATCTTTAACTTTTCAACAACTATTAAATATAATAATCAATGAAATGAATCAATATGAATAGCAAGTATCAAAAATTATCCATAGATCAGTAGTTTTTCTTCACAAGATCCATGTATGACTATGTGTTGACCAAAGAAATAAATTCATTTATTTTAACAGCCAACAACGATTTTTCTATAAGATCCATGCACCAAAAAAGAACAGTCTTACTGGAATTATTATCATTTTTGAATTCAGACAAAATCTAAAACATCAAATTAATACTAGAATCAATATTGCTAAAGAGTAGTAAATGTATTCCAACAATATACTTCAATTTTCCACATCACTTACATTTCCAAGCGGCAAAATAACTCTACAAACATAATTGATCCAGAATGATTTTCTTGCTCCCCCTAAAAATTATTGATCCACATGTATTTTCAAACTACTGCAAATCTAAACTTAAGTTAGACAATCATCAAAAGAATTCCACAGTGACTTGAATGTTTCAGAACTGCACTGTACAATACAGGCGGACTGTTGTTATCATTTTTTAAAGATATTGATATATTACCATAAATTTCTTAGAAATGAATTTTAAGGCAAAACTTACCCAAATCAAAATGGAAAAAAAAGAGACACAAAGACAAGGATAAACTATTTTCCTCAGATTGGACATAAATATTGTAAAACACGAGACTTGAGAGTCACAATAGTGTTATCAAGATTGGGTTAAATTTCATAAATGGTCTAGAATTTGCTCAAGCTTCTTCTTAAATGATTAATATAATTCTGGGATAACTGGATTGTCGGAAAATAAGATTGCTAGAAATTATATTATCAATCCCATTTATAAAGACAACACTGCTTTGTATTGATAAGGTTCTACTATTTTAATGGTTCTTACATTCAGGGGTAGGCTTGATATCTCTTAACTCCATATGAAATCTCTTAACCATGTGACTTATCTTCTCTAACTGTTGCTTCAGTTTTATTTCTGTAAAAACCAAGACTTGCCATTAACAATATATACAGGAAAATAAAAAATGACAAATAATAATTAAATAGCTTTACCAAAATATCTGTACTGATTATATTTATATTTAGAGAATACAAAATCATACAGTTGACCTTGCTTGTTGCCCTACATTGTATTTTGAATTGAGCAAATTATTCAGAATAACTTACTTTCAGTCTTTTTCTCATCATTGCTCTTTGAATCTATTTCTTCCAACTGACTAAAATCTCCCCTAAAATCACTTCTTCTGCTGTACAAATGTGTTGCCTTCTCTCTTTCTAATGCAGCAATCCTGAAAGGAGAATTTAATGATGTAAATAAAATGTCATTTTGGTAAAAAACAATCTGGAACCTACTTTTTTCAACAATGATATAAAATGCATTTCATTTTTTCATGTAAGATTTTACATAAAAAAACACATTGTTAATATTAAAACACATTGTTAATATTAAAACACATTGTTAATGTTAAAATTCATTGATACAAACTGCACATTTAACTTCTGGAGTTCCCTCAAGGTTTCTCCTTTCTTTGCTTGCTCTGTTTTGGATTTCCATGCCAATGTATTTTTCTCTCGATCAGAAGTCTACAATTCAACAAAAATAATAATCAATTACTGTGTCTTCAAGGAATATCCAGAGTCTTCTGTCATCTTGGATTGTAAAATAGCAGAAAACAATCATTTCTTTAATGAAATATTTGAGAGAGGAATGTAATTCATTTGTCATACTTTTCATCTAAAAAAGAAAATCCTGTGTTTTATCTCGTTCTGACAGGCCTCTACATAATCATTTTTTTTAACATGACCATTAGGGCAAGTTGCAAGAAAATCAACTTGTCCGTTTTCTAAACTCACTTGCCCAAATCAAAAGTTCATATAATTAAATAATGTGGTGAGTCTCCTTACCTACTGACACATTTATTAGATCATGTACAAACTTAAGACTTCTCAAGGGTTCCTGATGAATATAAATCAAGGCAATTGCTTTATAGGCAATTTATTTATTGTTTGCAATATTCTAATTTTATGTCTTTTTGACATATAATTCAGTGTTCTTGTTAAGGCATGAACATGAGTCCTGAACGCATGATTTTCTGTCTTGATGTGCCATATCATTAACCCATGCATCCGTGGGGCGTGGGCACATCCTGGTTAAATTATTAAGTCAGGGATTTCGTTACCATAAATTAGTTAAAACATTTACTAAATTCTTTCATAGATACAAAGATTTGATTAGTAAATTTGGCTGTACCTGTAGAAAACTTATTAAAAACGGTCTTTCACATCCTAAATTTTATGGTAATATTGTACTAATAGTGCGGAAATCACTATGTGATCCGTGTCAACTCATCAAACCTTTAAACAAACTTATTAGTAAAGGTTATCTTGTTAATGCTGTAATAAGATATTTGAGTATTGTTTACATTGGCACAAATATCGATTTTGTCATCAACAAATTAAAACATAACTAAATTTGTATTCTTTTCGAATGTTTTTTTGGGATGTATTAATACACATCTACGTTTATTTTCTATATAGAGATTGCTTTATCTATATATAACATGATACATATTTATTATAAGTTTAAGGCAGATTCCATATAAGAAAGTGAAACAACTCCCATAAGCACGTTAGGCAAAAATCATAAGCAATGAACTTCTGTTTTTGAATACATGTTTTACTAATAAAGATAAAGACAATTTGACCAAAAAAAAAATTATGAGCATCATCCTTTTTAAATAAACAAAGCCTTAAATATTATGTTTCTGACATAAGATTTGACAGACTTTATTGTTTCTGACATAAGATTTGACAGACTTTATTGTTTCTGACATAAGATTCGACAGACTTTATTGTTTCTGACATAAGATTCGACAGACTTTATTGTTTCTGACATAAGATTTGACAGACTTTATTTTTTCTGACATAAGATTTGACAGACTTTATTATTTCTGACATAAGATTTGACAGACTTTATTTTTTCTGACATAAGATTTGACAGATTTTATTATTTCTGACATAAGATTTGACAGACAAATTGAGTTTCTGACATAAGATTTTGACAGACTTGATTCTGACATAAGATTTTTCATACATAAGATATTTTGACAGACAATATATATTTGTTTTTTTTGACTGACATTGGAAATCAAATCCTAGTTGAAAGTCATTTTTAAAACTCCTGGAAAATACTGCAGCCTAACATCTAACAAGATTTCACTACAGGTCAAAGAACTTTAACTGTTAGCACATTCAAATGTTTCAGACATAAGAAAACAAGTTTGACAGATCTTATGTAGGAAACATATAAGTTAAAACTATTGCTTGAATAAAGTTAAATGAAACTTAGAATCAACATGTGTTTTTTCTTATGCACAGCATGACTTACAGTTTTAACAGGCATATATTGGAACCTACAATGATTTTGAAAGTTTTTACAGTGATGTTCCTGACATAAGATTTATTGACAGACACTGAGCTATAAAGCAAGATATTTGAAAGTGAAAAAAAATATATATCATAGATGTTTTTGACTAAAAAAAGTAACAAATTTGGGAACAGGGATGTTTAAATAACCAGACTACACTAGTAAATACCAGTATACAAGTGTCAACATAAAGCATTGCAACACATAAACATTGTGTAAAAAAATGGGAGTTAATTCTGTCAAAATTTTTTGCATTTTTTCAACTTGTTTTAATCATTTCTACTTTAAACGGAAACAATCATATCCAAAAATTATTTTTATAATTTCTTCTAACATCATTATTCCTCAAAACATTCAGAGATTTTCTTTAAAATAACAGTAATTATTATTTTTATTTATTTATTCATTTTGACAGACATTTCAATTTCTTATATGGAATCTGCCTTAAATCCTAATTTATCCCACTGCCTGTCGATACTTTTTTTTTAATATGTCTTTTTGATTTCAATTGATATTTTATAATGTGTCTTTCTATGTTGTAATGTTAAACTACTGTTTTAGGTTAGGGTGAAGGTTGGCGCCTGTTAAAACGTTTTAACCCGCTGCATTTGTTTGCACTCTCCTAAGTCAGGAATCTGTTGTTCCGTGGTTGTCGTTTGTTGATGTGGTTCATAAGTGTTTCTCGTTTCTCGTTTCTTATATAGATTAGACCGTTGGTTTTCCTGTTTGAATTGTTTAACACTAGTCATTTTGGGCCCTTTATAGCTTGCTGTTCGGTGTGAGCCAAGGCTCTGTGTTGAAGGCCGTACTTTGACTTATTATTGTTAACTTCTTACACATCGTGACTTCGATGGAGTGTTGTCTCATTGGCACTCATACCACATCTTCTTATTTCTGTACACTAGCTGAGTCCTATCATTATCAAGATTATCCTTTAGCTATTAAAAAGTATCCTAAAATATGCTTCTTGTCAATATTTTTTTACTGGAAATAAGACTTCTGTTATCATACATGCTTGCAATAATGGTAAAATCCAAGAGAAACAGAAATTGATGATGCAATTGATCATGTGATAGGCATACGCTCATGCTATAAAACCAGAGGAAATCGAAATGCGTTCAATCTAAGCACGTTTACCAGCAATATAGTTGTCAAGGAAGCCAATTAATTATTAAATGATTGCAAACCAATGTGCTTAAATTGATAATTACGTTATTGAAAAATTTGTAAGGGTTCTGCTGAACCCGGTGTCTCGCCTACTTTTGCTGTTAATCGCAGGCTCAACAAAAATGAGGAAAAAAATTAATAAAAATATTCCTCTCGATACTATCTTTTGATTGTAAGAAGCTTCTGTCCAAGTTTGGTAAAAATCCAGGATAGTTTATGAATCTAATAAATGTTTTAAAAAGTTTAACTGCAGGCTGTATGTAATGTTAACTGGAAGAAAAACTGAGTCCATTTATAAGTAAAATATGAAAAAATAGGTACAAAATTTTAACAAAATTTCCTTCTAGATACTAGCTTTTGATCATAAACAAGCTTTTGTCCAAGTTTGGTACAAATCCAGGATAGTTTAAGTTATTAAAATCTTAAAAACTTTAACCACAGAGTGAATGTAATGTTTCCTGGCAGAAAAACTAAGTCCATTTATAAGTTAAATACGGAAAAAAAATTAATTCTTTTACTAAATTTACATCAGATAATAAGAACAAGAAAGTGGAAGTGGATCGGGCATACCCTCAGAAAAAAAGACACAAATATCACCAAGCAAGCCCTAGAATGGAACCCCCAAGTACATCGAAAAAGGGGGAGGCCAAAAAACACCTGGCGCAGGGGACTAACAACAGAGCTGAGTAAAATTGGGAAGACCTGGAAAGAAACAAAACGAACTGCCATGGACAGGAAGAAATGGAGAGAAACTGTAGTCGCCCTATGTCCCCCTTGGGACGAAGTGGATTAAGTCAAGTAAGTCACTAAATTTACATCTGGATACTATCTTATGATCATAAACAAGCTTCTGTCCAAGTTTGGTAGAAATCCAAGATAGTTTAAGAAAGTTATTAAAATTTCAAAAACTTTAACCACAGAGTGAATGTAATGTTTCCTGGCAGAAAAATTAAGTCCATTTATAAGTAAAATTCGGAAAACTAGAATTTTTTTTTTACAAAATTAACTTCTGGATACTATATCTTATGATCATAAACAAGCTTCTGTCCAAGTTTGGTAGATATACAGGATAGTTTAAGAAAGTTATTAAAATTTCAAAAACTTTAACCACAGAGTGAATGTAATGTTTCCTGGCAGAAAAACTAAGTCCATTTATAAGTAAAATACGGAAAAACCAGAAATTTTTTTTAAATTTTACTACTGGATACTATCTTATGATCATAAACAAGCTTCTGTCCAAGTTTGGTAGAAATGCAGGTTAGTTTAAGAAAGTTATTAAAATTTTAAAAACTTTAACCACAGAGTGAATATTAGTGGATGCCGCCGCCGACGGAATGTAGGATCGCTATGTCTTGCTTTTTCGACAAAAGTCGAAGGCTCGACAAAAACAGAATATTTTTTATTTGATTCAATTTTGTCCCTCTTAGACATGTAAGGGGAGATAACTCAGATAATCTTACTTTTTTTAAAAGTAATTTATAGTAAGTTTACTATTTTGAGTTTTGTTTCAAGAAAATAAGTCCAGAGATCCCAATTTTTCTTTTCTGAAAGCACATCATATGTACATCATGTACATGTATAATCCAAAATTTGGAAATTTTACAACTGTCGCTTGTAAAAAGATTGATGACCCATAATTTTCATAATATTTTTGAAAAGTCCTTCTTAACTAGGATAATCTCAAGTTCTTTTGTAGGATAAAAAGGTTTCTTTGAACATAAAGTAATGATAAATTCAGTGCTGTTTGGATGGGTTTGAAATTTGTATCTATAAAGTTGCTGGTGTGTAAATAAGAGTATCCCAATCCAACGAAAAAAGGTAGACCTTTTACTTTTTTTGGCCAAAATTTCTGACTTTTAACTTTCAAATGTAAATTTGAACTCCTGTTCCTTTTGTCAGCACATTGGTCATGAAAAAGAAGATTGAAGTCAGGTCATAATTTTTAACTTGAGAAATTTATGATAATATATGTTTTTATTTTTGTTTAATAAATGAGAAAAATCTTGAGTTAAATTTGAAGTTTATCCTTTAAAAAATATTTAACAGTTTTCTTGCAATTAGGGCAAAGTTGGGCCTTCTTTTACATTAGGGATCCCAACCCATATATAGAGCAAAACTAAACTTTCCTTTACCCCAAACTAAACAAATCCTTGCTCTAACCTAAAACATCCCCTAATTTAACCATAACCATGAATAAACCCTAACCTTATGGTATAAATTAATCTCACCCTAAAGTGTAGGGACCCTTAAAGTAAAAGAAGGCCCAAAGGGTCATGGGGGTCAGGGTCAAGTTTTGTAACCTTAGAAATATTTGTTTTTGTTTTTTATTCTCATATTCATTTTAAAAAATATTAACCTTGAGATTGTCCATTTTTGAAGTTGAACCTTTATGAATATCTATATGTTTTTTTATGAACGAGTTACGCCAGTTGACCTGTGGCTGTGTCAGCATAAAAGATGTCATGGTACAATCGGTTCTTACTGTGACATAATAACTAAAGCATTGTGACATATGAGTTATGGGAAAGTGCACCAACTCGAAAATCGTCTAATCAAAAGTATTTGCATTTTCTGTGGGTCAGGGCAAAATTGACTGTGGTCAGTCAATGTGGTCAGTCAAGTCTTAAAACTAAATTTTGATTAATTTTTAACAGTTCAAATAAATGGTAAAATCTAGAAATTCTACAATTTTTAAAGTGTGCCTTAGTCATACATTGATCTTGTGAAGAAAAATATAAAAGCTAATACTACTATTACTAGCTATAGGTATCTGTAGAATTTTAGAAATGAAATAAAGTTATTTTCTTTTTTCCATTGTATAGACATTAGTGTAACCCTGCTGATTCCAGAGAGAAAAACAATTATACATGATTTGTTTTCATAAAAAGTTTATATATCGTCGTGCATAACCCTAAAGCTCAATTTTAACATATTTTCCAACTTGGATACCTGTTTTTCCGCCATTGATAAACAAAGGGTGCGTTCAGATTGCGAGCTGTGGGTGATCTGAATTATTGTCATTTCGGAAGTAGGACATGCCTCCCATTAGCCTGGCATCCTGTCGAGCAGTGAGTCAGGATCCCAGGCTAGCCTCCCATCTTCTAGCCACCACTTTCCACACAATCGCCTTTAGTTTCGAAAGAACTTACACCGATAAAAGAAAGAGTTTGACAAGCAACGTTTAAGGATGTTCGCGATTCTTGATTTTGACTTTTTGTCAAATATTCGGATTCCTCTAGTTTTATCCATGTAGTGCCAATAAAAATTTTGCCCACTAATCCCTACTTTTCTTTTCATAATTTTATTACATATAGTTTAAAAAAAGCTATTTTTGAAAATCTTATAAAATCATTGTAATTTTTTCATAGTTTAAAAAGAAAAAAAGGTGCCAATGTTCAATGTATGAAAAATCTAGAGTAAGTCATTTCCCACCAAATTTTCAATATGATTGATTATACATATTCCCCAACAGTATTAAAAATTGTTGTGAACTATTTGAATGAATGCTTGTTGGTGAGAAACTCATTGTCAAATGATACTTGTTTTTTTTATATATATATTTTTCTCATACTTATCCACTGTCAGTCCTTCATTGTACATATGTTATAATTGTAGTTTGCCTGTATTTTGTTGCCGTCAATCAGGTCTCTACATTGCAACATAAAAGTTTTCACGTCAACATCAGGTGTTCCTCAGGGCACTGTTTTAGGTCCTATACTATTTTTAATATACATTAATGACTTACCTGACTATTTACATCACAGTCAAATCAGGCTCTTTGCTGACGATACTGCATCATTTACCGACAGATAAAATCAACATCAGAATGCCTTAAACTCCAGGAAGACCTAGAAGGGGCAATCAAATGGGAACAAGACTGGCTAATGCAGTTCCACCCTGACAAATGCAACATACTTCGAGTGACCACAAAGAAAACACCTATCCATTTTTATTATAACATGCACGGTCACATTCTTGAGACAGTTGAAAATGCAAAATATTTAGGTATAACTATATCATCAAATTTAAAATGGAACAAACACATTCAGAACATGACATCAAAAGCAAATAAGACCCTTGGATTCATCAGAAGAAATTTAAAAATAAACTCAGTAACCATCAAAGACCGAGCATACCAAGCCCTTATTAGACCAAAACTTGAATACTGCTGCTCTGTCTGGGACCCTTACACAACAGAGAACATTAACTCAATAGAAAAAGTGCAAAGACGTGCAGCGAGATATGTATGCTCCAACTACAAATATACTGAAAGTGTAACAAACATGATAAACACACTTCACTGGCCAACATTACAAGAAAGGAGACTCAAAAGCAGATTAAATATGTTCCATAGAATAACAAACAACAAAATTGCCATACCACATACTGACATACTAATTAAAAGCAAATCAAACACCAGGTCTAGCCACGAACAAACATACCGACAAAGTCGATGCAGCAAAGACAGTTACAAATTTTCATTTTTCTGCCAAACTATAAAAGACTGGAACAAATTACCTGAACCAATAGCCTGCAGCACCACTACTGAGTGCTTCAAGGAGAAACTCACTAGAGAGATGCTCCTTGACACTTACAAACACCTACATGATTAATGTGTCTTGTTTTTATCTTATACCAAAAATTAAAAATAAAAATTGAAAAATATTACTTACATATACATTTGTATATATAAAAATTGAAAAATTATTATGAAATCAAAAATATATTTTTAATCATTAACAATATTGTTAAACCAGGCATGCGCCAGAAAGTAATCATCAACCAGTTGATGTTTTTCTGTATATAAAGAAGAAGAAGAAGAACGACGTCATGTGTAAAATCGTACGTTTATTAACATCGCAAATTCCTCTGTCATTTGATACTTCAAGCAAGGATTAGTATACAAATCCTTGCTTCAAGTTTGCTTGAACGGATTTTCGTAAATATTGATGTCTGAAAAAAAATGCCCATATTAAGCATTTAACTGGCCTTTAACATGTTTTAGCCCCATTCGTCAAAACTCAGTCGATTCCGTTCCACCGTCTATGAGTGTTAGCGGATTCATCCGAGGATTGCCGATTGAATTTAGCCCGCTGCGTTCATTTCCGCTTCGTATGGGATTAATGTGACCCTGTACAAGACGTCATACTGACTGAATTGATAATTTTCTGTGTGAAAAAATATACCAATTTACAAATGTTACATGTCTATATAGGTATATTTTTCGGAGACAAGTGACCGCGCGTCGGACTATCGGGCTGTCGGATTATAGGACTGTCGGACTATAGGATTGTCGGATTATGGGACTGTCGGACTACAGGACTGTCGGTTTATAGGACTGTCAGACTACAGGACTGTCGGATTATAGGTCTTATCCCCCATTTAATGTTAATTAACATGTTAAACTTTATGTGTTAGTGCTAATAAAGTTATCTTTATATCTTATCTTACATATATAAAAAAAACAAGGACTTGGACCTTTCATTAATTTCAGCTTTTTAAGCTCCGTTATTTATATACTAGCAATTTATAACAGTCTTTTAAAAAGCTTGTTATTTTGAAATAGAGGAGCGAACATCCTCAATATATTTTTACTGCATAAATTACATGTGTAGCTTTAACAACGGTCTTTGTTTAATTTTTATGTGATAATTCTACTGACTCAGCGACTGTAGCCAATGTACACCCCACGGGGCGTACATTTATTTTTATTTTTTATATTCCCAAACCAAGTGTATATAGACTTCTTGAAAAACTTTTATTCATTTCGAAGTGCTCCTTTGAAGGAAGGATTTCCTAATACAGATACAGATACAGATGCTTATCCGAACGCATCCTTTGATATTCTTTTTCTATTAAACTTTCCGAATCAGAACACTAGACGATTTAATAATATATAGAAAAACTCATAATATAATTAAAACTCTTACTTTTTTGCTAAGTTATTGGAAAGTATCATTAATTCGAAACTATGTAGCAAGTTTTACATGTTTGTTGAGAGATGGCGGGAGAAGACTCACACAAATCTTGTCTTGTTGTTAAATGGAGTGGGAATGAGTACAGTGTCAATGTAGACGACGATTTTACTGTGTTAGACTTAAAGAAAGAAATAAAAAATGTGACCGGGGTTTTACCGGAAAGACAAAAAATAATGGGCATGAAATTTAAAGGTACAAACTTGTGCTTTCAGTTCCAATCTTTGATTTTGAAAACACTGGTGTAAAGGCAGAACGAATTAATGACAACTCGCCCCATTTCCAAATCGTCCCAGACCAGCTCGCCGCAACTTTTATTTGGGAGATTACCCTGTCATCAAGACAAAGATTGAAAATTTTAGCTACTTGCCTATTCTGGTTTACGAACTAGCCCCACTTATGAAGAAGAGTTAAATCCATACCTGCCAACCCTCCTGTTTTGAGCGGAAGACTCCCGCTCAAACAGCGAAATTCCGGAAATCAACTTCTCTGTTTCTTCTGGTGATCTGTACGACGTTTGAAAGCATGCTTAGTGCCTAGTGTGAGTCTCACAACAAAATCAAAATATGGAATGTGAGTTATGAGACTTAGAGGTATTGAAAAAGGCAAAAAAAAACAAACACGTTGTATAGATAATATTATAACCATAAATTGAAGAAATAAAGTATATCTATTAACTCTTATTGGTGTTTTGTAGATGAATAAATGAACAGGTCATATATTTAACTTGGAAATGTCGTTCGCACAAAATCTCCCTCTTTGAAGGTTTCAGAGGTTGGCAGGTTATGGTTTAATCCCATTGGATTTAGGCCTATCAACTCGCCACACTAATGAAAAGAGTTTAAATGTCGTATATTTAAGGCCTGCCAACTCGCCCCACTTAAAAAAAGAAGACATATCCCACTGAATTAATGCTTCTTTGTACTAATGAAAAGGGTTTTACACTGAATTTAGGCCTGCCTACTTGCCCTTCTTATGAAAAGGAGTTAGTCCAATGCCAACTCGACTCTTTAATTAAAGGAGTAGAAACAGAAGAGTAGCAAATATGTTCAGCACAATAAGATCTACAAATCAGTCATCAAGGCAGAAATTGTCAACAGACTCCTTTAATATAGAAGTTAAAATTTCACCCAAGTAGTGATTTTTATTCATTTTTGGTAAAACTGTATTTAAGAGTTAGACCAACTTTCAGAATCAAAAAAGATCAGCAAAATAAAAATGAACATGTAAGTCAACATGTCCATATTGTCATACTAGTGATCAGATTTGTTGACATTAAATAATCAGATTTGTTGACATTAAATTATGTTTTTTATCTGGGATTGTTCAAAATTTACTTTTCAGAATTGCAAAAACAGTTCTAGGGGTTTTAATCAAGGGTCAGTTGTGTACATGGAAACAATTATAAATTTTATAAGATGACCAATTCCGGCTCTTGGGAGCCTCATGTTTTGTGCTTCGTACCTATCTATTGAGTTAAGCCAACTGCAACTGATTTCAAGTTTGTTCTTATTTTGTGCTTTTACACCATTGAACTCCTTTTCATTTAGTGAGGAGAGTTGTCTTGCTACCAGACAGGATATGCAAATATGTAATTTATCAGACACTGCAGTGATCTTATCAAATAGACACATCTACATAACCATGATAACATTCCAAAGTTATACAAATGTCTTAAAAAAAAACAACATTTAAAAAAGTCTAAGTGCTTGTATATCTAACATGTTGAATCTCTTCTCATTTGTTTGTCATATTTTATAATAAAGTCATCATAAATGATGAATAGAACTTATCACTATTTGGTAACCTGTGATAGTGGACCTGAGAATTTGCCACACTTGAACTATTGACGTCATACAACAATCACTTTTTTTTTGTGATGTCAAAATTTTATGTAACGGCTGTGATGTCCAAGAATGGCAGGCAAAATCGATAAAGTGTATGTCCATGCTTTCGAAATAATCCTTACATTAATGTAATGGGAGGTATCTCTACTTAATTTATAAGATATTTTAGACAACGAAGTTGCTATATATATACAATCATAGTTTGTTTTCACAGAAACTAATAGATAGGGTAACACATTGAGCAGTCTAATAACTAGGGTATTCTTGTGGTTCATATTCATTGATTTTCTTTTTACTAAAGGTTTTCTAGTGCAAGGTAAGAAAATATAAAATTGCCCCAAATTAACTAGAAAAATTACTGTTGGGGCCTTTTATAGCTGACCTTATATAATTATGGGGTAGGTCTTTCAAATTGTTGA
Source organism: Mytilus californianus (assembly GCF_021869535.1). NCBI lineage: Eukaryota > Metazoa > Mollusca > Bivalvia > Mytilida > Mytilidae > Mytilus > Mytilus californianus. The sequence continues at coordinate 4,010,999 of NW_026262679.1, read as the reverse complement.
AGGCTGTATGTTGGTCTAAAATTGCTTACTTCCACTTCATTTGAACTCTGATGGATAGTTGCCTCATTGGCAATCTCACCACCTTATTTTTTAAATAGCAAACAACTGTAACAGTATTAAAACACGTGAAGTGGCATGAAATCATGAACAGTCACCATAATTTTAGCTTTGAAATTAAACTCCATACATTTTGTCATCATCTCAGGGCTGTTGCTCTTCAATGAGAGGTGGATAGAATGTATGAATAACAGCAATTCAGCAACCTAATAGTTCCTGCACTCTAATTTAATGCAATACATTAAACCCTGGATTGAATCCATGTATAATCACTAAGCTATATGATTTCATTATTTAGAAAATCTTTCCAGGATCCATATATTGTTGTTAGGCTTAGAAGAAAAATCTTTTCATGGACTACAATGTGTATCTGTCACTATCATGAACATACTGATGACTGCATCAAGCTGCCGTTGTCAATAAATAATAAAGCAAATATTTTCCCTGCTTCTTCAAATTTATATGTACATTGTATTTTTACATTTTGTTATTTATTTTTCAGCCATTTCAATGTAGATAGTAGCATTTCTTTACCCAATGCAATGTAGAATGCTGGAAGATGGTAAAACTAATTTTTGTTTGCACTTGATTAAATTTTTCTGCCTTTAAAATTTCGGGGGAAGGGGGGATGGAGGACTCTTTAACCCCTACATAGCCTACTGTGATTCAGATGGGGAAATATTTACCCTTGCAGTCTATATTATTAGAAATCTCTGCTTCATAAACTATTTAAGGTGGTATGGGAGTATAAACTAAAAATCATAGAATTTGTTCATACTTTGCCAATACATAGTATATATTGTGATATGTTCAAAAATATAATAATAATGATAGGTCACCGAGCATTTTCTCAAGCTACAGGTTGAGATTTAGATTTTAGATTTTTGGAGTTTAACGCCACTTTTAAGCACCGCTTTTGGGCTATTTCGTGGCGGCCAGTTTTTATTGGTGGAGGATGCCTGGAGAAATTACAGGTTGAGACAAAATGACACATTTTGTATGGATTATACAGGAAAAAACATCATTATGTGATTAGAAGCTAAACTAAATGATAGAATTGTAAAATAGAATGCGAAAAGATAGCTTTTAGAAAATGCTTTGAGAATATCAAAAGAAAAGATAGGGTCACCGTACATTTTTTCCGCCTAAAATATGAAATAGCAAAATTTCATGTAGATTCCTTCAGAAAATGCACTATTTCAGAGCTACCTCCCCTAGAAATGCCAATTTTAAAACATTAAAAATCTAGCCAAAATAATCTACATTTGTAAAAATAATTCATATTTATAAGTTAAATCTTGTAAATTTATTCTTTTAAATGAAAATTCACATTATCTGCATTCCTCATCAAATTTTGCTAATTTGATTGAAAATCTGTACCTTAGGTTCTTTGTTATTTACAATCCAAGATGGCGAAAGACACCCATACTACCTTAAAGGTTATTTTTCTTAAATTTTTTATGATATTCAGTATATACTCATTTTCTATTTTAGGAAAGCCACCTGAAGATACTGTTTTACTGACAGATATGAAATTGAAACCAAACACAAAATTAATGATGATGGGGACAAGAGAAGAGGAACTTGTAAGTAATGGACCATTTACAAAACAGAGGCATCAATCATCCTGATCAGATTCCTACCACCATGACCACTCTTCAAATGTATACATTCTTCTTTGACCATTAGTCTTTGAAATAATACCAAATGGCCTTTTTCACTACATTGTTGGTCTGCTGACCTGTATTAAATTACCTGAGACAAAAAAATCACTTTATTTCCAGTTAGTAAATGAATTAATCTACTTAAACTAGAAGCAGACTGTAGTATGAGTTTTGACTTGCTTCAATTTTACAGAGATACGATTTATGAATTAAAAGATCTGGTGCTTATATCAATGTGACAGCAACCCAAACGTCTAATAACCAGAAAAGACATCTGGAGGGAAATATAGAAAAAATAGCAGAAGTCAAGGTCTGACTTACAGAGATCACCAAATATCTGACATCAACATCAAATTCTATAAATAACAAAAAACATTTAATTGGGACAGGTACCATTAGGTGCAAGTATGAAAAAATGATTTACCACCAATGTTGTTGAAAATTTCCTTGATACCAAAATTCTACTTAGAATTGTATCTATTGAAACGTAACTTGTATGAAAAGAGTTGTGTGTGGTAAATTTTGTTTCTTGTAAAGATATATATAAACATTTATAAAACTGTACTGTGATAATATCAGTTAAATTAAAAGTGAAATCAGAGATATATAGTACAAGAGATTGCCAACTCCAATTAATGGCCATATTTTCTATTGAAATATCATACGACAAATTTTTTCCCAATCTTTCACGTACAGATATATTCCTTCTTTTTAAATTTTTAGAATTTTTCCTTTTATGATTTGAAAGGTTGGAAATAAAGATTTTATTAACAGTGAAAGTTAAAAATTGACATCAACAAGGTCTGAAAGGCAGTGGTGTAGTATAGTTTCTGTTTTTGATAGTACATGTTCAAATATGTTATAAAACATGGAAATCTAAATTATTTCACAAATTTTAATTCGTTCTTTACGTTTCAATCACAAGGACCGATCTCTTGTATCATCAGTCTCAGTTGACATTAAGCATTTTAGTGACGAACCGGAATACCCAATGTTTTTTTTTTTAAGAAATTCAATTAGCACAGTAAAAGTTTGGACTTTGTTTTTAGGTGACCATAGATACATTGAATACCTCTCTAACAAGAGTTAACATTTTAATGTTTAATAAATGATAAGAATGAAATGATGCTTTATTACAGCTAATTTAAACAAATATGAATAAGGAAATGTGGAATTTATGTTACATATGATGGGAAAGAATCATTGGTAATTGTCATTGAGACAGAAAAAATTATAAACTACAATTATTTTTTATTACAGGATAAAGTGAAGGAACCTCCCCCAGATCTACCAGAAGTTATAAATGATTTTGATATAGAAGAAGAAGAAATTGCTATAGAGAACAGGTTTGTTTCAGATTCATCAATTACTATTTTGGATGCTGATTGTTATTAAACAAAAATGTTAAAATATACAAAATTTCAAAGACTGTGGGCCACACATTAGTAGCATGCATGTCTTTTCATTGAAAGTTTTAAGTTGCAATTCTGTTAATGATTCCACTTTGTAAATTTATTCAATTTGTTATTATAGCAATGATGTTTTTTTTCTAGAGAAGAATATTTAGCAAAGATTGAAAGAAGAGTAAAAGAGTATAAAATTGAAGTTATGAATGAACCAAGACCAGGAAAAAAACTCTTAGTTTTAGATATAGATTACACATTATTTGGTAAATATGCAGTATTAGTAGTTCTGCTTGAAAGGATTGTGTTCATTAAGGGTCAATATTGGCCCTATAATTTCATGAAATTTAAATTCAGTAATAATTGTCAACATCTAATGACAAAATGATCAGAAATATCTGACAAATAGAAAATGAACAAGTTCTGACACAATAAGAAGTTATTATAAGTCATAAATATGCACTCTAAGACTAGAAAATCATAGTTTTGACTAATTTTTTTGGGGCTAGATTTTTATAGGTTCTGCTTCAAAAGACATTGGCCACAAGCAAGGACCACCATGATTTTTTGTTAGGATGTGTATCTAATCTATATACATCTTTGTATAACATTTATTTTGGTCGAAGGGTGTGACCTGTGTTTTTTCAGAAGGAAATATACCTTACAAATGCATAATAACAGGCAGTCTGGCTAAAATGGTGTAAAATATCTTACTTTGAATGCTATCAAAATGGTTCAAATGATCAGCAAAGAGAAAAAGGATCTATTTTATCTAAATTTGCTTATTTAAGATCATAATTATAGGTTTTTTGCAAATGATATTACTAAGTTCAATTTCTATGGCCAAATAAGTCCTTTGTATTAATTAGTCATACATTTCTTGCTTCTTCTCTAAACAATGCAAAATTTTACATAACTGGGATACTAATATTATATACACTTCTAGCAAACTAGTAGATAGAAAATAATTGTTAATGCATTTATGTTTATCAGTCAAGTAACATTTAGGCATTTTAATGTTGCTTAAAGGAATTGTAAAATTTTGTTAACTTAAAATAAAAATCCTTAAATTTTAGATCACAGGTCAGTGGCAGAGCAATTTAATGAGTTGATCAGACCATTTTTACATGAGTTTTTACAGTCTGCCTATGAACATTATGATATTGTAATATGGTGTAAGTTTGTAACATTTAGAAGTATGTGGAATTAAGTTATGCTTGTGTTAAACTTATGATATCTAAAATAAACTACAACTGAACATAAAGAGTTGGTTTGAACATTGGTATAAATCATGTGTATTTGAAGCTAACTGTTCAGACGATTTGTACCCTTGTTACCTATAGAGAATATCATAATGATGATATGAGGCAGGTGTTGCTTGTGTTACCTATAGAGAATATCAAATTGATGATATGAGGCAGGTGTTGCTTGTGTTACCTATAGAGAATATCAAATTGATGATATGAGGCAGGTGTTGCTTGTGTTACCTATAGAGAATATCAAAATGATGATATGAGGCAGGTGTTGCTTGTGTTACCTATAGAGAATATCAAATTGATGATATGAGGCAGGTATTGCATGTGTTACCTGTGTAAGAGGATGAAGTCAGTGTAACTAGTATTACCATTATTTTATATTTAAAGTTATAATGAATGATTAAATTGCAAATGAATTTTGTAACCGTATACTGTATTTGATGTTATAGTGATAGAGTATTAGAGTAATTGAGTATGTCCATTGGGTATAGTGATAGAGTATTAGAATAATTGAGTATGTCCATTTGAGTATAGTGATAGAGTATTAGAGTAATTGAGTATGTTCATTGGGTATAGTGATAGAGTATTAGAGTAATTGAGTATGTCCATTTGAGTATAGTGATAGAGTATTAGAGTAATTGAGTATGTTCATTTGAGTATAGTGATAGAGTATTAGAGTAATTGAGTATGTTCATTTGAGTATAGTGATAGAGTAATTGAGTATGTCCATTGGGTATAGTGATAGAGTATTAGAATAATTGAGTATGTCCATTGGGTATAGTGATAGAGTATTAGAGTAATTGAGTATGTCCATTTGAGTATAGTGATAGAGTAATTGAGTATGTCCATTTGAGTATAGTGATAGAGTATTAGAATAATTGAGTATGTCCATTGGGTATAGTGATAGAGTATTAGAGTAATTGAGTATGTTCATTTGAGTATCATAGAACTGCAAAATGTTAAGAACTAAAATCAACTTTGACTACTACAATTTACTATGTTGCACATTTCCACAAATTTTAGAATGTTTTCAATTTGTATTTCAGCTGCAACATCGATGAAATGGATTGAAGTGAAAATGAAAGAACTGGGTGTTACTAGTAATTCTAATTATAAACTATGTTTTATGTTAGACTCACTGGCAATGATAAGTGTACACACACCAAAATATGGAGTCATAGAGGTTAGTATTTGACAATTAAGGTTTGTTGTAAACAAAATTGTATTCTGTAAGTTTTTTATAGTTATTGTTTCCCATGCTGGCCTGAGAACACAGTTATTTTGTAGTGCATTTCTTTTATACAAAAACACAAATTAAAAAAATCGCACCTGCTCTATCCACAAAAGATTTTTACAGTGTAGTGCACTACTTTTGGGACAAATATAAAAATTATAGAAAAGTCTGTCGGCTCTAACTCAAAATACCTTTTCAAACTGGACCAAATCACTACTTTACCTAAAAATTCATGTCCCAAATTTTAACATGTAATTTCAACCCCCTACTTACTATTTTATGCATAAAATATAAAGATATGAATTTGGAAGGTGTATGAACAAAATTTGCAAGTTATACACTGTCCACACTATTGACTCTATTTGTAGACAACGAAAATCAAAGGAAAATAACTGTGTCCCTGGACCTGCTGAACTAATTTTTGGGTTGCAATTTGTGAATGCTGTATTTCTGGCAATGACATAAATTTGTTTAACATGTTTGCCAACTGATAAACACTTTTATAAAAACAAATGCACTCAATAATATTTCTGAATGTAGAGTATAATTCAAGGCTTCCAAAACGGTCATATATTCCGGACATTTGTATAATGTCAGGTAAACGTCCGGCTGGGCAAAGCACGAAACGGTCATCTACTTTTTATTTTTCAAGGCTTTCTTAAGAGACTGTCATTTTAACATAATTCGCGATCTTTTTGACCCAACCTTTTGCCTTTAACAGCCACACATTTCCGGTCATAAAAGTGACATGATCATTAAGTACTATCAAAACAACCCCTACTTTAATACCTTCTCATTTTAATCAAGGCTAATTAGTTGTCGAACATCTGAAATTTACCTGTTCAGGTAACAGGTAAACTATTTTGAACCGGACATTGATCAGTCTATTCAAAGTTATTTTCTTACATTTCACCGGTTTGCATCTTATTAATTTAGTCAAAAAGATTTACATTTACAAATAAGATTTGATGAAAAAATTAAAGAGGTGAAAATGAAAAATCGTCATAACCACGTTGTTTGAACCAGAGACATGTCTCTGTTTGAACTAGTACACGTGTGCGCATGTGCATGTGCGCAGGAGTGAAATTTAATTATGCATCCTAATTTCTTTTAAAAAATGCTTAAATTGTCATTGATACCTTTATCTCACGTTTATTTCGAATATTTTCTTGCAGAAATAACGTAGAATGAGCTACTTACACTCATTCATGCTTTGCAAACGTACACGGAATTTACGTATCCGTCTCTGGTCCTTGTTTTAACATTGTCAAGATAACATCCGGTTTCAGATTTAAAAACGAAAGTAAAGGTTTTGACAACGTTATTTTGCACAAATAATGAGTCTAAGGCAGATATAAGTACGCTGATGTTGCACACTTCGGATGATGCACTGCCAATTTAACAGTTTACGTCAGAACTTCGAATTTGAATCAAAGAAAGTTTAATATCGTTTTTTTTTAAATATCAATCATTGGAATGTCCAACTAGGCAACTGATTACCATAATTGCCTTTTGTTTATTTAGTCTTAAGGGATTAAAATCGGGATAATATATAAAATGTCCGGCTGGCTAAAAATAATTTTGGAAGCCCTGGTATAATTACATATATATTTTGAATCATATGTCTCTCGTGTATTTTCCAGGTAAAACCATTAGGTGTCATATGGGGCAAATATAAGCAATGGGATGCATCCAACACAATAATGTTTGATGATATCAGAAGAAACTTTATAATGAACCCAAAAACAGGACTCAGAGTAAGTCAGTGGAAATAGATTATTTTATACAGGGTTGAGAAAAAACGATGGCTTGTGAACTAGCCCTACCCATAAATGCACCTCTTTTCAGAAAGTATTTGCTCATAATGATGCCACTATACACAAGAAATGCAGTACACACGTATTTCTAACTGTTATGAAGAAGCCTTGATATATCCTCATTTTTAGCTCACCTTTCCAAAGGAAATGCGAGCTTTTGACATCACTTGGCATCCATCATCGTCTGCTGAACTCATTCCAACCAAACTTAAGCTGAATGATCCTTAGGGTACCTAGAATAAAGTTTGTGTTTTATTATACCCCCGCTTTAAAAAAAGTGGGGGTATACTGTTTTACCTCTTGTCTGTCCTTCCATCAGTCCATCCATCCGTCAGTCCGTCCGTCCGTCCCATGAATATTTTCGTCGCATTTTTCTCAGGAACTACTTGACAAGAATTTCTGAAATTTGGTTTCAGGGTTTATATAAGTAAGTTACAGCGTGTGATACGTTTTCAGATTCATCACTCAACAACTTCCTGTTTACCGAACACTTGTATTATTTTACACATGATAGCCAAGTTGAAAATTTTCGTCACATTTTTCTCAGGAACTACTTGACAAGGATTTCTGAAATTTGGTTTCAGGGTTTATATAAGTCAGCTATACTGTGTGATGCGTTTTCAGATTCATCACTCAACAACTTCCTGTTTACCGAAATATTTGGGCGGGGGTATCATCATTGAGCAGTAGCTCACAGTTTTACTTGTTTTCTGTTTCGTCAAAAAACATGGCCACCATGGCTATGGGTAAAATGCAGTTTTTGGCTTATATCTCAAAAACTAAAGCATTTAGAGCAAATCTGACTGGGGTAAAAATGTTCAATAGATCAAGTTCTTACAGCCCTGAAATTTTCAGATGAATCTAACAACCCATTGTTGGGTTGCTGCCACTAAATTGGTAATTTTAAGGAAATTTTGCAGTTTTCGGTTATTATCTTGAATATAATAGTTAGGGATGTCAGCGAGTACTCGAGTACTGGAGTATCGCTCAGTAGTACCGAGTATCGAATACCAAAATTATACTTGACTAATCGTTTTCCTGTTAGAATGTTGTTGTCTTCTTAAAGAAAAAAATGTTTTTATTAAGATCGCCTTACGGGAAATTGAATATTAATCAATATTAAAATACGTTTCAAATGTTTGTGTTTAATTGTCATTTAAAATTCCCTCAAACAGATGTAAGTTATGTACAAGAGCACCTTTTCAAGGCTTACACTTTTAGCTAATCGTGTCTTATACATTCCACCACCGCTGTGTCGTCAGAGCAAACATTTTAATCAGCAGAACTGTTAGACTGAACAAAGTCGAAAAGTCCCAGAAAATATTGAAAAGATAATATTTCTAAATAAGAACAAATTCGTTGCACCCTATGTCAACCCTCCGAGAATGGTGAAAGGCATCATTAAGTTCTAATTATCACCCCTTTGTTGATCATTAAATATGTTTCTTTACGATTCCCAAATACTGTTGTTTGAGTAGTCATTTTCTATAGATGTTTATTAATTAATTGATTAGATTATTGCCAGTTTGCATAATTAGTACATGTAGTAAATGAGATATTAATTATGGTATAAAACCCCTGGGACTATTATCTTAACCTAGGTAATAATGTTGAGGGTTTTACATCCATAAGACAACGTTAAATTGGTATAATTTCGTGTTTTCATTTTGAAGATGATTTTCCGAGCGAGTACTGAGCAACTATACCAACAGTATAGGAATAAGGGGCCAAAAAGGGTCCAAAAACAAGCATTTTTGTAGTTTCCAGAAAATAACTTGTGTGTAAGTGTATGGATCTTTCTGAAATTGTACCACAAGGTTCCATATGACCAAGGGAAGGCTGGGATTGAATTTGGGTTAATTGCCCCAAACATTCAGGAATTATGGGTAAAAAAAGGGGCCAAAAACAAGCATTTTTCTAGTTTCCAGACAATAACTTGTGTTTAAGTGTGTGGAACTCACTGAAATTGTACATTTTTCCTGAAAAGAAAATAATCTTCTAAATTTCCAAAAAATTTGGGGGGGGACTATTTTTTCAGATTTTTTTTGGGGGGTTCATTTTTTTTTCAAAATTTTTGAACATTTTTTGGGGAGGGGGGATTTTTTTTCATAATTTTTGGGGGTTTTTTTCCCAAAAATTTTCCATTTTTCCATTGATTATTTCTGATTTATATATAAAAGCAACAAATACTGATATGGCAGGAGATACACACCAAATAGGGTGTGTAAATATAGATTCTACCACTGCATTGAGTGTGATACGATATTTATCCACCCGAGACAGTTAAATTTTCAAATTTAAAATGCGAGGCTAATTGACGAAGAATTAGAGAAATTATTATATATAACAGATTAACTAAGTATTGTGCAACAGCACAGTATTGAGCAATAGCAAGAAATCTTCAGTTGGAAATAAATACAAATTTTTTAACCAATTTCAATGGGATTAAATTAAGTCTTTAATTTTTTGGAGGTTCTTACCTTGTATTACTTTTTTGGATATTGGGCCCCATTTTTGAATTGGTCTACATTTAGGTCCAAAGGGTCCAATATGAAACTTTGATTGATTTCATCAAAAAATGAATTATTGTGGCTCTATAATATGCTAAATCTTATTTCACATTTAGATTTTTTATTTTGGGCCTTGTTTTCAAATTAGTCCATATCAAAATTTGAAGGGTCCAAAATTAAACTTTGTTTGATTGCAACTAAAATTTTTGGTGTTTTTTTATATGCTGAATCTAACCATGTTGTTTATGTTGATTTTGAATATCGGACCATACTAGGTAAATTAAATGTCCAATTTCAAATTTTTATACGCCTGTCAAAATTTTGACGGGACGTATTATGGTATACAAATGTCGTCTTTCTGTCCGGCGTAAACATGTTGCACCGTAACTTGAGAACGACTTATCCAAATTTCATGAAACTTAATATAGTTGTTTCTTATGATGGTCAAACGATCTGTATACTTTTTGGTGAAAATAAGATTAAAACTTTTTGAGTTACAGGACTTAGTAACTAAAACAGGTGTGTGTTTTTTTTCACATGTTGCGCCGTATCTAAAAAACGATTTATGATTATTGCTTAAAATTTTACACACTTCTTAATTATATTAATCTAAAGATCTGTATACTTTCTGGTTTTGATTCAAAATTTTATTTTAGAGATACTGAGTTTTTTGTAAAAAAAAAGGGGGGTTTTCACATGTCGCGCCGTATCTCAAAAATGATTTATGATTATTGCTTAAAATTTTACGCACTTCTTAGTTATATTAATCTAAAGATCTGTATACTTTTTGGTTTTGATTCAAAATTTTATTTTAAGAGATATTGAGTTTTTTGTAAAAAAAAAAGGGGGTTTTCGCATGTCGTGCCGTATGTCAGAAACTGTTTATGATTATTGCATAAAAATTCACACACAAGACGACGGGCGTATCATGCATTCATGGCACAGCTGTTTATTAAGATCTTTGACCACATTTATTTTGTGTCAGAAACCTATATTATGTCAAAAATTTGAACACAATCAAAATTCAGACGGTATCAAGCTTGAATATTGTGTCCAAACTTGCTCCAACTGTTCAGGGTTTGACCTCTGCAGTCGTTTCAGGATGCGCTCGGCGAAGCATTTTTTTTATTTATTTCACCATCAGTTACTCAAAATGCAAATGTTCAGCATCCTTCAAATTTTTAACTGATAGACCAAAGTGTTTATCATGCAAATCATGTTCAGAATAATAATTTATGCAGAATTGTATATTTAATTGTCATTGATAGATCATGTAAGGATCATTTTCATTTTATTCTTGTTTTATTTGCAAAGCACTTCCCAAATTAAGATTCATATGTTTAAAAATTAAATTTGAGATACAACCTTGGCTATGTTTCACATATGAATGAGATTCCTGCAATAACTGAAAAAATGCAAAACAAAAATTGATCTAGAAAAAACAGTTCATTCAGTGAGTGCTGTTCCATTAAAATGAATGTGTGAAGTTTAATTTATGGACATGTGTTATGGGTCATTTATCATGTTTATGGTTGTATGTACATTTGATGTATGCAAAATTACTCAAAAGAAAGTATGTTCTTTGTAAAAGGATTTTGGAAGTCCATTCACTCTATCCCACATCCATTTAAAGGGAATATACCTAATGTAGGAGATATTTGGTTTAGTATGCACAGTTCATTATTGAATGAACTTCTGTTAAGCTTGAGCCTTAAAGATACACATAACACAGTGAGAGATAAAACTTGTCTGAACAGAGCAGGCGATGGCAAGTTTAAACTGTTTTGTATGATGTTGTTCTAATTTCAACATTTCAAATTCATCCAAACTTGGAGGAAACTGTAACCATAAAAAGAATGATGAAATTATTGGATGCCCTTTATATAATGGTGTTACATACAAAGTTTAGGTTATTTTTCAAATATTTCAATTTTTAATCATTATTACTGATTTCAATCATTTTCATTTTCAGATCCGAGCTTTTAGAGAAGCACATTTGAATCGACACAAAGACACGGAGCTTTTAAAATTATCAAAATATCTTAAAGATATATCAAATGTAGAAGATTTTACAGAATTAAATCACAGAAATTGGGAAAGGTAAGAGATAAGTCAACATAGCCCAAATCATCTGTTGACTCCTAATAGGTGTTATTACCCTTAAATGAACATTTTCTTTTAATGATTTTTTGTGTTTTTGCCCATTACATGTATCTTGAAAACTATATTAGATCATGGCTTTCAAAACTGTTGTATTGTCCAGACAAGTCTGATTAATTATATTCATATACAAAAATAAGAAGATGTGATATGATTGCCAATGAGACAACTCTCCACAAGAGATAATTCAGAAAAAGGTTAAGTATATGATTTAGCCTTTCCGAAATATGTATTAAAATGTGATTTTATGATAAATTTGAAAAAGGTAGTAAAAAAGGTTTTAAGTGAAAATTCGACAGAACCATGTTGTTTGAACTAGTTCATGTGTGCGCGGGTTTGAGATTTAATTATGCATCCGAATTCTTCAAAAATGCTAAAAATATCATTGATACCTTTATCTTCCGATTGTTTCAAGTAGTTTCATGATGAAATAACGTGGAAAGAACTATTTTAACTCAATTGTGCTTTATTAACGTATCTACAAATATGTCTGCATGGTTGAAATTTTCTGTCAACTCTTTATAGTTGTTGCCCTTTAATGTTGATTTTTGCATTTTTGGTAGATAAAGAAATACTCTATACTCTAAACAGCTAAAATGATCAGCAAGAGAAGATCTACAATTACATCAACATAGCCAAAATTGTTAGTTGATTTCTTATAGGAGTTATTGTCCTGAAATGATGAATTTTTTTTTTTTTGGGGGGGGGCATAAATTATAGAAAATAAAGATTTGTTAACAGTAAAAATGATAAGCCAGACATGATCAACAAAAAAGAGATTTAGTCACGAGTTATATTCTAGTCTGTTGGAGAGCGGCCATTGAAGATGCACATAGATCCAGGTGAACAACACAGGCTCTTTAGAGCCTCTAGTTTATATTCAAACCTGTTATGATAGATGGTTTGTGAGAATTATTCCCTGATGAGGAGATGGAGAGGACGACCAGTAGAATTATACAATGGTTCTTATTCATTTTCCCAATGATTTAATGTTTCAGATACAGACCCAAGAGGAAGCATGATAAAACAGAGTCTGAAGATGCTGTGTGATGCTTAGCTGTTTTTAGTTGGGTTTTTTTTTTTGTGATGCACCCAGAGACAGTAGCCAATATCCTCAATCTTAACTTTTTTTCAATGCACACATTAAGAAGAGGAAGTTCTGTTACGGATGTGGAAATATTGAGATTAACTATTTGATGACTTTGTTTTGTTATAGCATTTTTAGTTATAATATCATAGCTAGCGAACAAGCGATATGTACGAATCATAGAGCTTTCTAGTTCATGACCTATAGAAGTAATATTTGATTCTTGTTACTTGAATTGATAAAGTCTTTGTGTGATCATTTATTAAACTAACCATTGTTAATAGATTTCTGTAGCAGTCATAGGCGGATCCAGGGGGGGGGGCCTGGGGGGCCTCCCCCTTTCGTGGAAAAAATTTGGTTGATTATATAGGGAATCACTGAAGCATGACTGGAGCGGGCCCCCCCCCCCCCCCCCCCCCCCCCTTTTGAAGAGTTCTGGATCCGCCACTGGGCCAGTGCTATATTTATATTCTTCCATTTCTTTGAAAAATAAGACATATGAATCCATAAAGTTTTAAATGAACATTACAAGATTATGCTGATCATTTTATTATTCCTACATGTTATGATTGAGGACATTTTAACTACACTGTAAATCAGTATTAGAGATGAATAAAGACCGACACTAGTTTTAAATGTAATATTTTACATGAGATTTGTCAATGTGTTATGTGTTATTAACTTTATAATATTTCTTAAATTTCGTTTGTTTTTTAAGAATCAACTGGATTTGATGATTAAAACAAGTCATATTGAATATTGCATTGATTCTTGTATAGAATTTATTTTAGAGAGGTAGATATTTGTTTTTTTGTCCTTACAATATATAGGAAATATTGAAAACTCTGCTGACTGGGTTTTTGCATTGCCAGTAATACAAAGTTTTACCCCATCTTATATCCGTTAGGTGTGTGGTATACTGCAACGACCTTGTCTGTTATTCTTTTTGTTGCTCATCTAGCAGTAACTTGTGATGCATTACTCAAAATCTAAGAAATGATTTGATATTTAGTTAGGAACTTTATAATGTTGAGTTTTACTGGTGGCTCCACTATTTAATTCTTTATTTCGACAAAAGAGATGATTTCACCTTCCCTATTGTGAATTTTCCATTTCTATGTAGCAACATTCCAGCAGCACCCGCAGATGGGGTATATATATCTCCCAGTTGATACGATACTCCAGGGCTTGTATTTCTTATCATGATTTCCTTGATAGAGGGTTGCTGCTCACAAGGAAGCTATTAAACCAAGAGTTCTAAGTGGTGAAATTTAAATCATCTCTTCGTAAATCTTACGGACTCCATCACAAGTTGGTTGACCATTATGGAAATACCCATTTCACAGATGACAACAGATATGTTCCAATTGTCCTAACTACAATCCCTTTTCCATGAATGCTATCTACTGAATTAGACTTATCACCGGGTTTGTACTAACATGAGCAACACGAAGGGTGCCACATGTGGAGCAGGATCTGCTTACCTTTCTGGAGCACCCCCAGTTTTTGGTGGGGTCCTAGTTACTCAGTCTAGTTTTCTATGCTGTGTTTTGTGTACTGTTGTTTGTCTTTTTCTTTTTTAGCCATGGCATTGTCAGTTTGTTTTCGACTTATGAATTTGAATGTCCCTTTGGTATCCTTTGCCTCTCTTTTATTTCAAAGATAATTTTTATCACTACACTTTCACTAGAACTTTTCTTCAGCAAGAACAAGTAAGATAACTATGACTGATTGGGGTATAAAGGTAATAATACCAAACTTGTTGAACTAGATTATACTGTTGTTATGTTAAATATGCTATTTTCTAGTTTAATAAATTTCGAAAAAAAAATTAATTAAAACGTGGTTTTATCAGAGATGTAAAATAAACTGTTAAGTGTAGTATTCAATATTATACCCACACTTTCGAATAGGGGGCAATTCTGCATTCACCTTGTCATTCTATCAGTTTGTCAGTCCATCAGTTTGTCCAACAAAAGTTTCTGTCACACTTTTCTCAGAAATATTTGAACTGAACAACTTCATATTTGGTCAGCAGCTTGACAGAGATGATTTGTAGAGAATGGGCACTTTTCAGATCTATTGGACACCTACTTTAATAGCTGATACTATAAATCTTTCAATATGTTGAATGAACTTTAAATTTGTTGTCACATATTTCTCCAGTACTAAACAGAATTACTTCATATATAGTCATCAGCTTGACAACGATGAGTTGTAACATGTGACACTTTTTATACGCCCGTTTACGAGACGTATTATGATATACCTCTGTCCGTCTGTCTGTTTGTCGTCAACATGTTGGACATTAACTCATAAACGCTTTAACCAATTTGCATAATACTTTGGTGAATTGTTTATATCTATTGACGTGAGCTCCCTTTCGTTTTTTATAAATTTTAGATTTTACGTTTCCGAGTTACAGGGTTTTATTCAGAAAAAAATTGGGATTTTCCAGTTTTCGAATAAAAAATCAAAAATGCTTTCAGCAGTTTGTATGAAACTTTGGTGAATTTTTTATATCTATTGATGTAAGCTCCGTTTAGAATTTTATAAATTTTACATTTTACATTTCTGAGTTATGGGGTTTTATTCATTAAAAAAGGGGGGATTTTCCAGTTTTTGGACAATAACTCAAAAATGATGTCAGTAATTCTCATGAAACTTTGGTGAATTGTTTATATCTATTGATGTAAGCTCCCTTTACATTTTCATAAATTTCTAATATGACATTGAGATTCATTGAACTTTATTTGTTTATAGTCTGACAACAGATTTACTAAGTATTGCGCAACAGCACAGTGTATTGCACAACAGCAAGAAATCTTTAATTGAATATAAATTCAATTCATAACCAATTTCAAGTTCTTTGACTACATTTATTCAGAAACCTATAATATGTCAAATATTTAATACAATCCAAATTCAGACCTGTATCAAGCTTGAATATTGTGTCCATTTTTGCCCCAGCTGTTCAGGGTTGGACCTCTGCGGTTGTATCAAGCTGTGCTCAGCGAAGCAGTTTATTGGATCTGTGGGACACCTACTTCCTGTTTACCAATACTGTATAAAAATAAGAAGATGTGGTATGATTGCCAATGAGACAACTATCCACCAAAGTTCAAATGAAGTGGATGTAAGCAATTATAGGCAACTGTAAGGCCTTCAATTGTATTTTTCAACTTGTTAAATGAAACAAATATTTTTGTCAAACTTTCTCAAAAACTACCTTAAAAGCTTAAACTTGTGAGCACTTTCTGGATGTGATTGACATCTATTTCCTGTTTGCTGATACCTTGAATTTTTCAAATTGTTGAATGAAAACAAATATTTTGCCACAGTATTTTATTGCTGACTCGTTATTATTTCTTCCAGCCAATTGAATACCTGTTAAAGTAAATCTGAGTGAACAAGTTCAATTGTTTCATTACAATTACAATCTTTGGTTGTTTCATTACTATTACAATCTTTGGTTGTTTCATTACTATTACAATCTTTGGTTGTTTCATTACTATTACAACCTTTGGTTGTTTCATTACTATTACAATCTTTGGTTGTTTCATTACTATTACAATCTTTGGTTGTTTCATTACAATTACAATCTTTGGTTGTTTCATTACTATTACAATCTTTGGTTGTTTTATTTCTATTACAATCTTTGGTTGTTTCATTACTATTACAACCTTTGGTTGTTTCATTACTAATACAATATTTGGTTGTTTCAAGATAAATAGGTATGTCTTTTTTCTGTATTAGAAATTGAAATTGAAAATAATTCAACTTGATTGAACAAAATCCATTATCACAGTATTTAAATAGACAGAAAAACATTTTTAAAAATGATTAAAGGAGAAATAAAAGTTACCAAAGTATTGTATTTGTTTTGGTGTGTAGTGATACATAATTGTGCTTTTAAGGGTCGAGTCTACATGAAATTTCATACCTGAAATACCTGCCTACTTGCTCTATTTCAACCATTTGTATGGAATGCATGGTTGTGATCGGGAAAAAAAATTTTCATGTGATCATGCTTATATATCCTGATTTATGACGACATTGTTAACAAGATTTGAATGTGTTTGGAGTTTTCATTTATCTTCTTTTGCTTGTGTATTGGAATAATAAAACTTGTGTTCAGTGTGGATGATTTTTATCAGTTGCAAAATAGTTTTCCTTAATCCACAATTAGAAAAGAAGTAAAAGTGTGTTGATTCATGATGGTACCAAAAAACATGGGAGAACAATGTTGACAAAATAGCTAATGGGGATATGGCATGCCTTCTGCAAATTCTGCAACAGCGACTTCAGCAATGGCCTGAATGACATTTCTAAGCAGTACTGTTCTTTATCAGAACTCGTTACAGGCTCAGAAGACTTCAAGTTCTGGTAGTCCTCTACTGATCAATAATGTAAACAACTGTAAAGAAGATACAGAAAGACATACGGTCTTCCTCAGACAATTTAACTTTATGCTCTCTCCTTACAATGAAAATCTATAACACCACCAATGTTATTCCATCCCACAAAGGAACAACTCAAGACAACCAAACAAGCTCGTTATAGTTGCAAAATGGACTGATCATAAGAAATCGCAGGGTAACGAGATCCTCATGGGTAGACAGGGTCTATAAACACTCCTTTAGTAGTGATCCTTATTCCCGACCATGCTAGACCCTCATGGGTAGACAAAGTCGATAGATACTGTGACCCCTTTTGTAATGATCCTTATTCCCGACTATGTGAGACCCTCGTGGGTAGACAAGGTCGATAATACCCCTATAGTAATGGTGTTTATTCCCGACCATGGATGCCCTCATGGGTAGAAAAGGTTCGATACACACCCCTTTAGTAATGATCCTTGTTATCGACCATGGATGGCCCTCATGGGTAGACAAGGTCGATAAACACACTTTTAGTAATGATCCTTACTCCCGACCATGCGATACCCTCATGAGTAGACGGTCGATAAACACCCTTTTAGTAATGATGCTTATATCTAAGTCACACTGTTATATTAAAATGATTCAGTAACTAAAATCATTTTCCTAAAATGTCTTCTTTACAGTGTATCACGTCAATGTATGTATAGATATAAGAAGATGTGGTATAAGTGCCAATGAGACAACTCTCCTTCCAAGTCACAATTTGTAAAAGTAATGTATAGGTCAACATTTACCTATGGAAAAGGTCGAATAGTCGGTTATTCTTGAACAAGAAAAGATTTTATTATTCTGCTCAATGAAAATGGTACAACAATCATATGCAGTTAAAAAAAAAGTGCATAAATTATAAAGCTTATGTTTGTACAACACACTCAAAAAAAGGATATATGACATTTTGTAGGGAACAAAATAATGCTGAAAAAATTTTAACCCTTAAAAGTGTTGTCATGCACAAAAATCCCAATGGCCCTATTAAGCCCATTTACCCAATGAAATTTACATGAAAGTTTATACTTAAAAGTCGTTGAATAATACAGTAAATTGTGTGAACTTAAGAGACTGCCTTTCAAGCACTTCCATGATTTAATTGGATTTTTCTTGATAATCCTGGGACATCTAAGTCATGAATATTTTATGAGAATTGAATGATCTATTATGTATTGAAAGATATCAATGATTATGCACTTGTCACTGAAGTTATAGATATGAACATTAGGGAATGTGCTATGAGAGACCACTGAAGTAACAGATATGAACATTAGGGGGTGTGCTATGTGAGACCACTGAAGTTATAGATATGAACATTAGGGGTGTGCTATGAGAAACCACAGCCACAAAAGATCAAAGTTAGTGTAAAACTTCAATGAAGAAGTGTTTTGTAAAGTTGAGTATTTATAGCCTTTGTTTTTTTAAGGATAAAGAGCCATATGTCACAAAACAGGGCTCCCAATGCTACTTCTTGACTAACTAAACTAATTAACCATTACAAGTTTAGTTTTACCACAATTTCCAATACTCCATATATTTGATGGGCTGGAATTTTACCCCCAGTTTTTGGTGGGGTTCGTGTTGCTTAGTCTTTAGTTTTCTATGTTGTGTCATCTGTACTATTATTTGTCTGTTTGTCTTTTTGTTTTTGGCCATGGCGTTGTCAGTTTTTTTTATCTGTGAGTTTGACTGTCCCTCTGGTATCTTTCGTCCCTTTGTTACATGTCTAATCAAAACAAAACAAATCTTTTTATTGACATATAATACTGGTGTAACTTAATCCAAATGGCTGCTTTTAAGCTATTTTATTTATATAGAAAAGTTAAAATACCCTGGTAATGGATCTCGGATACATCTTAATATGTATGAATTAACTGACAAGGACATAGCTCATATGTGCTGACATGTATCTGGGAACAGTATATCATATCAATATATATGTTCCTGCATGTATTTACATTCCTTTATAAAATGTTTACTAAAAGAGTAATCTCTCCTTATACGGCTAAGTTGAAAAATTGAATCGAACAAAAACAAATATTTGCTATTTGTTAAAACAGTCGAAATATTGCAATAAATCACTAACACTTCAATCTGACTCAAAACTTGCAGATTTAAGCAAAGAACTAGACCGATTGTGTACTGCTATTTTACAATCCAAGATGGCGGTATACGGTTAATCTACTTCAAATGGTTCCTTCTATTCGAAATTTAAGACAAACGTAAAAACATTCTTGTTCCTTAATTTCTAATACACGCAATATTTCATCGCCTCTGTGATACTAAAATATAAAGGACCTGATTGTTATTCAATAACTGTTCTTGCACACATCCACACAAAACCCACTGAAATACTGATGACTGGTTGTTGTTGTTATGCTCTCACGCCATATGGTCTGTCCTCGATTTCTCTAGTAGTAATTTGAAACATTGATTTTTCTATTGATTGATCACTATTGAAAAAAAAATGATGTTTTTTTCTATTTTTTGGGAGCGCGGGCCTCATGTGCTCAAGACCTATGTCCGCCCCTGTTTACATAAGGCAAGGATTTGTATAACTATATAAGGTATGTGTGGTTTCTATTGTCAGAGACGGTGAAATAATTAAGGTTTATAAATGAAGATAAATCATGTAATTATGTTTTAAAACAAAAAACGTTATTCTTTAGTCTAATTGTAGTCCTGTTTTATTTTTATTTTAATGAAAACATATCATTCAACAAATGAGTGTCGTGTGTCCTCTCTCTGTACTGATATTAAGCTATATGAACTTTTAATATGACTGCACAGCAGTTTAAATGCCACAACTGCTTTATTTAATGACCCAAAGACTATGACAATCTCATTCATACACAATTTTCTGATATTAAAATTAAGATGAGAATTGTCCAAATTTTTCAAAATTAAATTATCTAAAACTTGTTTTTTTTTTAAATTATATTTTAACCTCTTTTTTTTTAATCAGTGTATTAGGAATATTAAAGATCATACATTAAAAAGATATGATATATGGTATGATCGTAACAACATTTTTTTTTTACTTCTTTACTTACAAACAAAAAAATCGTAAAAAAACCAAAAGATCATGAAATTTGGATTTTTTTTTAACTTTAAGATCTGTATAGAAGAATGTAATTATCTATCCACGTGTATTTCATATTACCTTTTTTGTATATTTTGACAGATTACATTTTTGATGTAGTGAACTGAAGTGACATATAGGAACGAAATATATGCAAAAAATAATATAATCATTAGTAATGTTCTTCACAACTCATAAACCGCTTTGAACAAGATGCACCAACTACTAATATTTGCTATTCTCTTGTCGACTGCTTGTGGTCATCCGATTGGGTTGAACATAGTGCATTACACAAATCTACCTTTGTCGAACTATGATGACAGCTTTATTGGACACGGAAAACCTGGCGGAATTGGGAATGCCTACCACATGGCACCATACTTCGGATATTCTGTATTGAGTGAACCAAATCACGTGTACAAATTTGGAAGTTTTTTCGGTAAGATATTATTAATGAACTTCAAAAACTGATTTAAGAATAACCTGGGACTAATGTATAAATTGTTCCTATGTATACCAGTATTTATAAACTGATTTTGTGTAACGGGAATTGACCTTAAATGTATATGGGAATCGTATTTCAATACGCAGTATTGACTTTCAAGAGTGTTATTTTGTAGAATTTTGTTCACAAAGTTTGCTTGTACAATATAACGATTAAAGGCACTGTTATATTGTACAAGCAAACTGTGTGAAAAAAGTCTCTGCTGAATTCCTCTTTGAAAGTACACAAATTCGAAAATAAATCTGTAGCCGTTTTGCAACATTTCATTAGAGAGCGCAGTGCTTTAAAATAACATTACATTATATTGGGGTTAGTAATCAAAAGTAGATTCGAGATAAGTATTCAAAAGTCGTCTGTTGTTAAACACTGATAGCAGTATTTTTGGGCGGTTAATCTGCCCGGCTATGCTAGCACACCAGATTCGCTTTTCCTCGGGAATACTGAAATAGGTGTCATTGCCTTTATCTAGAGTGCTAGTAGGTTATTTATAACTAATTGGACATTTTTTTTCGTGCTTTTAATTCTAGAAAACAATATATATGTCGAGAATTACCTTAAATGATCGTCAAACAACCCA
This sequence comes from Mytilus californianus, assembly GCF_021869535.1. Lineage (NCBI taxonomy): Eukaryota > Metazoa > Mollusca > Bivalvia > Mytilida > Mytilidae > Mytilus > Mytilus californianus. The sequence goes on along the minus strand of NW_026262679.1, from coordinate 3,989,217 downwards.
AAATAAATGACGTTACACATGGGAAATAGTGCTCAATGGAAACCTTGTAGTATGTGGTACCCATACATTGATCGATTAACGCGAGCACTTCAATTTTCTTTCCTTCCTACATGGAATCCAGGATTACATTATTCTGTTTTCGTATACATAACTGTCAAATCTAATACAGTTAGACAGGGAAATTTTAAGGTCAAGACATTGGTCACGTGACGAAAGCAGAGTTGTTGAAAATCGTCGGACCCGATTGACAAAAAAAGAATTGGAGTCAGGCCGTAAGCGGCAGTACTACAGACCAGCTCAACAAGACAACCAAACCATTTTGCAAGAGTTACCGGTCAGTGACTCAGAATTGGAGTCAGGCCGTGACCGGCAGTACTACAGACCAGCTCATCAAGACAACCAAACTGTTTTGCAAGAGTTACCGGTCAGTGACTCAGAATTGGAGTCAGGCCGTAACCGGCAGTACTACAGACTAGCTCATCAAGACAACCAAACCATTTTGCAAGAGTTACCGGTCAGTGACTCAGAATTGGAGTCAGGCCGTGACCGGCAGTACTACAGACCAGCTCATCAAGACAACCAAACCATTTTGCAAGAGTTACCGGTCAGTGACTCAGAAATGGAGTCAGGCCGTGACCGGCAGTACTACAGACCAGCTCATCAAGACAACCAAACCATTTTGCAAGAGTTACCGGTCAGTGACTCAGAAATGGAGTCAGGCCGTGACCGGCAGTACTACAGACCAGCTCATCAAGACAACCAAACCATTTTGCAAGAGTTACCGGTCAGTGACTCAGAAATGGAGTCAGGCCGTGACCGGCAGTACTACAGACCAGCTCATCAAGACACCCAAACTGTTTTGCAAGAGTTACCGGTCAGTGACTCAGAATTGGAGTCAGGCCGTGACCGGCAGTACTACAGACTAGCTCATCAAGACAACCAAACCATTTTGCAAGAGTTACCGGTCAGTGACTCAGAAATGGAGTCAGGCCGTGACCGGCAGTACTACAGACCAGCTCATCAAGACAACCAAACCATTTTGCAAGAGTTACCGGTCAGTGACTCAGAAATGGAGTCAGGCCGTGACCGGCAGTACTACAAACCAGCTCATCAAGACAACCAAACCATTTTGCAAGAGTTACCGGTCAGTGACTCAGAAATGGAGTCAGGCCGTGACCGGCAGTACTACAGACCAGCTCATCAAGACAACCAAACCATTTTGCAAGAGTTACCGGTCAGTGACTCAGAAATGGAGTCAGGCCGTGACCGGCAGTAATATATAAATATAAAGGAAGTAAAGAGAAAAAAAGAAGAAAAAGAGCAAACAATATATAAATAAGAATAAAAATAAATTAGAATTTATTGATCAGTCAAAAAAATGTGTAATGTTAAAACAATAAAACTATTGAAATTATGCTAACTAAACAGTTACTCGCGCTAATCTTTTTGGTTTTTTTCCAAATTCGCGGCACCAAAATTATTTTTGTGACTACCATTTCGGACTTCTGTTATTTATTTTTAATTTTTAATCATTAAGCCTCAAGTCAAATCAAAGACTCAAAAAATAGTACATCGCAAGATCTGGTTTGCGCTAACCCAGTTTTAATTAGCGTGAGGCGTTTGTCTTCCTGCGGACAGCGTTCCGGTGTACTAGCACTTTAAAGTCCTGCAACAACACTGAGGTAGTGAGTTCGAATCCCGCAAAGGGCAGGAGCACTCGACTCCAATCTTAATTGACTAGGATTGTCAGTTTTCCTACCGAAGGTCGGTGGTTCTCTCCGGGTACTCCGGCTTCCTCCACCAATAAAAACTGACCGCCACGAAATAGCACAATAGTTTTGAAAGTGGCGTTAAACACCAACCAATCAATCAATCAATCAATCAATAAAGTCCTGCAATAACAGTAGGCTAGCACAAAGCAGTCAAAATTGTACATGTACCCTTTGGTTTTCATTTATTTTATTTACTTATTCTTTTTTTTATGTACATATAAAACCTTGTACTAATTATTTTTCCTAAATTCAAATACACATTTTTAGGCCTATTTCGGTTTAAACAAAATATTTGGCAAATAAATTCACATACACAATTTGGCATAACAAATTTCTCCGCTCTTTACTTGGCTGCTAGTGTACCATGGCAACGTTGCTGTCGCTCACTGTTGTTTGCTTGACCTAGCCTTTCTCCTGTTCCGGCTTTTGGTGGCTTCTATTTTTTTTTTGTTACTTATTAAAATTTGCATTCTCATTTTAATTTTTATTTAATTAATTACAGTTCTATTTATTTTTATCTTTTATTTTTATTCACCAAATTATTTATTTATTTATTTTATCCAAGGATACAAATCCTTGTTTTATCTATCAAATTATAGCTTATTTTACTTTTTATTCATGTTATGTTTCTTCTTTTTGTCACTAAAAATTACATCAATTACCACAGAGACATATATATACATGTATATATGTCTCTGATTACCATAAGGTAAAAATAAATTATTTAAATGAGCCTCCTCATGGGTTTTTTGATAATGTGATTACTTAGCCGTTTTTATAGTGATTATTTGATTACCAGACCAAATATTTCTTGATTATTTGATTATTTGATAATCTAGGACTGTATTTTTGATTATTTGATTATGTTGTTTAAAAAAATAATTAATGAATATGTGATTATATTGGCCAACAATTTGTGATTATGTGATTACTTGGACACCCCAATGAGGGGCCTCTTAAATGCCCAAAAAGGCGCAAGCCAGGGCCGACCGTGCGAGACCCTCATGGTTAGTCAAGATCGTTATAAACCCCCCTCGTCGTCGACAAAAAAAGACGCAATCCGAGTGACATAGCTATCATGTCTGACTCTTTGACCGGTTAACAATTTCAATGTTTTCGGTCCGATAAAAGTTCTTTTAAAATTCCAATTTCTGTGTCAACAAATAATTTTGACATGTCCCGCAGTTACTTCGTACAAGTAGAAACGAAAAGTGCCAAAGTTCACATCCGGGTACCAGTGCATCAGGTGACTGGGCATGATCACTCGATGTGTACACTCGAGTCGTCCTTAAACTGGTCCGCCGTTCCATCTATAGCTTCGCACCGTCTAATTGTGTAAAAATGATGGGTCCATGGCACGAATCAGGGGTTTATGTCGTTACAGCTACTATAGGTTTATTTTCTACTTTATCACTATCTTTATAAATCGACAATGCCCTGCTTGTAATGATTAGCTGCTGACAATATTTAAGCATTCATTCTCTGAAAGTGAGAAATCAACAGCAAAATTTAAAAAAAATAGACTTATAGGCTTGCATGAACAAAGAATATATAATGCTTGAAGTTGCTGTTGGTTTATTTTTATGGTTCAATGACTATCCATTTCTTGTGTTGGTGATTAGGATGTGTATAAGTGTTCCAGTTTTAGTATAAAATGGGGTTTATGGCGAGAAAAGGCATCATATGTACATCAGTATAAATCCATGTTTTAACCATCAATTTTTTGTCGATAGCGTTCCTCGATTCCGTCGGTGGCGGCGTCAAAATTTAGGTCCAGCTTCTTTATGACCAAAATACAGTATCCAGAGCAAAATTTTTTAAAATATTTATTTTCATCGTTCCGTTTTTTACTAATAAATGGACTTACAGTAAACATTCAGTACTTGGTGTTTTTTTGTTGTTTGGATGTACAAGTACCCGGCCACGTCCACTTGTATTTGTAGTATTTGTATTTTCGCCCATCTGATGAGTTAAGCCTCTTTCAACTGAATTTTATAGTTCGTTCTTATGTTGTACTGTTACACCACTGTCCCAGGTTAGGGGAAGGGTTGGGATCCCGCTAACATGTTTAACTCCGCCACATTCTGTATGTATGTGCCTGTCCCAAGTCAGGAGCCTGTAATTCAGTGGTTGTCGTTTGTTTATGTGTTACATATTTGTTTTTCGTTCATTTTTTGTACTTAAATTACTGTGGATTCATTTATTTTCGTGGGTATCAATTTTCGTGGATTGAGAAAAATTTGGATTATCGTGGATATTTGATTTCGTGGTTTTGTCAATTTCTGCATATAAAGCCTAATGAAAATTTGTAATTCGTTGGACATTTGAATTCGTGGTTAACTTGTAACCAAGAAACCCACAAAAATTGGTATCCAACGAATAATAATGAATTCATAGTAGGCCGTTAGTTTTCTCGTTTGAATTGTTTTACATTGTCATTTCGGGGCCTTTTATAGCTGACTGTGCGGTATGGGCTTTGCTCATTGTTGAAGGCCGTACGGTGACCTATATTTGTTAATTTCTGTGTCATTTGGTCTCTTGTGGAGAGTTGTCTCATTGGCAATCATACCACATCTTCTTTTTTATATTCAGATTTAGTCTGAGGTTAAAGTTTTTCAGTCATTAATAACATTATCAAACCTTCATGGAATTTTTTGAAACTTGGACAGAAGCTTGTTTATGACCAAAAGACAGTATTTTACTGATAAATGGGCTTAGTTTTTTTTACAATAAACAAGTAAATATACAGTCTGGGGTTAAAGTTTGTTACACATCAATGACTTTGTCAAACTTTCATAGAGCTTTTAGTATTTTTCTGATAGACATGATAGATGGACTTCGTTTTTTATAGATAACATTTACAGACAGTCTGGGATTTGAATTTTTTTGACATGATAAATTTGTAAACCTTCATGAATTGTTATGAAACATGGACAGACGCTAATCTTTAAGACCAAGAAAAAGCATCTAAAGAAAAAGTTTGGATTTTTTTTTAATTCTGTATTTAACTGATAAATGGACACACTTTTTAAGTCAACATTACATTTTTACACTGTCAGCAGCAATCGTAGGCGAGACACAGGGTTCTGCGCAACCCTTTACGATTTTTTTATGAAAAAGCCTGTAATAAGTCTGAGATGTGACATTTATTCTGTTTGTTGATTGTGGTGAGGAATTCTTGACTTTGTGGAAACATACTTGTCTATTCTTCTCGACATTTCCCTTGGAGTCCAGTAATTTTTGTATTTGCCTTTATCTAGTCTATTGTTATATTTAGAATGACTTCAATGATGCATACGAGAACATGACTTACTGAAATGCTCAGTTTATATAAAATAAAGTGCAGGTTTGGCAAAACCTCAAAGCTAGGGTCTGACAAGGGGGACAAGTCTGTTAGACCCATTGTACGACAGATTTTTAAAAATTTCAACAGCTCTGCAAATGGTCAGAGTTTACCGTTTACCTGTCATATGTCCGTAGTTCTTGACCTTATTTTCATGGTTCAGCGACTGCTTGATTTTTTTAAAGTGTTTTTGTTATGTGAATTTCTCAATTATTATGAGTAATAGGATAATTACAATATTATTTGGTATATATGTTCCTTGCAAGGTCTACATGTCCGCCAGACAGGGCACATCTGACCTAGTCCTCATTTCATGATCAAGGTTAAAGTTACATGATTAGGTCGGTTTCTCAGATACTGTGTGCGTAAGGCCATTTTTTTTTGCCAAAAATATTTGGTGTATGGAATGACTGTTAGGTGTACATGTCAGTCTACCAGGTTTCGTCTGACCTTGTTCTCGTTTTCACGGTTAAAAAAAATGTATTGTAAGATTGAATCTCCCCATTAAACTCATTAATTAACCTTTTCATAAATTCCCTTGATAGATGCATTTGCTTTTTATGCCCTCGCCGTAACAGGGGGGAGGGGGTTGGGGTCATTAAGTTTCAACCTTGTTCGTCTGTACGTCCGTTCGTCTGTACGTCCCAAAATTGGTTTCCGTTTTCTAACTTTAGTTTGCCACAACCAAATGTTATGTATCTATACACAATGCTTATTACCACAAAACACAGATCAAGTTGTTTGAATTTGGGTGGCGTCACTTTTACCGTTCTAGAGTTATGCCCCTTTATAAGTGGGAAAATTGCTGAATTTTTCGTTTCCGTTCTCTAACTTACGTTTACCTCAACCAAATGTTATGAATCTAATACATAATGCTTATTACCACAAATCACATATCAAGTTTGAATTTTGGTGGCGTCACTTTTACCGTTCTAGAGTTATGCCCCTTTACAAATGGAAATATTGCTGAATTTTTCGTTTCCATTCTGTAACTACAGTTTGCCTCAACCAATGTTATGAAACTAATATACAAAGTGTCCATATCACATGTCAAGCTTATACCTTGTACAGACAAGTTATAAACAATGCATTGTCCATATCACACGTCAAGCTTGCACCTAGTGCAGACAAGTAACAAACAATAACGTGTCCATATTACATGTCAAGCTTGCACATTGTGCAGACAAGTTATAAACTATAAAGTGTCCATATCACATGTAAAGCTTACACCTGGTGCAGACAAGTTATAAACAATAATGTGTCCATTTCACATGTAAAGCTTACACCTGGTGCAGACACAGCTACAAACAATAAAGTGTCCATATCACATGTCAAGCTGGTACTTGTACAGATAAGTTATAAATAATAAAGTGTCCATATCACATGTCAAGCGTGCACCTGGTGCAGACAAGTTATAAACAATATATTGTCCATATCACATGTTAAGCTCGAACTGGCCTGGTGCAGACAAATTGTACACAATGAAGTGTCCATATCACATGTTAAGCTCGAACTTACACCTGGGTTTTGCAGACAAATTGTTCAACAGACTATCAACGATGCATAATTCTATTGTTATAAAATACCTTTATTTGATTTTTTAGTATTCATTTTTCGCTATGTCTGATTCGAGATTGAAAAATGAGTTGTAGTTAAAATAAAGTTCTGTTATATTTTCTATGAAAAGATTGTCATCATTCATAAAATCAATATCAAGGCAATAAAATGTTCGACGTTTTTTTTCCCTGAATTTAGTTTTTTATTGATTGTACCGCAAAGGAATATAGTTCAAATGTCACAAAAAGTAAACTTATGATACTGTATATACCATTTGTGTATTACACAAACTATATGAAATAAAACGTTTGAGATGCGTTGCTCTTTAAAAGGTTACATATTTTCAGGTGTTTAATGCTTCTAAATGTTTAACGTATTGACTTTCCGGCATGCATATAAGAGACACGTGTCGTATCATAGTTAAATAGATGTATTTTAAGAGAGAACAGTAAAGAATCATGTAATCCATCACCTGGTATATAATAAAATCAACGAGGCTTTAAATACTGATTCATGTTATTTTTTAATTTACGTATAAGACATTAAAAGGATAACAAAAGTCAACATACATATTGAAAAACCCCACCAACCACTACCACTAACATCCGACTTTTCCGGTTTGGGGAGGGGGGGGGGGGGGGGTCGTGCAATCACCGAACAACACGTCTCCATACAGACTGACTTGGTACAGTCACAACATGCTGTGAGGTTTGTAACCAGTTATACGTGCAGTAACAAACCTCCACTTTGTCTGTCTATCAATACAAAACCTGTACTGTCCTGCTTGACCAGCTTCCATCTAAATTGAACTAGGAATTAAAAGACGGGATATAAATTGAAAAGCAGGGATAAGAAATGCTCTTTACTATGTTGGAAGCTAGATATGCATTCAAGATATACCAGTGTTTCCGCTAACCCTCCCGACCCTAATTTTCAGTGCCTACCCTTAAGATTTTTTTTTTTCATTTTTGAAGAAGCACTATTAAAACTGTTCAAACCAGTTAAAAAATAATAAATACAAATATTTGCCCACCTTTCGTCCCCAATTTCTTTTCAGCATGTAAGAGGAAATGCATGTACTATTTTTTTACTCTGGATATATCTCATGACTAAAATGTTTGTTTATTATTGCATCATATGAATTCAGGTCCAGATTTATCAAAAGTATTTCAATTCGTTTGCCAAGTTTACTTTTGGTCAGATTGTATGGAAGAATAAAGCATGCATAATCCAATTGATGAACCATTGGAACAATAATCAGTCATTCTCCTTTGTCATCTAATGTCTTAAAAGGAAGGGGTTCGCCAATCGCATCGACGAGGTTATCAGTGCTGACAGTATGTGATTCAGCCAAAGTACTTAGGGACATGCAATGTTATAAAATTAACTTTAATTCTTATGTTGTGCTGTTATACCACTGTCCCAGGTTAGCGGGAGGGTTGAGCGCTCACAAACATGTTTAACCCCGCCACATTCTTTATGTGCCTGTCCCAAGTGAGGAGCCTGTAGTTCAGTGGTTGTCGTTGATTCATGTCTGTCATATTTGTTTTTCGTCAATTAGTGAATCCGACAGAAGATATATTGCCACAGAAACTGTAGCCAGTAAAATATTATTGTTTGATTTTACTATACCGCTTGAGATGTTAACGATAAATTATTTATCTTTTTTTTCCGTCGATAGCAGGAATTTCCAAGGTTTTTTTTTATTATTAATAAAAATTAGTTTTTATCATATTGCATCCGTACTTTTCTTTTTTCCATATCATCAATCACATTTTATGTCTCTTTTCGTACGTTGTCGAATGGTTGATAGTTATTTTACACAATTTAGGTAACATAAACTGATTTAACTATTCTTGTTTCATTACAGGTGGGAGAAAAAACAACCACAAGGTTTACTGACCATTTTCAGACAGAATTGGTGCCAAGCATAAATAATAAAAAAGTCATTTAAGTTTATAGTTCTATTTATACTTTTCATTTATTCAAATACCCTCTCTCTACTGAGAAAAGTTATTCTAATTACGAATTCCATTATAATTCTGTCAAGTGAAGGAAATTCGTGTTAGAATAATACGTAAACAAGAATGTGTCAATAGTACACGGATGCCCCACTCGCACTATCATTTTCTATGTTCAGTGGACCGTGAAATTAGGGTCAAAACTCTAATTTGGCATTAAAATTAGAAAGATCATATCATAGGGAGTAAGTTTCAGGTTGATTGGACTGTACTGATATGCCGCAATGTAACATTTATTATTCATGCTGTCACGAAAAGGGTCATGATTTAAGTGTCCTCTCTTGCACAGTTCTTATAATGTCAAAGAGTGGGGACTAAAATTAATCAATCATGAATAGGGTAGATACGAAAAGGGTGTTGTTCAGCTTATTTATTAAAGGCTGATCCTTTAATAAATAAGCTGATCCAACGTGTCCCCATATAGCCGACTATTTGAGTTTTAAGTGCATTATTATTATGATTTTTGACTCGGGTTGATCCGCCCGCTTCGCTTTCTAAAATCCTGAACCCGCCACTGTTACTTAAAGGTTTTATTTATTGTAATGTGTAGTCATCACCTTCACTAGCCAAGGGGTTGAAGGGGACCGGATGTTAACCTTTGGCTATGGTTATGGAGGATACAATTTCTCACCTGAAAACATCGATAGAAAAAAACAGCTACTTTTTTCTCTGTGATTATTCTTTTATCGACGATTGCGCAATTGTTTTATAGATACCACTTTTGGTTTGACAGTTTGGTCTACGAGCAACTATGGTTTCACAGTTTGGATTACTTAAAGTAATCTTTAAAAAGTCGGGTTTCCAGATTTATGAAAATAATACTTACTATAAAGACTTATTATTCCACTGAATAAACTTATATATATAGAGAGAGGTTGTCAATGACATACCAGTGGGCTTATATATAGAGAGAGAGGTTGTCAATGACATACCAGTGGGCTTATATATAGAGAGAGAGGTTGTCAATGACATACCAGTGGGCTTATATATATAGAGAGAGGTTGTCAATGACATACCAATGGGCTTATATATAGAGAGAGAGGTTGTCAATGACATACCAGTGGGCTTAATTCCACCATACGCCTATTTGCAGATGACACCATTTCATATCTGGTAATAAAATCTAACAGATAAAATCTTGATGCACTAGGTATTTTGGAACACATGGAAAATGGCTCTTCATCTTGACAAGTGTAATGTTCTGTCCATCAGCCGAAATAAAGATCCATTCATATTCAATTACACTTTATATGGTTACATACTTGTTGACAAGGCAAAATACCTAGGCGTGACAATTCAGTTACACCTAAAATGGCACTGTTACATAAACAACATTTGTAATAAGGCTATCTACAGGAACATACACGCACCCCATACCAAATTCCATCCTGCAGAACCTAAATATAAAATAAGAAGATTTGGTTTAATTGCCAATGAGACAACTCTCGACCGGAGACCAAATGACATAGAAGCTAACAACTATAGGTAACCATACGGCCTTCAACAAGGTGCAAAACCCTTACCGCATAGTCAGCTATAAAAGGCACCGAAATGACAAATGTAAAACAATTCAAACGAGAAAACTAACTGCCTGATTTATGTTAAAAAAAAACAATGAACGAAATACAAATATGATATACAGCAACAAACGACAACCACTGAATTACAGGCTCCTGACTTGGGACAGGCATATAAAGAATGTGGCGGCGTTAAACATGTAAGCGGGCGCCATTAAACTGGGACAGTGGTGTAACAGTACAACATATGAACAAACTATAAAAATCAGTTGAAAAGGGATTATCAGATCGATACAAAGCATAAAAACAAGTAACAAAAACGCAGACGGGACGTGGCAGGGTATTTATACATCCCTACAAGAACAAAAAGAAACTAAGTACAGATCTGAGAGTACTCGCAGTTAATGACAGCTAGTTCAAAGCCAGTAACAACTAATAAAAGAAATCATGTATCTAAGACTAAAGTATCAATCATTACACATCCAACATCCATTGGATTTAGTGTAAAGACGTCATTAACAGTCGGAGAAAAACATGACCTTGAGCAATGCAAAAATATAGATATCGACAGATTGTAGAACCAGAACCGTGAATGGGCATATGTATATGTATATAACAATAATATTAGTTTGGTTTTGATTTACTGATAACAAAATTAATATTTATATCAATAAAAACAATAGTTAAAGATCTAATTACAGTGTTGAATTGGTAACTTTTTAGAATAAGTTATTTAAAGGATCGATTAGTTTACCCGGACCGTATCTAAATTTCTGGGCTCGGTAAACAACATCTCAATAAAATTTAGGATGTGCTATCTCATTTGAAATAAGTTTTCTATAGGTACATCCAAACTTACAATTCAATATTCAATGTGTGGGACAGACGGGACGAGAGTATTACAGAAGAAATCAAGAACACCTTTACCGCTTTCGTAGACCTAAAAAATTCAAAAGTTTGATATATCAACATTTAGATAAGCATAATCACAATCTAAAATTTATAAAATTCCAACCATTTGAAACCGTTCAGAATCAACCAGGAGAATCACACAAGCAATTTGAAAAATCACGTGAAGTTCGCGAATTATTTTGGATAAAAAGACTCCAAACAGCTTATCCTCTCGGTCTTAATGACAAAATATTAGGACAGGGGAACATAACTAAAACTTCAATGATCGATGTCATTAATATTGTAGATAAACGACTTAGAAATAAAAGGTCTCATGGCAAACGCAAAAACCGTAATCAATGTATTAAACATCGTATAAATTATTCACTTGCTGATCTGTTATCTATAATAAAAAACAATGGCAGACATCAAGTATTATGCAAACTGGGTCAGATACCAATAAGTAAATTATATGCTATTTTTCTGGAGTGTGATAAAATTTCTTTTTTTAGTCCAATGTATGAATACACCCGTATTATTATAGCCTTTTGTAATCATATGCTATTTCCTAGAATCGATAAACCTGAAAATCATAAACGGCATTTTCTTAAATTAAAATATATAAATAGAGGTATTGATTTTATTAACTTATCTAGTATATTCAATGACTCTACCATCCAAAGCCAAATACCTCCATATTTTGATAATATAGAACCACCTATTATTTCGTATTCTTCTAAAAAACCAAGCAGAAGTTTGATTTTTAATTATACGTCAGTTACATCAGACGACAATATAGAAAATAATGTTCCTTCCACTTGAGACTGTGAAACATCTAGTTTTAGATATGTTCCCTATGGTCATGTCCTTACAGGAGACCTCAACATACTCGAAGACCGTGAGGTCAGAACTTTTCTTAAGAAAGGACCGAAATATCGTCCTCCATCTAAAATAGATTGGAAACAGTGTCGTCAGGTCATTAAAGACGCCCTGTCTGTCTACTGTAAAAATTGGTGTAAAGGTGAAAAATCTGATAAAAAATCTCTAGACAATTATTTGAATAAAATTATGAATACTATTAATATTCATACATCTCATTTTGAAAATAATTCTGAATTTAGTAATAGGGTCCATGATATTCCCATTTCTAGAATAAAAAATAAACTCCAAGTACTCGCAAAGCGGTATGTATTCGTACCTGCAGACAAAGCAGCAAATAATGTAGTGGTGGTGTGACGAATATACTACACGGAAGTTCTCCAAAACGAAATTACAAATTCTTCTACATTCAGGTCCGTACGCTCCACAGAGAGTCAAATTGTAAACAAGCATATCACTGCCACTACCCAGCTTAAAGCCTCTTCCGAACATTTGAAAGTCCGTACTATGTACTGGTTACCTAAATTGCACAAAAATCATTTAAATTCCGTTTCATCTCCGCATCTAGTAAGTGTTCTACTATCAATCTATCAGTGCTTCTAACTACCTCCCTTACTACTATCAAAAAACTTGTTATCAACTTTTGTAATAAAGCTTATGAAAATAATGGTATTAATTATTTTTGGAGTGTTAAAAATTCTTTAGAGGTTTTAGATAAAATACATGCTTTTGATGGTCCTTTTAATTCTGTTGACAGTTATGATTTTTCTACTCTCTATACTTCACTTCCACACAATCTTATCAAGAAAAAGTTTTCATATTTAATTAAATGGTCTTTTGAAAAATCTCATTACAAATTTATTTGCTGTAATTCGTTTAAAGCCTTTTTCTGTAACGAAAAAGGAAAGTATGCTAGACACACTTACTGGAAATGTGAAGATATGATTGAAGCTTTAAATTTTCTCCTGGACAACATATATGTACGTTTCGGTGATAAAGTGTATCGACAAGTAGTAGGTATTCCTATGGGCACTTACTGTGCCCCTTTAATTGCAGATTTATTCCTGTATTGCTATGAATCTCAGTTTATGACCAAACTCAGTAAAGACACGTCATTGTTACATTTGGTTGATACATTCAACAATACCTTCCGTTATCTGGATGATATTTTTTCGTTAAATAATCCAGAGTTCTCTAAATATACTACCGACATTTACCCAAAAGACCTTACTGTAACTAAATCTAACATAAACAGCAGTAGTTGTCCTTTTCTAGATTTGGACATTTAAATCTCTAAAGGAAAACTCCGTACTAAAATTTACAACAAAAGAGACGACTGTTCATTCGCTATTGTTTATTTTCCTTTTTGAGACTGCGATGTTCCTTTGGTTCCATCATACGGTGTTTATATATCCCAACTCGTTCGTTATGCCCGTGTGTGTAGTGATGTCATAGATTTTAACGAACGTAATCAATGCATCACTGGTAAATTATTAAGTCAGGGATTTCGTTACCATAAATTACGTAAAACTTTTACTAAATTCTTTCATAGATACAAAGATTTTATTAGTAAATTTTGCTGTACCTGTAGAAAACTGATTAAAAACGGTATTTCACATCCTAAATTTTACGGTAATATTGTACTTAAAGCGCGGAAATCACTATGCGATCCGTGTAAACTCATCGAACCTTTAAACAAACTTATTAGTAAAGGTTATCTTACCAATGTTGTAATTAGATCTTTGATTATAGTTTACATTGGCACTAATATCGATTTTTTCATCAGCAAATTAAAACATAACTAAATTTGTATTCTTTTCAAGCGGGATGTATAAAGACACACCCACGTTCATTTTGATCTATAAAGAGGTTAACTCCTAACTATCCTACTGCCTGTCGATACATTTAATTTTGGCATGTCTTCTTTGACTGTCCATGACGTTAAAATACTAAATCCCTGGGATGTGTTTTAGTTGATTTTAGTCTCTGATGCATGATTTTTTATTATTAATTGTTTTTGGCTTTTAACTAGCTGTCAGTAACTGCGAGTACTCTCAAATCGTACTTTCTTGTTTATTTGACCTATTGATACTACTAGTAATTGTAATGCTTTTTAGTTATTTAATGTTTACTTATTCAGGGTTATATCTGGTCTATATACCAGCATTGATAAGTGTTTGGTATTACTATAAATTTTCACTTCTTCGTACTATGAACATCAAAATTATTTATTTTGTAAAAATATTTCCTTTCTCCATTTGAACTGTACACGTATACCTAACAACAAAATTATTTTCATTTACCTGTGTTTAAATTAATTGCAAATGGCTGATATTTTTGTTCAAGCATATTGTTTTTCTTAAATTGTTTAACATTTCACAGCGGTATAATATGTTACTTTAATTATTCTTCCCTTAGTTTATTTATTTTGTATTTACATTGTATCATAGATCAAATTTATTTGTTCAGCGTATGTTCACTGTTGTTAATATGTCTTTTGATTGAGTTAAGCCATTTCAATTGATATTTTAAAGTGTGTCTTTCTATGTTGTGACGTTACACTATTGTTTCAGATAAGGGTGAAGGTTTGGTACCATTAAAACGTTTAAACCCGCTGCAATTGTTTGCACCTGTCCTAAGTCAGGAATCTGATGTTCAGTAGTTGTCGTTTGTTGATGTGGTTCATAAGTGTTTCTCGTTTCTCGTTTTTTATGTAGATTAGTTGGTTTTCCCGTTTGAATGGTTTTACAATAGTAATTTTTTGGGCCCTTTATAGCTTGCTGTTCGATGTGAGCCAAGGCTCCGTGTTGAAGACCGTACTTTGACCCATGATGGTTTACTTTTATAAATTTTGACTTGGATGGAGAGTTGTCTCATTGGCACTCATACCACATCTTCTTATATCTATTTACAAACCAAATCTTTGTATCTATGAAAGAATTTAGTAAAGGTTTTTAGTAATTTCAGGTAACGAAATCCCTGACTTAATAATTTACCAGTAATACATTAGATTACTTCCATGTTAATCTAAAACGTCACTACAGACACGGGCATAGCAAACCAGTTGTGAAATATAAACACCGTAAGATGGTACTACAGGAACATCACCATCTAGAAAAGGGAAATTAACAATAAGGAAAGAAAAATCGTCCCGTGTAAAACTGAAATATTTTAATCTAGAAAAGGACAGTTATTATCGTGTATATTTGACTTATTTAAAGTAAGTTCCTTTGGGTAAATTTCCGCAGTATATTTAGAAAATTCTTGATTATTTAGCGAAAAAAATATCCTCAAGATAAGTGTTGTTGAATTTATTAATTAAATGCAATTCATATGGGTATTTACTAAATTTGGTCATAAACTGTGATTCAAAACAGTACAAGAACAAGTCTGCTATTAAAAGGGCGCAATTGGTGCCCATAGGAATACCTACAACCAACATTTGTTTCCAGTTACTTTTAAAATCTGGAACAACCTTCCACAAATCAATAAGATGATCGACTCTGTAGAGTCGTTCAAAGCAGCTGTCTCCACTTACACCTGCAGTCAGTAAATGTATACTGTGTAAATAGTTTTATCTTAATATACAAAAACAAAATGAAAATGTGTACTATACAAAAATGTTAGAATTAATTTTGTTCATAATTCTCGAATTATTTTCACTGTAAACTCGTTTCAACTAAGCCATGCGTAGTACAAGTGACGCGGTGGAAGTAAAAATAGAGGTACGGAAGTTATATTGATCTTCTGTTTCACAATATTATAACTATACACAAATACTGTCCTGTTGTCACACTAAATGTTCCAACATCCAGCCGATACCTAACATTTCGACATGCTCTTTTTCTAAACCAATTTTTCCTTTAAACCACAGTTACCGTATCACCCATTTTTTTTCAAATCCTGTCTATTGCCGCGCATAGTTTAGTAAAATCTTTGAATTTATGTTTTGGGTTTGGGTTTGGGGGGGGGGGGAGTGGATGTCATAGCTTCATGCCCAAAGGGTGCAGAAAATAATAATTACTGTCGAGTCATACAAACACCTTTGATTACATATTTCGAGTGAAGGCAGCTGGAAAATACAAATTGATGAAATCTATTCCTAGCAAAAGCATCTGTCCGTCTGAATATGTTAAGAAGGCTTATTAAGTTCAAAGTGGACAGAAAAAGCTTGAAGTCATGTATTTTTCATATGTTCAGCCTATTTGAGAGTATGTCGATATATACTGGGATAATTATCCAGAATATTTTGAATGATCGACTGGGACAAATTAATTATGAAGCAGCAAGTATAGTTACTGGGGTTACCAAGTTAACAAGTCTACAATTTCTTCTAAAAGAGACCGGGAGTGAAACTATCAGGGAAAGGCGAAAAAATCACAAGCCTTCGTCAGATGGTTAACAGTAACTATCCAGCATATCTTTCAAATTTAGTCCCTACCAACTTTGGTCAATCACGTCCGTATCGGACACGTAATGCAGGAAATTTGTCTCGTATACCTGAACGAACGAATTATTATCATAACAGTTTTAATTTCTTCCTTCTATATTGTCCCTCTTTGAAATAAGCTTCCGATTCATATTAAAAATTCTTCCTTATATATTTTAAGAATGTATATACAGTTGTAGCAGTCTACTACAAATATTTTTTATACTGAATTATTACTATTTGTAATTTTCCCTGGCATGTACAATGAAATTACAAGACAGTCTCCACTCCCACCCTCGCCGGTTCAACTCACTTTCAAAAAATATGGTCTGAAATTTCCTGCGGGTGAAACTTCTACGTTTAACGTTGTGTACCTACAAAAGATTGTTATTTATATCAAAATACTAAAGCAAATATAACTAACTTGTGCATTTTAAAACTTGGCTCTAGTTTAAAACCGATGGATGTATTAATTGTGGGTAAGAAGCGTGTGTGAACTCTTGATACAAATGATCACCTATGGTCAGACTTTGAATTTTCAACCGTAGGTAAGGTATCTTTTAATTAGGTAACCATAGATATCTAAACGCATCTCTCCGCGTAATAGCCTTATCGTGTTAATACGGCGTACAGCAAATTTAGATGTGGAAATCACCGTTTGCCAATTGAGACGGGAAGGTGGCACAGCATACCAAGATCTGATAGATTGTGACTCAGTTGACATCGGTGACGAATACCATTATATTATGTCTTGTAATTTTTTCAAAGACGATAGAAACAAATATTTACCGCAATACTGTAAATCTAATGTAAATGTTATAAAATTTAAACAAGTATACTCAAATCGAAACTGTGTTGAACTTCAGAAACTCTGTAGATTTATTCAGGAACATATATATTGATATACTGTTCCCAGATTTATTAAATGTATTTCTGTGAAAGTCTATCCTCCTGGTTAAAACAACTATTGTATATTTATTTATCTTTTGTCCAAATATATATTTATAATATTAATTAACAATAATTTGTATTTCACACATGCTATATTCAATATTTGTTATTATTGTAATATTTCTTCTCTGTAACTATGTATTTGGTTTATGAGAATAAAGATCATTCATTCATTCGCAAACACCAATCAATCAATCAACCCAAACACGGCAAATTATGCTAATTAGATGCAATCGGCACATAACGACAGATCTAGATGTAAGGTATCGTAATCTGTCGAGGTTTGTCTATTGTAGACTATGTGAATAAAATTGCGTCCAAATCTCAGGGTTTTTTTTAATCTCAGTGTGTATTTTTTTGGTTTCTCAGTGTGTACTGTTATTATTGTCGTTGGGTAATTTTTAATTCTCAATTTTTATTCTGATTTTTGTTTAATATTGTATTTCCATATAAATTTACATTTTTCCCCGCGAACAATGGCTTTAAAATAGTTTTAACGAGAACGGCTTGCCATAGATATGTTATAAATTTGGATTATGCACGGGATTGTCTAGCTTAATTTAAAATATTTTATTAAGCGGAGTTACCTCCCGTTTGTTGCATTAACGATAAACATCTTTGCCATGTTCAGAACAAAGTGATCTTGGGGTATAAACTCAGGTTATTTATCGATCTGACAACATTAGAGAATGGAGACAATATCGGAGAATTCCACCAGTAAGTAGTTTTGATCTTTATTATTGTTTAAGTCACTTGCATCCATTCAAAATAAAGCATAAACAACTTTATCTTTTTATGTTGTTGGGTTGCTGTCCTATTGATTTATACCTCACATCTCGTTTTATTCAAATGAATAGTATACAACAAAGAGGTCTCCACTTCTACGTATTGTATTATATTTTTAGAATTAGTGTTGATGTTATATATATTATATGGCAACCATTTATACGTTGCTTTATACATGCAGTAGGATGTTAGTCGGTAATGTTCCGTTCTTTCGGTAAGCGCATTCATTGGATCTTACTTGACCATCACCGAATCGATATAACAATATGTCAAATTATATGCAAATTTAAACTGTCCGCATTTTGCATTTTACAGTTTAGCATAACAAAGACTAAAATACTCTGCTGTATAGCTAGCCGAATGATACGAAACATACCCAATGTAAAACAATTATAAAGTTAGCTTTTAACTAAATATGTGAATTATACAAACTGTATTAAAAATACCTTTCATGTTAATATGACCTGGGATTATTATACTAGTCAAAATATATTATGTTCCAGATATGACTGAATATAGGCCTACATGTAGTATGGTATAAAACTGATCCCAGATATGAAAATTGAAGATCGTTTTATAATTTACAACATGTCACATGCTACTCAGTGTATCTGTTTTACATAAATTAAAATGTTTGGACTTTTTATAAAATGTGAGGAGCTTGTCTTGTCAGGCGAATGAAAAAGAACTGAAACAACCATATTCACTCCGTGGTCATATTAATTTCACAACTAAATGCACATTTTAGCCTTCTGCAATATATGATCATATCTTATGCCAAGGTTGCAGATAGATAAACCATATATGATCACATATATGTTAGATCAATTATTCGTGAATCAAATCTTAGTCCGGAGTTGACAGATCATGATGCTACACCTACATTTGATTTGTTTATAATATTGATATGTACTTAAGGGCCCTTTGATCAGGAAGTAAACTTATTTGATATCTCTGTATAGATTTACTGTTTTTCATTAATTGAAAAGCTAAAAAAAAATTGAAACAATCTCAGTCATTATTTCTCAAAGGCATTGACAAGTCCTAGTCTTTTAGTTTATATAGTTTTCAAAAGGAACTTTGTGTCTTCATATGAAAATGGTCATCTTTAAGATATTATTATTTAAGAATTAAATGCTTCTTTTTGTAAATTTATTGGAGTGTAAAAGCCGCGTTTACCGAAGTACATTTTGTATGAAACCTTTATTGTGGAAGCTCGTGTCATCATGAATGTTACATTTCATGCATGTTTCTTTATAATACGTTATTTTGATTGGCTAACAGCAATCTCGCGTCATTCTGAAATTAACCATCATTCAAAATTCAAAATGAAATGTAACATTCATGATAACACGAGCTTCCACAATAAAGTGCACAGGTAAATAAAAGTAAATCTTGATAGAAATCGTGTTTTCATGATCCGAGCAAATAAATGTAATTATAAGTATTGAATGCTTCTTTTAGTAATTTTATAGGGTTGTAAAAGCTTTGACCGTGCGCACATGTTTAGAATGAAGCGCTTCCGCGCTTCATACAAAATGTACTTCGGTCAAAGCTTTTACACCCAAATAAATTTACAAAAAGAAGCTTTCAATTCTCAAATGAATGTTAATTTTAGAATGACGCGTGATTGCTGTTAGCCAATCAAAATAACGTATTATAATGATACATACATGTAATGTAATTATATAGTCTTATATTAATAATTCCTTTAAGGTTAGAAAATTACTTGTATGTCTAGAGAAGAAATCAAGAATTTCCTCTTGCTGGTGGCTACTGCAAAGAATAAATTTGGATTTTTTTAGGGATTTTTCATACATTATTCCTGTATTTAAGCACTTTTGATACATTATTCCCGTATTTAAGGACTTTTCATGCGTTATTCCCGTTATACCAATAACTAGGAAACATTGTAAAAGTCATTGACGATTGACATGTGCAATTGACGATTGACGTTGCGTAAAGGTAAAGAGATAATGTCAACACTGACCTTTATTTTGAACCGGTTGAGTTAAAAAGGGAAATTGAGATGCCTTAGGAAACGAAATCTGTAAAACATAAGAATTTTAAACTAAGTTTTATGTCTCTGGTGTAATGATTTAGAAATATAACATGGCAATATATACAATGTTCAGATTCGATGATTGATTGATTGTTGGTTGTTTAACGTCCAGTGGGATGTTTATACAGAATAATTACTTTCACTTTATGTATAAAACAGTAGGATCAGTTTCAACAAATGACAATTTAGACAACAGATGATAATAAATCTCACCTTTACCTTAGTCCAACATATTAATATTTATTATTTGTGTGTAGATATTCTCTCCGGAAATTTTTATCGTGATTTCACAATTAATGTGAACATTACTAAACGCGAATTTGTATAGTATGTGATTTTTTTTATTCAAAAAAGTTTTTTATTTTCATTCATGTTAACAAATATTTTTTTTGTATACCGATATACTTTGTCAAGCTTACAGCTCTCTATGCATGCTATGTGAAGCCAATTTGCAGCGAAATGTAACCATTTATACAGCTGTCCCTTGAACACTACGAATGCCTTTGGCGAAAGATGTCAACGTGAGGTGGATTATATATCTAATAGGCGAGAAGTACAAATGATGATTTTCATTATGATGATTTTCATATTAATAATTCGTTATCAGTATTTAAACTCCGATAACACGAGAGTTATGCATGGTTATGTATCAGAAACTGTCTTCATTCGTTTCTGAATAGTGTTAATTTATTATTTATCATCACAAACCACGTCCTAATCAAATTAATCAAACCACTCCAGAAGCTGTTCGCAAACAATTGGTTTTATTGAATAATGTCCTGATAGTAATGTAAACGTAAGACTTGCTACATGTCGTTTTCTTCTTGATTCCCCCTGTATCCACTTGCTACGTGTCCTTCTCTACTTTATTTCCCCTGTATCAACTTGCTACATGTACTTTTCTTTTTCATTTCCCTTGTATTCATTCGCTACATGTCCTTTTATTCTTCATTTCCCCTATATCCCTTCGCTACATGTCGTTTTCTTCTTGATTTCCCCTGTATCCACTTGCTACATGTCCTTTTCTTATTCATTTCCCTTGTATTCATTCGCTACATGTCCTTTTCTTTTTCATTTCCCCTGTATCCACTTGCTACATGTCCATTTCTTCTTGATTCGCCCTGTATCCACTTGCTACATGTCCTTTTCTTTTTCATTTCCCCTGTATCCACTTGCTACATGTCCATTTCTTCTTGATTCGCTCTGTATCCACTTGCTACATGTCCTTTTCTTCTTGATTTTCCCTGTATCCACTGGCTACATGTCCTTTTCTTTTTCATTTCCCCTGTATCCACTTGCTACATGTCCTTTTCTTTTTCATTTCCCCTGTATCCACTTGCTACATGTCCATTTCTTCTTGATTCGCCCTGTATCCACTCGCTACATGTCCTTTTCTTTTTCATTTCCCCTGTATCCACTTGCTACATGTCCTTTTCTTCTTGATTCCCCCTATATTCATTTGCTACATGTCCTTTTCTTCTTGATTTCCCCTGTATCCACTTGCTACATGTCCTTTTCTTCTTGATTTCCCCTGTATCCACTTGCTACATGTCCTTTTCTTCTTGATTTCCCCTGTATCCACTTGCTGCATGTCCTTTTCTTCTTGATTTCCCCTGTATCCACTTGCTACATGTCCTTTTCTTCTTGATTTCCCCTGTATCCACTTGCTACATGTCCTTTTCTTCTTCATTTCCCCTGTATCCACTTGCTACATGTCCTTTTCTTCTTGATTTCCCCTGTATCCACTTGCTACATGTCCTTTTCTTCTTCATTTCCCCTGTATCCACTTGCTACATGTCCTTTTCTTCTTGATTTCCCCTGTATCCACTTGCTACATGTCCTTTTCTTCTTCATTTCCCCTGTATCCACTTGCTACAATTCCTACTTCTTGATTCCCCTGTATCAACTTGCTATATGTCCATTTCTTTTTCATTTCCCCTTTATCCACTTGCTACATGTCCATTTCTTCTTGATTCCCCCTATATCCATTTGCTACATGTCCTTTTCTTTTTCATTTCCCCTGTATCCACTTGCTACATGTCCTTTTCTTCTTGATTCCCCCTATATTCATTTGCTTCATGTACTTTTCTTCTTCATTTCCCCTGTATCCACTTGCTACATGTCCTTTTCTTCTTCATTTCCCCTATATCCACTTGCTACATGTCCTTTTCTTTTTCATTTCCCCTGTATCCACTTGCTACATGTCCTTTTCTTCTTGATTTCCCCTGTATCCACTTGCTACATGTCCTTTTCTTCTTGATTCCCCCTATATTCATTTGCTACATGTCCTTTTCTTCTTCATTTCCCCTGTATCCACTTGCTACATATCCTTTTCTTCTTGATTCCCCTGTATCTACTTGCTGCATTGTCTTTCTCTTCTTAATTTCCCCTTGTATCCACTTGCTGCATGTCCTTTTCTTCTTGATTCCCCCTGTATCCACTTGCTACATGTCCATTTCATCTTGATACCCCCTATATCCACTTGCTACATGTCCTTTTCTTTTTCATTTCCCCTGTATCCACTTGCTACATGTCCTTTTCTTCTTGATTCCCCCTATATTCATTTGCTTCATGTACTTTTCTTCTTCATTTCCCCTGTATCCACTTGCTACATGTCCTTTTCTTCT
Source organism: Mytilus californianus (assembly GCF_021869535.1). Classification (NCBI taxonomy): domain Eukaryota; kingdom Metazoa; phylum Mollusca; class Bivalvia; order Mytilida; family Mytilidae; genus Mytilus; species Mytilus californianus. Next base: position 3,966,382 of record NW_026262679.1, on the reverse strand, counting down.
TCATTTCCCCTATATCCACTTGCTACATGTCCTTTTCTTTTTCATTTCCCCTGTATCCACTTGCTACATGTCCTTTTCTTCTTGATTTCCCCTGTATCCACTTGCTACATGTCCTTTTCTTCTTGATTCCCCCTATATTCATTTGCTACATGTCCTTTTCTTCTTCATTTCCCCTGTATCCACTTGCTACATATCCTTTTCTTCTTGATTCCCCTGTATCTACTTGCTGCATTGTCTTTCTCTTCTTAATTTCCCCTTGTATCCACTTGCTGCATGTCCTTTTCTTCTTGATTCCCCCTGTATCCACTTGCTACATGTCCATTTCATCTTGATACCCCTTGTATCCACTTGCTACATGTCCTTTTCTTCTTGATTCCCCTGTATCCACTTGCTGCATGTCCTTCTCTCCTCAATTTCTCCCTGTATCCACTTGCTACATGTCCTTTTCTCATCAGTGGCGGATCCAGAAATTTTCATAAGAGGGGGCCCACTGACTGCCTAAGAGGGGGCCCGCTCCAGTCATGCTTCAGTGAATCCCTATATAAACAACCAAATTTTTCCCACAAAACGGGGGGGGGGGGGGGGCGGGCCCCCTGCCCCCCCCCCCCCCCTTAAATACGCCTCTGCTCATTGATTTTCCCTGTAACCACAAATGATTTCTTTACAAACTAATGTGTTTACTGAAAACTGCCACAATACGGATTTCCCCAAGACGCTGATATTGCCACTCCTTTGCCATGTATTATAGTAATGTAATGGCAAACACTTATTTATAGCAGTACATTTGTTAAAGGATCAGGATCTTAAAGGGATTAAAAGTAATACGAATGGACATGTAGCAAGTCTTACTTATGTATACCTATAATAATTTTTGAAAGCTTTGATTTTTCTTCTGCCAGTACTTGACTTGCAGTCATAATTTTGCTGCATCTTAATCTTGAAGAACCCGACCATAAGATAAGATGAAGGTTTATATGTTACGGCTTTTATTAAATGTTAAGGTTGCGATGAGACTACTATAACACAAGTCTCAGGGTTGTGTTGTAAGGTACCGAATGGTTTAAGATTAAACTTTTAGTATTAACAATGTATACAGGGGATTATATCAACTTTATTTAGTTGATATAGAAATAAGAATAAAATTGAGATTGGAAATTGGGAATGTGTCAAAGAGACAGCAACCCGACCAAAGAGCAGGAAACAGCCGAAGGCCACCAATGGGTCTTCAACACAGCGAGAAAATCCCACACCCGGAGCCGGGCTTCATCTGGCCCCTAAACAAAAATGTGTATTAGTTCAATGAAAATGGACTTCACACTAAACTCCAAAACATATAAATGAACTAAAATTAAAAAAAAACATACAAGACTAACAAAGGCCAGAGGCTCCTGGCTTGAGACAGGCGCAAAAATGCGGCGGGGTTAAACATGTTTTGTGAGATCTCAACCCTCTCCCTATACCTCTAGCCAATGTAGAATAAACAAACACACAGCAATACGCACAGTAAAACTCAGTGGTATGATTGTATTAAAGGCTCTGACATAACGTTTTCATTACTCAGATACTGAGTTACCAACATCAAAATAGGTAAGTTACATCCACGTCCATTTGAACTCTGGTGGAAAGTTGTCTAAGTGTAATCAAACTCCTTATCTGTATAGCTTTGATTAAAAAAAGCTTAATTTGAAAAAAAATACTACAATTAGAAAACGACTTTACGGATTATCTTGAGGAGAATCACATCACAACAAAAAAAAAAACAGATTATTATTGAAGATTGCGTCGACATTGATTTTCAAGTTTCCAATTTATGTCCCGATTTAGACGCTTAGAGACCGGCCACCATGTATAACAGTCACTGACCTCCATTCACTTAGATTAAACACAATAGATGGACATTCTTTAGACGCTTAGAGACCGGCCACCATGTATAACAGTCACTGACCTCCATTCACTTAGATTAAACACAATAGATGGACATTCTTTAGACGCTTAGAGACCGGCCACCATGTATAACAGTCACTGACCTCCATTCACTTAGATTAAACACAATAGATGGACATTCTTTAGACGCTTAGAGACCGGCCACCATGTATAACAGTCACTGACCTACATTCACTTAGATTAAACACAATAGATGGACATTCTTTAGACGCTTAGAGACCGGCCACCATGTATAACAGTCACTGACCTACATTCACTTAGATTAAACACAATAGATGGACATTCTTTAGACGCTTAATTTTAGAGACCGACTATCATATATAACAGTGACTGACCTACATTCACTTATATCTTTACTACTGAAGGAAGAGACCGATTTCATTGAGCCGCAACTCCTCTCTGAAACCACACAAAGTCGGAAATATTTATGATATAACACATAAATGTAGTGCTTTGTTGTACTTCCTAAGTTTGTCTTTGAAACATACTTTTTTCCACAGAAAACGCCAATTTTTGAGAAAATATCCAAATTCGGAGACAGTTATCGATCCTAGTCTTAATCGCTTTCGAGCATTCTCAGTGGACGTACTGCCCGACAACTCGGCCCACGGCCAACTCGCACCACTCAAAAAAAAAAAAAGAAGAAATATAACAAACTCGAAGAAATGTGTTTAATCATTAGATTGTTTTCTTCTTCTCTTAGTAAATTCCTCCTTTCTCGGAGCACCCGTGTCACGCAGAGACAGAACTCGCACCACTCGAAAAAAAAAAATACTACAAACTCGCACCACTGAAGAAATGTTTTAAATCTTCAGTGAGTTCTAGATTGTCTTCTTCTTCTCTGAGTTATTTCCTCCGTTCTTGGAGCACCCGTTTCACACAGAGATAGTACTTGACTCGCACCTTTCGAAAAAAAATCAGTGAAATACTACAAACTAGCACCACTGAGAAATGTTTTAATCATCAGTGTTCTAGGCTGTCTTCTTCTTCTCTGGGTTATTTCCTACGTTCTAGGAGCACCTGTGTAACACCGAGACAGAAGCTACTAATTGGACATCCAAACCCATATGGAAGAAGAACTGACAAACTAATAATTACTATCAACATAATGCATCAGTGCATAAAAACAGTTTGAGAAACACGAACCCAAGCTGTGTATCACCATAAACATTTCAAGTAGTCTTCAAGTCACGATCGAGCGGTTTTTTTCTAGATAAACAAAATAGAAGGACATTCTTAAGACGCTTAGAGACCGACCACCATGTAAATAGTTGTAAAACTGCACTACAAGAAGCAAAACAGTCTTCATCCACCTAAAGAAGATTTTGATACCGACATATACTCCATGCTTCATTTACTGAAATTAAATTTTATTTTCTATATCAGTATATATATATTTACAAGTGTGATGATGCGTCTTGAGGAGTGCAACTTTGATAAACTTAAAAGGCGGTCAGAGAGCTAGGTTTTCAGAAAGAAATTAACCTGGTGGGCGGATGAGTATAGGAGAGCGTACATTGTAGCAGCATGCAGTCAAAACGAAGGTCACTCTGACCTATTAATGCAGGTCATATTCGATAGAAGAAGGTAAAAGCTTTTAAAAAAAGTGACATAAGATTATGTTACATTGTATGATTAGCAGAGTTCTGATAATAAGACACGATTTGTGCGGAAGAGTTGTCCTATTCCCCCCCCCCCCCCCCCCCTTGATTTTACACATTATATAATCTACATGTGCCATCAATGATACTATAGTTTGTTTTAAAGATATACCAAGATAAAAGAAAAGAGGCAACATAAGATAGTAAAATGACATAATATTTATATCTTTTATTAATGTAAGAAATCTGACAGAGAAGAAAATACTGATTTTCTTGAATGTGATTCAATCAAGTTCACTTCCCTGATACCATTATGTACCTAGATATATATATACAGCACGTGTCGTAATATTATGTCAGACGCATGATACATTTCATTTATGATTGGCAACATATTTGTTACGTTTGGCGGACATGTTTTTTCAACTAACAATCGGCATTCCCATGGGAACAAACTGCTAATTTTTTCCTCTCTTCGTATGAGACTGACTTCATACAGCAGCTTCTTAGGAAGAATGAAAAGAAACTATAGCATTATCCTTTAACGTCACGTCCCACTATATAGATGATGTCCTCTCACTAAATAATTCAAAGTTGGATGACTATGTTGAACGCATTAATTCCATTGAACTTGAAATAAAGGATACAACAGATACAGTTAAATTTGCCTCACATCTAAGGGATGAATCCAGGATTTTTAAAAAGAGGGCGTAATTCCATAAAAGTGAGGTAGTATCGTAAAAAATTTTGGACGATTTTATGCTTAAAAATGAAATAATTTTCAATCAAAGGGGATCGTAAGCCCTCTACGCTCCCCCCTTGAATCTCCACGGCATCTTGACTTACATCTAAAAATTGACAATGGGGACGGTTGAGAACAAACGACAAACGAGATGATTTCACCTTCCCAATTGTGAACTTTCCATTTCTATGTAGAAACATTCCAGCAGCGCCTGCATATGGTTAATATATCTCTCAGTTGATACGATATCCCGGAGCTTTTATTTCCTATCACGATTTCCTTGATAGGATAGAGGGTTGCTACTTACAAGGAAGCTATTAAACAAAGAGTTCCAAGTGGTGAAGTTGAAATCACCACTTCGAAAAGTTTACGGCCGACATCAGTAGGTTGACCGCTTTTTAATATCTGTTAAACAGATGACGATGGATATGATCGAATTGTCATAAACACAACCCGTCCCCTTTTACTCGAATGTGACCTACCGAAGTAGACTTATCACCAGCATTGTACTTATTTGAGCAACACGACAGGTGCCACATGTGGAGCAAGATCGGCTTACCCTTCCGGAGGACCTGAGATAACCCCCCCCCCCCCCCCCCCCCCTTACCCCCGGTTTTTATACGCCCGTTTACGGGACGTATAATGGTATACAGTTGTCGGACAATTACTCAAAAACGCTTTAACCAATTTTCCCTTAGTCTTTTTTTCGTTTTTTGCCACGGCATTGTCTGCTTGTTTTCGACTTGTTAGTTTCAATGTCCATTTTTTATCTTTCGCCTCTCTTTTTCAGTCATTTATTAAAAAAAAAATTTAGATAAACATTTGTTTAAAGAGGGAACTATATCTTATTTAAATTACATAAAATTTATTTGGTTATCTTCGTTGATCTAGTGTTTTTCAAGACGGCGTCATTTGACTGAAAGGCAATAGTTTGAAAACTTAAGTGATATGCTGATATGCTTGGACTTCTAAACTTATATATGTGAAACATCTTAAAATGGGGTTAAAATCACATATTTGTCAATTTTAATTGTAGCATCTGATGGTGGCCATGAAGGACATGTACACTTCGCCCCAGAACAAGTGGAATCTCATAACATGGAAATCCAAGTGAAAAATATAAACGACGATACAATAGACATACATTTGGGTTTTCTAAAAGTCCATCATTACTATGAAGTTTCCTTCTGTGTTCATGATAAGTTGGGAGAAGATGTTGAAACGGATCCATTACAAAATGTCCATGTGACCGTACAACAGATTACACCAACAGAAGCTGGTAGGTAAAATGTCCTTCTAATAATATGTCATCGAGAAAGCGCCTTCATTTCTGATCATATCCTCTTTGGATTTCTATGAAGAGATCCATCCATAAATACCTCACAATTATACATAACAGAGTAAAAGAATTTTGTATATTGCTTCATTATAGGAAGCACTTGTAATGTTTCAAGTTATGTCTAACAGGTACCACATGCCTTTAATTTATTTTATTTGTTACATTTCAAAAACTTCAGTACATTGTATGTGTCACAGGCCATAAAAAAGAATATTTGTTTGCCCTAACCCTACCTACCCAGAAAATAGCTGCCTACTCAAAATCTTTTATTGTCCTGATGTGATTTTTATGCCCCCGCCGTAGCAGAGGGGGCATTAAGTTTTACCCTTGTCCGTCTGTACGTCCGTAAGTACGTCCGTCCGTCCGTACGTCCTAAAGTTGATTTCCGTTCACTAACTTTAGTTTGCCTCAACCAAATGTTATAAAACTTATACACAATGCTTATTACCACTAAATACAGATCAAATTTGAATTTTGGTGGCGTCACTTTTACCGTTCTAGAGTTATGCCCCTTTACAAATGGAAAAATTGCTAAATTTTTCGTTTCCGTTCTCTAACTTAAGTTTGCCTCAACCAAATGTTATGAAACTTATACACAATGCTTATTACCACAATATACAGATCAAGTTTGAATTTTGGTGCTGTCACTTTTACTGTTCTAGAGTTATGCCCTTTACAAATGGAAAAATTGCTAAATTTTTCATTTTTTTTTCTAAATATCAAGTAATTTTTAAAATTAAAGTTATCTTTCTTTGTACATGATTATATTTGAATCAACTATAATCAATGCTTTATACAATGCAATGTTTAATTTTGCCTTCCACTGATAGATTAGAGCAATTTTTACCCTTCATTCCTAAATCTTCTTTGAAAATTGGAGTTATCTTTCTTTGTACTAAATGGTAGTTGAATCAACTACAACCAATGTTTATACAAATGAAAAAAATGCTGAATTTTTTGTTTCCATTCTCTAACTTGAGTTTGTCTTAAAACTAAATGTAATTTCTAAAAATATCAATGTCATTATTCAAGTAATTTTAAAATTTGGAGTTATCTTCCTTTGTCCATGATTATAGTTGAATCAACTACAATCAATGCTTTATACAATGCAATGTTTAATTTTGCCTTCCACTGATAAAACACAGATCAAGTTGAATTTGGGTAGTGTCACTTTAACCATTATTGAGTTATGCCCCTTTATAAATCGAAAGATTGCAAAATTTTTAGTTTCCATTCTGTAACTTAAGTTTGCCCCAACCAAACATTATGAAACCTATACACAATATTCATTACCACAAAATTAAGATCAAGTACAATTTTTTTTGTTTCCGTTCTCTAACTTTAGTTTGCCTCAACCAAATGTCATGAAACTTATACACAATGCTTATTACTACATAATACAGATTAAGTACGAAATTTGGTGGCATCACTTTTACCATTCTTGAGTTATGTCCCTTTATAAACATAAAAATTGCTGAATTTTTTGTTTCCGTTCTCTAACTTTAGTTTGTCTGAACCAAATGTTATAAAACATATACACAACCGTTCTAGAGTTGTGCGTGTTTACAAATAAAAAAAATGCTGAATTTTTAGTTTCTGTTCTCTACTTAAGTTAGCCTCAACCAAATGTTATGAGACTTACACACAATGCTTATTATCACAAAACTCAGATCAAGTTCAAATTTGGGTAGCGTCACTTTTACCGTTCTTCAGTTATGTCCCTTTATAACTATATGCTATGCAAGCGGGGGCATCATCTGTGTCCACATGTGGACACAATCCACATTTATTTTTTTAATCAGATAGGCATGAGACTAAAAAGCATCTGACACTTCAATTTATCTTTGTCGAAAAAAAAAGAAAATGCCTACCTACCTACCTACCTACCCACTGTCTCTATCTTTTGGTAGGGTTTGGGCAAACCAAAATATTTTTAAGTGTGGCCTGAGACATTTTTAGTCTCTTGTTAATCTGTATTATTTCCATTTTCCGTCAACTTATAAGTTCTCTATTAAAGAGGGAAAATACTCTGCTTTTTTCTGGATCTATGATACTGTTACGAGTGCCAATATATACAGTATACAATAAGGAGATGTGGTATGATTGCTAATTAGACATACATCCAACAGAGTCCAAACGAAGCGGATTTAAGCAACGTGTATATATTCAGGAGCTTCTGAGCTAAGCAATTCCATTATAAGTCAAATAATTACATGAACTCATATGTTTTCGTTATTTATGAAAAAAACAAGATAAAGAAATCCTTTTTTGTGACAATCTGTATTTAATCTGTTTGTTCATCATTTGGTATTATGATTATTAAACAAAAATCGGTCAATACAACAAACAAAACATTGACAATTGCGTTTTGTCGTTTTTCAACAAATAAAAAAGATAAAAATATATTTACAGTAACTCAATGATAACGTGCATTCACAAAGAATATCTGGAAATGTAATAAAGGATTCCTGATCAACAGTTTGGGAATATCCTCGCTAGCCTTCAGAATAATGAAAAAATAACAAACGGCATTGATGGAGTTTTGTGTCTCATTTGGGAGCTAGAAAAATCATTTGGAGCACTTTAAAAAGTTAAGCTGTTGTCTCTTTTTAAACACAACAGGAAATTTAACATTAAAATGTTCTTTTTGCACGATACTGGAGATTGTATCATGGAGCGTTAAAACAGAAAACAAAACGGCATTCCAAAGAATAAACAAGATACACACGCTGAAATGTCTCGCCTGCTTTACTGACCATTGGTTTTATGTTGAAAGTCTTTAAGACAAAGGCTTTTACTAAAAGTATCACATAAACTTAACATTTTTATACGTCCGTTTACGGGACGTATTATGGTATACCGTTGGCCGTATGTCTGTCCGTCTGTCCGTCCGTCCGTCTGTCCGTCAACATGTCGGACATTAACTCAAAAACGCTTTAACCAATATGCATGAAACTTTGTTGAATTGTTTATATCTATTGACGTGAGCTCCCTTTCGTTTTTTATAACTTTCGGATTTACCGTTTCCGAGTTTTCGGGTTTTATTCATTAAAAAAGGGGGGATTTTCAAGTTTGTGGACAATAACTCAAAAACAATTTCACCAATTTGCAAGAAACTTTGGTGAATTGTTTATTTCTATCGACATGAGCTCCCTTTTGATTTTTATAAATTTTAGACCATACTTTTCCGATTTATGGGGTTTTATTCATTACAAAAAGGGGAATTTTCCAGTTTTCGGACAATAACTCAAAATGCTTTCAGATTTTTTATGAAACTTTGGTGAATTGTTTATATCTTTTCAGTATTGATGTAAGCTCCCTTTAGAATTTTATAAATTTTACATTTTACATTTCCGAGTTATGGGGTTTATTCATTAAAATAGGGAGGATTTTCCAGTTTTTGGACAATAACTCAAAAACAATTTCACCAATTTGCAAGAAACTTTGGTGAAATTGTTTATTTCTATCGACATGAGCTCCCTTTTGATTTTTTTGAATTTTAGACTTTACGTTTCCGATTTATGGGGTTTTATTCATTACAATAAGTGGGATTTTCCAGTTTTCAGACAATAACTCAAAAATGCTTTCAGCATTTGTTATGAAACTTTGGTAAATTGTTTATATCTATTGTTGTAAGCTCCCTTTTGATTTTTATAAATTTAAGATATTACGTTTCCGAGTTATAAGATTTTATTCATAAAAAAAGGGTTGATTTTCAAGTTTTTGGACAATATCCTTAAAGTGCATAGAGCATTTTTCATTAAACATTGATTTATATCTATTAAGATAACCTCCCTTTAGTTTTTTTTTTTAAATTTCTGATATAACATTGAGAAGTTATTGTTTGTTTATAGTCTGACAACAGATTTACTAAGTATTGCGCAACAGCACAGTGTATTGCACAACAGCAAGAAATCTTTAATTGAATATAAATTTATATTCATATAACAAATTTCAAGTTCTTTCACTACATTTATTCAGAAACCTATAATATGTCAAATATTTATGTAACAATCCAAATTCAGACCTGGGTATCAAGCTTGAATATTGTGTCCATTTTTGCCCCAACTATTCAGGGTTGGACCTCTGCGGGCGTATCCAGCTGCGCTCAGCGAAGCAGTTTATTAAAGATTTATGACAATGAGGTCAAGGTCAGATAAATCCTGTCAAACAGACATGTACTCCTTACAATTATTCCATACACCAAATAATTTATAGTTGACCTATTGCTAATGGTAATTGAAAAACAGACCAAAACACAAAAAACTTAACATTGACCAATGAACCATGAAATTGAGGTCAAGGTCAGATGAAACCTGCCAGACTGAAATGTACCCCTTACAATCATACCATACACAACATATAGTTGACCTACTGCTTATAGTATCTGAGAAACGGACCTAATCACGTAACTTTAACCTTGATCACTGATCCATGATATGAGGTCGAGGTCAGGTGAACCCTGTCTGACGGACATGTTGACGTTGCAAGGAACCCATTTACCAAATGTAGTTGTCCTATTACTCACAATAAGTGAGAAATGCACAAGACAAAAAAACTATATTTTTTTTTCAATACGACGAATATGTTCCAAATGTATTAATTGTCGTAACCACAATCCCGTCCTCTTTTCATCGAATTTGTACTTACATGAGGAACAAAAGGGGTGCCCCATATCGAGCAGAATCTGCTTACAGTTCCGGGGCACATGAGAAAACCCCTCGTCTTTGGTGAGGTTCGTGTTTCTTAGTCTTTAGTTTTCTATGCTGTTTTTCGTAGATTGTTGTTTGTCTTTTGGTCATTTTTCGTTTTTAGCTCACCTGGCCTAAGATTTAGTCATCAATCACTTGGCGTCCATCGTCGTCGTTCGTCGCCCTGAGAGAAACTGTAAATAGAAAAAAAAGTAGCTGATGGAACGTTGCTTCATACAAATGAAAAGTTCAAAAGTGGTGTTCAAAACTTTACGGCACCATCGGTTTTTATAAGAAATCGAAGATATGGCAGTCTTAGCTGAATCTGCGGTATCCCTTGATGAACGATGCAGACCTATTTAATATTCTCCATACAGACCAATTGGAATTGAAAATCTGAACGAAAAGTTTCCCCAACACCCAAGTCCTACAGCAAGATTGTGTAGATTTTTTGAAGGAACAAATATGGCAAGCCATTTTACTATTTATTCTAACTTCAAGATATCTAATACACTTTATAAGACATCTCATATAGTTTATAAGATATCTCATATAATTTGTAAGATATCTCATATAATTTATAAGATATCTCATTTAGTTGATAATATATCTTATATAGTTTATAAGATATCTCATATAATTTATAAGATATCTCATATAATTTTCTTTATAAGATATCTTATAAATTATATGAGATATGTTATTTAGTATATGAGATATCTTGAAGTTATAATAAATAGTAAAACGGCTTGCCATAAACAAATGTGACGATTTTTTTATGATGTTATGTTTCAGGAAATGGTCATTCGCTTATGTTACATTTTTATGCTCATAAAGAAAAGCTATTAAAGGAGATACTATTCCTCAAAAGTTGTAGTGATCCAGAAAAGACTGTGAAATTAATTTTACACGCTAGGGTGCTAGGTATGTAGGCTAGATAGTTTTTATATTATTCATTGATATTATAGTAACTCTTGACGTAAAATAATTTAACCTCGTCAAATATTTTTTTATATAAATTTTGTAGAGAAAACATTTTCTCTTTTGTTTCTGATGGCAGAATATATAAGAATATATTCAATCTAACCTTTGCTTGCCGTCTATTTGTTACTTTAAGGTAAACGCAATATAAAATTAATGTGTTGTCTTTTCCTTATACACATTCTGACATCTTGCCATAAAATATAAATGGATACTTCGCCAGCATTAATTTTTTATTTATTATTTTCTTTTGTGAAATGAAAAACTAGTACATTGCATTCGATTTTTATCTCTCCATGAAGACATAATGATTGAAAAATATATTGGTGTCGATGTTAATTTAACATTATCATTCCAACGGACGTGGGTGCTCCGCATATAAATATTGAATGAATAGCCTTGAGGTAATATTGTCATGACAAATTATAGCTTTGTAATAACGGATTATACAGATAATGGCTAATGTGGATGTATATATATATATATATGTGATGACATTGAGATTATACCGAGATGGTGGTGTTTCTCTATAGAAGCGAGATGGAAAACCTTGTCTTCTGAGAATTAGATAGCGCTATAATGGAGATTTATGGCGATAAGAGAACGTCGATTTGTCTACTTTGTTCAAAGTTAAACTTGTCGAACGAAAATTGTAAATTTATGTTTGAGTTTGTAATATATGATTATTTAAAATTTCAACATCAACGTCCAATGGCAACTATTTCATACATTTAAGGTGCTGAAATGGGGTTTATAGAGAGCATTGTTGGGAGGTTTTGACAAATACATTAAATTGAGGACATGATGGGTATGATTAAAGGCACAAATACTTATCTCCTGAACATGCACGAAATAGTTGCCACTGGACGCTAAGTAACCAACATTCAATCAATCAATCAATCAAATTATTGTCAAAGAAGCAAATTATCTCTATTTTGAAGAATCGATGTATAAGTGACATTAACAACTTAACGTTAGTCCAGTGTCCTCAATACACTTGAAATATTTGCTACTGGACGTAAACAATGTTGAAGCAAACAACGTGCATTATTTACGCCAGTCAAACTACCAAAACATGAATGATAATAATAATCTCTTTTGTTTATAATATAAATCAAAATTATTGTAATCATATTTTAATGTTATATATATTATACTAGAATACTTTTCAAATTTTTTTTGTAGGTAGAGGAAAGGGAACACCCGCTTTAAAGAATGGCATCAAATGTTTTAAAGTGGATCCGGAATATGATTCTGACGCTATGAGTGACTGGCAAGGCTTTTAATGTTTGTGAATGTCAAGTTTTTTTTAAAAGTTCCAAACTACTTTCTACGTATTTCAAGTCTGATCCTTGTAATGAAACAATGGTATTGACCTTTACTAATAGATGAGGAATATACTGTCGGTTGTTTTATTGATGACGTTTAAACTTCAAGGGAATACTAGTATATGTTATAATATTGTGTATGTTGTATCATCAAATGATATTTTAATCAAAAGTCTGTTGTACAAATTAGATATATAAACGTCATGTCGTGTTCTTTATTCAAGGCAGACAACTCTATTCAAACAAAAATTACCTCCCATTCTTCATTCTATTTTATATATCTCCATTCTTATACAGCCAATAATTACATTGATACACAGAAACAAACAATTGCATAAACAGTAAACATAATATAAATACAATGACGAGAGAGCACAATTAACCAAATAACATCAGATATAACAAAGCTTAGCAAGGAGGACAAACCCAATTATTTACACATTTGGTATACATAGAGTATGAGTTTCTTCAGAATTGCTTTACGGTTACAGGACACAATGCTAAAATTTTGATTGCGCACTGACTGTTAGTAAAATAAGTATTAATATAATTCTTTCGTTCTTGAGCAAAAACCATGCATTCAAAAATGTAGTGATACTCATCACCATCCTGTCTATTAGTACAAACGCTACATAAGCGATTGCCCATTTCTATATATTGCTTGGGTATTTGTTGTTCTAAATTTACAAAATCTTACAGATTTTTGAAAATCAAGGATGTTGGTGTATTTTTCAAATTCTGAAGTTTTGAAGATATTATAGTTTAGAACCAATATCATTATCAAATTCTAGCTGACTGGTCCATCGGGTCAGTGGATGTTTAAATTCATATTTGCAGATATATATCATCGCAATAACTGCTTTCTTTTTTCTTGTTTTCTAGCCTCAGTAGCCAATCATTTTCATTCATAACTTTGTACTCTCGGGGACTTTTTACCGTCAGTATCAATTAAAAAGATAACTATAAAATAGGACAATTAGGCAACTGATCAGTGACAGCAGACATTTGTTTTACATTTTGAAATTGAGGAGGAAACAACAGCCGAGTACATTTCAACTTTTCATTTAATATTTGTAGTATAGTGTCAGAGTGTGACCATTTATAAAACGTGCATATAAACATACACATTGCCTTGAAGTTTTATTCATATATGAGGAGGGGTAGGACCTTTATCGGGACTCCGGGATCGGGTGTATTTAAGCTCGGGATTTCGGGATTGATCCTTTCGGGATCCGGGAATTCTTTTTTCGAATTTCGGGATGTCGGGATTTAATTTTTTTTTAAATTCGGGACCTCGAGATTTCGGGATCAGGCCCCCTCCTACCCCCCCCCCCCCCCATATATGCACAAAAATGAGATGAAAATGGTGCATTTAATCTTGTAATCTTCGTGCAATTTTAAGACTGGTTAATTATAGGTCAAAAGAAGGTAAACGGAGACAAAACCTATATATTGTAACCATTGCAGAATTTACACTCTAGAAGATGTTTTATTTCCATTAAATGGGCTCACAAAGAGCATATAACAATATAAGACACTATTTAAAAAACAACACCAAACAATAATCAAGTATACATGCAAAGAAAAGAAAAAGCAGTTTGAACATGAATGAACTACACACACATATAAATATATAAGTTAACAAGTGTAATACCTCCTTCTCAGGCACACCCCAACATGTAAAAGTGCATTTAATAAATTGGCAATATATTCGATATGTAACAACTGCAAAAGCCACCTAGGGACGGTGCTGCATGGCAAGGTGGGAGATAGACGCACATGGTATACATGTATGCATGTAAATAGATAATTTGGTTAAAATGTTATGAGGAGATGCACAAACCTGGCATGTCATCCTCGTGCCTGATGCAGAGGGGTTGATACATATTGTAAGGTGACCCGACTGCAGGATGCTTTAAGGGACGATGATAAATGACATGCCCAAGTATACGTTGAACCAAACAGAAAAAGTCTTATTTATAATAGATATGGGAACAATTTCATTTGAGGTGCACCCGAGACATATTCGGTTTTGTTCAGAAATACCATGATATCGACCTTGTTCAATTCTAAGTCTATGTGACGAAATACGAAATCCGAGTAAAATTTCTCCGCTCAGGGGATCGCAATAAAATAAGATATCTTTCAAGATCAAAGTTTGTCTTGAAAGCGCTGTAGCTACAGAGCTTTCCATCAGCACAGTTGTGCATTTCGAATCTCCATTGATCATCATAGTACTGGTACAGATTTTTTTTTGGTATAAAAATGTTAAGCTATAATTGCTTGTAGAAGCTAAACTGCCAAACCCTTTAATATTCTTTAGAAAGAAGTTTAAGGATCCATACCATGACGGAATTTGTTTTGACTCGTGTAATAATTTTGACTCTAAATATGCCTCCTTCAGTAATGGAAAAGATGAACACGAATTTTCAAGCCTGTGCCAGTATCTGATCATAGACTTTGCAATGTCATAATGCAGAGGGAATCTACCTAGTCCAGAAAGAGTGGCAAAATGTTTTGCCCTCTTGCCAACGCCAAGTAAAAGTTATAAAATTTAATATGTAGTCTTTCTGAAAGAAGATGATGAAAAGCCTGATTTATAGTTGTAGTCATAGATTTTAATTTTTTTAAAGGGTTAAAATATCCCCAAATCTGAACTATATAAAATAATAAGTTTAATTGTATAATCAAATACATGAAGGCTGTTTTTTATACTTGGATTCAGTGACAAAAAGTCCTTGCGTAGATTGTGGTAGGCTTCTAACGCATTATTATACAATTCTGGAAGGAAAAAGATCCAGATGCACTTAAAGTTATTCCTAAATATTTACAATGCTCAGAACAAAGAATAAGTATGTCATTAAGATAAAAATTATGTTTGATATGTCTGTCTGTCTTGTTAAATGCAAGCATCTTACTTTTATTGGGATTAATTTCTAACATCTTTACAATAAGTAATTAATCGATCAAGTTTACTCTGAAGTCCTTTTGCTGAAGTTGAAAAAAATCACAATATCATCAGCATATGATAAACAATGGACTGGTTGTGAATTAACGACTGGATCAGGCGAGTTTTTAAGACAATCCGGAAGGTAATTAAAGAAAACTTTAAACAAATTAGGACTCAAATTATTCCCCTGTTTTACTCCTACTTAAGTTCTAAAGAGGGCTGTCACCCTATTCTTTAATCGAACACAATATTTACCATGGGCATACATGCTCTTAATGATATTATAAAAATTTGAACCCACCCCTATATTTAATAGTTCAAGTTTTATTCCTGGATGAATGGCAGTATCGAAAACCTTCTGGAAACCAACAAAGCAGGCAAACACTCTACCTTCTTTCGTGTTACAATACTTATCAATAATGGTCTATGGTCAGACAGTCGGGCTTTTTTTGTAAACCCAATTTGGCTATCATTAATGATATGATATTTATCTAAGAATTTACAAAGACGGATGTCAAGTATTTTATTAAAAAGCTTTCCCAATGAGTCAGTGATTGTGATTCCTCGATAATTATTAGGATCAGATGCATCATTCCCTTTATGATTTGGGAATAAATAAGCTGTGGCCCAGGGTTCTGAGTATTTTCTATAAGAAATACCAAAATAAATTTTAATAGGAAACATGGTAGTAAAGAGGTTTGACCATTTTTGTCGAGCCTGCGACTTTTGTCGCAAAAGCGAGACATAGCGATCCTACATTCCGTCGGCGTCGTCGTCGTCGTCGTCGTCGGCGGCGTCCAAAATTATTCACTCTGTGGTTAAAGTTTTTTTAAATTTTAATAACTTTCTTAAACTATTCTGCATTTCAACCAAACTTAGACAGAAGCTTGTTTATGATCATAAGATAGTATCCAGAACTAAGTTTTGTAAAAAAAAATCCTGTTTATCCGTATTTTACTCATATATGGACTTAGTTTTTCTGCCTGTTTACATAACATTCACTCTGTGGTTACAGTTTTTCAAATTTTAATAACATTCTTAAACTATCTTGGATTTGTACCACACTTGGACAGAAGCTTGTTTGTGATCATAAGATAATATCCAGGAGAAAACTTTGTAAAAAAAAAATCCTGTTTGTCCGTATTTTACTCATATATGGACTTAGTTTTTCTGCCAGTTAACATAACATTCACTCTGTGGTTAAATTTTTTAAATTTTAATAACATTCTTAAACTATCCTGGATTTGTACCACACTTGGACAGAAGCTTGTTTGTGATCATAAGATAGTATCCAGAAGAAAATTTTGTAAAAAAAAACCTGTTTAACCGTATTTTACTCATATATGGACTTAGTTTTTTCTGCCAGTTAACATAACATTCACTCTGTGGTTAAAAATTTTCAAATTTTAATAACATTCTTAAACTATCCTGGATTTGTACCACACTTGGACAGAAGCTTGTTTGTGATCATAAGATAATATCCAGGAGAAAACTTTGTAAAAAAAAATCCTGTTTGTCCGTATTTTACTCATATATGGACTTAGTTTTTCTGCCAGTTAACATAACATTCACTCTGTGGTTAAATTTTTTAAATTTTAATAACTTTCTTAAACTATCCTGGATTTGTACCACACTTGGACAGAAGCTTGTTTGTGATCATAAAATAGTATCCAAAAATAAATTTTGTAAAAATTTATTTCCTGTTTTTCCGTATATTACTTATAAATGGACTTAGTTTTATTCCAGTTAACATTACGTACAGTCTGCAGTTAAAGTTTTTAAAACATTTATTAGATTCATAAACCTTCTTGAATTTTTACCAAAATTGAACAGAACTTCTTACAATCAAAAGATAGTATCTAGAGGAAAATTCTTAATAATTTTTTCCCCATTTTTGTTGAGCCTGCGACTAACAGCAAAAGTAGGCGAGACACTGAGTTCCGCGAAACCCTTACGAATTTTTTAACATAGTATTGGAGATATTATCTAAGCCTGCGGCCTTAGTAACCTTTAGAGATGACAAACAATAGATATTTCAGTTTCAGAGATCCTACTGTCGTGTTCATTAAAACATTTACTTTTTTTCAATAATATTAAGTTTTTACTCTAAATACTGAAGTCGTTCTTTGAATTCATATTTTTGTTCTGTTAAATTTTTAACCAATCTGTTGGGGCTATCAATGCACTTTTATCATCTTTCTCTTAACCCTGCAGTTCATCAATCAGTTGCCAGACAGTACTGCTTTAGATTTTCGTCAAAAAGATTTTCTATTTGGTGAAGTAATGACTATTTATACTCCCTATATTTGCATTTACGAGCCTTAGTTATACAAGCTGCAGTTTGTAACAGTGGTCTTTAACAGCAGCGTCTCTGTGATATCTGGATTACATTTTTCCATAATTCAAGAGGTTATTTCTCATATATGGAAGGTTATTTTGATGTTTTACTTTTTGACCCAAGTGTAATTTACGTTTCGTAGGAGCTATAATATTAGCAGCTGAGGTAATAACATCTGTTTATTCTAGAGATGCTTTTTCAATTGATTCCTGGGAATCTATAGAATGTTGTTTCATACATTTCGCTGTTGAATTTCTTTAGAAAAAAAGTGCCTCCTGAAAAAAGACTGGAGAAGGCATAGCTGAACGGAGCATAAACTAATTTTGATGAAATTTTCAGACTATTGACTAACATTAGGACAAAAGAAGGCAAACTGAGACACAAACTGATATGTGATCTGTACATGAACGATACTCAATCTGGCAACAAAGTTAGAAATGATGGCTAAAAATGGAGAAAACTAAATTTCGTTAAACTAAGTCAAATGTTTGGATTATATATGAAATTGGTACTCCGCTAAGAATATTATCATCATAAGTATGTCGCATCTAATACCAAACGGTTCTCTATTGAATTCCGATAAGTATGTCGCATCTAATAACAAACACTTCTCTATTGAATTTTGATAAGTCTGTCGCATCTAATAACAAACGGTTCTCTCTATTGAATTCCGATAAGTCTGTCGCATCTTATACCAACTGTTCTATTAATAGAATTCTGATAAGTCAGTCGCATACAGAATTAATTTATAAGTCTGCCGCATCAGTCTAATACCAATGGTACTCCTAAGATCGTTTCAATGTCTACATAATTTACATGTCTGTTAGACGGGGTTCACCTAACCTTGACTTTATTAGATGGATCAATGATCAAGGTTATGTTTTCGTGGTAAAGTACATATCTAAAATACTATCAGCAATAGATCAACTATGCATGTGGTGTATGGATTGGTTGTTATATGTGTACATCTCAGTCTGCCAGGGTTCATATGTTTATGGTTCATTGGTCAATGTTAGGTTTTCGTGGTAGGTAAGGTTCGTTTTTCAGATACAATAAGCAATA
Organism: Mytilus californianus; assembly: GCF_021869535.1. Classification (NCBI taxonomy): domain Eukaryota; kingdom Metazoa; phylum Mollusca; class Bivalvia; order Mytilida; family Mytilidae; genus Mytilus; species Mytilus californianus. Next base: position 3,947,406 of record NW_026262679.1, on the reverse strand, counting down.
GGTAAACCATAATTGGTGTATGCTATGATCAGTGGGAAATCTAGTGAACGAAAACAAAAGAAAATTCACTCTTCTTATGATAGAGTCGAGAAAGTCAATAATAAAACAATGCCGGTGACGATACTGATCAAAAGTTATTTCTAAATAATAAGTGTACATTTTAAAGAAATTATTTGTTAAACTGTGTTATTAGAAATATACATGCAAATACACGATGTTTTATGTTCAGTGTTTATCGAGATAATTGCATTAAAAGCTTGTGAAACTGAAATTTAAAAAAATGCTAATCTTTGCTGCATATTGATAAAAAAAAACTGGGGAAAATCATGTACATTCAAAATCTAAAGATCTCTAGGGTCATCAATTTTTGGAGTGTTCCTCAAAGTCCTTAGCATGTTACAATTTCCCAAAGTATACTTATTTTTTCACACCTATGTTATCGAGCACACCGGTATGCTCTTATCACATGTACATTCAATAGAGAAATATTGTCTTTTCGTGAATATAAAAATGTAAAAGTCTATCTGTGCAATTAAGAAATTAAAGATAACTTTTCCTATAAAGTAGGTATCTTTCTACTATTTTTTTATACAATTTTAAGAAAAGGTCGTCTCGATTTTTGTACATGTATTTGCGGTCTTCTCGATCTATTCACATTCAATGTTTACATCGAGATAAGGTCCGTTTGAATTAGTTTAGTAACTTAATTTCAAAAGTGCCAATCTTTGCTGCATATCAATAGATTCCTTTGGAAGTTTTTTCCCCGACTTTTTCTGATCTAGCTGTCTTTATATACGGATAATTAGCAGGTTCCAGAGAGGTATACAGCCAGTAGAAAAATAAATTGAAGTTGGTACTCCAGGAATTTATTCGCATAGCAACTGTGACATTTTAAACCAATTGTATATCAAGCATCTATAGCCTGCTGTACTCGTCGTTTGCTACTTAAAGTTGGAAATTATAACATTAAATGGAAGTTTTGTTTTTATTTCAACTTTTCCCATTGAGACGATCTAGATTTCAGTGTTTACAAGGGAGGTAATATTTTGTCACTAGATTTCCCACTATGATTGTAAGGTGTACATGTCCGTCTGACAGGGTTCATCTGACCTTGATCTCATTTTCATGGATCTGGTTGGTAAGTTTGTGTGATAGCTTTGATAATAAAATTGAGAATGGAAATGGGGAATATGTCAAAGAGAAATTTATTTAAAATTGTTATCTTAAAACATAAAATTCAATCATGATCAAATGTGGCAATATTTCAGCATGTGCCCCTTTTTTTCTATCAAATACTAACAGATAAGATAAGATAAGATATATAAGATAAGATATATTGTACAGATAAGATAAGATAGATAAGATAAGATATATTGTACAGATACAATAAGATATATTGTATTACCAATTAAGGGCCCACAAGGGGGATATAGAGAATACATGTATAAGGAAAAAGAACATTGATTAGCATAGATACATAGAATAAAATATGTAGGATTTAATAATGTACCCTATGAAATAATGTCCACCGGACATTATTTCATAGTAAATACTGTCCATGGTCAATATTTACTTATTTAAATGTATCCCGTACACAATTTTCCTATGAAAAATGTCCTTAGGTATGAAAAAGTCTCCATAAACATGAACATTATTTAAAACTATAATTCTGTAAAAAAATGTCCAGGTGTACTTTTTTTCACAGGACATTATGTCCGACAGGAAATTTTTTGGTATGATCTGAGACTACTATAACACATGTTATAGTAGTCTCAGGTATGATTAAAGTATTAAATAATATCCATTGCCATGTTATTGCTGGAAGTATTTTAACCTACAATTGCCTACTTTGAATACATTGTTACTTTGATAGAGAGTTGTCTCATTGGCACTCATACCATCCTTATCTTCTTATTTATATCTTTTTAATAGTATATATACATGTATAAGGATTTAAAAGTAACAGATGCAGTTCGATATTACTTCCCTTGGAGTATACAATTTAATAACAACTACTATAAAAAATTGTTCTGTGGGTGGACACTATTTCATAACTTTTGCTGGAAAATCCTGTCCACTTAGGGGACAATATTTAATGGCAGTGGACATTATTTAATACCAAAAATCAATATTTTCCTTTGTCTTCTTGTCATAATATGTATAGTAAAGTTCTTCAAATTTGATTTTATACTTTACACACTTCCTTCTTATTGTTCTTCTTTCATTATCATTAGCATTATCTGGGTATTTCTTAGAACTTATATAGTTATATAGTTATACATTCTCTATATTCACTTCCATCAATTATTTGTTGGTTTATTTTAATCAATTTCTAATCAGTTTTTCTAATTTTATTAAAATTGAGGTATAATAAAACATTTTAATGACCTTTGTATTACTTCCCATGGAGGACACAATTTAATAACAACTACTGTGAAAAATTGTCATGTGTGTGGACATTATTTCATAACTTTTGCTGTAAAATTCTGTCCACATAGGGGACAATATTTCATGGCAATGGACATTATTTAATACAAAATTCTATGAAAAACTGTCGAGGTGGACACTTTTTCACACGACACTATTATGTCTTACAAATACACAATTACAATACAACTAGACTGTAAAAAAGCCCTTGGTTTACAGTATATAATATATTTATATGAGAAATAAATACATCTAACTCATATTGACTTGAATACATTTTCCAACAGCATTAAGTACCTGATTGTCTTCACAGCTCAATAAACATATGAATTTTTGCTGATTTTCCAGTAAAGTAAATTTTGGCATTTTATGGCAAACAAAGTCAAAGAGAGCATCTCTACCAGAGTTAAATTTTTCACATGAAGTTAAAAACTGGATTTCATCTTCAACACAGCCAGAGGAGCATTTTTTTTTGCAAATTCTTTCATTTCGTAGAATATTTGAAAAACGGCCAAATTCTATTTGAAGCTTAGGAGCAGATATACGTAATTTATAAATAGCTCGTCTAAAATCAAAGTTCTTAACCAAAGAGATTTAAATTTCAAATAACTGAACAATTTTCCATCAGTAGCATTTGTTTGGCTAACATACCAATTGTTTATATATTTAGTGTGAATTAATTTGTTAGATATATTCAGAAATTTATAAATGCAAATCATTCTTATTCTTATTTAGGTCAGAGTTATGCCGCTTTGTCCAACGAACATCACTTGATGATAAATGGAAACTAGCACTATTTCAAAATTTTTGACATCTCAACCCAGTTCAACATAATCATGTTTACAATTTAGAATACTTCACTTTGCGAGCGGTACACTAAGAAGCTCTATAGTTTTTTTGGAAACTATTGTTCCAATACTTTCCTAAGGCATCGGCCCTATCAACGTGGATGAAGCCAGGTTAGCCATTAAATCTTCAACTGAGAAATATAGCTCCAAATACTTCTCATGTCTACGTAAATATGCACAAAGTAACTACACAAAATTGGGATATATCTTTACAGCAGCTGATTCAAGTATGAATGTTATTAGACAACTTTTTCCTAAACATGATGAATTATCTAAATCTATGCATATTTTTTATACATTAAGGAGTTTGTGCTTTGGTGTAACATTGATGTACCTTTCCATTCTGGAAAGAAAAGCTAAAATGTATTTAAATGTGAAGTTAATAGGCATATGATTATTACTGAATTATCAGTTCAATTTATATGGGCAGAGTATTCACCAACTACACACACATTATACATATTCAGTCAGGAAGTACAAGTTTACAGCTTCAATAGTTTACATAAAATTTTGTTTTCTTTCTTCAATTGGTCGCATACGGTCGCAATGAATTTTTTACAATGTATAGTATTTGTCACACTAATTTTTGCCTGTGTAAATTTTCCTGTGATTTGCGGTAAGACAGTTTTTGTTGCACTTATTTTCTGTCAATACTCTATTTATGTATTTTAGGATGTTTTTTAGGGAGAATTTATCCAAGATTATTTTTCAGCATGCTATTTGTCAGTCAAAAAATGCATGGTCGGTATTAAAAAACTTGTTCGCTTTTCGGTAATTTCACTTTCAGATATATCGTCTTGTGAGTGTTATAAAAAAATTGAAATAACATGTTATTAATTTCATGCGTCCGAAGCGCTTTTCTCGATTTACCTTCATCAGGAACGCTCACAGCCGAAGAACCGAAATAGTTGAAGAGCTATATAAACAAAAAGGACTTGAAAAAATAGCCAAATCTAGCTGCCCGAGGGAGTTGTGTTATAATTTTGTAAGTCCCTTTTTTCTAAGTGTTGGAAAATTGATCATGAAGTTTAAAAACGCGATATTATAAATATTTGAAAGATATGTAAAAAGTTATGTAGGAATTGAATTTAAGGACACGAAGAACTATTTGTCCATGATTGTATTTTTAATAGACAGGCACCTTTGATAAATAAAGTACCTCCTTTTCTGGAGATAGAACACTTCACGAGAAAAAATGTTATTTTAGAAATGAATCCCTTTATTTCGATTGGAGATAGATCAATCATGGAATTTTTAATCGTGTAATATCCCCAATTCGGGAATGCTTATTTTGCTAAGAATTACTCATAGATTGAATTCAAACCATGAAAACAATTTACGTACTACTACGATAATTTTAATAACAACTGTTTAACAGCAAATTGAATACTTGGAGAAAAAAGGTGGAGATACAACACTATAAAACTATGTTTCTATGAACTTCCGGTGCCCATCTAGATGAATGTGGAGATAGTCCTTATTAGAACAGTATAGTACATGTACTGACAAAAACTCGTAGTATGTAGAAATCTCGTATTATAGATATATAGGGAGATAGGCCATTGCACCTGGATATCAAATATATAGCTATCAGAGAGTACTTGAATAAATATATCATCACACCCACCAAAAATAGAGACGGATAGATATGCAAAAATCTATATAGATAAATCACAAAGGTTATGTAAAAAATACACGTTGGATAAAGTTGAAGATGAAGAACATTCTATATGCGAATGTCCCATTTATAATCTCTTGAGAAAAGAGTTTTTGATAAGTTGTAAAAATTACGAAATGTTAAACACTAAATTATTTGTGTCAAATAAACAATGTCTGTATCCATCTGATGAGTTAAGCCCTTTTCAACTGAATTTGATAGTTTGTTCTTATGTTGTACTGTTACACTGTTACACCACTGTCCCAAGTTAGGGGAGGGTTGGCGCCTTGAAACTAGTTTAACCCCGCCACATTCTGTATGTGCCTGTCCCAAGTCAGGAGCCTGTAATTCAGTGCATGGTTGTCGTTTGTTGCTGTATGTCATATTTATTTTTCGTTCATTACTTTGTATATAAATCAGGCCGTTAGTTTTCTCGTTTGAATTGTTTTACATTTGTCATTTCGGGGCATTTTATAACTGACTATGCAGTATGGATTTTACTCATTGTTGAAGGCCTACGGTGACCTATAGTTGTTAATCTCTGTGTCATTTGGTCTCTTGTAGAGCGTTGTCTCATTGGCAATCATACCACATCTTCTTATTTTTATACTGTAATAAATCACTTTGCTCTTCATTGGCCCTTTAATTGGAATAAAAACAAGTATCTTATCTTATACTGCTTAAAATAAAGGATACTAAGGAGAAAAACGGTTTGCTTCATATTTAGATCTGTTTCTCTCAATTGACTTTGACAGAACACCAAAAACAAAGATTTCAATCTAATTAAAATATAGATACGAGTAAGCGAGTTAAACGATAGATCTGAATTTTAATCAGATTGCAAAGATCTATGACAAAAATGTCCATTTCAGTTATCGTTTGTCAACTTCACTTTCTTCAATAGAAATATAGTGTACCATCCGGGCTACCGAATCCAGTATTTTGATTTGTTGTATTCTTTGCCTGAGTGCAATAATTGCACTCGAAAGTTTTATGACCGCAAGGCATTGTATCAGTGGCGGATCCAGAAATTTTCATAAAAGGGGGGGGGGCCTTTATTGTTTAATGGATACTTAAAATGGCGTATCTAAGTTAATACGATACGTTACCTGATGTCTTCATTATGGCGCAGACTTTAAGAGGGATAATTCAATTTTAATAAACGTGAACTGAAAAATTCACATTTATCGTTAACTTATAATTATTTAAATTCAGGGAGACGTAGAGGACACAAAAACGTTCAATTCTTGGAACCCTGTAATATTGATATATATATTTTTTTTTTTCATTCTCATATCAAATGAAAAATAAATTATTCTTTTTGCAATAAATAGGAAAGATGATATCGATTCAAGAGGATGTTCTTCGTGCATTATTGGTGATGAATAGGTCATGTGATACTGGTAATTACTTATATTTGATATAGTGTTGAATAACAAACAAACAAACAATCAAGACACACAAGACACACAAAAAAGTAAAATAACAAAAACTAAAAAAGTGTGAAATAACAGTACTGCAAAAAAGGTTTCGTCTTGTGAATTCAAAAGTCGTCTCATTTTGTACATATCTAAGAGCTAACAAATTTATATTATACGCTTAAAGTAATAGTAAATAAATAAACGTACATTTTCTATTAGCCCGAGATTGCTCGCAAGCATGACAGCTTTGTATAGGACTTGTTTGGGGCCGTTCTTTATATGTAATTCAATCTATGACAATCGTTCCGTATTTGCCATCCGTGAAGATATCGACATCAGTCATGGTTGCGCAGACTTTTTCAAACCCCACCATATTATATCTGTTTTAAGACGTGTATGAAAAAGGGTAAAATATATGACTGTTTCAATATCAAACAGCTCTCTGGATTATATTGGGGTCTCAATTTGATACGGTTTGTGATACTGAAAAGGCCATACAAATATATTCTCTATACATACATCTAATCTATTTGATGTGTATTTTTTGTTTTGGCGGGAAATATTCTGCACATACTCTGTGATAATTAGGTATTTCAATGTCGGACTTTTTTTATTCGCTTTTGCTTTTTACATCGCGATGACCTTGCTATCGCCTAGATTTCCATTATGTAAATTAGTTTTGGGTTTGTAACCGATCTATAAACATGATAAATACGCGCACATAAACGAGTGCAACATAACATTCCTTATCGTTTGATATAAATACATCTCTTCAATGAATACTGATAAAATATTTTTGTTTACAACATAAATTAATAATATGAAAATGTTTTGTAGTTAGATATATATATATAAGTAAAAAATCATTGATAATATCAATGCACACGTACCGAAAAATTGTGTTAAAGCATGCGGAAGAATATCTCAAAGAACGTTTTGTGAAAATACCGTCAAGGACCGGTAACTCTGTAATTGATTTTGCGGGAAAATATGAATGCCTACTCGTATCCAATCTTAGAAAAATCGAATTTTTACAGAAAAGTGTCCACCATGCACTTGCATTGCACTATTTTTAGAATAGTAGAATAGAATGATATACAAATGGATTCAAATCATATATATATGTAACTGTTATTTTAATATAATATAAACAACAACTCAGTGTATACTGATTTGTATCACTACAATATAATAGTTATTACGGTGAAGTTGAATTTCCTGTCATTTATTCATCATCCACGCACGAACTTGTCTTAGAAAAAAATATATCTCTGTACATTAACCTCAGTTTTAGGTAAAGAGATATGTTGTTTTTTTCTGAGACAAGTGCTTTTGACCATCCTCAAGAACTTGTGGTCATCCGATGTTCAGTACTTCAGTACTTTGATTTAATTTATTTTCATGTTAATAATATCATACGACCTGGGACTTATACATTATATTTTAGTCCCAGATAAGACAGATTAACAGTGTTTTATATACAGTGTTTTATATAGCTTTGTTCTCCGGCCGTGATCAAAGATATTTATATGAATACTATAAAATGAATTGATAAAAAAAATCGTTTTGTAACCATTTTTAAGGTGCTCATCACAGATCAAACGAATAAAAAAAAGAGGGAAAAAAATACTGCAGAAAAAGCCGTCGTTCTGTTATTAGAAAGCTGGTCTCATTTCGAAGAATACTGAGACCTTGCAAATCAACAGATTACTAGTTGCTCAGAGGAAAATATCTGGAATTTACCATGATTCTACCATGTGCAGTGTCAGTTTTTTAATGTCTGACATTTTTCTTCATTTAAAATTTATATAATTTTGGTTTTAAAAATTTGAATAGATAACAGATTCATAATCTACATGCTATATAATGTATTAGAACAATTATTTTGTAACCATTTTAGAAAAGCTAACAAAATGTTTTCAAGTTTCCTGTAATATTTGTACGGACAACAAAACGGAAAGAATGTCTTGTCATTTTTACCGGTTACCGTTTTTTATTATAGAATTTTGTATTCACCAAATATTAGGGTCACAGGAGGGTACACAACACATACTTAATACGATTATAAACATTTGCAGAACGATATTATATATTCAATCTAGACAACAGATATAATTTTGTTTTAACCAACTTATTATGATAAAACTAATATTATGTTGAAATTGACCCCAAGTGCATCAGTGCTTTATTGAAGGAAACCTGCTCACTCTATTACCTTTTGGTCCATTGAATGTAGTATGGATGAATAGATGGCTGTTTACAGTCCTGTGGCAAATAAAATGCATATTCAGGACGAAAACATGATGATGTGGTATGAATATAAACACTGTTTTTGTACTAGACCGACTCGCTGAGTCGGATATTTTTTTACGTGCTAGTTCACAACTTGAAGGTAACAGTCAACAGGAAGACATGTCACCTTACCCGGACATATTATTCCGACTGCGAGCCGACCAGTCTTTGCTCATATTCACAAAATGCCGGTGATCGAACCCACAACCCCCGCACTAGAGGTTTAGATGCATGTAGGATATTAAAACCCGGGTTTTCAAGATAAAAAATAGACTAATTTTGTACAGTACTTAATTACGGGAATAACTTTCCTAGTTCATGAATTTCGGTTTTAGGCAACGTAAATATTTATGTAGGCAAATTTAGAATTTAATGCATTTTGCAAGTCCTGTGTAAAATTAATTTCTATGATGGGGACAATAACTTGTATCCTAAAAGAAGCTTTCTCACTTTTTTTTTTACCGAAATCCACAAATGTTATGAAATAAAAAGACATATTTCAAATTCTTGAAGTGATTTCGTTCTTACCGGGTATGAAAGAACACTTGACAAGAGATGCGCAATACGTTGATCTTTTAGTAATTTAATTTTGGATGTAACACGTCTTCTGATTGGCTGAAATTTTTTGTCTATCAGCTCTAAGACATAATTTTTTCATGTGACCATTTTTTCATGATTTATTCCTTACAAATGGAATTTAGTATTAAATCATAAGTAATGATAGTAATATTTTTTTCTGTATATTCGAAATAACCTCAAAAATGTGGTGCACACTTTTAAATAACTCAGTGTGTGTACCACATTTTTGAGGTTATTTCTTCATAAACATAAAAAATAATTAACATCTGATATCAATCCCGAACTGTTTAAAATTGGAATTCGATTATTTGAGTTTTTTTTGTATATTCTATACGTTAATGCACGTATTGTTAGTTTTGCGTTAGTATTATTCATTTGTTGAGCTCTAAACATCGACTATCGTACTTCCTCTTATAACAAAGTTATGACTTCCTCCTGATATGAGAACTTGCTTAAGTATGAATAGTATAATAAGGGTTGTTTAATATCAGAGTTGATAAGTTCAGTCAAATCTAGACAAAAAAAGCACCATAATATTAAGTATGTTGAAACATTTTTTTTAGTGTAAATAATGACAAATACAATATCGAAATCCTGAATCCGACCTCTCTCCTTCTTTTCTGTACGTTACAAATTATTTATCACTGTACATTTTCAGGAGCCAGTAGTTCTCATTACGCGTTCTATGCGTATTTGTCACATGACTTACCAGAGCCTGGAGGAAATCATCATTTTGTTTACGACACTATCATGACAAACATTGGACATGCATACAGCAGCATAACTGGGACATTTACAGTCCCTCGTAATGGAATCTACTCCTTTACCTGGTCCACCCGAGTCGCGTGTTCCAAGGCACATACAACACAGCTTGTTGTCAATACGAGAGTACTTGGGAGTACTTACATCTGGTGTGGTTATAATACAGTGACTGGTCATGTCGTAACTCACGCTTCACAAGGCGATGCTGTGTATGTACGAACTCACTCTTCGCCAGGTCAAGGTGCGATAAAGAGTAGTGACGCAGGCAGATCTGCATTTTCAGGATTTTTAATTGCTTGATTTTAACATTAAAATCCGATTACACGGAATTAACAATCTTTACATATTAGCACAATATATCATCAGGTCTAAAAATTTATATTTGTTTGTTAATCATAATACAATGATAGCCTGCTCACTCACATGCCATTGGGGCATGGATCCCCTTTTAGAGTCTCGCTTGCTTTACTTATCATGATTGAATTTATGTTGAAAGTGTGTAATTATATGAAGGTTTTACTATATTTTTCAAATAAAATAAGCATTATCAATGATCATTGTTTATAAGTCAAGGTCATATGTCCAAACAGGCATGTACACCTTACAATCATACAATACATCAAATACCGGCATAGTTAACCAATTGCTGATCATTTAATTTTACATTCAGATATATTGATGACGTTCTTTCCGTCAACAATCCAAACTTTGCTGATTGGGTTCCATATTCATATCCCCCAGAACTAGAATTTAAAGAAACAACAGACACGGCTTCCTCCGCCTCATTTTTAGACTTGTACCTCGAATTTGACATAAGTGGTCATCTCAGTACCAGAATCTATGACTAGCAAGACGATTTTTATTTTGAAATCATGAATTTTTCACCTTAGCACCAACATACCAATTTCACCTGCATATGGGATATACATTTCCCAACTCATTCGGTATTCAAGAGCTTGCAACTGCTACTCAGACTTCATAAAACATCACCAGTGTCTGAGCAGAAAGTTGATGAACCAGGGTTATTTCAAAGAACGTCTCGTCTTTTTTCAAAAAAAAGTTCATCAGAGGATACCAATATCTTGTTGATAAATGTTCCATATCATCTTCACAAATAATACATGACGTTGTTTATAATCATTTAATTACGTGTTATAGTGTTCTTTTAATTTGTCTTTGTATATTTTTATCCTTTACTGCCCAGTCCGTTTTTATGCCCCTAGGTGGGGCATTATGTTTTTCGGTCTGTGCGTCCGTTCGTCCGTCCGTCCGTTCGTCCCGCTTCAGGTTAAAGTTTCTGGTCAAGGGAGTTTATGATGAAGTTGAAGTCCAATCAACTTGAAACCTAGTACTCATGTTCCCTATGATATGATCTTTCTAATCTTAATGCCAAATTAGAGTTTTGACCCCAATTTCACGGTCCATTGAACATAGAAAATGATAGTTCGAGTTGGGCATCCGTGTACTATGGACACATTCTTGTTGGTATATACTTCTGGCGCTGCTAGGTATTTATACATCCCGCTAAAGTGTTATTGTGCTATGGTAATTTTCGTATTCTTGTCTTTTATTTTTGTTTATATACTTTGTCTATAGAGTGTCTATATGCTATTTTGTTTTTCTTTGTTGAAATAGTTGTTTTATAGTGATTAAGATTATAACACAATGTTGCCTGCTGTTCCCTAATTTTGACATTTTTACCTGTTATGTCTGTTTGTTTTGCTCACACATTGTTGTCAATATAATGGAATTCTATGCGACTGTCATACAAGTGAGAGGTTTAGCTAGCTATAATACCATTTTCTACATAAGGAAATGCCTGTACCAAGTCTACATGAATATGATAGTTGTTTTCCATTTGTTTGGAGTGTTTTAGCTTTGATTTTGCCATTTGATAGGGGACTTTCCGTTTTGGGATTTCCTTGGGGTTCGGTGTTTTTATTATTTTACTTTTTACTACAACCAAGTCGATGTCAAAGTTTTTCCTAGAAGAAACTTTACTGCTGGTGGATTATTCCCCGAGGGCATCATTAACTTGGTAGCGTAATGTATGATGAATACAAAGAACAAATCGGCTATTACGTCGCCCAGGTTACCAAGGTCCTCTTCTGCTACACGGAACACTGTAGTATTTGATTTGTGCGTTCCACAGAATATCATTCGGGATATCCCTGAATTGACTTATATACAGCCAGAAGGTAATTATTACTTTCAAAATTCAGACACTTTTCAAAAATTAAAACCATGTACTGTTAATATTTCGACTGTTTAAAGACACCTGCTATACAGGTGAATCAACTATCATTTCTACTTGTAAACGTACAAAGGGAAAGAGGAGCACATATAAGACATGTGATATGTTAATCATCACTCCAGATTTCACTAGTAACTTAACAGGAAAAACTTATGCAAATTTTCATCTACAGTTTTTCGTTTTAAAACTGACGAAGTTCCTGTGGTGCCCGTACTAAAATATTTAGAAATATTTGGTTGCATGGATTGGTTTCGTGCTCAACAGCTGTCCGACAAGACAGGTCAATACGGATCAATACATCATACCCCCGGCCAGTACCGTTAATTGAAAATCTCGGCATAAGAAATGTACAATACCCCCCTGGTACTAAGAAATCGATATTTAAAGTACGAGAATTGCGATCAATATATGATACCGGCCTACCCAGAGTTATTCGTTCTATTTTTTTTAAATATGTACAACAGGACCTGTACAAACCAGTTCAAATTCTTGGAATCCCGGATGACGTAATTAAATCTGATTGGCTAAGATAGAACAGTGATGAAGGGATTTTCCACTTTCTATTTTGGACACGCCAAGAATTTTTTGTTACTAGTCCGTCGGGCATATTGGGTTAAACATTTTGATTGCCCGAGGCGTAAATGCTCTTGTCCCGGGCGTCGGGCTAGTGGATTTTTTAACCCCTGAAATTTATTATTTCACAGTCCAAACTTTTCTGATTGGGTTCCATTAATAGATCCTCCAGAACTAGAAATAAAAGAAACAATTAACAGACACAGCTACCTCCGCCTCATTTTTAGACTTATACCTCGAATTTGACATAAGTGGTCATCTCAGTACCAGAGTCTATGACAAGCGAGACGATTTTAATTTTAAAATTATAAATTTCCCCTACCTTAGCAGCAATATACCAACTTCACCTGCATAATGGATATACATTTCCCAACTCATTCGATATTCAAGAGCTTGCAGCTGCTACTCAGACTTTATAAAACGTCACCAGTGTCTGAGCCGAAATTTATGAACCAGGGTTATGTTAAAGAACGTCTCGTCCTTTTCCTAAAAAAATTTCATCGGAAGATATCAATACCTTTTTGATAATTATTCCGTATCAACTTTACAAATAATTCATGATGGTCTTAAAGTATAGATTATAGATACTGACGTTGTTTATCACCTTAATCACGTGTCACCGGGGGTATAGTGTTCTTTTAATTTGTCCTTGTATATTTTTATAACCTTTACTGTTTAGTCCATTTTTGGTATATACTTTTGGTGTGGCTACGTATTGATACATCCCGCTATTGTGTTATTGTGCGTGGTCATTTTTGTATTCTTGTCTTTCATGTATGCTTATGTGCTTTGTCTATAGAGTGTATATATGCTATTTTGTTTTCCTTTGCTGAAATAGTTATTTGTTTTGTTTGCTCACACAGTGTTGTCAATATAATGGAAATCTATGCGACTGTCATACAAGTGAGAGGTTTAGCTAGCTATAAAACCAGGTTTAATCCACCATTTTCTACATAAGGAAATGCCTGTACCAAGTCAGGAATATGACAGTTGTTTTCAATTGGTTTGGTTTGTTTTATAGCTTTTGATTTTGCCATCTGATAGGGGGACTTTACGTTTTGGGTTTTCCTTGGGGTTCGGTATTTTTGTTATTATATTTTTTTATAGGAACTATAGGAAACTGATGTCACTTATGATAGACAATGATATTTTCTATAAAGTTGCATTACTATCGGTACATCTCGGTTTGACGCGTCATGGTCCATAAATTTGAATTAATTAGCAATGTTGCTGTCCATCAGATTACATTTTTCTGAATTTTCTGCCGACAGGGGGGACATATTCCCTATGTAACAGTTTATTTTTCAAAGTATGAAGTAAGGGAAATAACTCTGGTTTGTTTAAGTCTTATAAATGCGTAGCTGTGTTCCATATAATACTGATTTATTTAAGTTTTTTTTCTTCTAAACTGATGTTTTATTCGAAATGAAAGCAAGGGACGACCACATTTTGCATGAGGCTCAGATATCTGTTTTCCCTGACTTACGATATTTAACAGGACATCGGTACATAATCTTTAGATTTTCCAATCAGTAAAGTCAAATATTACGTGTTTTATCTTCAATGTTCATGACTCTTGCATATTCAAAGCTACCTATAGAAATGGACACATCGTATTTGTATAACAAGTTTTTACTTCTTACACTGGTATTACATGTAACTTATTCAGACACCATATTAGATAGGTTGCAGAAACTGGAACAATATTCAACTTCTCAAAACGAAAAGATATCTTCACTGGAAAATGTCATCACACACCTAGAAAATACCGTCAGACATCTTGATAATGAAAACAGTGAATTACGATCTGTCCAAACCATATTAACGCCACTGTTATCTAGAAGAAGAGCACACCAGGACCAGTTAAATGTGAAAGATGCACGTAGACTCTTGCTAGGTAAGTTCGAATTATCTGTCGTTTATATAGTGGAAAAGAAAAAAAAAAACATGATGTATCAGTTCATAACACTGAATCACTGCACCTACATAAAATAACTAAAGCCCCAAAACAAAAACAAAATCCATTGCGTTTAACGCTGTCCTTCATTTCAAAGCCATAGGTGAAGACTTCAACATGAATAAAAACTATCACTCCACTGTAAGTTAAAGACGGCAAAAATGAGTGATCACGATGAAGTCTCGCCTATTATGACTAAATATTACATATGGTGTAGCATTCTCCTGTTTTCATTGGATATTACGATCACGTGTTTCAAATAATGATTTCATGTATCTGAAGCCTTGATTCTGTTTTTAAGTATATTGACGCCATGTTTCTAATTATACGTGTATTGACGGTCAATATTAAGAATCTGTGACGTCACACATAACAATCATGGCGGAAGCGCCGAAGAGTACGAAAAGAAAATTTGCAAGTAAACTGAAATGAGTTCCATTTGAATTCTTATTTGTTCTAAACAGATGATTTTGTTTACAATAAAACAAGTTAATCTTATTTATCAATATTTTCAATAGCATGTTAAATATCTTGCAAAATAAAATTTAAAAAAACACACAAAGAACATTGAAGTCCATTTTTCTAATACATTATTTACATATGTAAAATATAAATTAAGGACTTTCACTCAGTCAATACGTTATATATGGACCTGTTAGATTATATTGACACTCGGACTTCGTCCTCGGTCAATATAATCTGAACAGGTCCATATATAACGTATTGACCTCGTAAAAAGTCCATAATTGATAAATATTATGCCATTCGTGAGATAAAAGTCAAACTGCATTGAGGTATAGGCATCAAACGTGCAGGGGGCGATGTAATCATATGGAAAACTATCGTAATTAGCAACTATCTCGATACAAATAAAATTGGTAGGTTATGACACTGCAATTGGTGCACTAAGGGTCACAGTAACCAGATTGTTGACACGAAACAGATGAACATATATACAAAATAACATAGAATGAAAGCACACATTATCACTAAACTTGTAATAAAACAATACATAAAAGGAAAGATTAGTTTACCGATATTCATCGAGCGATTTCCATTTCGCTGAACTAGTATACGCCTCTGGGTGCGGGATTTAGTATACGCCTCTTGTTGATCAAATTACTTCCCTTAGCTTAAGATTGAAAATATAATTTATTATAGATTTGCGGATAATCCAGTCCTATTCCGTCATGTATCTAAAACTAACGGTCTCACTAATTAGCGACAAGAAGAATTTTAGCGACAAGAAGCGACAAGAAGCGTCAAGAAGCGACAAGAAGAATAAATTTAGCGACAAGAAGACTATTTAGCGACAAGAAAACTTAATAAAAATATTATTAAAATAAATATAATAAAAAAATATGCATTGACATTTTTATTTTAATATACGGAAAGTAAAGTGATTTTCATTTTTTATTTTAAATATATTGATAGATATTGATAAATATAGAAATTTCCCTGTCATAGTATGATATTAATTTTTACATGTTCTTGTGTTTTAGAACAATAATATATTTATTTTATAATTTTTTTAACACTCTCTTTGTCTAAAATATAATAAACTGACTGCATGCAAAATGCATATTATACGTGAATCAGTGTCCAGAAAAGATAATGTTACTAAAACGTGAATATTTTATTTGGGTATTGACTTATCAAACGATATGTATGATGTTTATGCATAGTTTAAAGTTGATTCAAGATTAAAGGTAATTAAAGACAATGTTGTGTGTTCAACAGTTGCTCACTATTTACAATTATTGTATCATTCTGGCGCGTGTAGTTGTATAGTCTGACGCGTGTTTAAAGTTATAGGTGTTAATTGAATGTTATTGTAGCAATACAATAAGGGACACACGTTCCTTCCTCCAACCATGATTCTAATTTGTTCATCCTTAAGCGTCATTATGCTTCTATGAAAAGAAGTAATTCTTACAAGAAAATAATCAGCTGGTTCGAAAAAAATGCCTGGCCATTCTCTTGAAACCATGAAGAAAGCAATAGCAGAATACATAGGTACCTATCCTATTAAACAAACAAAATATTGCTGATGATATATGCAAGCTGTCATCAATATTAATTCTTTGAAAGAAATTGTTCAGATCACAGGCAAACCTCAAAATGTTATCTTGACTCATTAATTTCTTCACTCTATCAATATAATAAAAAAAATGAAATATCTTTATTGCTGTCAATGCATATTTTTTTAATATATTTATTTTAATAATATTTTTTTTAAGTTTTCTTGTCGCTAAATAGTCTTCTTGTCGCTTCTTGTCGCTAAATTTATTCTTCTTGTCGCTTCTCGACGCTTCTTGTCGCTTCTTGACGCTTCTTGTCGCTAATTAGTGAGACCCAAAACTAATGTATCGTTAAAAACTTCCTTTGGCGGATATTTACAAAAATGCTGTGTAATTCTAAGGGAAAATGCTTAAAATTTGACTTTTTACGAAATGGGAAGGTTGAAATCATCATGTTTTTAAAAGAATTTGGCCGAAAACTTAAGAAAGCAGGTAAGTTAAAAGTTATTTAACTTTAAAATTCAACCTACGAGATGTTTCCCTATATGCGAACAAATCATGAACAATATCTTCTTGCATGTGTATTTCTGTTTTGATTCTTGCTATTTTACGATTTTACGTCATTTCATTTGATCTTATATAGCAATTACACAATGGTTACGCTTCCGATTTTTAAACTAAAAAGGCCGAAAGATTTCAGAGTAGACAATGTCCATTTGTACACGGACAGAAGCCTAAAAACATGTACAATTCACCTATATGCGAACAAATTGTTCATTCGACATAGGTATTTCCATATTGGCATTTTTATTAAAAGGGCTTATATAATCCTATTGTAATGGCTGCCGTCATGATAAGGCAAAATGGCCGCTATGCAAATTAGCAAATTACCCCAAATTTTGCCATATGATGCGTTGAAGACCCATTGGTCGCCTTGGGCTGTTTTCTGCTCTTAGGTCGAGTTGTGGTCTCTTGACACATTCCCCGTCTCTCTTCGAGACTCTATTCTATATATACTGAACACATGCGCAACCCATCTCCAATTAAGCGTCAAATTAATGGTTGCGTCCATACGGACACAAATGAGGTCAAATTGATCACCTGTATCTATTTACCTTTACATATGTTGCAGATGGACCATCAAATGGACAGTATGCTTTCTATGCGTTTATGTCACGTGACGAACCAGAACCTGGAGGACACCATCTTCTCGTATATGACAATGTCGTGACTAATGTAGGAAATGCATTTAACAATTTTACTGGTATATTCACAGTTCCTCGTTCAGGTATCTACTCTTTTACCTGGTCCACTAGAGTCGCATGTCACAAGGCACACACAACTGAATTAGTTATCAACACGAGGATTCTTGGCAGTACATACGTTTATTGTGGCTACAATACCGTGACTGGACATGTTGTCACCTCTGCTTCCCAAGGCGAAGCTATTTTTGTTCGGACTCATTTGACATCACCGGGACAAGGTGCGATAAAAAGTGATGAATTCGGTAGATCTGCATTTTCGGGATTCATGATTGGCTAAAGAAAGTCAGAAATTTCAATATTTTATTCATGTATGTTGTAAGGGAAATTCAAATATTTATAAAAGTCTTTAAGTTTTATTCTATAATAGTCACAGAGAGACAACAGTTTTACTTGAAGCAGACTACACTACTGTCTCAGGTAAGGGAAGGGTTGGCGCCTTCAAACATGTTTAAACCCGGCAAATTCTTTATGTTCCTGTCCTAGGTCAGTAGTAAACAATAGGAACTAAAAATAAATATGCAGAAAACAAAGGTTATGATATTTTCAAAAGGTCGACTGTCAAAGAATTTGAATTTTGAGCCTGTAGTTCAATGGTTGTTGTTGGTTCATGTCTGTCATATTAATTTTTTCGTAAATTGTTTTGTTATAAATTAGGCCGTTAGTTTTCTCAATCGAATTGTTACATATTTTTCATGTCGGGACCTTTTATAGCCGACTCATTGTTGAGGGCCATACGGTTGCTTATAATGGCTTACATCCAATTCATTTAAATTTTGGTGGATAGTTGTCTCATTGGCAAAAAAAATCTGTTTGAATCCTATAACACAATCGATGCTGTTATCGTAACGTTAAAAACATAATACCCTTACTATCGTAACGTTAAAAACATAATACCCTTACTATCGTAACGTTAAAAACATAATACCCTTACTATCGTAACGTTAAAAACATAATACCCTTACTATCGTAACGTTAAAAACATAATACCCTTACTATCGTAACGTTAAAAACATAATACCCAAACTCCGTACAGTGATCGTTTCCGTCGGTGTTATGCAGCTAACGCTTATTGTTACAAGTGCAGACATCATGGACATTTTGCCCGTATGTGTAGTTTTCACGTTAAGTCGTGTGAAAACCCAAAACCGAAGAAGAAATCAAAGTCAAAAATTCAAAGAGACAGCGACCGAATGAGAACGTTTATTGAGAAGAAACAAATGTCTCAATTTCCGTTTCAAGAACTCGAGGACAAGGAACTCTCCGCTTTAACGTGCCCCATACAGGACGAATCCGCGAAACTACACATTAACAAGTTGAAAGTGTCTAACCGAAACATCATCAAAGAAATCGCTGTGCTGAAGTGTGAAAATTCTAAATTGGATACCGTAGTGAAAGATAATGTAATGTTGAGTGACAGTTTGGACAAATTAAATTTGGAACGTTTAGAACATGGCCAGATAATTCAAAAGATCGAACATGAATTAGCCGAACATACAAGTCGAACTAAAAATTTTGAAAAAGAAATAAGTGGTTATACAGATAGAAATGAACATTTGGAAAGAGTAATAGTTCAACTGAAAGAGGAAAACCTAAATTTAACGAACACCAGACAACGCTTAACAATGGAGTTCAAAAATTCTGACATGCAGTACAATCGCATCTTAAATGATATGGAAGACGAAATTCAGAGACTTAAGGAAGAGAACGTAAACAGTAGACACGAGATTCAACATCTAGAAATAAAACATTCAAACCGAGATGTGCGTTCGACCCTTGCAATTTGCTCGCGTGGCAATTCGCAGCAACGTCATCGGCGAGGAGGAGGATACCCACGACGATAACAAAATTCATTCGGCAAACTCAGAGACCGAGTTTAGGTGGAGTAGTGGCGAATATAACCAGGAAGATTTGGACAAATGTGTAATAGAAATAAAGCTAATTCCGACAATATATTTTAAGTGCTATAGTGACAATTTATTAATCCGTTTATCAAACCTTTTACATTTCTTTGTGTGTAATTAATTACTATATATATATAAAAATATTAATTTTCGCGAACCATTTAGGTCACGGAAATTCCATTTTTTGCCATCAGTAAGGAGAGTTGTACAAATAATGTGATTACACAGAACCCCGATCAAATTCATCTTTTGCTAAATATATTTATCATTTTCTGTTTTATATCTCCTAACATCATTCCATTTTTCTCTAATTTCGATTAAAACTTGCCAAAACCTGCAGTAAAAATAGATGTATGCCCCAAATAAACATTCCCCGATTGGTTGAACTACTTTTGCGTCGATGTAAGCCTCGATGTAAAGCAACGCAAGCCTCGATGTAAAGCACACGCTTCCCAAGAGTAAGGAGAGTTGTACAAATAATGTGAATACACAGACTCCCGATCCAATTTATCTTTTGCTAAAAGTGTTCATCATTTTCTGTTTTGTATCTACCAACAACATTCCATTTTTCTATAATCGCGATTTAAACATGTCAAAACCTGCAGTAAAAATAGATGTATGCCCCAAGTAAACATTCCCCGATTGGATGAAAAGCTGTGGCCTTGATCTAAAGCAACGCAAGCACACGAAAAAATTTCCGTTGATATGTTGAACTTCGACCCCGGGCCGATTCACAAGGAGACTTTCTTGCGCTCAAATGTAATTTTAAGTGAAGTATACTGGGAAAGTAAAATTATATTCTTTTACAGAAATATTAACACATTTTATCATTAATGTATTGTCATGCTTCTGCATATTTACGCTGAGCTTTAGTTAAATATAATTCTACACAAATTTTGTTACGTCAAGCATTAAGAGTAAGAATATTTCGCGCCAAAACAAGAAAATCACCTGTATCACAAAATAAGTTGTCAGCATCTTTCTGAAATTTTCCAATAGAAAATAGCGTTTAGTGTAGAGAAATTTTGGTAAGTATTACTAATTAATGTTAAGGTTCTCCAGAGGTGGTTCTTTAGACCTTCTTGACGGTCAATTTAATCCCATTTATCAATTATCCCGGATGACAGAAATTATGGCAACCCAGTCGATACACCTTATCGCTATTCCCGCTTGACCCGAGAATCTGTCCCGCTCGAACTTTTGTTCTATTGTTAAATATATGTTTGTCGTAATGGAAATCACTCTGACGATGACAAGTTAATCCTTTGGACACTAATCCTTTGCTATAGTAAATGTTTTCTATATATGCTTTTGTATGTTATTTTGTAGTCAGTTTAGGTCTTAGGTCTGGTACTGTCCGGACCTTGCTAATAAAGTTTAAAGTATTGGTATTCCGTCTTTGAATTACTATAACACGGAAAACGCCCGGTTATATATACGTCAAAAGGATAGCAACATTCTATTAGAATGAAATATGTTTTGAGTAATATATTCTAAAAAACAATATACTATTATTTGAATGCATCTTTCAGTATACCTATGTTAAAAATCCAAACCAAGTAAGCTGTGTACTAATATAAACTGACCCGATATGGTTTTGCTTTTTACTTTTAAATTCTATCGATCATCTATCTTATCGTTGCAATGTTTGACTTTTTCCTGTGGATTTTTAAAGGTTTTGCTCTAAGGATACAAGATTTTCAGGATTTTATTATCCTCTTTTAACCTTGATCAGTGGCATACAAATGTCCAGAAAAGTCGAATAACAGTTAAGAAAATAAATACAATATTGGTATGACAGATGGAGAAAACACAGGTACCAGTCCAAATAAAACAAAAGTCTAGACAGCGGATACACTGGGCTTTACTTCCATGTATATATCATATACTGCATTTCCTTTGAAATTATAATGTTTCTTCGGTAATGTTCAAAATAAGACTATTGAAACATCACTGGCAATGTAGCTTTGAATGTGTACAAAATAATTAATCAGGGAATGAACGACTGGTTAAATTTTTAAAGCTGGTAAACATTGGTCGTACTTTCAATGAATCTACAACAGCCATCATCGGAACATTAACTCATACGGCTAGAGCATCCGCCACGTTCTTATCTATATAAACAGAATAATAAAATGATTTTTTTCAAGCAATTGTCATTTAAAGACTTTAAAATGGTTGTATGAGTGTACATCTGACAGGGTTCATCTGACCTTGACCTCTTGGTCAATGTTAAGGTTTCGTGGTTCGGTCAATTTCTCGGATACTATAAGCAATTGGTCAACTATACTTGGTGTTTGGAAGGATTGTAAGGTGAACATGCCCATTTAGCAGGGTTCGTCTGACCTTGACTTAATTTTCATGGTTAGGTTTTCGTGGTTTGATTTGTTTTTCTTACACTATAAACTATTGGTTAACTTTATTTGGTGCAAGGAATAGTTGTAAGGCGCAACTGTCCGTATGTCAAGGTTCATCTGCGCTGGACCTCTTTGTTTATCATTTTAACTATTACATTGTTACCTCTACAGTTCAATTTTAAAGTAAATTGCCTAAGCTCTTAATATGATTCCAAAAAATGGAATATATTCCTATAACGAGTTGATTTTTTAGATCTTGTATTGCTGATCAATTTTGTTCAACCGTTTATATCTGACTATTATAGTTATTAATATAACTGCAGAATTAAAAAAGAGTGCACACGCTGAAATGTCTCGCCAGACAGACATCTGCACCTTAAAATCATTGCATACACGAATTGAAGTGGGCTTTTTGCTTATACCATCTGAGAAATAGGCAAATCCACAAACTAGAGTGCACACGCTTAATGTCTCGCCTGCTTTACTGACCATTGATTTTATGTTGAAAATCTTAAAGATAAAGGTTTTACTAAAAGCATTACAGAAACTTAACATTTTGTTAGATCTATGACAATGAGGTCAAGGTCAAATAAATCGTGTCAGACAGACATATACACCTTACAATTTTTTTATACACCAAATATAGTTGACCTATTGCGTATGCTAATTGAAAAACAGACCAAAACACAAAAACTTAACATTGACCAATAAACCATGAAATAGAGGTCAAGGTCAGATGAAACCTGCCATACTGACATGTACTCATTACAACCATTCCATACACCAAATATAATTGACCTACTGCTTATAGTAATTGAGAAACGGACCTTATCATGTAACTTTAACCTTGATCACTGGTCCATGAAATGAGGTCGAGGTCAGGTGAACTCTGTCTGACAAACAAGTAGACGTTGCAAGGAACCCATATACCAAATATAGTTATCCTATTTCTAATATTAAGTGATAAATTAACATGACAAAAAAACTCAATTTTTTTTTCAAGCTGTCGCTGAACAATGAAAATGAGGTCAAGGACAATGGACATATGATTGACAGAAACTTCGTAACATAAGGTATCTGCATACAAGATATGAAGCGTCCAGGTCTTCTACCTTCTGAAATATAAAGCTTTATACAAATAGTTTACGCCGCCGTCGGATAGTAATACCTATGTCTCGCATACTGCGACTTTCGTCCCAGGAGAGACAAAAACGTAACATTGACCAATGATAATGAGGTCAAGGTCGGTCAGGTGAAAGCTGCCAATCGGATACGAACACCTTACAATTATCCACATACCAAGTATAGTTGTCCTATTGCTTATATAAATAGTATCTGAGATACGGACTTGACCACGAAAACTTGGATGGAGAGTTGTCTCATTGGCACTCATACCACATCTTCTTATATCTATTAACCTTGATAACTGAACCATGATAAAAGGTGGAGGTCAGGTGAACCCTGTCTGACAGACCTGCAAGGATCACATATATATGTAGTGATGTTCCAAATAAAGTTATTCTATTACTTATAAAAAGTGAATTCTTCAAATGAAAAAAAATAAAAATTCTTAAGCAGTCGCTGAACCATGAAAGGTCAAGGACAATGGACATTTGACCAAACTACATAACATAAGGCATCTACATACAAGGTATGAAGCATCCACGTCTTCTACCTTCTGAAATATAAAGCTTTATACAAATATAGTACACGCCATCGCCTCCCGAATAGAAATCCCACTAAATGTCTCGCATTCTGTGACCGTCCTCTGATGCGAGACAAAAACCGTTCAAAAAGGTCGAAAATCGTCTTTTTAATAATTAAGGAATGACTGTAATATTTTTTCTGTCTATTAAGAAATAACATCAAAAATGTGGTGCACACTGAATAACCCGCGTAGCGGGTTATTTTAAAGTGTGCACCACATTTTTTATAATAACTAGGCCTATTGATGAAGAATTAAAATATAAATATATCAATATATACATGAATAATTTTCATATTTGATTATATGAAAATAATGCATCTAAAGTGACCATCCCAAGCCAGAGCCTCTAATCCCAAGCTTTAACTGCCGAAACACTAAAATAGTGATCAATAGTATGTGTTGGGTCCTATCATGCAATTTGGGATGCGTGGTTGCATGGGTGTTTTATAATAACAAAACTCAATGAAAATCAACAAAGCAATTAAATAACTTTTTCTAGTAAAGGCCCGGTTTTGGCCCAAGAAAATAAAATTTTTGACTATTTCAAATTGGCACATAATGTTTAAAAATGCATAGAGTGAAGAAATATAAATGAAAAACATAAGATTGGTTATATGATGACGTCACAGTTACGTCATAATATGTACCGTTTTCATGAAAAAGATGAAAAATGCAGAATTTGTGCAATTTTCCATCGTTATTTCCATTACGGAAACATCGTGCGCAGCCAAGAAACAACAAAATAATTTAAGAGAAGCTTTATTATAACTATTGAAATAATCTCACCAAATATAAAGTTGTTACTTGGGTGCGCACATACTTTGCCAATCTTAAATATACTTAGAATTTGATGAAAAACAAGAAAATTCAAGAAATTTTATAAAATATACAAATTTGATCAAATTTCGTCATGGTTTGTTGCCATGGTAGCTCGTTTAATGTGAAATTTGTTTTTATTTTCTTAAAACCTTGTACCTTAGTCTAGTTATGACAAATTTAAGGATATGTATGATAACTTTTAAATTTGCAGTAATATTTGGGCCAAATAAGGGGCTTATTGCCCCTACTCCTTTTTTTTTGGCAATTATATCAAGTGAGATGTAAATATTTCTGTACTTAACTTTTAATTTTCACATTTTTTTTTCATTTTTCATTTTCAAAATTCAATATCCCTAAAAATGCACCAATATCCCATATCCCATTTATTTTTAGGACAAATATCCCATATCCCTAAAATTAAAATGGCAAATATCCCGTATCCCAATATACCCTATACAAGCCTCCCAATTGAAAACAGGTAATTCGGCAGGACCGGACGAAATTTTAAACGGATTTATCGAAAAATACCTTTCTCGTGCTTGGTAAATCATTTCTTAAATAGTTGAACCTTATTTTAAAAACGGGTAAATATTCAAACGCATTGAAAAAAAATTTCCTGATAGCTCTTCATAAATCAGGAGATCGAAATGTCTTCCAGAAATATTTAATGCAATTTTGAATAACAGTTTGAAAAAATAATAGATGGGCAACTATAATTAAAAATCGGTTCAGAGAAAGAAATCGAACATCTGATATCATATTTGCTTTTAAATCTTTAATTATTAAATACATACATAAAGAAAAAAAAAGGTTTTGTTGACCTCTGTAAAGCTTTTGTATCGTTGTGGAGAAAAAAAGCCTATACGGTATGGGTTTTTTGAACTTTTTTTCGTTGTTGAAGGCCAAACGGTTGCCTATACTTGCTTATATCCACCGGTTATTTGAATTTTGTTGAATAGTTGACAATCGTGCAACATCTTCTTATTATCCATTATTCCTATATTTTGTACAAACTACTGAAAATCGGGTGTTGGAAAATATGTTTTAAATGTTATAACAGAGCACTCTAAGAGAAAAGAATCTTCTATCAAATATAAAAACAAATTTTCAGAATATTTAATTTTTTCAAGAGGGGTAAAACAAGGGGATTCATTGCTACATTATTTAATATTTCTATAAATGATGTAATTAAAGAATAAGATGATAAAAATTACAGAATAATTAAAACAATTAAAATGTTAATGTAATAATTGACAACTAAATTTAATTATAATTAAAACTAAAACTAAGACTATAGTTTTATGTCGTATTGTTGTGTATTCCATATTGGCTAGAGGTAAACGGGGAGGGTTGAGATCTCACAAAACATGATTAACCCCGACGCATTTGTGCGCCTGTCCCAAGTCAGGAACCTCTAGTTTGTGTTAGTGGTTTTAAATTTTGGTTCATTTATATGGTTCGAAGTTTAGTGTGGAGTCCATTTCGCTGAATTAGTATTCATTATTGTTTAGGGGTCAGCTGAAGCCTGCCTCCGGGTGCGGAATTTTCTCACTGCGTTGAAGACCCTTTGGTTGCATTGGGTTGTTTTCTGCTCTTTGTTCGGGTTGTTGTCTCTTTGACACATTCCTCGTTTCAATCCTCAATTCTATTATATAGTAAAACTACTCTGAAATGGTTCCCGCATTTGTAATATGCAAATATATTCCAATGTCAGGTACAAATGAAAAACAATTTTGGGCATGTTGATTTAAAATAATGGAAATTTTTCTCACCGGGTAATAGAATGAATTAAAGCAAAAACAGTTCACTTTGGTATGAAGTCATATACTAGTTCATCATATAAATGAAATACGATAATATAATGGGCCAAGTGAGCTTTTTCCTTTTCTCATCACTTGGCGTCCGTCGACGTCGTCCGTCGTCGTCGTTCGTCAACTATT
Source organism: Mytilus californianus (assembly GCF_021869535.1). Taxonomy (NCBI): domain Eukaryota; kingdom Metazoa; phylum Mollusca; class Bivalvia; order Mytilida; family Mytilidae; genus Mytilus; species Mytilus californianus. The sequence continues at coordinate 3,920,625 of NW_026262679.1, read as the reverse complement.
ACAAAAATCTTCTCCTCTGAAACTAGTGGACCACTTTTAACCAAACTTGGCCACAATCATCATTTGGGTATCTAGTTTAAAATATGTGTCCGATGACCCCGCTTGCCAACCTAGATGGCCGACATGGCTAAAAATAGAACATAGGGGTAAAATGCAAGTTTTGTCTATTATTTTGAAAACCGTTATGAATAGAGAAATTCGGACAGGGGCAGAAATATTTACAATGTTGGGCTCTACCAATTGGTATTTTACGTCAAAACTGTCAGGGGATTTCTTATAGGAGTTATTGCCCTTAAAAGACAAATTTTACCGTTTTTTTTTTATATTTTTGTCTCATCTTGAAATATATATAGAGAAACTTTAAAATGCAAAAATGATCAGCAAGGTCAGATCTACAATTGAAATCGCCAGTTCACTCCTTATTAGAGTTATTGCCCTTTGTTGACGAATTTTACTATTTTCGGGTGTTTTTTGCCTTATTTCTTAAACTCATAATAGATAGATAGAATCTTAGATAAGCAAAAATGATAAGCAAGACAAGATCTACAATTAAGATCAATGGAGGAAATTGTCCGATGACTCCTTATTGGAGTTATTGCCCTTTATTGACGATTTTTACCAATTATTTTGCGTTTTGCCTTCTACATTTGTTCTATGATAAAAAATTATAAAAGATAAATAGAAACTTTGAATAACAAAAATGATCAGCAAGGCAAGATCTACAAAGAAGTCAAATTTTGCAGATAAAGTTAGTAGACTGTCACTGACTCTTTATAGGAGTGATTGACCTTAAATGAGGATTTTTTTAACCCTTTTTTGTGTTTTGAGCAAAAACGAAAAAAGTAGACAGAGAGAAACTAAACAGACAAAACGATCTTTGGAGCCTCTTGTTGCTTATTTTCTTGAAAACTGTAATAGATAAATAGAAGCTTTAAATAGCACAAATGATCAGCAAGACAAGATCTACAAATGTGCCATAATGGCCGAAATCTTCAGTCGACTCGTTATTTGAGTTTTGCCCTTAAATGATATTGTTTATTCAATTTTCGCCTATTATTTTGTAAATAATAATAGATGAATAGAAACTTTAAAAAGGAAAAATTATCAGCAGGATAATTTCTACAAACATGTCAACATGACTGAAATTGTCAGTTAACTCTTGATAGAATTATTACACTTTTATGATGATTTTTACTCTAAATTGACCATTGTTAAAGATGCAGGTGAGCGACACATGCTCTTTAGAGCCTCTAGTTTTATACTTGTATTATATATTTTAGCAACACTGAATAATTTAGGAAAATAATAAAACTCTTTGCATTACATTGATAAAACACCTATAGAAAAGTGACTTCTAGTACATGTTTGCAAATATAAGAAAAGCTTCATCAAATTCAGGTGCAAGCGGTGATTTGGGAAGACTTCCTCTGGAAGTTATATTGAATATCAATCTATAATGTATATAATTAGATTATATTCTATACTATAATCCATTAATCGTCCTGCTAAAGAGTCAATTGTATTAACTCAAAACCTTGACTCTTTAGGAACTTACAGTTGTTTTTCATACTCAAATAATGTGGTAGAGGAAACTGGTCTAGATTTGAATACATTGAAACATTATTCCTCACAGAAAAAACTTTAACTATAAGAGAACAAATAAAGTTAAATTGATGCATTTATGAAAAATTAATAAATATTAAACTAGCAGATATAGAAGACAACAGCAAATTTTATAGTTAGATAAACATGTTAGAATAATAATTTTGAAATAAAATATCTTGTTTGATCCAAATTTGAATTTATAGAGCCGATAATTTTTTTTAGAATACGTGACTATTATTGATTTAAAAAAAAACGGTATATATGCTAAGATACACAGAGAAGATCGATTATGCTAAAAATGCAAATCGAAATGAAGATGAAATTCATTTCTTTTTACATTGTGGAATTAACGATCTATATGAAAAGTCTATTTTTTTTTGATAAACTGATATATATGAAACGAAATATATCCTCAACCCTTTATCATACATTTAGGTAAATAAGTTTTGTTCCTTTAAAAACAGTCAACAGACCTGAGAACAGGGGACTTGAAATTTTGAGAGCCAATCAAGGCTGTTTAAGTACCGAAACACATGAAGAGCTATATAACCAATAGGGACCTAAAATAATTGCTAAATAAATGCAAGGTCAACTTTGACTGTGGAAACTAAGTTTCTTAATAATTTCTTAATTTATAAACGGACAATTTAAGAAGTTTAACTTGCAGATTTACATAAATAGAAAATCAACTGATTTAACTATGAAAACTATAGACGTGATGGTAACAATCAAAAAGGTATGAGCAAAATACGAAATGTGTTGTTCCCATGATCAAAATATCTTATTTTTTGATCACATAATTAAAAAACTTTTTGCATGAAGAAAGAATCTGCACAATGTTTTAAAGGGTTGCTAGCATATTGACACGGCTAACATATGTTAGCGTTCACAAAAATACAGAATTTTTTACTTCTTTTTCTCGATTGTGACATCACCGAATGAGGATCAGCACCTATTTTGTACAAACCATGAGTAATACGACAGGTTCCACATGTGAAAGGATCAGCTTGTCCTTCCGGAGCATCTGAGATCACCCCAGATTTTGGTGGGTTTTGTGTTGCATGGTCTTTAATTTCCGCTATGTTGTGTTTTGTAGACTGATATTGTTTCTTCGCCTTTTGAGGTCTTTTTATTGTAGGGGTGTTGTGGGGTTCTCTTCGAAATATGATTTTTGAGATTCTATTTGGTATCTTCCGCCTTTTTTTTTTTTTTTTTACTTCACCGATAAATTTTATCAAGTCAACAAAAAATATATAATTTTGCTTAAAGGGGCACTAGCTACGAGATATATAAAAAATCGAAAGTATGATTTTTTTTTGTTCAATCATAAATGAAAGTGAAAAATGAAATAATAATTCGCTTTTAGCAACCAGAATTGTTCAATTTTGTCAAATTTAGCTAAGAAACATTGATGACGAATTATTCACTTGCAAGTGAATAATTCGACCTGATTGAATCCGTATTCATGTGAACCTCAATTTAACCTCTTAGCTAGAGATCGGTAACGCATGCATTGTCCGTGTTGAGTTATCTAAAGGAAAAGAATATTAACATTGAAAGTGAAAGAAGGTAAATCATTTGATTGACTGATTCGATTCACAAAAACTCATTCGTATACAGGTAAAAACGATGATTAAAATATATTTTCAATCTATAATATGAAATTAAACATTCCTAGAAAAATTCATTTGCACGACTTAGATATCTATTTTATCTATATTTATGTTTTTATCGCTTATATGGTCATCAGAGGTCGTCTGAGGTCAACACGATAGTTAATTAGATGGCGTCTAGACTAAAATACATTAAAACGAAGATACATGTTATCGACCCTGTGCCCTGTAAATTGTAAATTTCAGACTTTTTATAATTTGGATAAATGATTTACATGGTTATAAATCAGATATGAGAATTTGAATCAAATCGATGAACATGAATTTGACAGCTAGTGACCCTTTAACTTTCTCTTCTTTTTCAGGTAAAATAATGAAACTTACTGCATTACTTGTACTACTGTTTATTTTGTCTGGAAACAGTGAATCAGCCTTAGTGGATCCATGTTGTTTTCAATGCACCTGTACGAGGAACAACCATTTACTGATTACCAATTGTTCAAATTTAGAACTATCAGAACTTCCAACTTTTCCATCAAACGTTAATTTTCTTGATCTAAGTTTTAACCTATTCGGAATACTGATTGCTAAAGACTTTGAAAATCTACATCACCTTATACAACTGAATCTAAGTGACAATAACATGTTTCTTCTTCGCCAAGATGCTTTTTACGGACTAACTAAATTACAAAGGCTTCATCTCAACGACAATGAACTGTCCTATAACTTGAAAACCTTTCCAAGACTCGTTTTCAAACCTTTGAAATCACCAAAACATTTGAATGTCGCAAATAATAAAGGTGCAAAAAAGTTTCCAGGTGAAGTAATTTCATACCTACCAAATTTGAAAAGTCTCGTAATAGATGCTAGAATAACAGAACCAAATGAAACAGCATTTGGAAAAGGATTCTTACCATTAACCCATCTTCAAAAGCTTACTATTCGTTACTGCAACATGCACTTCAGTAACTATACCTTTAAAAATTTGTTACATCTGAAATCAATTAACCTTTATCACTGTACGATAAAGTCTTATAAGTATGGTACATTATGCGGAAGACATCTCAAGTTTCTAAATCTAAATAGGGTACAGGAACATGAAAATTATATAAAAGCACAAAAATGTCAGTATTCACCTCTGAAACTAACAAAACCTTTAAATAGACTTATCAAGAAGGGATATAGTTACGATACTGTTGTCAGGTCATTAAAGATTGCATATTTTGGCGTTAATATTGATTCACTTATAGGGTCTTTGCATCGTCACTAAACACATTTATTTAAAAACCAGTTGTTGGCATGACACGGGTTATGTTCTTCTCATATATGTTATGATGGTATGATACTAAACCCCTTACGGGAAGGATTGTGCCTGATATTCATATGATGAAGACATAATCTTTCAATCAGTTTAATTGAAGTCTGGAGCTGGCATGTCAGTTAACTGCTAGTAGTCTGTTGTTATTTATGTATTATTGTCATTTTGTTTATTTTCTTTGGTTACATCTTCTGACATCAGACTCGGACTTCTCTTGAACTGAATTTTAATGTGCGTATTGTTATGCGTTTACTTTTCTACATTGGCTAGAGGTATAGGGGGAGGGTTGAGATCTCATAAACATGTTTAACCCCGCCGCATTTTTGCGCCTGTCCCAAGTCAGGAGCCTCTAGCCTTTGTTAGTCTTGTATTATTTTTAATTTTAGTTTCTTGTGTACAATTTGGAGTTAAGTATGGCGTTCATTATCACTGAACTAGTATATATATTTGTTTAGGGGCCAGCTGAAGGACGCCTCCGGGTGCGGGAATTTCTCGCTGCATTGAAGACCTGTTGGTGACCTTCTGCTGTTGTCTGTTCTATGGTCGGGTTGTTGTCTCTTTGACACATTCCCCATTTCCATTCTCAATTTTATCATAATGGATGATATTAAAAATACTACAGTGGACGTTTTAAGGATGAATCATTTTTTTCGTGGTCAGTTTAATTCCTTAAGTTATATACTTAAAACACTGAATAAGACTGCCATTCAAAAGCTGTACATAAACGGGAATGACATTTCTAATGTCCAATTACCGGTATATCATGGAAACTTTATTATTCTTCCTAAATCTTTGTTGCATTTAGATCTATCTAAAAATGAGTTGTGTTACTTAGTATTGGTAATGCCAAATTTAATTTTCTTGAATTTAAATGGAAATCGGTTAGGTAGTTCTTTGCAATGGTACAGATACAGTCACTCCATTATAACAAAACTTAAAGGTTTTTATCTATCAGATAACGGAATTGACAGACTGGTTTTTTTCAATTTTTCATGGACATCCTCAGTTAGAAGTTATTGATCTGAGCAGAAATGCATTAGCTGACATCACGTTTGACCTTGCGCATTTACAAAATTTGAAAATGCTTGATCTTTCAAGTAACAGAATAAGTTCTTTAAGTCAAATGTCAATAAAAAGTATCAATGAAATATTTAAGAATTCCGATTTAAAAATTAACTTGTCCAAAAATGTGTTGCAATGTAGCTGTGAAACTTATCAATTTCTAACATGGATGGCAGAAAACAGTGATCATTTTATGCCAAGCAATGAATATATGTGCAGGTTTTCAAATGGTTCTATCTTAGAGATTGAACAGTTTAAACATACATTTTTACAAATATTGAGAGAATGTGAAACCCATGCTGTGCTTATAATTTGTATTTCAATTGCCATTTTTGCTATGCTGACAGTAACTATCGTGGGATTAGTATATCGATACCGTTGGAGGATTCGTTACTTGTACTACATGACAAAAAGCAAATATAAACAATACAAACCTGCTGATAACTGTTATCAACACAAGTATGGTGCTTTTATTTCATATGCAGACAGTGAGCAAGATTTTGTTCTGAATGACTGCATTGCAAACTTAGAACAACACGGAAACAAAACACTTTGCATACATCAGCGAGATTTTTTACCAGGAGAAGAAATAGCAAATAACATTACAAATGCAATTCATGAAAGAAGAAAAACTATCTGTGTTATAACTAGATCTTTTCTGGATTCATATTACTGCATGTTCGAATACAATATGGCCAGAATGGAAAGTATTTATTCTAGAAATGGACAAAATATTTTATTTTTAGTATTCTATGAACAGATACGTCCAAATGAGCTTCCATTAATTATGTTAGAACTTGTGCAGCAACACTCCTACATAGAATATCCAAATGATGAACAAGGAAATATAGTTTTCTGGGCCAAACTACTTGAAGCTATTGGTTAACTGCAGACCATGTGATGATAGAACTTGCACAGCTCAATCCATCACACAATATCAAATTGATAAACGAGGGAATATTGTCTTCTGTGGAATGCTGACATGGATCTTCGATGATAGTGTGTTTTATTTGTTGTATACAAACTAAGAAACACAAACGATTTTAACGCTAACGGTTCGAAATCCTGTCAAAAATCATATTTGTCTGTGCACAAGGTCATGTTTTCCTATAATGTGTATGACGTCATTAAATCCATTGGATGTTAGACTGGTACCCGGCCGTTATTACGCTAAATCCATTGGATGTTAGACTGGTACCCGGCCGTTATTTGACAAGTTTGTTAATATTTGTATATTCCGAAGGCATACTGAATATTTTTTTTGTTTTGTACATAAATCAGAAAGTTAGTTTTTGTCATCCGCGCGACGTGTTGTGGGGGTTTCAAATACCGGGCGTCTGTCCGTCCGTCCGTACGTTCGGTCTTGTAAGCGCTCTCGTATATGTACAGTTCTTGGCAATCGTACCACATATCCCTATTTTAAATAGTAGTTGTTTTCAAAGGGTTTGAACAACACTAATGTTTGATAAAAAAATAAAAATTCCGGTGTATGATGTTAAAGTACTTTAAGAGTATTTTATCTGTGTGTAATATTGAAACTGATAACATGTAAGTTCTTGTAATAAATTGCTTCATTTTGTATTTTGTTTGTATTTTTTGTGTTGTGGAAACGGTTTATTTTGTTTTGCGATAAATTGTCATTTCATGACTATATAATTAAACCTAATATTTCATGACTATATAATTAAACCTAATATTTCATGACTATATAATTAAACCTAATATTTCATGACTATATAATTAAACCTAATATTAGTTAGATTATATTACTAATCAATATCCACTCGCAGTAGCACATGTGCATGTCCGGTGAACCAAGAAATATGGGTAAAAACCCTTTAATTTTCTGTGAATTGTGGGACTAGCGATGACATTTTAAATTTCATGTAAATGGAGCGATAATTTAGCTTGAACGTTTTCATAAAAAAGGAGGTCAATTTAGTTTTACAGGTTTCAAAAATTTTACTTTTTCGATTTTTAATTAAAGATCGACATGTCTAGGATGTATGTAAAATCTTACAAAAACCCGTGACATTTCTCATTTACGTATAGGTTACTTGGCCTTAAGCTAACAAAATAAAATCAGATGCAAAAGCAAAGCAAAGATCATGAATCTTCACCGGTAAAATTGCTTTATCAGTTAGGTAAATTAATATGTTTGTGTCAAAATCCTTCTTTAGAAATCTGTGTCCTTAATTATCATTGCCCACGGTAATTATTGTAGCTCATATACTGGTTACTGACGTGTTGCTATACACATTCCAAATTTTGAATATCAATTTTGTTTAACGTTTTTTTCTACATGTAGTACTGCAACAACAGAGTTTAACTAATTTTGATACCAATTTTCTGCGCACTGACGATTTTCTTTTAAGTTCAAATATTAAATCCAGGTTTAATGCCAATTCATATTAAAACCTATTATTCAAAATGTACGTAATATTAAAAGCAAATACATTATTCAGTATCAACTTAATGTTTTAAAAATAATATTCCTTGTAACACAAAATTTAAATGCTAATTAGTTTAACACTAAAGTATTATCCACAAGGAAATGGAATTGGGGATTCAAGTGGGAGTTTATCAAAGGCACAACCGGGTATCAAACGACATAAACAACCAAATGACATCTATAGAGGTAAGCATACCGTCTTCACAAATAGACAAGTACCTAAACAATAGGCAAGACTTCCCTTTGAACCCCCCTTCATTTCTTCGCTTATTCCGTCATTAAGAGTGGTTCACAATGAAGTCTTTCCCAGTATATCTTGTATTGCTGATCATTTTTGATATTTATAGTATCTACCGATCTATCATAGTGTTCGAGATAATAGGCAAACACTAGAAATGAGTTCCAGAACGTCATTTAAGGGCAATAACTCCTATAATGAGTCATCAAACAGCTACGGTCATCATTGACATTTTAGCAGATCTTGAGTTACTAACTTTATTCTTTCCGTTTTTGGAATAGTAGGCAAAAACTCGAAAATAAGTAAAAAGAATATCATGAAAGGGCAATAATTCCATTAAACAGTCTTCCAATGGTTTCAGTTATATTGACTTTGTAGATTTTCTGTGTTTGAACAACCAATGTAAAAATTGTAATCTGTCAATCTATCAAGCTATCTGTATCTCAGATACTACAAGTAGAAGGTCAACTATATGTGGTGTAAAGAATGATTGTAATGAGCAAATGCCAGTCTGGCAGGTTTCGTCTGATCTTGATCTAATTTTTATGGTTCAATGGTCAATGTTTTAAGTTTTTGTGTTTTGGTCTGTTTTTCAAATACTATAAGCAGTTGATTAACTATATTTGGTGTGTGGAATGATTGTAAGGTGTACATGTCTGTCTGGGAGGTATCATCTGACCTTGACCTCATGTTCATAGTTCATTGTTAAGTTTCTGTAGTTTGGTCCTCTTCTCAGATACTTTAATAGGTCAATTATAATTGGTGTATGGAATGATTGTAGAGTTGACATGACTGGCTGGCAGGGTTCATCTTACTTTGGCCCCATTTTCATGGTTCATTGGTTAATATTTAGTTTTTCTGGTTAAGCCAGTTTCGTAGATAATATAAGCAATAGAACCACAGGCACTTGTCTCATAATTTGTTTTTCCTTCTATATACCTTAATATATAAAGGTATATATAAAAAAAATTCTGAGACAAGTGCCTGTGAATAGAACAACTATATTTGATGCATTGAATGATTGCAAGGTGTACATGTCTGTCTTTCATGTATCATCTGACCTTGACCCCATTTTCATGGTTCATTGGACGATGTTTAGGTTTCACAGTTTGGTTTGTTTCTTTGATACTATAAAGGTCAACATTCTGTGTACGGAATGATTTGAAGGTGTACATGTATTTCTGCCATGGGTTATCTGACCTTGACCTTATTGTCATCGATCATTGATTCTGTTAAGCTTATGTAATAACAGTAAAACCTTTATTTTGGTCAGTACAGCAGGCGAAACATTTCAGCGTGTGCACTATTGTAAAATTCCATTTACTTAGCCATGTTGGCAGTTTTTTTTTTTAATTTAAACTCTTTGTTAGTAATTCCTAGTTGAAGACATAAGTTTGTCATAGTTACCGGTATCTCACATTGAGTGCATGAGGTCATTGATTCAATCCCTAGCTTGTTCAAATCTAAGATTTCAAAATTTGTATATTTTACTTCTCTGCCAAGTGCACCGTGAATACTAGTATATACTATTATAGGAGCAAAAAACAAAGCTTAATTGGCATGGAGTCAGGAGTAGGGTGATCCCCATCAATTTGAGGTTTACTTGAAGGCCTGTTGTGACACTAAAAAGTGCAAGAACAGGTTGTCTGGATGAGAACTTTTGCTGGAACTTGACCAAAACTTTGATAGATTATATCATGTTTCATCATAAGAGGAAGATACTTCTTTATTTAAGAAGTCTAAGGTCAAGGTCACACATACTGAAAATAGACAAACTATTGCAGAATAAGGGTTTTGAATATCTACTCTTAAGGATAAGATTCAAATTTTGATATATGGTCATAAATTATAGGTAGAAGATCCAACTTTTAGGGGGAGTCAACAACTGCAAGGTCTATTTCTATTGGTCACAGATATTATTAAAAAAGACAAAAGATTTGTGTAGAAAATGGGTATCTGGAATATTAATATTGGTATTGACTGGTCAATTGGATTGATCATTCTCGACTTGGATTGGATCAAACTTGGGTAAAATGGTCAAAACCATGCTGTTTATAGTTGTCTTATATTAAAAAAAAAGATCAATATTGCTGTATTCTGCAGTAAACCTAGGACACAGTATACTAGCTATATCCCCAGTGTAAACCCTTCCAGACCCTCGTATAAAGTTATATGTCTTTGGTTGAAATTACACACTTCAACTCTATTTACTGCAAAACATCTGTAGCTTTGACAATAATTGATTGTCATCCGGTAAATTATTCAATTGCATATCAAACTCTAGATTGGATAATTTTTTAATAAAGCACAATCTAATATATGACTCTCCGATTGGTTTCACTAAAAAGGCTAGAACATCTGACCATATGTTTATCTTAAAATGTATTATTGATAAATATTGTTCACAAAAGGATGGTAGAGTGTTTGTCTGCTTTGTTGATCTAAGAAAGGCTTTTGAAACTATAATTCATACAGGATTACGACTTAATCTCCTAGAAATAGGGGTTAGTACTAAATTTTGTAATGTTATTAAGAATATGTATTCTGTAAGTAAATCTTGTATAAAAACAAGTAACACTGCTCGCACTGAACTGTTTGAAAGTAAATTGGGAGATAAGCAAGGCGACAATCTAAGTCCTAACTTCCTTTATTACTGAAACAAACATCGGACCCGATTATACTAAACTCTCGGCCTATACATTGTTTGATGTATGCAGATGATATTGTTCTGCTCTCCTCCTCATCACGTGGACTTCAACAAAAACTAGATATTTTAGACAAGTTTTGCAAACAGTGGTGTCTTACTGTGAACTTATCTAAAACAAAAGAACTTATATTCGATAAGGCAGGCAGACATCTCAAAGGTAATTTCAAAAACAATGCAAAAAATTGTTGAAGTCAGTATAGCAAAATGTAAATATCTTGGCATTACTTTCTGTTCATCTGGATCTTTCTCTTATGCTTAAAATGAACTTGATCAGAAGGGTCTAAAAGCTTATTTTAAACTGTGTAAGGAATTTATTTCTCATTGTCCTTCACCCAAAATTTCATTATATGTATTCGATCACACAATTTTGCCAATATCATTATATGGTTGTGAAATTTGGGATTACTTTAATCCCTTTACGACAAGATGAAAAAAACCCTGATTTGTCCTTTGATGAAAGGACAAGGTTCACTTTAGGCCAAATATGGCCTTGAAATACAACTGTATCATAAAATATTAAAATGGCCATAATTTGATTCTTAAATGGACCTATTTCAAAAGCCTTACTACTATTAAACACATCTCTTCATTAGAGTACATTCTAGGCTTCAAAGTCATCACATGTTGGATATATTGTCAAAAAACGATGATTTTGTGCATTTTTCCGACCTAAAAGCTTGAGGAAATATTTGGCCGTAACCTAGGATCCAAAATGTTCTGTAGCCAAAAGTTGTCAACGATGATATTCAGGGGCGGATCCAGCCATTTATAAAAGGGGGGGGGGGGGGGTTGGTTCTTAACCCAGGATAAAGGGGGGGTTCCAACTATATGTCCCCATTCAAATGCATTGATCGTAAAAAAAAGGGGGGTTCCAACCCCCGGAACCCCCCTGGATCCTCCACCAGTCAATGGTATTTGGTATGCATGTTTTATAGGAATTATCATTTTGTCACATCATGTTATTTGGCCCTGAACCTTCAGTCATGGTTCTTCGACTGAATGTTATGCATAGTTTACATGTTTGAAAATTGCCATTTTGAATTCAACAGTTGCATTATACTATTTGTATAACAAAAAGGCAAGAGATATCTCTGTTTCAACAGTTTATTTCTATTTGAACTATAAAAAAAATTCTACCAGATTCAAATATTTATTTACCAGAAAACTACTATCAAAATGCTATATGTTTCTATGTGTTTAACCCGTTTTTCTAACCATCTGTACTGCCTACTGAAGAGTCCCACGTACAAATGGTAATTGTTTTAAATCCATGTAAAGGGACGAAACTCACAAGGCTTAAACAGACTAAGAATTTATCTTACATTGTTGAACATTAAAACTAGTTGGTAAAATAATAAAATTTTGTTATAGAAATAACAACTACTGTTGTCTAATGTATTTTTTTCTCAAATTTACAGTTGCATACTTCCTTCTTTCATTATTTGACACTTTTATGCAACAAGTTTGTTATTTATAAAACATAAATACATAACAAACTTCTGGAATGAAAGAGTAAATGAAAAAGGAGAACAAGTGTTGATTTTTCACATAAAATTAGATCAGTGTTGTAATTCTTTTAACTTTAACTATGAAATTCTGCACTATCTTTTCCATTTTAAATTAAGTAAAAATATATAAAATTTCTTTTACTTTACATAATTTATCTTATTTGACTTCTAGAAATAAACAAAAAGCCTTGTGGGTCTAGGCACAAAACATGCTCAAAGATGGCACTAAAATGACACTAGAGTGGACTATTGTGTGAAGTATTGTGATCAATTTGACTCCATCTTCTTCAGTAGACCCAATGAGAAAGACATTCAAACCAAAGCATGCACAAATGCTACTAGGGTGGTGAACACCATACTAAACAAACATTGTAGATAAGCCTACAAATTCAATAAAAAATATCTGTAAGTTCTGCTAAAAAAGAGAACAAATATAGTAATACCTCCTTAATATTACTATTTGTATAAAGCATATCTTACAAACTTCAGTATGAAAGTCACAAAGTACCATGAATCAAACCAAACTATTACTATCCACACTGATCTGTGTCCACACTTGTATCTTCAAAATATAGATATACAAATAAGGGAGCTACCATTTGATTTTTATGGGGGCTAGGATGAAATTTGAAAAAAAAGGCAGGAAAGGAGTTTTGAGTTAAAAAAAAAAGGCAGGATGAGCAACTTCGCAAAAAAAAAAAACAGGATGACAATTTATGTAAAAAAAGTAAGGATAAACTAATAAAAAAAGAGATTACAACTAAAAAAAAATGCAAGACAAAATTTTTCATCCTAGCCCCCCATAAAAATCAAATGGTAGCTCCCTTAGAAGATGTGTAATGATTGCCAATGAGACAACTCTCCACCCGAGACCAAATGATGTAGAAGTTCGCACCTATAAGTCACCTGTCGATACAGCCTTCAACAATGAGCAAAATCAATACCAGATAGCAAGCTATAAAAGGCCCTGAAATGACAAATATTAACAATTCAAACGAGAAAACTAATGGCCTTTACGGATGGAACAAAACAAACGAAAAACAAATATGATATAGAGCAACAAATGTCAATCACTGAACTATAGGCTTTTGACTTGGGACAGGCACATACAGAATGTGGCGGGGTTAAAACATGTTTGCGGGCTCTCAACCCTCGCCCATCAGATCGATACATAGAACAAAAACAACTAACAACTAAAGGCTTGTATTGCTCACCTAGGCCTTTGTTCATCTCCAACAATGTACACTCTCCAACATTGTAGACAAGAATATAATTCATGACTGGTCATTTATGAATAACTCCTAGATTTTAAGACAAGTGACCTATTTGCAGAGCTTGATTTGCTTTAAAAATGTCTTTTTTATTTTATAATAGGCAAAAATGTCATTTAAGGGCCTTAACTCCTATATAAAGTGTTGAACATCAACTTAATTGTAGATATTGCCTTGTGGATCATTTTTGCTATTTAAAGTTTCTCTCTATTATAGTTTCAAATCAATAGGCAATAACATAAAAAATATTGGTAAAAATCGTCATTAAAGGGCAATAACTCCAATAAAGAATCAACTGACAATTTCAGCCATGTTTACGTATGTGTAGATATTGTCTTGCTGATCATATGTGCTATCTAAAATTTGTATCTATCTATTATAATTTTCAAAATAGTAGGCAAAAACGCAAATAATTAGTAAAAATCGTCATTAAAGGGCAATAACTCTAATAAGAAGTCGTCTGACAGTGTTGATGTGACAGTATGGAGATCTCAACATTCTGAACATTTCTGCCCGTCAGGTTCTCTCTATGTCTAGTAGTTTTCAAGATAAGAGAAAATTTATGTTACATTTTTAGTCATGTTGGTTGGCAGGCAGGGGTCATCAGACACATTGTTTTTAAACTAAATATACCCAAATGATGATTGTGGTAGAGTTTGGTAAAATTTTGTCCAGCAATTTCAGAGAAGATTTTTGTAGACGTTAACAGACGACAAGTGATGAGAATAGTGCACTTGGCACACCAAAAACACACAGTTGAGATCTGAGAGTACTCGAAGTTACTAAAAGCTAATTCAAGGCCAATAATAATAAAACAATTATGTATATAAGACTCAAATATCAATAAGTACACATCCTACATCCAATGGATTTAGTGTAAAGAGGACATTAAAAGTCGAGAGAGAAAAATGATATTGTGCAATGCAAAAACATAGGTATCAACAGAATGTAGGATAAAGTGTTGAATAATGTTTTTATCCCTGTGTCGGACTACTGCGAAGCTCACAAAAAGATATTTTATGTCCCTTGTATTTATCTTAAATAATATAAAACCTATTGAACTTTAATTTGTAGACAAACATTCCAACCAATTAATTCACCCTTTGGTGGTGGGCAAGCATTTTATCATTAATATCCTTCAAAGCAATCAAACATTGTGACTGTGAGACAACTTTAGCTGTATTTGAAATTATGGTCGTGACCTTGACCTTGCAAATAACCATTCCAAACTTTATTTTATGCACTACCTCTGGCATGGAAGGCATGAATCATACCAAGTAAAGGTCCCAAACTGATCTCATCTCATATCCTGCAAAGATTTCAAAAGTTCTGAGTGGGACTTCAATAGTTAAAAACTATTGCGACCTTGACCTTGCAGATAACTTTCTAACAACACCCACCTGAGGTGATGGGCAACAATTATACCAAGTAAATTAATTTCCTTCGAAGCATTCTTAGTTCTAAACCAGTCACAACCTACACAGACAGACATGGCAATAATCCCATGTTGCCTGAGGTTGAGAAAATTTCTACAAAATTGAAGAATGATGAGGATAGACACAATGTGATGGAAATAAAAATCACCCGTCACATATCAAATGTTCTCCCTAAGGTCTTTGGCATGATGGTACTTCAATGCTTTATTGCTTGAAATCTAAAATAACTTTCATACAGATTGTGTTATGGATTGTGATGCTTTAATTTCTAGAAACAAGAAGGTATTTCAAAATTCCCTGTTCACCTGAGTAAGCTATATGAATATCATGGGCAGAATAGTTGCATATCCCTTACAAAAGAAACCTCTTCCCCATTCAATTTTCATCAAGAGTCAAATAAGACCAATTTTCTAAAATAAATTTTATTTACCAATCAATGTATTCATCAAATACCATTATAATGCATTACATAACACAATACCTAAATGAAACAAAACAATTTGCTTCAAAAGCAAAATCATTATAAATGTTAAAGAAATAATTAATATATATATATCAATAATAACTTAATACTAAATGTATAAGAATTTATAGAATTCAACAACAAAAAACATGAATCCAGAGTTTGTCTTGTTCTTTTAAAAACGGCATTTCAAACAATATAAAAGAAATCTTAAACAAACAAAAATATTGTACAAGCTACAATAAAAAGGTAAAAACATACTAAATTTGTTTATTTGAGGTGTTTTTGACCCATTTCCTAGAGTGATTTAAATAAACTCCACTTCTAAATATGTGCAAAAAACTTATCACCTAGAAAATATAATTGCCTTTTATTTTTTCCATCTAAACCCCAAGTTTTGTTATTTTGCAAAGATTCTTAATCTTTTTGCACTTCTATCCTTTTCTAATACTAAATCTGATTGGGTATATTGTAGTACAGTTCAATTTACATATCTAATTGTAATAATTGAGCATTCTGCAGGGAACGAGTACTAAATTTTTTCTAAGGAAGGGAGATAACTTTAAAGTCAAATTTCTTCATTACGAAATGTATGAAAGAGAGCAATATTATCTGTTGGCTCATAATCTATTACTCCAATAATAATTACTGTAAAATCATAAATTATTGTGGTTTTTATTAATGCGAAAAATGCGACAGTATGGTTCACAATAATAAACAGTCGCATTCATAATTTTAGTAGTAAATTTCCTTCATCAAATCTTTGCAATCGTAGTAATTAAATTTCACACCTTAGCCAGATGTCGAGAATTTACAATAATAAATGCACACATTAATTTCTGAATTTACAGTAAAAGAGTATTATTGGCCTTTTTTCAACACTTTCATATAATGAATTTTCATTTTAATTTGAATCTTCAATGCTGGCATCTGACAACTACAAGCAGTGAAACAAACTAAAAAATATGCAAACCATCTTATCATTCACATTATAAAATTATGATAGAAGCTGCTTAATTTTGCTTTCTTGTTTCACAAATCCATTCATTTCAATGGGGACACTTAAAATTTGATTTTGACAACCCCCACCCCCATAAAAAATACACAGTGCCATTTGATACTGAAGATAATCTATGACAACTAAATATGATAAGTATGAGGGTCTGGATGGGGTTAAAAGAATAGAGAATAAATCATTTAAGGATTATAGTAAAAACAAAACAACAATAGTTTATCATATGGTTTGGATGATAATAGTAAAAACAAAATAAGTTTATCATATGGTTTGGATGATAATAGTAAAAACAAAACAAGTTTATCATATGGTTTGGATGATAATAGTAAAAACAAAACAAGTTTATCATATGGTTTGGACGATAATAGTAAAAACAAAACAACACTAGTTTATCATATGGTTTGGATGATAATAGTAAAAACAAAACAACACTAGTTTATCATATGGTTTGCATGATTATTATCTTCCACAGGATTGACCCATAATTATTGTCCACAGGACTGACCACACACTAAGGCAGCAGCAGTTACACTTTTACCTGTAAAAGAATTTAAATAATATTTCATTCGTTGACAATTCATAATAATTAAGTAATGTTAAAATATATGAATAAGGTAATGTTAAAGTCATGTTTTAGGGATTAAAATATTTGAGTGGCATTTTTTTTATTTAAATAGATAGCTATTGTTGTATTAAAAAAAACTTGTTTTCTATTCAAATTTATTGATTACTACAAAAAATATTGCAATAGACATCATGCAGCTAAATTTATGATAAAATGGAAAGCCATCTTTATATACCAATTTTGATTTTTAAGGTGTTAAAATCACTATGACTGCTATCGTATCTATCACACATAGTGTCAGATACATGCAGAAGCTATTAAGTTGTAATTCATTTTTAAATTGACATACTGGAATAATACTACTGTGGCTATTTCGTTTTTGCCTTATGAGTTTGAATATCTCTTTGGTATCTTTCGCTTCTCTTTGATAAACTTGCATTGTTTAGTTCATTATCATTGACATTTACTCAAAATATTTTCTCAATATATAAACAAAAGAAATGAATTCTATGAAAATTTGTAATGAAAAAATACAAAACTGAATCATTCAAGCAAAGCTATTAAACATCTCATCTTTCTAACAGCCTTTTCATGACAAATAAATGGTAGATTACCTCCCTTACTTCAGTGAATACAATACTCTTATCATAAAACCATTCTCTAATTCAGCATAGGCGGATCAAGGGGGGGGGGGGGGGGGGCTGGGGGCCCCGGCCCCCCTTTTGTAAGAAAAATTTGGTTGATAATATAGGGAATCACTGAAGCATGACTGGAGCGGCCCCCCTTAGGTCAGTCAGTGGGCTCCCCCATTATAAAAAGTTCTGGATCCACCACTGTTCAGTACATCACTTTAACAGAGTGAATAAGAGAAAGTAGTTGAAAAGGACTGTAATTACAATTACAGTTACAGCAGAAAATATAAAGATGAAATAAAGATTAAGAGACATTTTTTAACCATAACATCAATTAAAGTTTTATTCGAATTACAAATTTTGTATAGACTTGTAAGCAGACTTTGGCAAAACCGTAAAATCAAATATACTCATACCTACCAAAATGTTAGCAGTATCAGATCTCCCAAGTTTTACTTCAACACCATGAATACATTACATCAACCTATAATCAAATAATAAAAAAAAAGGAGTGTTTGAAATATTTCTTTTACAGATCAATCCAAGCATGTTAGATTTCTTTAACAATACAGCATATAAATAACACATAGCCATGAGAGTATAACATTTTCAACCAATGCAAATCCAAAGTTGACAATGTTTTTTCAAGTGGTGACAATCTGCTTTATCAGCATCACAGCTATGTGTTATTCGAGTTATATATAAATGCTGTTTTTTAATGTCTTTTAAATTTAGAATCAAATTGTCGATGGACAGTATTTGTTGTCTATTTTTCTGCACCAAAGGACATTAAAATAATTGTTATCCTGCTGAGCCATGTGCTGTTATGCAGAATGTCACGCTTACATTAACCAATGAAAACCTGGCCAATCATTATGCTTTTATTTCTTTCAAAATTTTGTATTATCAACTTTCAATCTGTAAACTGGATACCAAATGTAGATGGATAAACTAATAACAAATGATTATGGTTTCAATGTTGAAAACAAATTTATGTTATGTAAAGATAAAATCAATGTCAATAATAGAAAAAGAATCCTCAAGAAAATAATTGTTTTAATGCCTTTACTATCAAGTTTGTGGAGTATTTAAACTTACCACAAATATTTCATGGTAAAGCCTCAGAATTGGTTGAAGAATTGACAATCTTCCTTAGAGCTGCTATCCTGGCTGCCAAGATGGCTGTCATCATTGTATCAATGTTAGTGAATGAATGTCCTCCTATTCTATGAGTTTTGTCAAAACCTTTAGACACTAGTTCATAAAGTCTCATGTTATTTTTGTTTAAAACAGTTTATTTAATCACTTGTCAATGTATTTGTTTTCCATTTATTTTTACAAAATACAGTTCATCAAAAATATCAGATGCCTGCACTTTCAACTGATCATTTTTTGAGAATATACTCAATAATAGTAGTGACAAATAATTTCTCCCACAGTAAACAGTGGTGGATTCAAGGGGGTTGGCATAGAGGATGTATGCCTGGCTTTGTTTGGAAAATACATCGTTTTTAAGTTTTATATCATCTGAAAAAAATTTCTTCACTTTGATGGAAATATGCCCCTCCCTCTTTTCAAAAATCCAGGATCCTCCCCTGATAAAAATCTATTATTTAGAACTTTGTTTACATTTTTTTTTATTTACAGAGCTCTAAATAATAGTCAATAAAATTAGCAAACATCTGACAAGTTAAAAAAAAACCTCACACATATATCATAAATTATGTTGATTAAAAAATGTCTAGTATATTGCTTACACTGAAGGATCTTCCAGTATGATTAGTTCAACAGTATTATTACCTCACCTTTCCCCAAATTTGACCCTAATTGGGACTTCATTACAACTGGGCAGAATACCTCAAGTGATAGGCTTTCGTTTGACACATGTTTGCGATGGAAAGTAAATAAATATAAACAAATTTTGCTATATGTTACATCTTAAATTTATCATCAATATTGCAAAATTAATCAAAAAGAATTTTAATTTCCATTTAAAAAAATATAAATAATTTTTTGAAGGATTAAACACAATTTTTCACCCTTGCTGTCTTTTAACAAAAACAAAAATTTAATGGAATAAGAATATGATTTTTTTTTTTAAATCACCAAATTTAAATATAACATTTAGTACTCTTTCATTTTCACCCTAGATGTTCTTTAACTATGCTTCTTGTAAAATAAATTGAAATATTTTACAAAAGTTTTTTTTTTTTCTTTTTTTTTAGATCCTCCATTCTAAACCACTAGAAGTGTTAATATTCCCTCTGAGGTTTGTAAGTATAAAAAGATCTAGCCATTTTATGCAAGGGATAAAAAGAAATTTTCCTAAATTTAAATTTTAAGATCATTAGAAATTCAAACTTCCATTCTTGTAGAAATTGGAGAATCTTTACAATTTGTTTTCTTAAAACATATTTAACATTTTTCAATTGCTTTTTTTTTCTTTTTACAGAATAGATCACACAATTATTTCATGCAGCCACAGTAATGGCATCCTGAAAAAGAAATAAGACACTTTTTAATTAATTTGTCATAAAATATAAAAGAACTGAAAAAATATTTACTCAAAAATAATAATGACGTAGGAATTACAATTATAATTTTTCATAGTAATGCATTAGTGGTAAATTTTAAACTTTTAAACTACACAAATTTTTAAGCAAGAATGAGTAGTGTTTAAATCTTACCTTAAAAGTCTGCTCCAATTGCCATTTCCAGTCTCAATCCTTATGGACAAACTGAATGCTAACCTAGAAAACGTAATGATTAAAAAAATGTTTAGATTAGAATTACTGTTGGAAAATTAAATGTATATATAGATATAGGTTATACATGACTAAAGTAAAAGGATGTTAGTATTATTCAGTCCAAAAATCTTCCTTGCCTATCAATTCTGCACTTTAAAATATGTGTCTCCTCACAACGTAGAAAACACTTCAGTCCCTTTAGCGCTGAGGGAAATACATTATTTTGCCTTTGGTTTAATGCAGAGTGCTTGAAGTGTCTAGTAATAAAAAATAATGGTTGCACACATGATTCAATCAGGATTAGTCATACTTTTAATTCTTAATATCATGTTATCTTTTAAACTGGCTGCACCCATAATATTTAATGGTTTGTTGTAACCTATAACGATGTTGATTATATATTTTTTTCAATCCTCAGGGCACATTATTTTCCTGATATTTTTTTATTTATTATGAAAATATTTGTTTCAAATAAAGAAATTATAAACCTACTTATATCTTTGCTGTATAAGGCCACCGAGTCTTACTCCCAATACCATGAAACTTCTCAGAAATAACCTAAAAGGAATAACAAGAGTGCACACGCTGAAATGTCTCGCCTTCTTTACTAACCATTGATTTTATGTTGATAGTCCTAAATACAAAGCTTTACTACAAGTAACACATAAACTTAACATGATCCAAGAAAATGAGGTCAAGGTCAGATAAACCAAACGAGAAATACATGTACACCTTACAATCATTCAATAAACCAAACATAGTTGACCTATTTCTTATTGTTTCTAAGAAACAGTTTTAAACAAGAAATCTTAACATTGACCAATGAACCATGAAAATGAGGTCAAGGTCAGATGAACCATGCCAGACAGACATGTGCACCTTACAATCAATTTAGGCATTAAATATAGTTGACCTATTGCTTATAGTATCTAAGAAATAAACTTAACCATGAAAACTTAACATTGACCAATGAACCATGAAAATGAGGTCAAGGTCAGATGATACCTGCCAGACAGACATATACACCTTACAATCCTTCCATACATCAAATATAGTTGTTCTATTGCTTATAGTTGAAGAAAAACAGACCAAAACACAAAAACTTAACACTGAGAAATGAACCGTGAAAATGAGGTCAAGGTCAAATAAAACCTGTGAGACTGACATGTACATCATAAAATATTTCCAAAAATTGACATAAATTATATATTTTTACAATTCAGTATGACTGTCATCCTAAAATTTTATCAAAGTTATTCTGTTTCTTACTACCCAATTATATAGCATCAATCCTGTCTGTGTAAAGAATTTAAGAGTTGGAAAAAGGTTAGATCTTATTCCATCTGCACAAAAATTGTCTGAGTAATCTCCCATTGAATAAAACATCATTGTTTGTTTGTTGCACTTGTCTCCCCTTAAAGATAAAATAAACTTTTGTGAATGAGAAAGATAATTACAAGAATAATATTGTACGTTGTCTTGTGTACTTTTATGTACATGTAAATTGACAGGATGTAAAGATAATGTATGGCTTAAATAAACTTGCCTGATTTCTTTCATTCTAAATCATCAGACTTGGTTAAAGATCTATGTAACCATCTTCCTTGGAGCTGATATCCTGGCTGCCTTCAATGGCGTTTATGCTATTTGACTCCACTAAAGTCCATTTGAATAACTGAAATGTCTACTTCATTCACAACATTTAATAATATACAGTTTGTCACAAAAATATTTATTTTTCTCACATTACTTTCTTTTTTCCAATCATGACGATTTTATTATACTTTGATGTATTAAGTACCAGAGATGAGCTTTTAAACAGAACCAATATTTTGAAATTTTACCAAAAGTTTAGTTGTAACCCGCAATTTTTTTCCACCCTTTAAAACACTGTTATAAAGATCTCTGCTTACAGTTTTTTTTTACAACGCTCCATACAATAGTAATAGACTTGTTAGCAGACATCTGATATATAAATACTTATACACATAAAATGAACATAATTAAACAAGTAAAACTGTGAGCTACTGCTCACTAATGATACCCCCGCCAAAATATTTCGGTAAACAGGAAGTTGTTGAGTGATGAATCTGAAAACGCATCACACGGTATAGCTGACTTATATAAACCCTGAAACCAAATTTCAGAAATCCTTGTCCAGTAGTTCCTGAGAAAAATGTGACTAAAATTTTCAACTTGGCTATCATGTGTAATATAATACAAGTGTTTGGTAAACAGGAAGTTGTTAAGTGATGAATCTGAAAACGCATCACACGGTGTAACTTACTTATATAAACCCTGAAAACAAATTTCAGAAATCCTTGTCAAGTAGTTCCTGAGAAAAATGCGACGAAAATAGCATGGGACGGACGGACTGATCAACGGACTGACGGCAGGACAGACAGAGGTAAAACAGTATACCCCCACTTTTTTAAAGCGGGGGTATAAAAATGTCTAGTTATTGCCCAATACTAAAGGAACTTCCAAAATGAGGAGTAAAACAGGGGTATTACCTGCCCTTGCCCAAAATGTCAGCCTGTTAGGACTCCACATCCATCACAACTGAAACACCGTACCTACGATGATAGACTTTTGTATGATACATTTATTTAGTAACATGTCTGTGATGGTACGAAATTTAAAATCAATTTATTTATCAACAGTCACTTTCTAAATGTATCTTTCATATATATACAAGACTAGACAAAAAATGTACAGCAAATTAATTGTTGAAATAATTCAACCATTTCTTCAATTTCAAAGCATAGTGAAATAGAAAATCTTTCTTTCAGGCCAACTCCCAGTGATTTATGAAAACAATATTTCGATATGAAATTGCACTGAATACTCATGGTATAGCATTGGGGGCCCGAGGGGATGTTTTAGGGGTTGGAACCCCACATTTCTTTAAATTTATTTATTTTTATTCTTTCAATCATATGAATGTTTTATGGTGTTCCAAGGGTTTCCTTGGCTTTCAAATATTTGCCATTGAGCGTTTCTGATGAAGGTAAATCCAGAAAAGCGCTTCGGACGCATGAAATTTATAGCTTGTTGTTTTTCATTTTTTATAGTTAAAAGACAAAACTATAACTCATATATACAAATGAAATTGAATAATATTCTTTAATCATCAATGTAAATTCAAAAGTCAAATTGCACATGACAGTTGTATAAAGGAGTTGGCTGATAAGGGCCCTTTTTGGCCCGAAATAATAAGTCCACTTTTTCAAGATGAACAAGATATCTATAGTACACGGATACCCCACTTGCACTATCATTTTCTATGTTCACTGGACCGTGAAATTGGGGTCAAAACTCTCATTTGGCATAAAAATTAAAAATATCATATTATAAGGAACATGTGTACTAAGTTTCAAGTTGATTGGACTTCAACTTCATCAAAAACTACCTTGACTAAAAACTTTAATCCAAAGCTGGACAGACGGACAAACAGACAAAAGACAATAGTTGGAAGTTCTCATTGGATATACACAATTTACTGCATACCTTTGCCAAAATACATCACTTTGTTTTGGAGAAGGTCTGACCCCTTCTCATTTAAACATTTTCTAATGTTCTAATTACAACAGCTTGTTGTTTAAAGGTTTGGTTGGCTTGCTTACTCCATTTGTATAAATGTTTGCTCAAGCATTGTAATTAAGATTGACATGTGCAATCAATAGATAGGTGGGGCTTCAGCCTGTATACATTATACTCACACTTAAATGTTAGTGGATGTTAAGTATAATGCAGAGTATAATGTAAACAAGCTGAAGCCTCGCCTATCTATTGATTGCAGATGTCAATCTTAACTACAATGCTTGATCAAACATTTATACTAGCAAAGCAAGCAAGCCAACCAAACCTTAAAACTACAAGCATTAGGAAAAAAGCTCCAAAGTCACAAAGAAACAATCAATTAAACATTCTACTTGCCTATATTTCTTCCAAATCTTTCACTTTCCTCTGGTTTTTCTGCCATCTTTGGTATACTTGGAAATAAAAAGAAAGTTATTATTATTCAGAATCTACAGAAATCACAACATTTTTATACATAGTTTACCAAAAAATCCACCATACAGACAATAGTTGGAAGTTCTCATTGGATATACACAATTAACTGAATACCTTAGCCAAAATACATCACTTTGTTTTGGAGAAGTTCTGAACCCTTCTCAAGCTTAAACATTTTCTAATTGTTGAAGGACTTGTCTGTGAACTTGATTATGAAAAACAGC
This sequence comes from Mytilus californianus, assembly GCF_021869535.1. Taxonomy (NCBI): domain Eukaryota; kingdom Metazoa; phylum Mollusca; class Bivalvia; order Mytilida; family Mytilidae; genus Mytilus; species Mytilus californianus. The sequence goes on along the minus strand of NW_026262679.1, from coordinate 3,895,752 downwards.
AATACAATTAGGGCTATTTTCCTAATGCTTGTTGTTTAAAGGTTTGGTTGGCTTGCTTGCTTCATTTGTATAAATGTTTGCTCAAGCATTGTAATTAAGATTGACATCTGCAATCAATAGATAGGTGGGGCTTCAGCCTGTATACATTATACTCACACTTAAATGTTAGTGGATGTTAAGTATAATGCAGAGTATAATGTATACAAGCTGAAGCCCCGCCTATCTATTGATTGCAGATGTCAATCTTAACTACAATGCTTGAGCAAACATTTATACAAGCAAAGCAAGCAAGCCAACCAAACCTTAAAACTACAAACATTAGGAAAAAAGCTCCAAAGTCACAAAGAAACAATCAATTAAACATTCTACTTGCCTATATTTCTTCCAAATCTTTCACTTTCCTCTGGTTTTTCTGCCATCCTTGGTATACTTGGAAATAAAAAGAAAGTTATTATTATTTAGAATCTAAAGAAATCACAACATTTTTATTCATAGTTTACCAAAAAATCCACCATACAGACAATAGTTGGAAGTTCTCTTTGGATATATACAATTAACTGAATACCTTAGCCAAAATACATCACTTTGTCTTGGAGAAGTTCTGACCCCTTCTCAAGCTTAAACATTTTCTAATTGTTGAAGGACTTGTCTGTGAACTTGATTATGAAAAACAGCAATACAATTAGGGCTTTTTTCCTAATGCTTGTTGTTCAAAGGTTTGGTTGGCTTGCTTGCTTCATTTGTATAAATGTTTGCTAGAGCATTGTAATTAAGATTGACATCTGCAATCAATAGATAGGTGGGGCTTCAGCCTGTATACATTATACTCATACTTAAATGTTAGTGGATGTTAAGTATAATGCAGAGTATAATGTATACAAGCTGAAGCCCCGCCTATCTATTGATTGCAGATGTCAATCTTAACTACGATGCTTGAGCAAACATTTATACAAGCAAAGCAAGCAAGCCAACCAAACCTTAAAACTACAAGCATTAGGAAAAAAGCTCCAAAGTCACAAAGAAACAATCAATTAAACATTCTACTTGCCTATATTTCTTCCAAATCTTTCACTTTCCTCTGGTTTTTCTGCCATCTTTGGTATACTTGGAAATAAAAAGAAAGTTATTATTATTCAGAATCTACAGAAATCACAACATTTTTATACATAGTTTACCAAAAAATCCACCATACAGACAATAGTTGGAAGTTCTCTTTGGATATACACAATTAACTGAATACCTTAGCCAAAATACATCACTTTGTTTTGGAGAAGTTCTGAACCCTTCTCAAGCTTAAACATTTTCTAATTGTTGAAGGACTTGTCTGTGAACTTGATTATGAAAAACAGCAATACAATTAGGGCTATTTTCCTAATGCTTGTTGTTCAAAAACTTTGGTTGGCTTGCTTGCTTCATTTGTATAAATGTTTGCTAGAGCATTGTAATAAAGATTGACATCTGCAATCAATAGATAGGTGGGGCTTCAGCCTGTATACATTACACTCACACTTAAATGTTAGTGGATGTTAAGTATAATGCAGAGTATAATGTATACAAGCTGAAGCCCCGCCTATCTATTGATTGCAAATGTCAATCTTAACTACAATGATTGAGCAAACATTTATACAAGCAAAGCAAGCAAGCCAACCAAACCTTAAAACTACAAACATTAGGAAAAAAGCTCCAAAGTCACAAAGAAACAATCAATTAAACATTCTACTTGCCTATATTTCTTCCAAATCTTTCACTTTCCTCTGGTTTTTCTGCCATCCTTGGTATACTTGGAAATAAAAAGAAAGTTATTATTATTTAGAGTCTAAAGAAATCACAACATTTTTATACATAGTTTACCAAAAAATCCACCATACAGACAATAGTTGGAAGTTCTCTTTGGATATATACAATTAACTGAATACCTTAGCCAAAATACATCACTTTGTTTTGGAGAAGTTCTGAACCCTTCTCAAGCTTAAACATTTTCTAATTGTTGAAGGACTTGTCTGTGAACTTGATTATGAAAAACAGCAATACAATTAGGGCTTTTTTCCTAATGCTTGTTGTTAAAAGGTTTGGTTGGCTTGCTTGCTTCATTTGTATAAATGTTTGCTAGAGCATTGTAATTAAGATTGACATCTGCAATCAATAGATAGGTGGGGCTTCAGCCTGTATACATTATACTCATACTTAAATGTTAGTGGATGTTAAGTATAATGCAGAGTATAATGTATACAAGCTGAAGCCCCGCCTATCTATTGATTGCAGATGTCAATCTTAACTTTGATGCTTGAGCAAACATTTATACAAGCAAAGCAAGCAAGCCAACCAAACCTTAAAACTACAAGCATTAGGAAAAAAGCTCCAAAGTCACAAAGAAACAATCAATTAAACATTCTACTTGCCTATATTTCTTCCAAATCTTTCACTTTCCTCTGGTTTTTCTGCCATCTTTGGTATACTTGGAAATAAAAAGAAAGTTATTATTATTCAGAATCTACAGAAATCACAACATTTTTATACATAGTTTACCAAAAAATCCACCATACAGACAATAGTTGGAAGTTCTCTTTTTTTTTTTATTTTTTATTGATCTTTTTGGTGTTCAAACTACAGTGCATACATACATTTTTACAAGACATAAGTGAATGACATGACATTTATGGCATTGTTATACTATTGATATTATGCGAATAAGACATAGTGAAAACAATTTACAAGTTGATGATGTGAATACTCAGTATATGATACATCTTAAAAAAATACTTTGGAATACATTAAATATATAATCAGATTAAAAATAAATTTAATTAAATAACTTCCATAAATCCCCCCCATCTGTCGACAAATGACTCGTGTTTGTCTTTAGAAAGATATAAATATTCTAATATCTCTAGACGTCTTTTCAAAAATTTAAGAAAAGCTTGCACAGATATTAACAGTCTGTCTAATTGTGTGTTCTTTACATAATTAATGTAATACTTTGCCTGTAGAATACAATAATTTAAAACTACGTTATCAGAATTCAATATACCAAAAATGACACTATCTTTATTCAAAAATATTTTTACTCCAAAAACTAAATACCACCAATTAGAAAATTCTCTCCAAAACTGTTTTGTTTCTATACATTCAAAAAATTTATGCTCTATAGTTTCTATTTCTTTACAACTGGCACATTCATTAGTTAAGGAAAGTTTATATTTTTCAAGAAGATAATTATGTGAGACTATTCTGTGTAACATTTTATATTGGAAAGCTTGTAGTTTGCTTTCTATAGTACATTTAAAAGCTAGTGAATAAATATTTTTCCATTTTTCGTCACTAATTTCTATATTAAAACTTTCTTCCCACCTTTGTTGTGAAATAGGAGAAATACTTCCCCGATCGATAAAAAGTGAATATACATCCTTAGCAAATAATTTACTGATAGGCTTTTTTTTATTCTCATTCTCAAAAACGAATCCAAATGAGTTGCTGTTAGGTGACATGTGTTGTTGTAATAACAAATTTTTCCAGTCACGTGGTATAGCAAGTTTAATAGATAGAATGTCTACAAAAGTAACATTCAGTTTATATTTTTGGTTAATAGCGTCTTGAGACAAAAATTCGCCTTTATCATCTACAATATCATTGATGAACCTTATGCCTTTCATGTACCAAGATCTGTAAAAAATACTCGTTCTGTCAATTTTGATAAACGGATTGAACCAAATAAATTCTTTTCTAACATGAAATGCATTTAACGAGATGAAAATACCCTTGAAACGTTTCCAAGCAGATAACACTTCTATATAAAAAAGAGGTGCTTTTAAATTTAAAAACTCAAATTCACATCTGCTCATAAATAAATCCTCTAAATCAAAAAGGGGGAAGAATGCTTTGGAAACATGTTTCCATTTGGAGTCATGTTCTGACAGAAATCTTTTTACCCACATAATACGAAAGGATAACAGCTGTACTTCAAAATTTGGGGCTTTTAGTCCCCCCTCGCTAAGAGACTTTTGAATAACTTCCGATTTAACTTTCGGAGTACTACCATTCCATAAAAAACTATTAATGTCACGTTGTATTTTAATTACATAAGATTTTGGTACATGTGTAGATGAAATGACATAAATAAGCTTCGATATTGCAAGTGATTTAAGAATTACAATTTTACCGATCAAGGAAAGGTTTCTGATCCTCCACAGTTTAATTATTGATTCCATTTTTTCTATGCATGTATCTAAATTAGAACAAACCATTTCTTCAAAAGCATTAAATTTTAAACCTAAGGTTTTAAAACCATCTGTCCATTTAATAGGAAGGGAACCTTCTTTGTTAAATTTATTTCTTCCAATCCATGTTGCTTCGGTTTTCGAAAAATTGACTTTTAACCCTGAACACTTCTCAAAATCGTTAAAGGAATCTAATAAAATTTGCGCGGAAAATACATCTTTCAAAAAACAAGTGGTATCATCAGCCAACTGTGAAATTTTTATTTCAGTATCCCCAATTTTTATACCAGATATCTGATTGTTCTTACGAATACTTATTGCCAGCAGTTCAACTGCCAAAATAAATAAAAAAGGAGACAAAGGACACCCTTGTCGAACACCTCTCTCAATTTTGAATGGACTAGAACTAAATCCATTATTAACGACAAGACTAGATATATTTGAGTATAAAGTTAAGACCCATTTCCGGAACTTGCTACCAAAATTAAAACAAACCAATGCTTTTTGAATGAATTTCCATTCTAGCGTATCAAACGCCTTTTCGAAATCGACTAGTAATATAAGCCCTGGATAATTCTTTAAAGTAGTAAACAATATAATATCAGCAATGAGTCGTAGATTTTCACCAATGTATCTACCAACCACATATCCCGTCTGGTCCGGATCTATAAGTTTTGGAAGAAATAATTTCATTCTTTCTGCAATAACTTTGGCTAATAGTTTGTAATCAAAATTTAAGAGAGAAAGAGGACGCCAGTTCGACAAGAGTGTTCTATCTTTATCTTTCTTTGGAATAAGAGTCAGAATACCCCGTCTTTGGTCTATTGAGAGGGTTCCGGTTTCAAAGGAATATTCATAGCTTTCTAAAACATATTTTTTTATATCAATCCAGAAAAATTTGTAAAACTCAGCAGTTAGCCCGTCTGTACCAGGGCTTTTATTATTTTTAAATGTTTTCAAAACTTTAACGCACTCAGATTCTGAAATATCTGCATCGCATATATCCTTTTCCAGATCTGTAAGCTTAGGAATAAAATTTAAATCAAAAAAATTAGAATCACCTGAATATTTATCAGGGTCTTCTTTTGATGAGTACAGATTTTCATAGAAATTTCTCTCTTCGTTTAGAATTTTTTCTTGTGACACAATTTCAATGTCGTTTACAACTAATTTGTTTATACATTTATTTTTATAATTGCGTTTTTCTAATGATAAGAAATATTTTGAATTTCTTTCATTGCCTTCGCAGTGCTCGGCGTGTGATCGTATAATAGCCCCCCTTGTTTGATTGTTTACTATTTGCTCTAAATCTTCTTTAACAATGTCTAATTCAATCAAAAGTGTATTTATATCTTTATCTAAATATGTACGAGAGAGAGTTTTCTGAATTTCGTCTTGTCGTTTTTTTAAACTGGACTCTCTTTCCCGCAATTTCATGTTTTTATATTTGGTATATTTGACGGTTGCGCCTCTTATTTCACTTTTTATGGTATCCCATTTCAAATTTTTATTTTCTAAATTGTGATATTTATTATCACATTCTGATAAAGTCTTTTTGACTATATCCACATAATCTTTATCTGTCAATAAACCAGAGTTGAATTTCCAGAAACCGGGACCTCTCTCACTATAGTTTTCGCCGGACAGTGTCAATTTGATAAGACTATGATCAGTTTTAATAGACGGGACAATGGATGTTTTGGTAACACTGCTTGACAAAAAATTCGATATCAACCAAAAATCTAAGCGACATTGTATAAGAGGGGTTCTTTGACGCCAAGTATATAATCTAGAATCGACATTTTTTGTCCTCCAAATATCACATAAATCAAATTCTTCTATAAAATCTTCTAATTTACTCGTATATTTGACAGGTGTGTTATATTTTGAACCACCCATTTTGTCTAAAGATGGACTTAATATCGTATTAAAATCTCCACCCAAAACAAGATTTTGATCTAACCTTTCGTTTAATAAAATCTTGATTTTTTCAATATATTCAATTTGTTCATTTTCAAAATTTTTGGTGGGCGCATAATAATTTACAAAAACAAAATCTGTGTTATCAATTTCAACAGTTAGAATGAGATACCTTCCGTTTTCATCTGCTATTTTTTCCTTTAATATATAGTCTGTTGATCTGTTAAACAAAATAGCAACACCTCTAGAGTTCGTTTCCCCGTGCGAAAAGTAAATATCTCCACCCCATTCCCTTTTCCATTTAGTTTCATAGGATTCAATACTGTGTGTTTCTTGTAAGAAAATGATGTCGCTTTGAAATTTTTTCAACCAAAGAAACATGGATTTGCGTTTAAAATCGTTTCCAAAGCCATTTACATTAAGAGAAGTTAGATTGATACAATAATTAGCCATTATCTAGTTTTGGCTTTACAGTCTTATTAATTTCATATGTAATACACTTTACGTAGTTGAACATTATATAACTAAGTAGAAAAAAAATACAGAAAAACATATCAAAAATTAAAATACAATACAATACAAAAAGAGAGAATTCTCTCTGTTCGGTCTGCCTGACATAAACCATATGTTTAATATTAATGTTTCTAATATTCATTGTACATTCTCAATAAAACACATGTAACTTTCATTCATTAATAACAACAATACACTATTATAGGTAAACAAAATTACGGTTTAAAGTACATGTAACTTTCATTCATCCATAGCGGCAATACAATTTACAACCTTTACTATAGATGACCCAATTACGGTTTAAAGTACACGTGTACAGGTACACAGACATTCTTGTCGTAAATTTTGTTTACCTTTTCTTGTCGACGTACGAATATGGGACACAGTTATGTAATTGCAAATATGTATTTTTAATAGAACTGTGGATTGCATTTGTTATCACTGGATTCATGAATAGATAGTTTTTTGCATATATATACGGTTGGAATTACAAGATTTGCAATGGGTGCGAAACGTATAAATTTGCACTTATAAATGTTTAATGGATGTATATATATATTTTTGGTCACCAACATTGCTGGGGAAAAGTATTCGTACTTTACAAAAAACGAAATGAGGATTCATTTTATAGAATACCAGAGGTAGCATGTTTATTCTAACGTGTGTATGTGCAATTTATGTAAATATAGTGTCAACGAAGACAAATGTGGGATTTTTTTTCCCCGGAATTATAGTAATACACTAAGAAGATAGTTACATTCATGATGTCTGCGTACCGGTACCGGTACCGTAAGTAAATTATGTTATATAAAATCACAATATACGCTGCATGTATTTTATTGACTTTTTTTAATTCATGGTGACATTATTTAAATAAAGTATCGGATGAAGTTCTATGTAAATTTAGAATTCATAAAATGTAGTTTTATCTACAAATGACCTAAGTATTTCATTTGAAGTTTGTTTATTTATAAATCGCTTGTATTTTATAGGTAGTGGTGAAATTTATGAATAATATTGAAATAAAATAGAGAATGGAAACTCTTAGATACTTTGAAAATAGTTAATATATAGGCTTTGAAAAGAGAATACATGAAACTAAATATATAATACCTAACAAATTGTAAACCTGAAAGAAGAAAAAGTAGCATTCAGCATGCTTTACTACATGTTTATTGTCTATCAAGATGAGTTCAAACAACAGTAAATTGGTTTAAAGTTTTATTTTCTACATTTTGCGGAGAACCGACTTTACTCCCTCCAAGATAATATTGTTTTTTCTTGAACCTATCTTTGCTGTACCAGATGGCGGTGTACGTGAGGAAATAATAGTTATGTTACGTGCATCTATTTCTTTTAAATAGTCAAGTATCCTTGATCCAATTCCGTAGTCTCTGTCGTCATCGTACCCGTCGTGTGTATGTCCGTCTTTGTCTGTAAATCTATATACCAACGTGTTGTATGTGCATGCTGATACTGGGCCCTGCATTATTTGTCGAGCAGCTTCACGAACTTCTGCATATGTTGTGGTGACAGCAGCTGTTACACAATACGTGTGACCATTGTCATTAACTTCATTGGAACTAGTTTGTTCAAATAGATCAAATTTAGACTTGCTAGTATCAAAAATTGCAAATGCTTTCGGTGTTGACACTTTTTCCGCATATTTGGTTCCACTTTTACTGAAGAATAGACTGTTTCCTTTAATTTTAGTGTCTACATCTATTTCTTTATACTCTTTTTGTTTTTGTACCAGTCTTTTTCTGTTTTCACGCATATCGTCTGGAAATTGTGGAGTTATGTATATGCCATTTAGTAAGTCTTTGTTTTGTTTGCTTATTGTTCGTGCAGTGTTTATGACATGCTCCCGGTCATTGTAGTCATGGAACTTTACAACTATAGGACGGGTGCTGTTTTGATTTGTCTGGGTACCTATTCTGTGGGCTCGGTCAATTTTAATGTTTTCTGTTATTTTCAAAACATTTTTGAAAATCAATTTTAATTCCGCTTTTACGTTTTCTTCTTTTCGTTCATGAACCCCTATTACTATAGCATTTTCCCTCATGCTACGTTCAACCAGGTTTGCTATTTGACTTTGTTGACAATCAAGTCTAGTTTCTAAATGTACCACGTATGATTTCATTAGATTTAATTCCGTAGTAAGTTTTGTGTTTTGATTTCTGACTTCGGCTATCATAGTTGTTTGATCTTCAGTTTCTGTAGCAACAGCTTGAAGTCTGTCTTCAATGCCATCTTTGGCGTATATATCATTTTTGATACCATGTATTTCTTCATTTTGGTTTTCAAATTTTATTATTAGACTGTTTAGTGTTTGTTGTATGCCTATTATACCATTAAGAAGTTTGTTGTTAAATGTTTGATCCTCGGAGTATTCACCGAGGTTTTGTTCGAGTGAGCTCTCTGTCTCCGTCATGTCAATTTCCGCCATTTGCATTATACCTGTGTTTTGTTTACAATTGAAAGTTTCTGTCTCTATTTCTCTTTCACGTTTACGAGTATTTTGTTTTTCACTCATTACCTTCATTCATTACTATCAAAGTAAGTTTGTCATGTGTTGATTCCGGAAAAATTCACTGTTTCACCATATTTAAGTTGAAATTTTCAGGCAGGTCGAGCAGAGAAAAAAAATCAACCATTCATTTCCAAGGGCAGATAATTCAGCGCCAAAGTCACAAAGAAACAATCAATTAAACATTCTACTTGCCTATATTTCTTCCAAATCTTTCACTTTCCTCTGGTTTTTCTGCCATCCTTGGTATACTTGGAAATAAAAAGAAAGTTATTATTATTTAGAATCTAAAGAAATCACAACATTTTTATACATAGTTTACCAAAAAATCCACCATACAGACAATAGTTGGAAGTTCTCTTTGGATATACACAATTAACTGAATACCTTAGCCAAAATACATCACTTTGTTTTGGAGAAGTTCTGACCCCTTCTCAAGCTTAAACATTTTCTAATTGTTGAAGGACTTGTCTGTGAACTTGATTATGAAAAACAGCAATACAATTAGGGCTATTTTCCTAATGCTTGTTGTTTAAAGGTTTGATTGGCTTGCTTGCTTCATTTGTATAAATGTTTGCTCAAGCATTGTAATTAAGATTGACATCTGCAATCAATAGATAGGTGGGGCTTCAGCCTGTATACATTATACTCATACTTAAATGTTAGTGGATGTTAAGTATAATGCAGAGTATAATGTATACAAGCTGAAGCCCCGCCTATCTATTGATTGCAGATGTCAATCTTAACTACGATGCTTGAGCAAACATTTATACAAGCAAAGCAAGCAAGCCAACCAAACCTTAAAACTACAAGCATTAGGAAAAAAGCTCCAAAGTCACAAAGAAACAATCAATTAAACATTCTACTTGCCTATATTTCTTCCAAATCTTTCACTTTCCTCTGGTTTTTCTGCCATCTTTGGTATACTTGGAAATAAAAAGAAAGTTATTATTATTCAGAATCTACAGAAATCACAACATTTTTATACATAGTTTACCAAAAAATCCACCATACAGACAATAGTTGGAAGTTCTCTTTGGATATACACAATTAACTGAATACCTTAGCCAAAATACATCACTTTGTTTTGGAGAAGTTCTGACCCCTTCTCAAGCTTAAACATTTTCTAATTGTTGAAGGACTTGTCTGTGAACTTGATTATGAAAAACAGCAATACAATTAGGGCTATTTTCCTAATGCTTGTTGTTCAAAGGTTTGGTTGGCTTGCTTGCTTCATTTGTATAAATGTTTGCTAGAGCATTGTAATAAAGATTGACATCTGCAATCAATAGATAGGTGGGGCTTCAGCCTGTATACATTATACTCACACTTAAATGTTAGTGGATGTTAAGTATAATGCAGAGTATAATGTATACAAGCTGAAGCCCCGCCTATCTATTGATTGCAGATGTCAATCTTAACTACAATGCTTGAGCAAACATTTATACAAGCAAAGCAAGCAAGCCAACCAAACCTTAAAACTACAAACATTAGGAAAAAAGCTCCAAAGTCACAAAGAAACAATCAATTAAACATTCTACTTGCCTATATTTCTTCCAAATCTTTCACTTTCCTCTGGTTTTTCTGCCATCCTTGGTATACTTGGAAATAAAAAGAAAGTTATTATTATTTAGAATCTAAAGAAATCACAACATTTTTATACATAGTTTACCAAAAAATCCACCATACAGACAATAGTTGGAAGTTCTCTTTGGATATATACAATTAACTGAATACCTTAGCCAAAATACATCACTTTGTTTTGGAGAAGTTCTGACCCCTTCTCAAGCTTAAACATTTTCTAATTGTTGAAGGACTTGTCTGTGAACTTGATTATGAAAAACAGCAATACAATTAGGGCTTTTTTCCTAATGCTTGTTGTTCAAAGGTTTGGTTGGCTTGCTTGCTTCATTTGTATAAATGTTTGCTAGAGCATTGTAATTAAGATTGACATCTGCAATCAATAGATAGGTGGGGCTTCAGCCTGTATACATTATACTCATACTTAAATGTTAGTGGATGTTAAGTATAATGCAGAGTATAATGTATACAAGCTGAAGCCCCGCCTATCTATTGATTGCAGATGTCAATCTTAACTACGATGCTTGAGCAAACATTTATACAAGCAAAGCAAGCAAGCCAACCAAACCTTAAAACTACAAGCATTAGGAAAAAAGCTCCAAAGTCACAAAGAAACAATCAATTAAACATTCTACTTGCCTATATTTCTTCCAAATCTTTCACTTTCCTCTGGTTTTTCTGCCATCTTTGGTATACTTGGAAATAAAAAGAAAGTTATTATTATTCAGAATCTACAGAAATCACAACATTTTTATACATAGTTTACCAAAAAATCCACCATACAGACAATAGTTGGAAGTTCTCTTTGGATATACACAATTAACTGAATACCTTAGCCAAAATACATCACTTTGTTTTGGAGAAGTTCTGACCCCTTCTCAAGCTTAAACATTTTCTAATTGTTGAAGGACTTGTCTGTGAACTTGATTATGAAAAACAGCAATACAATTAGGGCTATTTTCCTAATGCTTGTTGTTTAAAGGTTTGATTGGCTTGCTTGCTTCATTTGTATAAATGTTTGCTCAAGCATTGTAATTAAGATTGACATCTGCAATCAATAGATAGGTGGGGCTTCAGCCTGTATACATTATACTCACACTTAAATGTTAGTGGATGTTAAGTATAATGCAGAGTATAATGTATACAAGCTGAAGCCCCGCCTATCTATTGATTGCAGATGTCAATCTTAACTACGATGATTGAGCAAACATTTATACAAGCAAAGCAAGCAAGCCAACCAAACCTTAAAACTACAAGCATTAGGAAAAAAGCTCCAAAGTCACAAAGAAACAATCAATTAAATATTCTACTTGTCTATATTTCTTCCAAATCTTTCACTTTCCTCTGGTTTTTCTGCCATCTTTGGTATACTTGGAAATAAAAAGAAAGTTATTATTATTCAGAATCTACAGAAATCACAATATTTTTATACATAGTTTACCAAAAAATCCACCATACAGACAATAGTTGGAAGTTCTCTTTGGATATACACAATTAACTGAATACCTTAGCCAAAATACATCACTTTGTTTTGGAGAAGTTCTGACCCCTTCTCAAGCTTAAACATTTTCTAATTGTTGAAGGACTTGTCTGTGAACTTGATTATGAAAAACAGCAATACAATTAGGGCTATTTTCCTAATGCTTGTTGTTTAAAGGTTTGGTTGGCTTGCTTGCTTCATTTGTATAAATGTTTGCTCAAGCATTGTAATTAAGATTGACATCTGCAATCAATAGATAGGTGGGGCTTCAGCCTGTATACATTATACTCACACTTAAATGTTAGTGGATGTTAAGTATAATGCAGAGTATAATGTATACAAGCTGAAGCCCCGCCTATCTATTGATTGCAGATGTCAATCTTAACTACAATGCTTGAGCAAACATTTATACAAGCAAAGCAAGCAAGCCAACCAAACCTTAAAACTACAAACATTAGGAAAAAAGTTCCAAAGTCACAAAGAAACAATCAATTAAACATTCTACTTGCCTATATTTCTTCCAAATCTTTCACTTTCCTCTGGTTTTTCTGCCATCCTTGGTATACTTGGAAATAAAAAGAAAGTTATTATTATTTAGAATCTAAAGAAATCACAACATTTTTATACATAGTTTACCAAAAAATCCACCATACAGACAATAGTTGGAAGTTCTCTTTGGATATATACAATTAACTGAATACCTTAGCCAAAATACATCACTTTGTTTTGGAGAAGTTCTGACCCCTTCTCAAGCTTAAACATTTTCTAATTGTTGAAGGACTTGTCTGTGAACTTGATTATGAAAAACAGCAATACAATTAGGGCTTTTTTCCTAATGCTTGTTGTTCAAAGGTTTGGTTGGCTTGCTTGCTTCATTTGTATAAATGTTTGCTAGAGCATTGTAATTAAGATTGACATCTGCAATCAATAGATAGGTGGGGCTTCAGCCTGTATACATTATACTCATACTTAAATGTTAGTGGATGTTAAGTATAATGCAGAGTATAATGTATACAAGCTGAAGCCCCGCCTATCTATTGATTGCAGATGTCAATCTTAACTACGATGCTTGAGCAAACATTTATACAAGCAAAGCAAGCAAGCCAACCAAACCTTAAAACTACAAGCATTAGGAAAAAAGCTCCAAAGTCACAAAGAAACAATCAATTAAACATTCTACTTGCCTATATTTCTTCCAAATCTTTCACTTTCCTCTGGTTTTTCTGCCATCTTTGGTATACTTGGAAATAAAAAGAAAGTTATTATTATTCAGAATCTACAGAAATCACAACATTTTTATACATAGTTTACCAAAAAATCCACCATACAGACAATAGTTGGAAGTTCTCTTTGGATATACACAATTAACTGAATACCTTAGCCAAAATACATCACTTTGTTTTGGAGAAGTTCTGAACCCTTCTCAAGCTTAAACATTTTCTAATTGTTGAAGGACTTGTCTGTGAACTTGATTATGAAAAACAGCAATACAATTAGGGCTTTTTTCCTAATGCTTGTTGTTTAAAGGTTTGATTGGCTTGCTTGCTTCATTTGTATAAATGTTTGCTCAAGCATTGTAATTTAGATTGACATCTGCAATCAATAGATAGGTGGGGCTTCAGCCTGTATACATTATACTCACACTTAAATGTTAGTGGATGTTAAGTATAATGCAGAGTATAATGTATACAAGCTGAAGCCCCGCCTATCTATTGATTGCAGATGTCAATCTTAACTACAATGCTTGAGCAAACATTTATACAAGCAAAGCAAGCAAGCCAACCAAACCTTAAAACTACAAACATTAGGAAAAAAGCTCCAAAGTCACAAAGAAACAATCAATTAAACATTCTACTTGCCTATATTTCTTCCAAATCTTTCACTTTCCTCTGGTTTTTCTGCCATCCTTGGTATACTTGGAAATAAAAAGAAAGTTATTATTATTTAGAATCTAAAGAAATCACAGCATTTTTATACATAGTTTACCAAAAAATCCACCATACAGACAATAGTTGGAAGTTCTCTTTGGATATATACAATTAACTGAATACCTTAGCCAAAATACATCACTTTGTTTTGGAGAAGTTCTGACCCCTTCTCAAGCTTAAACATTTTCTAATTGTTGAAGGACTTGTCTGTGAACTTGATTATGAAAAACAGCAATACAATTAGGGCTTTTTTCCTAATGCTTGTTGTTCAAAGGTTTGGTTGGCTTGCTTGCTTCATTTGTATAAATGTTTGCTAGAGCATTGTAATTAAGATTGACATCTGCAATCAATAGATAGGTGGGGCTTCAGCCTGTATACATTATACTCATACTTAAATGTTAGTGGATGTTAAGTATAATGCAGAGTATAATGTATACAAGCTGAAGCCCCGCCTATCTATTGATTGCAGATGTCAATCTTAACTACGATGCTTGAGCAAACATTTATACAAGCAAAGCAAGCAAGCCAACCAAACCTTAAAACTACAAGCATTAGGAAAAAAAGCTCCAAAGTCACAAAGAAACAATCAATTAAACATTCTACTTGCCTATATTTCTTCCAAATCTTTCACTTTCCTCTGGTTTTTCTGCCATCTTTGGTATACTTGGAAATAAAAAGAAAGTTATTATTATTCAGAATCTACAGAAATCACAACATTTTTATACATAGTTTACCAAAAAATCCACCATACAGACAATAGTTGGAAGTTCTCTTTGGATATACACAATTAACTGAATACCTTAGCCAAAATACATCACTTTGTTTTGGAGAAGTTCTGACCCCTTCTCAAGCTTAAACATTTTCTAATTGTTGAAGGACTTGTCTGTGAACTTGATTATGAAAAACAGCAATACAATTAGGGCTATTTTCCTAATGCTTGTTGTTTAAAGGTTTGGTTGGCTTGCTTGCTTCATTTGTATAAATGTTTGCTCAAGCATTGTAATTAAGATTGACATCTGCAATCAATAGATAGGTGGGTCTTCAGCCTGTATACATTATACTCACACTTAAATGTTAGTGGATGTTAAGTATAATGCAGAGTATAATGTATACAAGCTGAAGCCCCGCCTATCTATTGATTGCAGATGTCAATCTTAACTACAATGCTTGAGCAAACATTTATACAAGCAAAGCAAGCAAGCCAACCAAACCTTAAAACTACAAACATTAGGAAAAAAGCTCCAAAGTCACAAAGAAACAATCAATTAAACATTCTACTTGCCTATATTTCTTCCAAATCTTTCACTTTCCTCTGGTTTTTCTGCCATCCTTGGTATACTTGGAAATAAAAAGAAAGTTATTATTATTTAGAATCTAAAGAAATCACAACATTTTTATACATAGTTTACCAAAAAATCCACCATACAGACAATAGTTGGAAGTTCTCTTTGGATATATACAATTAACTGAATACCTTAGCCAAAATACATCACTTTGTTTTGGAGAAGTTCTGACCCCTTCTCAAGCTTAAACATTTTCTAATTGTTGAAGGACTTGTCTGTGAACTTGATTATGAAAAACAGCAATACAATTAGGGCTTTTTTCCTAATGCTTGTTGTTCAAAGGTTTGGTTGGCTTGCTTGCTTCATTTGTATAAATGTTTGCTAGAGCATTGTAATTAAGATTGACATCTGCAATCAATAGATAGGTGGGGCTTCAGCCTGTATACATTATACTCATACTTAAATGTTAGTGGATGTTAAGTATAATGCAGAGTATAATGTATACAAGCTGAAGCCCCGCCTATCTATTGATTGCAGATGTCAATCTTAACTACGATGCTTGAGCAAACATTTATACAAGCAAAGCAAGCAAGCCAACCAAACCTTAAAACTACAAGCATTAGGAAAAAAGCTCCAAAGTCACAAAGAAACAATCAATTAAACATTCTACTTGCCTATATTTCTTCCAAATCTTTCACTTTCCTCTGGTTTTTCTGCCATCTTTGGTATACTTGGAAATAAAAAGAAAGTTATTATTATTCAGAATCTACAGAAATCACAACATTTTTATACATAGTTTACCAAAAAATCCACCATACAGACAATAGTTGGAAGTTCTCTTTGGATATACACAATTAACTGAATACCTTAGCCAAAATACATCACTTTGTTTTGGAGAAGTTCTGACCCCTTCTCAAGCTTAAACATTTTCTAATTGTTGAAGGACTTGTCTGTGAACTTGATTATGAAAAACAGCAATACAATTAGGGCTATTTTCCTAATGCTTGTTGTTTAAAGGTTTGATTGGCTTGCTTGCTTCATTTGTATAAATGTTTGCTCAAGCATTGTAATTAAGATTGACATCTGCAATCAATAGATAGGTGGGGCTTCAGCCTGTATACATTATACTCACACTTAAATGTTAGTGGATGTTAAGTATAATGCAGAGTATAATGTATACAAGCTGAAGCCCCGCCTATCTATTGATTGCAGATGTCAATCTTAACTACAATGCTTGAGCAAACATTTATACAAGCAAAGCAAGCAAGCCAACCAAACCTTAAAACTACAAACATTAGGAAAAAAGCTCCAAAGTCACAAAGAAACAATCAATTAAACATTCTACTTGCCTATATTTCTTCCAAATCTTTCACTTTCCTCTGGTTTTTCTGCCATCCTTGGTATACTTGGAAATAAAAAGAAAGTTATTATTATTTAGAATCTAAAGAAATCACGACATTTTTATACATGGTTTACCAAAAAATCCACCATACAGACAATAGTTGGAAGTTCTCTTTGGATATATACAATTAACTGAATACCTTAGCCAAAATACATCACTTTGTTTTGGAGAAGTTCTGACCCCTTCTCAAGCTTAAACATTTTCTAATTGTTGAAGGACTTGTCTGTGAACTTGATTATGAAAAACAGCAATACAATTAGGGCTTTTTTCCTAATGCTTGTTGTTCAAAGGTTTGGTTGGCTTGCTTGCTTCATTTGTATAAATGTTTGCTAGAGCATTGTAATTAAGATTGACATCTGCAATCAATAGATAGGTGGGGCTTCAGCCTGTATACATTATACTCATACTTAAATGTTAGTGGATGTTAAGTATAATGCAGAGTATAATGTATACAAGCTGAAGCCCCGCCTATCTATTGATTGCAGATGTCAATCTTAACTACGATGATTGAGCAAACATTTATACAAGCAAAGCAAGCAAGCCAACCAAACCTTAAAACTACAAGCATTAGGAAAAAAGCTCCAAAGTCACAAAGAAACAATCAATTAAATATTCTACTTGTCTATATTTCTTCCAAATCTTTCACTTTCCTCTGGTTTTTCTGCTATCTTTGGTATACTTGGAAATAAAAAGAAAGTTATTATTATTCAGAATCTACAGAAATCACAATATTTTTATACATAGTTTACCAAAAAATCCACCATACAGACAATAGTTGGAAGTTCTCTTTGGATATACACAATTAACTGAATACCTTAGCCAAAATACATCACTTTGTTTTGGAGAAGTTCTGACCCCTTCTCAAGCTTAAACATTTTCTAATTGTTGAAGGACTTGTCTGTGAACTTGATTATGAAAAACAGCAATACAATTAGGGCTATTTTCCTAATGCTTGTTGTTTAAAGGTTTGGTTGGCTTGCTTGCTTCATTTGTATAAATGTTTGCTCAAGCATTGTAATTAAGATTGACATCTGCAATCAATAGATAGGTGGGGCTTCAGCCTGTATACATTATACTCACACTTAAATGTTAGTGGATGTTAAGTATAATGCAGAGTATAATGTATACAAGCTGAAGCCCCGCCTATCTATTGATTGCAGATGTCAATCTTAACTACAATGCTTGAGCAAACATTTATACAAGCAAAGCAAGCAAGCCAACCAAACCTTAAAACTACAAACATTAGGAAAAAAGTTCCAAAGTCACAAAGAAACAATCAATTAAACATTCTACTTGCCTATATTTCTTCCAAATCTTTCACTTTCCTCTGGTTTTTCTGCCATCCTTGGTATACTTGGAAATAAAAAGAAAGTTATTATTATTTAGAATCTAAAGAAATCACAACATTTTTATACATAGTTTACCAAAAAATCCACCATACAGACAATAGTTGGAAGTTCTCTTTGGATATATACAATTAACTGAATACCTTAGCCAAAATACATCACTTTGTCTTGGAGAAGTTCTGACCCCTTCTCAAGCTTAAACATTTTCTAATTGTTGAAGGACTTGTCTGTGAACTTGATTATGAAAAACAGCAATACAATTAGGGCTTTTTTCCTAATGCTTGTTGTTCAAAGGTTTGGTTGGCTTGCTTGCTTCATTTGTATAAATGTTTGCTAGAGCATTGTAATTAAGATTGACATCTGCAATCAATAGATAGGTGGGGCTTCAGCCTGTATACATTATACTCATACTTAAATGTTAGTGGATGTTAAGTATAATGCAGAGTATAATGTATACAAGCTGAAGCCCCGCCTATCTATTGATTGCAGATGTCAATCTTAACTACGATGATTGAGCAAACATTTATACAAGCAAAGCAAGCAAGCCAACCAAACCTTAAAACTACAAGCATTAGGAAAAAAGCTCCAAAGTCACAAAGAAACAATCAATTAAACATTCTACTTGTCTATATTTCTTCCAAATCTTTCACTTTCCTCTGGTTTTTCTGCCATCTTTGGTATACTTGGAAATAAAAAGAAAGTTATTATTATTCAGAATCTACAGAAATCACAACATTTTTATACATAGTTTACCAAAAAATCCACCATACAGACAATAGTTGGAAGTTCTCTTTGGATATACACAATTAACTGAATACCTTAGCCAAAATACATCACTTTGTTTTGGAGAAGTTCTGACCCCTTCTCAAGCTTAAACATTTTCTAATTGTTGAAGGACTTGTCTGTGAACTTGATTATGAAAAACAGCAATACAATTAGGGCTATTTTCCTAATGCTTGTTGTTTAAAGGTTTGGTTGGCTTGCTTGCTTCATTTGTATAAATGTTTGCTCAAGCATTGTAATTAAGATTGACATCTGCAATCAATAGATAGGTGGGGCTTCAGCCTGTATACATTATACTCACACTTAAATGTTAGTGGATGTTAAGTATAATGCAGAGTATAATGTATACAAGCTGAAGCCCCGCCTATCTATTGATTGCAGATGTCAATCTTAACTACAATGATTGAGCAAACATTTATACAAGCAAAGCAAGCAAGCCAACCAAACCTTAAAACTACAAACATTAGGAAAAAAGCTCCAAAGTCACAAAGAAACAATCAATTAAACATTCTACTTGCCTATATTTCTTCCAAATCTTTCACTTTCCTCTGGTTTTTCTGCCATCCTTGGTATACTTGGAAATAAAAAGAAAGTTATTATTATTTAGAATCTAAAGAAATCACAACATTTTTATACATAGTTTACCAAAAAATCCACCATACAGACAATAGTTGGAAGTTCTCTTTGGATATATACAATTAACTGAATACCTTAGCCAAAATACATCACTTTGTTTTGGAGAAGTTCTGACCCCTTCTCAAGCTTAAACATTTTCTAATTGTTGAAGGACTTGTCTGTGAACTTGATTATGAAAAACAGCAATACAATTAGGGCTTTTTTCCTAATGCTTGTTGTTCAAAGGTTTGGTTGGCTTGCTTGCTTCATTTGTATAAATGTTTGCTAGAGCATTGTAATTAAGATTGACATCTGCAATCAATAGATAGGTGGGGCTTCAGCCTGTATACATTATACTCATACTTAAATGTTAGTGGATGTTAAGTATAATGCAGAGTATAATGTATACAAGCTGAAGCCCCGCCTATCTATTGATTGCAGATGTCAATCTTAACTACGATGCTTGAGCAAACATTTATACAAGCAAAGCAAGCAAGCCAACCAAACCTTAAAACTACAAGCATTAGGAAAAAGCTCCAAAGTCACAAAGAAACAATCAATTAAACATTCTACTTGCCTATATTTCTTCCAAATCTTTCACTTTCCTCTGGTTTTTCTGCCATCTTTGGTATACTTGGAAATAAAAAGAAAGTTATTATTATTCAGAATCTACAGAAATCACAACATTTTTATACATAGTTTACCAAAAAATCCACCATACAGACAATAGTTGGAAGTTCTCTTTGGATATACACAATTAACTGAATACCTTAGCCAAAATACATCACTTTGTTTTGGAGAAGTTCTGACCCCTTCTCAAGCTTAAACATTTTCTAATTGTTGAAGGACTTGTCTGTGAACTTGATTATGAAAAACAGCAATACAATTAGGGCTATTTTCCTAATGCTTGTTGTTTAAAGGTTTGGTTGGCTTGCTTGCTTCATTTGTATAAATGTTTGCTCAAGCATTGTAATTAAGATTGACATCTGCAATCAATAGATAGGTGGGGCTTCAGCCTGTATACATTATACTCACACTTAAATGTTAGTGGATGTTAAGTATAATGCAGAGTATAATGTATACAAGCTGAAGCCCCGCCTATCTATTGATTGCAGATGTCAATCTTAACTACAATGATTGAGCAAACATTTATACAAGCAAAGCAAGCAAGCCAACCAAACCTTAAAACTACAAACATTAGGAAAAAAGCTCCAAAGTCACAAAGAAACAATCAATTAAACATTCTACTTGCCTATATTTCTTCCAAATCTTTCACTTTCCTCTGGTTTTTCTGCCATCCTTGGTATACTTGGAAATAAAAAGAAAGTTATTATTATTTAGAATCAAAAGAAATCACAACATTTTTATACATAGTTTACCAAAAAATCCACCATACAGACAATAGTTGGAAGTTCTCTTTGGATATATACAATTAACTGAATACCTTAACCAAAATACATCACTTTGTTTTGGAGAAGTTCTGACCCCTTCTCAAGCTTAAACATTTTCTAATTGTTGAAGGACTTGTCTGTGAACTTGATTATGAAAAACAGCAATACAATTAGGGCTTTTTTCCTAATGCTTGTTGTTCAAAGGTTTGGTTGGCTTGCTTGCTTCATTTGTATAAATGTTTGCTAGAGCATTGTAATTAAGATTGACATCTGCAATCAATAGATAGGTGGGGCTTCAGCCTGTATACATTATACTCATACTTAAATGTTAGTGGATGTTAAGTATAATGCAGAGTATAATGTATACAAGCTGAAGCCCCGCCTATCTATTGATTGCAGATGTCAATCTTAACTACGATGCTTGAGCAAACATTTATACAAGCAAAGCAAGCAAGCCAACCAAACCTTAAAACTACAAGCATTAGGAAAAAAGCTCCAAAGTCACAAAGAAACAATCAATTAAACATTCTACTTGCCTATATTTCTTCCAAATCTTTCACTTTCCTCTGGTTTTTCTGCCATCTTTGGTATACTTGGAAATAAAAAGAAAGTTATTATTATTTAGAATCTACAGAAATCACAACATTTTTATACATAGTTTACCAAAAAATCCACCATACAGACAATAGTTGGAAGTTCTCTTTGGATATACACAATTAACTGAATACCTTAGCCAAAATACATCACTTTGTTTTGGAGAAGTTCTGAACCCTTCTCAAGCTTAAACATTTTCTAATTGTTGAAGGACTTGTCTGTGAACTTGATTATGAAAAACAGCAATACAATTAGGGCTATTTTCCTAATGCTTGTTGTTCAAAGGTTTGGTTGGCTTGCTTGCTTCATTTGTATAAATGTTTGCTAGAGCATTGTAATAAAGATTGACATCTGCAATCAATAGATAGGTGGGGCTTCAGCCTGTATACATTATACTCATACTTAAATGTTAGTGGATGTTAAGTATAATGCAGAGTATAATGTATACAAGCTGAAGCCCCGCCTATCTATTGATTGCAGATGTCAATCTTAACTACAATGATTGAGCAAACATTTATACAAGCAAAGCAAGCAAGCCAACCAAACCTTAAAACTACAAACATTAGGAAAAAAGCTCCAAAGTCACAAAGAAACAATCAATTAAACATTCTACTTGCCTATATTTCTTCCAAATCTTTCACTTTCCTCTGGTTTTTCTGCCATCCTTGGTATACTTGGAAATAAAAAGAAAGTTATTATTATTTAGAATCAAAAGAAATCACAACATTTTTATACATAGTTTACCAAAAAATCCACCATACAGACAATAGTTGGAAGTTCTCTTTGGATATATACAATTAACTGAATACCTTAGCCAAAATACATCACTTTGTTTTGGAGAAGTTCTGACCCCTTCTCAAGCTTAAACATTTTCTAATTGTTGAAGGACTTGTCTGTGAACTTGATTATGAAAAACAGCAATACAATTAGGGCTTTTTTCCTAATGCTTGTTGTTCAAAGGTTTGGTTGGCTTGCTTGCTTCATTTGTATAAATGTTTGCTAGAGCATTGTAATTAAGATTGACATCTGCAATCAATAGATAGGTGGGGCTTCAGCCTGTATACATTATACTCATACTTAAATGTTAGTGGATGTTAAGTATAATGCAGAGTATAATGTATACAAGCTGAAGCCCCGCCTATCTATTGATTGCAGATGTCAATCTTAACTACGATGCTTGAGCAAACATTTATACAAGCAAAGCAAGCAAGCCAACCAAACCTTAAAACTACAAGCATTAGGAAAAAAGCTCCAAAGTCACAAAGAAACAATCAATTAAACATTCTACTTGCCTATATTTCTTCCAAATCTTTCACTTTCCTCTGGTTTTTCTGCCATCTTTGGTATACTTGGAAATAAAAAGAAAGTTATTATTATTTAGAATCTACAGAAATCACAACATTTTTATACATAGTTTACCAAAAAATCCACCATACAGACAATAGTTGGAAGTTCTCTTTGGATATACACAATTAACTGAATACCTTAGCCAAAATACATCACTTTGTTTTGGAGAAGTTCTGAACCCTTCTCAAGCTTAAACATTTTCTAATTGTTGAAGGACTTGTCTGTGAACTTGATTATGAAAAACAGCAATACAATTAGGGCTATTTTCCTAATGCTTGTTGTTCAAAGGTTTGGTTGGCTTGCTTGCTTCATTTGTATAAATGTTTGCTAGAGCATTGTAATAAAGATTGACATCTGCAATCAATAGATAGGTGGGGCTTCAGCCTGTATACATTACACTCACACTTAAATGTTAGTGGATGTTAAGTATAATGCAGAGTATAATGTATACAAGCTGAAGCCCCGCCTATCTATTGATTGCAGATGTCAATCTTAACTACAATGATTGAGCAAACATTTATACAAGCAAAGCAAGCAAGCCAACCAAACCTTAAAACTACAAACATTAGGAAAAAAGCTCCAAAGTCACAAAGAAACAATCAATTAAACATTCTACTTGCCTATATTTCTTCCAAATCTTTCACTTTCCTCTGGTTTTTCTGCCATCTTTGGTATACTTGGAAATAAAAAGAAAGTTATTATTATTCAGAATCTACAGAAATCACAACATTTTTATACATAGTTTACCAAAAAATCCACCATACAGACAATAGTTGGAAGTTCTCTTTGGATATACACAATTAACTGAATACCTTAGCCAAAATACATCACTTTGTTTTGGAGAAGTTCTGACCCCTTCTCAAGCTTAAACATTTTCTAATTGTTGAAGGACTTGTCTGTGAACTTGATTATGAAAAACAGCAATACAATTAGGGCTATTTTCCTAATGCTTGTTGTTTAAAGGTTTGGTTGGCTTGCTTGCTTCATTTGTATAAATGTTTGCTCAAGCATTGTAATTAAGATTGACATCTGCAATCAATAGATAGGTGGGGCTTCAGCCTGTATACATTATACTCACACTTAAATGTTAGTGGATGTTAAGTATAATGCAGAGTATAATGTATACAAGCTGAAGCCCCGCCTATCTATTGATTGCAGATGTCAATCTTAACTACAATGATTGAGCAAACATTTATACAAGCAAAGCAAGCAAGCCAACCAAACCTTAAAACTACAAACATTAGGAAAAAAGCTCCAAAGTCACAAAGAAACAATCAATTAAACATTCTACTTGCCTATATTTCTTCCAAATCTTTCACTTTCCTCTGGTTTTTCTGCCATCCTTGGTATACTTGGAAATAAAAAGAAAGTTATTATTATTTAGAATCAAAAGAAATCACAACATTTTTATACATAGTTTACCAAAAAATCCACCATACAGACAATAGTTGGAAGTTCTCTTTGGATATATACAATTAACTGAATACCTTAACCAAAATACATCACTTTGTTTTGGAGAAGTTCTGACCCCTTCTCAAGCTTAAACATTTTCTAATTGTTGAAGGACTTGTCTGTGAACTTGATTATGAAAAACAGCAATACAATTAGGGCTTTTTTCCTAATGCTTGTTGTTCAAAGGTTTGGTTGGCTTGCTTGCTTCATTTGTATAAATGTTTGCTAGAGCATTGTAATTAAGATTGACATCTGCAATCAATAGATAGGTGGGGCTTCAGCCTGTATACATTATACTCATACTTAAATGTTAGTGGATGTTAAGTATAATGCAGAGTATAATGTATACAAGCTGAAGCCCCGCCTATCTATTGATTGCAGATGTCAATCTTAACTACGATGCTTGAGCAAACATTTATACAAGCAAAGCAAGCAAGCCAACCAAACCTTAAAACTACAAGCATTAGGAAAAAAGCTCCAAAGTCACAAAGAAACAATCAATTAAACATTCTACTTGCCTATATTTCTTCCAAATCTTTCACTTTCCTCTGGTTTTTCTGCCATCTTTGGTATACTTGGAAATAAAAAGAAAGTTATTATTATTTAGAATCTACAGAAATCACAACATTTTTATACATAGTTTACCAAAAAATCCACCATACAGACAATAGTTGGAAGTTCTCTTTGGATATACACAATTAACTGAATACCTTAGCCAAAATACATCACTTTGTTTTGGAGAAGTTCTGAACCCTTCTCAAGCTTAAACATTTTCTAATTGTTGAAGGACTTGTCTGTGAACTTGATTATGAAAAACAGCAATACAATTAGGGCTATTTTCCTAATGCTTGTTGTTCAAAGGTTTGGTTGGCTTGCTTGCTTCATTTGTATAAATGTTTGCTAGAGCATTGTAATAAAGATTGACATCTGCAATCAATAGATAGGTGGGGCTTCAGCCTGTATACATTATACTCATACTTAAATGTTAGTGGATGTTAAGTATAATGCAGAGTATAATGTATACAAGCTGAAGCCCCGCCTATCTATTGATTGCAGATGTCAATCTTAACTACAATGATTGAGCAAACATTTATACAAGCAAAGCAAGCAAGCCAACCAAACCTTAAAACTACAAACATTAGGAAAAAAGCTCCAAAGTCACAAAGAAACAATCAATTAAACATTCTACTTGCCTATATTTCTTCCAAATCTTTCACTTTCCTCTGGTTTTTCTGCCATCCTTGGTATACTTGGAAATAAAAAGAAAGTTATTATTATTTAGAATCAAAAGAAATCACAACATTTTTATACATAGTTTACCAAAAAATCCACCATACAGACAATAGTTGGAAGTTCTCTTTGGATATATACAATTAACTGAATACCTTAGCCAAAATACATCACTTTGTTTTGGAGAAGTTCTGACCCCTTCTCAAGCTTAAACATTTTCTAATTGTTGAAGGACTTGTCTGTGAACTTGATTATGAAAAACAGCAATACAATTAGGGCTTTTTTCCTAATGCTTGTTGTTCAAAGGTTTGGTTGGCTTGCTTGCTTCATTTGTATAAATGTTTGCTAGAGCATTGTAATTAAGATTGACATCTGCAATCAATAGATAGGTGGGGCTTCAGCCTGTATACATTATACTCATACTTAAATGTTAGTGGATGTTAAGTATAATGCAGAGTATAATGTATACAAGCTGAAGCCCCGCCTATCTATTGATTGCAGATGTCAATCTTAACTACGATGCTTGAGCAAACATTTATACAAGCAAAGCAAGCAAGCCAACCAAACCTTAAAACTACAAGCATTAGGAAAAAAGCTCCAAAGTCACAAAGAAACAATCAATTAAACATTCTACTTGCCTATATTTCTTCCAAATCTTTCACTTTCCTCTGGTTTTTCTGCCATCTTTGGTATACTTGGAAATAAAAAGAAAGTTATTATTATTCAGAATCTACAGAAATCACAACATTTTTATACATAGTTTACCAAAAAATCCACCATACAGACAATAGTTGGAAGTTCTCTTTGGATATACACAATTAACTGAATACCTTAGCCAAAATACATCACTTTGTTTTGGAGAAGTTCTGACCCCTTCTCAAGCTTAAACATTTTCTAATTGTTGAAGGACTTGTCTGTGAACTTGATTATGAAAAACAGCAATACAATTAGGGCTATTTTCCTAATGCTTGTTGTTTAAAGGTTTGGTTGGCTTGCTTGCTTCATTTGTATAAATGTTTGCTCAAGCATTGTAATTAAGATTGACATCTGCAATCAATAGATAGGTGGGGCTTCAGCCTGTATACATTATACTCACACTTAAATGTTAGTGGATGTTAAGTATAATGCAGAGTATAATGTATACAAGCTGAAGCCCCGCCTATCTATTGATTGCAGATGTCAATCTTAACTACAATGATTGAGCAAACATTTATACAAGCAAAGCAAGCAAGCCAACCAAACCTTAAAACTACAAACATTAGGAAAAAAGCTCCAAAGTCACAAAGAAACAATCAATTAAACATTCTACTTGCCTATATTTCTTCCAAATCTTTCACTTTCCTCTGGTTTTTCTGCCATCCTTGGTATACTTGGAAATAAAAAGAAAGTTATTATTATTTAGAATCTAAAGAAATCACAACATTTTTATACATAGTTTACCAAAAAATCCACCATACAGACAATAGTTGGAAGTTCTCTTTGGATATATACAATTAACTGAATACCTTAGCCAAAATACATCACTTTGTTTTGGAGAAGTTCTGACCCCTTCTCAAGCTTAAACATTTTCTAATTGTTGAAGGACTTGTCTGTGAACTTGATTATGAAAAACAGCAATACAATTAGGGCTTTTTTCCTAATGCTTGTTGTTCAAAGGTTTGGTTGGCTTGCTTGCTTCATTTGTATAAATGTTTGCTAGAGCATTGTAATTAAGATTGACATCTGCAATCAATAGATAGGTGGGGCTTCAGCCTGTATACATTATACTCATACTTAAATGTTAGTGGATGTTAAGTATAATGCAGAGTATAATGTATACAAGCTGAAGCCCCGCCTATCTATTGATTGCAGATGTCAATCTTAACTACGATGCTTGAGCAAACATTTATACAAGCAAAGCAAGCAAGCCAACCAAACCTTAAAACTACAAGCATTAGGAAAAAAGCTCCAAAGTCACAAAGAAACAATCAATTAAACATTCTACTTGCCTATATTTCTTCCAAATCTTTCACTTTCCTCTGGTTTTTCTGCCATCTTTGGTATACTTGGAAATAAAAAGAAAGTTATTATTATTCAGAATCTACAGAAATCACAACATTTTTATACATAGTTTACCAAAAAATCCACCATACAGACAATAGTTGGAAGTTCTCTTTGGATATACACAATTAACTGAATACCTTAGCCAAAATACATCACTTTGTTTTGGAGAAGTTCTGACCCCTTCTCAAGCTTAAACATTTTCTAATTGTTGAAGGACTTGTCTGTGAACTTGATTATGAAAAACAGCAATACAATTAGGGCTATTTTCCTAATGCTTGTTGTTTAAAGGTTTGGTTGGCTTGCTTGCTTCATTTGTATAAATGTTTGCTCAAGCATTGTAATTAAGATTGACATCTGCAATCAATAGATAGGTGGGGCTTCAGCCTGTATACATTATACTCACACTTAAATGTTAGTGGATGTTAAGTATAATGCAGAGTATAATGTATACAAGCTGAAGCCCCGCCTATCTATTGATTGCAGATGTCAATCTTAACTACAATGATTGAGCAAACATTTATACAAGCAAAGCAAGCAAGCCAACCAAACCTTAAAACTACAAACATTAGGAAAAAAGCTCCAAAGTCACAAAGAAACAATCAATTAAACATTCTACTTGCCTATATTTCTTCCAAATCTTTCACTTTCCTCTGGTTTTTCTGCCATCCTTGGTATACTTGGAAATAAAAAGAAAGTTATTATTATTTAGAATCAAAAGAAATCACAACATTTTTATACATAGTTTACCAAAAAATCCACCATACAGACAATAGTTGGAAGTTCTCTTTGGATATATACAATTAACTGAATACCTTAACCAAAATACATCACTTTGTTTTGGAGAAGTTCTGACCCCTTCTCAAGCTTAAACATTTTCTAATTGTTGAAGGACTTGTCTGTGAACTTGATTATGAAAAACAGCAATACAATTAGGGCTTTTTTCCTAATGCTTGTTGTTCAAAGGTTTGGTTGGCTTGCTTGCTTCATTTGTATAAATGTTTGCTAGAGCATTGTAATTAAGATTGACATCTGCAATCAATAGATAGGTGGGGCTTCAGCCTGTATACATTATACTCATACTTAAATGTTAGTGGATGTTAAGTATAATGCAGAGTATAATGTATACAAGCTGAAGCCCCGCCTATCTATTGATTGCAGATGTCAATCTTAACTACGATGCTTGAGCAAACATTTATACAAGCAAAGCAAGCAAGCCAACCAAACCTTAAAACTACAAGCATTAGGAAAAAAGCTCCAAAGTCACAAAGAAACAATCAATTAAACATTCTACTTGCCTATATTTCTTCCAAATCTTTCACTTTCCTCTGGTTTTTCTGCCATCTTTGGTATACTTGGAAATAAAAAGAAAGTTATTATTATTTAGAATCTACAGAAATCACAACATTTTTATACATAGTTTACCAAAAAATCCACCATACAGACAATAGTTGGAAGTTCTCTTTGGATATACACAATTAACTGAATACCTTAGCCAAAATACATCACTTTGTTTTGGAGAAGTTCTGAACCCTTCTCAAGCTTAAACATTTTCTAATTGTTGAAGGACTTGTCTGTGAACTTGATTATGAAAAACAGCAATACAATTAGGGCTATTTTCCTAATGCTTGTTGTTCAAAGGTTTGGTTGGCTTGCTTGCTTCATTTGTATAAATGTTTGCTAGAGCATTGTAATAAAGATTGACATCTGCAATCAATAGATAGGTGGGGCTTCAGCCTGTATACATTATACTCATACTTAAATGTTAGTGGATGTTAAGTATAATGCAGAGTATAATGTATACAAGCTGAAGCCCCGCCTATCTATTGATTGCAGATGTCAATCTTAACTACAATGATTGAGCAAACATTTATACAAGCAAAGCAAGCAAGCCAACCAAACCTTAAAACTACAAACATTAGGAAAAAAGCTCCAAAGTCACAAAGAAACAATCAATTAAACATTCTACTTGCCTATATTTCTTCCAAATCTTTCACTTTCCTCTGGTTTTTCTGCCATCCTTGGTATACTTGGAAATAAAAAGAAAGTTATTATTATTTAGAATCAAAAGAAATCACAACATTTTTATACATAGTTTACCAAAAAATCCACCATACAGACAATAGTTGGAAGTTCTCTTTGGATATATACAATTAACTGAATACCTTAGCCAAAATACATCACTTTGTTTTGGAGAAGTTCTGACCCCTTCTCAAGCTTAAACATTTTCTAATTGTTGAAGGACTTGTCTGTGAACTTGATTATGAAAAACAGCAATACAATTAGGGCTTTTTTCCTAATGCTTGTTGTTCAAAGGTTTGGTTGGCTTGCTTGCTTCATTTGTATAAATGTTTGCTAGAGCATTGTAATTAAGATTGACATCTGCAATCAATAGATAGGTGGGGCTTCAGCCTGTATACATTATACTCATACTTAAATGTTAGTGGATGTTAAGTATAATGCAGAGTATAATGTATACAAGCTGAAGCCCCGCCTATCTATTGATTGCAGATGTCAATCTTAACTACGATGCTTGAGCAAACATTTATACAAGCAAAGCAAGCAAGCCAACCAAACCTTAAAACTACAAGCATTAGGAAAAAAGCTCCAAAGTCACAAAGAAACAATCAATTAAACATTCTACTTGCCTATATTTCTTCCAAATCTTTCACTTTCCTCTGGTTTTTCTGCCATCTTTGGTATACTTGGAAATAAAAAGAAAGTTATTATTATTTAGAATCTACAGAAATCACAACATTTTTATACATAGTTTACCAAAAAATCCACCATACAGACAATAGTTGGAAGTTCTCTTTGGATATACACAATTAACTGAATACCTTAGCCAAAATACATCACTTTGTTTTGGAGAAGTTCTGAACCCTTCTCAAGCTTAAACATTTTCTAATTGTTGAAGGACTTGTCTGTGAACTTGATTATGAAAAACAGCAATACAATTAGGGCTATTTTCCTAATGCTTGTTGTTCAAAGGTTTGGTTGGCTTGCTTGCTTCATTTGTATAAATGTTTGCTAGAGCATTGTAATAAAGATTGACATCTGCAATCAATAGATAGGTGGGGCTTCAGCCTGTATACATTACACTCACACTTAAATGTTAGTGGATGTTAAGTATAATGCAGAGTATAATGTATACAAGCTGAAGCCCCGCCTATCTATTGATTGCAGATGTCAATCTTAACTACAATGATTGAGCAAACATTTATACAAGCAAAGCAAGCAAGCCAACCAAACCTTAAAACTACAAACATTAGGAAAAAAGCTCCAAAGTCACAAAGAAACAATCAATTAAACATTCTACTTGCCTATATTTCTTCCAAATCTTTCACTTTCCTCTGGTTTTTCTGCCATCTTTGGTATACTTGGAAATAAAAAGAAAGTTATTATTATTCAGAATCTACAGAAATCACAACATTTTTATACATAGTTTACCAAAAAATCCACCATACAGACAATAGTTGGAAGTTCTCTTTGGATATACACAATTAACTGAATACCTTAGCCAAAATACATCACTTTGTTTTGGAGAAGTTCTGACCCCTTCTCAAGCTTAAACATTTTCTAATTGTTGAAGGACTTGTCTGTGAACTTGATTATGAAAAACAGCAATACAATTAGGGCTATTTTCCTAATGCTTGTTGTTTAAAGGTTTGGTTGGCTTGCTTGCTTCATTTGTATAAATGTTTGCTCAAGCATTGTAATTAAGATTGACATCTGCAATCAATAGATAGGTGGGGCTTCAGCCTGTATACATTATACTCACACTTAAATGTTAGTGGATGTTAAGTATAATGCAGAGTATAATGTATACAAGCTGAAGCCCCGCCTATCTATTGATTGCAGATGTCAATCTTAACTACAATGATTGAGCAAACATTTATACAAGCAAAGCAAGCAAGCCAACCAAACCTTAAAACTACAAACATTAGGAAAAAAGCTCCAAAGTCACAAAGAAACAATCAATTAAACATTCTACTTGCCTATATTTCTTCCAAATCTTTCACTTTCCTCTGGTTTTTCTGCCATCCTTGGTATACTTGGAAATAAAAAGAAAGTTATTATTATTTAGAATCAAAAGAAATCACAACATTTTTATACATAGTTTACCAAAAAATCCACCATACAGACAATAGTTGGAAGTTCTCTTTGGATATATACAATTAACTGAATACCTTAACCAAAATACATCACTTTGTTTTGGAGAAGTTCTGACCCCTTCTCAAGCTTAAACATTTTCTAATTGTTGAAGGACTTGTCTGTGAACTTGATTATGAAAAACAGCAATACAATTAGGGCTTTTTTCCTAATGCTTGTTGTTCAAAGGTTTGGTTGGCTTGCTTGCTTCATTTGTATAAATGTTTGCTAGAGCATTGTAATTAAGATTGACATCTGCAATCAATAGATAGGTGGGGCTTCAGCCTGTATACATTATACTCATACTTAAATGTTAGTGGATGTTAAGTATAATGCAGAGTATAATGTATACAAGCTGAAGCCCCGCCTATCTATTGATTGCAGATGTCAATCTTAACTACGATGCTTGAGCAAACATTTATACAAGCAAAGCAAGCAAGCCAACCAAACCTTAAAACTACAAGCATTAGGAAAAAAGCTCCAAAGTCACAAAGAAACAATCAATTAAACATTCTACTTGCCTATATTTCTTCCAAATCTTTCACTTTCCTCTGGTTTTTCTGCCATCTTTGGTATACTTGGAAATAAAAAGAAAGTTATTATTATTTAGAATCTACAGAAATCACAACATTTTTATACATAGTTTACCAAAAAATCCACCATACAGACAATAGTTGGAAGTTCTCTTTGGATATACACAATTAACTGAATACCTTAGCCAAAATACATCACTTTGTTTTGGAGAAGTTCTGAACCCTTCTCAAGCTTAAACATTTTCTAATTGTTGAAGGACTTGTCTGTGAACTTGATTATGAAAAACAGCAATACAATTAGGGCTATTTTCCTAATGCTTGTTGTTCAAAGGTTTGGTTGGCTTGCTTGCTTCATTTGTATAAATGTTTGCTAGAGCATTGTAATAAAGATTGACATCTGCAATCAATAGATAGGTGGGGCTTCAGCCTGTATACATTATACTCATACTTAAATGTTAGTGGATGTTAAGTATAATGCAGAGTATAATGTATACAAGCTGAAGCCCCGCCTATCTATTGATTGCAGATGTCAATCTTAACTACAATGATTGAGCAAACATTTATACAAGCAAAGCAAGCAAGCCAACCAAACCTTAAAACTACAAACATTAGGAAAAAAGCTCCAAAGTCACAAAGAAACAATCAATTAAACATTCTACTTGCCTATATTTCTTCCAAATCTTTCACTTTCCTCTGGTTTTTCTGCCATCCTTGGTATACTTGGAAATAAAAAGAAAGTTATTATTATTTAGAATCAAAAGAAATCACAACATTTTTATACATAGTTTACCAAAAAATCCACCATACAGACAATAGTTGGAAGTTCTCTTTGGATATATACAATTAACTGAATACCTTAGCCAAAATACATCACTTGTTTTGGAGAAGTTCTGACCCCTTCTCAAGCTTAAACATTTTCTAATTGTTGAAGGACTTGTCTGTGAACTTGATTATGAAAAACAGCAATACAATTAGGGCTTTTTTCCTAATGCTTGTTGTTCAAAGGTTTGGTTGGCTTGCTTGCTTCATTTGTATAAATGTTTGCTAGAGCATTGTAATTAAGATTGACATCTGCAATCAATAGATAGGTGGGGCTTCAGCCTGTATACATTATACTCATACTTAAATGTTAGTGGATGTTAAGTATAATGCAGAGTATAATGTATACAAGCTGAAGCCCCGCCTATCTATTGATTGCAGATGTCAATCTTAACTACGATGCTTGAGCAAACATTTATACAAGCAAAGCAAGCAAGCCAACCAAACCTTAAAACTACAAGCATTAGGAAAAAAGCTCCAAAGTCACAAAGAAACAATCAATTAAACATTCTACTTGCCTATATTTCTTCCAAATCTTTCACTTTCCTCTGGTTTTTCTGCCATCTTTGGTATACTTGGAAATAAAAAGAAAGTTATTATTATTTAGAATCTACAGAAATCACAACATTTTTATACATAGTTTACCAAAAAATCCACCATACAGACAATAGTTGGAAGTTCTCTTTGGATATACACAATTAACTGAATACCTTAGCCAAAATACATCACTTTGTTTTGGAGAAGTTCTGAACCCTTCTCAAGCTTAAACATTTTCTAATTGTTGAAGGACTTGTCTGTGAACTTGATTATGAAAAACAGCAATACAATTAGGGCTATTTTCCTAATGCTTGTTGTTCAAAGGTTTGGTTGGCTTGCTTGCTTCATTTGTATAAATGTTTGCTAGAGCATTGTAATAAAGATTGACATCTGCAATCAATAGATAGGTGGGGCTTCAGCCTGTATACATTACACTCACACTTAAATGTTAGTGGATGTTAAGTATAATGCAGAGTATAATGTATACAAGCTGAAGCCCCGCCTATCTATTGATTGCAGATGTCAATCTTAACTACAATGATTGAGCAAACATTTATACAAGCAAAGCAAGCAAGCCAACCAAACCTTAAAACTACAAACATTAGGAAAAAAGCTCCAAAGTCACAAAGAAACAATCAATTAAACATTCTACTTGCCTATATTTCTTCCAAATCTTTCACTTTCCTCTGGTTTTTCTGCCATCTTTGGTATACTTGGAAATAAAAAGAAAGTTATTATTATTCAGAATCTACAGAAATCACAACATTTTTATACATAGTTTACCAAAAAATCCACCATACAGACAATAGTTGGAAGTTCTCTTTGGATATACACAATTAACTGAATACCTTAGCCAAAATACATCACTTTGTTTTGGAGAAGTTCTGACCCCTTTTCAAGCTTAAACATTTTCTAATTGTTGAAGGACTTGTCTGTGAACTTGATTATGAAAAACAGCAATACAATTAGGGCTATTTTCCTAATGCTTGTTGTTCAAAGGTTTGGTTGGCTTGCTTGCTTCATTTGTATAAATGTTTGCTAGAGCATTGTAATAAAGATTGACATCTGCAATCAATAGATAGGTGGGGCTTCAGCCTGTATACATTACACTCACACTTAAATGTTAGTGGATGTTAAGTATAATGCAGAGTATAATGTATACAAGCTGAAGCCCCGCCTATCTATTGATTGCAGATGTCAATCTTAACTACAATGATTGAGCAAACATTTATACAAGCAAAGCAAGCAAGCCAACCAAACCTTAAAACTACAAACATTAGGAAAAAAGCTCCAAAGTCACAAAGAAACAATCAATTAAACATTCTACTTGCCTATATTTCTTCCAAATCTTTCACTTTCCTCTGGTTTTTCTGCCATCCTTGGTATACTTGGAAATAAAAAGAAAGTTATTATTATTTAGAATCTAAAGAAATCACAACATTTTTATACATAGTTTACCAAAAAATCCACCATACAGACAATAGTTGGAAGTTCTCTTTGGATATATACAATTAACTGAATACCTTAACCAAAATACATCACTTTGTTTTGGAGAAGTTCTGACCCCTTCTCAAGCTTAAACATTTTCTAATTGTTGAAGGACTTGTCTGTGAACTTGATTATGAAAAACAGCAATACAATTAGGGCTTTTTTCCTAATGCTTGTTGTTCAAAGGTTTGGTTGGCTTGCTTGCTTCATTTGTATAAATGTTTGCTAGAGCATTGTAATTAAGATTGACATCTGCAATCAATAGATAGGTGGGGCTTCAGCCTGTATACATTATACTCATACTTAAATGTTAGTGGATGTTAAGTATAATGCAGAGTATAATGTATACAAGCTGAAGCCCCGCCTTTCTATTGATTGCAGATGTCAATCTTAACTACGATGCTTGAGCAAACATTTATACAAGCAAAGCAAGCAAGCCAACCAAACCTTAAAACTACAAGCATTAGGAAAAAAGCTCCAAAGTCACAAAGAAACAATCAATTAAACATTCTACTTGCCTATATTTCTTCCAAATCTTTCACTTTCCTCTGGTTTTTCTGCCATCTTTGGTATACTTGGAAATAAAAAGAAAGTTATTATTATTTAGAATCTACAGAAATCACAACATTTTTATACATAGTTTACCAAAAAATCCACCATACAGACAATAGTTGGAAGTTCTCTTTGGATATACACAATTAACTGAATACCTTAGCCAAAATACATCACTTTGTTTTGGAGAAGTTCTGAACCCTTCTCAAGCTTAAACATTTTCTAATTGTTGAAGGACTTGTCTGTGAACTTGATTATGAAAAACAGCAATACAATTAGGGCTATTTTCCTAATGCTTGTTGTTCAAAGGTTTGGTTGGCTTGCTTGCTTCATTTGTATAAATGTTTGCTAGAGCATTGTAATAAAGATTGACATCTGCAATCAATAGATAGGTGGGGCTTCAGCCTGTATACATTATACTCATACTTAAATGTTAGTGGATGTTAAGTATAATGCAGAGTATAATGTATACAAGCTGAAGCCCCGCCTATCTATTGATTGCAGATGTCAATCTTAACTACAATGATTGAGCAAACATTTATACAAGCAAAGCAAGCAAGCCAACCAAACCTTAAAACTACAAACATTAGGAAAAAAGCTCCAAAGTCACAAAGAAACAATCAATTAAACATTCTACTTGCCTATATTTCTTCCAAATCTTTCACTTTCCTCTGGTTTTTCTGCCATCCTTGGTATACTTGGAAATAAAAAGAAAGTTATTATTATTTAGAATCAAAAGAAATCACAACATTTTTATACATAGTTTACCAAAAAATCCACCATACAGACAATAGTTGGAAGTTCTCTTTGGATATATACAATTAACTGAATACCTTAGCCAAAATACATCACTTTGTTTTGGAGAAGTTCTGACCCCTTCTCAAGCTTAAACATTTTCTAATTGTTGAAGGACTTGTCTGTGAACTTGATTATGAAAAACAGCAATACAATTAGGGCTTTTTTCCTAATGCTTGTTGTTCAAAGGTTTGGTTGGCTTGCTTGCTTCATTTGTATAAATGTTTGCTAGAGCATTGTAATTAAGATTGACATCTGCAATCAATAGATAGGTGGGGCTTCAGCCTGTATACATTATACTCATACTTAAATGTTAGTGGATGTTAAGTATAATGCAGAGTATAATGTATACAAGCTGAAGCCCCGCCTATCTATTGATTGCAGATGTCAATCTTAACTACGATGCTTGAGCAAACATTTATACAAGCAAAGCAAGCAAGCCAACCAAACCTTAAAACTACAAGCATTAGGAAAAAAGCTCCAAAGTCACAAAGAAACAATCAATTAAACATTCTACTTGCCTATATTTCTTCCAAATCTTTCACTTTCCTCTGGTTTTTCTGCCATCTTTGGTATACTTGGAAATAAAAAGAAAGTTATTATTATTTAGAATCTACAGAAATCACAACATTTTTATACATAGTTTACCAAAAAATCCACCATACAGACAATAGTTGGAAGTTCTCTTTGGATATACACAATTAACTGAATACCTTAGCCAAAATACATCACTTTGTTTTGGAGAAGTTCTGAACCCTTCTCAAGCTTAAACATTTTCTAATTGTTGAAGGACTTGTCTGTGAACTTGATTATGAAAAACAGCAATACAATTAGGGCTATTTTCCTAATGCTTGTTGTTCAAAGGTTTGGTTGGCTTGCTTGCTTCATTTGTATAAATGTTTGCTAGAGCATTGTAATAAAGATTGACATCTGCAATCAATAGATAGGTGGGGCTTCAGCCTGTATACATTACACTCACACTTAAATGTTAGTGGATGTTAAGTATAATGCAGAGTATAATGTATACAAGCTGAAGCCCCGCCTATCTATTGATTGCAGATGTCAATCTTAACTACAATGATTGAGCAAACATTTATACAAGCAAAGCAAGCAAGCCAACCAAACCTTAAAACTACAAACATTAGGAAAAAAGCTCCAAAGTCACAAAGAAACAATCAATTAAACATTCTACTTGCCTATATTTCTTCCAAATCTTTCACTTTCCTCTGGTTTTTCTGCCATCTTTGGTATACTTGGAAATAAAAAGAAAGTTATTATTATTCAGAATCTACAGAAATCACAACATTTTTATACATAGTTTACCAAAAAATCCACCATACAGACAATAGTTGGAAGTTCTCTTTGGATATACACAATTAACTGAATACCTTAGCCAAAATACATCACTTTGTTTTGGAGAAGTTCTGACCCCTTTTCAAGCTTAAACATTTTCTAATTGTTGAAGGACTTGTCTGTGAACTTGATTATGAAAAACAGCAATACAATTAGGGCTATTTTCCTAATGCTTGTTGTTCAAAGGTTTGGTTGGCTTGCTTGCTTCATTTGTATAAATGTTTGCTAGAGCATTGTAATAAAGATTGACATCTGCAATCAATAGATAGGTGGGGCTTCAGCCTGTATACATTACACTCACACTTAAATGTTAGTGGATGTTAAGTATAATGCAGAGTATAATGTATACAAGCTGAAGCCCCGCCTATCTATTGATTGCAGATGTCAATCTTAACTACAATGATTAAGCAAACATTTATACAAGCAAAGCAAGCAAGCCAACCAAACCTTAAAACTACAAACATTAGGAAAAAAGCTCCAAAGTCACAAAGAAACAATCAATTAAACATTCTACTTGCCTATATTTCTTCCAAATCTTTCACTTTCCTCTGGTTTTTCTGCCATCCTTGGTATACTTGGAAATAAAAAGAAAGTTATTATTATTTAGAATCAAAAGAAATCACAACATTTTTATACATAGTTTACCAAAAAATCCACCATACAGACAATAGTTGGAAGTTCTCTTTGGATATATACAATTAACTGAATACCTTAGCCAAAATACATCACTTTGTTTTGGAGAAGTTCTGACCCCTTCTCAAGCTTAAACATTTTCTAATTGTTGAAGGACTTGTCTGTGAACTTGATTATGAAAAACAGCAATACAATTAGGGCTTTTTTCCTAATGCTTGTTGTTCAAAGGTTTGGTTGGCTTGCTTGCTTCATTTGTATAAATGTTTGCTAGAGCATTGTAATTAAGATTGACATCTGCAATCAATAGATAGGTGGGGCTTCAGCCTGTATACATTATACTCATACTTAAATGTTAGTGGATGTTAAGTATAATGCAGAGTATAATGTATACAAGCTGAAGCCCCGCCTATCTATTGATTGCAGATGTCAATCTTAACTACGATGCTTGAGCAAACATTTATACAAGCAAAGCAAGCAAGCCAACCAAACCTTAAAACTACAAGCATTAGGAAAAAAGCTCCAAAGTCACAAAGAAACAATCAATTAAACATTCTACTTGCCTATATTTCTTCCAAATCTTTCACTTTCCTCTGGTTTTTCTGCCATCTTTGGTATACTTGGAAATAAAAAGAAAGTTATTATTATTCAGAATCTACAGAAATCACAACATTTTTATACATAGTTTACCAAAAAATCCACCATACAGACAATAGTTGGAAGTTCTCTTTGGATATACACAATTAACTGAATACCTTAGCCAAAATACATCACTTTGTTTTGGAGAAGTTCTGAACCCTTCTCAAGCTTAAACATTTTCTAATTGTTGAAGGACTTGTCTGTGAACTTGATTATGAAAAACAGCAATACAATTAGGGCTATTTTCCTAATGCTTGTTGTTCAAAGGTTTGGTTGGCTTGCTTGCTTCATTTGTATAAATGTTTGCTAGAGCATTGTAATAAAGATTGACATCTGCAATCAATAGATAGGTGGGGCTTCAGCCTGTATACATTACACTCACACTTAAATGTTAGTGGATGTTAAGTATAATGCAGAGTATAATGTATACAAGCTGAAGCCCCGCCTATCTATTGATTGCAGATGTCAATCTTAACTACAATGATTGAGCAAACATTTATACAAGCAAAGCAAGCAAGCCAACCAAACCTTAAAACTACAAACATTAGGAAAAAAGCTCCAAAGTCACAAAGAAACAATCAATTAAACATTCTACTTGCCTATATTTCTTCCAAATCTTTCACTTTCCTCTGGTTTTTCTGCCATCTTTGGTATACTTGGAAATAAAAAGAAAGTTATTATTATTCAGAATCTACAGAAATCACAACATTTTTATACATAGTTTACCAAAAAATCCACCATACAGACAATAGTTGGAAGTTCTCTTTGGATATACACAATTAACTGAATACCTTAGCCAAAATACATCACTTTGTTTTGGAGAAGTTCTGACCCCTTTTCAAGCTTAAACATTTTCTAATTGTTGAAGGACTTGTCTGTGAACTTGATTATGAAAAACAGCAATACAATTAGGGCTATTTTCCTAATGCTTGTTGTTCAAAGGTTTGGTTGGCTTGCTTGCTTCATTTGTATAAATGTTTGCTAGAGCATTGTAATAAAGATTGACATCTGCAATCAATAGATAGGTGGGGCTTCAGCCTGTATACATTACACTCACACTTAAATGTTAGTGGATGTTAAGTATAATGCAGAGTATAATGTATACAAGCTGAAGCCCCGCCTATCTATTGATTGCAGATGTCAATCTTAACTACAATGATTAAGCAAACATTTATACAAGCAAAGCAAGCAAGCCAACCAAACCTTAAAACTACAAACATTAGGAAAAAAGCTCCAAAGTCACAAAGAAACAATCAATTAAACATTCTACTTGCCTATATTTCTTCCAAATCTTTCACTTTCCTCTGGTTTTTCTGCCATCCTTGGTATACTTGGAAATAAAAAGAAAGTTATTATTATTTAGAATCTAAAGAAATCACAACATTTTTATACATAGTTTACCAAAAAATCCACCATACAGACAATAGTTGGAAGTTCTCTTTGGATATATACAATAACTGAATACCTTAGCCAAAATACATCACTTTGTTTTGGAGAAGTTCTGACCCCTTCTCAAGCTTAAACATTTTCTAATTGTTGAAGGACTTGTCTGTGAACTTGATTATGAAAAACAGCAATACAATTAGGGCTTTTTTCCTAATGCTTGTTGTTCAAAGGTTTGGTTGGCTTGCTTGCTTCATTTGTATAAATGTTTGCTAGAGCATTGTAATTAAGATTGACATCTGCAATCAATAGATAGGTGGGGCTTCAGCCTGTATACATTATACTCATACTTAAATGTTAGTGGATGTTAAGTATAATGCAGAGTATAATGTATACAAGCTGAAGCCCCGCCTATCTATTGATTGCAGATGTCAATCTTAACTACGATGCTTGAGCAAACATTTATACAAGCAAAGCAAGCAAGCCAACCAAACCTTAAAACTACAAGCATTAGGAAAAAAGCTCCAAAGTCACAAAGAAACAATCAATTAAACATTCTACTTGCCTATATTTCTTCCAAATCTTTCACTTTCCTCTGGTTTTTCTGCCATCTTTGGTATACTTGGAAATAAAAAGAAAGTTATTATTATTCAGAATCTACAGAAATCACAACATTTTTATACATAGTTTACCAAAAAATCCACCATACAGACAATAGTTGGAAGTTCTCTTTGGATATATACAATTAACTGAATACCTTAGCCAAAATACATCACTTTGTTTTGGAGAAGTTCTGACCCCTTCTCAAGCTTAAACATTTTCTAATTGTTGAAGGACTTGTCTGTGAACTTGATTATGAAAAACAGCAATACAATTAGGGCTTTTTTCCTAATGCTTGTTGTTCAAAGGTTTGGTTGGCTTGCTTGCTTCATTTGTATAAATGTTTGCTAGAGCATTGTAATTAAGATTGACATCTGCAATCAATAGATAGGTGGGGCTTCAGCCTGTATACATTATACTCATACTTAAATGTTAGTGGATGTTAAGTATAATGCAGAGTATAATGTATACAAGCTGAAGCCCCGCCTATCTATTGATTGCAGATGTCAATCTTAACTACGATGCTTGAGCAAACATTTATACAAGCAAAGCAAGCAAGCCAACCAAACCTTAAAACTACAAGCATTAGGAAAAAAGCTCCAAAGTCACAAAGAAACAATCAATTAAACATTCTAATTGCCTATATTTCTTCCAAATCTTTCACTTTCCTCTGGTTTTTCTGCCATCCTTGGTATACTTGGAAATAAAAAGAAAGTTATTATTATTTAGAATCTAAAGAAATCACAACATTTTTATACATAGTTTACCAAAAAATCCACCATACAGACAATAGTTGGAAGTTCTCTTTGGATATATACAATTAACTGAATACCTTAGCCAAAATACATCACTTTGTTTTGGAGAAGTTCTGACCCCTTCTCAAGCTTAAACATTTTCTAATTGTTGAAGGACTTGTCTGTGAACTTGATTATGAAAAACAGCAATACAATTAGGGCTTTTTTCCTAATGCTTGTTGTTCAAAGGTTTGGTTGGCTTGCTTGCTTCATTTGTATAAATGTTTGCTAGAGCATTGTAATTAAGATTGACATCTGCAATCAATAGATAGGTGGGGCTTCAGCCTGTATACATTATACTCATACTTAAATGTTAGTGGATGTTAAGTATAATGCAGAGTATAATGTATACAAGCTGAAGCCCCGCCTATCTATTGATTGCAGATGTCAATCTTAACTACGATGCTTGAGCAAACATTTATACAAGCAAAGCAAGCAAGCCAACCAAACCTTAAAACTACAAGCATTAGGAAAAAAGCTCCAAAGTCACAAAGAAACAATCAATTAAACATTCTACTTGCCTATATTTCTTCCAAATCTTTCACTTTCCTCTGGTTTTTCTGCCATCTTTGGTATACTTGGAAATAAAAAGAAAGTTATTATTATTTAGAATCTAAAGAAATCACAACATTTTTATACATAGTTT
Source organism: Mytilus californianus (assembly GCF_021869535.1). Taxonomy (NCBI): domain Eukaryota; kingdom Metazoa; phylum Mollusca; class Bivalvia; order Mytilida; family Mytilidae; genus Mytilus; species Mytilus californianus. The sequence continues at coordinate 3,853,182 of NW_026262679.1, read as the reverse complement.
ACCAAAAAATCCACCATACAGACAATAGTTGGAAGTTCTCTTTGGATATATACAATTAACTGAATACCTTAGCCAAAATACATCACTTTGTTTTGGAGAAGTTCTGACCCCTTCTCAAGCTTAAACATTTTCTAATTGTTGAAGGACTTGTCTGTGAACTTGATTATGAAAAACAGCAATACAATTAGGGCTTTTTTCCTAATGCTTGTTGTTCAAAGGTTTGGTTGGCTTGCTTGCTTCATTTGTATAAATGTTTGCTAGAGCATTGTAATTAAGATTGACATCTGCAATCAATAGATAGGTGGGGCTTCAGCCTGTATACATTACACTCACACTTAAATGTTAGTGGATGTTAAGTATAATGCAGAGTATAATGTATACAAGCTGAAGCCCCGCCTATCTATTGATTGCAGATGTCAATCTTAACTACAATGATTGAGCAAACATTTATACAAGCAAAGCAAGCAAGCCAACCAAACCTTAAAACTACAAACATTAGGAAAAAAGCTCCAAAGTCACAAAGAAACAATCAATTAAACATTCTACTTGCCTATATTTCTTCCAAATCTTTCACTTTCCTCTGGTTTTTCTGCCATCCTTGGTATACTTGGAAATAAAAAGAAAGTTATTATTATTTAGAATCTAAAGAAATCACAACATTTTTATACATAGTTTACCAAAAAATCCACCATACAGACAATAGTTGGAAGTTCTCTTTGGATATATACAATTAACTGAATACCTTAGCCAAAATACATCACTTTGTTTTGGAGAAGTTCTGACCCCTTCTCAAGCTTAAACATTTTCTAATTGTTGAAGGACTTGTCTGTGAACTTGATTATGAAAAACAGCAATACAATTAGGGCTTTTTTCCTAATGCTTGTTGTTCAAAGGTTTGGTTGGCTTGCTTGCTTCATTTGTATAAATGTTTGCTAGAGCATTGTAATTAAGATTGACATCTGCAATCAATAGATAGGTGGGGCTTCAGCCTGTATACATTATACTCATACTTAAATGTTAGTGGATGTTAAGTATAATGCAGAGTATAATGTATACAAGCTGAAGCCCCGCCTATCTATTGATTGCAGATGTCAATCTTAACTACGATGCTTGAGCAAACATTTATACAAGCAAAGCAAGCAAGCCAACCAAACCTTAAAACTACAAGCATTAGGAAAAAAGCTCCAAAGTCACAAAGAAACAATCAATTAAACATTCTACTTGCCTATATTTCTTCCAAATCTTTCACTTTCCTCTGGTTTTTCTGCCATCTTTGGTATACTTGGAAATAAAAAGAAAGTTATTATTATTCAGAATCTACAGAAATCACAACATTTTTATACATAGTTTACCAAAAAATCCACCATACAGACAATAGTTGGAAGTTCTCTTTGGATATACACAATTAACTGAATACCTTAGCCAAAATACATCACTTTGTTTTGGAGAAGTTCTGAACCCTTCTCAAGCTTAAACATTTTCTAATTGTTGAAGGACTTGTCTGTGAACTTGATTATGAAAAACAGCAATACAATTAGGGCTATTTTCCTAATGCTTGTTCCAAAGGTTTGGTTGGCTTGCTTGCTTCATTTGTATAAATGTTTGCTAGAGCATTGTAATTAAGATTGACATCTGCAATCAATAGATAGGTGGGGCTTCAGCCTGTATACATTATACTCATACTTAAATGTTAGTGGATGTTAAGTATAATGCAGAGTATAATGTAAACAAGCTGAAGCCTCGCCTATCTATTGATTGCAGATGTCAATCTTAACTACAATGCTTGAGCAAACATTTATACTAGCAAAGCAAGCAAGCCAACCAAACCTTAAAACTACAAGCATTAGGAAAAAAGCTCCAAAGTCACAAAGAAACAATCAATTAAACATTCTACTTGCCTATATTTCTTCCAAATCCTTCACTTTCCACTGGTTTTTCTGCCATCCTTGGTATACTTGGAAATAAAAAGAAAGTTATTATTATTTAGAATCTACAGAAATTACAACATTTTTATACATAGTTGACCAAAAAATCTACCATACAGACAATAGTTGGAAGTTCTCTTTGGATATACACAATTAACTGAATACCTTAGCCAAAATACATCACTTTGTTTTGGAGAAGTTCTGACCCCTTCTCAAGCTTAAACATTTTCTAATTGTTGAAGAACTTGTCTGTGAACTTGATTATGAAAAACAGCAATACAATTGGGGCTTTTTGCTAATGCTTGTTGTTCAAAGGTTTGGTTGGCTTGCTTGCTTCATTTGTATAAATGTTTGCTGGAGCATTGTAATTACGATTGACATCTGCAATCAATAGATAGGTGGGGCTTCAGCCTGTATACATTATACTCATACTTAAATGTTAGTGGATGTTAAGTATAATGCAGAGTATAATGTAAACAAGCTGAAGCCTCGCCTATCTATTGATTGCAGATGTCAATCTTAACTACAATGCTTGAGCAAACATTTATACTAGCAAAGCAAGCAAGCCAACCTAACCTTAAAACTACAAGCATTAGGAAAAAAGCTCCAAAGTCACAAAGAAACAATCAATTAAACATTCTACTTGCCTATATTTCTTCCAAATCTTTCACTTTCCTCTGGTTTTTCTGCCATCTTTGGTATACTTGGAAATAAAAAGAAAGTTATTATTATTCAGAATCTACAGAAATCACAACATTTTTATACATAGTTTACCAAAAAATCCACCATAGAGACAATAGTTGGAAGTTCTCATTGGATATACACAATTAACTGAATACCTTAGTCAAAATACATCACTTTTTTTTTAGAAGTTCTGACCCCTTTTCAAGCTTAAACATTTTCTAATTGTTGAAGGACTTGTCTGTGAACTTGATTATGAAAAACAGCAATACAATTAGGGCTATTTTCCTAATGCTTGTTGTTTAAAGGTTTGGTTGGCTTGCTTGCTTCATTTGTATAAATGTTTGCTCAAGCATTGTAATTAAGATTGACATCTGCAATCAATAGATAGGTGGGGCTTCAGCCTGTATACATTATACTCACACTTAAATGTTAGTGGATGTTAAGTATAATGCAGAGTATAATGTATACAAGCTGAAGCCCCGCCTATCTATTGATTGCAGATGTCAATCTTAACTACAATGCTTGAGCAAACATTTATACAAGCAAAGCAAGCAAGCCAACCAAATGTTAAAACTACAAACATTAGGAAAAAAGCTCCAAAGTCACAAAGAAACAATCAATTAAACATTCTACTTGCCTATATTTCTTCCAAATCTTTCACTTTCCGCTGGTTTTTCTGCCATCCTTGGTATACTTTGAAATAAAAAGAAAGTTATTATTATTTAGAATCTACAGAAATTACAACATTTTTATACAGTTTACCAAAAATCCCACCATAGAGACAATAGTTGGAAGTTCTCTTTGGATATACACAATTAACTGAATACCTTAGCCAAAATACATCATTTTTTTTTGGAGAAGTTCTGACCCCTTCTCAAGGTTAAACATTTTCTAATTGTTGAAGGACTTGTCTGTGAACTTGATTATGAAAAACAGCAATACAATTAGGGCTATTTTCCTAATGCTTGTTGTTTAAAGGTTTGGTTGGCTTGCTTGCTTCATTTGTATAAATGTTTGCTCAAGCTTTGTAATTAAGATTGACATCTGCAATCAGTAGATAAATGGGGCTTCAGCCTGTATACATTATACTCACACTTAAATGTTAGTGGATGTTAAGTATAATGCAGAGTATAATGTATACAAGCTGATGCCCCGCCTATCTATTGATTGCAGATGTCAATCTTATACAATGCTTGAGCAAACATTTATACAAGCAAAGCAAGCAAGCCAACCAAATGTTAAAACTACAAGCATAAGGAAAAAAGCTCCAAAGTCACAAAGAAACAATCAATTAAACATTCTACTTGCCTATATTTCTTCCAAATCCTTCACTTTCCACTGGTTTTTCTGCCATCCTTGGTATACTTGGAAATAAAAAGAAAGTTATTATTATTTAGAATCTACAGAAATTACAACATTTTTATACATAGTTGACCAAAAAATCTACCATACAGACAATAGTTGGAAGTTCTCTTTGGATATACACAATTAACTGAATACCTTAGCCAAAATACATCACTTTGTTTTGGAGAAGTTCTGACCCCTTTTCAAGCTTACACATTTTCTAATTGTTGAAGGACTTGTCTGTGAACTTGATTATGAAAAACAGCAATACAATTAGGGCTATTTTCCTAATGCTTGTTGTTCAAAGGTTTGGTTGGCTTGCTTGCTTCATTTGTATAAATGTTTGCTCAAGCATTGTAATTAAGATTGACATCTGCAATCAATAGATAGGTGGGGCTTCAGCCTGTATACATTATACTCACACTTAAATGTTAGTGGATGTTAAGTATAATGCAGAGTATAATGTATACAAGCTGAAGCCCCGCCTATCTATTGATTGCAGATGTCAATCTTAACTACAATGCTTGAGCAAACATTTATACAAGCAAAGCAAGCAAGCCAACCAAACCTTAAAACTACAAGCATTAGGAAAAAAGCTCCAAAGTCACAAAGAAACAATCAATTAAACATTCTACTTGCCTATATTTCTTCCAAGTCTTTCACTATCCTCTGGTTTTTCTGCCATCTTTGGTATACTTGGAAATAAAAAGAAAGTTATTATTATTCAGAATCTACAGAAATCACAACATTTTTATACATAGTTTACCAAAAAATCCACCATAGAGACAATAGTTGGAAGTTCTCATTGGATATACACAATTAACTGAATACCTTAGCCAAAATACATCACTTTTTTTTGAGAAGTTCTGACCCCTTTTCAAGCTTAAACATTTTCTAATTGTTGAAGGACTTGTCTGTGAACTTGATTATGAAAAACAGCAATACAATTAGGGCTATTTTCCTAATGCTTGTTGTTTAAAGGTTTGGTTGGCTTGCTTGCTTCATTTGTATAAATGTTTGCTCAAGCATTGTAATTAAGATTGACATCTGCAATCAATAGATAGGTGGGGCTTCAGCCTGTATACATTATACTCACACTTAAATGTTAGTGGATGTTATGTAAGCAGGGTATAATGTATACAAGCTGAAGCCCCGCCTATCTATTGATTGCAGATGTCAATCTTAACTACAATGCTTGAGCAAACATTTATACAAGCAAAGCAAGCAAGCCAACCAAACCTTAAAACTACAAGCATTAGGAAAAAAGCTCCAAAGTCACAAAGAAACAATCAATTAAACATTCTACTTGCCTATATTTCTTCCAAATCTTTCACTTTCCGCTGGTTTTTCTGCCATCCTTGGTATACTTGAAAATAAAAAGAAAGTTATTATTATTTAGAATCTACAGAAATCACAACATTTTTATACATAGTTTACCAAAAAATCCACCATAGAGACAATAGTTGGAAGTTCTCTTTGGATATACACAATTAACTGAATACCTTAGCCAAAATACATCACTTTGTTTTGGAGAAGTTCTGGCCCCTTCGCAAGCTTAAACATTTTCTAATTGTTGAAGGACTTGTCTGTGAACTTGATTATGAAAAACAGCAATACAATTAGGGCTATTTTCCTAATGCTTGTTGTTTAAAGGTTTGGTTGGCTTGCTTGCTTCATTTGTATAAATGTTTGCTCAAGCATTGTAATTAAGATTGACATCTGCAATCAATAGATAGGTGGGGCTTCAGCCTGTATACATTATACTCACACTTAAATGTTAGTGGATGTTAAGTATAATGCAGAGTATAATGTATACAAGCTGAAGCCCCGCCTATCTATTGATTGCAGATGTCAATCTAAACTACAATGCTTGAGCAAACATTTATACAAGCAAAGCAAGCAAGCCAACCAAACCTTAAAACTACAAGTATTAGGAAAAAAGCTCCAAAGTCACAAAGAAACAATCAATTAAACATTCTACTTGCCTATATTTCTTCCAAATCTTTCACTTTCCGCTGGTTTTTCTGCCATCCTTGGTATACTTGGAAATAAAAAGAAAGTTATTATTATTTAGAATCTACAGAAATCACAACATTTTTATACATAGTTTACCAAAAAATCCACCATAGAGACAATAGTTGGAAGTTCTCTTTGGATATACACAATTAACTGAATACCTCAGCCAAAATACATCACTTTTTTTTGGAGAAGTTCTGACCCCTTCTCAAGCTTAAACATTTTCTAATTGTTGAAGGACTTGTCTGTGAACTTGATTATGAAAAACAGCAATACAATTAGGGCTATTTTCCTAATGCTTGTTGTTCAAAGGTTTGGTTGGCTTGCTTACTTCATTTGTATAAATGTTTGCTCAAGCATTGTAATTAAGATTGACATCTGCAATCAATAGATAGGTGGGGCTTCAGCCTGTATACATTATACTCACACTTAAAAGTTAGTGGATGTTAAGTATAATGCAGAGTATAATGTATACAAGCTGAAGCCCCGCCCATCTATTGATTGCAGATGTCAATCTTAACTACAATGCTTGAGCAAACATTTATACAAGCAAAGCAAGCAAGCCAACCAAACCTTAAAACTACAAGCATTAGGAAAAAAGCTCCAAAGTCACAAAGAAACAATCAATTAAACATTCTACTTGCCTATATTTCTTCCAAGTCTTTCACTATCCTCTGGTTTTTCTGCCATCTTTGGTATACTTGGAAATAAAAAGAAAGTTATTATTATTCAGAATCTACAGAAATCACAACATTTTTATACATAGTTTACCAAAAAATCCACCATAGAGACAATAGTTGGAAGTTCTCATTGGATATACACAATTAACTGAATACCTTAGCCAAAATACATCACTTTTTTTTTGAGAAGTTCTGACCCCTTTTCAAGCTTAAACATTTTCTAATTGTTGAAGGACTTGTCTGTGAACTTGATTATGAAAAACAGCAATACAATTAGGGCTATTTTCCTAATGCTTGTTGTTTAAAGGTTTGGTTGGCTTGCTTGCTTCATTTGTATAAATGTTTGCTCAAGCATTGTAATTAAGATTGACATCTGCAATCAATAGATAGGTGGGGCTTCAGCCTGTATATATTATACTCACACTTAAATGTTAGTGGATGTTAAGTATAATGCAGAGTATAATGTATACAAGCTGAAGCCCCGCCTATCTATTGATTGCAGATGTCAATCTTAACAACAATGCTTGAGCAAACATTTATACAAGCAAAGCAAGCAAGCCAACCAAACCTTAAAACTACAAGCATTAGGAAAAAAGCTCCAAAGTCACAAAGAAACAATCAATTAAACATTCTACTTGCCTATATTTCTTCCAAGTCTTTCACTTTCCTCTGGTTTTTCTGCCATCTTTGGTATACTTGGAAATAAAAAGAAAGTTATTATTATTCAGAATCTACAGAAATCACAACATTTTTATACATAGTTTACCAAAAAATCCACCATAGAGACAATAGTTGGAAGTTCTCATTGGATATACACAATTAACTGAATACCTTAGCCAAAATACATCACTTTTTTTTTGAGAAGTTCTGACCCCTTTTCAAGCTTAAACATTTTCTAATTGTTGAAGGACTTGTCTGTGAACTTGATTATGAAAAACAGCAATACAATTAGGGCTATTTTCCTAATGCTTGTTGTTCAAAGGTTTGGTTGGCTTGCTTGCTTCATTTGTATAAATGTTTGCTCAAGCATTGTAATTAAGATTGACATCTGCAATCAATAGATAGGTGGGGCTTCAGCCTGTATACATTATACTCACACTTAAATGTTAGTGGATGTTAAGTATAATGCAGAGTATAATGTATACAAGCTGAAGCCCCGCCTATCTATTGATTGCAGATGTCAATCTTAACTACAATGCTTGAGCAAACATTTATACAAGCAAAGCAAGCAAGCCAACCAAATGTTAAAACTACAAGCATAAGGAAAAAAGCTCCAAAGTCACAAAGAAACAATCAATTAAACATTCTACTTGCCTATATTTCTTCCAAATCCTTCACTTTCCACTGGTTTTTCTGCCATCCTTGGTATACTTGGAAATAAAAAGAAAGTTATTATTATTTAGAATCTACAGAAATTACAACATTTTTATACATAGTTGACCAAAAAATCTACCATACAGACAATAGTTGGAAGTTCTCTTTGGATATACACAATTAACTGAATACCTTAGCCAAAATACATCACTTTGTTTTGGAGAAGTTCTGACCCCTTTTCAAGCTTACACATTTTCTAATTGTTGAAGGACTTGTCTGTGAACTTGATTATGAAAAACAGCAATACAATTAGGGCTATTTTCCTAATGCTTGTTGTTCAAAGGTTTGGTTGGCTTGCTTGCTTCATTTGTATAAATGTTTGCTCAAGCATTGTAATTAAGATTGACATCTGCAATCAATAGATAGGTGGGGCTTCAGCCTGTATACATTATACTCACACTTAAATGTTAGTGGATGTTAAGTATAATGCAGAGTATAATGTATACAAGCTGAAGCCCCGCCTATCTATTGATTGCAGATGTCAATCTTAACTACAATGCTTGAGCAAACATTTATACAAGCAAAGCAAGCAAGCCAACCAAACCTTAAAACTACAAGCATTAGGAAAAAAGCTCCAAAGTCACAAAGAAACAATCAATTAAACATTCTACTTGCCTATATTTCTTCCAAGTCTTTCACTATCCTCTGGTTTTTCTGCCATCTTTGGTATACTTGGAAATAAAAAGAAAGTTATTATTATTCAGAATCTACAGAAATCACAACATTTTTATACATAGTTTACCAAAAAATCCACCATAGAGACAATAGTTGGAAGTTCTCATTGGATATACACAATTAACTGAATACCTTAGCCAAAATACATCACTTTTTTTTGAGAAGTTCTGACCCCTTTTCAAGCTTAAACATTTTCTAATTGTTGAAGGACTTGTCTGTGAACTTGATTATGAAAAACAGCAATACAATTAGGGCTATTTTCCTAATGCTTGTTGTTTAAAGGTTTGGTTGGCTTGCTTGCTTCATTTGTATAAATGTTTGCTCAAGCATTGTAATTAAGATTGACATCTGCAATCAATAGATAGGTGGGGCTTCAGCCTGTATACATTATACTCACACTTAAATGTTAGTGGATGTTATGTAAGCAGGGTATAATGTATACAAGCTGAAGCCCCGCCTATCTATTGATTGCAGATGTCAATCTTAACTACAATGCTTGAGCAAACATTTATACAAGCAAAGCAAGCAAGCCAACCAAACCTTAAAACTACAAGCATTAGGAAAAAAGCTCCAAAGTCACAAAGAAACAATCAATTAAACATTCTACTTGCCTATATTTCTTCCAAATCTTTCACTTTCCGCTGGTTTTTCTGCCATCCTTGGTATACTTGAAAATAAAAAGAAAGTTATTATTATTTAGAATCTACAGAAATCACAACATTTTTATACATAGTTTACCAAAAAATCCACCATAGAGACAATAGTTGGAAGTTCTCTTTGCATATACACAATTAACTGAATACCTTAGCCAAAATACATCACTTTGTTTTGGAGAAGTTCTGGCCCCTTCGCAAGCTTAAACATTTTCTAATTGTTGAAGGACTTGTCTGTGAACTTGATTATGAAAAACAGCAATACAATTAGGGCTATTTTCCTAATGCTTGTTGTTTAAAGGTTTGGTTGGCTTGCTTGCTTCATTTGTATAAATGTTTGCTCAAGCATTGTAATTAAGATTGACATCTGCAATCAATAGATAGGTGGGGCTTCAGCCTGTATACATTATACTCACACTTAAATGTTAGTGGATGTTAAGTATAATGCAGAGTATAATGTATACAAGCTGAAGCCCCGCCTATCTATTGATTGCAGATGTCAATCTAAACTACAATGCTTGAGCAAACATTTATACAAGCAAAGCAAGCAAGCCAACCAAACCTTAAAACTACAAGTATTAGGAAAAAAGCTCCAAAGTCACAAAGAAACAATCAATTAAACATTCTACTTGCCTATATTTCTTCCAAATCTTTCACTTTCCGCTGGTTTTTCTGCCATCCTTGGTATACTTGGAAATAAAAAGAAAGTTATTATTATTTAGAATCTACAGAAATCACAACATTTTTATACATAGTTTACCAAAAAATCCACCATAGAGACAATAGTTGGAAGTTCTCTTTGGATATACACAATTAACTGAATACCTCAGCCAAAATACATCACTTTTTTTTGGAGAAGTTCTGACCCCTTCTCAAGCTTAAACATTTTCTAATTGTTGAAGGACTTGTCTGTGAACTTGATTATGAAAAACAGCAATACAATTAGGGCTATTTTCCTAATGCTTGTTGTTCAAAGGTTTGGTTGGCTTGCTTACTTCATTTGTATAAATGTTTGCTCAAGCATTGTAATTAAGATTGACATCTGCAATCAATAGATAGGTGGGGCTTCAGCCTGTATACATTATACTCACACTTAAATGTTAGTGGATGTTAAGTATAATGCAGAGTATAATGTATACAAGCTGAAGCCTCGCCTATCTATTGATTGCAGATGTCAATCTTAACTACAATGCTTGAGCAAACATTTATACAAGCAAAGCAAGCAAGCCAACCAAACCTTAAAACAACAAGCATTAGGAAAAAAGCTCCAAAGTCACAAAGAAACAATCAATTACAGCAGATTCCATCGAGTGTGAAGTGAAAGGTAATATCTTTGGTTAGCTTGCTTGTTAGCTGAACCGTGAAGTCATTATTGGGTCAGGTATACTACCCTCCTTTCAAAGTAGCATAGTCCAACAGACAGATTGATTGGTTTTCTGTCGGACTTGTCTATTCTTAAAGTAGGGTAGTTTACCTAACCTAACAATGACTTCACAGTTCAGCTAACAAGCAAGCTAACCAAAGATATTACCTTTGGCTACACACTCAATGGAATCTGCTGTAAACATTCTACTTGCCTATATTTCTTCCAAATCTTTCACTTTCCGCTGGTTTTTCTGCCATCCTTGGTATACTTGGAAATAAAAAGAAAGTTATTATTATTTAGAATCTACAGAAATCACAACATTTTTATACATAGTTTACCAAAAAATCCACCATAGAGACAATAGTTGGAAGTTCTCTTTGGATATACACAATTAACTGAATACCTTAGCCAAAATACATCACTTTGTTTTGGAGAAGTTCTGACCCCTTCTCAAGCTTAAACATTCTCTAATTGTTGAAGGACTTGTCTGTGAACTTGATTATGAAAAACAGCAATACAATTAGGGCTATTTTCCTAATGCTTGTTGTCCAAAGGTTTGGTTGGCTTGCTTGCTTCATTTGTATAAATGTTTGCTAGAGCATTGTAATTAAGATTGACATCAGCAATCAATAGATAGGTGGGGCTTCAGCCTGTATACATTATACTCATACTTAAATGTTAGTGGATGTTAAGTATAATGCAGAGTATAACAAGCTGAAGCCTCGCCTATCTATTGATTGCAGATGTCAATCTTAACTACAATGCTTGAGCAAACATTTATACAAGCAAAGCAATTAAGCCAACCAAACCTAACTAGAGGCTCTAAAGATTTTGGTCAAGTTGACTTATTTGTAGATCTTACTTTGCTGAACATTATTGCTGTTTACAGTTTATCTCTAACTATAATAATATTCAAGACAATAACCAAAAACGGCAAAATTTCCTTAAAATTACCAATTCAGGGGCAGCAACCCAACAACGGGTTGTCTGATTCATCTGAAAATTTCAGGGCAGATAGATCTTGACCTGATAAACAATTTTACCCCATATCAGATTTGCTCTAAATGCTTTGGTTCCAGAGATAAGGCAAAATCTACATTTTACCCCTATGTTCTATTTTTAGCCATGGCGGCCATCTTGGTTGGTTGGCCGGGTCAAAGGACACATTTTTTAAACTAGATACCCCAATGATGATTGTGGCCACATTTGGTCAAATTTGGCCCAGTAGTTTCAGAGGAGATGATTTTTGTAAAAGTTAACGACGACGACGGACGCCAAGTGATGAGAAAAGTTCACTTGGCCCTTTGGGCCAGGTGAGCTAAAAACTACAAGCGTTAGGAAAAAAAGCTCCAAAGTTACAAAGAAACAATCAATTAAACATTCTACTTGCCTATATTTCTTCCAAATCTTTCACTTTCCGCTTGTTTTTCTGCCATCCTTGGTATACTTGGAAATAAAAAGAAAGTTATTATTATTCAGAATCTACAGAAATCACAACATTTTTATACATAGTTTACCAAAAAATCCACCATAGAGACAATAGTTGGAAGTTCTCATTGGATATACACAATTAACTGAATACCTTAGCCAAAATACAGTCGACTCTCGTTATCTCGAAGTCAGCCGGACCAGAGAAATATTTCGAGATACCCGTAGTTCGACTCAAACGAAAACCGGAAGTTTGACAGACCAAGGGACACAACTCTTGCTTAGCTTGGTAAAGCTAAAATAAATCCGGATGAATCTGGGAAGGGGATCGATATTCTGGTCTCATATCCATGGATTTGTATGTTATGGTCTTTCATTATTATAATAAAATTGTTTTCACTTATTTAATTATTATTACAATTTTTCCCTGTTGCTTTTATCTGAGAGAGTAATTTCCAATCGATCTTAGCGTTATTTAAGTCATTTTAATTTGACAAAATTGTTTATTCTCTGATACAAGAGATTTTAGAAATTTAGATTTATTTTTATTTTCTTTTATCTCAATCTTTCTTTTAACGAAAAAATACAAAAAATTAAAGGACGCCGATTGAGTAGTTTTTATGTGATCACCAACGGAAGTCTTAATTCCCACTTTAGACACATCCAAGCTCATCAGTGTAAATTACGATTAATTTAATTAATTTCTTTTGTAAACATTTTAAATAATTTTTTATAAACTTTAACAATGTATCACTAATTATTTATCATGGTGATATAAGATAATCTTAGGTAAACACTCGTGGAAATAGAATGTCATAAATCAATACAGTGGTCAGTGACCGGAAATTTAATTACACATGTATTGTCAGATTAACTCTTCAATCCATTTAAATCCTGGAGGTCATGTTTTGACATATGTGTATTAGTTCGAGATAAATAATGAATTTTGAATGCTTTTGTTAACCTTGGGACCGTAAATTTAGTTCGACTCAACCGAAATTTCGACTCATCCAATTTCGACTCATCAGGAGTCGAAATACATATATTTATATGGAACAAAGTTCGGGACCACGAGAAAACTTCGACTCATCCGAAATTTCAAGTCAACCGAGTTCGAGACAACGAGAGTTAACTGTACATCAGTGTGTTTTGGAGAAGTTCTGACCCCTTCTCAAGCTTAAACATTTTCTAATTGTTGAAGGACTTGTCTGTGAACTTGATTATGAAAAACAGCAATACAATTAGGGCTATTTTCCTAATGCTTGTTGTTTAAAGGTTTGGTTGGCTTGCTTGCTTCATTTGTATAAATATTTGCTCAAGCATTGTAGTTAAGATTGACATCTGCAATCAATAGATAGGTGGGGCTTCAGCCTGTATACATTATACTCTGCATTAATACTTAACATTCAATAACATTTAAGAATAATGTATACAAGCTGAAGCCCTGTCAATCTTTTGATTGCAGATGTCATTCTTAATTACACAAGATTTTGACAATGATTGTTTCTTTTTCAGTTGCTTTGGTACTTTTCGAATGTTTATGTTTACCACTGAAAAAATAGATTGCTGATTCAATTAAAAGTGATAAAATTCAATGAAAAAAAGTATACTCTGCTTGCCTTTTTAATTATAAAAATGTTTAATGGAGAATATAATGTTCGTTTAGTTACCTTCCAAATCTCCTAATAAAAAAATATACCCCTCCTAAGTATGTCTAACATAATATCACCCTCAAGTTTGGCTATACAATCTCTTCAATTCCTCAACTTACGCTAAACAGTGAAAATCTCCTGTTTTGTTGCATTAACCCTAAAGACTTGCTATCAATATTATAAAAATTGGTGAACCTTTATTAAATATTGACATAAAATCTTGTTAAAACTTAAAATAACTGTTTGAAACAAACCCATTTATACTCTGGATGTCTACAAAGTCAAAGTCAGTGAGATGTTTTAATGCACAGAACAGTTTAATGCAATTAACATACATGTGATTTCATCCTGCAACCTCACCTGAGAGGTGCTTCCATACACTGGTGGACCTCCTTATTGTGGTCACTAGTGACATATCATTGATATAATTTGTCTGAAGTCCATGTATCAGTCAAGGCGAAGTTTTTGTGCGGTAGTCTTTTAGAGTAGAAATGAGTATTATAAAAATCTTTCAAAATAAGTCTTTCTTTACAAGTATGAATATAAGGATATTACATTATAAGCAAGATGTTATATGATGTAGGATACAATTTGGACATGTTAATGCTCTAATAGGGGGTCTCCATGCTGTTACTTATAATGATTGGTGTTTTAACAATGACATCCTACATCATATACTTTAGTTTTTGAAAAATGCAAACAAAGTCTTTCATTGATGTAAGCATGACTAAGGATAATGCAATAATTTCAATTTCAGTTTTTCTTTTACTTTTATGTTATTGATAAGGAAATTAATGCCAAAGACTCACATAAAAGAAACAATTTGAGAAAGCGAATAATGTCATGTAGATTTTTGTTATAAAAAAAAAAATTCAAGAAGGCTTTTACATGAAATATTATTCACTTTAAAAAAATTCTTTAATATTGAAATAAAAATATAAATGAAACAATGAAAAATAAAATTCAATATAATGATCACAAAACTTTTAACAAGTTTAAATAAGTGGTGAATATTTTATAGTTGATAAATTTAACACAACTTAAAAACAAAATTGGTAAAGGCAATACATGTAATAATTTGCTTTAAAGGTAAGTATAATTTAGGCCATAACTATTAATTGAAATAAAAATAAATATCATGTTATCAGAGATTTCTCCCACTGATTAAATGTCAACTTTAAATAAAACCAACTTCCATACACTTGTAAAAAAATCAAAAGTACCTAAGGATCTGAAAAAAGAACAATTTGAAATATTTTAGGCCAATGAGGTTTCTAATAAGGTGCCTATTAAAAAAAATTCGTAAGGGTTCCGCGGAACCCAGTGTCTCGCCTACTTCTGCTGTTAATCACAGGCTCAACAAAAATGAGGAAAAAAATTAATAAAAGTATTCCTCTCTATACTATCTTTTGATTGTAAGTAGCTTCTGTCCAAGTTTGGTAAAAATCCAGGATAGTTTATGAATCTAATAAATGTTTTAAAATAAAAACTTAAACTGCAGACTGTTATGTAATGTTAACTGGAAGAAAAACTAAGTCCATTTATAAGTAAAATACTGAAAAAATGGAACAAAATTTTAACAAAATTTCCTTTTAGATACTAGCTTTTAATCATAAACAAGCTTCTGTCTAAGTTTGGTACAAATCCAGGATAGTTTAAGAAAGTTGTAAAATTTTAAAAACTTTAACCACAGAGTGAATATAATGTTAACTGGCAGAAAAACTAAGTCCATTTATAAGTAAAATATGAAAAAAATGGAATTCTTTTTTTTACAAAATTTACTTCTGGATACTATCTTATGATCACAAACAAGCTTCTTTCCAAGTTTGGTACAAATCCAGGATAGTTTAAGAAAGTTATTAAAATTTCAAAAACTTTAACCACAGAGTGAATGTAATGTTTCCTGGCAGAAAAACTAAGTCCGTTTATAAGTAAAATACGGAAAAAATGGATTTTTTTTTTACAAAATTTACTTCTGGATACTATCGTATGATCGCAAACAAGCTTCTGTCCAAGTTTGGTACAAATCCAGGATAGTTTAAGAAAGTTATTAAAATTTCAAAAACTTTAACCACAGAGTGAATGTAATGTTTCCTGGCAGAAAAACTAAGTCCATTTATAAGTAAAATACGGTAAAATGGAATTTTTTTTTTACAAAATTTACTTTTGAATATTATCTTATGATCATAAACAAGCTTCTGTCCAAGTTTGGTAGAAATCCAGGGTAGTTTAAGAAAGTTATTAAAATTTCAAAAACTTTAACCACAGAGTGAATATTTGTGGACGCCGCCGACGCCGACGGAATGTAGGATCGCTATGTCTCGCTTTTTCGACAAAAGTCGAAGGCTCGACAAAAATCATGTGATAAAAATTTTATATTTTTGTACAAAGATAATTTTATTACTTGATAAATATTTGCCATTATTGTATTATCTTGTAGCAATAATGCCACAAAAAAGTACTTACCATGTACAATTATAAAAAGTACTCTTACCAAACTTCTCAGAAACTTCTAGAGCTGTGTAACACACATGTATACAAACATTGCTCACTTTTTAAGGTTGTTGCATTGTTTTCTGTTTTCTGCCACGTTGTTGGGTTTCTCTAAAATATTGTTTTTTTAAGTTAATGTTTCAACTTGTGACAACTTTATGTGTTTTATTCAACTAAATTATTTTTTTCTATAAAAATGTCAAGTTATATACATGTTTTATTCAACATTTTTTTTCTTTTTTTTTTTTTTTTTTAAGAATGTTATCTGATTTAATGAAGACACTGCCACTGGAGAGTCGCAGTACTGCCAAGTTTTCATGAAGCAAATGCATGACATTTGGCCAAAATTGTAAAGATCAAAGAGAAAAACCCATAGATCAATGAAAATGCCGCCAAATAAGCATGAAAATGTGTGAGTCTCGCGCTAAATGCACGAGACTTGGCAGCACTGGAGTCGTCGTTATCACATCTTCATTGATCACTAAACACCACCTGGAAGAGTGCAAGGGGTTATCAGTTCAATTCCCAACTAGGTCAAATGGAAATTTCAGTGAGTAAAATATGACTTTTGAAGTAAGAATAATGTTTAGAACTGGTAAAGGTAACAGGTCTTCATTCAGACTGTTGCCTTGTGAACTAGCATGCTAGAAATCTGTTAGTAAGTACATACAGGTTTATTTACATGTTCTTGTCCTGAATATGTTTATAACATTTGCCACTGGACACAAACACTTATCCATACTGTTTCATCTAGTTTCTAATAATTCACTGTTAATGTTTAACATCACTTTCAGCACACTTGGTTATATCTCGGAAGCTAGTTTTTATTGGTAGAGGAATCCGAAGTACCCAGACCCCTGAAATTTCTTGTATTTTTATATCTCAAGAAAACAAAATTGCTGATTCTACCTTTATTAACTAGGGCTACCATTGGGGAAGTTTTTATACTGTCACTCAGCTCTCCTATTTACATATTCTCTAAGTCGACTTGGGAGTTCAAAGAGCAGAACAGCTACCATGTGCAACATTGTACCATAAGAGGAAAAAACAGTACAAAGATACAAGTTGTGTCAACTTTGACCTTAGGATCAGGATCAGGATCAGGATCTAACATATCATATGTTTAGTTATTTTCAAAATAAAATATTGTTTACACTAACATATCAGTTCACAGAGGCTACAATAGGGGAAGTTGTTATACTGTCACTCAGCTCTCCTATTTACAGAGGCTACCATGGGGAAGGTTGTTATACTATCACTCAGCTCTCCCATACAGAGGCTACCATGGGGGAGGTTGTTAAATATAATATCTGCTCACCTAGATGCATCACATCACCATTAGGTAAGATGACAGCAGTTCTCATAATCATACTATTCTAAAAATGAAATTAAATATAAAACATTATCAATGAAGTTGAAATGCAAGATGGAATGATCTGTTTGTGGAGGAAATATATTAATCACCTCTCTGCATTTCAATACATTATAGTTTTAACAGGTTGGGCTCAAGTCAAGAAAAGTGGGGTATTCCCTGTTTTCAGGGAACACCCCAGTTTTCTGGTGTTAAAAAAACCCAGTAAACAGGGACTTCTCTTTTCCTTGTCAATTTATGGTATGAAATCTACAAATTTAAAGCTCACCTTCTACATGTGATAACAATGTTATATGATCGCAAGTGTTTTTATATGTTCAAAAATCAAGCTAATTTCAAGTCTTATTTGATGCTCAACTCACAAAAAAACAATTCCATTGTTCACCAATTCATACCTTGATCATCAATTATGAGAAGACAAAAAGATAAGTTAATCACTTAGGCATTTAAATTCAATGAATAGAAATTTTCAATAGAAGTGAACATAATTCAGTTATGATCAGTTACACCTGGAGCATGCAGCTTGATCAACTGATTCCTAAACAAAAGATTTGTATGTTTTTGAATTCTAGAAAAAACAAGGCTTCACTTATTCATGTTTTGTTGTTCCTGAAATACTTAAAGTATTTACAAATACTACTGATACAGTTAAACATGTGCTTTTGTAAATTTCATGCCATAAATTGAAATAGAAAAAGGAAGTCCCTGTAAACTGGGGTTTTTTAACACCAGAAAACTGGGGTGATCCCTGAAAACAGGGAATACCCCACTTTTCCTGAGTTGAGCCCAACCTGTTTAAGGGAAGTTGCATGACCCTATGTTACAAGGTTTTCAAATGGTTTAAATTGGGTATAACAACAAATGGGAAAAGTTCCCAAAATAGTAAATAATTTCCTCAAATGAAAGTTATTTTCAAAGCCTCAATACACATGTTTTTGGGAACTCAATTAGTGCTTCAAAAACATGTCAATTTTAATTGCTTTTTTCAATTTTTTAAATTAATTCTTAAGATTTCAGCTATTAAAAGACTAATTTTTTTTCGATTGCTGCAGGTTTCGGGAGTGAAGTTATATAATGTGCCATTTCAAGTAAAAATTATTAAAAAAAATAATTTTTTAAGGTTCATCATAACAAATGGACAAATATGGCCGTATTTTCACCTCAAAAACTACTCTGTGTACAGGCTTACCTGTGCAGTTTGGAAAGTTTTAAGGCCTGGCATCCACTAGATATATAAAAGTTAAATTTATTTTGCATATCAGAAACATAAAAACTTTTTTGGATTATGATGGGCATTTTTTTCCGTTCCTGCTGAAGGTGTAAAAATAAACTAAGTTGGGATATAACTTTGAGATGCTCCATCTCAGGTAACAACTGATTTGTATTGTATTGATTGTCCTTGATTGGCATGGACAATAGATATCTACACATCTATAGGTGAGTTAAAGGTAGTAACTGAGTGGACAGTATCAAATGCAATTCAGGTGTTTGTTTATTTTTACACCTTCTGCAGGAAGGAAAAAAAAATGCCCATCATATTCAAAAAAAGATTTTATCTTTCTGATATGCAAAATAGATTTAACTTTTATATATCTAGTGGATGCCAGGCCTTAAAACTTTCCAAACTGCACAGGTAAGTCTGTACACAGAGTAGTTTTTGAGGTGAAAATACGGCCATATTTGTCCATTTGTTATGATGAACCTTAACACCAGAGTGGAGTAATGGGGTGTGTAAATTTTGTATTCCATAAAAATTCAGCATTCATACCGGTCAACTCGATATGCACATTAACTCATTTGAATATTACGCTAGACGACCATTTGATTTTCTGTGTATGTGACAGGAGGATTTTGGACTTGAAAAATTAATATTCCGATAACAGAAAAAAATATCTTGCCATAAACAGGATGGAAATGAAAATTCTGCCGAACAAAAATGCAAACAGTTATATATTATATACAAAAGTGAAATAAATAAGCAAAGCATGTCCAGCAAACAGGTGATGAAGAAATTTCCACCTGTAAAAAATACCAGAAAATCAAATGTCCCATAAATATTTTATTGCAGTTTGTTTAAATCTAAAACAGTATATGTTAATTGACATTTACTATTAAATATTTTTTTATTTAAAATTTTTTTACTGCTACTGCGTACAACTCGTTCTCGACTTTCAACATGATCATTCATAATGTGTATAAAAAATTTGAATAGCCTCAATAGGGCCATTTTTTGTGATGTTAGGAAAGAAAGAATAAGACTAACCTGACTTGTGATATATGAAATTTCCAACCACTAACTGACTAAGACAAATATACCAAATATGTATTACGTTTCGACTTCGAAATGACTTCCATCATATGAAAAATTACAACAATAGAAATTACCCGCCAAAACAGTAACCAATGAAAAGCATGCGGCTTAATGAACCGTGAACTGGAAAAAAATTAAGACATACAGTGAAAAAAAATTTCACTTTAACTTTATAATAGGACTTAATATTGAACACTAGACTAAAACAAAAGATCAAATCAGTACGTCAATTGTCTAGGTCCACGATAATTAGTTAAAATTAGGTAAAAAATCATGCCCGTATAGCCAGGAATTTTCAGGGGGGATTAACATCGACTCGTAAAGTCAGTTTAAAATAAAATCTAGACTTTGATAGTCACAGTTCAAACAAAATCTCAACTTTAATAGTCACAGTTCAAAAAGGATGTCGACTTTAATAGTGCTTATTTTGTTTTGGATGGAACCCCCCCTTTTTTTTTTTGACAATCAATGCATTTGAATGGGGACATATAGTTGGAACCCCTCCTTATCCTGGGTTGGGAACCCCCTTTTAAAAATGACTGGATCCGCCCCTGAGCCTTTAGTAACGTCGCTTGACTAGTGAAGGCATGAAATCATGTAATCACAGATATTTATTTCCTTTGGGATGAGTCATCATAAAGTAAGGAGATGTGTATGGCGTGACATAAGGGTCAAAAGTCATTTTATCTTGCAATAGCACAAAATTATTGCAAATCGTGCTATATTCAAAATTGCAAATGCTCTTTTCAATATTGCAAATGCCATTTCATTGTAGGTTTTGCGCTTTTTGTGATATTTTGTAGCTAATCCGAGCGGCTGACAGGGGCGTAGCTACCCGGAGGCACGGCAGCACGTGCATCCACGTCGTTTTCACACAAAAAAGAGAGAGAGAGAGAGAGAGAGAGTGAGGGACAAAGTTAACATATAGGAATTGGTCTTTCTGTGTATGCATTTTAAAAACTACACAAAGAATAAAAGCAAGAAGAATACACATGCAGCGAAATTTTTAATCCTGTAAGACATGTATGTGTACGATAAATACATACAACTGGTGTAAACTTAGAGGAACTTTTTATATTACGGGCATTGTTTAGAAAATACCAGCTACATAGTTGTTGGTACCACAACCATACCGTATACTCGCTTTGAGTGTAAAAAAAAAAAACTTAATCCCTCTAGGGTTAACAAAAAAACTTGAAAATTATTATTTTCCGCTTCGCCCCAAAGCACACATCTTACTAGAATGAAGACTTTCAACTTTTATCGATCCGGGAATAATGACTGTTACCTTGTGAACTAGTTCAATATTGACTAAGTATGTAGGTCTTGACAACACGAATAGTTTATTTTCACATAACGTCAACGTATCTCGTCCTGTGTGCATGTAATATTTGCTACCGGACATTAATAACCATTCAATCAATCAATAGTTTCCGTACATACTAGTAGATGAGAAGTTGGAACTGCTGTTATTATAAAAAAAAGTACACATTTTCCAGGACATGTTTTACGTTTTTATTTATTTTACAAAAAAAAATCTTTTATATAGATTCGATAATTCGAAGTCGTTTCTATATGGGCCGGTTATACGAATGGTTGATTGTAAAACCATTTAAATAAATTGTTAATTCTAACTCGTTTTACTGGACTATTAGGTCATTCAATTTTAAAAAGAACTGTCTGTCCGAGTAGGACACTAAACTGCTGATTCTTGTTCGAAAGATACACCAAACTTTTATTACACGTATCTTCACTGTTATCATCTAGATATTGCCATACAACTGGTCGAATGCATATGCATTTGTTAATTAGCTGGCTAATTAAAAACGCAGATCATGAAAAAGATCGTGATCAAAGTACCATTTACTCTGAAAAAGTTCATTAATTTTAACTTCGAATATTCCTAACTACGTAAAATTCGAAATTCCCATCTCTCTCTTGTAGAGTTTACCCACAAAATTTTTAAACATCTAAATACATATGTTAAGCAAAATATATGAGAATGTGTCCACCCAGTATTTGGAATCCATGATGTTTTGCTAACAGAAACTCCACATATAGTATTGTGTTTATGTTTATTGTTTGTTTTTTTAAATCTACTTTGCTCAATACAAATACTAGCATATGGAACAAATCTCCATGATTTTAAAAGCTTTCACGTACAAAAAACGCAAGCGACAATGTTAAGTCTTCATTCGACTCGAAGTTAAACAAATAGTTGACCAAAAAACCACAACAAAAATGTCCAAGTTTTATTTCGGTTGTGATTGTTTTGAAACGCTATATATGCCGGGCTTCCGGGGGGCTTCGCCCCCCTGACCCCCTACCAGGGCTTTGCCCTGGACCTACTGAGGGCCTTAGGGGGCCCCCAGACCCCTTGCCCTATAGTTTGTGATTCAACTTCATTAAGAAGGTAGCTACGCCCCTGGCTGACATCCATTAGGGTCAAAAATTCATTTGGTGCATTTGCGATAATTATTATAGCATTTGCGGTAATTCATGTAGCATTTGAGAGGCGCGTAGCTACGTTTACGTCAAAACGCCCGGGCGAGCACATGGATTTAGGAGAACAAAAATAGTTTAATCTAGATAAATCAAAAAGAAATGGTTGAATTTAAAGCACACAAGTCTTGTAATATTTTTCTTCAGTGAATTGTAATTAAGATAAAAGTGACAAAATTCACTTTTTAATCAAATGGTATCATATTATATATTTGTTTATTTTCTGTCAGTCTGAATTTACTGTGAATTATACTCAATTTCCTATTGTTCAAAATTCATTGTCTGCTGAGATACGACATGTGGTTTGCATTTTACACGATGCGTTCAAATTTACCATTTTCCCCGAACGCCATGTGTTCCAAACATGACCGCGTACATAACAGCGCGTGACGTATTAATGTACCGGAAGTTTGCTTTTTGATCGCAATTGAAGAAGTTTCACTGAAGAAAATTAACAACAAAACATGATTTAATAGTATTTATATCTATATTTATAACAAATTACGAACTTAAAATTTATTCTTTAAGTATTTAATCAACAAATTTCTACTTTGACAGGACACACTGAAGTATAAATAGAAATAGAACATTTTGTTTGAACACATAACTGTGCTGTTATGTCATAATTCGATTAAAAAAGCAGGACTGCCAGGAGGTTTTTTGAGAGAATACATTTAAATGATCATGTTTTTTTTAATTTTTAACCAATGTAAATTTATACGTAAATGCTAATGAGGCTTGTTTAGGGGGGTATCAATATCCCATATCCTATTAAGTTTTTGTCCCAATATCCCATATCCCTATAATGTTTACCCCTAATATCCCAATAATTTTTTTTTACAAATATCCCGTATCCCTAAAACTATTTTGAAATATCCCAAAAAATCATTAATTCATTCCAAAACCCATTTTTGTAAACAACATTCGTAAATACATGTTGTGCGTTGTAGTATGGATGTCAAGGATGTGGACTTTTTCACAGAGAAAAGTTAATCATTCAGAATTATCCAGGGACCTTTAAATTTTAATCTACATGTCTCTGGAATAACCAATATATAACTAAGCGTTTGTAACAAATAAAATGTTACTGTAGAGATAAGCGCGAGCCACCAAATGTGAGCTCATCAAAGGCACGTAGCTAAGAGAATCACCCAATGTGAACTCACAGATGACACGTCGTTTTAATAAAAATGCTAAGAAGCAAAAAATCCAATTTTACAATAAAAAAAGAACGGAATGAATATAATATGCAGCAAAGAGCTGCACATGCAAAAAAGCATGTAGTTAATCTATTAAAACGCAAATTATCAAATCAGGAATATATCCTGTTGGCAAAAGGCTTGAAATTTATCAATTCATCAAGCAAAAATGTCTATACTTAAAGACTACAGTGAATTTGCTAGACAACTGCGATGTCGATATATGTTCAGTCATGAAGAAAAAAATTTGTAAGGGTTCCGCGGAACCCAGTGTCTCGCCTACTTTTGCTGTTAATCGCAGGCTCAACAAATATGAGGAAAAAATTAATAAAAATATTCCTCTCGATACTATCTTTTGATAGTAAGAAGCTTCTGTCCAAGTTTGGTAAAAATCCAGGATAGTTTATGAATCTAATAAATGTTTTAAAAACTTTAACTGCAGACTGTATGTAATGTTAACTGGAAGAAAAACTAAGTCCATTTATAAGTAAAATACAGAAAAACAGGTACAAAATTTTAACAAAATTTCCTTCAAGATACCAGCTTTTGATCATAAACACGCGTCTGTCCAAGTTTGGTACAAATCCAGGATAGTTTAAGAAAGTTATTAAAATTTTAAAAACTTTAACCACAGAGTGAATGTTATATTTCCTGGCAGAAAAACTAAGTCCATTTATAAGTAAAATACGGAAAAAATTGATTTTTTTTTACTAAATTAACTTCTGTATACTATCTTATGATCATAACAAGCTTCTGTCCAAGTTTGGCAGAAATCCAGGATAGTTTAAGAAAGTTATTAAAATTTCAAAAACTTCAACCACAGAGTGAATATTTGTGGACGCCTCCGACGACGGAATGTAGGATCGCTATGTCTCGCTTTTCGACAAAAGTCGAAGGCTCGACAAAAATGACCTTCATCCATTTCATAGCAATACAGGATATAAACCTGCTTCTACGTGCCATACGTCGGAAATTATATCAATTTAACAAAGCTTGAATTATTTTTTCTAATAAATAAAAAAAACAATCTTACTAAGGGCGAAAGAATAGCAAGTACGCAATTTGAAAAATGATGAAACAATAGTAATAAAAAAGGCAGATAACAATTCAAATTGTGTTATTTTAGACAGGCTAGACTACATAGCAGAAGTCACAAGACAACTAAATACTCAACATTACTGCCAATTAGATTCATTTAAAGGGACATTGGTTGTCAAATTCATGTTCATCGATTTGACTCAAATTCTCATATTTGATTTATAGCATACTAAAACATATATCCAAGTTATAAAAAGTATAAAATAAACAATTTACAAGGCATGGGCTCGATAATATGTTTCATCGTTTCTTGTGTATTTTAGTCTAGATGCCATCTAATTAACTATCGAGTTGACCTCCGAAGACTGCCGACGGTCATATAAGCGATTTATAAACATAAATGTAGATATAAATAGATAGCAAACTCAGGCAATAGGATTTTTCTAGGTCTGTTTAATTTTATATTATAGGTTAAAAATATAGGGACGATGGATTCATAATATTTGATGGAACATCAGATGAAATTGCAGATTCTTTTCGTTTAGCAAATAAATATAACCCCTTATTGAAGTCCACCTATGAAATCTCAAACGACAAAATGTCATTCTTAGATGTTCATGTAATTAGTACTAGCGTTTCTGGCAAGTCTGGATAACTATTTCAAATAGAAACTGTAATCAGCAAAATGTTTGCAAGATAAGATTTACAAATAAGTCGACAAATCGAACTTAACAATATACTTCTATAATTTAATTTTGGATGTAACGCGTCTTCTGATTGGCTGACGTTGTTTTGTTTATCAGCACATAGACATAATTTTGTCATGTGACCGTGACGTCATCAACGTTTTTTCATGGTTTACTCAGGTTTAAAATGGAATTTAGAATTGTTTTTTTTTTTTTAAAGAGGTGGAAGATACCTAAAGACATTCAAAAGTCGAGGGAACATGACAAAGCCATGGTAAAAACGACGAATAAGTTCACATTACACTATATATAAAGTCTGAGCAACACGTACGCCACCATAACATGGGGGTGATCTCAGGGCTCAAGAAAGATAAGCAGAGGAGACATTCAAAGGTCGAGGGAACATGACAAAGCCATGGTAAAAACGACGAATAAGTTCACATTACACTATATATAAAGTCTGAGCAACACGTACGCCACCATAACCTGGGGGTGATCTCAGGGGCTCAAGAATGGTAAGCAGAGGAGACATTCAAACGTCGAGGGAACCTGATAAAGCCATGGTAAAAACGAAGAATAAGTTCACATTACACTATATATAAAGTCTGAGCAACAAGTACGCAACCAAAACCTGCATGGGGGTAATCTCAGGGGCTCAAGAAGGGTAAGCAGAGGAGACATTCAAAGGTCGAGGGAACCTGACAAAGCCATGGTGAAAACGACGAATAAGTTCACATTACACTATATATAAAGTCTGAGCAACACGTACGCCACCAAAACCTGGGGGTGATCTCAGGGTTCAAGAAGGGTAAGCAGAGGAGACATTCAAAGGTCGAGGGAACCTGACAAAGCCATGGTAAAAACGACGAATAAGTTCACATTACACTATATATAAAGTCTGAGCAACACGTACGCCACCAAAACCTGGTGGTGATCTCAGGGGCTTAAGAAGGGTAAGCAGTGGAGACATTCAAAAGTCGAGGGAACCTGGCAAAGCCATGGTGAAATAGACGAATAAGTTCACATTACACTATATATAAAGACTGAGCAACAACTAAGCAACCAAAACCTGGGGGTGATTTCAGGGGCTGAAGAAGGGTAAGCGGAGGAGACATTCAAAAGTCGAGGGAACCTAACAAAGCCATGGTAAAATAGACAAATAAGTTCACAATACACTATATATAATGACTGAGCAACATGTACGCCACCAAAACCTGGGGTTAACACTATATATAAAGACTGAGCAACACGTACGCCATCAAAACCTTGGAGTAATTTCAGGGGCTCAAGAATGATAAGCAGAGGAGACATTCAAAAGTCGAGGGAACCTGACAAAGCCATGGTAAAATAGACAAATAAGTTCACAATACACTATATATAAAGACTGAGCAACACGTACGCCACCAAAACATGGGGGTGATCTCAGGGCTCAAGAATGGTAGGCAGAGGAGACATTCAAAAGTCGAGGGAGCATGACAAAGCCATGGTAAAATAGACGAATAAGTTTACAATACACTAGTACTATATATAAAGACTAGTGTTCAGTGGTTGTCGTTTGTTGATGTGGATCATAAGTGTTTCTCGTTTCTCGTTTTTTATATAGATTAGACCGTTTGTTTTCCTGTTTGAATGGTTTTACACTAGCCATTTTTTGGGGCCTTTATAGCTTGCCGTTCGATGTGACCCAAGGCTCCGTGTTGAAGGCCGTACTTTGACCTATAATGGTTTACTTTTACAAATTGTGACTTGGATGGAGAGTTGTCTCATTGGCACTTATACCACATCTTATTTTATCTATATATGAGCAACACGTACGCCACCAAAACATGGGGGTGATCTCAGGGGCTCAAGAAGGGTAAGCAGAGGAGACATTCAAAAGTCGAGGGAACCTGACAAAGCCATTGTAAAAACGACGAATAAGTTCACATTACACTATATATAAAGACTGAGCAACACGTACGCCACCAAAATCTGGGGGTGATCTAGTTTCCGGAAAAACAAAACAATGGGAAACACTTCATGCAATGGCTTTAACGCCTATAAAGAATAGACTTAGTCATATCATGGAAGTAAAATGTACTTCCATGGTCATATTGACTTATTTATAGATCTTGTCATGCTGATCATTCATTAATTTTTCTCAATCTACTATAGTTTCGGAAAAAAACACACAAAAATTTGTTAATATCGTCATGCATGGGCAATTACTCTTATAAGGAGTCGATTGACGAATTCGGCCATGCTGACATAGTAATAAATCGTTTCCTGCTTACGATCGGTTTTTGATTTTAAAAATTGGTCTATCTAGTAGTTTTCTCGGGAAAAAACACAAAGATAAAATTCGTCAATCAAGGGCAATAACTTCTATAAAGGAAAAAAATCACTTAATTTCGTGCGTCCGAAGCGCTTTTCTGGATTTACCTTCATCAGGATAGCTCAAACCTCAACATTTGAAAGCAATGAATGTACAAGACCAAACACACGAAGAGCTATAGGACAAAAAACGGACCTAAATATAGCCAATTTCATCCCAAGTCAACTTTACCCGGGGTTGTTAGAAAATTTAAGGAGTCCACTAACATATTAAAGGCATGTTGACTTATATAGTCCTTCTGACCGTTTTTTGCTATTGAGATTCTCTCTATCTATTATAGTTTCCGCAAAAATACACAAATATGCAGGGTAAAAATGGTCACCCAAGGGAAATAACTCATGAGTTTTATCATTTGAGTAAATAGATCTTGTCCTCCTGATAATTTTTGCCATTTACAATTTCTCTTTACCAATTACAGTTTTCAAGATAATAGCAAATAATTGCAAAAATGTAAAAAACAGCGTTCAAGAGCAATAACTCTTACAATATAAGGAGTCGTCTGACAATTTTGGTAAATAAGACAGTATGTAGATCTTTACATTTGGAACACTTCTGCCCTGTCAAATGTCCCCTTTCTATATATATTATGGTATTCAAGTTACATGTATAAGTCAATTACTTTATCAATATGATTTTGTTAAGCCATGGTTTCGTTTGGTTGCTTGGCAGAAATAAAAACCTCATTGTTTTATACCAAATATCATGAATATCCTAAGGACTGTTCAGTCCATGTTTGTCTGAAATTAGTCCAATAGTTGCATAGATTTTTGAAAAAAAAGTTACAATGGACGCAAAATGATGACACTAAAAATATATTCGACCGAACAATCCTATCCTATCTGAAACATCAGATCTATACTGTATATTATATACGTTACATGGAGAAAGAAAAAAACACAACAAAATTAATTCTTAGATTTTTAAATAACGTGAATAATAAATGTTGCATAATTGTCATAACAATTCAAACTTATAAACCAAACCCAAACATTGCGTACTGACAATTCAGAGAGTCAAATTCAAATGCTGCAAGAAACATCCTTTAAACATGATTACCGACCGTAATAATTGTGATGGAGGAACAACAGTTTATCGACAGTTTCTGGAGATAATTTGGCATTTTTCACTGTATTGTTTTCACTAACACTGAAATTGTTCATGCACAGATAACGCCGGGCTAAGCGGGATAATGTCGGATACAAATTTTCTCTGCTTGACCACCACTGTAGGGGAGGTGTAGAGACTTGCTGTGTGGATATGTAATGGTCTATTTCAACCAAAACTTTCTCTTCTTTGTCGCTGCCTTTATCCGACGGTTTGTCTTTGCAGACAACATCAGCTAACCAATCATCTGTCCCATTCCGGTTTTCCTGATGGTCTAGCTTTTGCTTCTTTTCCATTGGTTCGATCCGAATCACATCCCCAGATTCTTCCACGACGATGATTTCGCCGTCATATGCACCGTTTTTACCATTTCGTTCGCGATACATTTCGGTTGCTACCGTGCCGAGCAGCTCCCTTGCCTGTGACTTCTCGGCTGTTTCTACAAACTGTAAGTCTTTATAGCGGGGATCTAATAGAGAACTTATAAGGAGAAATTTTCTGACAGCTGTCGAATTAAAAGGTGTTGAAACAGATGACCAAGTCGCTTTCTTCAAAACTTTCATGAACTCAGAATCTGATTCCTTTGAAGCCAGTGCCATTTCTAATTTTCTTAGTATTGGTAAAATCATCGAAGATATAACGCTCGAATTGTCACTAAGTAGCTTATATGCTTTCTGTATCGGCGACAGAACGGCTTCCATGTCAGAAATCTCTTGCCATCGCTCGTCTGTAATGTTTAGTTTTGAGTCCATAGTTTTTGTCTTAAACGATTGTTTGTTTTCGAGGATGCATGATATCACGGAGGTGAATGCTGTCCAAGAGAAGGTTTTAGCTTCAATTTCCTTGTAATCCTTAATTATCTCAAACATTTCCCCATACAATTCAGCGGGAGATTTATCTTGTAAAATTTGACCTATTATCAAGATAACCTGCTCGATGACAGATTTGGTCACGCTTTGGTTTTTCATTAAATTTTCACCAGCTGTGAAGAGACCTGTAGTACAACTCGGCATATTGATCAGACGTAACGATGTAATGGCTTTCTGTATTATTTTTGACCCATCATTTAGCAATGTTGATGAACTTTTAATCTCCCATTCCTCACATGTAGCCTTAAATAATCTTAGGAAAACATCTTCGTTAATGACACTGTTCAATGAGACTGTTTTCAAAAGAAATGTTTTCATGTGCCATTGCGTGTTTATAAGCTGAACTGATATCGAGACAAACTTCTCACCGGTTATCGATTCCCAGACTTCTGCTACCGTAATCACTTCATTCCCTGATATTTCTGAGGCGATCGATTTCTTCGTTTCATTGTAAAACTGGTGAATTGAATTGCCAAATAAATATTCCTTGTCAGGGACCACATACATGGGATCTGCTACTGCTATCATGGAATAAAATGAAGTGCTTTCTACCACCGAAAGAGGCAATAAATGTTCAATGAAAAAGTTGACAATAGTATCATTTAATTGTTGATGTTTTGATCGTTGACCTGATTTATTGTCATCGGTAGTACTAGAAGTAGTTTGAATATTACCTGCAGCTTTAATATCCTCAACGGTAGACTGAACAACTGCCTCCACATACTTAAATTTAAAGTCCGGTGAAGCGTGCATCCAACTTTCATCTAAATCTTCAAATAATCCAGTATTTTCACGACGATGTTTAGTTAAATGACAATGAAGGTTCGTTGTATTACCCGAGTATCTAATCCCCTGGCGACATATTTTACATACGGCTCGTGATTTATCTAATTCTCCGTCGCTGCCTTTCTGAAATCCAAAATGATTCCACACTGAACTTTTGGAACGTCCAGGAAACTTATATATTTGCGGGTCTAATGTCAGAATATCGCCTCCTTGTTCTTGCTTAATCGACATCATTCTTTGAAAATGGCATGAACATGCGCAGATCACGATATATCGGAAATACACGTCTGCACAAACAAACCCTTATCGATTCGCCTGTATGACTTATCTCACAACAAACACGCTTTGTACTAAATGTAGATCGGCATTTAATCACACTGTTCGATATGTGTACGATTACCTGAGGCGTATTGTGTCATTGATTTATCACATGTGTACATGACCTTTATATTATCAACAAGTGTGTATGAAGAAAGCCGATTAAAAAATGATAATAATCGCTTTAATACAAGTTGACATTTTAAATTATGTGAATACAATATTTTTGTTCATGTTGACTAAAAGTTTTTAAACATCTGCGTGTCCTTCTTCAATGATCGATTAGCATGTGAAGAAATAAACTACACAGGAAGGTATTGTTATTTATCTCGGACCAATATTTTCCAAACGATTCTTCTGTCAAATGTCTGTAGGGCGTTGTACTATACCTATAGACATCAAGGTCATAATATAAACACGCAATGGCAAATGAAATTGTACTAATCGGAAACCTTTCGATGATCTGTTTGTCTATTCATATATGCATAATAAATATTAAATATTAACTTTAGTGAATAAAGCCTGAAGTCATGGTCATGATAGGTGATATCTTTGTTAAAATATCAATAGTTGACCTCTGAAGACAGTTTCACATGGATTTAGAATAATACTCCATCATAGTTCTGAAACAACCATGATCAATCACGATGGAATTTCCTAAAATAAAAATACAATAAATATATGAATTTATATATTACTTCGAAGGCTTTACAATGAATTCATCTACAAATCAGTAAATTTATCGGGTCTAACAAAGTTGGGCTAAATTTCAGATATAAAATACATAGTGGAGCTAGGCCCCTCTTTTTGATCAAAATGTTTTAAAAAATCTCCTCCGGTTATCCGCGGCGATATTTTAACTACTATAGAGGATTACGAACCCTTTTACTGGAACCCTGGATCCGCCCTAGAAATATGTATAACAGTTGTAACATGGTTTTTCTTGCCTTGCTGCCACAATGTTGCCAAATATAATAATTATTGAGTGTCTGCTTTTTTATACGTCCTTAGGAAAAGTCACAATTCTTACTATTAAACGATTTCACTTTCCAAAAATGCATACGAAAAAAAATTATCTCGATCGTGTTTTGTTATTCCATGATAATGTTATTTGTCGGCCGGCTTTTTTTTAATTCTTCATGTGCGAATATGCTGAGATTTCATTAAGGAAATCCATTTGTGTGCAATTTATTTATATGTGAGAATCTGTTTTTTTTTTAAGCGGTTGATACAATGATGGGGGGGGGGGGGGGGGGGGGTGCATATCCGTTTGTTAAGGTTTTTTAAAACATTAAAACATGAATATTTAAATAAAGTGGAATGAGAATAAGAATATTTTATTTCCAATTAAAGGGCCCTATAAAGAGTTTTCATCACATTACATACAAGTACATAAGATTAGACATAAATTTAGAGACATAATTATAAGAAAACAACTCCGTTTAACACTATTAAAAATGCTATAAAAGGCCAGGACAGAACCAGATATTATAATCAATATCTTTAAAATATACCATTGAAAATCATATACCACTCAAAATATGTATATTTGTGGCTAACTAGCATTTATTAGGTCAAGGTCAGATGAAATCTGTCAGTTGGACATGTACCCCTTACAATCATTCCATACATCAAATGTAGTTGACCTATTGTTTATAGTATCTGAGAAAAAGACCAAACCACAAAAACTAAACATTGTTCAATGAACCATGAAATTGAGGTCGGCATATAAAAATAAATTGCTTCGCCGAGCGCAGCTGGATACGACTGCAGAGGTCCAACCCTGAACAGTTGGGGCAAAAATGGACATTCGCGCTTGATACAGGTCTGAATTTGGATTGTAATTCAATTACACATAATAGGTTTCTGACACAGAATAACTGTAGTCAAAGAACTTAGAATTGGTTATATGATTTGAATTTATTTTTGCAAAAAAAATATTTGAAGAATTTTTCTTTTTAATTTCTGAAATATGAAATGAGAAAAATTTGACCCCCCACAATTTCTTTTTACACCCCCCCCCCCCCCCCCCCCCCTTTTCCCCCCAAAAAAATTCTTTCCCTCAAGATATGGTCATAATCTCAATTCAAATTTCCAATGGAGTTTGCAACCATTAATCACTGTGCTTAAACGGCTGTGGGTAACTTAAGTTACCCACAGCCCAAGATGGCGATCTCTAAACTCGTTGATATATAATTGATACAAAATCTACTTTTTGCGACGTATTTCATACACTATATTATACAATTATAGCCTTTGTATGAGGTCGATACGAGGTTATATCGACCTAAGAGAAGCATATTGACTGAGGACGAAGTCCGAGGTCGATATGCTTCTCTGGGTCGATATAACCTCGTATTGACCTCAACCAAAGGCTACAATTGTTATATTATTAATCAACAACTATTGCATGAACAATATAAAATTGGGGATTTCTAGAATCTATTTTTAGTAACATGCTGTATGCCCTGTGCAATATGCTGTTTTTGACCTACGAAAAGCTAAACACAACAGTATTGGCGTGCAAACTGAGCAAACACAAATGTACATGTGATCAAGTTTTAACGAATCACAAATCCTTAAAAATATTCGATTAATAATATATGTAAATATTTATAGGATTCTTGAATAAAGAAATCACTTAGCATTACCATAAATTTGTTAATTTTGAGTTCATTTTAGCGCAAGGCCAACTTTAAAAAATGCATAAGACGTCCGTAACTTTATGGTCAAAACTAATCAGACTGTCCGTAACTTTATTTTCGAATGTGGGTAACTTTTGTTTTCGAAATTGTAAGATTGATAATTTCAACAATTAAAGGACAATAAACACTATCAAATCCCGTATTTATTACCTAGTTTTATACTATTACGATATGCGTCAAAATAATCAAGAGAAAAGAGAACATAGCTGTAAAAAATCAGACCTGAGTTTTACGGATTTACCGTTGTTTTTTTCAATTTATTTCCGATTTTCGGATAATATGTTTATAGATTAATCCAGTAAACCTGGTTAGCAGCATCCAAAGTATACTTTGCAGAGTGTTTACCTAAAACAAGATCTGATGGTACGGCGAAATCTTACATTCTTCTGGCTTTATAGATTGTTCACTGTTGAGTCCTTGGCCCTTTAGCCGCGGGCAAAATTGATACCTTTTTTCTTTAAATAATTTCCGAATTGTTAGCCAAAAAAGTATGGTCTCCACTATACCTAATGTTATGAAAAAAAATGCCAACATCTTAAAGTAAATGGAAGGCTATATTGTTGAACAGGTGTCCGTTTATAACAGCAATTAAGGTAGATTTAAAATCTTCTAAACGTTTCATTGACCTCAGGGATTCAATACACCTTATCGCTATTTGTCCGCCATTACTTGATATCACACAGGTTCCCGTAAAATTTGACGTCATAAAACAAAATATCTGACGCCACAATGGAAAAGTGATTGTTGTATGCGTCAAAAGTTCAAGCGGCCGGGTCAGCCGGGATTAGCGATAAGGTGTATAACACTTGGTATCAAAGCGTAAATATCTCCTTCAGGGGTCTGGACAGCTCCGTCTATGTATTTCCGCTCAGGATTGACATCTGAACTTGTTCTCTTAAAGGTGATTTTCGTATGTTCACTTTTAATGTATGTTTTTAAGCCTTGAGTAATTTGATCTGAATAGTTTGTGATATCTGCAGTGGGAAGTGGTGAGATTTATAAGCTGCATGTCCTGATTTTTCGTCCAAAACTTGTTTCCTTATGCTAAATTTTGAAGTTCCATTGTGTTGGCTGATTGAGTGATAAACATGGTATCTATAATACGTTCTCATCTAAAATTTAAAATTCTCATTCACGGTCATTTGCCATAATTCGTACTCAAATAGGTCGAATTATTGCTCATAATACAAACGTATGCAAAAACGAGAAAAATAAAGGAAAACACGTTTTTCTTTTTATCAAACACTTGAAAATCGAGAATCTGGCATATTGAACACCTGGTGAATGCTGAACTGAATTGAATAAATTAACTTGCATTTCTCAGGCCTGTATGCCAGCATACGAACCTGGTGTATGCTAAAGTCTACATTTAATTTATACATTGCATTTCTCAGGTCTGTATGCCTGCATACGAACCTGGTGTATGCAGAACGGCCAATATTGAATCAAATGTTGTATTTCGCAGGTCTGTATGCTAGCATACGCACCTGGGTGTTTCCAGAATCTTCAATGTAATGCATATGAATCAGTAGAGCATACAAACATGGTGTTGCCAAAATCCTTTACTTCAGTAGTTGTGTTTTAACACCGATTTCGATTTATTTGTTTTTAAACTACAAGTCTAAGACTGACCTCTATATTTTCTCCCGATCGGAAAACAGAAAAGCGTTAAATTGCAAGGCAAACCGGTTCTACGGCGTTTACTGTTGTAAATCTAAAAATGAAAACCGATTCTCAAGTTCCACGACTATAATCACTTTATTGACATGCAAGTTATCCGTTTTGTTTTTTGCAAATTAAAATTACGGAAAAATGAGGCGATCATACATTTGTACAAGGTTCCAAGTTGTTGACAAACTTTTAAATGACGTCAGGGACCTTGTGACGTAAGGCGGAGGGAATTACAGACGGAGCACAATGAGGGCCTTGACTTACGCGAGTTACATTTACCAGTACACTTAATTAAAATAATAGCAATTGATTACAAAACAAAATAGTTTTTTTATACTTTGTATTGGTAATTGATAAAAAGTCAAAGAACAAGTGGACTATTTATCTGCGTTGAATGACCACTAATAACCCCTTATGTCACGCGCTCCTATATGACGTCATTTCTAAATGTAAACAATGAGCATGATCAATGAAGGAGTTCCCGTCATGGAGAAGAAAATGGACAATTCATTGAAAAGTACGCTCTATTATCTAAATTTTAATATACCAGAAGCAAAACAGAATATTAGCACATTACGGTAAGTAAACCTACCGTTATTGCATAAAAAAATCAAGAATCAAGAAGCCCCCCCCCCAAAAAAAATAGCCTTGCAAGATGTCATAAGTATTTGGACTACCCCCATCCCCTTGAAAGCATTTACTCAGTGATTTAGAGAAAAAAGTGAATGGGAAATACGATTAGGTGTACATCCACAGTGATGTCTCCTTGCATTAGTTACAGAGTGCGGATTTAGGGGGTGCTTTGTGGGGGAAATTTGGTTGATTATTGAGGGAAGCATGACTGGAGCGGTCCATCTCTAAGGCAGTCAGTGCCCACCCCTATCCCCCCTTATTAAACTTCTGGATCTGCTACTGAGTTAAGTCTCCCGGCTTTTTTTAAAATTGAAATTCAGCCCCTATCCAGATTTTCAAAATGCATGACCAATGCCCTTCAGTTAACCCATTCAGTTCTTATTCTAAAAAAATATTAGGGAAACAACTGTCCCAGGTAAGGACAAGGGATGAGCGCTCATATGTTAAAAGCGGCCACACTAGTCTTTATGTGCCTGTCTGCTGTCAGGAGCCTGTAGTTGAAGTTGTCATTGGTTCATGTATGTCGTATTTTTTTTTTCGTAAATTGTTTTGCTATAAATTAGGTCGTTAGTTTTCTCAATTGCATTGTTTCTTATTTTTCATGTTGGGGCATTTTATCATCTGACTATACGGTATTGGTTTTTCTCATTGTTGAAGTCTGTACGGCCTATACTTGCTTACATCCACTTCATTTGGACTTTGGTGGATAGTTGTCTCATATACAATCATCCCACATCTCCTTATATTTACAAGGAGGTTGTATGATGTTCTCCTTGTTTGGGAAAACTGTACATTTGTCACATGATCATGCAGCATTCTGTGGTGTGTGTATGTAAGAAGATGTTACTGTAACAGGGTAATTTATGAAAAACAATCAACAAAATCGAAAGACAGACAGAAAACTTTTGAAATTTAGTGAGCAATAAAAAACAAAAAAGAAGGTAATTCAAACAAATTAAACATACATTTATTGCGAAAGGATCTTAAGGTAGATAGGGTGTCTTCCTCCATCTTGGATTTTGAAATACCAGAAAATAATCGGTCTAGATCTTTAATAAAATGTGCAAATTTTGAGAGTAGTGGGTAATGTGTTAGAATTTTCATTTTAATATAGAAAATGACATGTTTTATAATATTTATGGTTGTATTTTACAAAAAAACAGAATACTTTTGTTTGATTAAATTTTTTCCAAATTTGCCACATAAGGGGAGGCAACTCAAATGTAAGGACAGATAATTCAGATAAAGTTACTTTTACAATAGAATGTGTTAGGAATTTACCTATTTTATTATGTAGCAAGAAAACGGGTCCCGTGACCCCATTTTTTCTTTTTCTTATCTGAAAGTATATTAGAGCTATCTTCTCATATTTTATCTTGAAATTCTATGGTGTAGTTTTCGTTTTTATGGCAGAAAATTGCGTTTTCCATGCATAATCTATACAAAATCTTTCAATTTTGCACAACCTGTAGCGTGAAAATAAGCCCCGTGACCCATTCTTTTTAGTATTTTTTTTAAAAAAGCATGACATAAACTACATTTTGACAAATTATAAAAATATTCTATGGATTATAATTTAGACACCCCATCTACCTTAACAGCACATTTCAAGAGTGTTCAAATTGGAAAAATGAATGTTATTAAGGAAATGACATATTTCATTGATCTTCAATCAGATGCATGGCAAAAAAAAACTTTCAAGGGAACGACTTCAATTCAACCACGAAGTTCAATAAATTCTAAAATCAGTAATTGTGATAATATTAAAGTTATGAAGTGTATAATATTTACATAATTTTTTTTATATATATTTATGTATATAATATGTAGTTTCCATTTCTCGTTTCAGAATTTTTCAAACAGTGGCTATACCTTTCATGTAACTATTTATGTGTTGCTTATGAATTGAATTGTAACACTTCTTAGTGACTCGATAGGTTAAACCAATGCCTTCCTAGAAAACTACGACACCAATGAACAGCACCTGACCTTTTACTGTTCCTGCTAATAAAGTAAAAATGGCTTCACTAGAAAAGGACGACACCTAGAAAAAGCATCAATTCTTTGGCTTTCCTGATTGAAGGATTTATTTTCATAACTCCAGTGTATATGCCAGTATACCCAATTTTTACCATAGTATAATACTATAAATTCACTGTAATTTTCATATCTGAGCCAGTCCAGGATGATATCGACTTATGATATGCAGTCAAGACAGATCATTGCAAATTGTTTAAATTACCGATAATTAAAATACATGCATGTTTGGCATAAATCTTTTTACAGCAAATTGTATACAGACATCCCCCCTAAAAGCATTTAAAAAAATACCAAACAAGAACTTTGTCATACAGCATGTTGACAGGCAGAGATGCAAACACAATGACTTAAAAACTTTGCTATATCGCTATCTATTTTATACATATTGTTCAGCTTGCTAAATATCTAATAAGTTCCACCAAATATGCAGAAATTTTAGACTGGAGGCAAACCCTACACAATTACACAAGCTCTTTGAACACCAGCTTGGTTTGACAATACTAAAATGTATGTAAAACTATAATTCAATAGAACATAGGTGGGTATACAGGCAATCAAATCTTGTATATATCCAAGTAAAAAAAATAAGCGTTCACCGTACACCAGTAATGTATGCAGGAATACCGTGAACTGAAAATGTCAAACAAATATGCAAACTTTCACGTTCAAATGTGTATAGGACTATATATATATATATATTTATTCAAGATAAAAGGCATGAATTTGACAGAATACAGATACATTAAATTACAATGACACGGATATAGCACTAGACATAGACACTAAAATGATTTACATGTTTACTAAAAAATATAATTCAAAAAATAAAATTATGAAAATTGTCATGATATTTTGATAATATGAATAGACTAGATTAAAAAAATGAGTGAAATTTAAGTTGACTAGATTTTCACTGTAGCCTAATACCTTAGGATGACCCACAAAAGTTATTGAAACTTATTTCCAGTGGGGTCCTTTTATAGGTCGGTATGCCGACAAGCAAACCTATGAATTCCATTTTTTCACAAGAGTTTATTACAAAGCGGGTTGAAATACAGGTATAAACCCCTGAGTGTTGCAGTTAAGAATTGAGAGCTTTCTTTCAAATTCAAACGAATTTGAAGGCTATACATAAGTCATCCCTTACATCCATGTAATTCGGACCTTGATGGAGATATGTCTCTTTCACAATCATACACATCTCCTTATTTTTGATGGGGGGTTGGTTATGCAGACATAAGTAAATAAGAAATGTTACTACACAGTAAATGCTTAGCATTCAGGCATACAGACTTGCCACTACAAACATGTATCCAGAATAAGATTTAAGAATCCATGCAGGCATACCTGGCTGAAAAATGCCAAAATAAATAATAATTTATGTCTACATACACCAGGTTCGTATGCAGGCATACAGACCTAAACTATGCCAAAATAAATATTGTGAAGATACTAAATACACCAGATTTGTATGCAGGCATACAGACCTGACAAATACTAGTATACGCAGAGAGTGACAGTTTAGCATACGCCAGGTCGGTATGCAGGCATACAGATCTGACAAATACTAGTATACGCATACAGTGAGAGTTTAGCATACACCAGGTCAGTATGCTGGCATACAGACCTGACAAATACTAGTATACACATACAGTGAGAGTTTAGCATACATCAGGTCGGTATGCTGGCATACAGACCTGACAAATACTAGTATATGCATAGAGTGAAAGTTTAGCATACACCAGGTCGGTATGCTGGCATACCGACCTGACAAATTCTAGTATACACATAGAGTGAGAGTTTAGCATACACCAGGTCGGTATGCTGGCATACATACCTGACAAATACAAGTAAGAGAAAAAAGACTGAATTTAGCATACTATTCATTGAAACATCTGAAATAAAGATGGGTAAATGCTATGTTATGTATATATTGCAAAAATGGCATAAAAGTACAACAAAAATGCAGAATGAGTAATTTTTTAAGGTTTAATTGCTTCAACTATTTCTTGGGTGTTGAAATAGTTCATTCTAGCATCCTATGAATAAGGCTAATGCTAAAATGATGAAGTTTTGGATTCGCATTAACAAAAAAAGACCAAAAATTTTGCCAAAAAATGACAGACAAATATAAATAATGCTATACAGTGACTTTTTAACGCAAAATATATCAATCATGCCAAAAGATGTAGCTTTTTCACACAAAAATGAGTTAAATGGCATATGAGAATTTCTAATTTTAGATGAGAACGTGTTCTATGTCACTAGATAAACTAACACATGTAATTTAAAAAAAAAATCGAGTTTATTAGCTGGGTACAATACCAGAAATCATGGTATTCACAAAAGAATTATATCATATACTAGAAATCTACTTTATTTCTGATTATATATTCGATGCAATTTCTATAATATGTTTAATTATTACATCCACGAATATCGATTCCTTGAAAGTTACAGCTGGGACTATTATACTATAATATATATTATGTCCCAGGTTACGGACATCATGTTAAAGTTACGGACATCCCTATTGGTATAATGAAAAAAGTTACGGACAAGTTGTTTTCAAGTTACGGACATCCTAAGTGTTTTCGAAAATCGTAATGTGATCGTTTATTTTGCAGTATTTAATCATCTTTTATGTTTAGGTGTTTCCCTAAAAGATTGATACAACTTTTTAATTACTGAACATTTGTGTTGTTTTCATTGTATTGTTATTATATAGGAGAGAAGTTTCTTATCGAAGCCAGGCGGCTCCATCTTGGGCTGTGGGTAACTTAAGTTACCCACAGCCGTTTAAGCACAGTGCATAATTACCCATTGAAATTTACCATAGTGCTAACTTAATCTATTTTATAATAGAATTTAAAATATGGTGTCAAATCTTTCATATGGATTTTTTTGTAACATTTGCAGATATTTTAACTGGTCTTCCTTTATAAATATGCATTTCTTTAAACATAATTCAAAAGCAGTGTAAGGGAGGTAATCAAAACATTGTATTTGGATTACATCCCTTACACTGCTTTTAAATTGTCTTAATTGTTCATTAACCATTACTTTATACATAATTTAAAAGCAGTGTAAGGGAGGTAATTCAAATGATGTATTTGAATTACCTCCCTTACACTGCTTTATATTATGTTTTGTACTAAAGTTTTTGTCCATTAACCAGGACACCCATGTTTTTCCCCTAATTCCTAAACGGTTTGAGCCATAACCCCCCCAAAGCAAATCCTAACCATCCCTTTGTGGTATGGAAACTTGTGGTATAATTTAAGAGAGATCCATACACTGTTCCACAAGTTATTGTCTGGAAACTAGAAAAATGCTTATTTTTTGCCCCTAATTCCTAAACTGTTGGTACCATAACCCCCAAAATCAATCCCAACCTTCCTTTTGTGGTATTAATCATTATGGTAAAATGTCATAGAGATCCATTCACTTAAACTAAAGTTATTGTGCGAAAACCAATGTGTCTTCGGACGACGACGA
Organism: Mytilus californianus; assembly: GCF_021869535.1. Taxonomy (NCBI): domain Eukaryota; kingdom Metazoa; phylum Mollusca; class Bivalvia; order Mytilida; family Mytilidae; genus Mytilus; species Mytilus californianus. Next base: position 3,811,786 of record NW_026262679.1, on the reverse strand, counting down.
CAACAACAACTATGACAACGACGCCAGCTTCATACCAATATACAACTGCAAAAATGTTTTGCGGTTGTATAAAAATGAATTGACAGCTAATCACCTCAAGACAACACAAAAGTTTTTTATACATAATTTAAAAGCAGTGTAAGGGAGGTAATTCAAAGTAGTTTTTGAATTACCTCCCTTACACTGTAATTTGTACTTAAGTAATTGTCCATTAACCAGGACACCCTTGTTTTTTCTCACTTTTTTGTCCCTTATTCCTAAAAGGTTTGAGCCATAACACCCCCCCCCCCCCCCCCAAGCCAATCCTAACCCATCCCTTTGTGGTATGGAAACTTGTGGTATAATTTCAGAGAGATCCATACACTGTTCCACAAGTTATTGTCATGAAACTAGAAAAATGATTATTTTTGGCCCCTAATTCCTAAACTGTTGGGACCATAACCCCCAAAATCAATCCAAACCTTCCTTTTGTGGTTATAAACCTATTGTTTAAATTTCATAGAGATCCATTCACTTAAACTAAGGTTATTGTGCAAAAACCAATGTGTCTTCGGACGACGACGACGACGCCAACGTCATACCAATATATTTTGCGATCGTATAAAAACCTAGAAATCAATTTTTGTTAACATCAAATTAGGTTTAATTTTGAACCCTTTGGACCTTAAAGGGGCACTAGCTACGAGATATATAACTAGAGGCTCTCAAGAGCCTGTGTCGCTCACCTGTATTTACTGATGCTTTGGAAATCATGTAAAATAAGGTTAAAATCATAATTAATAGTATTAGATATTAGATATTATAATGATATCTAAGATAATAACAAAAACTGCAAAATTTTTGTAAAATTACTAACTCAGGGGCAGCAACCCAACAACGGGTTGTCAGATTCGTCTGAAAATTTCAGGGCAGATAAATCTAAATCTGATGAACATTTTTGCCACCTGTCAGATTTGCTCTAAATGCTTTAGTTTCAGAGATATAAACCAAAAACTGCATTTTACCCCTATGTTCTATTTTTAACCAAGTCGGCCATGATGGTTGGAAGGCGGGGTCATCGGACAAATTTTTTAAACTAGATACCCTAATAATGATTATCGCCAAGTATGGTTAAATTTGTCTCAGTAGTTTCAGAGAAGAAGATTTTTGTAAAAGATTACAAAAATTTACAAAAAATTGTTAAAAGTTGACTATTAAGGGCAATAACTCCTAAAGGGGTCGACTGAAAATTTTGGTCATGACAACTTATTTGTAGATCTTACTTTGCTGAACATTATTGCTGTTTATAGTTTATCTCTATCTATAAAAATTCGTAAGGGTTCCACGGAACCCAGTGTCTTGCTTACTTTTTCTGTTAATCGCAGGCTCAACAAAAATGAGGAAGTAAATCAATGAAAATATTCCTCTTGATACTATCGTTTGATTGTAAGAAGCTTCTGTCCAAGTTTGGTAAAAATCCAGGATAGTTTATGAATCTAATAAATGTTTAAAAACTTTAACTGCAGACTGAATGTAATGTTAACTGGAAGAAAACAAAATTTCCTTCTAGATACTAGCATTTGATCATAAACAAGTTTCTGTCCAAGTTTGGTACAAATCCAAAATAGTACAAGAAAGTTATTAAAATTTTAAAAACTTTAAGCACAGAGTGAATATGTTGTTTCCCGGCAGAAAATCTAAGTCCATTTGAAAGTAAAATACAGAAAAAATGGATTTATTTTTTTACAAAATTTACTTCTAGATACTAGCTTTTGATCATAAACAAGCTTCTGTCCAAGTTTGGTACAAATCCAAAATAGTATAAGAAAGTTATTAAAATTTTAAAAACTTTAACCACAGAGTGAATGTGTTGTTTCCTGGCAGAAAATCTAAGTCCATTTAAAAGTATAATAAGGAAAAAATGGATTTATTTTTTTACAAAATTTACTTCTAGATACTATCTTATGATCATAAACAAGCTTCTGTCCAAGTTTGGTACAAACCCAGGACAGTTTAAGAAAGTTATTAAAATTTTAAAAACTTTAACCACAGAGTGAATGTAATATTTCCCTGCAGAAAAACTAAGTCCATTTATAAGTAAAATATGGAAAAAATGGAATTTTATTTTTACAAAATTTACTTCTGGATACTATCTTATGATCCTAAACAAGCTTCTGTCCAAGTTTGGTAGAAATCCAGGATAGTTTAAGAAAGTTATTAAAATTTCAAAAACTTTAACCACAGAGTGAATATTTGTGGACGCCGCCGCCAACGACAACGACGACGACGCCGACGGAATGTAGGATCGCTATGTCTCGCTTTTTCGACTAAAGTCGAAGGCTCGACAATAATATTCAAGATAACCAAAAACAGCAAAATTTCCTTAAAATTACCAATTCAGGGGCAGCAACCCAACAACAGGTTGTCAGATTTGTCTAAAAAATTTCAGGGCAGATAGATCTTGACCTGATAATCAGTTTTACCCTATGTCAGATTTACTCTAAATGCTTTGGTTTCAGAGATGTAAGCCAAAATCTACATTTTGCCCTATGTTCTATTTTTAGCCATGGCAGCCATCTTGGTTGGTTGGCGGGGTCATCGGACACATTTTTAAACTAGATACCCTAATGATGATTGTGGCCAAGTTTGGTTAAATTTGGCCCAGTGGTTTCAGAGGAGAAGGTTTTTGTAAAAAGCTAACGACGACGGACACCAAGTGATGAGACCAGGTGAGCTAAAAAATCTAATATATGATTTTTTTTTGTTCAATCATTAATGATAGTGAAATAATTATTTGCTTTTAGCCGCCAGTATGGTTCAATTTTGTCAAAATAAGCTAAGAAACATTGATGATGAATTATTCACTTGCAAGTGAAAAATTCGACCTCATTGAATCCGTATTCATGTGAACTTCAATTTAACCCCTTAGCTAGAGATGGATAACACGTGAATTGTATGTGTAAAGTTATTTAAAGGAAAAGAATGTCAACATTGAAAGTGAAACAAAGGTAAATCATTTGAGTGACTGATCCGATCCACAAAAAATCATTCTTATACAGGTAAAATAGATGATAAACATATATTTTTAATCTATAATATGAAATTAAACAGACCTAGAAAAATCCAATAGCACGAGTTTGCTTAATCTATTTATATCTTTATTTATGTTTACATCGCTTATATGGTCATCGGATGACTTTGGAGGTCAACTCGAAAGTTAATTAGATGGCGTCTAGACTAAAATACACACGAAACGAAGAGCTGCTTGTTATCATGCCCATGTCCTGTTAACTGTTTATTTTAGACTTTTAATAGTGTGGATAAATGTTTTACATTGTTATAAATCAAATATGAGAATTTGAGTCAAATCAGTGAACATGAATTTGACAGCTAGTGCCCCTTTAATGTGGACCAATTTGAAAACCGGGCCCAAAATCAAAAATCTAAATTACAGGATTAGATTCAGCATATCAAAGAACACCAAGAATTTATTTTTTGTTGAAATCAAACTAGGTTTAATTTTTGGACCCTTTGGACTAATTTAAAAACAGGGTCCAAAATCCAAAATCTGAATACACAGTTAGTTTCAGCATATCATAGAACCCCAAGAATTCAAGACTTTGAATTAAACCCCATTGAAATTGCTCAAGAAATAATCAATTGATACAAAGTACTAGAAAGTATTGTTTTTGGCCCCTTTTTCCCAAATGGTTACGTCTATAACCCCTTAAATAATTCCCAACCTTCCTTTTTTGGTATGGAACCTTGTGTTACAATTTTATAGAGTTCAATGACTTATACTCAAGTTATTGCCGGAAACATGAAAATCCTAGGTTTTTTTTGCCCCTTAATTCCTGAACGGTTTGGGCCATAACCCCCAAAATCAATCCCAATCATCTTCCTTTTGAGGTGAAGAACCTTGTGGTACAATTTCATAGAGATCCATACACTTATACTCAAGTTATTGTCTGGAAACCAAATGTCTTCAGATGATGACAAATACGCTGACAATGTGATAACATTATATGACTGCAAACTTTTTTTATTTAATATTGTATTTATATTGTGTCATAGATCAAATTTATTCATTCAGTGTATGTTTACTTGTTTTTGTTAATATGTCATTTTGATTGAGTTAAGCCATTTCAATTGATATTTTATAGTGAGTCTTTCTATGTTGTAATGTTGCACTACTATTTCAGATTAGGGTGAAGGTTGGCACCTGTTAAAACGTTTAAACCCACTGCATTTGTTTGCACCTGTCCTAAGTCAGGAACCTATTTCGGTGGATGTCGTTTGTTGATGAGGTTCTTAAGAGTTTCTTGTTTCTCGTTTTTCATATGGATTAGACCCTTGGTTTTCCTGTTTCAATTGTTTTACACTAGTCATTTTGGGGCCCTTTATAGCTTGCTGTTCTGTGTGACCCAAGGCTCCGTGTTGAAGGCCATACTTTGACCTATAATTGTTTACTTTTTACACATTGTGACTTGGATGGAGAGTTGTCTCATTGGCAATCATACCACATCTTCTTATTTCTACTCACATTGCAAAAGGAGGCCAGGCTCTAACAAAAGAATATTTCATGTCACCCATCTTAAACAATGTTGCTCACATTGTTTCTCATGTTTACAAAAAACACCGAAATTCATAGTTGATGTTTTAATTTACAATTTCTTCAAATTCAGTAACAATGACATGGTGTATAAAATGAAAAAAATTGAATTCCTCCATAAAATGAATTCCTGAAAGTATACATATTCTACTCTAACATTGCATTGATTTAATGTAAACATCACTGCAACTTTCTGAACCACTTTATATTTGCAATTATATACTTCACCTGGTCAATTATGGTTTAATTTCTATAAAAACATTTGACAACTGTTGAAATAAGGTATCTTTTTTTACTTACTTTTCATAAGGAATTTAGATTTTAGCATTTTTTTTTTTTAAACGCCCTCAGTAAAATGAAAATATATTTGACTACTAGTACAGTATAAAGTTGAAGCCATCTGTATCTAGTTCTTATTTTCCTTCTGTTTTGTCTATCTTTCCTATCAATTACTATAATCACTAATAAGGTAACATGAATTTGGAATCCTACTACATACATTACTGTACCTTCTCATTCCCTAATTAAAAAAACAGATTTTTCAAAATGAAATATGTACAGTCTTTATACTATTCCACTTGTGATGGTAATCATATCACTACAGTTATTTCATCATGTATTACAACAACACATTACCTCAAGTTTAAACAAAAATACTGATGACAGAAAAAATGACTCAATGACTTGTCTGTAACAATGATGATAATGATAACATAAATTTCATGATCGTAATGCACAGAACTGTTGGAATATTTCCAAGATATGGAAATCAATGTCACTTGTAAATAACAATGTCTCTAATGTACTGATGTATCTGTATACCAATTCATGGTGCTGAAATAGAAAAAATAATGCTAATTTTAGTCAGAAACAAGAATGTGTCCATAGTACACGGATGCGCCACTCGCACTATCATTTTCTATGTTCAGTGGATTGTGAAATTGGGGTCAAAACTCTAATTTGGCATTAAAATTAGAAAGATCATACCATAGGGAACATGAGTACTAAGTTTCAAGTTGACTGGCCTTCAACTTCATCAAAAACTGCCTTGACCAAAAACTTTAACCTGAAGCAGGACAGACGGACAAACAGATGGACGCAGACCGAAAAACATAATGCCCCTCTACTAACTAGGTGGGGCATAAAAATACACCAACCAATGATATTTCTACATATAAAAAATAAACTTTGGCCTTCATGAAACACTGATTTCTTTGGATTTTGTGGTTATAATGTAAAAATCTATTAACTTAGCTCATTAAGTATATATATATATTGAGGTATTTATACAAGAAAATATTAACCACAGAATAAAACATCCTTGAACTGTTAAATTCGATAAACGTTTCTCAAGCCATGATAACCTGTATCAACAAAAAATTTAATATATACATACGTCATTAGCCACATTATGGGTGTCACTGTAGGAGCTAAACTTGCTTACCCGTCTAAGCACAAAAATTAACCCTTACGTTGAGAGAAGTTTGTGCTCTTAAATTGCTAGTTTTCCATGGTAATTTTGACAACTATTATTTGTCTTTTTTTTTGTCGAGGAAATGTACGCATTCAAGTTTAAATTTTGTAGTGCCTTAAGTATCTTCTTCATATTAAATATTTGAATGTATAAATAAACCAATGACAATGTATGTTTGAGCATTTGTTTTCATTAATTTCCAACATTAAAATCTATAACCATTTCAAATGATACAAATGAAAGATCAGTTCTAATTTAGAGAAAGAAGAAGAACTTTCAAAAGAATGCCTGCAATAACAATGTGTTCGGTTTGTTTCACATATCTTCTTCTCATCTTGTTCGCAAGACCAAACATGACATGAATGTCCAGATTTAATAAAATTTCAATCATTTAGAGGCTAGAATCTTAAGTGACAGTGTACAATAAAATAATCTTAAATTGTCACACTGGTAAATCTCTTTTAATTTCCAATTAGAAGTTCAAATACGGTAAACTTACTAGTAGTAACCCTTTATATTTCATAATAGTTCCAATTACACAGTATTTAAGAAAACAAGGGTAAAACTTAAAGGGAAAATTCGCGATTTTTTACTTAGCTTATTATGTTTCATAATACCATAAAAAACATATTCACCAAGTTTTATCTGGATATGAACACTAATAAAGAAGAAAATTGGGAATTATTAATTTTATTTATTCGAACTTCCTGACTTCTGTGACATAGTTTAAGTCTTTTTGCATGCCGGTAGTGGATTAATCTCATTTTAAGTCTTGTTCATTAATCATCTTATAACACGATTTAAAGCGCATCGAAGACTTTTGGCGTAGCTATTAACCAACTAATAATTCAGAAAGAAAACTGATCAGCCGTGCAACTTTTAAAATTAAAATGCACCTTTTATATTTTAAGGATTTCTGATATGATTATAGTAATAAAAGTAAATCATACAATAGAATGTTTTTATGATTTTTTTTCCGACGGATATGTTGAACAAACATATATAACTGATAGTGTAATAAAAATGCATGTTTGTATTCTCACCTTTCACTTCAGTCGAGGATTTGTCTTACTATACAAATCCTTGCTTCGGTCTAGTACTGTGTAAATACAATGCATGTGTATTATACTGACACCACCTGGTAAAGGCGTGGTTAAATTCACGGTTATTATAAGATTAGCATTATGTAATTTTAATCTTTTACCGACCGTGCAAGGGCTGTATAGCCAGTCAAGGTCGTTAAAAACTTCCATTTGTTAATCTTTTGATCTTCACGAGAGTTTTGTTTGGCCTCAAGGGTTCACCGTTGTATGAAAAACATGGGGAAAAAAAGGATAAAACAAAAGTGCGGGTTTGAGACAGGATATTTTTTTTTTATTATTTGGGGAGGAATATGGTGGCAAAATAACTGAATCGCCGTTTTATATTTTTTAATATTTTGTGTTAGCTCAATTTTTTAATAAATAAGTGATCATAATTGTGTTGTAACATCGAAATTCTGAATTACTTTCAATTAAATAATTTCATAGATAAAAATGGCTCACGAAAACGAGCGTATAAATCAAAACTGTACTATTTCAAATTATCATCGGCAACCTTGAATATTTATTTAAATGTGCAGAGAAAATTATCAGTTACATTAATATAGTTTGGTCCGTCCAAAGCGATCTACATTTACCTAATCTGGAATGCCCTGATTAAAATATTCTAAATCTCACAACGTATAAATTCTTTAGCTATTTGACCAACGATGTTTTAAAAAATTAACAGAATCAATCTAACATCAACTTTCCTTTTTTGAATGGAGAAAGACCGGCGGAATCAATTTTCAATGTGCTTTATATCTTGTACCTTTGCAAGACTTATCATTCATTCATAACCCCACTCTTAACCAGAGACATATATACGTCTGTTTAAACTGACAAGAAAACTTCTAAAACGGACAAGCAGTATATTCTTTAAATTTCTGTGATTTAATACCAAGAAAGAAAAAAATCCCGAAATTAATTTGATACTCAATATTTTTCCCGGAAAATATTCACATTCTCATTCGGTCTGAAAAAAGGATAAGAATTTGGTATACAGAACATGCAGAAGTGTGAATGTCATAAAACCTAATTGTTATATCAGAAACCATTATAAATGTGAACCTGTATACGTAAGACCTCATGGGACGTCACCTAAGATCACCTAACCACATACAGGTAATATACAAGTAGCTCTGTTATACCCGGAAATGTCAAGGTTAATCACTACTGATACAGAATATACCAATGCAACGAAAATTCTGATGATTGTGAAGCATGACCATTCATTATTTTAGAGGCGTCTTAGGTGGGGGATTGCCGGAACAATTAAATTTAAATTCTGACTAGATTTTTTTTTCTCAATTTAAGTCACTGAACTAAAAATAAGAAGAAAACTACGCCCAAGAACAGAATTCTTCTTGTAAATTCATAAATACACCGTTCTTATTTTGTAACTTTCGATAGACATGAACTCCAACCCCCCCCTCCCCAAACCTGGGAACAGTATATCTTAGAATGTATATATTCCTGCCAAAATAACAAAAAAGGAGAAAAAGAAAGACATGAACAGTAAATCACATCAGATTCAGATATTTATATAGTTGATTGTCGTTAGCTAGAGATGTATACATGTCTCTGCGTGAACTTATAAAAATAACAGGAAAGTATAAACTTGAAATAGATTTATGATGAATACTTTGCAACTGCGACACCCCTTTTTATCACAGCATTCATGCATGTATTTAAATGACTGTCCGTTATTTCGATTAAGAATGACAATCGTACGTAAAATCCTATAGTTCATGGTGAGACTTTTTGTACCAGATATGCGACTTTTCGTATTTATATTTTCTCTTATATTACTCTCATTTGATATTTTATGCATAAGTGCAATATTGGGAATGGTTTATTACCACCACAAGCTAACTAAATAAATTAATCAACCCTCTAGCTGACCAGACGTTAATACAACTACTATCAGTCTATCCGCAGTGAAGTTTCTTTATTTCTTCAAATAGGCTTTTTGGGGATCATTAGTGTACGTCCAGTGGCATATATATTAGATGCATGTTGGAACAGGAAAATTGACATCAGGTACTTTTAGAACCATGTTCACATTATTATACATTATACCCAAAAATTGTGATGATGACTAATTTCTTAAACTGTTCAAAATAATCTTATTGAAAAATAAATCTGTGATTTTACTATGTCCATAACTTCGATGAACCAAAGCAAGTAATATATCGAACTGTATTTAAATCAGACTGGTTCTGGATGTTTATCTCGTATATTCAATTTACATGTATATATTCTAAATTGCGACTATCTATAGTTCCGTAACCTTCTATCTAGGCGTATAAACCAATGATCGACAAGTGCGTACATTTTGTTAAATCAATATTTGTATGTTTCAAGATGTCCATACTTATTGACAACGAGTATATACTTACATTTTCCCGAATTTACCCTTGGAAAATATGTAAATAGATTTTTTATTTTATCAAATCTTTTTTTTGGGAATTATTTAGATTTTCATAAATATCATTCTTTACACCAGAAAGGTTATTTATAAACAAGCGTATGAGTTTAGTAATGACTAGTATATCACTATCGGACACGCAAGACAAAGATGTATATTACACCTGATAGTTTCAAAATGGAAAGTTACAAGTTATCGGCCGTGTACACTGATCAATACTCTCAGAAGTGAAGTGATGCACGAACTTGCTTTACATAATTGTGTAATAAGAGTTTTAAAGCCCGACAGGAAATCGCTTGAATACCTGGACGTGTCACCTCACAATACCTCTGGGATTTCTTAAGCCATGCTAGTGATCAGATAAGGGAAGGTCCGAATTTATTTAAATAAGTTTATTACATAAAAGAATTATGAACAAACTAGATTTTCGAAAACAATTTTACACGGAACACTTATTTATGACTTTGAACTTTGACTATAAACTAATTTCCATTAAAATTTCTTGTTTCAAAAACTTAGTTAAAAAAAAAACAGTTTTAAAACGACAGACCATAGTACTAGTTATTTAAAAAAAATATATATAATTACATTTTCCGTATCAAGTTAGTTAGGAAAGGTTGCACAACCATATCTATTATAACCTTTTTTGTGACCCGGGAAACTGTTTATGCTTTCCTTGTCGGATAAAACAACCGTACGCTGGACAAGATATCGACACTCAATTACGGCTACGTTAGGTTACTGCTTGTTTTGGTACTTTGTGGTTTATAGATATATCGTGGTTTCTAATCAGGGAGGATGCCAAAATGGCTGCATGCGGAGAATTGATACTCTAAATTTAAAATCGATGGTGATCTCTTATCTAGCAGAATAAAACTTTAATATTTATGAATTTGTGCTTTTTTATACATAACGAACATAATATCAATTTTTCATTTTTTTGCGAAGTTTCCCTTTAATACCCCCTGCACCACAGCGCATAGAAATGTGATTTTCTGGGCCAAAAATAATATTTAAATTTGTGTGATGTTGCCTACCAACCAACCTAAAAAGCAGCCTACCTGAAAAATTTTATGACACAAATCTTTTTAAAATTTTTGGTCATACTCCAACGTTGTTTTCCTGTATTAATGTTGTTTGCAAAAAAATTTTAAAATCCCTACCTACCTACCCAACCTTACAAGGCATGGGTAGGCAACATCGAATTTGTTAACGGTGTCCCTGCTGGTAAATAGTACTAGATCAGTATGGTTTTATTTGACATACCATTAGAGGTTACTACACTAGGTTAAGCTATCTAGAACAGATATGGGAAGTTCCATTATTTGCCATGACCTTGAAAGAAACTTGGGAGTTTAGTATGACGTCCATTATCACTGAACTAGTATACATATTTGTTTAGGGGCCAGCTGAAGGACGCCTCCGGGTGCGGGAGTTTCTCGCTGCATTGAAGACCCATTGGTGGCCTTCGGCTGTTGTCTGCTCTATGGTCAGGTTGTTGTCTCTTTGACACATTCCCCATTTCCATTCTCAATTTTACATACAACCTTAACAGTACAAGTCATGTGATCATTGATTTTAATGACTTACTAAAAGGAATATTTGCTGTAATCTTTCTATGCACCATTTATACCATGGTGTGCTGTAATCAATGCCATTGGACTCACAGTTGGCAAGATGGTCCGATAAAACCATAATAAATCTCTGAAATATATAAAAGAAACACATAAAAATATAAATAAAGGATAAATTCTGATGTAGATTACATTTGGTATGATGGTTTGATAAATTCATGCTTAATCTCTAAAATATAAACTTCATGGAAGATGTGTACGATGGAGTGTAGTATGTAGATCTCAATCCACAAATGTTGGCATATAAATATATGTATGATGGTGTGTGGTATGTAGATCTCAATCCACAAATGTTGGCATATACATATATGTATGATGGTGTGTGGTATGTAGATCTCAATCCACAAATGTTGGCATATAAATATATGTATGATGAAGTGTAGTATGTAGATCTCAATCCACAAATGTTGGCATATAAATATATGTATGATGGTGTGTGGTATTTAGATCTCAATCCACAAATGTTGACATATAAATATATGTATTTAGATCTCAATCCACAAATGTTGACATATAAATATATGTATGATGGTGTGTGGTATGTAGATCTCAATCCACAAATGTTGGCATATAAATATACGGTATGTATGATGATGTGTGGTATGTAGATCTCAATCCACAAATATTGGCATATAAATATATGTATGATGGGGTGTGGTATGTAGATCTCAATCCACAAATGTTGGCATATAAATATATGTATGATGGAGTGTGGTATGTAGATCTCAATCCACAAATATTGGCATATAAATATATGTATGATGGGGTGTGGTATGTAGATCTCAATCCACAAATGTGTGTGGTATGTAGATCTCAATCCACAAATGTTGGCATATAAATATATGTATGATGGGGTGTGGTATGTAAATCTCAATCCACAAATGTAGACATATAAATATATGTATGATGGAGTGTAGTATGTAGATCTCAATCAACAAATGTTGACATATAAATATATGTATGATGGTGTGTGGTATGTAGATGGATTTATTTATTTTCATAGGCATTTTCGTATATGGAGAACAAAATGCTATTTCAAAGGTCCTTAATATCATGGGTTCATCATTTGCTCCAATCAAAGTAACTCAAAATTAGTACTTAGTTAAGTATTTTAATTCATGGGTTTTTTTCGCTACTCACGACAAATTGGTATACCACTAACATTTATAAACAAACCACAATATGTAAAATACCAATTGCAACCAATGAAGACCTTTTAAAAAAATCAACTTATCTGAGAACCAAGACTTAATTTTGCATGGCCTTGATAAGCTGATATGAAGTTAGTTAGGTTAACAATGCGTTCATTACATTTATAGTTGAAAATGAAAGTTATGTTTGTACATTCATACATATTTTGGAAATATGATTTGTTGGGATATCATTTTCTATACATTTTTATTAAATCAAATACCAAATGAATTGTTGTTTTTTCTATTGAATTTATATACTAAAAGCAGAAACCACAAATTTCTGGAAAAAAGAATGATACTTGCACCCAAACAAAATTTAAACTTCTGTTGAGTATTTGGTTTTAGCTCATTCTGATATTGTTATATCATGGGAAAACAAGACATCTTCACAATTAAACCAATAGTGTTCATATTAAATTGTCAGAGAAATTATTACTGTTATTTAGGAAGGATTCACCTTAGTAGATATTACAATACCTGAAATATGATAAGAAAAAGTCTCTTTTGTTGATTTTGTGCCAGATCTAATCTCTCCTCCATTCTCTCTATCAGAGATTCTGTAGGTACATCATCATCATCGTCATCCTCTAAACCATCATTTATCTACAAATACACACATTTTACAAACCAATTAAAGGGGAAGACATAAATACTTACTGGTGGTATTCATTTTATTGGTGTAATACAGTAAATTTAGAAATTTCTTTTTGCTTTTACTATTGCCATTAATGATCAATGGACAAAAGTGATATTAATTATTACCAGTCCAGGAAATGCTGAATAAAAATAATGCTATCAAAATATAAAATGCAAGTTTTATTTTTGCAAAACTTATCTCATTGCAATTTTCACATATGAAAAACATCATTTTCTTTCTTCTAATTTACAGTAATCCTAGCTACATATCATTCAGCAACAGCAGATGTATTGACAATCCAATGAATCCAGGGCTTAAGTACCAAATTGGCACTCCCTTAACTAAAGAAAATAGCAAATTATGCCTAAATACAACATACCCTTCTTTTGTAAGCATCTAACTTGTCTTTAGCATCATCGACTTCTTTCTGTAGTTTATCAACGTGTTTACTCATCTTTGTTATTGTACTGTGCATTATCTCCCAGACATAAAATCTGGAAACAAATTGTTTCTTATATTTACAACTGATAATTGTCTGCTTTAAGTTGTAAATTCTATTTATAGATTATACTTATTTTTTGGACAATTTAGGGTTTATGTAACATGTGATTGTTAATAAAATATCTTTAAAATTGAAATAAAATAAATGTTTAAATCTATTTATAGATTTTATAATTTCATGAAATGGCAGGTGTTTAAACCAATATTGCTCAGGTAGAACTAAGTAAAAGTCAGTTGAGGATCCACATATTCAGAAAATAGAAAGAGATTAGAACGACTGCAAAGACGAGCTGTAAGATATGCTTCCAACATATATTACAATACCAGTAGTGTATCTTATATGCCCAATGACTTAAAAAGGGACAACTTTACAGGAATGAAGATGAAAAAAATAAACTCCAAATGTTCCATTAAATCGTACACCAAGAAAATACCTTACTATTCCAAGACATATTAACTAAAAGCCAGTTGAAAACATGATCAACCCATCAACAAATATAAAGATAAAGAGAACTTCAATGCAACAAAGACAGTTCTTTTTTGTGTAAATATAGAAAGCATAAATTTTTAACAATCTCACAAAAGCATGAGCCAGAAAGCTGTAGTTTAAAAGTTAACTGAATTCAGTAACATAAGAAGTTAGATAGATGTATACTCCTTACAACAAATTACCACATACAAATGCTTTCATACTAGATTATTTCCTTTTAAAGGACTTACTTTGTAAATTCTGGTTGCATTTCACTTGAGAACAACCAGTTAGCAACAGCTGAGGGTTCTATGATTTGTGTCTTTAACAATTTGTCCACTAAAACTACCATCATCTGAAACAGATAAACTGCATGTGATTCATACTCACAAGATGTTTCAAATAATTCAGCCTACTTTCTTCACCTTGATAAAAGCAGGAAGACCATGCAGAAATATGAACATACTTTAAAATACTTCTGACATAAATAGATATTTTGTTTAAAAATGCTGCAAGGTAGAAATTTTTAATATGAAATATACATTAAGAGGTATACAATCCAATCTGATTACTGGTGATGTGTCCAAGCTTTGATTACAAGAATCTGAAAACACTCCATTTTACTTTCTTTTTTTTCTAGACTCTTTCAGGATCTTCTGGTTTTATCAAATTAATACACACCTTCAAAAATTTGATGGCTGAAATTTCATTGCTGATAACCAGAAAAAAAAGTAAAACTTTGGGACGTACGGACGGACATACAAGGGTAAAACTTAATGTCCCCTCCGCTACGGCGGGGGCATAACTAGAAAAAAAAAATCTTGAATATTCATCCCCAACATCTCTACTAAATCTGACAGTAGCTTACTTGTTGGTGAGATCTCCAAACTTCAAACATTGTCCGTAAAACCCAAATCTGTCCTTCTTCTGTGTCTGCTAGTAACTTTAAAATGTGGTGGAATCTAACAACAAAATTGTTTAATTTGAGATATTTTGACTCATACATACATCAACAAAATAGAGGAAATATTAAATTTGTATTCAATTATAATGGTTACTGGTCAACATTATCTACATATCACACAAAGAATTTTCATAAAACTACATAAATAAATTCTCAACCATTAGTCTCAACCAAGGATGTCCTGAAATGGTCATATTTGACAGACATGACCTAAATTGAAAGGTCATTGACCAAAAAAAAATTTCAGAAATAATTTCGGTCATTTCTTTGAGATCAGCTTTCTTAATCAGCATTTTGCACAAAATTCCCTCCTAAAAACCATAATAATACCTTAATACCTCTGGGAGATTTTGCTAACGATTGCTAATCACTTTTTATCTGTAATACCCGACAGACATGATCAAGCTCAGAAATACTATTATAAAGAAATTCTATTCCATGACAAATTATTATCACTTTAATATTGTTTAATAACTTTTCAGCAAAGACAGCCAATTCCAATTTAAAAATAGAAACTTTTTTTATTAAATTATGTACGAAAAGGTAATTTTTCACAAGTCAAATGTATGATTACTTACTATGTTATAAGCATGCGTGAAACTGTCTTCACCAGAGATCTTAGCAGTGTAATACATACATGGCAATTAACAGTGTAAATCATTCTTGGCAATTAACAGAGTAATACATACTTGGCAATTGACAGAATAAAACATACATGGCAATTCACAGTGTAAATCATTCTTGGCAATCGACAGAGTAATACATACTTGGCAATAGCTGCAAAAGAGTGACTGAATGATTTGTTCCCTAAATGTAGCAATGTAGACACAAATACATCAATTCTCAGTGGGTGGTATGTTGGATCAGCTGAAAAAGACATTCAATTAATTTCAATTAAAACATAACCCTATTGTTTTTAAAGCTTTCTTACTCTTTACAATGGACAAAAACACACTTGATCTTTTTAAAATAAAAGAAATAGGTAAAACAAATTATAAATTTATCTTTTACAAAAAATATTTTATGAATTGACTGTCAGAACTACCTATATATAGAAGAACATCCTTAAAGTAAATTCAATCAACACCAATTTAGGATTTTGTTATTAGACTAACTTTCATCATCTTCTTTCAGGGGGTTGGGTAAATCTTTCAATATCACCATAGTTTCCTCTGGAGTACATTTTGATTTGATAGCTTGGATCAGCTGATGAGCTGTCATAGTCCCTGGTAATGACCCTGATCCTTCCTTCTCATATTTGAAATTAGACTGGGGTTTCTCTGGTATCAATGGTGCAAAATCCTCAGTACAAGTCTCCACAATTCTTTGATGGTAGGATAATCTGAAATTGTATAATACATTGTTTTTTTATTTCAATATCATAGTTATGACAGCTTTTCTGTTTAGTCTCAAATATAAAAGTGATGTATTTCCCAAATACCAAGCACATTTGTTTTCAAGCATCCTCATATTTGGGTAGTTCTGTTCACATTTCTTCTTCATGTATATGTTGTGTACAAATTGTAATGTTGTACAGATTATAGTTAGTACAGAATTTTTGTACAAGTTAACAGTGTTTTATTTCTGTCATATTTCCATGATTACATGATACAGTCTAATACTGAGCATTGATACAAAAAACATTATAAGAAAACAAATAGACTTTTTAAGGATGTCATTTTGGTATAAGGAGAAGAGTAAAAATAGAATTTAAACCATTCAGGTGTCCTTATTTCCAGTTTTAGGACAAGGAGAATAGCACTAAATGTTAGGTTGAAGTATATAAATTTGAATTTAAGACATTAAGCTGATAAATTTTAGAAGATAAATTTTTATCACCTGGTGCAAAAAGGTATGTGTCAAAAAACTTACTTGTACAAAAACCTTGTTCAAATTATAATTTGTATAAACTTGCATCTTGTACACAACATGTATACATATACTTGAAATTACCTTCTTTAAGTCCTGTTTTTTTAAACATCAAAAATAAATGGGGAATGTGTCCATGGGACACAGATGATGCCCCCGCTTGCATATAACGTTAAAAAGGGACATAACTCAAGAACTGTAAAAGAGACGCTAGCCAAATTTGTACTTGATCAGAGTTTTGTGGTAATAAGCATTGTGTATATGTTTCATAACATTTAATTGAGGCAAACTTAAGTTAGAGAACGGAAACAAAAAATTCAGTAATTTTTCCATTTGTAAAGGGGCATAACTCTAAAACAGTAAAAGTGACGCCACCAAAATTCGAACTTGATAACTTGGTAATTAGCATTGTGCATAAGTTTTATCACATTTGGTTGAGGCAAACTAAAGTTAGAGAACGGAAACCAATTTTGGAACGTACGGACGGACAAGGGTAAAAATTAATGCCCCCTCCGCTACGGCGGGGGCATAAAAAATTTATATAAGATATTGTTAAATTTTTTATGTCCAATTTATATTATTCCGAAAAGTAATTGATCTAAATCAATTAATTTGTAGACATACCTCATACATTTGATAAGAACTTCTTTAATTAATTTGTCGACATATCTCATATAGCATTTGATAAGAACTTCTTAAATTAATTTGTAGACATACCTCATACATTTGATAAGAACTTCTTTAATAAACTTTGGTTTGGGTAATTCTGGATCCATTTGTAAACATGAACTCCAATCATCCCAACTCCATCGAAACTGGAAATTACTCAAGTGATAAGCAAACCAGTTGGTAAGTCTATGTTACAAAGAAAACAATGCAAAATGAGTCACAATAAAAAACACCCAAGAATCATACAAAAGAATATTTTTAATGGAAGGTCATTTGTAATATTTGAAATTCAGGATTTTTTCCCATAAGAAATAAATTCCTGATATAATTCATTTATTTCTACATACTGAAGATTTGATTAAATGGTGTGTTTTTTTAACTTGACACACCAGTTTTCTATTTAAATGAGTATAAAATAATTCCCTTGAAACATTTATCTACCCCAAAACTTTTTTCAATCACATACAAAAACTAAATTGTTCTGTTATCTAACTTGAGCTATTTTTTTATACTGTATTCTTCTAACCGTTCAATACATGAGAGATTCATTGAATCAATCCTTTCAAATAAAAGTTCTGTGGCTTGAGCTAGCTGATCCATGTTAAGTTTCAATAAAATGTACTGGTACAAATACAGTAAAACAATATAAACAACTTTTGAAATTATTAAAGTTATTATAGCTATACGATGTATTTATAAATATCAAATTGGTGAAATATTAATTTGAATTTTGTGTTATCTCAATACTATCATAACACTTTAAATATGTTAAAATACAAAATGGTGCTTATTGTTATATTTACCTTTGAAAGTTTTGTGTGCATTGCGATAGTTAAACAACTGCCAAAAAATGTGAGATAAATTATTGTGATTTAAAGAAATGAGTATAAAGTAATTAATGCTATCAATATTTAAATTGCAAGTTTTTATGTTATTCAGTCGCATATTTTGCAATTATAAAAACACAGCAATAATTTCTAAATATACAGCATTCATTCACCCAAAGATAATAGGGAAATATTTTTACATAACTATTGAATTTTAAAAAGCTATAGTGTTATGTGAGCTAAAAATATAATAATTATCTGGTAATGAATAAAACAATATGAAAGGATACAACTTGGGGCATTGATCCAGGCTGTAGTTTACATAACTCAATAAATGTGGAACCATAATAAATCTCTAGTCTTGGACACCGTGGTAACAAAAACAATTCTCCAAACATCACCTGAAATATACAAAATGTTAATAACCATAAAAATATACATATACCAAAATAAATGGGGAATGTGTCTATGTTGACACAGATGATGCCCCCGTGGTCTATCATATAAAGTTATAAAGGGACATAACTGAAAAACGGTAATAGTGACGCTACCCAAATTTGTATTTGATCTGAGTTTTGTGGTAATAACAATTGTGTATAAGTTTCATAACATTTGGTTGAGGCAAACTTAAGTTAGAGAACGGAAACGAAAAATTCAGCAATTTTTCCATTTGTAAAGGGGCATAACTCTAGAACAATAAGAGTGACACCTAAAAAAAACAAATTTGATCTGTATTTTGTAGCAATAAGCATTGTGTATAAGTTTCATAACATTTAATTGAGGCTAACTTAAGTGAGAGAACGGAAACAAAAAATTCAGCAATTTTTCCATTTGTAAAGGGGCATAACTCTAGAATGGTTAAAGTGACACCACCAAAATTCCGACTTGATCTGCATTTTGTGGTAATAAGCATTGTGTAAAAGTTTCATAGCATTTGGTTGAGGCAAACTTAAGTTAGAGAACGGAAACGAAAAATTCAGCAATTTTTCCATTTGTAAAGGGGCATAACTCTAGAACAATAAGAGTGACACCTAAAAAAAACAAATTTGATCTGTATTTTGTAGCAATAAGCATTGTGTATAAGTTTCATAACATTTAATTGAGGCTAACTTAAGTTAGAGAACGGAAACAAAAAATTCAGCAATTTTTCCATTTGTAAAGGGGCATAACTCTAGAATGGTTAAAGTGACACCACCAAAATTCCGACTTGATCTGCATTTTGTGGTAATAAGCATTGTGTAAAAGTTTCATAGCATTTGGTTGAAGCAAACTTAAGTTAGAGAACGGAAACGAAAAATTCAGCAATTTTTCACTTTGTAAAGGGGCATTACTCTAAAACAATAAAAGTGACACCCCCAAAATTCAAACTTGATCTGTATTTTGTGGTAATAAGCATTGTGTATAAGTTTCATAATATTTGGTTGAGGCCAACTTAAGTTAGAGAACGGAAAAAAAAAAAATCAGCAATTTTTCCATTTGTAAAGGGGCATCTCTCTAGAACGGCTAAAGTGATGCCACCAAAATTCAAACTTGATCTGCATTTTGTGGTAATAAGCATTGTGTATAAGTTTCATAACATTTGGTTGAGGCAATCTAAAGTTAGAGAACGGAAACCAACTTTGGGACGTACGGACATACAGACGGACGTACGTACGGACATACAGACGGACAAGGGTAAAACTTAATGCCCCCTCCGCTACGGCGGGGGCATAAAAATAAAGATAATTCAAAGTTGAAGGGATAGGCTATACATTACAATTCCAAGTTTAAAATTATCTGTAACTACATCAGAATAGTCCTCAGATTTCTCATGAAGACATTTTTAGGTTGATTATGTGGACTTACTTTTGCAGTGGCTTAGTCCTAAGTACATTAACTCAGAAAATTCTAATTTGAGTTTTGTAATGGCTTCAAGCTTTACTAAAAATGAATAATAAAAGACAATTCAACTTCTACATTTATCATGTTAATAGTAGTATATACTGGGTCTGGTTCAGGGTCACAATTCTTTATTCTACAATGTTCTAGGGACTTTTATAGCTTACTTTACAGGTATGGGTTTTCTTCATTGTTGAAGGCCGTACAGTGACTAAAAATCCCATCCTTTGAACTTTGATGGATATTTGTCTCATTGCAATCATACCCCATCTTCTTATTCTTATATTCAAAGACAAAGACAGAATAATAACTTAAAACACAAGAACATTCCAATATATAAAACACTTACCTCTACAATCATATAATTGAGTGGGACTTTGTTCTTCATTGGATAACTGAGCAATGAAGCTGCACTGTAATCAGAGTATTAAAAATTTATCTTACTGGTCAATACTTACTTACAATTTCTATTGTGGGATAACTTTACAAATCAACCATTGATGTCTTGGCATTCAATAATTTTAACACAATGCTTTGAGGAATATTATCTATATGATTTCAATGAAATTTATTTGTAACACTGATTATAATTGACTAAATGTTTGGATTAAAATCCACAAAACATAAAGACACAAACAATGTTTCCTCAGGCTCTAATTCTAAAATCAAAATGACTATTTTATATCATTGCATTACAATCAGGATAACTGTATATATCATAAATAAATCAACTGTCGTTGTCTGTGTTCAAAACCACATTCCATGTATTCATACAATTTTGTGGCATATTTTTATTGTGCTACATAGGAAAAATTGCACCATATGTTTTCATATGTTTAACATATGTTTTTCATATGTTTGAAAACATATGTAAACATATGTTTAGGCCCGACATGAAAACATATGTTTTCGAACATATGAAAAACATATGGAAAACATATGAAAAACATATGTTTTTAAAATCATATGAAAAACATATGTTTTTCATACATGTAAACATATGAAAAACATATGTTTTTCATATGTTTTTTACAAACATATGTTTTTCATATGTTTTCATACCTGGCCTAAACGTATGTTTTCATATGTTTGCCCTAAACATATGTTTTCATATGTTTGGCCCAAACATATGTTTTCATATGATTTTATCTTGGTCCTAAATATATATTTTTTATATGTTTTTAATTGTTCAAATGCATTTATTTTCTAATAGATTCTAAACATGGTTTGTATATATATATATTTTTTTTTTTTGCGATAGGTTTTTAAGGGTAACGTTTTGATGTTTTTTAATATGTTTTTCTTTAATTTGTTATCTTTTTTTTCTGTCAAGAACTCATTTTGAGTGTAAATACTTCATTGTGATGAGTTGTTGCTTTAAAAAGTAAAAATACCCAAAATACCAAACTCCACAGAAAATACATGGCAAAATCAAAAGCTCAAACAAATAAAAAACAATAAGTGCTCCATAATTTTTATATAAAGTAGAATTTTTTTTTTATTCAGTTGTTGTCTCTTTTATTTTCATATTTTTGTCTCTTTGACATACATTGTACCATATTTCTATTGTTATATTCTATTTTCATTTGTTTGTCTCTTCGACATACACCATTTCTAGTATTGTCTATATTCTATTTTCATATGTGTGTCTCTTTGACATACCCCATTTCTATTGTCTATATTATATTTTCATATGTTAGTCTCTTTGACATACCCCATTTTGTATTGTCTATATTCTATTTTCATGTTTGTCTCTTTGACATACCCCAATTTTATTGTCTATATTCTATTTTCATATGTGTCTCTTTGACATACTCCATTTCTATTGTCTATATTATATTTTCATATGTGTGTCTCTTTGACATACCCCATTTCTATTGTCTATATTATATTTTCATATGTGTGTCTCTTTGACATACTCCATTTCTATTGTCTATATTATATTTTCATATGTGTGTCTCTTTGACATATCCCATTTCTATTGTCTATATTATATTTTCATATGTTTGTCTCTTTGACATACCCCATTTCTATTGTCTATATTATATTTTCATATGTGTGTCTCTTTGACATACCCCATTTCTATTGTCTATATTATATTTTCATATGTGTGTCTCTTTGACATACCCCATTTCTATTGTCTATATTCTATTTTCACATGTGTGTCTCTTTGACATACCCCATTTCTATTGTCTATATTCTATTTTCATATGTGTGTCTCTATGACATACATGTGTACTCCATTTCTATTGTCTATATTATATTTTCGTATGATGTATATATGTGATATTTCTATTGCTATATCACCATACACAGATATGTAATTGTCTACACTGCTGGCTATTACTGGTGCATGTGTATGCAGCTGCTTTTTGGAAATATCCTGTATGATTAAGAAAGACAACTAGATTGACTTTGAGCTCAATATTGTATTAATTAAAAATTAATGTTCTTTGGTTCTGTTTCTTTACTTTTCAGTTCCTGCAAGTAGAAATAAAAGAACAGAGTTTCAATGTCCACCTAGTCGCACATTTTTAGCTCACCTGGCCCGAAGTGAGCTATTCTGATCACTTGGCGTCCGTTGTCGTTAACTTTTTACATTTTTAACTTCTTCTAGAGAACCACTGAATGGATTGGAACAAAATATAGCATGAATGTTCCTTATGAGGTGCTGACCAAGTGTTGTTACTTTGAAGCTGATCCATCATCCAAGATGGCAACCAGCAGGATGCTTAGTTTAACAAAGGACCCTATGGGAAATACATACAAATGTCTTCTTTTAGAGAACCACTGAATGGAATGAAACCAAACATAGCATGAATGTTCCTTATGAGGTGCTGACCAAGTGTTGTTACTTTGTATCTGATCCATCATCCAAGATGGCCACCAGCGGGGGGCTTAGTTTAACAAAGGACCCTACGGGAAATACATACAAATGTCTTCTTTTAGAGAACCACTGAATGGAATGAAAGCAAACATAGCAATATTAAACCAAATTTGGCCTCAAACATTATTATAAGTATCTGTTATGATTTTTATCTTTTTTAATATGATTTCGAAAACCCAAGTAGAGTCAGGTGAGCGACACAGGCTCTTGAGAGCCTCTAGTTTATCTATCAAGGGGCAATATTAACATGATTAAAAAAAAAAAACATGTTTTTTTGTTCTCAAAAATATTTATAAATAAAAAATGTGCTTGGGGGAAAAAAAAAATTCTTTTTCTTGTATACTAAATATTTCAAACTGACCTTCAAGGGCATTACTATAATAGTATACTAATATAATAAAAAAAATGAGAGCATTTACGAGGCCATTTTCCATAAATTTAATATTTCCAAGAGGCATAACTCTTTTGAAAAAATTCAATCGGCCATCATTACAACTGCCAGTTGGACATCTACACCTTACAATAATTCCATACACCAAATATAGTAAGTATAACTTATTGTTTATAATACCTGAGATATTGACTTGACCACGAAAACTTTCTGACAGAGTAGACAGACACTAGCTATAGGACCTTGCAAGGTACCCACATACTAAGTAAATAGAAATATCCTATTACCATGATTACTATAAATAATATTAATAAGAGAGAAATTAACATTACAAAAAAACTTTAACCACAGACTGAACCTAAACTTTAAGACAGTGACGCCGCCCCTGGCAGAATCTAGGATCACTGTCTCGCTTTCGTGAAATAAATTAGCAAACTTGACAAAAAGCAGAACATGTATTTCAGAAATAGAAATTCTATGCAATTATTAATAACTTATATGCTGTTATGGTCCTACATTTTCTTGTGTGTTGGCATTTCACAAAGTCATGCTTTCTTAGACTGTTTGAAATGACAAATGTTTTGTTGTTACATTAATTGATTCAATCTGTTGAATGTGAATTGATAGATATTTTAGTTTGGGAAAACATAATTTTTGCATCTTTTATTATTTTGTTATTTCTTTTTAAGTGCTTGTTGATGAGTCCAGCCCTTTCTGGCTGATTTTGACATTTGTTTCTTATGTTGGGTGCTGTCTGCCATACTGTGTGTAGTTTTATTTTTTTCATTGGTTCCCATTTTTTCATCCCTATACAAGTTATAGCCATAATAGGTTACTTTATGGTATGGATTTTGATCATTGTTTATGGCTGTACAGTGACCAGGAAATGTTTACATCTTCGTCCTTTGGTTTTTTAATTGATAGTTGTCATATTGAGAATCATACATGTACGTCATCTCCTCATACATGTTAAACATGTTATAAAATAAAATTGAGAATGGAAATGGGGAATGTGTCAAAGAGACAACAACCCGACCATAGATCATACAACAGCCGAAGGCCACCAATGGGTCTTCAATGCAGCGAGAAACTCCCGCACCCGGAGGCGTCCTTCAGCTGGCCCCTAAACAAATATGTATACTAGTTCAGTGATAATGGACGCCATACTAAACTCCAAATTATACACAAGAAACTAAAATTAAAAATGATACAAGACTAACAAAGGCCAGAGGCTCCTGACTTGGGACAGGCGCAAAAATGCGACGGGGTTAAACATGTTTTTTGATATCTCAACCCTCCCCCTATACCTCTAGCCAATGTAGAAAAAACAAACGTACAACAGTACGCACAGTAAAACTCAGTTCAAGAGAAGTCTGAGTCCGATGTCAGAATAGGAAACAAAAGAAAATAAACAAAATGACAATAATACATAAATAACAACAGACTACTAGCAGTTACTGACATGCCAGCTCCAGACCTCAATTAAACTGATTGAAAGATTATATCTATATGCTGGTTCATAAAAAATCTTAAAAGGAAATTATTCAATTGTTATATGTTTGAAAACTCTTTCCTATAATGCAAAAACAATAATTGATTGATTTTTCTAGCTTATTTTAATGTTCAGTGGCAAATATTTTATGTATATATTCAAGACAAGAACAACTTTTAAATATACAATTCATAATACATTGTAATATAAGCAAATGCTATAATTATTTTAACTTCTGACATCTCATGCGTGTGAGTGTGTGGAGCAGAAGAAGGATTCCTTGATAAAATTGAGAATGGAAATGGGGAATGTGTCAAATAGACAACAACCCGACCATAGAGCAGACAACAGCCGAAGGCCACCAAATTGATGCATACTTGACATCAGAAAGACATAAATAAACAACAGTATACATGGTATACATGCTGTAACATGTACAATTACACTTGAAAAAGTTTTAAATAGATAACATTAAATTATTTAAATCAACTGCAATTCTACAGATGAACTTACTTTGATACCAGTTCTTTTTGCCTAACATCCGCACCTACATGTACACCAGTGATTCTAATACTGTCCTTTCCTTTCATATGGTAACCATGGTAACAAGCTAAAATTGTAAATCTTAATTTAATCCAGAAGTCCAGACAAAAACAAGATCATTTTTGTAGATGTAGTATGAACTGTTGCTCACTAATTTATATTTTTACTTTTGAGTGAATGGAAACAAATATGTAACAAACAACAAAAAGATCAACAGTGTAACTAATATTAATAATATATGTATAGCCTAAGCCCGTCTTAGTATAGTATGAACTTTTTCTAATATAAAATGATCTTTTCTGCTGTCTACAGTTTAAAATAAAATGCTCCCCAGGGCGCAGCTTGATACGACCGCAGAGGTCGAACCCCAAACAGATGGGGCAAGTATTGACACAATATTCAGGCTTGATACAGCTCTGAATTTGGTTTGTGATTAAATATTTGACACAGCATACATGGCATAGGTTTCTGACACAGAATGAATGTGGTCTAAGAACTTAAAAATTTTAAATTAGACATTTACCTATTATGGTCCAATATCCTAAATTTAAATACACGGTTAACGTTAGATTCAGCATATAAAAGAACCCCAAGAATTAAATTTTTTGATGAAATCAAACAAAGTTTAATTATGAACCCTTTTGACCTCAATGTGGACCAATTTGATAACAGAGCCCAAAAATCAAAAATCTAAATACATGGTTAGATTCAGCATATCAAAGAACCCCATATATTCATTTTTTTTTAAATCAAACAAAGTTAAAATTTTGCACCCGATTTGGACCCACTTGAAAACTGGGCCCATAATCAAAAGTCTAAATATATGTTTAGATTCAGCATATCAAAGAACCCGAAGAATTCAATTTTGTTAAAATCAAACTAAGTTTTATATTGGACCATTTGGACCTTAATGTAGACCAATTTGAAAACGGGACCAAAAATTAAAAATCTAAATACACAGTTAGATTCGGCATATCAAAGAACCCCAATAATTCAATTTTTGATGAAATCAAACAAAGTTTAATTTTGGCCCCTTTGGACCTCAATGAGGACCAATTTAAAAACGAGACACAAAATCCAAAAACTTAATACACTGTTAGATTTAGCATATCAAAGAATCCCACATGTTCATTTTTTGTTGAAATCAAACAAAAAAAAAGTTTAATTTTGGACCCCGATTTGGACCAACTTGAAAACTGGGCCCAAAATGAAAAATCTAAATACATGTTTAGATTCAGCATATCAAAGGACCCCAAGAATTCATTTTTTGTTAAAATCAAACTAAGTTTAATTTTGGACCCTTTGGACCTTAATGTATACCAATTTGAAAACAGGACCAAAAATTAAAAATCGAAATACACGGTTAGATTCGGCATATCAAAGAACCCCAATAATTCAATTTTTGATGAAATCAAACAAAGTTTAATTTTGGACCCTATGGACCTCAATGTTGACCAATTTAAAAATGGGGCCCAAAATCCAAAAATTTAATACATGGTTAGATTCAGCATATTAAAGAACCCCAAGAATTCAAGAATAAAACCCCATTGAAATTGGTCAAGAAATAAGCAATTTATACAAAGTATTAGAAAAGTATTGTTATTGGCCCCTAATTCATAAACAGTTAGGGTCATAACCCCCAAATTCAATTCCAACCTTCCTTTTTTGGTATGGAACCTTGTGGTAAAATTTCAGAAAGATCCATACACTTACACACAAGTTATATTGGCTGGAAACTAGTAAAATGTTTATTTTGACCCCTTTTTAGGCCCTTAATTCCTAAACTGTTTAGACCATAACCCCCAAAATCAATTCCAACCACCCTTTTGTGGTTTCAAACCTTGTATTTAAATTTCATAGAGATCCATTCATTGAAACTAAAGTTATTGTCCAGAAACTAAGTGTCTTCTGCCGCCGCGGACAACAAAGACTACGTGAAACCAATATACAACTGCAAATTTTTTTTGCAGTCGTATAAAAAACAACATTAAGGCCTTTACTCTTGATGTTTAGTAAATCTTGATTTCCTGTTAAATAGGCCAAATTGTTTAAATACACCATTTATAGGCATGTTGTGGAATCTCAATAAATACTTATGATTGCAATGTTCGTTTAATCGTCGTTGTAGCTATGAAATCTATACAATAACGTCATTCACTACAACGTTAGGGTGACAACGTTACCATAGTTCAATGATAGTACTTCGCGTATACTATTTTCCGACAAGGAAATATTAACTCATGAACATAATATGTTGTCATTTGTGTTACCATCCATACTTCATGCATTTAATAAAAGAACAGCTTTTCAATGTACCTCGCCAGTTGATGGATATACATGTATAAAATTTGCTATCAAAAAGCAAAAAATATGTATGTTCTTTTAACCTTTTTCATAAATTATAAATAATCTAAAAGAAATGAAGACGTGTGTGGGATTGCTTGCAATACAATTTTTCTTACAATATCTATTTCCAAGAGGCATAACTCCTGTAAACATATTTGATCAGCACTTATTTTCTAACTCATAAAAGCCTATGCTGATATAGACCTACATGTAAATGTATGGTATGAATTACAAAAATATTTGACAATAAATGTGGATAGTGTCCACATGTGGACACAGATGATGCCCCCGCTTGCATATCATATAGTTATAAAGGGACATAACTGAAGAACGGTAAAAGTGACGCTACCCAAAAATTTTGTGGTAATAAGCATTGTGTGTAAGTCTTATAACATTCGGTTGAGGCTAACTCAAGTAGAGAAAAGAAACTAAAAATTCAGCAATTTTTCTATTTGTAAACATGCATAACTTTAGAACGGTTGTGTATAAGTTTTATAACATTTGGTTGAGACAAACTAAAGTTAGAGAACGGAAACGGAAAATTCAGCAATTTTTATGTTTATAAAGGGACATAACTCAAGAATGGTAAAAGTGTCGCCACCAAATTTCGTACTTAATCTGTATTATGTAGTAATAAGCATTGTGTATAAGTTTCATAACATTTGGTTGAGGCAAACTAAAGTTAGAAAACAGAAACAAAAAATTGTACTTTATCTTAGTTTTGTGGTAATGAATATTGTGTATAGGTTTCATAATGTTTGGTTGAGGCAAACTTAAGTTACAGAATGGAAACTAAAAATTTTGCAATTTTTCCATTTATAAAGGGGCAAAACTCTAGAACGGTTAGTGTGACGCCACCAAAATTCATACTTGATCTGTGTTATTTCGTAATAAGCATTGTGTATAAGTTTCATCACATTTGGTTGAGGCAAACTTAAGTTAGAGAACGGAAACTAAAATTTTTGCAATTTTTCCATTTATAAAGGGGCATAACTCTAGAACAATTAAAGTGATGCCACCAAAATTTAAACTTGATCTGTGTTTTGTGGTAATAAGCATTGTGTATAAGTTTCATAACATTTGGTTGAGGCAAACTCAAGTTAGAGAACGGAAACCAATTTTGGGACGTACGTACATACGTACGTACAGACGGACAAGGGTAAAACTTAATGCCCCCACCGCTACGGCGGGGGCATAAAAAAATGTAACCATAACAGTGCTTTACTGGTTATCTTCCATAGAATTTATATTTCAAAGTGAAGTAATTCCTGTATAAATAATTTATCCAAGACATTATTGGTATATATAATAAACCTTTGGTATACATAAATATTACATGAATAAAGAAAATATTTAAACAAAGTTATCCTTTTCATTACATACCTCTCATCACAAAATAATTATTGCCTGCTGCTCCTTATATGCACATAAATCAATATGACAATCTATGAATCCATTATATAATCTAGAAAGCAATGCCTCAAATGAATTCTGTTCTGTTGCTTAGATTCTTCTACTTCTTGAAGTACAAAATGTACTTTCATTGAAAATGCTAAAAGAAATAATGTATGACATGTTGTACAAATGTATAATAAAATGAAGTTACAATATTAATATATCTGCCAAATTTATTGCCTTAAAATTTTTTATATGACAAAATTTGATTATTTTGATCTTTTAAAACAAGAACAACAGATCTAGACTTGCCCTAAAAAAAAAATTAACTATACATGCTATATAAAAAGTATTAAACTATTTGAATGTTCTAATCCATCTTATGTTTATTAAATCCATATGACCGTAGTATGAAGTGTGATGAATCAAAGTGGTTAAATCTGCTTTGTACAGATCTGATGTCAGATGAGTTAAGCCTTTTCACACCACTATCCCATGTTAGGGAGCTACCATTTGATTTAGGGGGGGGGGGGGGGGGGGGGGTAGGATGAAAAAGTTTGTCCTGCATTTCCATTTTTCCACTCTATTCAGTCCTGTCTTTTTTTTATTTATAGTTTATCCTGACTTTTGTTTTACATCAATTGTCATCCTGCCTTTTTCTTGGGGGCAAAGTGTCTCATCCTGCCTTTTTTTCAAATTTCATCCTAGACCCCCCCCCCCCCCCCCCCCCACACACACATAAAAAACAAATGATAACTCCCTTAAGGGGAAGGTTTGGCACCAATAAACTAGTCTGACTCCACCACATCCTGTATGTGCCTGTCCAAAGTCAGGAGCCTGTAATTCAGTGGTTCAAGTTGTCGTTTGTTCAATTTGTTGCTGTATATCATATCATATATTTGTTCCTTGTTTTGTTTATAAATCATTACATGTATCAGTCTGTTAGTTTCCTCATTTGCATTGTTTTACATTTGTCATTTTCATTAAATGTCTTTTATAGCTGACTTTGTGGTATGGGCTTTGCTCATTGTTGAAGTCATCTTGTACATGTACCATAACTTATTATAGTTGTTAACTTCTATGTCATTTGATCTCTGGTGGAGAATTGGACTCTTCTCATTGGCAATCATACATGTACCTTATCTTCTTATTTTTATATTCACATTAAAGTATATGTAAAGTAGACCATTCATGCACTCTAGGGGTCCACTTCTTATAATGTACAAGGTGATAAGACCTGCCGCTGTAATAGCCTGGGTCATATTTTTCAGCTTAAAAATATGTGAATAGGTGTGGAAAACTATCAGAAGTATAATACATGTATGATAAGGCTAAGAATTATTAGATGTTTATTGTTACAGTACTCAGCAATAGTAGTCTCAGACTCAGGATAATTAAGGCTTATTGTACTTGTCATATGCAAAGCCCTGTAATTTTCTTAGTTGCAAGTCTTGTTTTGCCTTAAGCATTGTTAAGTTAACATAACATAAGGAATTTGAGCTTCAGATTTGAGCTTTAATCAAATGTGATGATTTTCTCGGTAATGCTAGAATGTGATTTTTGTCCGCTCCAGCATGTCCTGGAATCACTCATAATTAAAATTTGGAATAGGTTAAATATGCATGTACATGTACATTATTACCTATGCAATGTATGAAAAGGTATATATACATTTTTTAAATCTAAATTAAATGAAAAGGGGGGAGTAATTGATCCCCAGGGGCACCCTTATCTATTAATTGTAAAATAGCTACTAATTGCTAAAGAGATTATAAAGTCGTCTGCACAGTGTCATGGTTTTAAAACAACTGATAAACAAATACAAATGTCACACACCATAAGACACAATTATACAGGTCTGCATCAGTTAAAGTAATTAAGTTCTGTAGTGACATTAGATAAACAATTTCAATACATTACATCAAGTATATGATGTCCCCCCCCCCCTTTTCCAAGTTTGTCTTATTGTCTAAAGCGTTTACAAATTATATGGTTATTTGGGGTGTATATGTGTCTTAATCTTGTAACATTCTCATTATGACATATAAATAGATAATGAAACGGATAACCCAATGCAATTATATGTATATTACAAAATTATATCGTTCTCAGACTCAGGTTAACCTGTTAACCAGAGACATATATCTCTGGGTTTACAAATATCTACAGTCAAATAGTTTTTCGTGAAAAATAAAGCACACACATCTTCCTGCTTTTATCCAATAATTAAACAAAATGTGCATAATAATATTTACCTTTCGTTGTGCTTTTAGGGTACGTAAAACTATCCATCAAAACAAAAACACTTTCGCTGTTTCGTTGCGTTGACTTTCCATAAATTTTCTATGTTTCGTTCCCCAGTTTCTTCCAGTTAATCGACAAGTCACCCATTTCAATTTATCTGTTTATAATAAATTTTGATTCACCAGTTTGAAAAACCAAAGTTCTTTGTATCATCTATCTCTGTCCATTCAAACTTTTTAAATGACAACAGGCTGAACAGCAGATCGCGTGAGCGTCCATGGATTTTGCGTCATAGTATAAAAAACGGTAACGGTGAAAAGATTTCCGGGTTTCCGTATTCGACGTACCATTCAAGCTTTCTTACATTTACGTATATATTGATGGTCTGGAATCAAGATTGGGGTTTAAGAATATAGAAAATAATGACAAAAAGTGCAAAATAAAGAACAAAAAAAATAAAGAACAGATACTTAAAAAAAGCAGAAATATGGAATAAAGAATCATAGAGAATAATGGGATTATTGATAAAAAAAAAAGAATTGAGAATAAAGAACAAACTAAATACAGAATATTTATTCATATTATTATTTAATATCTATAACTCATTCATTTATTTTACATTATGTTCCATTCAGAATTAGATAGCTCTGCTGTGGGGGTGACATAGCCTGAGGGCTGACATGCTTTTATCATCACGATGATGTGGGATTTAGTGGGAAGAGTAGAAAGTGCACTTTCCTGTTTGATAAATACACTATATAGATAATGAATGAAAAAATGTATGTGATAATTAAATGACAAATTTTGACATTTTCTCAAAACATTTTTTTTTTAAATGTCCTTTAAAACATATGAAAACATATGAAAATCATATGTTTTTCATATGTTTACAAACATATGTAAACATATTATCTAAAACATATGAAAACATATGTTTGCTTCCATATGTTTTCATATGTTTCAAAACATATGTAAACATATGTTTGTAAACATATGTTTTTCATATGTTTGGGACAAACATATGAAAAACATATGAAAATCATATGTTTTTCATATGTTTTGAAAACATATGAAAAACATATGTTGCAATTTTTCCTGTGTAGAAACTGGAGTGCCAAAAAACAACCTTCGGTAAGTAATAGTCCCCTGTACCATGCTTGACTTTGACTTTCAGGAAAAATGTCATGTGGCAATTTTTGTGCTTGGGAAACATTAGTGTAGAGGATGACTTGGATCCCAGCAGTCATGTTTGTTGTGTATTCTTTTTACTGTTTTTCTGTAATGGAGTGTTCATGGCATAATTTCTCATGGTAGAATACTTCTTCTTCATATTCATTTTTAGGGCAAACTGTGGTTTACAATTGATTTTATTCATTTTAGCAGTCCATCCATTTTAATTTCCAATTGAACCATATTTTTCCTACAAAGCTCATGATCATACTCTGTAATCGTCTTTTTATTTATACTGCCATAGTAGTCTCATGACAATGTGCTCGACTCTAGAGCAGGAATCTTAGGCTTAATCCAAAGCCAGTTCAAACCAAAGACTTGAAAATTGCTTCTCCACTAAGCAAGCTACATGTTATTGTAAGAGTAAGAGCAAAGACTGGTCGATTGGAAATCAGAAAAATGGGTCTGCGTAGGGTGACAAATCATCCAGCATACTTTTAACCTGTGAATAGCACTTTAAAATCCAGTTGGTATTTTACAAAGCTTAGTTCATATTCAGATCACGTTAACATGTTCTCGTCCTGATATATTTACAGTATGAAAAAAATATGACAAAGGGAGAGGGACAGCAACTCAGAAATTGTGAAATATGTGTTTTTATTAATGTAAGCTTATTTCAGCCTGGAACTTTATATAAATTACATACCAGTCTTTACGATCAAATGCATGTTTGAAAATAATTCTTCTGAGTTGTTCTTCTATAAGGTATCTTTCAATTGCATGACTTCCTGGTAAAACTGGTCCCTAGAATCAATAAATCTGACAATGACAACTTCTGTTAGACATACCAATTAAGTTTAAATGCTTGCATGTATTAAAACTATCTTATTAACTTTATTTTTTAGGGTTTGAACTTTAATACCTATTTTGTTTGTTTAGCCATGAGTTGCAGTATCTCTTAATCTATTCATGTCTTTTTTTAATTTCTGGGCAATTTACAATTTGACATCTAATGTATTGTATGCTGACCTCTATATGTCTTACTGTTTTTAAGATGTTGGGTTGCTGTGCCATTGATGTTAAACCCACATCTCCCTATATTCATCTATAACATGATTTTTGTTATAAACAAAATTAAAAATTCTTAAAAGAATATATTCATTTCAACATCAATGATAGAATTTGTCATTTGATTGACAGTAACTGTTGTTAGGGTACATTAACTGTATTTGTGATTTAATCTTTCAATACCAAAGACTTGACTTCATTTGTCTGGAGCACATGTTTTAACTGTATATTCCTGGGATATTGTCTCATTTATGTTCATCCAATTTCTTTACAAATATTTACTGGACAACTATATCAAGTAGGTAAAATACACTGCTAACAGCTTTCATAGAGATGATACACGAAAAACGCTTGAACCTTGCTTTAAGGAATAAAAATATGATTCTTTCTTAAGCGAATATGATGATACTAATTCAGAATTCAATGTGAGCATTTTCTATTGTCAATCTATGATGAATGATTAAAAAATTTACAGTAAGAAAATTTGTATAAGTAATAATGCAGTATAACATCTACGTCATTTGGTCTTTGGTAAATAGTTGTCTCATTGGCATTCAACCCACATCTTTTTACTTTTATATCATAAAACAAGAATGCTTTTCCATCTCCTTTGTAATGAATATAAATATGTATTTGTGCCACGATAAAACCCTGCATTAATCATTGTGTTCTGCAGTCTCTTACTATCTCTATTATAAATCACATACCTCAGGTACATCAGTATAATCAAACATTCTAAAAATAACTCTCGGCAAAGGATAGCTCATTTCGTCATTGTGTGATGGTGGTATTATCTGTGGTAAAGTGTGCTGTAAGGCTTCACATAACACACCATCAAAAGCCAGGTAAGGTCGGGTTATCTGTTTCTCTGCCCATTTATTGGCTCGGAGATTCTTTATCTGTGACCACAAACAGTCCAAATACTGAAAGTATCAAATGATTAAAACAATTGAATGTTTTTATTGTATAACTGATGATGTGACCACTAAACAGATGTTACATTGAATACAATAGGTTTATTCAATCAAAATTAAAAAAAATTGCAGCAAAGGGTCAGTGCCTTCTGTTACTTCTTATTTATAGTATCATATATATCTAAATGAAAAAGTCCATAGCAATATCTAGTGTATGTTAATTTATGTACATGTATGGTGGTAACAGGTGGGCATGGTGGTGTTTAATCTGAAATTTTAGGAAAGGAAAAAATAGTTTTCAGATATCTTTAGGTATTTGTAAATTGTTGTAATCTGCATTCTGAAGATAATATATGTGATATAAAGATATTACCTCTTCTTGTGGATGTGGATCATCTGAAGTCCAAACTCTCAGGGTTGGTGCATGAATCTTCTGTCTCTTGCTACAAAGATACATTTAGACTTATTGTCAGTAGTATAGAATAGATTTCTAATTTACATATTCATGTACTGTAGATTAATTATTAGTCACTTTATACTTATATTTGTGACATTCCTTGGTTTAAGTAAACGACAATTTTAAATGTTCAATGAAGTACACATTTTCTATAGTCTCATATGCAGACTTAGGAATCAAATATCCAAAGAAATACAATTTTTTCCTCAATCCAAGAAATTTGTGAAAATGATTCAGTTAGTTAAAATGATCCTGTAGAAAGAATCTTCTGCCTCTCTTGTTAATTTTACAATTAAGGTTCCAGCAATTATTCAAACAATAGTTGTTCCAGAAACTGTGGCACATCACAGTCAAATGCAGTATTGTTAGCATAATTGACAGCTAAGACGAACATACTTTGCTCAATTTTTGACTAGGTAAAAAATTAATTTCACTTCAAATAAACACTATGATAAATGACCTTATATAATTATCTATTGACATCAAAAGCTTCCCAAATTCCTGTTCTTTCTTTTCTTGCAGTTCTTTACCAACCTAAATAAAAAAAGAAAAGGTCAAGTTCGGGATAGGAAAGTTTCATGGAAATGGATGAAACTGACTGAAGTCTAATATAATTATAAAAATCTTACATAACCAGTAATTTATTCATGGAAATGAAACCATAACAACATATAGGTAGATTTTCCTGTTTGAATTGTTTTACACTAGTCATTTTGGCGCCCTTTATAGCTTGCTGTTCGGTGTGAGACAAGGCTCCGTGTTGAAGGCCGTACTTTGACCTATAATTGTATACCTTTTATACGTTGTGACTTGGATGGAGAGTTGTCTCATTGGCACTCATACCACATCTTCTTATTTATAGAAATAATAGACTAAATACCCATGGTAACTAAGCCATTAAATATAGTAATCTGATACATTAAGTCAGGGAAGATGCAGCAGAGATTTCTTCATAATAATACTTTTTAAACTTACCCAAGGTAGTGACGCCATTACAGCATATATGTAGAAATCTGACCTAACCTGTGAAAAATGACAAAAATTTTACATTTGTTATGAATTAAGAATGCATGTAATTATTCAGATCATATCTATAAAAACTTTTAAAAGTTCACATTAAATTTAACAATAATAACTTTATGAATAAACAATTTTCCAAACTAAAATTCCAAGCTCTTTCTATAATTTATTGAGGTTTTTCATTAATATTTACAAAATAGTGTTGTAATTGGTATCATAATCACTTCAAAAATTCCAAAACTTTTCAAAGGTTTCCCCGGTTTTGGCTGTTTTTTTTCAAGAAATTCTATTTTTTTTACCATCTGATTCAGGCTCAGAACAAAATATTTTAATTTTGTTACAAGACTTATAGCTAGAGCCAGCCAGTCTGACAATTTTTAATTTTTCAAAACTTTGGTTTTTGAACAGAGTTCTATGTCTTATTTGCACACTTTAAATCACGAAAAACAAACTATCGTGAAACATATCCCACATAATAGCTACATCGTCTTTTTCCTGTTAAAGTACCTGAGGTATGTTGTCTTCCAATGTAACTTCTATAAAGTTATCAAACATTGCAATCAGTGAACCAGCAACAATCACATGACAGTTTACTAGGTCAGATAAAAATCGTACCTAAAAAAATTATAGAAAATAATAGTCACTATTCCACAACTAAAAATAATAAAAAAAAAATCAGGACAAAGATACAGGAGACATCAAAAGAACAATATTTTAATGCATTTCTTTTTATTTTGTATGCTATTTTAAAATAAATTATCTACTGTAAATTTCAGACTATGAGTTAATATTTTTTTCAGATAGTTAGCAGTCTTGTCTCATAATCCAAATGATATACAACCTTTATAGTAAAATTCTTAAGGTATGATCACTTGCTTATTGTTTGACAGTAAAATAATTGATGAAATAATCATTTCAGAAAAGGATCAAAAATAGCCTTTTGATACTTTTTATTTCATAAACAGTAAACACCACATGTAAAATACCTTCTTCATCGAGTTTTTACCTATACTTACCAGTGGATTCATTTTAGACCCTTGACCTATCAATAGCTTCAACCTTTCTTTATACTTTTTCTTGACTGTGGTCTAAAATGCTCCTTCCACCTATAGTCCACTTTGACTAACAGTTTGAAATTACTCACTTAATTTTTCAGATATCTATTTTATATAGTTTGTCTGTATGAAGTTGATATTTGTTAAATCAAAGTCATACTAAACTTTGCTGTGTTGGAATCACTCTTCTTTCATCAGTAAAAGTCATTTATAAATTCAGAAAAAATCATGGTCAATCAAACTAAAAAGAATACCCAAGTCCCAAACACTATATTAGTAGCAACACACATAAATACTCTAATATGAATATCTAACTTACAATTAACAAAGCATTATCAAATTCTCCTGTCTTCAGAGCTTCTTTCAAATGTCTTACTAATAGTTCTGTGAACTGAAAAATAAAACAAGAATGTGTCCATAGTACATGGATGCCTCACTCGCTATTAGGTCCGAGTACACAGTTATCGTCCTTTGATTTTCGTTGTCCACGAATATAGTCCCTAGTGTGGACAGTGTGTTACTTGCCAATTTTTTTTATACCCCTTCCAAATTTATTTCTCCATGTTTTATGACTCAAATAGCAAGTAGGGGGTTGAAATGACACTGTAAAAAAATTTGGGTCATGAATTTTAAAGTAAAGTAGTGATTTGGTCCAGCTGAAAAATGTTAAAAATTAGCACTTCGGAAGCTGTCAAAAGATTTGAAGACCCCCTTAACATAAAATTGTCCATATTTTGAGTTAGAGCCGATGAAGTTTTCTATAATTTTGATATAATTTGTCCCAAAAGTAGTACAACACACTGTAAAAATATTATTGAGAAAGCGCAGGTGGGATTTTTTTAATTTGCATTTATTGTCTAAAAGAAATGCACTACGAAATAACTGTGTACTCGGACCTAAGAGGTGAAATCAGGAAATATAGAATCTGTACTTTGGCAACTTCCCTGAATGATTTGATGGTGTCAATTTGTCAAATAGCATAAAACTAAAGGATTTAAACTTTTATTTGATAGAATTTCTGCAAAAATGACCAATTTGGGCATTTTATGGTCAAAATAAGCATTTCATAGCTTTTTCAATTTTGATGCATAAGTGGCATTCTAACTTTCTATCTGACAGGTTTTTATGTGTCAATATTTGTGTTTCTATGTTTCAATCCAGTTGTATTACTCATTTGTGAACTCTGAATCTACAGAAAAGAAGATTATCTCAGACAATATGTGCAAAATGTGTTGTATATATGACCTTCGTCTAACGCCCTGTTTGGATCAAGTTAAATGTGAGGATCTTGGAACATAAAAGTTGAAGTCCATAATAAAGACCTCACTAAATTTGTATAAAAAGCACTTAACAATGTCTTTTGTACCTGTTTCATGTCACATAATATCTTTCTTTTCTTCTGTAGGATAGCAAGTGGTTCAAATATAAGCCTGTTGAGACTAAAATTGCATGCATGTTTTTCACTAAAAAGTGAAAAATCTTTGTATCAGACCATAATGTCTGCAAAAAAAGTTGAATGCAAGAGTCTTTTTGTGCTCAGATTTATTGTATCATGTCACCTGAGTACAGAAATGATAGAAAAGACACAAATTTTTATTTCCTATAGCTTCAATATGCATTTTTAAATGTAAATATGTGCTACGGCCTAAATTGACCCTAAATTATTTTCAGTCTTACTTGGCCTAAGACCCTTTTAAACTAATATGATATGTTATTTGTAAGTTTTCTTTCCATTTAAAGTACATTAAATACATATGTAAGGATTATTTATAACCAAAAAGCTTTACAAATTTAAAATTGCTGGAAAATATTACATCTTCATGTAAGGCCCCCCTTCATTGGAAAACCTCCATTTTTAGGCACAGGCTCATATAAATTTGACTTTTTAATAATTATGATAAGTCTGATAAATCAAATGAGTACTCTGTTGCTTTTAATACATAATATATTATATATTAAGACATTTAAAAAGTATTTTTTTGCAATATTTTAATTTTTAAAGCCCCAAATGTTGATAGTTGAAATTTTTCAATTATAGCGTCTAAATTTAACATGCAAAGTTGAATATAGAATTAGTCATATTGTCTATAATATATATCCTATTGCCATGAAACTTTGTAAGCAGTCTGATAATTTATTAAGCTTTAGTCATACCAAGTTTCATTAAGATTGGCCAATTTTTTCTACCCTATTAGGTCCGAGTACACAGTTATCGTCCTTTGATTTTCGTTGTCCACGAATATAGTCCCTAGTGTGGACAGTGTGTTACTTGCCAATTTTTTTTATACCCCTTCCAAATTTATTTCTCCATGTTTTATGACTCAAATAGCAAGTAGGGGGTTGAAATGACACTGTAAAAAAATTTGGGTCATGAATTTTAAAGTAAAGTAGTGATTTGGTCCAGCTGAAAAATGTTAAAAATTAGCACTTCGGAAGCTGTCAAAAGATTTGAAGACCCCCTTAACATAAAATTGTCCATATTTTGAGTTAGAGCCGATGAAGTTTTCTATAATTTTGATATAATTTGTCCCAAAAGTAGTACAACACACTGTAAAAATATTATTGAGAAAGCGCAGGTGGGATTTTTTTAATTTGCATTTATTGTCTAAAAGAAATGCACTACGAAATAACTGTGTACTCGGACCACTATCATTTTCTATGTTCAGTGGACCATGAAATTGGGGTCAAAACTCTAATTTGGCATTAAAATTAGAAAGATCATATCATAGGGAACATGTGTATTAAGTTTCAAGTTGATTGGACTTCAACTTCATCAAAAACTACCTTGACCAAAAACTTTAACCTGAAGCGGGACAGACCAGGAAACATATAAAGCCCCTACTACTATCGTAGGAGGGGCATAAAAACACAATTTTTATTTATTTTCAAGAAACAACACCCAATATTGCATTTCATGCATACATCAAATTTTATTAATCACTTCTCCTGCCAAATTCAATATATGTAATGCAAAAAAATAGACAATAGTTCTGGGAAAAAACAGATATTTGTCTTTGTTTCATCAAAAATGGATCAAAGACTCAATTTCATCAAAATCCGAAATATTGCCCAATTACTTATACTTTGCCTTAAGCCAACTATTCTACATAGTTTGATATTTACACCTATGCACAGGAACTCTATTGTTTTATATATGTACTACTTTCCAGTATGTTCTTTTTAACCAGGCCAAAGTTGGTGGTGTTACACCTTACAAAGTCTACTCAAATTATTTGCCCTATACATACGTTTTTTTTCCAGCCAAGTTATCTAACATATATCTCAATATGCAGCGTGGTTGTCTAAATGTTTATATTGTTTTTCAGTGTGATTGTCGGGTTAAATTATGACAGTAAATGTATGATTTCTTTCATTGATATTACTCCATGGTTTTGTTCTTCAATTCACAGTTGTGTCGTGATTGTCAGTTTGCTAAAAATTCCTTTCAAACCAGTGCTAGGGGCTGTCTTAAACTTGCAGTGAGGTGAGAGTTTTGCTCAGCATTGAAGGCCTTACTGCGACTTGAGATGATGAACAGCAATAAAAGCACTGTTCCTTTACTTTTTGTGTTTTTTTGCTGTGCATGTACTGATTTTGTGTCATGGATGGATACCCCATATCCTTTCTTTTATGGTAGATCTTAAAGTGATTTTTTCTAAGTAATGTCATATTCATATGATAAAAAATAAACAAACCTCGCCTCCACAGTTGTAGTTTTTGGCATTAAGAAGACCCACTAAAGTGGTATAGACAGCCATCTTCTCTGGTAAAGCTGCTACACTGAAAATATAATCACTCAATTAATATCAAAATAGAAAGATGTCCAATGACCCAACTATCCAGTAAACACCACATTACAGGATTGATAACAACTACAGTTTAAAAAAATTGGAGATGTGGTATGATTGCCAAAGAGACAAATATCCAATAAACACCAAAGGAAAAGGATGTCAACCACTACAGTAAAAACACCTATAAAATTGACATGTCAGCAATGGCTCTGTTTGCACATTTTTGTGTAAGGCACAGAGACTGATGCATAATAAGCAATTCATGATAATTTTTCGAAAATTCTGACACCATGAATTAATTCAGGATGTGCAGCGTTATGGATCAATACAACATCTTGTTAAAATCCAAGCACTATGTATTTTTGTGGGTATTTCTAAATGGTAGGCAACCAATAATTTTGACACAGGGAATCATTTTGGAATAGCAAATTATACATACATATCAATTTTTATTGAAATCCTAACAAAAACATTGAATTTACCACTTCACTATTTCGACTTCAGAAATCAATTTAGAATTATTTAAAACCCATATATCAAATTTTTGTTAAAATTCTGACACAAAAAGATGTTTCTGAAAAATTGTGATTTTTTTTTCTCACATTGTAGTCCATATTTGACATCAAGAATATAGTCCTTTTTGTCCCACTGGTATATTCCTTTCCAAAGAGAATCCTGTAACCACATTGTTTATTACCAATAAAAGAATTCTGATGTCTACCCTTTTTTGTATATCTCCTTAAGTAAGTCTGATCCTCTACAGACCATCAATAACATACATTTGTAAGTATTTTTTACAAGGAATCTATCTGATTTTACAACAATTATTCAGAGTTGCATCAAAGTAATCTTTATCACTTACCATTCTACTAGAATTTTTAGGATTTTTGTCTTGTAATTCTGCAAGTCTGCCTCCAGGACACTAGCTAAGCCTTCAAGGTTACTTTCTAAAGAGGATGTACTCTACAAAACAGAAGTATCCACTATCATTCAAAAGTTAATATTGTAAAAGTTTTAAGCTGGCAAGTTTTTTATTGTAGGTTTCCTTTTACGACATATGGTCTAGATTTGTGAGCATGTAAAACTGGTTTAACACCACCACATTTTACCCCTGAACCAAGTGTGACTACCTGGACCATGTGTTGTTGGTTGGTCTTTGATAGTACAACTGATTTTTGTAGGGATGGGATGTTAGTGTGGCCTATTATCATGACTACCTGGACCATGTGGTGTTGGTTGCTTTTGTCTTTGATTGTACAACTTATTTTTTGAGAAGCAGGATGTTGGTGTAGCCTATTATCATGACTACCTGGACCATGTGTTGTTGGGTTTGTCTTTGATTGTATAACTGATTTTTGGATGAGTGGGATGTTGGTGTGGCCTATTATCATGATTACCTGGACCATGTGTTGTTGGGTTTGTCTTTGATTGTATAACTAATTTTTGTAGGAGTCGGATGTTGGTGTGGCCTATTATCATGATTACCTGGACCATGTGTTGTTGGGTTTGTCTTTGATTGTATAACTTATTTTTGTAGGAGTGGGATGTTAGTGTGGCCTATTATCATGACTACCTGGACCATGTGTTGTTGGGTTTGTCTTTGATTGTATAACTTATTTTTGGATGAGTGAGATGTTAGTGTGGCCTATTATCATGACTACCTGGACCATGTGTTGTTGGGTTTGTCTTTGATTGTATAACTGATTTTTGGATGAGTGGGATGTTAGTGTGGCCTATGATCATGATTACCTGGACCATGTGTTGTTGGGTTTGTCTTTGATTGTATAACTGATTTTTGGATGAGTGGGATGTTAGTGTGGCCTATTATCATGACTACCTGGACCATGTGTTGTTGGGTTTGTCTTTGATTGTATAACTGATTTTTGGATGAATGGGATGTTAGTGTGGCCTATTAGCATGATTACCTGGACCATGTGTTGTTGGGTTTGTCTTTGATTGTATAACTTATTTTTGGATGAGTGAGATGTTGGTGTGGCCTATTATCATGATTACCTGGACCATGTGTTGTTGGGTTTGTCTTTGATTGTATAACTGATTTTTGGATGAGTGGGATGTTGGTGTGGCCTATTATCATGATTACCTGGACCATGTGTTGTTGGGTTTGTCTTTGATTGTATAACTGATTTTTGGATGAGTGGGATGTTGGTGTGGCCTATTATCATGATTACCTGGACCATGTGTTGTTGGGTTTGTCTTTGATTGTATAACTGATATTTGGATGAGTGGGATGTTGGTGTGGCCTATTATCATGATTACCTGGACCATGTGTTGTTGGGTTTGTCTTTGATTGTATAACTTATTTTTGGATGAGTGAGATGTTGGTGTGGCCTATTATCATGACTACCTGGACCATGTGTTGTTGGGTTTGTCTTTGATTGTATAACTTATTTTTGTAGGAGTCGGATGTTGGTGTGGCCTATTATCATGACTACCTGGACCATGTGTTGTTGGTTGTTTTTGTCTTTGATTGTACAACTGATTTTGTATGAGTGGAATGTTGGTGTGGCCTATTATCATGATTATACTGTTCAATGTTTATGGTCATGCAATGATGGTAGTTATGGTTAACTCATCCTATGATTTACCATTGGTACTCGAGTAATAGTCGATCTGACTATAAGTCGGATACCCTGTTCAGCTTCAAAATCTAAGGATTCAGTCTTGACCCTCGTATAAGTCGGTCAAAATTTGGTGGTTTTTTTTCTCAGCAGACAGCAACTGATCACCGGTAAAATCATTGCAAAATCCAGGAATTATATTCATTTTGTGATCCCTTCATGAATGGATGTTTGTTTGTCTAAATCTAATTGATGTTCATCATGATAATGCATAATGCTCTTAATAATAAAGATGTATTCATTTCTTGTATAAACATCTCCATGACTCAACTCCACTGCATTAGTTTCAGGAGAACAAACCAACTTAGAATAATGCTCAATGGAAAGATATTTACAAATATAATGCCTACCCATGTTAAAATGAGCATATGACATGACATGAAAAAAATTATTTCTCAATCAAAATTATTATTTTCTACTATTCTACTGTTCAATAGATTTAAGTTGTGCTGTTTGTTTTATTCTTGTTTACCTTTTCTCCTACTCTAGTTATGAGTGATTCAAGTCTGTCTTCAATGTCAACATTCTCTGATACTCTTCTTCTCTTTCTTGCTGATGAAGGACCTAAACATAAAATCATTTAACTTTATTTCTTATACAAAAACAAATGTCTGACCTCTTAACTTGTAAAGTACTATTTACACCTGCAGATTGCAAAGTTCAGCTGTTTTAACCCATAGACGACAAAAGTAGAGATACAGACTTCAGAAAGCTAATTTTCAGTAAGAAAATTATCAAGCAATTTTTTTGTCCCAAAAATATAGGTTTTCATAGCTTTTCTGAACTCATTTTTCAGTTATCTACATTGCTTACCAATTCATTATTTTGCACTTAGAAATACATGTCTTGTTACAGTTAAGAAGAATTCTTAGCAAGTTAGTTCTTTAAAGGCAAAGGAAAATATATCATTTTGCCTTTGGTATATATGGAAGAATCCACAAGATGTCTACTAAAAATAATTATCAGATGCACACATGCACCTAATCACTATCAGAATACTAATCAAAAGAACCAAAAGATAATGTCTATTTCCTCCCATCAATTACATTCCAAGTGAAATGATTTAAATGTAATTAAAGGCATCTGTTTCATTACAATTGCACTGATTTTGAAATGTTATTCACAGTACAATTACATTGACTA
The DNA here is from genome assembly GCF_021869535.1 of Mytilus californianus. Taxonomy (NCBI): domain Eukaryota; kingdom Metazoa; phylum Mollusca; class Bivalvia; order Mytilida; family Mytilidae; genus Mytilus; species Mytilus californianus. The sequence goes on along the minus strand of NW_026262679.1, from coordinate 3,767,015 downwards.
TTAATGTAATTCACCGTGCAATTACATGGTCAATTTGATTAATTACTTTTGTGCTAGAACTTTATCATATAGGATAACTAGAGGCTCTAAAGAGCCTGTGTTGACCACCTGCATCTTCAACAATAGCCATTTTTTTTAGGTAAAAATCATCGTGAAAGGACAATAACTCTATCAAGAGTTAACTGAAAATTTCAGTCATGTTGAGATGTTTGTAGATCTTGTCCTGCTGATCATTTTTGCTTTTCAAAGTTTCTTTCTACATTTGTATCTATTACACTTTTCAAGATAATTGGCAAAAATTCCAAAATGTTTAAAAAAACATCTTTAAAGGGAAATAACTCCAATAATGATTCCACTAAAGATTTCAGTCATAATGGCTTATTTGTAGATCTTGTCTTGCAGATCATTTTTGTTTTATAAAGTTTCTATCTATCTATTATAGTTCAAGATATAAGGCAAAAACTCACAAAATTGGTAAAAATCATCATAAAAGAGCTATAACATGCGCAACAACAAGTAATCTTCAGTATCCTGAAGTTTTGTTGTATAACCGAAGAAAAAAAGAAGATGTTTATGGTAGTACTGCGTCTTTGAATTTTGTCAATCAGCTATGCTTTTCTTCTTAGGCTGTGTAAAAACCTTCTTGCGGATGAAAATTCATCTGCCATGATCAAGAATTTTACAATTCTGACATACAGACAGAGGAATACAACTTAAATGTTCCAAACAAGTTCAAAATTTAGCATGTTTGCAATGCCCAATAATCAGGAGAAAATACGATTTTGATTGGCTTATTTATGTGATCATGAGAAACACAGACTTTGATTGGCTGATCATGATTGTCTCCCTTAGGAAATGTTCGAAATCGGGAACACTCATTTTTTTCGTGTCAAATTTCACAAAATAAGAATTTTTGAATATTTTTTTTTTTTATTTTTTTTATTTATAACTTCCAATTTACAGCATATAACATACACAAATATAATAGCAATATATAATATATAAATCTATTAATATTATCTAGTCAATACACCTTTCTTTTTTTTTCTTCTAAATATATGTATAAGATAGAGAGTAAGACAGTCTGAACACCAGAGAGAGAAGTGTGGTGAGTTTACGATACAAATTCATCTGGACATTGACTTATAATTCAGCAAAGTAAATCCTGCATTTTCATTCACATCAGTAGAAATATATACTTTAACTAAGTAATTTATCAAAAATATTCCATTCTCTTTGAAACTGATATTCACTTTTGTTTTCATAGCAATATTTTTATCAATTGCACACAAATATTTCATCTTCTCTTTTACTGAGTACATTGATAGTTTTTTTTTTTAAACATCTGGTATTATAAATATATTGTTTTATGATAATAAAAAGAGTATTTTCTGCATTGCCTTTTGATATTTTTTCAATGTTTCCAGACAAAAAAACTTCTTTTGTAAAAAGTACACTAATTTCATTGGTCAGAAACCAATTTTCAATCTGTTCTAATAATATCTATGTATGTCCACAATCCCAAAATAAATGTTCTAATGTTTCAATTTCTCTTTTACAAAATGTACAATTTGGATTATCATAAATGTTAATTTTATGAAGAAATTTGTTTGTAGCTGAGATTTGATACTACAGCCACTGTAGCTTGGTATTTTTTGTGACAACAAATGGCAGTTTATATAAATTCTTTTCCAATGATTTTTATCAAAGCCAAAATTTTCAGTCCATCTTAACTGATTAGTGGGAACACTTTTATTTTTATTTAAAACTGTATACATCTCTCTAGATCCTTTTGAACTTTTAACAAGTCATTTCATAGCGGATGGAATAAAAGGTAAGTTCCAACTTGTAATTTTTTTCCAACAAATGATTTTGATGCTTGATGTACAGCAGATATAATACTATTATATCTAATGAAATTCACATCTTCACTTACAAAATCATTTACAAATCTTATACCATTTTCAAACCAATCTTTATAAAAAATAGGTTTATTTTCTACCTTTATGTTATTGTTAAGCCAAATTGGACTAGAAGGAAAGCATTCCATCTTTTTCTCTGAGAAGTTGCCATGCTTTCAGAACATCTTTCCAAAATCTATTTTTTATATTTTCTTGTTATCTTTGTATATATACACTTTCACAACCATAATTTTTTTCAATTTCTACATGTACATTGGACAAAAAAACATTCTGCCATTTGTTGTCTGTTTTAAATAATTTCCTTATCCATGTACACTTCAGTACTAAACATGCTAAAATAAATGCACTAAGATTTATCATTTTGAGTCCACCATCGTCAATACCATTTTGTAAAACATCTCTCTTTATTCTATTTATTGGTGAACTCCATATAACATTGTACATAAGTTCAATAACTTTTTTTAAAATATCATCACCTGGATTTGGTAAGGATATAAACAAATGTTTAATAAAATGCTTCGCTGGGCGCAGCTTGATACGACCGCAGAGGTCGAACCCTGAACAGTTGGGGCAAGTATGGACACAACATTCAAGCTTGATACAGCTCTGAATTTGGATTGTGATTAAATATTTGACACAGCATAGGTTTCTGACACAGAAAGAATGTGGTCTAAGAACTTCAATTTTTTTAATTTACCGATTATGGTCCAATGTCCAAAATCAAAATACATGGTTAGATTCAGCATATCAAAGAACCCCATATATTAAATTTTTGTTGAAATCAAACAAAGTTTTATTTTGGACCCCAACTTGGACAAACTTGAAAACTGGTCCCATAATCAAAAATCTAAACACATGTTTAGATTCAGCATATCAAAGTACCTGAAGAACTCAATTTTTGTTAAAATCAAACTAAGTTTAATTTTGGACCCTTTGGACCTTAATGTAGACAAATTTAAAAAACGGGACCCAAAATTAAAAATCTAAAAACACGGTTAGATTTGGCATATCAAAGAACCCCAATTATTCAATTTTTGATGAAATCAAACAAAGTTTAATTTTGGACCCTTTTGACCTCAATATGAACCAATTTGATAGCGGGCCCACAAATAAAAAATCTAAATACATGGTAAGATTCAGCATATCAAAGAACCCCATATATTCAATTTTTGTTGAAATTAAACAAAGTTTAATTTTGGACCCCAATTTGGACCAACTTGAAAACTGGGCCAAAAATCTAAAATCTAAATACATGTTTAGATTCAGCATATCAAAGAACCCCATATATTCAATTTTTGTTGAAATCAAACAAAGTTTTATTTTGGACCCCAACTTGGACCAACTTGAAAACTGGTCCCATAATCAAAAATCTAAACACATGTTTAGATTCAGCATATCAAAGAACCCCAAAAATTCAATTTTTGTTAAAATCAAACTAAGTTTAATTTTGGACCCTTTGGACCTCAATGTAGACCAATTTAAAAAACAGGACCCAAAATTTAAAATCTAAATACACGGTTAGATTTGGCATATCAAAGAACCCCAATAATTCAATTTTTGATGAAATCAAACAAAGTTTAATTTTGGACCCTTTTGACCTCAATATGAACCAATTTGATAGCGGGCCCACAAATAAAAAATCTAAATACATGGTAAGATTCAGCATATCAAAGAACCCCATATATTCAATTTTTGTTGAAATCAAACAAAGTTTAATTTTGGACCCCAATTTGGACCAACTTGTAAACTGGGCCAAAAATCTAAAATCTAAATACATGTTTAGATTCAGCATATCAAAGAACCCCATATATTCAATTTTTGTTGAAATCAAACAAAGTTTAATTTTGGACCCCAACTTGGACCAACTTGAAAACTGGGCCCATAATCAAAAATCTAAACACATGTTTAGATTCAGCATATCAAAGAACCCCAAGAATTCAATTTTTGTTAAAATCAAACTAAGTTTAATTTTGGACCCTTTGGACCTTAATGTAGACCAATTTAAAAAACGGGACCCAAAATTAAAAATCTAAATACACGGTTAGATTCGGCATATCAAAGAACCCCAATAATTCAATTTTTGATGAAATCAAACAAAGTTAAATTTTGGACCCTTTGGACCTCAATGTGGACCAATTTAAAAACGGGCCCCAAAATCCAAAAACTTAATACACGGTTAGATTCAGCATATTAAAGAACCCCAAGAATTCAAGAATAAATCCCCATTGAAATTGATCAAGAAATAAGCAATTTATACGAAGTATCTTCTTTTGCACAATACTGTGCAATTGAATATTTCTTGCTATTGCGCAATACTGTACAATTGACAATTTCTTGCTATTGCGCAATATTGTGCTATTGGATATTTCTTGCTATTGCGCAATACTTTGCAATTGAAGATTTCTTGCTATTGCGCAATACTGTGCAATTGAAGATTTCTTGCTATTGTGCAATACTGTGCAATTGAAAATTTCTTGCTATTGCACAATACTTATTATATAATAATTTACACATCCTGTTTGGTGTGTATCTCCTACCATATCATTATTATTTGCTTTTAAATATAAATCAGAAATAACCAACTTAAAATGGAAAATTTTAAAAGAAAAAAAAGGAAAAAAAGAAAAAAGAAAAAAAAAAAAAATCCCCCCCCCCAAATTTTTTGAACCCCCTCATGATTCATCACCCCCAAACTCAATCCCAGCCTTCCCTTTGTGGTATGGTACCTTGCAGTACAATTTCAGAGAGATCCATACACTTGAACACAAGTTATTGTCTGGAAACTAGAAAAATGCTTATTTTTGGCCCCTTTTTGGCCCCCAATTCCTAAACGTTTCGGGGAATTACCCCCAAACTCAATTCCAGCTTTCCCTTTGTGATATGGAACCTTGTAGTACAATTTCAGAAATATCCAAACACTTACACACAAGTTATTGTCCTGAAACTAGAAAAATGCTTGTTTTTTGCCCCTTTTTGGCCCCTAATTCCTAAAATTTTGAGGCAATTACCCCCAAAATCAATTACAGCCTTCCCTTTGTGATATGGAACCTTGTGGTACAATGTCAGAGAGATCCATACACTTACACACAAGTTATTGTCTGAAAGTTACAAAAATGCTTATTTCTGGCCCCTTTTTGGCCCCTAATTCCTTAACTGTTGGTACCATAACCCCCAAAATCAATCCCAACCTTCCTTTCGTGGTATTGAACCTTATGGTGAAATTTCATGGAGATCCATTCACTTAAACTAAAGTTAGAGTGCGAAAACCAATGTGTCTTCGGACGACGCCGGACGACGACGACGACGACGACGACGACGACGACGACGACGACGACGACGACGCCAACGTCATACCAATATACGACCAAAAAATTTTTAATTTTTGCGGTCGTATAAAAATAGGCAATATCAATGTCTTCACCACAGTAATTCTACCAATAACAGTAAGATTTCGTTTTGACCACTGTTTAATTACACATATTATTTGTACAATTAATATTTTTTTCATCATAATTAATTTTTACAATTCTATCAAGATTAACACCAAAGCTTATAAATACAATAGCTTAAAATATGTTTCTCCCCATGAAAGCTTTCTATTTTGGCATAACACCTCATTACTATACTTTTTATTTCCTATCCAAATAACCTGTGTTTTAGAAAAATTAATATGTAAACCAGATATATTTCCAAACCAATCTAATTCATTTAATGCTTCATTCAGATTCTTCTTTACCATCTAAAACAAGAGATGTGTCATCAACTTCAAACTCATTTTTATCGCATTGCTTTTACTTAGATTTTTCTTTTTTCTTTTACAGGTTTTTACTTGTTTTGTATCTTCTTTTAATGCAACATTGTGTATTCCTTTTTTTAGCGTTTTTGTCTGTTTCGCATGATTTTAGAAAGATTGCTAAATTTTATAATTTTGTTTTAACATGTATTTCTGTATAGACCTTTTTTTTATGTATTTTTTATTTAGTATTTGCATCTGATACAGTGTATGTTTTGTGTTTTTCTCTTTGATTTGTTTTAATTACCCTGCTGCATGTACAGCGCCTTAGAGCATGTAGAGTAATTTTTATTTTTTATATAGGGTACTTTATAAATTTTCATTATTATTATTATTAGTTGTATTCCTCTGTCTGTATGTCAGGATTGTAAAAATTGTTATCATGTCTATTCATGGTAGACAAATTTTTATCTGCAAGAAGGTTCTTACACAACTTTAGAAGAAAAGCGTGGCTGTGTGTGCTCACACGTTGGAGGGAAATACGTTAAGAAAATGCCATAATCTATCAGTTCTTGGATTTTTAATCAGTATTGGAAGTTTGGGAGGATATCGTGGTACCTGTCCCAACTAATAAGGAGCAATACTTCAACAGGTACTAACTTAACTCTGTGAACTGAACCCTAACCAAAAGTATAATAAAATGCTCCCCTGGGCACAGCTTGATACCACCACAGAGGTCGAACCCTGAACAGTTGGGGCAAGAATGGACACAACATTCAAGCTTGATACAGCATTGAATTTGGATTGTGATTAAATATTTGACACAGCATAGGTTTCTGACACAGAATTAATGTGGTCTAAGAACTTTAAATTTTTTAATTTACCTATTCAAACCATATCATTATTATTTGCTTTTATATATAAATCAGAAATAACCAATTTAAAATGGAAAATTTTAAAGAAAAAAAAGGGGAAAATAAATCCCCCTCCCAAATTTTTTGAAACCCCTTCTGATTCATCGTCCCCAAACTCAATCCTAGCCTTCTCTTTGTGGTATGGTACCTTGTAGTACAATTTCAGAGAGATCCATACACATGAACACAAGTTATTGTCTGGAAACTAGAAAAATGCTTGTTTTTTTTTGTCCCTTTTTGGCCTCAAATTCCTAAATGTTTAGGGCAATTACCCCCAAACTCAAACCAAGCTTTCCCTTTGTGATATGGAACCTTGTAGCACAATTTCATAAAGATCCATACACTTACACACAAGTTATTGTCTGGAAACTAGAAAAATGCTTGTTTTTTGCCCCTTTTTGACCCCTAATTCCTAAAATTTTGAGGAAATTACACCCAAAATCAATCCCAGCCTTCCCTTTGTGGTATGGTACCTTGCAGTACAATTTCAGAGAGATCCATACACTTGAACACAAGTTATTCTCTGGAAACTAGAAAATGCTTATTTTTGGACACTTTTTGGCCCCTTATTCCTAAATGTTTTGAGGCAATTACGCCCAAAATCAATCCCAGCATTCCCTTTGTGATATGGAACCTTGTGGTACAGAGAGATCTATACACTAACACACAAGTTATGTCTCGAAGTTACAAAAATGCTTATTTTTGGCCCCTAATTCCTTAACTGTTGGAACCATAACCCCCAAAATTCATCCCAACCTTCCTTTTGTGGTATTGAACCTTATGGTAAAATCTCATAGAGATCCATTCACTTAAACTAAAGTTAGAGTGCGAAAACTAATGTGTCTTTGGACGACGCCGACGCCGGATGAGGACGACGACGCTTACGTCATACCAATATACGACCGCAAAATTTGTTTGCAGTCGTATAAAAAGGACAGGGACCTGTAAAGTAAGAAAATTCTGATATAATTGTTTAAAGTAAACAGCTATAAACCATTATTTGAACAAAAGTTACAATCAGCTTTATTTAGACCTACTACTAGTAGGCACTACATTTGTACATTCTTACTCCGACGGGGTGCTAAAAATATCAGTACATCAGAAGCGTAATTTCCACCCTCTCACACTCATCTCTGGTACCCAGACCGGAGTTTAAACTAGAATGGGTACTTTGGGGGCCTCGGTTGGTCAAAGTTGTCCCCTACTTTGACCTGGAGATCAATCTTCTGATATCTCCCTGGTTTGTCTGTTTCAGCCGAGTGGCATGGTGGTTCTCTCCAAGTACTTCGGTTTCCTCCACCATAATAACAGACTTCCCGGTGTCCTAGCACTCCCTTTGTGTTGGGTGGGGATTGATCGTCCTTGTAAAAATAATTGTAGTATAAATATACGTTAGTGACACATCTCCATTAATCCTGATAGGGAGTGTACATGGATGCCACTGTACCCTCGCAGCTTTCGAGGGATTCTTCGGATAACGGATGCATTTACCAGTACATACATACATACAACCAGATAGGTGCACTGTTGAATTCACAGTATTTATTCTAGGAGTGCAGATTACAATTTTCCGAATTCTTGACATTATTGATAAATAAATTTCCATTTGCACCATAACCCGTTCTTTATGTGAAGCATATCTGGATAATTTTGAAAATAAATACAAACCGCTCTGCTCTCACATTTTTTGGCCTTATTTGTTTCAAGTTGTATATCGTGCGCTTAAAGACAACTACTGATGGAAAGCTATATTACTCACCATCTTCCTCGTCACTGTAGGAGTCGTGTCGTCTACGACTTGACATTTCAAACGTCGATTTTTTAAACGCAAGATTTTCACGCTACTTTTTGTTTCCCCGGAAGTTGATCTTGCGCAAACTTCCGTCTTGCAGCTTAGAACCGAAAAAGAAAGATACTAACGTACTAAAAAGTTTACTTGAACTATAAAACCATCAGAACCTTTTATAATATGCCAACTCGCACCAATTTGATTTACTTAAACTCTTTACAAAAAATCAGAAAAGAATGTTGGGGTATTTTCTTGCTAATAAAAAGTTTGATTTAATCAGAGACAAATGTTTTGAAGTTAAATTACTAACGTAAGAGCGAGAGATACACACGTATTTTAATAGGCAAAGGTTGCTATGAAATAAGATTGTTTGCATTATCTATAATAATTAAGCGTTTATTTGTCATTTTATTTCAAGTAAAGAAATTCACCAAACCCGGCTTGGACTAGTATACCTGTATAATAGAACCAGACCAAACTGAGTAGACTGGGTCTCTTCTACTGAGTAGAATAAAATGACCAAGGGGGGGGGGGGGTCTCTTCCTATATGAAGGTATATACATATATGTACCGCTGGAATGGGTCCCTTTTTTGATACGTCAAATATATCAATGGGGTGCAATTTTACCGAGGAAATATATCAATAGGTAGTAATTGACCAATTGTGATATATTTACGTACTATTTAGGCTGATAAATATATGAATGGGTTATGATTTCGCGGTGAAATATTTGTATAGGTAGGGATTTCACAATTATTCAATATATGAATGGGGGGGGGGGGGGGTGTTTTTTAAATCCCAGCTGCACAACTGTAGCCAAAATTCCATGTTGAGACACCACCCCCCCCCCCCCCCCCGTGAAAATGACAAACTGAAATGCTTGTCATACTATGGCAACAATCAACTATCATAAAACAGATAGCTTATATAACTATCTGTTTTATGATAATATTTCTACCCATGATTTCTTAGTTGAAAAACGAGATTTGGGAAGATCACATAGAGAGTTTTTCACTGATAACGGCCTAGACTCAGTGTGGTCAGTCGCTCAACTATATACAGCCGGCATGTATATACTTCCCCTAGAAATGGACTTCTGATAATATATAGTATATGGTACTGTATATGTCTTTAGGATTACTAGTACTTACGTTGAAAAAATGGCTGTGAAATCCATAATTAGGCTTATATAGTTAGAGGTTAAGCTCTTCAGGCCAGAGTATTTACAGTGGAGATTAAAAGAACCATGATCGAGATGTAACCAATCTAATTTTCTTGCTGTATCAATATAAGAAAATTTTTATAACATTATACCTACCATATTTATTCATTTTAATATGTCCGCTAATAACCATGCAGCGTGTCTAGTTTAGCACCGAGCCATGGTGTTTAGCCCCAAGTGTAACTAGGGAATAAAATTATGTTCATTTAGGTTTTCTTCCGACCGGCAGTAAAACCCTTGCCAAAGTGGGGCGTCCGTTTGGATAGGCTGGATGTACTAGTTCGCATTCACGTGCGATCAGAATGGGGACGTTTAATCCGAAGCCTCGTGTAAAGAGAGTGCCACGTTTTTTGCACGTTAAGAATCCTCGTAACAACTCTTTGAGGGAGGCCATAGCTAGGTTGCCTGTTGCAAGGTAAAATGGCATACCCTAATTTTCCAGTGGCAGTCCAAATTATCCCGACCTTCATCCCGGATGGCCTCTATTACAGCACCTATCTATTGCACTTATTATTAATTTGTTCTTGTCCTGAACATGGATGAACTATTTGCCACTGGACGTTAAGCAACTAATAAGAAATCAATTATGCCACGGTGTTTTGTGGCGTGTATAGTAATATTCGCCGTAGTTTTTCTCTACCACAAACAGAAAGTATGCTCTTTTCCAATTTCATATTATACCATTTATATTATTTTACTAAAGTACTTTTATAAAGGGCTATTTTCCTTCACTAAACGCTCTAAATTTTGTCTGGCTGCGTACATTTTGCTACATGGGATTTTATGACAAAATTTGTCATCTTTGTTATCATCCCCTCAATGGACCTTTAATTGGATTGATCTAATACAATTATTATAGATAGAAAACTTCAAGCAAAAGACAGCCGCTGGTCAGCGTTCCATCTGAATAATCATATGACAGCTTCTGCGTTCCGCATACCGTACACATTTATAACTATAGACACTCCATGCAAAAAGCCTGTGTCGCTCAACTGGCAATTGGTACAATGCAACGAGAATGTTTGTATTGAATGGAAATTGTGTGGCCCAAAATCTACTCTGACTGATAATTTTTGCTGGACAGAGTTTCTGTCTATATATATATATATACCCTTTATAATTATTAGATTAAAGGTGCATTAGCTGTCAAATTCATGTTCACCGATCTGACTCAAATTTTTATATTTGATTTATAACATACTAAAACTTGTATCCAAATTATAAAAAGTATAAAATAAACAATTTACGATGCATGTATTCTGTAATATGTATCACCGCTTCGTGTGTATTTTATTCTAGACGCCATCTAATTAACCATGGAGGTGACCATATAACCCGATATAAACATTCATTCATTCATATCTTTAATTCCTCATAAATGAGATTCAATGAACATATAATTAATGAATATAAGTAAACGTCATAATTACACACAAAATATTAGTATAAGAGCAAAATATAAAGTAAATACACAAAAGATAAATGACTGTTTATACAAGCAATATTTATAAATACTGATGCAGTGACACATCATGTATTGGCACATCTAATAACACTGTCTAAGAGATCGACTATATTCTGCTACACGCTGGATAACATGTGCATGACACAGCTTGAGATACTGAACCGATTCATCTTTGTTTGAAAAATTGTCAGTGGTTTTCGACCGAGTAACATTTGAAACAGGATTTCGTCGTCATACATGCTTAATTCACAGTAAAGCTGCACTGGAAAATTGTCAACTAAAATGTCCCACCAGACTTCGCGCTGCGCATTAGTACTTGGGCAATTACAACACGCGTGTACATAAACATCTTTAAAATTCATTGTACATATATCGCATGTATTACTTGTTGTATTTGGTATTTTAGTTAGTAATTTAGTGATTAAAAGGGAATTTTTAATCTCCTTAAAAGAATTTGAGTGTTTCCAAAATTCCGTAATAGTCACTGACGTGTGAATATTCCTGAAACGTGTGAAATTGTCATCAGAATTAACACGGTTTAACCAATTGTTTAACTGTATACTATCAACTGCGCTATAAACGATAGACTTCCAAATTTGTTTTGATGGGAATGTTCCCTCTTCAATATAGTCAAGAAGGTAACTAATAAGTCCATACTGTTTTAAAATGTCAACGAAATCAGGAATAAATCCGTAGTGTTTCCTTTGAGAGTCTACAAAGAAAGTAAACAATCTGGTGAGAAATATTCTCTTAGAAAGAGAGGAAATGTCTAAGATACACAGTTTTTGTAGGAATATGAGTTTTCTTTTGTCAATATATCCTGTTATTGGATGAATACCAAGAATACTTTCGCACATATCAGATCGAGTCGACGTTTTCAAGTTGAGAATATGTTTCCCGTTTGAATGGTTTTACACTAGTAATTTTTTGGGGCCCTTTATAGCTTACTGTTCGGTGTGAGCCAAGGCTCCGTGTTGAAGACCGTACTGTGACCTATAATGGTTTACTTTTATAAATTTTGACTTGGATGGAGAGTTGTCTCAATTGCACTCTTACCACATCTTCTTATATCTATTCACTATAAAATGTTGAAACCGGTTTAAAGTAGCTTTGTCATAAGATTTCATGTTATTCCACATCTCACACCCGTATAAAACACTGGGTAGTATCACAGTTTTATATATAGTTTGAGTAATACACACGGATTCGTTGCGTTTGTCTTTATACCATTCAACGCAAAGTATGCGTTTCTGCCTTTTCTGCTTGAACTTTCAGTTCTTTGATTTGATTTAAATCGAGAGTTTAGTTCTATACCTAAGTGCAGATAGTTATTTGCTATCGAGATACGTTCATTACCAATTAACCATGGAAAATTGACATTGATCTCTCTTGTATTTACAGAAAATTGAATAATACACGACTTATTTGCATTGAAACGAAAACGCCATTTCTTTGAATATTGGTTACACACATTAAGCATACGTTGTAAGGATACTGGAGATGTGGCAATACATGATATGTCATCTGCAAGAGCTGGTGCACAACAATTGATATTGAAAATACCTGTATTTGGATTAAATTTTTCCAGATCACAAATTAAATCATTTATAAATACTAAATACAATAAACCTGAGAACACACCTCCTTGTCGTACACCTTCTAATACAGAGAAAAAATCTGATTGACATTGATTGACAACAACTGCACTTTTCGTATTATAATGGCAGTCATTAATTATTAACCATAGCTTGCCATTTACACCAAGTTTAAACAGTTTGTACATTAAACCTAGCCTCCACACCGTATCAAATGATTTCCTGCTATCCAGGAATGCTACAAAAATTTTACTAAATAATTCAATATTATGAAATATAGTTTCATGTAAATTAAAGGATGCAGTAAGACATCCGAGATATTGAAGGTCACATGAATACGGATTTAATAAGGTCGAATAATTCACTTGCAAGTTAATAATTCATCAGCAATGTTTCTTAGCTGATTTTGGCAAAATTGAACCATAATTGAAAAGATAAAAGGGGTTAAAATTGTGATCTAGTACTCCTGTAATGTTTCATCATATTGATTTATTTGAGGATCTCGTGCTGCGGTCATTTTTTTTGTCACAGTAGTATTCTATCTTTGTAATTTTTTAAAAATGTAATGTATGTTGTGTATAATACACTAAAATTGGTTGAAACAATACCATCTAAAAACTACTGTAATGAGTAGACTGAAAATTTCGGACAATTGACATGTCATATTAGTAGATATTGTTGTGAAATGATGCCCTTTATGGGTTCTTGATTAGATTAATAAAATTCTTATCTTATCTTATCTTCTTATTGTCTTGCTTTATAGAGTTTCCCTCTACTCTAATTTTAGCCGAAATCGCGAAAATTGTCTTTTTATGGCAATAACTCCTATACGAACTCATCAGATGTTTTTGATTATATTACCTTATTTGAAGATCTTATTTTGCTGTTTATTGTTTCAATCTTTCTATTATCAATTTGGACAACATCATGAACATGGGTAAAAATTCGTCAATGAAGGGCTATTATTCATATACGAAGTCAACTAATAATTAAAGTCATATATTGATTTATTAGTAGAATAGAGAATGGAAACGGGGAATGTGCCCAAGAGACAACAACCCGACCAAGGAGCAGAAAACAGCCCCAGGCCATCAATGGGTCTTGAACACAGCATGAAATCCCACACCCTGACGGTCTTCGGCGAAATGGACGCCACTATTAACTCCGAAACATACAAATGAATCAAAATATAAATTACACACAAAACTAACAAAGGCTAGAGGTTCCTTGTATAGCAGTTTCACTCTATGATATTATGATTATAGGAACAAATGGACCGATGTTGAAAAAGTAGTCATTGAAGAGCAATTACTCCTTTAATGCGTCGTATGAGTGCTTCACTTTTTTTACAATTGCTTCACTGTTGAAGTAAATTAATGACATTTTCCTGTAAGAATAACGGCAAAATTAAGCCATTTGACATCATTGTAAAAAATCCAAATTTGTAGCAAGAAGTTCAAATTTTGTTTTTAAATAATTTATATCATTAAAGAGAAGACACATTAAGGATTCTGGGGATCGAAGCAGCTAAAAAAACCACTGAGAAAAAAAATTGAATATCGTCTTGTAAAGATTATTTTCCATGTGACATAAGTACGTCCGTTCGTATGTTCCGAAATTGGTTTAGTTTGCCTCAACCAAATGTTATGAAACTTATACACAATGCTAATTACCATGCACAAAACACAGATCAAGTTTGAATTCTGGTGGCATCACATTTACTGTTCTAGAGTTATGCCCCTTTACAAATGGAAAAATTGATGAATTTTTCATTTCTGTTCTCTAACTTAAGTTTGCCTCAACCAAATGTTATGAAACTGTTATAAATTAATAAATATATCATTAGAATGCAATATCTAAAACGCATTATTTTAAATAAATGCTTGTTCATCTGGATGTTTTATCAATACACAATCAAATTGTTTTTCAATGGCATTAAATGGTTTCTATTCACATTTAATTTTTTTTTTAAAAAAGAAGAAGATGTTGTATAATTGTCAATGAGACAACTGGCTCGTTTTCTTGACAATCCCTATATAATCTTTTTTGAGGCAATCTTAACACGATTTGAATACACAATCATATAGGAGAACAATTCGATTACATTGCACTTTAAAGAGTGTATAAAAACAATATTTAGAATACTCCACGAATTCGACCACTTGATACGTCAAAACGAAATCTAATAATATATTTTACATCAAACCGAGTTTCTGTTATCTAATTTCTTGAAACTAAATACACGAATAATAATATGTGCGCTCAATAAATTGGAAAGTTTGCACCTTTCAAGACCCATTAAATAGTTTTGAAATACATTCATTACTTAAATTATACATTGGCCGTCAAAAAGAAACTTGTTGATGACAAAAATAATCAAAACGAAAAGTGTATAAAATGAAGAAAAAAAACCCAACCAAAAAACTACTTTTTATTTAATTGCCTTTGTCAATCTTTTATCACTAGCTTTTCATCTCAATTTAAATTTATTGAATCGAAACAATATTAAATACAAAATCAATAATTTCTTCACAAAACGATAAAGATTGTTAGCTTTGAACAGGTACTTGTATGACAATTAACATGTCAGCTTCAGGGTATATACCTGTGGATATATGATGGAAACGATGTTGGAAGCTTGTATTATTTTGTCAAAAACAGGAAAGGGTCAATAAATATGACATTTCCGAGATTTCGTTTTCAGACATAAAAGTTTATTGTCATAACGTAGAGAGAACCTGCTTCTGAAATGACGCATTCTCACTATCTCCGAGCTCATGTTAAATGTCGAAACAATTAAAACGGGAAAAAACCCAACGGACTGGTTTATGCTAAAACAATAACAACAAGAAAATAAATATTTCAGACAGCAAGAAACAACAACCACATAATTACAAGTAATTTGTTCCTGACTTTATAAAACAGAACTAGAAACCTTGGCATGCGGCGGTGTTAAACAAGTTGGTGAGTGCTCAAATCTATCTTAATCCCACTGAACCTGGGACAGTGGTATAAAAGCACAACACAAGACCAAACTGTTGAAATTAGTAGGAAAAGGCTTCCTTGTCAGATGGGCACGAACTGACTTATCTACAGAAGACAAAAGATCTAAAGTACCGATCTGAAGATAAATTATCTACCAGTAAACATCCAACATACATATAAAGATAAAGAGATGTGGTATGATTGCAAATAAGACAACTATCCATCAAAGTTCAAATGAAATGGAAATTGAAGACCCATTGGTGGCCTTCTGCTGTTGTCTGCTCTTTGGTCGGCTTGTTGTCTCTTTGACATATTCCCCATTTCCATTCTCAATTTTATGTAATCAATTATAGGCAAACCGTACGGCCTTCAGCAATGAGAAAAACACATACCGTATAGTCGGCTATAAAAGGCCCCAACATGAAACTATTCAATTGAGAAAACTATCGGCCTAATTTATAACAAAACAATTTACGAAAAACAAATATAACAGACATTAACCAACAACAGCTTATTTAACTAGAGGAATTGTGTTGTTATCCTCACTCAATGTATACTGTTAAATTCAATAATTATGACTGACTGTCAATGGATGTTTCAAATTAAAAAAAATGACAGACATTCTGAATTCTCGAGGTACCAGTTTTATATATATATACTTTTTCACTTTTTTGGTCTTTTGGAAAATGTTGTTTGTGCTGTATTTAGACCCCTTTAACAAGAAATTTGTTTTGCATGCACACGTATAAAAATTGCGGTTTTTATCCAACGCAATCATAGGTTTGAACGTTGTTTTCAATTTAGACTTGTTTATATTTTTTCGTTTGGGCTTGTATTATATTTGCCTTCGGGTTTATATGATCCGTTCATCCTATTTCGACTCTTTCAAAATTCAAGAGTCTATCCTAAATTGAGGTAAATTATATGGCCTTCCAAATAACGTTTCGATTCCTAACATCACTGAAGAGACATTAATTGTCGAAATCCGGATATGGTGTTCAAAAATCTTTGCACCTTTTGTTTGCGGTATACCATCTTTTCCGCAAGTTTATTGTTTTCTGTTTAATATTAAATTTATAATTAAGATCCATTTATTACATCGGTGATCCGTTTATTTGGCAATCGCCAATGGCAGTCAGCAGGGTTTAAGAACATTTGTTGTTCGACCTGTTAGTCAAATGCGTTTTGTTAAAATATACTTTTTCACTTTTTTGGTCTTTTGGAAAATGTTGTTTGTGCTGTATTTAGACCCCTTTAACAAGAAATTTGTTTTGCATGCACACGTATAAAAATTGCGGTTTTTATCCAACGCAATCATAGGTTTGAACGTTGTTTTCAATTTAGACTTGTATATATATATATATATATATATATATAAAAGAACCGTAAGACAGCGGCTTTCGGCCAATTATATGTGAAATAGTTGAACAAAAATGCCAATTACATTTCAGTCAGTTTGATACTCAATTCATTTTGAATAAGAATATCTATTTTTATTTATATGCATTTTTCATTTACCAGTTTGGGTAAAACAACTCGCGCCGTTTCAATGTTTCAACTGGGACTAATACACCAGGTTTCAACAAAGATCGAATAGGAACTCCGGCCTTCAATTAATTTTACAAACTGCACCAAAATACAGAAAACATGATTCTAAATTATCTTATCGATAACGTCTGGTATTAGTTTTCACTGAAGTTATCTTTACAGACCAGCGTGTGTTAAACCCCTTAATTGTGCGTCTTATCGCATATGTCAAATTAGCAAGTGACATCATATGGAGAGGACGGGTTATCTTCCTTGTCGATACAAATAATTGTTTTCAACTTGGGTTATCTCCCTTAAACCGGACAGATTCTTGGCAATGATCTGGTCTCTTGTGGAGAGTTGTCTCATTGGTAATCATACCAAATCTTCTTATTTTTATATTTAAGTACTAGTATAACATGATTAGTTTTGATTTAATTGATCAATAGTCAATTAATATCTATGTAAATGGAATAAGTGATTTGTAATAATAAAAATATATGATATGACCCATTATAAAAATAAGGAGATGAGGTATGATTGCCAATGAGTCAACTATTCAACAAAGTTCAAATAAAGTGGATGTAAGCAATTATAGGCAACCGTACGGCCTTCAACAATGAGAAAACCCCATACTGTTTAGTCAGCTATATAAGGCCCCAGCATGAAAAATATGAAACAATTCAACTGAGAAAACTAACGGCCTAATTTATAACAAAACAATTAACGAAAAACGAAAACCAAATATGACAGACATGAACCAATGACAACCACAGAACTACAGGCTATGGACTTGGGACAGGCACATAAAGAATGTGGCGGGGTTAAACATATTTGTGAGCTCTCAACCCTCTCCCTAACATGGGACAGTGGTGTAACAGCACAACATAAGAACAAACTATAAAAACCAGTCGAAAAAAGCTTAATTCATCAGATCGATACAGAGGGAAAACATCAAACATAAACACAGACCGGACGTGGAAGGGTATTTATTCATCCCTCATCCCCAACAAAAAAAGGGCACTAAGTACAGATCTGAGAGTACTCGCAGTTACTGACAGCTAGTTCAAAACCAATAACAAATAATAAAAATATCATGTATCTTAAACTAAAATATCAATCAGTACACATCCAACATCCAATAGATTTAGTGTAAAGACGTCATCAACAGAGAAAAACATGACCTTGTGCAATGCCAAAATAAAGGTATCGACAGATTGTAGTACCGTCAAAGTGCATATGTGTATAACAATTCTATTTAGTATGATTTTAATTTACTGATAACAAAATCAATATTTATACCAATAAAACAATATTCAAAGATCTATTTATTGTTTGTTACTTTGCACCCTTTACTGGACAGCACACTTCTATGTATATAATAAAATGCTCCGCGGGGCGCAGCTTCATACGACTGCAGAGGCCGAACCATGAACAGTTGGGGCAAGTATGGTTACTACATTTAAGCTTGATATAGCTCTGAATTTGGATTGTGATTAAATATTCGACACATCATAGGTTTCTGACCCAGAATGAATGTGGTCAAGGACTGAAAAATTTGAAATTGGACTTTTACCTATTATTGTCCAATATCCCAAATCTACATACATAGATATAAGAAGTGCCAATGAGACAACTCTCCATCCAAGTCAAAATTTATAAAAGTAAACCATTATAGGTCAAAGTACGGTCTTCAACACGGAGCCTTGGCTCACACCGAACAGCAAGCTATAAAGGGCCCCAAAAATTACTAGTGTAAAACCATTCAAACGGGGAAACCAACGGTCTAATCAATATTAAAAAACGAGAAACGAGAAACACTTGTGAACCACATCAACAAACGACATCAACTGAACATCATATTCCTGACTTAAAACAGGTGCAAACAATTGCAGCGGGTTTAAACGTTTTAATGGTACCAAACCTCCACCCTTATCTGAAACAATAGTGTAACATCACAACATAGAAAAACACACTATAAAATATCAATTGAAATGGCTTAACTCAATCAAAAGACATATAAACACCAGTGAACATACACTGAACAAATAAATTTGATCTATGATACAATGTAAATACAAAATAAATAAACTAAGGGAAGAATAATAAAAGTAACATGTTATACCGCTGTGAAATGTTAAACAATTTAAGAAAAACAATATGCTCGAACAAAAATATCAGCCATTTGCAATTACTTTAAACACAGGTAAATGAAAATAATTTTGTTGTTAGGTATACGTGTACAGTTCAAATGGAGAAAGGAAATATTTTTACGAAATAAATAATTTTGATGTTCATAGTACGAAGAAGTGAAATTTATAGTAATACCAAACACTTATCAAAGCTGGTATATAGACCAGATATAACACCGAATAAATAAACATTAAATAACAAAAAAGCATTACAATTAGTATCAACAGGTCAAATAAACAAGAAAATACGATTTGAGAGTACTCGCAGTTACTGACAGCTAGTTGAAAGCCAAACACAATTAATAATAAAAAATCATGCATCAGAGACTAAAATCAACTAAAAGACATCATAGGGATTTAGTATTTTAACGTCATGGACTGTCACAGTCAAAGAAGACATGCCTTGTGCAATGCCAAAAAATAAATGTATCGACAGGCAGTAGGATAGTTAGGAGTTAACCTCTTTATA
Organism: Mytilus californianus; assembly: GCF_021869535.1. Classification (NCBI taxonomy): domain Eukaryota; kingdom Metazoa; phylum Mollusca; class Bivalvia; order Mytilida; family Mytilidae; genus Mytilus; species Mytilus californianus. The sequence continues at coordinate 3,747,201 of NW_026262679.1, read as the reverse complement.
GATCAAAATGAACGTGGGTGTATCTTTATACATCCCGTTTGAAAAGAATACAAATTTAGTTATGTTTTAATTTGCTGATGACAAAATCGATATTAGTGCCAATGTAAACTTTATTCAAAGATCTAATTATAACATTGGTAAGATAACATGGTTAGATTCAGCATAATAATAATAATAATAATAATTTCCAAAATAACTATAGGGTTACATATCATTTCTCATTATCAAAGAACCCCAAGAATTTAATGTTTGAAGAAATCAAACAAGTTGTATTTTGGACCCTTTTGACCTTAATGTGGACCAATTTAATAACAGGGCCCAAAATCGAAATACAAGGTAAGATTCAGCATATCAAAGAACCCTATATATACAATTTTTGTTGAAATCAAACAAAGGTTATTTTTGGACCCCGACTTGGACATATTCAGCATATCCAAGTACACCAAGAATTTAATTAATTTATTTATAGATGGACAATGTAAGCTAATTTTTTCAAGGGGTTCGCTTCATCAAAATAAAATAATATATATATAGATATCAAGGATTTGTATAGTATAGTTACTATGCAAATCCTTGTAGATATATATACCATACCATTGTTTGTGTTTTTTATGTATTTTCTTTTTTCTCTCAGAGCATTGGGACAAGTTGTGCTAGAGGCTGCATCCAAATCCAAATATTTTCACACAAAACTTTTACACAATATATTGCTATGTCCTTTTAGCACCTGCCCTTGGTGGCTCCTGCATTTGGATAACTACATATTAATTTTATTTGTGTGCATTAGCCACAAGGAGGACTATAATATAGTAATTCTTTTTGAGTATTAGTTTATGCTTGTGTTGTAAAGTGTTTAAGTGTTCATATTTCTGTGTATTGGCTTGAGTGTCCTTTAAGCACCTGCCCTTGGTGACTCCTGCATATGAACAACAATACTATTTGTTCATATGCATCAGCCACGAGGAAGGACTTGACTCAAAAGCATTTTTTATAATGGATGTGATGCTGCTTCTGGTGCATGGTCAATAAAACACTAAACATACTGGTTTACATGACTACATGTATTATTAACTCAATTTATATTTCATGTTTTTTTTAGTTGTATTTCTTTTCTTTTTTATTTCCTTGTGTATTGTCTTTTGCAATTGTGTGATATAAAAAAAAATCAATGTACTGACTATGCCTATAATGGGTCCTCTATTGGAAATAAAAAAATTATCTATATAAATAGCATTCTGAAAATTAATATATACAGAATAACAAACAAACCTACAACGAAGTTCTTCAAAAAAATTACCAGAAAAAATGAAAAGAACAATTTCCAAAATGGCATCAAATGATGATGGATTGAAAATCAGCTTATCAGCCATGCCACTTAGAAAACTCAAAATTTTCAAATAAATTTGTCACTCCAATTAGTGTGTTAGTTGATGAATACCACGTTTTGTTTTCTTGATAATATTTGGTAATTGCTGCATGAATGAATTAATAGTAAATACACAACACTTATCCATATTTATAAATGTGAATATTTAGTTAATTACAAATGTAAGTATGAAATACAAATTGTTTGAAGTTTTTATAGGAAGCAAAAATAAAAATTTCATTTTTTTTTTTAATATTAATAAAAAAAAATTATTCAAAGAGGATTATACAGTTAGCTGTAAAACTAATCTTCCCTGGGGCCCTCTTTGATATATAACAAACAAAGAACTGCAAAATAATCAAACAACTGCACACATAAGCTAATGTGTAGGGAAATAATAATCACAAACTTTCTTTCATCCAAATTAATATTAAATTTCCACAATAAAAATGTTAAAATAAACAAAATTTCAATTAACTTCATTGTTCCTGTCTTGGAGTGGTATTAGTATCAGAAAGTGGACACAATCATCTCTATACATGTAATATTATCCGTCCCTTTATTAGCATGAGAGAACAGATTTACAGCTCTACTTAACCATTTTATAATTGAGAGAAGATATGAAACTTTCATTCAGAAGGGTTTAGATTAAGACTGAATAAAAAAGACTTTTAAAAAATCTACAAAACTTACCTTTATACATAATTTCTTCTTTAAAATTAGATTGATTTGATGCTATATTAACTATGACTCTACCTACAATGTCTATTAATTGTGCAATACATCTCTGAATTTGGACTCTGATCAAATATTTGATATAGCATAGTCTCTGGCACAGAATGAATGTGGTCCAAGTACTTAGATAATTTTAAATTTAACATTTACCAATTATGGTCCAATATCCAAATTCTTAATACATGCTTGGAATCAGCATACTAAAGAAATTCAAGAATTCACAATTTTTGAAGGAATCAAACAAAGTTTAATTTTGAACCCTTTGGACCTCAATGTGGACCAATTTGATAACGGGACCCAAAATCCAAATACACAGTTAGATTCATCATATCAAAGAGCCCCATATATTCAATATTTGTTGAAATCAAACAAAGTTTAATTTTGGACCAACTTGAAAACTAGACCCAAAATCAAAAATCTAAATACATGATAAGATTGAGCATATCTAAGAACCCCAATAATTTTCCGTTTTTGTGTTTCATTTTGGATACTTTGAACCTTATTGTGGACCAGTTTAAAAAAAACCAAACTCAAAAACACTGTTAGATTGGGCACAACAAAGATCAACAATAATTCATTTTTTGATGAAATCAAACAAAGTTTAATTTTGGACCCTAATTTGAACCAACTTTGAAAACGGGGCCCAATATCAAAATTCTAAAACACTGTTAGGTTAGGCATATCAAAGACCACCAATAATTATATTTTTGATGAAATAAAAAATAGTTTAATTTTGGACCCAAATTTGGAGCAACTTGAAAACTGTGCCTAAAATCAAAAGTCGAAATACATGCTTAGATTCAACACATCAAAGAACCACAAATATTCAATTTTTTAAATATTAAACAAAAGTTTAATTTGGGACCCTTTGGACCTTAATGTGGACTAACTTAAAGACAGGCCCAAAAATTACAAAACTAAATATTCAGCATATCAAAGAAAATCCAATAATGCAATTTTTGATGAAATCAAACAAATTTTAATTTTGGAACCTTTTTTAAGACCTTAATATGGACCAATTCTAAACCTGGGCCCAATATCCAATTTTATTTTTTTACGGTTATATTCAATATGTTAAAGAACCCCAAGAATTCAAGACTGAATTAAACCCCATTGTAATTGGTCAAGAAATTAGCAATTCATACAAAGTATTACAAAAGTATTGTTTTTTGTCCCTTTTTCCTAAACCGTTAGGGTCATAACCCCCAAAATCAATCCCAACCTTCCTTTAATAGTATAAAACCTTGAGGCACGATTAAATAGCAATCAATAGACTTATACTCAAGTTATTGTTCAGAAACCAGAAAATCCTAGTTTTTTTACCCCTAATCCCTAAACAATTTGGGCCATGACTCATAAAATCAATTCCAACCGTCCTTTTTGAATTATGGAACCTTGTGGTGAAATTTCATAGAGATCCATACAGTTATACAGAAGTTATTGTCCTGAAACAAGAAAAATGCTTGTTTTTGGACCCTTCTTACTAAAAAGTTAAGACAATAACCCCAAAAACCAATCCCAACCTTCCTGTTGTGGTATGGAATCTTGTGCTAAAATTTCATATAGATCCATACACTTATACTCAAGTTATTGTCTGTGAACCAAAAAATGCTTGTTTTTGGCCCTTAATTACTTAACAGCTATGACAATAACCCCCAAACTCAATCCCAATGTTCCTATAATGGTATGGAACCTTGTGCTAAAATTTCAGAGAGATCCAAGTTATTGTCTGCGAACCAAAATGTCTTCTGACTACGACGCAGACATCGCCACAACATAATGCGAACACAAAACATTTTGCGGTCGTAAAAAAATGGGTAAAAAACGGTATGGGGTTTACTCATAAGTGAAGACCGTACGGTGACCGTTGGTTTGCTTCAATCCACTTCATTTATAATCAGTTTTCTCATTGGCAATCATACATCTTATCCTTTTATATTGCAATGGCAATAACTTGTATGGAGTCAAATAACAATATGGTACATGTCAACTTAATAGTAGACCCTGATCTTGCTATAGTCTATCTACCAGATTACACCAAAATATGCGTCTTTCAAGGGCAATAACTCATATACAAGGTGAACTGGATTTTTGTCATTGAAATGCTGATTTTTTTTTAGGTTGGCTAAGTTTCTGCATTAAAGTCACAATAATTGGTAAACAATCGTCTTTCAGGGGAGAACCAAGTGCACACGTTAAATGTGTCAGAATTATGAACATTCTTCCTTTGGCAGGTATTGTTTAAAATTTTGAGTGGTTCTGACTATTTGCATTTTAAGACAAATCCAGTAGGTTAGTCAGCTCCAGCACTGTATTTAATAAGACCAGTTTAAAACTAAATAAACTAAGGATGACTGGCCAAGTTTGGTTGCAACTGACCAGTAAGTGTCAGACTTGCGTATAAGATGACATATAAACTTCAAAGTTCTGGCAATAGTTTCTTCGGGTCAGGCCAAATAAAATGGGTAGGGTTTATAACTCTGAAATTAGTTTAAACCCTGCTATATATTCATGTGACAGTCTCAAGTTGGGAATTTCATCAGTGGTAGCTTTTGTCTCGTGTATATATTTTTTTTAATCAAGTCACATGTCATTTACTTAGTGTAGATGGATTGCTAATCATTGACATTACAAAGAATCATTTAACCAAATACTTTCTATTTTGTGGATCATCTTACTCAACTTAATTTCTGATCAGTAGACAGTACAGCATGAAAATGGGATTCAAATCAAGAGATAGTTAACATAACAATGTCCCTTTCGCTTCCTGAACATAACTATGCAAATTGTCAGTCATCAGACCATGACTGAAGGGTCAAATAATCTTCATGGAAGAAAAAAAGAACTGAGTTCTAATGTCCCCCACGTTGCACATAATTTATCTATTCAAAGTACAAGGGCAGTAAATAAATAAATGTGGAATGTGTCCATGGGACACAGATGATGCCCCAAGCTTGCATATAACGTTATAAAGTGACATAACTCAAGAACGGCATAAGACGCTACCCAAATTTAATACTTGATCTGAGTTTTGTGGTAATAAGAATTGTGTATAAGTTTCATAACATTTGGTTGAGGCAAACGAGAAGGAAACGAAAAATTCAGCAATATTTCCATTTGTAAAGGAGCATAACTCTAGAACGGTAAAAGTGACGCAAACTTAAGTTAGAGAACGGAAACCAATTTCGGGACGCAGAGGGACAACAGTAAAACTTAATGCCCCCTACGCTACGACGGGGGCATACAAATACACCTTTTTTGTTCTTTAAATTGTTCATAAATATCTTGGAGAAATAAATGCTTCAGAGCAAATTCAATGTGATTTCCGATCATTGAGATGGGAGCCATCTCTGTGGGCCCCGCTGTAAATAACGCGTATTAAAAAATGTGTATCTTTACCATAGGACATGGGGTTGTCAACTGAAACCAAAGTTTTAGACCTTGACCTTTGACCTAGGAAGTTGTACATACATTATGACACACCCTCTGGTGTTGGTTAATATACATGTCAAGTATAAAGTTTGAAATCATAACGGTTCTCTAGATATAGAGCGGACACAATCTGTTACGGACGGACGGAAAGACTGATCACTATATGGCGGGGCCCTAATTAATATTATATTAAAGGGGCACAACTCGTTAAAAATACTTGATGAGCACTTCTTTTTGAAAGTGTCAAAGACATTGCTGATATAAACCTGTGATACAAGTTACATAAAATTTTGGCAAGAATTGTACACACGAGAGCGCTAACGATGCAACTTTCCATATAAATAATATTTCCAAGGGGCATTACTCCTTAAATAAACTGCTGCGCCGAGCGCAGCTTGACACGACCACAGAGGTCCAACCCTGCACCGTTGGGGCAAAAATGGACACAATATTCAAGCTTGATACAGGTCTGAATTTGGATTGTAATTAAATATTTGACACATTATAGGTTTCTGACACAGAATAAATGTAGTCAAAGAACTTAAAATTGGTTTTATGATTTGAATTTATATTCAATTGAAGATTTCTTGCTTTTGTGCAATACACTGTGCTGTTGCGCAATACTTAGTAAATCTGTTTTCAGACTATATACAAAGAATTAGCAATTGTGACCCCCAATTTTTTTTGGGAAAATTTAAATTGACAATTTCTTAAATCTTGAAGGAATAAATGTGAATAGTGTCCACATGTGGCACTGATGATGCCCCCGCTTGCATATCATATAGTTATAAAGGGACATAACTGAAGAACGGTTAAAGTGACGCTACCCAAATTTGAACTTGATCTGAGTTTTGTGGTAATAAGCAGTGTGTGTACGTCTCATAACATTTGGTTGAGGATAACTTAAGTAGAGAACAGAAACTTAAAATTCAGCAATTTTTCTATTTGTAAACACGCATAACTCTAGAACGGTTGTGTATAAGTTTAATAATATTTGGTTGAGACAAACTAAAGTTAGAGAACGGAAACGAAAAATTCAGCAATTTTTATGTTTATAAAGGGACATAACTCAAGAATAGTAAAAGTGTCGCCACCAAATTTCGTACTTTAATTTCTGTATTATGTAGTAATAAGCATTGTGTATAAGTTTCATAACATTTGGTTGAGGCAAACTAAAGTTAGAAAACAGAAACAAAAAAATTGTACTTGATCTTAGTTTTGTGGTAATGAATATTGTGTATAAGTTTCATAATGTTTGGTTGGGGCAAACTTAAGTTACAGAATGGAAACTAAAACTTTTGCAATCTTTCGATTTATAAATGGACATAACTCAATAATGGTTAAAGTGACACTACCCAAATTCAACTTGATCTGTGTTTTATCAGTGGAAGTCAAAATTATCATTGCATTGTATAAAGCATTGATTGTAGTTGATTCAACTATAATCTTGGACAAAGGAAGATAACTCCAATTTTAATAAACAGCTGCGCCATGAGCGCATGATACGCCCGTCGTCTTGTGTGTGAATTTTTATGCAATAATCATAAATAGTTTCTGACATACGGCGCGACATGCGAACCCCCCTCCCCCCCCCCTTTTTTTTTTACAAAAAACTCAATATCTCTAAAATAAAATCTTGAATCAAAACCAAAAAGTATAAAGATCTTTAGATTAATATAACTAAGTGTGTAAAATTTTAAGCCATAATCATAAATCGTTTTTGAGATACGACGCGACATGTGAAAAACCCCTCCCCCTTTTTTTTACAAAATACTCAATAACTCAAAAATAAAATTTTGAATCATCACCAAAAAGTATACAGATCTTAAGATTAATATAACTAAGAAGTGTGTAAAGTTTTAAGCAATAATCATAAATTGTTTTTGAGATACGGCGCGACATGTGAAAAAGAACACACACCTGTTTTAGTTACCAAGTCCCGTAACTCAAAAAGTTTTAATCTGATTTTCACCAAAAAGTATACAGATCGTTTGACCATCATAAGAAACAAATATGAATAAGTCGTTCTCAAGTTACGGTGCGACATGTTTACGCCGGACAGACAGACATTTGTATACCATAAAACGTCCCGTCAAAATTTTGACGGGTGAATAAAAATTACTTGATATTTAAAAGAAAATAAAAATTTTGCAATTTTTCCATTTATAAAGGGGCATAACTCTAGAACGGTTAAAGTGACGCCACCAAAATTCAAACTTGATCTTTGTTTTGTGGTAATAAGCATTGTGTATTAGTTTCATAATATTTGGTTGAGGCAAACTTAAGTTAGAGAACGGAAACTAAAACTAAAAATTTTGAAATTTTTCCATTTATAAAGGGGCATAACTCTAGAACGGTTAAAATGACGCCACCAAAATTCAAACTTGATCTTAGTTTTGAGGTAATAAGCATTGTGTATAAGTTTCATAGCATTTGGTTGAGGCAAACTTCAGTTAGAGAACGGAAACTAAAAATTTTGCAATTTTTCCATTTATAAAGGGGGCATAACTCTAGAACAGTTAAAGTGACGCCACCAAAATTCAATTCGATCTGTGTTCTGTGGTAATAAGCATTGTGTATAAGTTTCATAACATTTGGTTGAGGCAAACTAAAGTTAGAGAACGGAAACCAACTTTGGGACGTACGGACGAACAAGGGTAAAACTTTATGCCCTCTCCGCTACGGCGGGGGCATAAAAAAATTTAAGAGACATCAATACACTTAAACACAAGTTATTGTCTGAAAACTAGAAAAATGCTTGTTTTATACCCTTTTTGGCCCCTAATTCCTGAACGGTTTGGGCAATTACCCCCAAATTGAATCCCAACCTTCAACTTGTGGTATTGAACCTTGTGGTACAATTTTAGAGCAATCAAAATACTTATACACAAGTTATTGTCCTGAAACTAGAAAAATGCTTGTTTTGGGACCTAATTCCTAAACGGTTCGGACCATCACCTTCCTTTTGTGATATTGAACCTTTTGGTCAAATTTCATAGAGATCCATACACTTAAACTTAAGTTATTGTCCGGAAACCAAATGTCTTCGGACGACGACATGATAGCAATACACGACCCCAAAAATTTTTTGCGGTCGTATAAAAATAATTGATCAGCACCGAGTTTTGAAATCGTTCAAGACATCGCTAATAAAAACCTACAATAAAAGTTTCATAAAAATCTGGCAAGAATTGTACACGAGAGCGCTAACGGTGCAATTTTCCATATCATTAATGTTTCCAAGGGGCAGAACTCTCTCAATAAAATGCTCCGCTGGGCGCAGCTTGATACGACCGCAGAGGTCGAACCTTGAACAGTTGGGGCAAGTATGGACAAAACATTCAAGCTTGATACAGCACTGAATTAAATATTTGACACAGCATAGGTTTCTGACACAGAATGAATGTGGTCTAAGAACTTAAAATTTTAATTTACCTATTCAAACCATATCATTATTATTTGCTTTTATATATAAATCAGAAATAACCAACTTAAAATGGAAAATTTTAAAGAAAATAAAATGCTCCGCTGGGGCGCAGCTTGATACGACCGCAGAGGTCGAACCCTGAACAGTTGGGGCAAGTATGGACACAACATTCAAGCTTCATTCAGCACTGAATTTGGATTGTAATTAAATATTTGACACAGCATAGGTTTCTGCCACAGAATGAAAGTGGTCTAAGAACTTAAAATTTTTTAATTTACCTATTCAAACCATATCATTATTATTTGCTTTTATATATAAATCAGAAATAACCAATTTAAAATGGAAAATTTTAAAGAAAAAAAAAGGAAAAAAAAAATCCCCCCCCAAAAACTTTTTGAACCCCCTTATGATCCATCACCCCCAAACTCAATCCCAGCCTTCCCTTTATGGTATGGTACCTTGCAGTACAATTTCAGAGAGATCCATACACTTGAACACAAGTTTTAGTCTGGAAACAAGAAAATGCTTGTTTTTTGGCCCCAAATTCCTAAACGTTTAGGGCAATTACCCCCAAACTCAAACCCAGCTTTCCCTTTGTGATATGGAACCTTGCAGTACAATTTCATAAAGATCCATACACTTACACACAAGTTATTGTCCTGGAACTAGAAAAATGCTTGTCTATTTGCCCTTTTATGGCCCCTAATTACTAAAATTTTGAGGGAATTACCCCAAAAATCAATCCCAGCCTTCCCTTTGTGGTATGGTACCTTGCAGTACAATTTCAGAGAGATCCAAACACTTGAATACAAGTTGTTGGCTGGAAACTAGAAAAATGCTTATTTTTGGCCCCTTATTCCTTATCTTTTTGGGCAATTACCCTCAAACTCAATTCCAGCTTTCCCTTTGTGATATGGAACCTTGTAGTACAATTTCATAAAGATCCATACACTTACACACAAGTTATTGTCATGAAACTAGAAAAATGCTTGTTTTTTGCCCCTTTTTGGCCCCTAATTCCTAAAATTTTGAGGCAATTATCCCCAAAATCAATTCCAGCATTCCCTTTGTGATATGGAACCTTGTGATACAATGTCAGAGAGATCCATAGACTTACACACAAGTTATTGTCATGAAACTAGAAAAATGCTTGTTTTATTGCCCCTTTTTGGCCCCTAATTCCTAGAATTTTGAGGCAATTATCCCCAAAATCAATCCCAGCATTCCCTTTGTGATATGGAACCTTGTGGTACAATGTCAGAGAGATCCATACACTTACACACAAGTTATGTCTGGAAGTTACAAAAATGCTTATTTTTGGCCCCTAATTCCTGAACTGTTGGTACCATAACCCCCAAAATCAATCCCCACCTTCCTTTTGTGGTATTGAACATTATGGTAAAATTTCATTGAGATCCATTCACTTAAACTAAAGTTAAGAGTGCGAAAACTAATGTGTCTTCGGACGACGACGACGACACCAACGTCCTACCAATATACCACAAAAATTTTTTTGCGGTCGTATAAAAAAGGAAGAAAAATCCCTCCCCCAAATTTTTTGAACCCCCTTATGATTCATCACCCCCAAACTCAATCCCAACCTTCCCTTTGTGGTATGGTACCTTGCAGTACAATTTCAGAGAGATCCATACACTTGAACACAAGTTATTGTCTGTAAACTAGAATAAAATGCTCCGCAGGGCGCAGCTTGATACGACCGCAGAGGTCGAACCCTGAACAGTTGGGGCAAGTATGGACACAACATTCAAGCTTGATTCAGCTTTGCATTTGGATTGTGATTATATATTTGACACAGCATAGGTTTCTGACACAGAATGAATGTGGTCTAAGAACTTAAAAATTTTAAATTGGACATTTACCTATTATGGCCCAATATCCAAAATCTTAATACATGGTTAGATTCAGCATATCAAAGAACCCCAAGAATTCAATTTTTGATGAAATCAAACAAAGTTTAATTTCGGACCCTTTTGACCTCAATGTGGACAAAGTTAATAACGGGGCCCAAAAATCTAAATACATGGTTAGATTCAGCATATCAAAGAACCCCATATATTCAATTATTGTTGAAATCAAACAAAGTTTAATTTTGGACCCCGATTTGGACCAACTTGAAAACTGGGCCCATAATCAAAAATGTAAATACATGTTTAGATTCAGCATATCAAAGAACCCTAAGAATTCAATTTTTGTTAAAATCAAACTAAGTTTAATTTTGGACCCTTTGGACCTTAATGTAGACCAATTTGAAAACGGAACCAAAAATTAAGAATCTAAATACATGGTTAGATTCGGCATATCAAAGAACCCCAATAATTCAATTTTTGATGAAATCAAACAAAGTTTAATTTTGGACCCTTTGGACCTCAATGTGGACCAATTTAAAAACGGGGCCAAAAATCTAAATACACGGTTAGATTCAGCATATTAAAGAATTCCAAGAATTCAAGAATAAAACCCCATTGAAATTGGTCAAGAAATAAGCAATTTATACGAAGTATCTTCTTTTGCACAATACTGTGCAATTAAATATTTCTTGCTATTGCGCAATACTGTACAATTGACAATTTCTTGCTATTGCGCAATATTGTGCTATTGGATATTTCTTGCTATTGCGCAATACTGTGCAATTGAAGATTTCTTGCTATTGCGCAATACTGTGCAATTGAAGATTTCTTGCTATTGTGCAATACTGCGCAATTGAAAATTTCTTGCTATTGCACAATACTTATTATATAATAATTTACACATCCTGTTTGGTTTGTATCTCCTACCATATCATTATTATTTGCTTTTAAATATAAATCAGAAATAACCAACTTAAATGGAAAATTTTAAAAGAAAAAAAAAAAGGAAAACCCCACCCCACCCCAAATTTTTTGAACCCCTTATGATTCATCACCCCTAAACTCAATCCCAGCCTTCCCTTTGTGGAATGGTACCTTGCAGTACAATTTCAGAGAGATCCATACACTTGAACACAAAGTTATTGTCTGGAAACTAGAAAAATGTGTTTTTTGGCCCCTTTTTTGGCCCAAATTCCTAACGTTTAGGGCAATTACCCCCAAACTCAAACCCAGCTTTCCCTTTGTGATATGGAACCTTGCAGTACAATTTCAGAAAGATCCATACACTTACACACAAGTTATTGTCCTGGAACTAGAAAAATGCTTGTTTTTTGCCCCTTTTTGGCCCCTAATTCCTAAAATATTGAGGCAATTACCCCCATCATCAATCCCAGCCTTCCTTTTGTGGTATGGTACCTTGCAGTACAATTTCAGAGAGATCCATACACTTGAACACAAGTTATTGTCTGGAAACTAGAAAAATGCTTATTTATGGCCCCTTTTTGGCCCCCAATTCCTAAACGTTTCGGCAATTACCCCCAAACTCAATGCCAGCTTCCCCTTTGTGATATGGAACCTTGTAGTACAATTTCATAAAGATCCATACACTTACACACAAGTAATTGTCATGAAACTAGAAAAATGCTTGAATTGCCCCTTTTTTGGCCCCTAATTCCTAGAATTTTGAGGCAATTATCCCCAAAATCAATCCCAGCATTCCTTTTGTGATATGGAACCTTGTGGTACAATGTCAGAGAGATCCATACACTAACACACAAGTTATGTCTGGAAGTTACAAAAATGCTTATTTTTGGCCCCAAATTCCTTTACTGTTGGTACCATAACCTCCAATATCAATCCCAACCTTCCTTTTGTGGTATTGAACCTTGTGGTAAAATTTCATAGAGATCCATTCACTTATACTAAAGGTAGAGTGCGAAAACCAATGTGTCTTCGGACGACGACGACGACGACGCCAACGTCATACCAATATACGACCACAAAAAATTTTTTGCGGTCGTATAAAAATGAGTTTTTTGGGCCCCAAATTCCTAAACGTTTAGGGCAATTTCCCCCAAACTCAAACCCAGCTTTCCCTTTATGATATGGAACCTTGTAGTACAATTTCAGAAAGATCCATACACTTACACACAAGGTATTATCATGAAACTAGAAAAATGCTTGATTTTTGCCCCCCCAATTCCTAAAATTTTCGAGACAATTACCCCCAAAATCAATCCGAGCATTCCCTTTGTGATATGGAACCTTGTGGTACAATGTCAGAGAGATCCATACACTAACACACAAGCTATGTCTGAAGTTACAAAAATGCTTATTTTTGGCCCCTTATTCCTTAACTGTTGGTACCATAACCCCCAAAATCAATCCCAACCTTCCTTTTGTGGTATTGAACCTTGTGGTAAAATTGCATAGAGATCCATTTACTTAAACTAAAGTTAGAGTGCGAAAACCAATGTGTCTTTGGATGACTACGACGACGCCAACGTCATACCAATATACGACCGCAAAATATTTTTGCGGTTTTTATAGTTCTGATTTTCGAACTTGTCCAAGACATTGCCGATATAAACCTATGATATAAGTTTTACAAAAATCAGCCAAGAATTGTACATGTGAGAGCGTAACAAGACCAGTATTTCTATGTCCCCCCGCAACGTGTTGCGCGGTGGACAATAAGATATGCCAACGCCAGCATAACTGCATCAAAATAGCAATGATCTACCATTAGATGTTCCTCTAAAACTAATCAAACTAATATTTTTTTGTGGGCAACAGCATAAATACATCATGCTTTCACAACTTTGTCATGGTAAGGCAAAACACAGGAATTTGGAAAAGCCTCATTACCTCTACTTTCAGTGGACAAGTAGTATATATTCTCCTGGTCACATTTGAGACAATGAAGTTAAGCATGCAAAATTATATCCAACTTTCACATTCACCGACTGTAAGCATCATAGGATTTTCTATGTAATATACGTTACAAAAGGTACTTTCATAACTTTAAATCAAACCAAATAGTAACCCTTTATTGGCAAAAATGTTTTGGGAGGCTAATTTTTAAATTGCAATCAATGACAATTAGGTTTAGTGTAGTTAACTTTATTGATCAATTGCACAAAAATTTCTTTCCTGTAAGTGTTCCATTTAAAAGGTAAAATGTTTGTTCAGTTTAATTTCCACCACGTAGACGCAATACCAGATGTAGTGTGGATTCCTTTTGAATGTTGTAGTCGGACAGGGTCCTTCCATCTTCAAGTTGTTTTCCTGCGAAGATTAATCTCTGCTGATCTGGTGGAATACCTTCTTTGTCTTGAATCTTAGCTTTGACATTCTCAATAGTATCTGATGGTTCAACCTCTAGTGTTATAGTTTTGCCAGTTAGTGTTTTGACAAAGATCTGCATACCTCCTCGAAGACGGAGTACAAGATGGAGTGTTGACTCCTTTTGAATGTTGTAGTCAGACAGGGTCCTTCCATCTTCAAGTTGTTTTCCTGCGAAGATTAATCTCTGCTGATCTGGTGGAATACCTTCTTTGTCTTGAATCTTGGCTTTGACATTCTCAATAGTATCTGATGGTTCAACCTCTAGTGTTATAGTTTTGCCAGTTAGTGTTTTGACAAAGATCTGCATACCTCCTCTCAGTCGGAGTACAAGATGGAGTGTTGACTCCTTTTGAATGTTGTAGTCGGACAGGGTCCTTCCATCTTCAAGTTGTTTTCCTGCGAAGATTAATCTCTGCTGATCTGGTGGAATACCTTCTTTGTCTTGAATCTTAGCTTTGACATTCTCAATAGTATCTGATGGTTCAACCTCTAGTGTTATAGTTTTGCCAGTTAGTGTTTTGACAAAGATCTGCATACCTCCTCGAAGACGGAGTACAAGATGGAGTGTTGACTCCTTTTGAATGTTGTAGTCAGACAGGGTCCTTCCATCTTCAAGTTGTTTTCCTGCGAAGATTAATCTCTGCTGATCTGGTGGAATACCTTCTTTGTCTTGAATCTTGGCTTTGACATTCTCAATAGTATCTGATGGTTCAACCTCTAGTGTTATAGTTTTGCCAGTTAGTGTTTTGACAAAGATCTGCATACCTCCTCTCAGTCGGAGTACAAGATGGAGTGTTGACTCCTTTTGAATGTTGTAGTCGGACAGGGTCCTTCCATCTTCAAGTTGTTTTCCTGCGAAGATTAATCTCTGCTGATCTGGTGGAATACCTTCTTTGTCTTGAATCTTAGCTTTGACATTCTCAATAGTATCTGATGGTTCAACCTCTAGTGTTATAGTTTTGCCAGTTAGTGTTTTGACAAAGATCTGCATACCTCCTCGAAGACGGAGTACAAGATGGAGTGTTGACTCCTTTTGAATGTTGTAGTCGGATAGGGTCCTTCCATCTTCAAGTTGTTTTCCTGCGAAGATTAATCTCTGCTGATCTGGTGGAATACCTTCTTTGTCTTGAATCTTGGCTTTGACATTCTCAATAGTATCTGATGGTTCAACCTCTAGTGTTATAGTTTTGCCAGTTAGTGTTTTGACAAAGATCTGCATACCTCCTCGAAGACGGAGTACAAGATGGAGTGTTGACTCCTTTTGAATGTTGTAGTCGGACAGGGTCCTTCCATCTTCAAGTTGTTTTCCTGCGAAGATTAATCTCTGCTGATCTGGTGGAATACCTTCTTTGTCTTGAATCTTAGCTTTGACATTCTCAATAGTATCTGATGGTTCAACCTCTAGTGTTATAGTTTTGCCAGTTAGTGTTTTGACAAAGATCTGCATACCTCCTCTTAGACGGAGTACAAGATGGAGTGTTGACTCCTTTTGAATGTTGTAGTCGGACAGGGTCCTTCCATCTTCAAGTTGTTTTCCTGCGAAGATTAATCTCTGCTGATCTGGTGGAATACCTTCTTTGTCTTGAATCTTAGCTTTGACATTCTCAATGGTATCTGAAGGTTCAACCTCTAGTGTTATAGTTTTGCCAGTTAGTGTTTTTACAAAGATCTGCATACCTCCTCTCAGACGGAGTACAAGATGGAGTGTAGATTCCTTCTGAATGTTGTAGTCAGATAGGGTCCTTCCATCTTCAAGTTGTTTTCCTGCGAAGATTAATCTCTGCTGATCTGGTGGAATACCTTCTTTGTCTTGGATCTTAGCTTTGACATTCTCAATAGTATCTGATGGTTCAACCTCTAGAGTGATCGTTTTGCCAGTAAGTGTTTTTACGAAGATCTGCATTGTCTGAAAATTAAAAATTAAATGATTAAATAGAATGTCAATTGATAAAGCATCATAAAGGAATAATTTTCTAAAGACTAAGTAACCTTTTTAATGGTCAGAACTATTGTTTTTTACAGTAGAAAGCTTGGATTAAGTGGTTTTTTTTCTTGAATACCAACTACCGTACACACAATAAATGTACAATGTTTAAATTTTGTATTTTTTCAAAACAGTTTTGTGTTTCTGTGTTGTGTGATGATTCACTGTTGTATTTATTTATAATCATCAAAATATCGCAACTATAGGACCAAAATAAAACAGAAATTCATGCATTAGTATGCCTAGCATGCCCCTACTTGAAGTTGGATTCAGGACGTTTCTTAAAACAAGAAGTATGCGTAAAGATCAGAAAAGCTCTCAAATATAACAACAACTCACTGCCGAGCTGCTGATTGCATATAAAGAGATAAAAGAAAATGTGGTAAAACATTCTATTAATAAACAGCTGCGCCATGAGCACATGAATTCAACAAAGTTTAAGGAAAACTGCTCAAAGCATTTTTGAGTTATTTTGCGAAAACTGGAAAATCCCCCTTTTTGAAATGAATAAAACCCCACAACTCAAAAACATAAAATCTAAAATTTATAAAACTCGAAAAGGAGCTCATGTCAATATATATAAACAATTCACCTAAGTTTGTTGCAAATTGGTTAAAGTGTTTTTAAGTTATTGTCCGAAAGCGTTTTTGAGTTCATGTCTGACATGTTGACAACGGACAGACAGACAACGGTATACCATAATACATTCTGTAAACCGGCCTTTAATAATGAATGGGAGAATATTTTGACATAATTGTAAGCTAATTAAACATATTGAAAAATTTAAAGTATTGAACAACAGATTGCAAGGGTCTGCAAGATCAGCAAATCCTGTCATTTGTATTGACTGACTTCAGGTCAACTGGTGCAACTCAGTCATACAAAACAACTCTAAATTGGTGTGTTACTGTTAGTGAGGTATAAAATGCTTCAGTTTAGTGTTTTCAGTTGTACCCTTTTGTAGTGAATAAAACTACAATAGAAAATTCATACATGTAGGTCAAACTGACAAAAAAACAAAGGCCAAAATAAAAAAAATATACTTGTATTAAGGGGTTTTTTTTGCCTTAAAGTACCTACCCCGAGTTATGATGGGCATTTCTTATGGTGAACCTTTCTAAAATTGAGGTTTTAAATAATATAAATTGCCAAAAAAAGTCATAAATGATATTAAATCCACATTTTTCTTGTTGAAACCAAAAATATGTACGCTACAGGACAAGAGGTTCAAAGGAAGTGTACATATCTTTTGATTTGTGTTACAATAATGCTTCCTTCTTGAAGTTTAACAGGAAATCCAGAAAATCAATATCTGTTTCCCGTAGTATTAAAAAGGTTACAAGCCCCTTATTAAATTAAAAACCCGGAGAAAAACTGTTTCTAACAAGCAATTCGACTTCGACATGCAAATCATTGAAAGTATAGTTTATGTAGTCCATTGTACTTCTGCGATACCACCATCGCGCTTCAACGCCTTCAGTGACAAACCATCGCGGTTCAGAGTCCAACATATATTCTCATTTTTTCTAAATAAAAATGGATGGTTCAAGATTGAATGTAGGACAAAAAGTCACGGACGAAAAGTCACAGGACAAAAAGTCACAATTCAGTTTTGAGATTATTTTTCTCTGAACAAGAAAACACTAATTTAAAAATAAATTTTTGATTTTTTCTTGAACTAATATGAAGCAACTTTGTAATTAAAATGTATTCAATAAATATCAATGATGACCAAATAATTGTTATGATAACAAAATGTCAAAGTGGTTTGGCACTTAAATGGCTTCATGGTGCCAAGAAATATATCATTTGCATGATTAAAATTTAATCATTTTTCACTTATCAAGGCTTATGAACAATTTCCTAAACTTAAAAATGAATAAATGTAAAAAAAGAAATTATTTGAAGATCTGTCTCTTATATATTCAAACAATTGTCAACAAATTATTTGTGACTTTTTGTCCTATCCAATTTGTGACTTTATGTCCTGTGACTTTCTGTCCGTTTGCCTTCAAGTCAACAGGTAAACAACATGATTGACGTCGAAGAAACCTGGCATAGTCTAGTTCGTTCAAATGAGATGAATTTGTAAAGTGTGACAGTATCCATGCGAAATTAATGGATTTGATTCTGTTTGAAGAGAATATCGAATAGAAATATATAAAAAAAAAATATTTTCAATATGGCGACTGAGAGTGAATAATAAGTTATAACCCCACGTAATGTCTAAATCCAGAAAACAGACAGAAATAAGAATGGTATTGCCATACGTATTAACTATCTTTTGTCAAAAAATTAAAAATATTGTATTACACTTACCAATCCTTTTACGTTATAGTTTTCTTTAGTAGTGACTGTTTTCTCTTTGTCGTTAGTTGCGTCTATGCAGGAAGATGGCGGGTTTCAGTATTTATACAGGTCATGTGACTATTTTTATCCTTTGTGATTGGAAAGTTCTAGACATTACGTCATAATTATTACTAAAGTTAGACTTCTTGCAATATGATCCAATATGTTCTATTTTTAAACCTAATCTGATAATTTTTAAAATTAACATTTCGTTTCAGTTTTTGTGGTAATTATTTTTGATTTTTTACATCTTTTTAGGATGTCGATCATCTTGTCTTCTTTGAACACTCCTGAAGAAATGATGGAAAAAATCTCAGGACAAAATAGAGGAGTTACAACTTACTGGATCCTTACTACGGGTGCATCGTGCTGAAGAATGCGTGCAAAAAAAAATAGAAGACTTTTAAATGAGTGCACTACTCAGGGTCCGTGTAACACTTATCAATTCAAAATTTCAAAAAGTTTTGAAATTTTAGATTTTTGGAATTTTGATCAAAGTTTTAAAATATCAAAATTCCAAATTTTTTAAAAATTTTGAAATTTTGAAATTTTCACCAAATATTTAAAATTTTAAAATTCTAAATATCGTTTTTAAATTTGATAGTTTAGATATTTGATCAAACTTTAAAAGTACTAAACTTAACGTGCAGTTTTGATTATTTCGCTTTTTGAAAGTTTGATTTTTTCAATTTTTGATTAACATATCAAAAATAGAAAAGGGGCGAAAAGAGGGGTACCTGTAAACACGGCTCTGATTATGATCATTCTTAGTTGGGAATAAAAAAACACAAAGTATATCAAATCAGTTTTGATTACAAACTAAATAATTAAAAGGAGAATTCGGATTTTTATAAATCATATTAGACATCACAGTATCCTGAAATTTTTAATGTTGTGCATCTATTAAAAAAAAATTTAAACCTATTTAAACCGGCATCAAACAAGTTGATTTACTTTTAAAAAAAAATCTCTAATATTTGGTGTCCCCAGCGCCCAACATTTGGGAGTAACAGTGAAAACTGACCAACTCGCAGTAAGCCAAATAGTATTATTCGACTTTTGAGCGTTCCTGATGAAGGTAGATAAAAAAAAAAAAGCGCTTCGGTCGCATGCAATTTTTAACGTTTTGTTTTCATTTTTTATCGATTGCATGACGATAATATATTGCCTTTTATGATTGATTTCAGTTCCAATAGATATAAAAAGATGTGGTATGATTGCCAATGAGACAATTAACTCTCCATCCAAGTTACAATTTATAAAAGTAAACCATTATAGGTCAATGTATGGTCTTCAACATGGAGCCTTGGCTCACACCGAACAGCAAGCTTTAAAGGGCCCATTAAAATTACTAGTGTTAAACCATTCAAACGGGAAAAACAACTGTCTAATCTATATAAAAAACGAGAAACGAGAAAAACTTATCTGAAACAAAAGTGTAACATCACAACACAAGTATTGATACAGAAGGAATACTGAATTTATGGTGTCGCAATTAACGTTGTGATAGGCGTGCTTCAGCTAGCCCCTAGACAAAAATGTGTACTAGTTCAGTGATAATGGACGTCATACTAAACTCCGAAATATAACAATGAACTTAAATAATACAAGACTAAAAAGGCCAGAGGCCCATGAATTGGGACAGGCGCACAAATGGGCGGGGTTAAACATATTTTGTGAGATCTCAACCCTCCCTTATAACTCTAGTTAATGTAGAAAAAACAAACACACAGCAATACGCACAGTAAAACGCACTTTACAAGAAGTCTGAGTCCTACGTCAGAATAGGAAACAAAAGAAACTAATCAAAATGACAATGATATATAAATTAACAAAGGACTACTAGCAGTTACTGACATGCCAGCTCCAGACCTCAATTAAACTAATTGAAAGATTATGTCTTCATCATATGAATATCAAGCACAATCCCTTCCTGTTGTATTTATTGCTAATTTGTTATTGTCCTGAACATGCATGAAATATATGCCACTGGCAACCAACAATCGATCATTTAAAATAGTTCGTTTACATACAAATTACAAAGAAACTTAGGTTTCAACTGCCTCGTGCAAAGTAGCCCTTAGATGGATTTTGATATGGCCAAACACCTTTTCAATTGTTTCGGTTCTTATATTTACTTGACTTTCAAATATTCAGTTTTCAGCGTTCTGTAGGTGAATGCTTTAATTAAAATTCAGCGTTTTTTCGAGAGCAACATTGGTGTATGGCCAAAAATTAAAAATCCATCATGCAGACAGCGTGGCACTCTCTTTACACGCCCCATTCTGACTGGACAGGTACTGTCTTCTTTTACTTTGCTGAAAGTTGATTGTCGTACGATAACTTAAAAATGCACAAATAACAAATACGGAACTATCCCTTTATACAAAAAAAATCTCGTTTCCTTTTATTTGCTATTTAAAAAAAGTGGCGGATTGAGGACCCCTAATCGAGCTACGTATATGATAAATGCATATACTTTTTACAAGCATCAGTCCAAACGTTGTCTACAAAATAACCATTTAACTTCAAAAGTAGGGGTATGGTTGTTTTGTCGAGGTGAGATTTTTTTTTTCGCGCTAAGCGCGAACAATTTTATTGAGTTTTTCAACGTAATTAATCAAATTATTTGGTTCATAAGTTAACACTATATGGCATGGGGAAATCTGGATACAGAATATTTTTTTTTGTCCTCTGCTTGTACAGAATATTTTTTCCCCATCAAATTGGGGATCAGAATATTTTTTAGGAAAAAGACATATCCCCTTTGAAGTTAAATGATCGTTCCCTGACTAGTCCCCACCTTTTCAAATTCATTGATCCGCACCTGAAAAATGTACCATTATTGTGGGAGGTCAAATATAGTGTCACCTTAGTGACAATATTTATATTTCGGATTCCCAAATAGATTACCATTTATCGCTGATATAAACTTTTAAAAATTAATTGCAATTTTCAAAATGCCGACACTTACAAATGGATTGATGAGCGCTTAATGTACAGCGGCAACTATTACATAAGTATGCAGACTGAAAATAATGTTAATAGTATACGTTTATATGATATGAATGTGTTCAGCTTTTACAAAACCAGAACGATGAGTTTGATGTTAACGTTTACTTTATTTGGCCTTTTTAATTTTATTTGACTGTATTGGCCTTTTTAGCTTAATTTGATTCGAGCGTCACTGATACGTCTTTTGTAGACGAACGCGCGTCTGGCGCAAATACAAAATTTACATCCTGGTATCTACCTATGGTGAGTTTATGTAGATACTTTATAACAGTATCCTGGCTCCAAGCTACTAATATTTGGTCTTACTCTTAAATTCAGCGTAAAAAAGATATCAACAACCACCCACATTCGAGGCTAGCAACACGTTCATTGAATTCATTTTTCCTACTGTACCAATACTTAGAACTAAAATCAATGATACAAGGCAACATATGATCGTCATGCAATCGATAAAAAATGAAAATAAAACGTCAAAAATTGCATGCGTCCGAAGCGCTTTTCTGGATCTACCTTTATCAGGAACGCTCAAAGCCGAATATTTGAAGGCCAACAATTTATAAAGAACTGAAATAGTTGATTAAAAGGTTAAAGGTGATCGTTCAAAATCTACAAGCAATGATTTCATCTGCCGACATGATTGCAGAAAGTAAGAAGTCGTAGAGCAAAACAGAAAAATTTGAAATCAAATTTGAGATAACACAACGTGTATTGAGCCATTTTATTGCTTAAAGTTCAGTAGAAAATATATATACATACTCAACCTAACCATACTATTTGACCTACTGCGAGTTGGTCGGTTTTCACTGTTACTCCTAAATGATGGGCGCTTGGTAAACCACATTGTTCTGAATTATTTATCTGAAACGCTATAAAGCTTATGTTAGAGATTTTCAAAACGTAAATCAACTTGTTTGATGCCGGTTTAAATAGGTTTACATTTTTTTTTTCAATAGATGCAAAACCTTAACATTTTCAGGATACTGTTATCTCATGTGATGTCCAATTTGTTTTAAAAAAAAAAACTTCTTCTGTAGATTATCTATTTTGCACTTAAAAATGATTTGCTATATTTCGTGATTTCTTTTCTAAGGTAAGAATCATCATAATCAGAGCCGTGCGTCTTGTTTTAAAATGAATTCTCTTCTTTTGAGAAATATTTATTTTGCTGTCCAATTTTTAACCACTTTCAACTGTCTGCCTCTGGTTTTATTTTATACATTAACTTTTATGTAACAGTAAGTGACTAACTTTTCACTTCATTTTGTTTCGCTTCGTTCCGCTTTTATTTCGTTTCGCAGTTTATAGGTATACTTCGTGCTTTTTATTCCTAACTAAGAATGATCATAATCAGAGCCGTGTTTACATGTACCCCTCTTTTCGCCCCTTTTCTATTTTTGATATCTTAATCAAAAATTGAAAAAATCAAACTTTCAAAAAGCGAAATAATCAAAACTGCACGTTAAGTTTAGTACTTCTAGGTTTATAAGTGGTGGTAAAATTAATGTACCAATTGAGAAGTTTTATGGACCAGATAGTTTACACTTATCAAACCAAGTTGTCAGTGTATTTGTGGCTAGTATTAAGTATTATATGAAGAATATTCTTCAGGTCACTGAAACACTGAAATGAAACAACAGGCGTCAAAACCTGGAAGAGGGCATAAACAAAACAGACATGAGCGGTCATTGGTTTATACATCTATGCTCAAACCAAACTCATAGTGCATATCAGAGAGCAAATGACCAATCACCTATGTCCCCCTTTTTCATGTACCCGTGGGGACCAGGATATAATTATAACCAATGACGTATCCCCTCAAATGAATGACTTTAATAGGCGATACTAAATTTACATGAAGATTTCCTAAACTTTATGACTTTATGATTTTATGATGTTATCTATCATGTTGATAATTTAAGTAAAAAGATTCCTTGAATATTTAGTATTGTGTTGTGGGTTATAAAGACAAAGACAATTATAGATGTTTGAGAGAGTGATTTGGACATTTTGGGTACAAAAAAATCTTACAATTACAAAAGTAAAAAATGTATGAATTGTGTTAGAAGAATTACATTATACTGATTATATATATATTGTACATGTATTGTATTGTTATGAAAATTTGAAGTACTTTATTGTCATGACAATTTATTTAATAAATATATGTAAAATTAGTTTTGAAATTTAGTGAAAACTATTTCTTTTACATTTTCATCAGAAATGTTGAAGTCTATTACTCATGAAAATAAGAACCAAGTGATGGTAAGGAGTAAAACAACTACAAGATCACCCCTTTTTTTATTGTAATTATTATTAATTACTTTGTATAGAAACTTGATTAGCCGAAGTTTCTAAATTTAGATTATCTCCTTTATACCATGCATACCAGAGATTGGCGTGTTGTCGTTATATTATAATGCAAGTGTATTTACAAAAAAAAAGTTATATATGTCACAGGTTCTGTTCCATTTTGCTTTGTTTATTATTGCTTCAAATGTGTTTAGGAAAAGCAAAAAAATCGCGATTACACATTGGTTGTTGGAATATAAATGGTCATAAAAACAAGGGCTTTGACAAATAATGTGACCCAAGATTTGTAAATGAAATATGTAACAAAGATATTGTTTGTTTAATTGAAACTCATTGTTCTCTAGAAGAATCCTTTTCACTAGATGGTTTTATACCAGTTCATCTTACTAGACCTAAATCTAAAGGCACTCAGTATAAACGTATAGGAGGAATCTCTGTTTTTGTTAAATCAGAATTACGACCAGGTGTACAATTTTTGAAACATGTAAATAATGATACCATATCACAGGCACTTGTCTCAGAAAAAAAATTCCTATATACCTTAATATAACACAAGGTACTTAACTCGCATTTTTGAAAAATGTCACCCGGTCGCGAAATTCCGTTATATTTCGATTTGTCAACCCAGCTAAAACTTGTTATGACGTAAATCTACATTGATTTATCTGTGTTATATTAAGGTATGTAGGGATTTTTTTTCTGAGACAAGTGCCTGTGTACCATATGGCTGCAATTTTGCAGAAACGTTTTTGGAATGACAGATGATATTTTTCTTTGTTATATCTGTAATCCTCCAGAAAACTCTTCATATAGAATAGAATAGAATATTTTTATTTCCCAAATTACAGGGCCCATAAAGGGCATAAAATCAGATACAATTGATTTACATAATTGGAAACAACAACAATAATAGTCACTTGTAAATATATATTTAGTATATTAGCATTGGTCAGAATCAGAGCCAAAAACCACATATATATTGTGAATAAAACAATAAAATTACATTATATGCATTCATTCTCAAATCATTTACTTGACTTAGTGTCAATATTCATACCTGATCTCCTTAATTCAAAACAGTCACAAATATAACAGCCCAGTTTTTCTATAAAAGTTACATTTTCTTGGGTCAAGAGCCATAAAAATTTAGAAGATTTATTTAAATTTTTAAAATTATAACAATTGTTAGAAATGTATTGAAAAAAATCTTCCCTTTGAATATCATAAAGAGGGCACTCTAACAAAAAATGAAGCTCATCTTCAACTTTACCAAGTGAGCAATTTGAACAAAGACGCTCAGATCTGTCTCAATTTTTAAAGAGTGAGCGCTTATTCTTAATTTACAAATTGACTGTCTTTTTTTTAAATCCTGTAGTTCTAAATATTTTTCTTTTTTTAAACAATTTTTTATAGAAAAATAAGTACCAAGCTTCCCTTTTTCAGAGTTAATTGTCTGATACTTCAGTCTATTCCAAAATGTTATAAATAACTTTCACATAGTTTATTTTTAACATACTGACATAAAGAACCAATTGATTGTTCAAAATTTGGAAATACAATATCTCTCTGAATATAATCTATACTAGAGTACCATGTATTTACATTAGAAATATGTAATTGTTTACAACACATAAATGCATCAAATAATAATCCTTCTTTCAAACCTTCCAGTCTATGACAATATTTTAACATTGATAAAATTATAGTAAAAATAAATAGGAAATCTACCAAGCTCTGACATCACAGCTATGTTACTGGACTTTCTGTTTACAGAATACAAAATCCCTACAAGAAGATATTTTTGACCTTATAGAGAAAGATATTTCCAACTACTCAGATTCCGGAAAATTTTTATTAGCAGGGGATCTAAATGCCAGATCTTGGGTAACTTTCTTGTACGTTACAGTATGGATGAGGTTTTGTCCACACGTGGTAAAAGTTTAAATGAGATTTGTATGCAATCTGGATTGAGAATATTAAACGATCGTTCCCCAGGCGACTTTACTGGCGACTTGCTACACACCAAATGGTAGCAGTGTTGTTGACTATTTTATATCCTCTGAGAATTTAATGGAAAATATCTTATTTTTTAAAGTACATAATTTTTTGGGTGAGCTACCAGATCACTGCCAAATTTCAGTAATGTTAAAGATAGATTGTAAAATTAAGAATACCGTGAATGATAAGACACAAATCCCCCCATCAACTTATATATGGGATGAAACTTCACCTCAAGAATTTCAAACTGCCTTATCATCAAATGAGATACAAAACAAAATAAAAGAAAAGAACTTAATGAAAATATTTATGATAATACTGATACTTTTGTTTCTGATTTAAATTCCATCATAACATAAGCAGCCGACATCTCCCTTAAACTAAAACGCCACAAAAAAGAAAAACCCCAAACATTTAAAATAATATAAGACAACCTAAATGGTTTGATATATCACTTACACGCTTAATAAGACGACAATTAGATAGTAAGGAAAAACAGTGGCGGATCCAGAGGGGGGCGTAGAGGGCGTACGCCCCCCCTTTTGCTTGCACTTTTTTTTTTGTAAAATGATTAATCAGACTAGACTTCGTGAACTTTGCCATTTCCCGTGTATTTCATTTTTATGTGACAATACTTTACTTATAAAGATATTTTTCGCTCGTATTTACTGTAATATATTACTAGTACTGATTATGTCAAAGTCATGTGATTCACTACGGTGGAGTTGACCAGTGCGTCGAAAAAAACGTCACTCAGTCATTTTGAAATTCAAATTTCAGTAACACATTGCTTAGGCTGATAAGCATGACACCTTCAAAGCGACAAAGGATTTAGCAAGAACGTATTGACTTCTATTTCACAATTCCGCCAAACAGAAAGTAATACTCTATTACACTCTCATGAAAAAAAATTCCACAGCAGTATTATTTACCTTCGAAAACATGTTTAACCCCACACGCCCCAGCCTATTAATAACATAGCTGAATAATGATCCTCAGTCAGTAAGCTCTAGATAGATTTAAAGTCTAAGGTACGGACCATTTGATTTTGGGGACAGTCTGAGATATTTGAGAGAAAAAATTCTGACCCTGATTTTTGCCTTTAACAAAATTTCTGGCCGTATCAAGATTGAAAACAATAATCTTGTCCACTTTTTTGCTATTAGAAACAAAAATTTCCAACAGAATTATTTAGCATTAAATGAACATGATGAATAAAAAACGGGTGTAATTTTTTTGGGGCCGGGGGTTTGCATGTAAATCCCATATCTGACCGGAATGTCTGTTTCGTCGAACTAATATTTTGAATACTTTTTTCAAGGCCCGACTGCAACCTGCCTGCTGAGTGTGGCCTTTATGTCGCCACTTGTCGACCGTCATTCATAAATTCCTTGTCATTTCAGACTCATTCGTATCCTTTGGTTGATTTGGAACCCCTCACTTCCCTTGTTAGGTGAAACATTTCAACCAAACATTTGGATAAAAATTGCTTGTTTTTCTTTCTTAACTCGTGTCGGTCGTATTGTAAATGTCATTGAATAGACTGGCGTATATCTTGTTTACAACAAGAAATCTGTGAAGTTATGCTAACTAAACATACAACAAACGAGTATTTTCCATGTCCATTTTTTACTGACAAGTCCCACATCAAATATATTAGTACATAGCCGTTTGGATCCAATCATTTTATAATAGACAATTAATGGGGAGAATACGGCATCAAAAATGTCCAACCTTTAACTACTAGTATAAAATATACATGCCCCACGTCAGGAACCGTTTAAAAAGTGCATTTTACACTAATTTTATGTTTTTTAGCCAAAAAAAGGTCCAAAAAAATTTAACATAATTCGCCCCCCCCCCCCACCCCACCCCACCCCCCTCCCCCGTTTCCAAAATCCTGGATCCGCCCATGAAAAACTCCTTAAAAAATATAACAAAGATCCAATTGTTAGGACATCTTATTATTCACTAATAAAATTGTACAGAAGAACTAAAAAAAAAAAGAAATTAAAGGAATTTAGACGAAGTGTTATGGACGAGCTTGACAACCTACAAGAAAGACTAGTAATCCTTATAAATACTGGAATTTACTAAAGGATTTATCTAAAGATAAATACAAATCTACATCTCCAGACTTTCCAAGTAATACATGGTTTGATTATTTTAAAGAGCTAAATAAAAGTAAAATTAATACAACCGATAACAATTTTATTCAACCTTTTAAGCAATTGGAAAAGGAAAAAATATTTTTCAGAAGTTGACTTCCAGATTAATGATAAAGAAGTAATTGCAGCAATATATACATTAAAAAACAAGAAGTCAAGTGGCTTTGACATGATCTTAAATGAAATGCCTAAATGTAGCCAGTCATTTCTATTAACAAGTTTTAAAAAACTATTTAATCATATGGTGGTAACTGGTTCCTTCCCTACTATGTGGGCAAAAGGATTGATAGTGCCAATATTCAAAAGTGGTTCTACTGGTTATCCCTCAAATTATAGAGGTATAACCACTGGAAGTGCACTACGAAAACTATTTGCAAAAATATCAAACACAAGGCTATAGAGAATTTTTTATGTAAAAGAAATATGATATGTAAAGAACAGATTGGTTTTTGCAAGAAAAAGAGAACAAGTGACCATAGGTTTGTTCTCAAAACATATATACTCAAATGGGTCATACGCTTCTCTCTTCTTGTTTCGTCGACTTCAAAAGGGCATTTGATAGAGTGTGGCATATGGGTCTCTTCTATAAACTAAGAAATATGGTATAAGTGATTTATATTATAATATTATTAAAAGCATGTATCAAAAGACTGAGTTGAATGTGAGAATTGGCAGATCTCACATGACGGACTCCTTCTCATCTAATATATGGGGTTCGCCAAGGGGATCATGATATTAGTCCTAACTTTTTAAAAATTATTCATTAATGACCTGCCCGAACTATTTGATAAAACTTGTGACCCAGTTCAACTTGACTCAATTCAGTTGATGATGTAGTTTTGCTATCTGAAACAGCAGAAGACTTACAAAATTGTTTAGAGAAGTTATGTCTGTACTGTAATAAATGGGGATTAGAAATTAACCTTAAGAAAACAATCAGTTCAGTGGACCGTGAAATTGGGGTCAAAACTCTAATTTGGCATTAAAATTAGAAAGATCATATCATAGGGAACATGTGTACTAAGTTTCAAGTTGATTGGACTTCAACTTCATCAAAAACTACCTTGACCAAAAACTTTAACCTGAAGGGGGACACACGGACGGACGGACGGACGGACGAACGGACGCACAGACCGAAAAACATATTGTCCATAGATTGGGCATAAAAAGTTAACTGACAAAGGAGATTTTTATTTTGAAAAATTATGCAAAGAACTGCAAACTGAATCAGTCCATTCCAAAATCTGTAAATTTTCACTGGGAGTAGGAAAAAGAAGCACAAATATGGCAGTGGTAGGTGAGCTAGGGAGATACCTATTATTTATTGAAAAGTAAAATAACAAAAATACCGAACTCCGAGGAAAATTCAAAACGGAAAGTCCCTAATCAAATGGCAAAAGCAAAAGCTTTTTTTGTGATTTTACTTTTTTTTCAAACACATCAAACGAATGGATAACAACTGTCATATTCCTGACTTGGTACATGCATTTTCTAATGTAGAGTTATAGAGAAGTTATAGTTAATATGTTTTCATACTTATCACGTTTAACAAATACAGAGGACAAATCATTGTCTGAGGCCCTCCTTGTATCAAAATCCTTATCAAACCATAGTAAGAAAAGTTGGTATAATTCTATGAGGTCATTAGCAAAATACTTAGACAAAGATTTATCACATTTTTTAATACGAAATCCAATTTGTTCGAAAACAACTATTAGATATAAATTTTACTGTTAAGAGGACCGTTTTTTTTTCTTGTAAATCAAAATCAAATAATTTTATTGGTGTAAATTCCAATATAGGAATGATACCAGCTGACATTTACAACATACAAATGCAAAAAATAGACAAAAATAAACAAAAACAAATATACAGAGACATATTTTCTCAATGATAAGAGACACATATTTTATATCTACATTGCGTGGAGGTGTTATTCATACTATATTATTAATTCAAGCTATTACAATAAGCTTTAATACTACAACAGTTCTTAACAACATTGTGTTTGCTTTAAATGAATGTTCGAATCATACATATCGCTTATTCCAGCTACACATACAGTACAAATGTCAGTATCATTACTTTTCAAAATGAAACTAAATTTATCTTGTTCAGACATATTGTCAAAAGATGGAACTATATCACTTAAATTACAAAAGAGTATATTTCTATTAAATTCTAACGCTTTATATTTAATGAGGAAATGGAATTCATCTTCAATTCCATCCTTGCAAAGTGGACAAATTCTCTGTTCTAAAGGCGTTCTAGTATATCTACCAATTTCTATTAGTAATTTGCTATTACTAATTTTAATTTTTACCATTTTAGAAATAACACTTTTGTTAAGGGTCCAGTAGGAGATAGTTTTCTAATTCGAAATTATTTTTAACTTTGCGATACGTTCTTAGTTTATTACCATGACTATCTTTATTAGAGTCACAAAAAAGAGCTCGTTTCCAGGATTTTATAAATTCCTCCTCTAATTTCTTTTGAAATGAAAAAAGTAATTTTGTCTTTGACATAGTATTTTGATTTTCCCAAACACGCCGAAACCCAAGTTTACCTAATAACACTTTTATTTTACTACAAAAACCATTAGACAGGTTAAAGTTTTTACTGTATGCTTTCTTTACCATACTCTCACTATTCATATTAATGATATGAAGCCAGAAATTAATTGTATTTTTAAGGGCTGACAATGAAAGTGGGAATGAACATAATTAAGAGAGTACGGCATTATTAACAGCACCTTTATTTACACCCAATAAAAAATTAGCAAATTTGATTTGAATCTTATTTGGACTAAAGTTTGTATAGTTTGACTCGATGGTAGTATTTTGTTTCACTAAACTAACAGTAGCCCAAACTTCACTGCTATATAATAAAATTCGTAAGGGTTCCGCGGAACCCAGTGTCTCGCCTACTTTTGCTGTTAATCGCAGGCTCAACAAAAATGAGGGAAAAAAATCAATAAAAATACTCCTTTAGATACTATCTTTTGATTGTAAGAAGCTTCTGTCAAAGTTTGGTATAAATCCAGGATAGTTTATGAATCTAATAAATGTTTTAAAAACTTTAACTGCAGACTGTATTTAATGTTAACTGGAAGAAAAACTAAGTCCATTTATAAGTAAAATACGGATAAACAGGTACAAATTTTAACAAAATTTCCTTCTAGATACTAGCTTTTGATCATAAACAAGCTTCTGTCCAAATTTGGTACAAATCCAGGATAGTTTAAGAAAGTTATTAAAATTTTAAAAACTTTAACCAGAGTGAAAATATTGTTTCCTGGCAGAAAAACTAAGTCCATTTATAAGTAAAATACGGAAAAAAATGAATTTTTTTTTAACAAATTTACTTCTGGATACTATCTAATGATCATAAACAAGCTTCTGTCCAAGTTTGGTACAAATCCAGGATAGTTTAAGAAAGTTATTAAAATTTTAAAAACTTTAACCACAGAGTGAATGTATTGTTTACTGGCAGAAAAACTAAGTCCATTTATAAGAAAAATACGGAAAAAATGAATTTTTTTTTTTAACAAATTTACTTCTGGATACTATCTTATGATCATAAACAAGCTTCTGTCCAAGTTTGGTACAAATCCAGGATAATTAAAGAAAGTTATTAAAATTTAAAAAACTTTAACCACAGAGTGAATGTAATGTTTCCTGGCAGAAAAACTAAGTCCATTTACAAGTAAAATACGGAAAAACAGGAATTTTATTTTTACAAAATTTACTTTTGGATACTATCTTATGATCATAAACAAGCTTCTGTCCAAGTTTGGTAGAAATCCAGGATAGTTTAAGAAAGTTATTAAAATTTCAAAAACTTTAACCACAGAGTGAATATTTGTGGACGCCGCCGACGACAACGACGACGACGACGACGACGACGCCGACGCCGACGCCGACGGAATGTAGGATCGCTATGTCTCGCTTTTTCGACTAAAGTCGAAGGCTCGACAAAAATAGGTTTAAAACACGAACCAAAAAGCTTTAATTGTGGTAGTAAATTCATCTTTTCAGAAAATAATAATTTTCTTATACAAAATATAGCTTTGCTAGCCTTTTTAGATAACTGATCAATTGCTGTAGTAAAAGTAAAAATTATACCTAGATACTTGTATTTATCAGTCAGCTCTAGTAGTTTTCCATTGTAATAGAATTGGTGTTTTTTAATTATTTTCCCTGTTTTATTGAATATTATAATCTTGGTTTTATTAAGATTAACAGATGATTCCATTTATCACAAAATATATTTAATTTATCTAAAGCATTTTGCAGGCCAGATGCAGATTCTGATATTACTACTAAATCGTCTGCATAATGAAGACAAGACACTTGTTTATCACATTTGTGGTCAAACGTTTCAACCAGTTCATTTATATACAATGAAAATAATGTAGGCAGGGCCGTAACTAGCCTCTTTTAAAAGTGAGCCAAATATGTTTGCCGAGCGGAGCGAGGCGAAAACATTTCCGGCAAGGGGTCTAGGGGCCGCTCAAGGCCCCTAGAGGCATTGGGGGAAATGACGCAAAATCGTGCATTCTGAGCGTTTACCGGACCCTTTCATAATCTAAAACGCAAGTTTTGTTTCAATTTATTTTTTCGACAATATTCTGGTCTCAAAGAAAATATATAGATTCAGTGTACGACTTTTTAGTTTTTAGGGACAACATCAAAAGACCGATATGTAGGATAAAGCAATAATCGTAATTCACATATATATAGTCAAGTGTGTGGCTGCTGTCTTTTTTTTTGTTTTTTTCTTATTGAGTTTTGGCTTGCAGAAAACGTATTATACCTGTCAATTCTGTTTTTTTTTTAATTAAGTTAAGAGGGGTTGATTATCATTGATATAACTATGTGAATTCAGTTTTTATAACACATTTCAATTACAACTTGATGTAATTTCTAACTGGGATAAAAGGGTACACTCATGAAAACTGTTCTAAGACCTCATTGCTTCATTTTTGTGCAG
This sequence comes from Mytilus californianus, assembly GCF_021869535.1. NCBI lineage: Eukaryota > Metazoa > Mollusca > Bivalvia > Mytilida > Mytilidae > Mytilus > Mytilus californianus. The sequence goes on along the minus strand of NW_026262679.1, from coordinate 3,714,209 downwards.
TTTTAATATGTATACCGGCTGATTAATGTCGGATATGTCTGTTCTGGTCTTGCATTGTGTTTAGACTTTGGTGTTATATTTTTGTGACTTTAAAATTTATTCACAGTACAATACTTTAAGTACTGCTTAAGTTGCAAGGGACCGTCTTGACCTTGTTGTAGGGTATGAATGATTCGACGAAATTTATTCACAGTACAATACTTTAAGTACTGCTTAAGTTGCAAGGGACCGTCTTGACCTTGTTGTAGGGTATGAATGATTCGACGAAATTTATTCACAGTACAATACTTTAAGTACTGCTTAAGTTGCAAGGGACCGTCTTGACCTTGTTGTAGGGTATGAATGATTCGCCAGGGCCGTAACTACATTGAGGCAAATGAGGCAAATGCCTCATGTTGGAAATTAAAAAAAAAATAATAATAAGTTGAAACAAAAGCTTGTCTTCATATCAAATTGTTTTCACGGCGAGTGTCTTGCAAGAACCTCTGACGTCGCCCCTGTTTTTTCGAGATCCATGTTTCTCATTTATTTTTAGTTTTCAGTGTTGATTGTCTATTGTTTGTCGTAATGTGTCTAATATCAGTTCCCAGTGTTGTCTTTTGTTCAATGGTTGCCCTTCTTTATGACTATTCTCCTAGTGTTGAATTTCATTTGTAAATTAGTAATTTTGTTTTAAACTTGAGTTTTATCATATTTAAGGACCTTTTGTCTAATTTTAAAAACCGCTTTAAATTGTAAAAATAATTGAAATTAGCTCTCGACTTTTTGTTCTGAGGCGGCATTAAGCGAACACCAATAAATCAATCGATCTATATGACTATGGTTTCAGTTGTCTAAAAGAGGGACGAAAGATACCAGAGGGACAGTCAAACTCATAGATCGAAAACAAACTGACAACGGCCATGGCCAAAAATAGAAAGACAAACAGACAAATAATAGTACAGATGACAGAACATAGAAAACTAAAGACTAAGCAACACGAACCCCACCAAAAACTGGGGGTGATCTCAGGTGCTCCGGAAGGGTAAGCAGATCCTGATCCTCATGTGGCACCCGTCGTGTTGCTTATGTTATTACAAATCCGGTAAATAGTCTAATTCGGTAGGTCACATTCGTGAAAAGGGAAGGGTATTGTAGTTACGACATAAGGAACATATCCGATATCATCTGTGAAACGGTTATTTCATAACGGTCAACCAACTCGTGATGGCGTCTAAATTAATATTCCTTGTTGTGAACGTTCATTCTATGCTTTGCGTAGACTTAAGACTTTGGAAAGATCTACGATAACTAGTGAACGGTCATGTGTGGTTTGCCAATATAACATGCCCACCGATGTCCAGATATTGTTCGAGAAAATGCTTTGAGAAGATACGATGCTACCCGTAACCGGACATTAAAAAAATGTCGTTATTCCATGGAAAATTAAACTTTATGTTAAATAATACAAAACTGGCTCTCTTTTCAGTAAATAAATACTAAAAAGCTGACATGGGTAAAATTAAAGTGAAACAACCCAATTTCCCGGAATAAGATCATTTGAAAAGAAAATAATGTATTGCTATATGACCTTTTCAATTGAGGGGATAAACTTGTTCATGCCCTAAAACAGAAAATAAAGGGATACGGAGTAAATGCCCATGGGACAAAATCGCACACAATACGTAGAAAAAATACAAATTATCAATGAACAGGACTTTTATTCCTGTTCTTAATCTTGACAGTCGCTGGAGGGTCTTCCGGCAACAATGAACGATTTGGCAAATTCATGAAATCAAATATTCCCTGAATATACAATTTTTCCTAAATCCATTAAAATTGGAACCTACAAAAATTAAAGAATCCACAGTATTGAAAAAAAGTTTCCAGATGGTAGCTTGAGTTAAACTTACAGAGATTAGTTATAGGGAAGGGGAAGAAGACTATTTATTTTGGGATTAACAGGTCAAATGTCACATATTAGAATAGAAAAAGAAATAAAATAATATTTTTCAGAAGGTAGCTTTAGTTTCCAGTGCTTGATAGGAATGAAATGAATACAAATGTAATGGAAAGAAAAGAAACCCATACATTTTTATGTAAAAGGCCACGGTCACTGTTATCAAAAATATGAAAAAAAATGTTTCTGGATGGTAGCTTGAGTTTCCCTTCAAAAAGTTGATTGGAATATGAAACTTGTACATATGGCAGATATATGGAAGGAGAAGAAACATATTGATTTAAGGGTCAATGTGACAAAGATCAAGGTCAACCCTTGAAATAAATTTTGTTTTTTATCAATAAATGCAAATCTTGGGCATCAGTGAACAGTGCCACATTTTTACTTGTTTTGACTGTTGTAATAATATTTTTATTGTTAACAAGAGATCTGTAAAACCATGGTTGGTATATATGAAATAAATATCTAAACTTAAATAATTTAAATTGTTTTGTGTTTTACAGTTATTAAAAGATGAGAGATTTCTCTGTTATCTGAACACCACTAATATATTATTAAGATTTATACATGATACTAAATCTTGTACCTGATTATTTGGAACAATAGAACTTCTTAGGTGTGAAGAAGTGAGTAGTTTTTAGAGGAAAATTTTAATAGCCTTTATGGTCATGTGAGAGACTGGTTTAGTTTTTAACTCTAAATTATTTTCAACCTAGTTTTATTAGCAGAAGACTGTTCCTGCATGTATTTTTAGAAGATGTAAACCTATCAGAACTTTTAGGTATGTATATAGATAGTATCATAATTTAGATGCAGGTAATTATAATGCGAAAATCAAATTGAACTAAGACATATTTGCATTATAAAGACAAAGACCTGATAGATAGAAACATGTTTAACTAGATTTCTGTGCAAAGAGATCACAAATTTTGCAAACGAAAAAAATGATATCCCTCCAATTGTTTACTTGATTTATTTCTCCTATACCTTGGGGATATTCATAATGTTGTAAACTTATTAATATGGTATTTGGGAGGCATACATGCCTTTCTTTAAAGAGGTCATGTATTCATCCTGACCAGGTAAAACCAAATACTTTAGATCTTATAGGAGTAAAACAAAAGACTGGTTAGATGAGCGACATGTTTTTCTGCAGACTGTTACCTTATAATCTTGCAAGTGGACATTAATAATATGAATCTCCCTCTTTTGCCAATATAATGCAGAATGTACTCATGTCTCATTAACATGTTATTTTCCGGAATAGTATTTGGCGCTGGATGTTAAGTATCTATCCAGAATTTATCATCTTCATAATATTTTTAAAACCTCATAATTTATATGAACAAAAGGTTAAAAAGGAGATGTAGGATACATGTCAATGATCATAAGACAGCAGTCCAAGTACAAAAAAATGTAATTTATTCCTTGAAATGTCTTGACATTTAAAAATCAAATATATATTTTATTAATCTGTTATAGATCTAATAAAGGACATAATTTAACCAACTTAGCTACTTCTCAAGTTGATGCTTTTAGAGATAGTCATTGTTATGGATTTAAGATAGCCTCCTTCACCTTCAAAGGTGCTAGACTCAATGTATATAAGAAATCTCAGATGGAAAAAAAAGTTTGTATGTAAATAATCCCTGATAATCAAGAATGATATGAATTTGATGTAAGTTTTACAGCATCATTGTTTTACTATTTCAGAGCTTTAAGGGATGAAGATCAAACTTCTACAGTTCTATAACTACAATAGTTGTAAAATTCTTGTACATGTACCAATAAGCCAGCTCTCGGTAAGTAGATTTGTTATTGTTATTTTGTTTTGTTTTTTTTTCTTTTGGGGGGAGGGGTGACTCACAGCTTTTGTAGTTGATTATGCTGATATTGTTTAATGCCCATAATATACATATTTCTTTATTCCATTCTTTACATGCATTTTGATAATGGTTGTGTCCAAGAGGGTGGGATAATTAAAAAAAATAAAATTAAACTGCAAAAAATCCTTATAGAATTCCATATACAATGTACATTGAATAGCAGCATTTGTTTGTTGAAAGAGAGAAACTTAAATAATTGCCAGTTTTGAAGAGTAAGTCTATAAGAATCATAATACTACTAGTTTTTCCACTATTTAAAGATGTCAGTAAACAAGATTTTTTGGAAAGTTATCTTTCCTGTTAAGACTAGTACTGTGTACCTGACATGTTTCAAATCTCCCAATGTCATTACTGGAAGTGAAAATGACAGCATGTCATTAAAGAGTTGATGATGATGATGGGTGGCTGCTTAACGTCCAGCGGCAAATTAATATGCATATTCAGGATGAGAACATGTTTTAATGTAATATCAATATTTACCTTGCTTTGTACTAGTTGAAATAGACATATTCACATAACAGACTGTTTTCATTTTGTCTCTGGTGGATAGATGTCTCATTGGCAATCATACCACATCTCATTATATTGTATATTATAGTTATTTATCATGTGATGTTTTCAATACAAAAAATCCTCTCATCCAACCTACTCAAAGATCAATTTTTTATGTTTTTACAGGACCTCAAAATCATGTGAAGGTAGATTGATGTTAAATTTGAAAGTTTCATAGTGTATGTATTTATTTTTTTTTAACTAAGCTAACCTAAATATCAGTGGTTATACGTGTCGGTTAGTGTATGGAAAGGTATATACTATGAAATTTAGAGCGAGGGGCTTGCCCCGAGCTCTTAATTTCATAGTATATACCTTTCCATACACTATCCAATTTAGCACATATTTACAACTTGAGTAATCCTGTAATTAGTCTATTGATATGTTTTGGCTGACTAGGTGTAGCTCATGTACGTAGTTTTGTAAATCTACTCACTAGCATCATTGTAAAATATTGAATCCAGAATGAAAAGATGGTAGCTGCTGGTGTAAGTATGTTTTTTGACATAAAGCGGTGTTTTACTATTCATGTACTTCTTCACATGGTAAGATGACAAAATAAATTGACCAAAAGCAGGCAATAATTAAATTGCAGTTGAAGCTTTACATTCTTGAAAACATTTTTTCAATTTCACCTAAAAACTAAAACTATAATAAATTTTACACATATAGATAGTTTGCACTGGCGGATCCAAAAAGGGGGAGGGGGAGTTCAGGAGGGGGATGGAAAACGCCCTTTTTGTGATGATCAATGCTTTTGAATGAGGACATACAGTTGGACCCCCCTTTTATCTTAGGTTGGAGCCCTTTTAAAAATGACTGGATCTGCCCTGGTATGTACTCATAGGTAGTCTAGTGGATAGTTTACATGCATGAAATATTTGTCACTGGACATTAAGCAACCAATAATCAATCAATTCATGACGAAATATATCAAATTGCTGTAATTTTCCTTCACAAGGTTTCATGGTTCACTCTTTTTTGTGTACAAAGTAATTGCATGGAAGATAAATGATTACAATTTTCAGATGGCGTTGTACTCTAATCAAGGTATAAAAAAAAACATATGTGTTACTCTTTTTTTAAATGAAAGAAACTTTTAATCGTCAAAAACATTTTTAGATCCAAAGATTAAATAGTAGGATGTTTAAAAATCAATTTGAAAACTAATTACAAACTATTTAGTTTAATTTGGAACACAGCATTTATTTCAAAATAGCCAGTAGCAATTTTTGTTTTAATATCTTGATTACGATACAATGAAATCTTACCCTTGTGGTCATTCATGCGTAGTTACTTAGTACATGGAAAAAGTATGTAATATGAAAATTAGAAGGCAAATATAAGCAATTTGATTGGACGAGAAGTTGTAAGTATGTGCTAAATGTACTCATTTAAATGCTTTGGCCAATATCATGCATAGTTTACAAAATTAATATTATAATGCAGGTTCTTGGAGCCTCATGTTTTAGGTTTTTCTGTTCTTAGATTAAAACGTTGCCCTTTAGGGCTATTCTTTATCATCTGAGTAAAATTCTGTTACATAATTTTGTGAAATACCTTTGTCAGGTAAAAATATTTTTCTACACAGCCAGTTACTCAAGTGTGAAGTGAGTAGATGTGAGTGAAAAGGTTTTATTACCTGTAGGAGGTTAGGATTTGGCTTCATATCAGTTTTAATTGATCTTTACTTGGACAAAGACCTGTATTTTTTCCTTAGAATTTTTTGGGGACATGAATATGTTTAAAAGTGTATGAGGATTTTAAGGTATAATTTAGTTATTAGTTAATTGCTTCAATGTGATCTGTTGTTGACTTTGAACTTTCAGTTCCAACAAATTATTTTTGAAGAATTGAATGATTTAACAAATTTTTCATACAGAATTAGATTGGATGTGAAACAAAATGATGACTTTACCCCATTTCTTCAAGTTGATTGATTTACCAGAGATGTACAAAAATATTCCAAATGTCTGTGCATGTCTACAAAATTTACAAAATTACATGTAACCATGTAATATTCATCTAACTTGACAAGAAATGGCTTCCAAATAATATCTTCAACAAAAGGAATAGAGGTCACATTCATGTATCTGTCTAAGGGACCATAAAAGTTTTACCAATTGAATTTAAGTGAAGTTTTTGTACTGGTTGGGCACAACCTACCAAATACATTTATGTTGAAAACCCTGAATTGTAGGCACATCATTGACTAAATGTATATTGAAATGTGTTGTGGTGAGTTTGAATTTTTCCCTCAGCAAGTAGATAGTTCTTAATATAACATTTTTTCTTAAATTGTTTAATATTAAATGTTTCTTTTCAGTTCTTGGATACTATGAACTTAGTCATCTAAATTGGTGTTCAGATGCATTTAGGAAAGCCATACAGTATATCAACTCCTTTGAATACAAACATGTTGTTTTTCCTCGGATGGTAGACCAAGTGTAAACAGGTATAGTCAAATAGTTTTTTTAAAAACTTATTCAAACTTTTATTTTTTACAACTAACAGGTTAATCAGATAATGCATTTTACTTTATATACATTAACAATTAGATTCTAAGTTTCTCTGCTGCTTAAAAAAATATACCCAAATTAATTAAATCATTAATATTTGAGACAACTGGATTACTGTAAATTCAGAAACTATTGCGTGCATTTATTATTGCGATTTTGTCATTTTAGACTAAAATGCGATTTTAATTTATGCGATATGGAGAAAAATCCTGTTTAATTAATATAAAAAAATTCAAAATGCGAGTTTAAATTATTGCGATTATAACCCTGTCGCATTTTTCGCAATAATAAAAACATCGCAATAATTTCTGAATTTACAGTAGTTTATTTGCCAATGAATTTCTCCAATAATTCTTTTTAATATAATTTTCTCAGATTTGACTACCATTATATTTTGGACATTAAAGTATAAAGTGGTATTCATCTTCCATAGAGCTAGTGCTACAGTTTGTACATATATTATTTTCATTCAAAAGTTGAAATAAGTTGAAAAAAAAATTTGAATGTATGAAATTGTACTTTCTGTGGCTACTGAAGTCAGTTATACAGACGTAAATTTTACCAAGGAGGTAATACATATACTCCTTGATTTACTTAATAAGTACCCTTATTAAAAGCTTATCATATGTAGTTTCCTGCATGTGCAGTATGGGAAATGATGAGAGCAAATGGGTGAATGGCTCCAGTGGCGGATCCAGGGGGGGGGGGGGGGGGGGAGGGGGGGGGGGGGGTCCGGGGGTTGCATTTGAATGGGGACATATAGTTGGAACCCCCTTTATCCTGGGTTGGGAACCCCCCTTTTTAAAATGGCTGGATCCGCCCCTGGGCTCCAACCTGTTTATGGTTCATCATAACCATTTGTCAAACATGGCTGGGTTTACACTAAATATTTTATTCAGATTACAGACAAACCTGTGCAACTGAAAAATTTGAAGACCTGGCAGGATTAAGATATACAAAAGTAAATTGCGTTTTGTTTTTCAGAGAATTTACAAGACTATCCAGAAGAGTCTCATTTTGATGAATTCGTTCACAGAAACATTTACAGACACCTAGACCTTAAAGTAACCGTTACAAATATTAAAGAATCATCTAGTTGTATTCATCAATCAGTTAGAGCTTAAGTTTGACAGCATTGAAAATGACTGATAAGGTATGTATTGGTTGAAAATTTTACATTTGCCCTAATCTTTTCCCATAGGAAATCTTAAGTAGTTTTCAGTTGCTCTGTTTGATGCACTTACACACACATTTTTGGTGCAGCATTAAAAGATTAAAACATCCAAATAGTTTAGAAACTTTTGCATAGTTTATCCTCAACATTAGTGGCTATATGTATCAAGTATTTCAAATACTCTTTTCTAAGGACAGAAACAATTATTTATTAATCTTAGTATAGAACTAATACTTTATATCATGGCTAGTAAATGTAATCACATGAGAAGAAAAAGGATGAAATCTTTTTTGGCAATTTGTGAAAAAGATGTACATATGTTTGTATAATAACATCTTTTCGGAAATTGTAAAGATGATGCAGTCCATCATGCATTGCAACTCATTCACTGGATAAATGACCCATGTGTAAAAAAAAAAAGTAATATTTTAAGCAATTCTATTTTATACTAAATCATGCATACCTGTAAAAGGTATTTTCCCAGACCTATTAAGCCATGAACTAAAATGCTTTACCAATTGATCAATTTGAAGAAATGAATTCAAACTGAAATTTGGTAAAACATTTTAGCAATTGATATTGTGAAAGGACCAAGCCTTTTAAATAAGCTAATAAATCTGAACAGAGAGAAAGAGTAGATGACTTGGTTTGACAGTGTAAATAATACTGGCATAATAAGGAGATTTGGTATGATTGATATTGAGACAACAATCCACTGCAAGACTGAAACATAAGGTTATAAACAGCCATAGATCACTTAACAATGACCTTAATCACACTTCAAATGATATAAACATGCATGTTTGATAGAGTTACAGGATAATATTAATATTTGGTTGGATATTTGTATTCTTTTTGAAATAAATATATAGAAATTAGGTGAAATATGGCATTGATTAAAGGAGATGTGCCAAACAAACCATATGTCTTAGATACATGATTTTTTTTATTAGTTATTGGCTTTGAACTAGCTGTCAGTAACTGCGAGTACTCTCAGATCTGTACTTAGTGTCCTTTTTGTTGTTAAGGATAAGGGATGGATAAATACCCTGCCACGTCTGGTCTGTGTTGTTGTTTGATGTTTTTCTGCTTTGTATCAATCTGATGAGTTAAGCCTTTTTCAACTGATTTTTATAGTTCTTATATTGTGCTGTTACACCACTGTCCCAGGTTAGGAGAGGGTTGAGCGCTCAAAAAGTATGTTTAACCTCGCTGCATTCTTAATGTGCCTGTCCCAAGTCCGGAGCCTGTAGTTCAGTGGTTGTTATTGGTTTATGTCTGTCATATTTGTTTTTCATAAATTGTTTTGTTATAAGTTAGGCCTTTAGTTGTCTCAATTGAATTGTTTCATATTTTTCATGTCGGGGCCTTTTATAGCCGACTATATGGTATGGGTTTTTCTCATTGTTGAAGGCCGATGGTTGCCTATGATTGCTTACATCCACTTCATTTGAACTTTGGTAAATAGTTGTCTCATTTGGCAATCATACCACATCTCCTTATTTTTATATATGACTAAGATTTTAAGTTTCCATCCTTTCAAATATTAAAAAAAAAACCCTGATGTTTTAAAGGAACCCAACAACTGAGCAGATAGCAGAACAGTATTCAATGACCTTAAAGAGTAAGCAATGTGTACAGTAAGACAGCTATCTATTTGGTTACCAAAGAGTATGGTAAGAACCTCATCTATAATTATACATGGTGAGTATTTTTTTTGTTGGTTAAAATTATGCATCATGATACTATAATTTTTGTCTTAGATCCTCATTATGTAAAAAAGGGATGCAGTGATAAATCAACGAGGCAGTAACCCAATGAAAATAAATAAACACACATCCAGAGGTCTTCAACCATAGACTGATGTTTATACAACAAGTGAAGTTGTAAATCATCCAAAGTCTAAAACATTTGTGAATAAAATGAACAGACTAACAATGAACTTATATGAACACCAAATTCTGACAGGCACATAAGAATGTGGCAGTTTTTAAACACGTTTTTTTTATATCTCTAGCTCACCCTTAGTAATGAATTCTTGCATTTACTGAAAGCAAGCTCAAAGTTCTAGACCTGTCGATATGAAATCTTGTGCAATGCCTAAACCAAACTACAAAATTTCATGCAGAAAATGTTTTTTTTTTTTTGAAAGACTTCAAATTTTGAATTAGCTAATTAATGTTTCTTTTAAAAAAAATACCGGATGCAAATACCTATCAAACAACAACAATATTTTGAAAATCAATGAGTTGACGCCAAGAGAAAAATGTCACTCTTATTATTTCATTTAATACTATCTCATTGGCCTTAAAGATTATTTCTATTTCAATTGCTCTGGTACTTTTTCAAGTTTTTACAAGTGAATGGAAGTTGTTTTGATGAAGTTTACCTTTAATCAATGGGAGATAACTTTGACCACATGGATTGAAATTTTCAAAAATCAGTGCTTATATCTGTGATAAACATTAAGATTATCATTTCATTCTGACTAGTAGTAAAATTTTATTTCCATTTGTTTTTGGCATAGAAATTAATACTTTTCTTACAGTTAAGCAATTATTGCCTTCTTTATAAATGTTTTGTTTTCTAATTTTTACTAAGTTGTGTCAAATATGTCAATTCTAAAATATTTCCACCATTTTAACGTATGTCAGTGAAATTGATTTTTATTTTAATTTTTACTTAATTTATCAATTGTATTTCAATACTTGATAAATTTATTCAAGTGAGTTATTTCACATGTATGCTTTTTCTAATTTGTGGTTTTGTTTGAAACAAAATTGTATTCATTAACCAGACATTATATTTCTTTTCTTCTCAAATGTTCTTTTAGTTAGTGTCTGGTATTCATAATTGATAACTAAGATAAATAAATACAGAAATTGTTTATATAACATTACCCTTTGCCATGCTTTCATCAACAAAAGAATTTTTTCATTTTCCACAAAAATAAGGCTATGATGTAGGATGCCATTCTTCTAACAAAACATCACAGCATGGAGACCCACGTCAGCACACTAAAATGTCAAATGTGTATCCTACATCTTAAAACAAGTATGATTTTATAAATGTTCAAATACAAGAAGAACTTTGATTAAAAGATTTTTGCTCATTTCTACTCTGTAGAGATTATTTCACTAACACTGCACTTTTGACTGATACACGAAAACAAACAACATATATATTTGAAGTTGAATGGCACTAGTGACGACTTGGTTGAGGACATGGAAAGCACTTTGTCATTGTTGGTAGTTTTATCAGCTTTGACCTCTTGAGTCACAAAGAAACCCTATGTTCGTGGGGCATTTTTTCAATGCTAAACATCTGATTGACTTTGACTGTAGATTTATTTTTAGTTTCTGCAGAGTATAAATGGGTTTGATCAAACACAGCTAATTGATGTCAATATTTGATAAATGTTCACCATTTTTTACTATTAATAGCAAGGCTTAGGGTTTGTGCACTAGAATATACTTTTCATCATAAGGAGATGTCACTGTTTTTAACAATTTTGTAAAGCTAAGCATGATGTTGATAAGTTAGACACACTTAGGAGCAACACCTTTTTTCTTCGAGCTTAAAATTGTTACAAAATTAATTTTCTTGTGTAATTTAGCCAGCTTCCACTCGCTTTTTTAAAGTTTGAAAAAATACATTTAGAATATTTATCACTTAAAAGGTCATACGCTATGATTTAGACAAAAAAATAACATCTTTTTTTTTATAAACATTTATTAAAGTGGAATAATGAAGTAATAATTTGCTAGTAGCAGGCAGTTTGGTTAAATTTTGTAAAAATGAGTCCAAAATATAACTGATATATTATTGTTTTCCAAGACAAAATTCAACCTCATTTTGGTCTGTATGCATGCAACATTTAATTTGACCATTGTAGTAGATGGTTGCTCCCCTTGGTCAGATATAAAACAGAAAGGAATGTCAAAATAAAAAAAATGAAACAAGGGAACCACCACAAAAAACGGTTTTACTGACTGATTTGGCCCACAAAGATTATTCCTTGACAGGTTAAACTCAAATGTTTATGCTTCCACTTTTGATTAGCTTGAGTGCAGTTATTTGAAAAGTATAAATCTTATATTGTATTTTGACAGCTGTTATATTGCTAAATTTTATGCAAAAATGAAGTAAAAAACTGGAATCATTTTTTTGTAGCTACCCTGGCCCCTTTGAGCCAAGTGAGCTTTTCTCATCACTTGGCGTCTGTCGTCCGCAGTCGTCGTCTGTTATTTTTTACAAAAATCTTCTCCTCTGAAACTACTAGACCAAATTTAACCAAACTTGGCCACAATCATCATTGGGGTATCTAGTTTATAAAATGTGTCTGATGCCCCCACCTGCCAACCAAGATTGCTGACATGGCTAAAAATAGAACATAGGGGTAAAATGCAGGTTTTGTCTATTATTTTGAAAACCAAAAGTCAAATTTTGCTGATATAGCTAGTAGACTGTCACTCTTAATAGGAGTGATTGCCATTAAATAAGGATTTTTTTTTACCCTCTTTTTGTGTTTTAAGGAAAAACTAAAGATGTTAGAGTTATTCCTAAACAGACCAAAAGATCAGCAATAGAAGATCAACACAAAAGAGATTTTTTTAATGAATTCTTCTTGTCTGCAATGTTGGAGAGTGTCCTTTGTTGAATATGAACATAGACCTCTAGTTTTTTAATATATTTAGATTTTATAAAGGTTTGAAAGTTACTCCAAAGAATAGAAAATAAGGTTGGTTGATCCATTTTATACTTTTGTGTGTAATGTTGTATATATATTTATATTTCATTTCAGATTTCACCCACAAATGTATAATTTATGATTATGATTTTTTCAGATGCAGCCAAGAGGATGTTAGTTATAAACCTTGAATATGGCTCCGTTGTAGCAGACCAGGAAGAGTGGCATATAGTTTCCGCAACTCTATACAATAGTAACAAGATCACTCTACTCTGAGCTTGTTAAAGGGCCTGTTTGATGGAAGTGACACCAACGTTCTCCAATACACTACTAATTTATAAATTTTATTTTTGTTACAGAGGCAGACGAGAGGATGTTTCAGTCATAGACCTTGAATTTGGCTCCGTTGTAGCAGACCAGGAAGAGTGACATATACATTCCGTAACTCTATACAATAGTAACAAGATCACTCTACTCTGAGCTTGTTAAAGGGCCTGTTTGATGGAAGTGACACCAATGTTCTCCAATACACTACTGATTTATATTTTTTTTTTGTTGCAGAGGCAGCTGAAAGGATTTTTCAGTCATAGACCTTGAATATGGCTCCCTTGTAGCAGACCAGGAACAGTGGTATATAGATTTCCATACGTCCATATCTTTGATGGAAGTGACAAAATTTTCTCCAACAATTCACTAATGTTTATCATTTATTTCCATTTCAGAGTTCTTACAAAGATGTATAGGGTATTTATTATTTCTGACTGTCTTTATGTGTGTTATTGTTTGTCTTTTAGAAATATCATGTGGTATTAATGTCAATGGGATAAAACACACAGAAGAAATCAACTTAAATTCCTTTAAAAAGTATCTGTGCCGATAAAATTCTTATCAGAATAATTAAAAAATAACTACATGTACATTTAAAAGTAAAAACAATCATGTTTAGTAGCCAAATGCAGGCTGGGAACAGATATTTCTGAGTGAGAAATCATTGATTTCTGAAGTAAATGGTGTAATTTGAGACTGAACTCCCTGGAACACAAAAATATATCCTACCTCACAAAATTTAACATATGAGATGTCTTTATTTTCCTCTTTTTTCATGAAGCAGTGCACAAAATTTAATGAAGTAGAAGGTATACATGTCCTAGAACATCTGGGAATGGCTTATCTCTAATAGTATTTCCACAATAATCATCAAGATCCAAACAGTCAGGTATAATGATCAACAGAGATAAACAAAAAAGGAAGATACCAAAAGAAATGACGGACAATAGTCTACAAAACACTACACCCAAAACAAAAAATTGTACAGCACCAACCCAACCAAAGATGAGCAATGATCTCTGGCACTGCAGAAGGGTAGTAAGTATTTGATATGTTAACTAATTTACAAATTGACAAAGTTAATTGTTTTTTTTTTTCATTCATTTGCACAAAAGTTTCTTTAATTTTAAATGTAAAATACCTTTTATGATAAGTTAAAGATGGCACACTATATGTAAATACAATTTTCAACTTAAAGGTTATTTTTCATCTGTTACTTTGTATTATCATGTATACTATTTGTTATCTCATGGACATATTCCCAATGTCTCCATTTATTCTAACAAAAATTGTCAAAATGCAACATTAATCTCTTGTATGTTTTTTTCATTTCTTTCTACAAAATGTATTAATTTTTAATTTCCATTGAACTAGTAAAAATGATAAGTAAATAATTTCTTGAATAAAAAATGAAATGTTAATTCACTTGAATATACTTTAATCCACCAATATAAACAAAAATTTGCAAACCTTTTTCATGCATCAAATAATTAAAGTATTAAATGTGTTAAATAATAGATAATGAATAACAAATTTCTATATTTTTTTGAAGTAAACAATGGTATACTACTATGAATTTTTACATTTAAACTGTTCCAAAATTTAATCAATGCACCTTTTTTTACAGAAAATATTAAGTCAAGTTGCAGAGGCAGCTGAAAGGATTTTTCAGTCATAGACCTTGAATATGGCTCCCTTGTAGCAGACCAGGAACAGCAGTATATAGATTTCCGTACGTCCATATCTGTGATGGAAGTGACAAAATTTTCTCCAACAATTCACTAATCTTTATCATTTATTTCCATTTCAGAGTTCTTACAAAGATGTATAGGGTATTTATTATTTCTGACTGTCTTTATGTGTGTTTTTGTTTGTCTTTTAGAAATATCATGTGGTATTAATGTCAATGGGATAAAACACACAGAAGAAATCAACTTAAATTCCTTTATAAAGTATCTGTGGCGATAAAATTCTTATCAGAATAATTAAAAAATAACTACATTTAACAGTAAAAAAAATCATGTTTAGTAGCCAAATGCAGGCTGGGAACAGATATTTCTGAGTGAGAAATCATTGATTTCTGAAGTAAATGGTGTAATTTGAGACTGAACTCCCTGGAACACAAAAATATATCCTACCTCACAAAATTTAACATATGAGATGTCTTTTTTTTCTCCTTTTTTCATGAAGCAGTGCACAAAATTTAATGAAGTAGAAGGTATACATGTCCTAGAACATCTGGGAATGGCTTATCTCTAATAGTATTTCCACAATAATCCTCAAGATCCAAACAGTCAGGTATAATGATCAACAGAGATAAACAAAAAAGGAAGATACCAAAAGACAACACACAACCAAAAGAAATGACGGACAATAGTCTACAAAACACTACACCCAAAACAAAAAATTGTACAGCACCAACCCAACCAAAGATGAGCAATGATCTCTGGCACTGCAGAAGGGTAGTAAGTATTTGATATGTTAACTAATTTACAAATTGACAAAGTTAATTGTTTTTTTTTTCATTCATTTGCACAAAAGTTTCTTTAATTTTAAATGTAAAATACCTTTTATGATAAGTTAAAGATGGCACACTATATGTAAATACAATTTTCAACTTAAAGGTTATTTTTCATCTGTTACTTTGTATTATCATGTATACTATTTGTTATCTCATGGACATATTCCCAATGTCTCCATTTATTCTAACAAAAATTGTCAAAATGCAACATTAATCTCTTGTATGTTTTTTTCATTTCTTTCTACAAAATGTATTAATTTTTAATTTCCATTGAACTAGTAAAAATGATAAGTAAATAATTTCTTGAATAAAAAATGAAATGTTAATTCACTTGAATATACTTTAATCCACCAATATAAACAAAAATTTGCAAACCTTTTTCATGCATCAAATAATTAAAGTATTAAATGTGTTAAATAATAGATAATGAATAACAAATTTCTATATTTTTTTGAAGTATACAAAGGTATGCTACTATGAATTTTTACATTTAAACTGTTCCAAAATTTAATCAATGCACCTTTTTTTACAGAAAATATTAAGTCAAGTTGCAGAGGCAGCTGAAAGGATTTTTCAGTCATAGACCTTGAATATGGCTCCCTTGTAGCAGACCAGGAACAGCAGTATATAGATTTCCGTACGTCCATATCTGTGATGGCAGTGACAAAATTTTCTCCAACAATTCACTAATCTTTATCATTTATTTCCATTTCAGAGTTCTTACAAAGATGTATAGGGTATTTATTATTTCTGACTGTCTTTATGTGTGTTTTTGTTTGTCTTTTAGAAATATCATGTGGTATTAATGTCAATGGGATAAAACACACAGAAGAAATCAACTTAAATTCCTTTATAAAGTATCTGTGGCGATAAAATTCTTATCAGAATAATTAAAAAATAACTACATTTAACAGTAAAAAAAATCATGTTTAGTAGCCAAATGCAGGCTGGGAACAGATATTTCTGAGTGAGAAATCATTGATTTCTGAAGTAAATGGTGTAATTTGAGACTGAACTCCCTGGAACACAAAAATATATCCTACCTCACAAAATTTAACATATGAGATGTCTTTTTTTTCTCCTTTTTTCATGAAGCAGTGCACAAAATTTAATGAAGTAGAAGGTATACATGTCCTAGAACATCTGGGAATGGCTTATCTCTAATAGTATTTCCACAATAATCCTCAAGATCCAAACAGTCAGGTATAATGATCAACAGAGATAAACAAAAAAGGAAGATACCAAAAGACAACACACAACCAAAAGAAATGACGGACAATAGTCTACAAAACACTACACCCAAAACAAAAAATTGTACAGCACCAACCCAACCAAAGATGAGCAATGATCTCTGGCACTGCAGAAGGGTAGTAAGTATTTGATATGTTAACTAATTTACAAATTGACAAAGTTAATTGTTTTTTTTTTCATTCATTTGCACAAAAGTTTCTTTAATTTTAAATGTAAAATACCTTTTATGATAAGTTAAAGATGGCACACTATATGTAAATACAATTTTCAACTTAAAGGTTATTTTTCATCTGTTACTTTGTATTATCATGTATACTATTTGTTATCTCATGGACATATTCCCAATGTCTCCATTTATTCTAACAAAAATTGTCAAAATGCAACATTAATCTCTTGTATGTTTTTTTCATTTCTTTCTACAAAATGTATTAATTTTTAATTTCCATTGAACTAGTAAAAATGATAAGTAAATAATTTCTTGAATAAAAAATGAAATGTTAATTCACTTGAATATACTTTAATCCACCAATATAAACAAAAATTTGCAAACCTTTTTCATGCATCAAATAATTAAAGTATTAAATGTGTTAAATAATAGATAATGAATAACAAATTTCTATATTTTTTTGAAGTATACAAAGGTATGCTACTATGAATTTTTACATTTAAACTGTTCCAAAATTTAATCAATGCACCTTTTTTTACAGAAAATATTAAGTCAAGTTGCAGAGGCAGCTGAAAGGATTTTTCAGTCATAGACCTTGAATATGGCTCCCTTGTAGCAGACCAGGAACAGCAGTATATAGATTTCCGTACGTCCATATCTGTGATGGCAGTGACAAAATTTTCTCCAACAATTCACTAATCTTTATCATTTATTTCCATTTCAGAGTTCTTACAAAGATGTATAGGGTATTTATTATTTCTGACTGTCTTTATGTGTGTTTTTGTTTGTCTTTTAGAAATATCATGTGGTATTAATGTCAATGGGATAAAACACACAGAAGAAATCAACTTAAATTCCTTTATAAAGTATCTGTGGCGATAAAATTCTTATCAGAATAATTAAAAAATAACTACATTTAACAGTAAAAAAAATCATGTTTAGTAGCCAAATGCAGGCTGGGAACAGATATTTCTGAGTGAGAAATCATTGATTTCTGAAGTAAATGGTGTAATTTGAGACTGAACTCCCTGGAACACAAAAATATATCCTATCTCACAAAATTTAACATATGAGATGTCTTTTTTTTCTCCTTTTTTCATGAAGCAGTGCACAAAATTTAATGAAGTAGAAGGTATACATGTCCTAGAACATCTGGGAATGGCTTATCTCTAATAGTATTTCCACAATAATCCTCAAGATCCAAACAGTCAGGTATAATGATCAACAGAGATAAACAAAAAAGGAAGATACCAAAAGACAACACACAACCAAAAGAAATGACGGACAATAGTCTACAAAACACTACACCCAAAACAAAAAATTGTACAGCACCAACCCAACCAAAGATGAGCAATGATCTCTGGCACTGCAGAAGGGTAGTAAGTATTTGATATGTTAACTAATTTACAAATTGACAAAGTTAATTGTTTTTTTTTTCATTCATTTGCACAAAAGTTTCTTTAATTTTAAATGTAAAATACCTTTTATGATAAGTTAAAGATGGCACACTATATGTAAATACAATTTTCAACTTAAAGGTTATTTTTCATCTGTTACTTTGTATTATCATGTATACTATTTGTTATCTCATGGACATATTCCCAATGTCTCCATTTATTCTAACAAAAATTGTCAAAATGCAACATTAATCTCTTGTATGTTTTTTTCATTTCTTTCTACAAAATGTATTAATTTTTAATTTCCATTGAACTAGTAAAAATGATAAGTAAATAATTTCTTGAATAAAAAATGAAATGTTAATTCACTTGAATATACTTTAATCCACCAATATAAACAAAAATTTGCAAACCTTTTTCATGCATCAAATAATTAAAGTATTAAATGTGTTAAATAATAGATAATGAATAACAAATTTCTATATTTTTTTGAAGTATACAAAGGTATGCTACTATGAATTTTTACATTTAAACTGTTCCAAAATTTAATCAATGCACCTTTTTTTACAGAAAATATTAAGTCAAGTTGCAGAGGCAGCTGAAAGGATTTTTCAGTCATAGACCTTGAATATGGCTCCCTTGTAGCAGACCAGGAACAGCAGTATATAGATTTCCGTACGTCCATATCTGTGATGGCAGTGACAAAATTTTCTCCAACAATTCACTAATCTTTATCATTTATTTCCATTTCAGAGTTCTTACAAAGATGTATAGGGTATTTATTATTTCTGACTGTCTTTATGTGTGTTTTTGTTTGTCTTTTAGAAATATCATGTGGTATTAATGTCAATGGGATAAAACACACAGAAGAAATCAACTTAAATTCCTTTATAAAGTATCTGTGGCGATAAAATTCTTATCAGAATAATTAAAAAATAACTACATTTAACAGTAAAAAAAATCATGTTTAGTAGCCAAATGCAGGCTGGGAACAGATATTTCTGAGTGAGAAATCATTGATTTCTGAAGTAAATGGTGTAATTTGAGACTGAACTCCCTGTAACACAAAAATATATCCTACCTCACAAAATTTAACATATGAGATGTCTTTTTTTTCTCCTTTTTTCATGAAGCAGTGCACAAAATTTAATGAAGTAGAAGGTATACATGTCCTAGAACATCTGGGAATGGCTTATCTCTAATAGTATTTCCACAATAATCCTCAAGATCCAAACAGTCAGGTATAATGATCAACAGAGATAAACAAAAAAGGAAGATACCAAAAGACAACACACAACCAAAAGAAATGACGGACAATAGTCTACAAAACACTACACCCAAAACAAAAAATTGTACAGCACCAACCCAACCAAAGATGAGCAATGATCTCTGGCACTGCAGAAGGGTAGTAAGTATTTGATATGTTAACTAATTTACAAATTGACAAAGTTAATTGTTTTTTTTTTCATTCATTTGCACAAAAGTTTCTTTAATTTTAAATGTAAAATACCTTTTATGATAAGTTAAAGATGGCACACTATATGTAAATACAATTTTCAACTTAAAGGTTATTTTTCATCTGTTACTTTGTATTATCATGTATACTATTTGTTATCTCATGGACATATTCCCAATGTCTCCATTTATTCTAACAAAAATTGTCAAAATGCAACATTAATCTCTTGTATGTTTTTTTTCATTTCTTTCTACAAAATGTATTAATTTTTAATTTCCATTGAACTAGTAAAAATGATAAGTAAATAATTTCTTGAATAAAAAATGAAATGTTAATTCACTTGAATATACTTTAATCCACCAATATAAACAAAAATTTGAAAACCTTTTTCATGCATCAAATAATTAAAGTATTAAATGTGTTAAATAATAGATAATGAATAACAAATTCCTATATTTTTTTGAAGTATACAAAGGTATGCTACTATGAATTTTTACATTTAAACTGTTCCAAAATTTAATCAATGCACCTTTTTTTACAGAAAATATTAAGTCAAGTAAAACAATGACAAATGATGACTCAATCTTACTGCATGAAAACACTGATATTTTGAATGACAGTAGAGGGAAAAACTCATTCATTCAATGAGAAGGGGAGGTAACTCGTATGAAATGGTAATACCAATCTGAAGCAGTATTTCAATTCATTGATCCAATTGTGCTATAAATTTGTAATTATAAATTCAGGGACACTATGCCAAGATAAAAGTCATGTATATTTTGCCCTTTGGAAAGTTGAGGGAGTACTATATTATACCAAGGGTATTTTATTATGATATACTGCTTGAATGTGATGCTATCTGAAATGAAATCAGTTTGCATAGATGAAAAAACCTACTATGATGCTGGGGTCAATACTTCATTTTCAGATTTACATTCTATGATTATAATAAATATTCACCATCAAAATTTTTAATGATATTTCTGATAGATTATGATGAGCAATTTTTAATTGTAAAAGTTTTCATCTTATTAATCATAGCAGTAGACAAATGATCATTTGATCCATGATAGCCAAGGACATAATGCCTACTTAAAGGAGTTCTTTTAATATACTCGAAACATGTTATTATAAAAATATAAATTAACAATACTCTTCTAAAATATTTTTACCATTATTCTGATAATTTAAAAATATCAATATGAATATACCAATGATATATTTAAGTAGTAGTTCCTACATATTACATTCATGTCAATGGGTTCTTCAATAAGTTTATTTTATTTTAAAACATACCAAAAAGTATTTCCTAATACATGTTAAGGTAAAATTTATCAATGAAATTTTAATTTTTGGGGTTAGAACAGTTATTTTTAGTGTGCAGTTCATGAGTAAAATGTAGTTTGAATTTTGACCCCCCAAAAAAAGAAACAATTCATGCATTCAGTAGTGATGTATAGATAAAAAAAAAAATTTTACTATAAAAATTGGAAATTTAATGAATTAAAAATCAGGAAGAAGATTGATTTAATTTGATTACAACATGCAAAAAGTATTCCCCATTATTTTACAATTGAACTAAATTTTCTTCTGGAATGCTGTAAAAAGATTTGTCCATAATTTTCAATAGTTAAATTAGGCATAATTTAATATGCAACAACCTTTGAAGCAAAAATTAAGGTTGGAGATTAACCCAGGGTGGAAAGCCCACTTATTTAATTTGTTACTTTATTATCAAAGTGGTCAATGCAGAGATGGTGATAGTTGCAATGACTTTGGATGAGGTTTATTAGGTTGTAATACACTTCTGGGTATTTTCAACAGTCTGTCATTTGATCCATTGATCGACAGATATCTTTTTAACCAGTTTTGAACATTGTCTTGTTAGCTCTATCAGTGCTTTTTTTTAAAGATAAAAATGGGTTGGCAAAAAAGTACAGGGAGTTTAGTTTTTTGCACTGCAATTAAAAGTTATGATTAAAATAAAAATTTCAGATTTATAATGAAACAATTTTCTTAATTATTTTTCTATTTTCAATACATTGTGATTGTCAAATTAGAGAATAACACTTACTTAACATTAAATTAATCTATGGTCAAGGGCATTCACAGTGTCATAGCTGAACATTTATCTATCTTAAAAGTTTTTTGTAGACTAAGCAAATATCAAATTATCATTTCAGAAATACATTGAGCTTGGAGCGCTGCGTCTCTACTAACATTTAACATAGTTTCTTTTTGGTGTAGCTTGCAGTAGGGTCTGGTTATATCTTCTGTTTCTTCATTTGATTTTTGGATGGTTTTATGGTTTTCAAGTATTCAGAATATGGTGTTTTGCATTCAAAGGAACTTTTAAATGTAATTCTGAAATGAAATATATATTTGATATTTTTACAGTCATTTATATTAAAAAAGAGAAATGTTAGAGCATAAAGCTGCTTTGAACTTTGAATCTGTACAATAGTTAAACTTTTTCTAATTCTCAAAATTATGTTAAAAGCAAATATCTAAATTGTATTTGATATACATGTATTATGATGCATTGGAAATGGAAAAATTAAATATACTTGTATATCAAATTGAAGTCAAGTATAGTTAAAAAAATATCAAAAAAGTGATATTTATTTTAGCATCTTCAAATTTATTGCTGGGTATCTGCTTCTTCAAAGCACTGATTGCTAACAAGGTAATCGTGAAGTAAAAGTAACATTTAAAAAAAATTATAATCTAATATTGGATATATCTCTTATCTAAAATACAATCACTTAATACTTTGACCAAAAGGGAAGAACCATTATTTTAATAATTTCCAATATCCCCCAAAAAAACCTTCATTCTGAATTATCTGAAACTATCATCATCTCCCAGATTTATTTCAAGTATTTATTCTTAATATGATACAGTAGGAATATCTCTTTTTTGCTTCAAATATCTCATACCTTGGGTTAATTTTCAACTCTCACCTTCAGCACTAGGCTTTCGTTCAGACATTGAATGATTACTTTAGTTACATGGATTCATGGTTTTGACCAATTCTCCATACAAGTCTATAAAAATTTATTTTTTCAAAAACTTCAATTTGTGGTTCACCTGAATCCACAAAAAAAAATGAGTAACCGGGGAATAATAATGAATCCACAGTATTCTCTTTTTGCAAACAACATACTTGTAATCAAATTTCATCAAGATGCAAATGTAAATTATTTTTTTTTTTTGCTTTTTCTATACACAGCTGTAAACGAGTACTATGTAGTAAGGGAGATAACTTGCCTTAATTTTGATTTTATCAAATTAATATTTTTAAAAATTAGTTTTGGGAACAGGCTATTTTTTTATATCTTTGTCCATTTAGCATCAGATTTGACTAAATTCATTGTAATTTTATTCTATTTAAAAATATAGAGTAACTATTTTGTTTAAAATTATTGTAACATAATTGACAACTTGTTTTAATTTAATTTTTTAATCGCATTTAACAATTGCTCATCATGATTTGTAGACAAGAGTTGTAAAATTTGGATTTTAATCCTTTTTGAAACTTTTTCAAAAAAATGTTTCCTGGCCAATCCAACAGGAATCTGAGGGCTTTATTTTTAATGGAGATCCTACTTTAGTCTCATTAGTTCAAAGTAGTTTCCAATTAGTTCATAGTAGTCCTTGAACTGCTTTCATTATAACAGGGATCCTATTCAAGACTCCCAACAATTTTCAAGTATTGCATACAATTTGTTGTATTAACCAAGCAGTTTTAAATACAAATTTTTCCAGACTCTGGGGGTTTTAATAATTGCTAATTAATCACTTAATGACATTAAAGAAAACCTATTTTAGTTTTTACTTGGGATCTGTTTCCTTTCCCAATAGCCAAAAAGAGCTGTATATTGACTGCAGCTGGTTCTGTTTTGACTGTTATCCTTTTTAGGAACCAGTGATTCCCAAGAGTTACCTTGTGTCAGTTCATCTCTATTAATTTCAAGATATCAGTGATTTTTTTGTGGAGTCATTGGAAGCAGTCGTATGAAAAACAAATTTTCATACCACCAATCTATACAATTCCTATATATACCCCTATGTTTGAGCTTTTGATTTTGCCATTTGATAAGGGACCTTCCGTTTTGAATTTTCCTTGGAGTACGGTTTTTTTGTTATTTTACTTTTTATGCTATCAAACTTAATTTGGGAACAAAAACATTATTTTTTTAATTGTAAATTTTGGAACTATTTTTCTTCAAGTATTATAGTTTGAAAAACAAATTTATTGAAGGATCACATGCAATTTGAATTTTGACAATTATTTTTACTATCTTTGGGTTCACAATTTTTCTTGTCCTTAATTTAAAGATTTCATAGTCCATAGTACCATTTTGCATCATATTTGTATTTTTTTTATTTCAGTGTTTCTTGTACCAGTCCAAACTTCACAGAAAGATTGAACACATGTTGAAGTTGTGTACCTGCTAGTATGGAGTTGCTTGAGGAATTTTTCCCCATTTTTCCAAAATTTATGAACTTAATAATTTTTTATCAAAATTTACAAAGACAGTACCAATTTTGTGTCAACTCCTGCAGTTTTCAATCTAGATCTTTTAAACTTCACACAATGATTGCACAAATATATAAGTTGTGCACTTGTTACTGTGGAATTGTATGTTAAATTTTTCCCAACTTGAGAACTTTTTCATCTAAAAATTTCAAAAGAAGGTAACAATTTTTGTTTTTAATCCATGTCTTTGGAACTTCTCAGAGAGTTGCATATCAATTGAGGTTGATCATCATCCCCCATTTTTACATTTTATATTTCCATATGTATAAATTTCGGTAGAGACCATTCTCCATTGTTTATTATAAAAGAACAATCTGTACAACTCAGTTATTTGAGGCTTTGATCAATTTTTGGAATATGACTACTATGTGCATGATGAGTAAACCTTAAAAGAAGGGATATTTTATTAAACTATGCTTCAAAATATTAAAAAATGTTGGTGATTTATAGGTGTCAGGCTATTACTATATTGTTCTTTTTTTTATTACATTTGTATAAGTATTAACATATCAGATGTCAGCTAACTAATAAAAAAGCTATTATTTAGAGCTCTGTAAATAAAAAAAAATGTAAACATAGTTCTAAATAATACTTTTAATGGGAAAGAGAAATTCTGGGGTACCAAAAACATTTGGTAAAAGTTACCTGTATACATCTGGTATTTTTACAGTATTTTATGAATGAATTAAATAAATTATTTGTATTTTACATTTTACAATATGAGTAGCAATGAATGGAAAAAGAATATGTTGTGAGATGCTTTGGAACAATCTTGTGAAAATTGTATATTTGATTAGATACAATGGAAAGGACATTTCATTAAGTGGATAAAATGAATTCAGTGAACTGAACAGCATAAAATCCTATGTGGAAAAGCATATAAAAGTAGCCACGGTAGCAGCTCCAAGGAAGATGGTTAAATAAATCTTCAACAAAGTCTGAGGCTTTACCAAGAAAATTATAAGGCAAGTTTAATTAAGCCAAACAACTTCTATACATTATGTAAATAATTTTATAAAAAGTGTATATTAAGACAACAAACATCACCCTTCTAATCTTATGCATTCATAACACCATTGACGAATTAATTTAGGTACATGGACAAGATTTTCTATTTAAATAGCAATACTAAATCCAGAATTAGTACAACTTCAAGGGGAGACTACTACAATGAACAGCAAGATGTTTTCATTCAATGGGAGATAACTCATTGTAAAATATGCAGATGATTTGTCTTTTTGAACAATAAAATATGTTTAAACTAGATGATTTTGTGTGGAGTTGAAATTCAAATCATAAACTTATAAGAGTTTCCATCTTTTATATTAATTTTACAAACTGTTGTTGATGTTATACTATTGTGTACATGTAGTAAGAAATCAGAACAAAATTTAGCTAATGTCGGAGAAAGGGAATTGTAAAATATGTAAATATTCAATTTTAATATTTTAGGTTCTTTTTGTAAGATGTTTTCATGGTGTGGGAATAAGACTTGGTGGTCTAATACAGCTAATATGTAGGTAGGTACCAGTATATTGTTTTGAAAAAAAAAAATGCATTATAAAAATTATTTGGAAATGTGCTCTTGGCTTAAAAATTTGAGAGTTTGGTCAATAGTCTACTCTTTCTTTTATCAGTACAAATATATGTGTAAATTTAAGGATCTAACTTGATTATTTAGTTTTTGGGTTGTTAGATTGCTGTCTATACAATTTACATACAGTATAACAACAGTGAATCTTTTAAACAATTTTGGTATAACTAAGCATTTTATATTTCAGGTTAGCATCACAGCTTGTCCGTAAGGATTGAGGCTGAGAATGGCCATTGGAGCTGACTTTTATGGTAAGAACCAATACATAGATTTTTGAACTATTCAGCCAAGAGCATGTAAATACCCTAGATTTTTATTATGCAGAGAAGATCATCTTACATTTCAATTTTTCTTAAATTATAACTCTATATATAATCCCAAAGGAGGTATCAAGATGAATAAGGACAATCAAAAATTATATTGGTACTTAGAAAATCTATCTGTTTTTTTTATGCCCCACCTAAGATAGTAGAGGGGCATTATGTTTTTCGGTCTGTGTGTCCATTCGTTCGTTCGTTCATCCGTCCTTCCGTTCGTCCGTCCATCTGTCCCGCTTCAGGTTAAAGTTTTTGGTCAAGGTAGTTTTTGATGAAGTCCAATCAACTTGAAACTTGGTACACATGTTCCCTATGATATGATCTTTCTAATTTAAATGCCAAATTAGAGTTTTGACCTAAATTTCACGGTCCACTGAACATAGAAAATGATAGTGCGATTGGGGCATCCGTGTACTATGGACACATTCTTCTTCTTGTCTAAAATTGTCCCCATATAAAATGTGAGGTGGTATGATTGCCAATGAGATAACTATCACCCAGAGACCAAATGACATGGATGTAAGCAACTAAAGGTCATTGTATGGCCTTCAACAATGAGCAAAACCTATACTGTACAGTAAACTATAAAAGTTCCCAACATGACAAAATGTGAATTCAAACGAGAAAACCAACTGCCTGATTTATGATTGAACAATGAAATAAAATCAATTATGTCAAACATCAACCTACTACTTATTTGTCATCCTTTTTTGCTAATAAAGACTGGTAGTTTAAAATTTATGTCAACAGTTGAACACACCACTTTAAAACAAAGTAAAAGAAATGTTATATACATCATAATTAAGTATTGTTTTGACAGATATGTTTAAGAATGTATATTTCTTTTTCAGGTAACTTTAACTGTGGCTGAATGAAATTATTGTGTGAACTAACAGCACAGAATGTAAATCAGACAATTTTTGTGTATGTTTCAAAAAATGTGTATAAATTTTTACAAAAAAAAAAAAATGTGTAAAGATTCTCCATTTTCAACAAGATTGGAAGTTGAAGGTTAACTTGTATTTGAAATTTCAAAAATTCTCTTTATTTTTTCCATTCAAACCCATGGCTATATTCTGGTATCTATACTCATATCCATTATTGGTTTAACACTTTTTTTTTGTCATGCTTATGGATACTGAACTAGTTTTTTTGTATGTAGTTTTGTAATGATGAGTTTATAGTTCAGATCCTTATTCATTATTTTCCCCCCTGTGACTAGATTTGATTGATACTTTGAAAATGAAGTGAAAAGGACAAATTTTACAATTTTACTTGTAGACCTACTTGAGATGTCTTAATAATGGTCCATGTGTAGTCAAAACACTTCCAGTAGGTTAAAAATGGAGAATCTAAAAAAAAAAAAAAAAGAAAAAAAATTATTTTATTGAAATGTGCTTTTGGGGTTTTCTGAATTGTTAGATATATAAATTTTTTCCAACTTTTTGTTATTTTTAGCAGGGTTTTTGGCTAAAAGAAATTTAAAGATTATTTCACAAGAAGCATAGTAAAGGAACATCTTTGTGAAAAAAGATTGCTTGATTGATTTTTGGTGTGAAACACCACTTTCAGCCCGATTTGTTATATCTTGGTGACCGTTTTTTTTATTGGTTGAGGTAGAGTAACGAGAGAGAAACACCAACTTTCCCCCTGAAAACTGGCACTCCTAGTCAATTAAGATTTGAGTGGAACACACCTACCACATGCTGGGTTTGAATTCTTAACCTCAGTTTTGACAGGCTAGTGATACAGTAGTTGAACTACTTAGACCACTCTGCCACCAAGGCCCCTAGGTGAAAATTGAAGTACTAAATATGTTATTGAAATGTGTTGTATTTTTTATATTAAATTATTTTTTAATTTTAATTATACTATATTTTGTATTTTTGTTAAATATAGAAAGGATGTGGAGTTCCAACAGGGTGGAATATTCAGGGCAAAGGGAGGTAATACCCGTTTAACTCCTCATACTTGAATTTCCTCAGTGTATACGGGAATATAACTTTTTTTTACTTATATATTCACTTTTGTATAAGTTTTCTTTAAATATCAGATGTAAACTAGCTAAAATTGACTATTATTTAGAGTTCTGTAAATAAAAAAAATGTAAGCAGAGCTCTAGATAATAGATTTGGAGGGTGGGAGAATTCATGGGCCACTACAATTGATTAGGTAAAATTTTCAAAAAAAGGTGATTTTTTAAAAGTGCATCTGATATTTTTTATATATATAATTTTATTTCTAAAAGCAAAAGGACAATAAGATAATGAGGACATGAACCACCTGAGCCAGGAGACAGCCCTAAGGAAGATGGTCAATTAAATCTTCAACCAAGTCTTGAGGCCTTACCATGAAAAATCTGTGGTGAGTTTAATAATATTATTATAGGCTATTACAATTATTTGTTTATTAAGGGGTTTTGTTTGATTTTGAGGATATATACATTATTGCATAACTGTTTTTGTCTTGCTTGTCTCAGTATGCGAGACTTAGGTATTACTATCCAGCGGCGATGTAAACTATTTGTATAAAGATTTATATTTCAGAAGGTAGAAAACCTGGATGCTTCATATCTTGTATGCAGATACCTTATGTGGTCCGAGTACACAGTTATCGTCCTTTGATTTTCGTTGTCCACACATATATAGTCCCTAGTGTGGACTGTGTTACTTGCCAGTTTTTTTTATACCCCTTCCAAATTTATTTCTCCATGTTTTATGCCTCAAATAGCAAGAAGGGGGATGAAATTACACTGTAAAAAAATTTGGGTCATGAATTTTAAGGTAAAGTAGTGATTTGGTCCAGCTGAAAAAGGTTAAAAATTAGCACTTCGGAAGCTGTCAAAAGATTTCAAGACCCCCTTAACATAAAATTGTCCATATTTTGAGTTAGAGCCGATGAAGTTTTCTATAATTTTGATATAATTTGTCCCAAAAGTAGTACAACACACTGTAAAAATATTATTGAGAAAGCGCAGGTGGGATTTTTTTAATTTTCATTTATTGTCTAAAAGATATGCACTACGAAATAACTCTGTACTCGGACCATGTAAGGAAATTTTCGTCTGTCATATGTCCATTGTCCTTGACCTCATTTTCATGGTTCAGCGACTGCTTGAAAAAAAAAGTTTTTTTGTCATGTGAATTTCTCACTTATTATGAGTAAGTACCATAAGCAATAGGTCAACTATATTTGGTGTTTAAAAAAATTGTAAGGTGTATATGTCCGTCTGACAGGATTTATCTGACCTTGACCTCATTCTCGTAGATCTTTAAAAATGTTATGTTTATGTGATACTTGTAGTAAAACCTTCATCTTTTAAGACTTTCAACATAGAATCAATGGTCATTAAAGCAGGCGAGACATTTCAGCGTGTGCACTCTTGTTTACAACATAACAACTGTAATCATTTGTATTAAATGTATTTGTTTTCTACCTTTAGTATCAAGTTTACATATTGAAGATAAAAATATATAACAAATTTATAAGAAATAAAAACATAGCATAATTTTGCCTTCTTAGACATAGTTTGATCTTTAAAAAAATAGCATAATTTTGTCTTCTTAGACATAGTTTGATCTTTAAAAAAAGATTTTTTTTTTTATTTTAGGTTGTTGAAATGACAGTTTTCATGGTGTTGGGAGTAAGACTTGGATATCTGATACTGTTAACATGTTGGTAGGTATTCAAGCTTTTTAGAATAATTTTATAGTATTTGACAATTTATAAAGGTTTTAAGTACCAAGAAAGGAATCATACAATATGATGAAATACAAGTTGATTTTTTCTATTGCTAATTTTAAACCATGAGCTTATCGTTCAGTATACCAAATATTTTATTCCATGGATTTTTTTTTTGTTATCCTAGTACTATTTAAAATTTATTTTGATTTAGAAAAGTTTAGAATAACTGACCAACTTTGTATTGCAGGTTAGCATCACAAGTTTCCATAGGGTTACTAACCCGTTACTTGCTGGGATAGTAATTACAGCTGTGTTTCAGGTGAGAATTTATTCAACATACAACTTAGAATTTATTTATGCTATCTAATGTAAAATGTTGTACCTTTACTTTAGAAGTGTATCCATATTCAGTGATATTTTTGTCTCGCTTGTCATTTGATAAATGTACCTATCACCAGGTACTGAATAAGAGATAAGAAGGGGAGATAACCATATATTTTGCCTTTCATTCAGTCTTACATATTTTCATTACAAATTTCAAAAGAATTTATTCCTACATTTTATCATGGAGAAAAATGCGACAATAAAACAACAACCAAATAACAAAATAATCACTAATTTTAACTTTTTATAAAGTGAGTATGACAATAGTATATGAATTTATCAGCAGCCTCAGCATTCATTGCGTTTTATATATCAAATAATTGTTCAGGTATTTGAGGTCGTCTAAGTTATGTCCAGAAAGTTGTCTTTTGTGTATTGACTTTTTCATATTTACAATAGTTGCATTTTTTTGATACATGTACCATATATTTTGGAGTAATCAGTAAATATAAGTAGCAAAAAAAGAGTTCACATTCATTGATATGTTTTTTTTAATTCAAAAATTGCCACTTAAATTTTATTACATACCCTTAAGATTACTTTGATATTAAGAATTAAGAATTAAAACTTAATTTCTTTTCAGTTGAAAGTGTTACTGTTGCTGCCTTGTATGGTAAAATCCTCAGATAATAATCCTGCAAACCAATTGATGAACTGTTGTTATCTTTTTTTTAGACAGTAGTCTTGTAAGCAGAATAATGAATTGTTAATAAATTTTGTTTTTATTGCTGTATTGAGTAATCCAAATTATAAATATTTTTTTATTATTTTTACTTGCATTTGATTATTGTTTTGTGATTGATGAAAAATAAAACTGTGAAATAATAGTCATTTGAGGGGTCCCAAAGGTATGCCATATAGTTTCACAAAGTACCCATAAAACTTACATCAGTTTACATATATTTTTAAAGTTATGTATGTGTTAGTCTTATAAGTGCTTTGTGAAATGAATTTTGCCGGTTACAAACCAATAAAGTAGGACTTTGATGGCCAAACACCAAAGAGAATATAAAACAAATCCCCTGTTAAACATTTACAGTATTGAGTTTTTGACTCCAAATAAAAATGTTTGCCTATTCGGTTGGGTTTGACTCCCTTTCTGTACATTTATATAAATAAATGGCTGTCAGTTTTATTTATTGGTTTTGTTTATACATTATAAATGTATTATTCAGCATCTGAGGCCACTCAAGTGAAAATAATTACACTTTTTTTGTAGTTTGTTTTATTTTTTCATTTTTATGTGATTGATGTTTATGATTTTTCTCCATCATAATTTATATTTTGAGGAATTTAATGTTCATCTTTTGAGGATTGTGCTCAACTTCTTATTTACCCCACCCAAGATTACTCAGAAACCTGTAAAATTATTTTTACCTTGATTTTGATGGATGGCTGTTAAATGTCCAGTGGCAAATTAAATGAAGATTTAGAATGAGAACATATTAATGTGATATGAATATAGACCCTGCTTTGTACTAGATCACCATGCTGAGCTGGATTTTTAATGTGCTAGTTCACAATGTAACAGTCCCCAGGAAGACATTTCACCCTACCTGGACACAACATTCTGACTACGAGCTGAAGAATATTTGCTCTTACTCCTAAATGCAGCACAATTTGCAGAGGAGAATCAAATACCAATTTTCATTTCTTTGGTTTGACTAATTCGTGGATCAAATACTCTTCTGCCCTAGAGGCTAGCATGAAATGGGCTGTTGGAGAAGATTTGTCTGTCTGTCTGTCCATCATCATCTCTCATCCACAGATTATATACTATTGGTAGATTGTCATTGAAACTTTCAGATTATCTTCTGTAACTAATGGCAGTGTATTTTATTTTATTATAATGAAATTTTGGGGTTCCCAATTGAAATGAATGGACCTCCTAAATATTTTTATTCACTTTGGAAGCATGTCCTACAATTTTATCATGAGAAGGATAGGTTGGTTTGAATATTTTTTATTGTTTTTATTCTGCTTTTAATCTTGTTTTTAGTAGTTGGATCTCATTATGACAAAATTTTCATAACATTGACGAGAATTCTCAATATATTCTACTTTAAGACACTAGTATATTACAACTGCAGCTTTTAAGTAAATTTTATACGGTTTTGCTATAACAAGATTTGTGTTTTATCTAGTTTTATATTATTTTAGTGGTTTTTATGTGATTTTATTTGTTTTTATTGTCAAATCTTGTTATACCAAGCCTTAATGTGATTGAATTTGTGGGAAATGATGATAGATTTTGCTTACACATGCAATACAAAATATTTATTTAGTAATGAGATCTGACATTTTTATGCTTTTAACTCCTCCTGAAAATGATAAAATAGAAAATAAATACATTAAACTATTGGTGCAGTCCTTGAAAATTGACCTAATTGCAAGATTTATGGTTCAGAATCTGCTCTAACTATAAATCTATGTGCATATCAGCTGAACCATCCTATCCTTCAATACGAGTAATAAGATGTAGGAAATAGAAACATTCATTCTTCAATTGGAGAACCTTTAGAAGTGAAAAAATGGTACACATGTCAACAGATACTGAAGATTATTTGAAAGTTTAGGTAAAATCCATTTAATCCTTTAATTGTGGGTTGAATTTGTAGATGGATGAGCAAACGGATCATACGCTTGGTCACTAGCACATTTCCTAATGGATAAATCAGACTATGAAATAACAACTGCATACTAGTTATCTCCCTTCCTGGGAAAAAAGTACTGGTTCCCTAAAATGAAAAAAAAATATACTAGATTAAAAAAAAATAACTTTGCTTAGAAATTGGGTGGGAGTAAAGAACTTTATATTATAAAGCAGCTTGGGGTTAAAAATGTGGAATGAAAGGCAATTAACTATTTCCTTGGTGATCTTATAAATTTTGCACAGATTAAGATATTTAGATTATTTTAATTACCCGGTAAATAAGTTGAGTACTTCTCAAAAAATAATTTGATTCATGTATTTTTTAATATTTTTATATTGTAGTTTTACCATAGTTTTCCTTTGTATAAGAATTATTATGTTTTTGAATGTTTTTTTAAAAGTTGAGACAAACTGAGGATTCTATCTTTTTATGGAATTCTATTATTTTGTTATAAGTTTGGTATTAAATAATGGAAAGCCTCAAGTTTATATATTAAGCAAAAAAATAGTCACTTTAGAAACCAATGATAACAAAATTTCATACATGTGTCTCAAAACAGACATAATTTTCTAAAACAACCAGTCTTAGAACTGGTATCCAGGAAGTCATAAAGAATCCTCAGTACTGTCATTTATTTTGTATTGTAATATTTTGCTAATGATACCAAACCCATGATGCAGATCCTTTTCCTCCTTTTTATTGTAAAGATAATGTAAACTGGTCAAAATATAAAAATAAGAAGATGTGGTATGATTGCCAATGAGACAACTCTCCACCATAGACCAAATGACACAGAAATTAACAACTAAGCATTATCTCACTAGTAACAATTTGTTTGATACACACACGATGGAGCAGATTGTGTTTGGTTTCATTTTGGGTATTTTGTATCGATGCATGATAATAATGTAAATAAAATTGGTAAATAAAATTTATTTGAGAAAACCCATCTTATATTTTATTTGAGTCTGGATGACCAATGGAGGGGGAAGAGGTTTCTGCGGTCAACGGTATGTCACATATGATTTATATTTCCATCACTTGGTGTCTATCATCATCATGCTTTAAATGTTTTTAAATGGTCATGAAACTTCTTGGCTAGTTAGAACAAGACTGGACACAAATGAGGCATTACTTTACAGAATTGTTCATTGGATTAGCTGATTACCTGATTGGCTGCCAATGCTTTAAATAGATCAAGAATGCTAAAATGATCTTATTGTCTTGTCTGTCATATGCAAAACATTGACCAGGGATACTTATCTGGTGTGGGAGGCGTCTGCATAAAACTTCATTATCCAGATGGTAGAAGAGCTGAATAATCCATATCTGGTATGCCTTGTGGTCTGAGATTTTCACCTGGCATATGACCATTGTCTTGACCACATTTTTAAGGATCAATAACCACTTAACTGTATATTTTTTATGCCCCACCTACGATAGTAGATGGGCATTATGTTTTTCGGTCTGTGCGTCATTCATCCGTCTGTCCTGCTTCAGGTTAAAGTTTTTGGTCAAGGTATTTTTTGATGAAGTTGAAGTCCAATCAACTTGAAACTTGGTACACATGTTCCCTATGATATGATCTTTCTAATTTTAATGCCAAATTAGAGTTTTGACCCCAATTTCACGGTCCACTGAACATAGAAAATGATAGTGCGAATGGGGCATCCGTGTGCTATGGACACATTCTTGTTTAAGATATAAATTTGAGTGTTTATGTGTAATAAGGACAACTATATTTTGTATATAGATTTTTCCCACACTAATTCATAAAGTAATTTATATATTCAATAGATAGAACGAATGAATTTTAACAATGAGCAAAAACCATACCACACAGCAAGCCATAAAAGGTCCATGTCTAACAGGGTTCAACTTACCTTGACCTAATTTACTTTTTTTTTTGGTTGACATTTAGTTTATTAATATCAATATTAGGTCTGTTTCTTGGTATAGATCAAATATACATGTATTTGGTGTTTAAAATGATAGTAAATTGAACATGTTTGTCCCATGAGGTTCATATGACCTTGATCTTATTTTCAAGTTTTTGGTCAACATAGTCTTTATCATTAGGTCCCAACTAAAGTGGGTGTATAGAATGATTGTAAGGTGTACATTTCCGTCTAACAGTTTATCTGAAATTAACCTTATTCACATGGACCATGGAAAATATTATCTTTTTATTGAAACCTTGGTCCTAAAGACTTAACATACAATTCAATTATCATCAGTTACATAAAAAGGACAATTCATTGTGTGCATTCTTGTACAAATCATAAAATCAATTTCCTTGAACATCTTTTAAACATTTGGAATATGATTCACACATGGCTGTATCTGCAAAAATATATCATAGTTTGTCTCCCTTGCAATGCATAGGATATTAGATGTTTTTAAAGGATCCTAGGATATTTTTGTGGAGCCTGCCATTTTGGAAGGGAAGCTAAATCGTCAACAGTTAAAGATAATTGAAGCAAAATTTCTTTTTCTTTTTTCATTTTACTGATGGATGGTCTTAGTTTTTTGCATATAACATTTACATATAGACATGGATTAAATTTTTTAGACATCAATTACTTAGTTAAATCCTTTAGGGAATGTCATGAAACTTGGACAGAGTTACTGCATTTGAAAGAATTTTTTACTGATGGAATATTCATAAGGTTATAAATGTTTGTCTGCAAATTAAAGTCAATATTTTGTATGTAAAGATGAATACCAGGGGCTGGAATATCATTTTGTGAGCTTTGCTTGCTGTTACCTTTGGTATGAAATAGGTATAATGAATTATTCATAGCTTGATATTATGATGGTAGAAGAAGCCAAATAACAGATTTGTTTTTAAAGTTTACGACCAAATGACACTGACAGAAGGTTATGACGATGATGGTCACAATGTGATAGCAATAGCTAACCTGGCCCAAATTCTCCTAGTCGAAATGTAAGCAAACTTTATTATGTAAATTTTCAGGAATTTAATTTTACATTTGTATCTGGGGATTTGATCCATGAAAACACTGCTGCTGTTGCTAAAAATAAATAAAAAATAGCTGTGCTGTACAACTTTTGCCTTATTTCTAAAAAAAATAATGTAGTTAGTACAAAACTGACTTGGTAAAAAGGATCAGCAGGTCAATTTCTATCCACCATGAAAATTTTAGTAAAATTGGACACCCTAATTTGGAGTACTTGTTCCCTTAAATGTACCTTTTAGCTCACCTGGCCTTGTGAGCTTTTGCCATCACTTGTCGTCCGTTTTTATCTTCCATAGTCATAATTTTTATTTAAATCTCCTCTGAAACTACTAGGCTAAATGTTACCAAACTTAACCTAAATGTTCCCAAGAGTATCAAGTTTAAAAATGTATCCAGGGATTTGATCCATCTACAAATATGGTCGCTGTTGCTAAAAAAAAGAAATAGGGATAAAATGCAGTTTTTGACTTATGTCTCAAAAACTAAAGCAGTTAGAGCAAATTTGACATGTCAAAATAATTAGAAGGTCAAGGTCTATCTCCTGTAGAATTTTCATATCAATTGGACAACCAATTTTGAGTTATTGCCCCTGATATGCCAATTGTTTTGCAAATTTTGCAGTTTTTGATTATTATCTTGAAAACTTTAACAGATAAAAAGAATTTTGAACAGTAAACATGACCAGAACAGTAAGATCTACAAATAATTACTTGACAAATGACCCTTTATATGAGAGAATCTTTCAGTAGTAAAACTGTTCAACAAAAAAGTTAACATGGACAAATCATGTATTGACTTCTTATAGGAGTTATTTCCCTTGAAAGTCTAATTTTACTATTTTTGTTTTTTGCAGAATTTATAATAGATATTAAAAAGCATTGTTGAAAGCAAAAGTGTTCAAGCAAAATAAAATCTACAAATTGTCAATAGACTGCTTAAAGGAAATATTGCCCTTGAAAGTTGGATTTATCCGTTTTTTAAACTTTTAGAGAAACCGTTATAGATAGAGAGAAACTTAATTGTAACCATGTTGAGGTCAATAAGATCACAAATAAGTCAACATGGCTGAAATCGTCATCTTCAGGAGTTATTGCCCCTGAATCGCCATTTTTACCCCTTTTTATGATTTTTTTTGCAGTAACAAAGACAGAGAGCAGCAATTCATTTCAGAATTTTCAGCAAAATGAGATCTACAAATAATGCTTGTAAAAGATTTTTTTTTTACATTTTTGCAGTTTTTGCACATACATTTTTTTGGACTATGATAGATAGAGAGAAACAGTTAAAGCAATAAAAAAAAAGCATATTAAGATCTACAAATCAGTCATGATGACCGAAATTTTCCACAGACTCCTTATAGAAGTTATTTGCTTTGAATGACGATTTTGATCCATTTTTGCATTTTTGTCAAAAACTATAGGAGTTAAAAAAAAACTTTCAAATGCAAAAAAGATCAGCAAAATAAGATCTACAAGTAAGTCAACATGACCAAATTGTCAGACTAGTTATAAAATTTATTGGCATGTGAGCATGTGAGCGAATCAGGCTCTTAGGAGCCTTGTATTTGGAAATTTCAGTGTTTTTATATGACCCAAAATTTTTGAAAAGGGGCCAAAAACCAGCATTTTTCTTGTTTCAGGACAATTTTTTTTCTTGTTTCAGGACAATAACTTGTGTATAAGTGTATGGATCTCTATGAAATTGTACCACAAGATTTTCAAATGGAAAGTTGGGATTGATTTGGGGGGTTATGGCCCAATCCGTTTAGGAATTAGGGGCCAAAAAACTAGGATTTTGTAGTTTCCGCACAATGACTTTTGAGTATAAGTCATGGCTAACATAAAAACATAGGGGTAAAATGCAAGTTTTATCTATTATTTTGAAAGGGGCAAAATATATTCAGAATGTTGAGCTCTACCTATTGTCCATTTTCGTCAAAATTGGCAGACTACTTATAGGGGTTATTGCCCTTGCATGAAAAATTTAACTATTTGTTTTCCATTTTTGTCTATTATCTTGATATAAAAGATACAGAAAACTTTAAATTGCAGAAATGATCAGCAATACAAGATCTACAAATAAGTTTTTGCATGGCCAAAATTGCCAGATGACTCCTTATTAGAGTTATTGCCCTTTAAAGACGATTTTTACCTTTTTTTCCTTTAATATCTTACAAAAATCTTTTTTTCTAAAACAACTACGCCAAATTTAACCAAATTAAGCCACAATCATTATTAGGGTTTCTAGTTTAAAAAAATATTTCCGATGATCCCGCATGTAAACCAACATGGCGGACATGGCTAAAAATAGAACTTAAGGGTAAAATGCAAGTTTTGTCTATTATCTTGAAAACCGCTATGAATAGAGAAAATCTGAATGGGGGCAGAAATGATCAAAAAGTTGAGATATACCTGCTGTCCATTTATGTCAAAACTGTCAGACGTTTTCTTGTAGGATTTATTGCCCTTAAATGTCAAATTTTACCTTTTTTTTCCATGTTTGCCTATTATTTTGAAAACTATGATAGATCTAATATATAGATATGAAAAAATGATCAGCAAGACAAAATCTACAAAAAAGTCAAAGGCTGTAATCGTCAAAAGAATAAGTGCTCCTTATTGACGAGTTTTATCATTTTTAGGGGGGGGGGGGGCATTTTTGCCTATTATCTTGAAAATTAAAATAGATATATAGAAACTTTAAATAGCAAAAATGATCAGCAGGACAAGATCTACAAGTACATCAACATGACTGAAATTGCCAGTTAACTCTTTTAATAGAGTTATTGCCCTTTTGTGGTGATTTTTTACCAAAAAGTGGACATTGTTGAAGATGCAGGTGGGCGACACAGGCTCTTTAGAGACTAGTTATATTGCCGTATAAATTTCATTATTTGAATTATACTGCTAATATCCAAACAGCTCTATATGTCAACAGTTTATGATAGCTTAGATTAGACTCAGATTTTACCTTTCCATTTAGTGTTTCCAGCATCAGCAATTGTCGTTTTCAAAAAACACGAGATATGTATTTGATGTATAACTGCAGTGTAGAAGGACTTATAAAAAGAGTGAGAAAGAAGGACATTCTTATTCTATCGGAAGTAAAGATATGATTGTAGGCCACATAGTGTCGTAAAACTGTCTTTCAGGAACAAATGAATTCACCCTTCGAAATTAAAAGTTTAAGAAACGTGGTATATTGCTATATTGTATCAACATTGTCTTCAGCTGCAATATACAGGACCGAATAACATCAGTTTGAAACTGATTTTATAGTTATTTACGAGATTGTAAAATTTGAAGGATTTGTACGCGATATAAAATAATGTAACGCATTAACCCCATTTTTTGTAGTTTCAGAACCTTGATTAATTGCTTGACGTCCAGTGGCAAATATTTCATGCATGTTCAGTTCTATAACGAATTAAACAATGCATCAAGTAATATAGAAATAAAGAAATGTTGTATGATGGCTAATAGGTAATACAAAGGATAGACAGGAATAAAGAGCGGGAACGTGTATGTCTTTCGGATACAAATGAATTCATTTTGGTTAGAGACGTCCTTTGATGAAAAAAAAATACAAAAATTTAACGCTGAATAACATTTTGATGTTATGAAAATATGTAAAATCGTGTAGAATGAAATAAACAATAGACTTTTTTATATTCAAATTTCAAAAACCTTTAGATTTTGACTCAGTGAGTGACAAAAATACAGGATAAATTAGCCATACCTCTGTTGCCTTACAAAAATTTGTAACATGCACCTACGGCCTTCAAATTTGCGCGTAAAAGGGTGAGAAAATTAGATAGATTAGATATAAAGTCCAAATAATGAATAGAACGACAACATTGATATGGAGACTTGCTTTTTTCACTATCTTTATAAAGTTTTGAATATTTTGTCGATTGATTGTTTTACCCCACATCTCCTTTTAAACAGATTTTAAAGTATCTGGTTTGGATTTTTTTCTCTAGAACAAATGACCATTAAATTATAAATCCACACAATGGAAAAAAATTAAAAAAACCAAACTAGACTATAAAAGTGAGTCGAAAGATACCAAAGGGATATCTAAACTCGTCAGTCGAAAACAAACTGACAATGCCATGACAAAAATGAAAAACGACGAAAAGACAAACAACAGTACAAAACACAACACCGGAAACTAAAGACTGAGTAACACGAACCCCATTCAAAAGCGGAGGTTATCTCAGGTGCTCCGGAAGGGTAGACAGATTCTGCTCCACCCGTCGTGTCACTCATGTAAGTACGAACCCGCTAATGATTCTAATTCGGTAGGTCACATTCGGGGAAAAGAGGACGGGATTGTGGTTACAGCAAATTGGAAAATATCCGTCGTCACCTGTGAAACAGAAGCCCACCTCCGGGTACGGGATTTTCTCACTGTGTTGAAGATCCATTGGTGGCCTTGGGCTGTTTTCTGCTCTTTGGTAGGTGTGTTGTCTCTTTGACGCATTCCCCGTTTCCATTCAAAATGTTATTCCATAACGGTTAACCAACTCGTGATGAAGGCCGTAAATAGTTTGAATGAAACATTTCAACTTCACCATTAGGAACTCTTGGTTCAATAGCTTCCTTGTAAGCAGCAACCCTCTATCAAGTAAATCACGATAGGAAATGCAAGCTCTGGAATATCGTTTCAGCTGGGAGATATATACTCCATATGCAGTTGCTGCTGGTATGTTGCTACATAGAAATAAAAATTTCACAATTGGGAAGCTGAAATCATCTCTTTTGTCGTAAAGTTGTTGCTATTGATGAGTTTTTAATAATAGAAATGATATCTCTTTCTTGATAACGCGTGAGCTTTAGGGGAGTTTCCTACCTGACTGGGATGCCCTTTGCCCTGGACCCGCTGGGGCCCCCAGACCCATCGCCGAGGTTTGGGCGTACACGTAAAAATTGCCTAGCTACGCCACTGGTTTAGAAAGCAATTCTTGGAAGAGTACAGTCAGGCAATGAATTTTAAAAGACCTTACATAAGATAAAAAAAAATGTCTGAACCATATTAAGATAAACTTAAAAAAAGGCAGGCAACTGATAATTACAAGATTTAGAACTAGCCGCTGTCATAAATTTGAAATTGAAAGAGGGAGGTATATTGGTATAAAAGATGAAGACAGAAAGTGTAAGATATGTAAGAACGCAGTTGAAGATGAACTACATTTTCTTTAAAGTGTCCTATTCTGAAACTACAAGATCTCAACATCTGTCTAATTTAAATCTAAATTCAAAAATTGTTCATAGTTATCTGATGAGATGAAATTTGTTTGGATTCTTGAGTCTGAAGATTTGTTTGTTACTGCAAACTTATCTAAATTATTGCACTCCCTATTTAAAGAACCGAAAGAAACTTCTAGAAAACGAATAAAGCTTATAAATTGAATAAGAAAACGTATTTCCCCCCGGTCACAGTGGCTTCCAAAATACTTAATAACTTGTCAATGACATTGTAAATATGTTACTTTGTTTAAATGTGTTTCATGTTTTTGTTTAAATGTACTTCAACCACTCTAATCATTCTGATCATTTACTTTGCTTTTTTTTGTGTAATAATTCTTTTATTATATTGCTCAAATCATGTTTGGGCACCATATGACTGGTTAATAAGAATGTCTTATCTTATCTTATGTTTAGTGAAATTTCCAAATTTGAAACTTTCAAGATTGTAAATAATAGTTGACGTCTTCTAAAAGTTAATAATAAAACTATTAAATATTCTCC
The DNA here is from genome assembly GCF_021869535.1 of Mytilus californianus. Lineage (NCBI taxonomy): Eukaryota > Metazoa > Mollusca > Bivalvia > Mytilida > Mytilidae > Mytilus > Mytilus californianus. The sequence continues at coordinate 3,672,421 of NW_026262679.1, read as the reverse complement.
TAGATACAGTAATATATCAATGATAATAATTATATTTATTCAGGCCAGTTAATGGCAATATATATAAATGCAAATTAGAGTTGGAAACAGCTGAATAAAACCTAACGAGATATAGTAATGGTTGTGGTTATAGGCCTGTATAATGAATGCCCCTGGATCTCATCATAGCTTATGCTTCAATATATGTTTTTATACAAAGCCGAATTCAAATAAAGTTTTCTATTTCTATTTCTAAAATATCAGAAAGCCAAAGGTCAGAATATAAACATTATTTTTTATGTAAGATGTTTTAAGCTAGACGAGCAGTAAAATTAATGAACTGCATGGTAACATGCTGTTTGGTTTTTTGCAATCTGATTATTTTTAAACAAATGCATATCCTGTGTTCATGCTTTGCCTCCTTGTAAACATATGCAAGTGTTTCTAATCAATTGTTATGTGCCCTCCTGGTGCCTTAATTTGGTGAATCAAATTCGTCTTTTCTTCTTCATAGTATCTGTAGTTTAATCAGATTTGGGTTTGTTGTGACATTGGAAGCATATTGCTGAAATATGACTTAAATCAGAGACATATATATACAATCTGTATAAAATGTCTCTGCTTAAATGTAAATGACCGTGAATGGTGTAGATGTCTGCTTAAATAATTCAAACGTAAGAGTTGCTACTTTAATCATGATCGTGCTTTAAAGAAGCATGTTTGGCCCGGCTTTATTTCTATAAACTTGCTATACTTTCTTTGAGCTAACCTAGCTGGGACAGTATATTGTCAGCTATCCTCTTCACAGGAGCTAACAACACAACACCCGAAATATGTAGAGTTATTTAACATATGTTTTCAACATGATAAACAAGTATTTATATCACATTTCATGTTCCTGATTGTAATTCTAAATTTTAAAGACCTCTATAAAAGGGGCATTAGCTACGAGATATAAACTTGAAAAAATAAAATATGATTTCTCTTTTTGTTCAATCATTAATGAAAGTGAAATAGTGAAATAGTGAAATGATAATTCGCTTTCAGCATCCAATTTGGTTCAATTTTGTCAAAATATGGCAAGAAACATCGCTGATGAATTACTCACTTGCAAGTGAATAATTCGACCTCATTATATCCGTATTCATGTGACCTTCAATTTAACCCCTGGAGATGGGTTTACCGTTACGTATGTATTCAGCCTAGAAAGGAAAATAATGTTAGCATTGAAAGTGAAACAAGGATGAATCATTTGATTGACTGATTCGATCCACAAAAAATCATTCTTATACAGGTTAAAACGATGATAAACATACTTTTAACCTACAATATAAATCACACAGACCAAGAAAAATCCAAATGCACGTGGCCGCTATCTATTTATATTTTTATATTTATATTTATGTTTATATCGTGTTATATGACCATCGGCAGTTTTGGGAGGTCAACTCGATGACGTGTAGACAAAAATACACACAAAATGTTGATACATATTATCGAGTCCATGCATTGTTAATTTTTTATTTTAGACTTTTTGTAATTTGTATATACCTTTTAGTATGTTATAAATCAATTATGAGAAGAGTCAATTCAGTGAACATGAATTTGACAGCTAATGCCCCTTTAAAGAGTTCGAATGGGTTCTATGGGTCTGGATGGGGTTTACAGAAAAGAGAACATTGTGTGAAAACTGATGAATAAAGGACAAAGTTTGAAAGTACAGAATAGAAAAAAATAGGCAAAATTAAATGAAGAAATAGAGAATAATTGGGTGCTAAAATATAAAGAATAGAGAAAATGGGCAAAATAAACAAATAATACAGAAAATGGTATAAAAAAATAAAGAATAAAGAAATTTAAGGTCCCAATCCAAACTCTCTTGTATGCTTTCCCGTGAAATTTAGTTCAAAGATTTTCAAAGTTGCACATATTCTCGTTGCACGAGGCTTCCGGACATTTTTTGGGTGAAAATGCAATTCAAAATCAAAATATATAGTTATTAAACTGTAGACAATTATATTAGCTTTTTAAATCCATTTCAATTTTAAATCTATATTGAGCCATTCCATAGAAATTACTTAAAATATATCAATTTTCTCTTCCGTCTTTTCCTACTTCCGTGTTTTAGACATTCTCAAATTATTTCACACAAAAACTGATGACGTAAACACATGTGCAAACATTTTCCCACAACTAGTTAAGCTTGGATAAATGAAATGCCGCCTAAATATAAGTTCCAAGAAGGTAGTTAATGAAATCATTAAGTAATTGAGTGAATCTGACATTTATAAATAGCTTGGTAACCTGTCTTTTCACTGCGATGGATTTTTTTTGTTTCGGCAAGGATTTCGGTGAAAAATACAAACACACCAAAATTATCTCGCTTGCACCAAAAAGTATAGTCCAAATAATTATAACGTCTTGAAAGGCTATTTTATTGTTTGCTTTGACGCTTTCCTGCAAGACGTCATAATTATTCAGACTACAAAAAGTCCAGAAATCCCCCCTTACTGGAAAAAGTTTACATGTCATGCCTGAGTTTTCTTTTAGAATCTTTATCAATTTATTATTTAGGGGAAGATCCTATAATAACTATTATGAGACAGGTGTTGCCTGTGAAAGAGGACGAAGTCTGTATTAAGAATTTTTATCTTCATTCTATTTATTGTTGTCATTATTCTTTTGGTAATCTTAGATGCACATTTGCTGGAAACGGGTAACACGAATCACCAAATAACACCGTTATTAGCCAAATAACAATGGTATCCGGTCGTTCCGGCCCCAAACCGATCCGGCCCCAAGTCAATCCGGCCCAAAGTCGATCCGGCCCAAGTCGATCCGGCCCACGTCGATCCGGCCCCACGTCGATCCGGCCCCATAATAAATGATAAGGAATAAACTATATAGACATTTAATCAGTATAAATGAGATTTGTAAAAAGTATCAATGATGGATGACAACAGGTCAGTAAAGTATGAATATATTGGAGTACCAGTAAGATGAAAGATTTAAAATTTTTAAATGGTTGTGATTGTGTCTGTTTGTATAGCAGCTTCAGCATAATAATATTAAGGTATTTTCCTTGATAACTTTGAATGTCATGGCGATTTTTTAATTATTTAAATCACACAAAGAAGAGATAAATAAATATTTACAATCCAATGAAACCTGTAAAGTTTAACTCATTATAATGACTTGTTTAATCAAATCATTAGTCTATAATAATTGGTTTGTTTATTCAACTATAAATGTCTGATGATTGTGAACTAAGGTAATGCAACTTGTAATCACTTAATTCAATCAAATCCTGATTGATTAAAGTTACGTAATCAACAAGGCCTTTATAGTTTGATCTTTTGTTTGGTGTTATGTCTTATAATAATTATTTGCCGGTATTTTTTTTTCGGGTAACATCAGAGGCTTCTATAACACTTTTTTTTTTTTTTTTTGTAATATCGAATGTAGTCAATACATTTATTTTAAAGTTGACAATATTTTGAATAGTTGTGTGTAGATAAAATAAAAACAAGTTATATGAGTATCCATTATTCTTTATTCCAAGATAATAAATAAACAATTACACTGCTAATTACTGCTGATTAATGTTGATGTCTTTTGATTGTCCTAAATTCTGTTATATACGTTTTTAATATAATTATACCCAATAATTTTGAAAACTTGTAATGAAAACATAATCAACCTAGTTGTTTTATACTCATGTAAAGACAATATTTGTCAAAGGCCTATTTTTTTTACCGTACTGCAGTACACATTTTACATTATAATAAAATTCTATAACATTTATGAATTACAATTAATATATATCTTTATTTTTATTCCTTATAAATATATTTTTATTGGGGCCGGATCGACTTTAAATATGGGCCGGATCGACGTTGGGCCGGATCGACGTGGGCCGGATCGACTTGGGCCGGATCGACGTGGGGCCGGATCGACATGAAAGCATAACACTTGTAATCACCGAATAACACTTGAAATTTTAATATTAGCACATATTGGTGACATTTAAACATTGATAATTAAATAATATTGTATTATAAGTGTATTTTATAACTTAAAAATTATTTATAGAAAGCAGGTAAGTTCATAAAGATCGCATTAAATATTAGTGTGTATATCCAACATGGCGACCAAGGAAAACACAATGGGAAGAATAAAAGAATGATTGCATACAATCCCTCAACGTGTTCATTTTAGACCACCAAAGTGGAGCCCTCACGCCACGTCAAGGCAATGAACAATGTGAGGGTGGGCGCCTCCCCTTTAAAAAAAATATGGAATATTTAACTGTTTACAATAATAATTTTTGTGTTTATAGTTATTAAAAAAATAATATTATATTTTTTAATTTAAAAATGGAGAGTAACCAAGCCCTTTTAAAACTAATAAGATATCCTGCACAAGGCACGGGCTTATCTGTTATAGTCCGCGAAAACAATTTATTTAGAAATTATTGTAAAAAATTAAAACTACTAAGATATCCTGCACAAGGCACGGGCTTATCTATCGTAGTCCGCGATAACAATTTATTTAGAATTTATTGTAAAAAATTAAAACTACTAAGATATCCTGCACAAGGCACGGGCTTATCTGTCATAGTCCGCGAAAACAACATTTAAAATTTATTGTAAAAAATTAAAACTACTAAGATATCCTGCACAAGGCACGGGCTTATCTGTCATAGTCCGCGAAAACAATTTATTTAGAATTTTATTGTGAAAAATTAAAACTACTAAGATATCCTGCACAAGGCACGGGCTTATCTGTCATAGTCCGCGAAAACAATTTATTTAGAATTTTATTGTGAAAAATTAAAACTACTAAGATATCCTGCACAAGGCACGGGCTTATCTGTCGTAGTCCGCGAAAACAACATTTTATTTAGAATTTAATTATTTATAATTTCATTGTATAAATTTAAAACTACTAAGATATCCTGCACAAGGCACGGGCTTATCTGTCATAGTCCGCGAAAACAATTTATTTAGAACTTATTGTTAAAAAATATTTTCTTCAAGTTGTACCTGAAAACATGCGCAACAATACTATACATGCATTATTTATCCAGTCTATAAAACAGCAATGGGGAACAGTAAAAGAAAAATGCATTAAACACAATACAAATTAACTGCATAAACAATACAATATACTTACTTAAACATTAGGAGAAAGCAATTAAAATAGATTATTAACATACATTGGTTGGAACGTATACATGTACCTACCAGTAAAAAAAATATACACAATAAAAAAAAACAGCATGAACAATATAGAAATGTATACACAATACAAACAAAAAGCATGAACAATTTGAAAAAATATACACAATACAAATAAACAGCATGAACAATACATAATCATTATACAATATACTTACCAATGAAACAGAAGAAGAAAGCAGTTAAAAGTAGGTTATAAACATACAATGGTTAAAAAGTTCAACACCATTCAAATAAACAGTATCAACAATACAATATACTTACCAATAAAACAGAAGAAGTAAGCAACACAGTAAGTGCAATAAAAATATAAACAATTAAATAACACAATAAACTTTTTTAAAACAAGTCATAATTTACCCACTGCTGTAATAATAATGTAATGCATGTATAGTATTAAACACACAATCAGTTCAGTCCTTCTTCTTTTTGAAGGTTGTTGTTCTCTCGTTTATCTTTCTTTTACGTTGTCCGATTTTCTTGCCCAATGCTCTCGGCTTTATGACATTCATCCTGCCATCTGTGGATGTAATTACGCGCTTATCGGGAGGAATGTAGCTCTTGAATCTCTTGGTCAATCTTTCTCTTTCTTGTACGGTTTTATTTACCCATGAAGTTGCTGTTATTTCGAAATGTTTATGCGAATCAGCCACACGGTACTGGCCCCTGGACACCAAAGCACGCTGTTGGACAATACTCTGTATATACAGTACATTATTTAATATTTTATTTTCATAGTTCTTCCCTTTGTATGCATATGCAATCATTCTTTTATTCTTCCCATTGTGTTTTCCTTGGTCGCCATGTTGGATGTACACACTAATATTTAATGCGATCTTTATGAACTTACCTGCTTTCTATAAATAATTTTTAAGTTATAAAATACACTTATAATACAATATTATTTAATAATCAATGATTAAATGTCACCAATATGTGCTAATATTAAAATTTCAAGTGTTATTCGGTGTTTACAAGTGTTATTTGGCTAATAACGGTGTTATTCGGTGATTCGAGGTACCGGCTGGAAACTGTATGACTTACAAGTTGGCAACGTCCGTCAACAGAACAGGAACAGGGTAATGCTTAAGCGCAACCATTGAGAAAAAAAAAAGTTAACGATTTTGAGTTCATTAGTATATATAGACGACTTTAGAATCATGCACTTTCCTGTAAATTTCCTATGTCACAGTGCTTTTTTTGTTACCTCACAGTAATAATCACCTACATGTATTTAAGTAGTACAAATAAATCCCTAGATTAAGTGATTTAATTTTATTGTACCTTTGAGGTTCATGTGGTCGTGGACCCTTTGGCTAAAATGGCTGTGTTTTCACCTCAAAATTTACCAAGTAATTTAACTAAAGAGAAGTTATTAGAAATACCTACACATGATAACTTTTGTCCCTCAGACTACAAGGGGGAAATTTTCATTGTCAGAGGAGATAAGCCATGAATGTTTCTCATTGATTGACATAAATAAATTAAAATGTAAAATACAAAAAAAAAACATCAGTCAAAATTCATATATGGTACATTTTGTACAGACCATGATAAATTATTTTATTCATGAGATTATGTTTTCTTGTGACAGTGTCTTGCAGGAAAAAACACTGAACGAACAGGATTGAATGTATGCTTAAGTCTTTATATTGCACATTTTCAAAAATTTGTTTAATGCTTTTTAGTAATATATCAAAGCTTATTACCATTCAAAAAAATGCTATGATTTAAGGTTATTTTGACTATCTCCTTTTTCTTAAAATCCAGGAGCTTCCATGGGGCGTTGCCACCCTGCTCCACTTACGAGGCTTCACATCCGACCTGACTGGTGGCCTGAGCAGCCCACTGGACCCCTCGCTTGATCTGTTACTTTCCCAATTTCATCAGTTACTTAAAACATTATTGAAAACCCTCCTTGAAGGATACCGGATATACATGTATGAACATTAATTTAACATTGAAGATTTAGTCACATATTAGTGATTATTGTTTTTCTTTTCAAGTAAACATGAAAGTAACAAATTAAATATCTTTTACAGGAGAAAAGGTTCTTTGTTTCCATGGACCTTTATTATATGAGGCAAAGGTATGTATTTGTATTATTCTCCTTATGCTATATACATATATATTTAGTTATGATGCACAAACACATGTTTATTTTCTGTAATAATTCTTTCATTGGCAGCACATTAATAGTAATCTGTTTTTATTATTTTAGAATAAGTTCTACACTCCCACACCTGAAATAGTTTTGGCTAAATAAGGCACTGAACATACCAACTTATGTTGTAATAATAGATTGTTTTCTGAGAAAAGGTAAATTTTAAAAATAAAATCATACAATATAAAAATAAGGAGATGTGGTATGATTGCCAATGAGATAACTATCCCCCCAAAGTTCAAATGAAGTGGATGTAAAGTTAGTTTTTTAGAATTTAAAGTCTTTGTTCTTAATTTCCTTTTTCAGTGTGTTAAAGCAGAAGTAAAAGACAAAATAGTGAGATACTTCATTCACTACAATGGTTGGAATAAAAAGTAAGTATTACATGTACAATTTAATCATTATAAGCAAACAATTTGACACACATTATCAAATTAACTGCCCGATAAAACGACCCTGAAACACAAAAAGGTCAATTTTTATATGACCGCACAAAAATTTGCGTTTGTATATTGCTATCATGTCGTCGTTCGAAGACATTTGGTTTCCGGACAATAACTTAAGTATAAGTGAATAGATCTCTATGAAATTTAACCACAAGGTTCAATAGCACAAAAGGAAGGTTGGAATTGATTTTGGGGGTTATGGTCCCAATTGTTAAGGAAGTAGGGGTCAAAAAGGGGCCAAAAAAGGCATTTTTCTTGTTTCCGGATAATAACTTGTGTATAAGTGTATGGATCTCTATGAAATTATACCACAAGGTTCCATACCACAAAGGGAAGGATGGGATTGACTTTGGGGGTTATGGCCCAAACCGTTCAGGAATTAGGGGCAAAAAAGGGGGGAAAAGGTTTTTCTGGTTAATGGACAATTACTTAAGTATTAGTCTATGGATCTCTATGAAATAGAAACACAAGGTTCCATACCACAAAGGGAAAGTTGGGTTAGACTTTGGGGGTTATGGATCAAACCGTTCTGGAATAAGGGGCAAAATGGGGGGGGGGAAGGAACAAGGTTTTTCTGGTTTCCAGACAAATACTTAAGTATTAGTCAATGGATGTCTATGAAATTGTACCACAAGGTCCCATACCACACACAGAAGGTTGGGGTCGATTTTGTGGTCGTGGGTTGTGGCTTTAATCATTAAGAAACTAGGGGTCAAAAACAAGACTTTTCTGATACTGGCTAAGCTGGGTTTTTTTTTGACATTTTTAAATAGGTCTACATTGAGGTCCAAAGGGTCCAAAATTAAACTTAGATTTCATCAAAAACTGAATTCTTGTGGTTCTATGATGTGCTGAATCTAACTGTGCATTCAGATTTTTAATTTTGGGCCCTGTTTTCAAATTAGTCCATATTAAGGTCCAAAGGGTCCAAAATAAAACTTTGTTTGAAATCATGGTTTTTTTTATATGCTGAATCTAACCATGGAATTAGATTTTTGATATTGGACGATTAAGTAGATTAAATGCCCCATTTCAAATTTTTAAGTTATCTGACCACATTTATTCTGTGTCAGAAATCTATAATGTGTCAAATATTTAATCACTATCCAAATTCAGAGCTGTATCAAGCTTGAATATTGTGTCCATACTTACCCCAACTGTTCAGAGTTCGGCCTCTGCCGTCGTATCTAGCCGCTCCACACAGAGCGCATTTTTTTCTAATGAAATGTTGTATGTATGGAGATTGTAACAGAAAGAAATGGATTTGTACTGGAAGTTGAAGAAATGTAAAATTTTAGCAAAAGTTAGGGAAAGTATATTTAAACAAATTGAAAATGAAGTAAATTTTACAAACAAGAGAAATTCAATCAAAATTTGACAAAGGGTAGCAGAAGTACTTTATGGAGTTAATGAACAATTTTTACCAACTCAAGTATGCATTTGTATGTCATAATATTAAATTTATTGTTATTTTTGAAAGCTTTTTAATGCATATTTTTTTGTAGCTGGGACGAATGGGTACCAGAAACTAGAGTATTGAAGTGCAATGAAGCTGGACATCAAAAACAAAAGGAACTACAAAAAGCTCACCAGTAGGTTTTATTATAACATAAAGTTCAAAATAGAACATTCCTGAAATGCATGGTGGAGTTACAGCTCTTAGATTTGAAAATTGTACTTGACTGGGGTTTTTTTTGTAATGCCTGTAAATCTGAAGCTGATTAGTTGTGTAATGAACACTTTTTTGCACCTGTCCCAAGTCAGGAACCTATGGCCTTTGTTAGTCTTGTATGTTTTTTAAATTTTGGTTCATTTATATGTTTCGGAGTTTAGTGTGACGTCCATTTTCGCTGAACTAGTATACATTATTGTTAAGGGTTCAGCTGAAGCCCACATGTGGGTGCGGAATTTTTTGGCTGTGTTGAAGACCCATTGGTGGCCTTTGGCTGTTTTCTGCTCTTTGGTCGGGTTGTTGTCTCTTTGACACATTCCCTGTTTCCATTCTCAATTTTATTAAGTTTGCATTTCATTCCAGTTAACCTACTTTTGGCAGAATTAAGGCACTTTGACTTACTGTGGATTCATTTATTTTCGTGGGTACCAATTTTAGTGGATTAAGGAAAACTTACATGTTCGTTGATATTTAATTTCGTGGTTTTGTCGAAGTCTGCATACAAGCCTATGGAAAATTTGTTATTCGTTGAACATTTAATTTCGTGGTTCACCTGTTCCCACGAACTCCACGAAAATTGGTATCCAACGAATAATAATGAATCCACAGTATAAAATTTCATGAACATTTTACTTCTCAAAACTTTTTTGGTAAGGCCTGCAGATCTGGAACTGATATTTGCTACATAAGTGTATAATGATGTACAGAACTCATTTGTTTCGTCCTGGTTGACGGACTTTAGATAGAATTATAGCTGACTTTTTTTATAAGGCTGATGATGGAGACATTCTTGTTATATTAAAATATCTAGTTCCTCTCTGTATCATAGCATTTACTGATTACATGAGATTCATTGTGGTGGATATACTTGTGACATCATCACAGTCCGTTGACTTAAACAATCATGAACATAATAGTTTTCTTCTCCTTTCTCAGCCTTCGTTGAAGATATTGTGCTGATATTTGGTTCAAAAATGTCTGATTAGTTGTCAAACACCCTTGAGTTTGAAAGACCATTGATAATCTGTTTATCTCTATTTTTCCTATGATGTCGTTGATGTTTACATTGACAACAGCATGTGGGTCCTTAGTTTCTAGCGATAATTTTCTATCTCAAGTGAGTAGCATGATATGAAAAATTATCACAAAACAAGGTCAGAGGAATAATACACAAAATATCAATAATGTTAATTATACAATCATTAGATGTATTAATAAAGAACTGCTGAACCAACGCCTCCTAAATTTTGTGCTGGTAGAGTTCCCTTAAGTGGATACCAGATTGTATGCAGGGTTGACAGATAAAAAATTAAATACCGCTAAATTGACAACAACACTAAAGTAAACTGCAACTATTATTGGTCGACATGTTTCGCAGATTAGATCAGTGTCTTCAGGACAAAGTATATAAAATTAGAGTCCCTGAAGTACTAAGAAATGGTATCAGGTATGGGACTTCATAATAATATATTGTCTATTGTTGACGTTGCTATAGGATTCTATATGACATTATGTAATGTTGAACAGAAAATGAATCAAACATAATACAATGAAAATGAAATTATTAAAATTCAGAGTTAATCTATTATTGTTGTAATCTTTATCTGGAAAAAAATGTTTTAAACTATTCTGTTGTTGTCAATTTAGTGGTAGTGAATCATAAGATTTATAAAAATTTAAAGAAGCTGGGTGAATGAAAAGTGTTTCAATCTCTTACCTGAATATTTCTGCTAGACAAAGACTAGTAATAATTCCATAACAGAATAAAACTAGCATAGTTTCTTTAGAAAATCTGAGTTATCTCAAAATAAGCTTCTTTTAATTTCAACCCTAGCTATAATTTTCATAGTGCTTTCTTATAATTTGTGTTTATCAAACCTCATCTTATTTTTATCATCTTAGCTTTTTCAAGTAATTTGTTTCACTATTCTTATGTTAACTATTACTTGTAGACACACACTTATAAGTCATTTATTGTAAATTTGAATAAGTTTTTGTTTTGTTTTGTAGAAGTCAGAAAAAAGCAAAAGCAGCTGCTAGAAAAGCTGAAAGAGAAAAGGAAAAAGCTGAAAAACAAGATAAAGACAAGAAAGATAAAGACAAAGATAAGGACAAAGATAAAGACAAAGATAAAGACAAAGAAAAGGAAAAAGACAAACATAAAGAAAAAGAAAAAGTTGAGAAAGAAAAGGGAGATAAGGAGAGACCAGCTACACCTACTGTAGAGAAGCTGAAGAAAGAGAAAGCCAAAGAGACACATAAAGACCAGCTACAAACACCAGACAAAACAAAGAAAGATAAAGAAGATAAAGGTAATGGAAGATTAACTACACACACTGTAAAAAAATGAAACCAGTTACACACTGTAAAAAAAGGAGACCAGTTACACGTACTGAAAAAAAGGAGACCAGTTACACACACTGCAGAAAAAAGGGACCAGTTACACACACTAGAAAAAAGGAATTAGTTACACATTACACACACTGTAGAAAAAAGTGGCTAGTTATACATACTGTATAAAAAAGTGGCTTCTTACTCACACTAAAGAAAAAAGGAACAAGTTACACACACTGTAGAAAAAAGGAACAAGTTTCACATACTGTAAAAAAAGGTACCAGTTAAACACTAGAAAAAAGTGTCTAATGACACATACTGTAGAAAAAAAGTGGTTTGTTACACACACTATAAAAAAAGTGGCTACTTTCACACACTGAAAAAAGGGACCAGTTACACACAATGTAGAAAAAAAGGGACCATTCATACACTGTAGAAAAAAGTGGCTGTAGAATAAATAGTACATTAAGAGACCAGTAAAACATACTGTAGAATAAATAGTACACAAATGAACCAGTAACACATAGTGTAGAAAAAAATAATACACAGTGTACAGTAACACATAATGAAGAAAAAAAAAATAAAACATAGAGAACAGTAAAGAAACCAGTAACACTGTAAAAATAATGCATGAAGAGACCAATTACACATGCTGTACAGGGGTTGACAATAACACTAGCTCAACACCCAGGGGAAGTATTTCTTACTAACTAGTGAATTTTGTGTTACGAAAAAGCCTAATGAACTAGCACAAAAAATGTTGTCTAATCATTTCTTGCATAAAAAGTAATGTGATTGAAAATTAATTTTGAAATTACTTGTATAACATTATTATGTTGTTACCTTTCCAGGGAAGGAGAGTACTACTACTACACCTGCTTCATCTCAAGATTCTACTGCAGATACCAAACGTAAACGAGGACGGGTAGACACACCAGTAGATACATTATCAGTCTCATCAGTGGTCAGTTCATTATACTTATAACATTTTAGATTTTTCATAGAACAAAATAACTTTAACTTATAGATAGAAAAATAAGAAGATGTGGTATGATTACCAGTAAGACAACTACCCACCAAAGACTAAATGCAGAGGATGTTAACAACTATTAGGTAAACTATTGCTTCAACAATGAGCAAGCCCATCCCATATAGTAAGTTAAGGACCTTGTGTGACAAAATGTGAAACAAATCAAAAGAGAAAACTGATGGCCTGATTTATGCTAAAAAAGTAAATTAACAAAAAAAATATGGGTCAAACAGCAACCAACAACAACCACTGATTTACAGACTCCTGAATGTGGACAGGCATGTAAAGGATATGGAGGGTAGTTTGAAAATCAGAAAATTATATACAAAAAAAAAACACAAATTTCTGATCTAAAGAGCCTTTCCTGAAATTTCATTTATATTATTCTTATGAGTAACTGCTAAATAGATACTTGACTGTATATTCAGTCTTCTTTTTTCAATAGATTCCTTTGGCATATAGCTTAAATTTTAGAACAATTGCATAATTCCTTATATAAATTCCTTTGACGTATTGTTTTACTTTGAGGGTAATTATACTTTAACTCTTTTGACATATATCTTAGATTCCTTTGACATATTGGTTAATTTGCAGGCATCATCACAAGAAAGTACAACTAGTCATGCTAGTATCACATCTACTCCAACAACTGTTGATCAAAAGAGAAAGAGAGCTAGGGCTGAACCTACTGTAGAAACGGTAATAATCTTATAGAAATGTACATTAAAGGGAAATTTGCATTGTAAGATCTCTCACTTCTACATTTCTTGTCAAATCTTTATGAAATTAATATCAGCAGTGTCTATGATCAGCATATATCAAATTTTTTTACTGAAGTTATGCTCCTTGGAAATGTTTTTTTTTTTTCAAATATCATTTTCCTTAAATGAAGTCCCTTGTTACATGTAAAGTCTTTGATCATGATATCTTCTTAGTTGTGTATAATTCACCAGATTTCTACACACCACAATATCTTTAATATTTGTATATACCATTATTAGTACATTGTAATACAATGTTATTGACTATTAACCCAATTCTGAAAAAGAAAGCGAAAAGCCTGCAACAAATAAAATATTACAAACATGCTGTACTTTTGTTGTTATTTTGCTGTTATCATTCAATGTATGTAAAGTTCAGTTTTGTCTATCCATGTCAACAGAACGTTTCAATGTCAATTAATTGCTATTTGTTATTTTATAGGAAGAATCGTATATGACAAAAATTGAAGTAAAGATAAAAATGCCTGATGAAATGAAGCCTTACCTGGTGGATGATTGGGATTTAATAACAAGACAGAAACAGGTAAATACTGGGGTAGTCATAGCAACAGTTTGTTAGATATTAGTGGACGTCAGGAAGAATTAGGTTTGGTTCAGTATAAACTGGTTGAATTCAAGTCAGTGGAGTAGGTCATAATGAAATGGATTCTCCATTTAGTGTGAGGGCCACTTTTTAAACTAGTTTCTTTAGGAAGATGTGGATACCAGCTACACTTCTGAAAAACTGTGATCATTTGAATACTTGATAATATCTGAAAACATAATTGTTAAAATTGATCTGAATATGAAGGGGATCCCACCTGGTTGCAACATTTTTAGAAAGAAAATAGCATCTACACAATTCTCATTCCTCTATATTATTTATATTTTTGCATATATTGTTTAACCTGCTGTCTGTCTGCAAATATGATACACAGCTTGTTTACCATACCACTGGTACCTTTGTATTTTGAAAAAAAAACTTTGGTGCAAATATTGTATACCAAATGCTTGTTTGTTTAGTTTATTACAAGATTATAAAAGTTTTACATCATCAATTAATAGGAAACATTTGATTGTACATCACATATTTGTCAGCCTAATTCTCTTTCAGTTAAAAAAAAACAGAACTGTTTTATACTATTTCAATACTTTCAAAAGTCGAAAAATAAACAAGTGCCTCTCAGTAAAAACTGTTTTAGGGGTCTTTTACCCCTAGAGGATAAAGCTTACTTGCAATAGTTGGTTGTTAATAAGTAAATTAGTTGTATGTATACGACGTTGCTTACAAGCTTGTAATTTCTGAAACATTTTTGATTCTGTGAATTTAATATCATAAACAAAGAAAGTATATTCTTCTGTTATTTAAGGTTTCTAGTAAATAATACAATGAAACTAAGCCAGACAGCGTACTTTGATAATAAGGTTTAACTATCAGTGGGATGAAAGTAAGCCAGACAGCATACTTTGATAATAGGGTTTAACTATCAGAGGGATGAAACTTAGCCAGACAGCATATTTTGATAATAAGGTTTAACTGTCAAGAGGAATATTGAATACCAGTATGTTAAGTTAATGATGTTTTAATTGTAGCTTGTCTCCCTGCCATGCAAAACAACAGTTGAATACCAGTATGTTAAGTTAATCATGTTTTAATTGTAGCTTGTCTCCCTACCATGCAAAACAACAGTTGAATACCAGTATGTTAAGTTAATCCTGTTTTAATTGTAGCTTGTTTCCCTGCCATGCAAAACAACAGTTGATGATATCCTTGATGAGTATGTGAAGACGAAGACAAAAGGAAATAATCCTAACAAGTAAGTGTTAAACAGACCTTAATACACACATATCTTAAGTGTTAAAGAAGGCATGATATACAGAAGAAAAAACGACAAATTAATGCAACATTTGAACAATGAAATAAACTTATTGTTAGGAACTGGTATATTTACATATCTATATCCAGTTTAAAAAAAGATAATTATTTGAAAGCCATTAACCAAAGATGGACTTGCTGTACAAACATTTGAAAATACTATTTCAATACTTTCAAAAGTCAAAAAATAAACAGCAACCCATGTTAAGATTGAATTTTCAGGTTATGTTCTGTATTTCTGTAATCTACAAAATGAAACAAGTGCCTCTCAGTAAAAAGTGTTTTAGGGGTCTTTTACCCCTAGAGGATAAAGCTTACTTGCAATAGTTGGCTGATAGTTACTTGTTAAATGTTCTGTATAATTGGCACATAGGATATAAATAAGAAGATGTGGTATGAGTGCCAATGAGACAACTATCCATCCAAGTCACAATGTGTAAAAACTAAAAAATTATAGGTCAAAGTAGGGCCTTCAACACGGAGCCTTGGCTCGCACAGAACAGCAAGCTATAAAGGGCCCCAAAAAGACTAGTGTAAAACTATTCAAACAGGAAAACCAACAGTCTAATCTATATCAAAAACAAGAAACACTTATGAACCACAACAACAAACAACAACCACTGAACAACAGGCTCCTGACTTAGGACAGGTGCATAAAAATGCAGCGGGTTTAAACGTTTTAACAGGTGCCAACCTTCACCCTAACCTGAAACAGTGGTATAACATTACAACATAAAAAGACACACAATAAAATATCAATTGAATTGGCTTAACTCTATCAAAAAGACAATACACAAAAACAAGTAAATATATACTGAATGAATAAGTTTGATCTATGACACAAGGAGTCTTGTTGTAACTCTTTATGGTCCTTGGTTGTTTGTAATGAGGCTGATTATACTGTTTTTAATCAAGATGAATAAACTTTATAGAAGACTTGAAAGTGAAAACATGTAACATTCAAGTTACTAGTCATAGATTTTATACGAAAAACATGGTTTGAGATAATATTATGTTAATTTTGGCCAAAATAAACAGAGACCATAAGAGATTTGGTTCTGTACAATTATATGTATTAACTTTGGTGTAAAAAAAAATGTGAACAACACTCAAATTAAATATTTCACCAAATGTAAACATTGAAGATATTTAAATGAACAGTTTAATACCATGGCTTCCAAAACGGTCATATATTCCGGACATTTATAAATTTACCAGACATTGTCCGTCTGGGAAAAGCATGAAAAGGTCATGTACTTTTAGTTTTCAAGGTTTCCTTAAGAGACGATCCTTTTAACATAATTCAAAATTGGAAGTTCGATCTTTTTGATCCGACTTTTTGCCTTAAATAGCCACACATTTCCGGTCATAAGGTGACATGATGATTTTGATCCGACCTTTTGCCTTAAATAGCCACACATTTCCGGTCATAAGGTGACATGATGATTAAGCAAACCCTACTTTAATACCTTATCAATTTAATCAAGGTTAATTAGCTGTCGGACAGCTAAAATTTACCTGTTCAGGTGACA
Source organism: Mytilus californianus (assembly GCF_021869535.1). Taxonomy (NCBI): domain Eukaryota; kingdom Metazoa; phylum Mollusca; class Bivalvia; order Mytilida; family Mytilidae; genus Mytilus; species Mytilus californianus. The sequence continues at coordinate 3,655,387 of NW_026262679.1, read as the reverse complement.
GGTAAACTATTTTGTACTGGACATTGATTGGTCTATTCAAAGTTATTTTCTTACATTTCAGCGGTTTGCATCCAATCAATTTAGTCACAAAGATTAAAATTGTCAGAAATACCTTTATAAATATGATTTGATGAAAATTTTTAAAATGTTTTAAATGAAAAGTCGTCAGAACCATGTTGTTCGAACTAGTACACATGTGCACATGTGCGCAGGTGGGAAATTTAATTATGCATCCTAATTCTTCAAAAATGCTAAAATTATTATTGATACCTTTATCTAACGTTCATTTCGAGTATTTTCTTGAAGAAATAAAGTGGAAAGAGCTACTTAAACTCAATCGTGCTTTGTAAACGTACATGGATTTTACGTATCCGTCTCTGGTCTATGTTTTACCATTGTCAAGTCAACATCGGATATTTGGAAAATGTGCTTTTTAAAAACGAAAGTGAAGTTTTTGACAACGTTATTTTGCACAAATAAAGAGTCTAAGGCAGATATTAGTAGGCTGATGTTGCACACTTCGAATGATGCACTGTCAATTTAACAGTTTACGTCAGAACATCGAATTTATATCAAAGTAAAGTTTGATATCGTTTTTTTTTAATGTCAATCATTGGTTATATGATGACCAACTGATTACCATGGTCAATAATTGCCTTTTGTTATTAAGTCTTAAGGGATTAAAATCGGGATAAGACAAAATGTCCGGCTGACTCAAATATTTTTTGGAAGCGCTGTTTAATACAAGTTTAGTTTGAAATATCTATATTTGAATCACCATTTTTTGAAATGCAAATTACTTCAAACATATATCTGTAATAAAAATTATTAAGCATGTTGAATGCATTATACAGTAATATTTTGTGACTTATATAATTTGAAGACAAAAATAGCATGGCCTGTTAACACATAAAGACAAAAATATCATGGCCTGTTTACACATAAAGACAAAAATAGCGTGGCCATTCTAATTGATGCCGTTAGTTAAGCATATCTTTCTCTTCTCCAGAGATGCCATAATAGAGATTACACAAGGTATCAGAGAATATTTCAATATCATGCTGGGAACACAATTATTGTACAAGTTTGAAAGACCACAGTATGGAGAGGTTAGTTATGCTTAATTTAAGACATTAGTTCAGAAAAATGAAGTTATAACTGATTATTCAATTTGATGTTTAGTGAAAGATCTCAAATAGTGAAAAGTGACTTATGTTCAATTGGGTGTTTAGTAAAAAGACATCAGTGAAGGGACATAAAGTATTTTCAGTTTTACTTTTTGGTGTTTTTTGAGATAAATAACTTCTTCAGTTTTACATATTTGTAAATGTTATGTATACATTAACATACACATTGCCCTATATATGTCCTTGTCTCCGGTGGACCATAGATGTCTCATTGGTAATCATACCACATGACCATAGATGTCTCATTGGTAATCATACCACATGACCATAGATGTCTCATTGGTAATCATACCACATGACCATAGATGTCTCATTGGTAATCACTGGGCCTCGGTGGCCGAGTGGTCTAAGTAGTTACTACTGTAATCACTAGCCAGTCAACACTGAGGTTGTGAGTTCGAACCCTGCTCGTGCGGGTGCACTCGACTCCAATCTTAATTGACTAGGATTGTCAGTTTTCCTATCGAAGGTCGGTGGTTTTCTCCGGGCGCTCCGGCTTCCTCCACCAATAAAAACTGGCCGCCACGAAATAGCCCAAAAGCGGTGCTTAAAAGTAGTGTTAAAACACCAAAAATCAAATCAATCATCATTGGTAATCATACCACATCTCCTTATTATTTTTAATTGCATTTGTAGTGACTGCTTTTTTTCTTAGTTAAGATTGAATACAAAAGAACTCATACAATGTGATTTAATTTGGTGTTTGATAAAAGAGATCACCTGGACTCCTCTAAAGAGAAGTGTTCTTTGATTATGTGGGATGTATAACTACACAACCATTTATGGTCAGAATTGAAACATTAAATCTGATGCCTTGTTGAGATAGAATGCCACATTCTTTGCATATTAAAGATTAGAATTTCTGGTCCTTAATTTCAATCCGATACTATGCAGAACTTACCCAATGCTCTTTTCCTTAATATTCATGAAATATTTGTAACTGGACGTTAATCAAGAAAACATCAATTAATGAATCTAACTAGAAAAACAAGTAATGTTAATTTTTTTATTCATTAAAAGACATCTATAACATGAACATAGTGAGGTGAGTTTTGTTAAATCTAGCATTTATTGAAAGACTTTTTGTATGGAGGGGTGATTTATGTTCTATGTGGTGCTTGTTGATATAAAAATAAGAAGATGTGGTATGATTGCCAATGAGACAACTCTCCACCAGAGACCAAATGACATAGAAGTTAACAACTATAGGTCACCGTACGGCCTTCAACAATGAGCAAAACTCATTAGTATCAAAGAATGAGATTTTGCTCAGTTTTTATACGACCGCAAAAATATTTTTTGTGGTTGTATATTGGTATCACGTCGTCGTCATCGTCGTCCGAAGACATTTGGTTTCTGGACAATAACTTTAGTTTAAGTGTATGGATCTCTATGAAATTTTAGCAAAAGGTTCAATACCACAAAAGGAAGGTTGGGATTGTTTTTGGGGGTGATGGTCCCAACCGTTTAGGAATTAGGGGCCAAAAAGGGGCCACAGCAAGCATTTTTCTAGTTTCAGGACAATAACTTGTGTATAAGTATTTTGATTGCTCTGAAATTGTACCACAAGATTCAATACCACAAGTAGAACGTAAGGATTCATTCAAAAGAAAATTCTCTTCAAATATTGTTCTTTTGGAGGGGGAGGGTAAAAAAAAAATTTTGGGGGGGGGTCAATTTTTTTTCCCTAAAGATTCCAAAGAAAAAAATTGGGGGTCACAATTTTATTTTGCTAATTGGTTTGTATAGAGTCTGAAAACAGATTTACTAAGTATTGCGCAACAGTTGCACAACAGCAAGAAATCTTCAATTGAATATAAATTCAAATCATACAACCAATTTCAAGTTCTTTGACTACATTTATTCTGTGTCAGAAACCTATAATGTGTCAAATTTTTAATTACAATCCAAATTCAGACCTGTATCAAGCTTGAATATTGTGTTCATTTTTGCCCCAACTGTTCAGGGTTGGACCTCTGCAGTCGTATCCAGCTGCACTCGGCAAAGCAGTTTATTTAACTTAAAATTACAGTTTGAAACACCTTATTTTTTAGTAATTTTTTTTACAAAATTAACAAAATATATCAAAGACCTTAGTATTGAGAAGTGATTATAGTGTGTTCATGTCCTGTGTATAACATATTAGATATACTGATAGGAAGGACCTGTATATTATAGTGTGTCCATGTCCTGTGTATAACATAATAGATATACTGATAGGAAGGACCTGTATATTATAGTGTGTTCATGTCCTGTGTATAACATATTAGATATACTGATAGGAAGGACCTGTATATTATAGTGTGTTCATGTCCTGTGTATAACATATTAGATATACTTATAGGAAGGACCTGTATATTATAGTGTGTTCATGTCCTGTGTATAACATATTAGATATACTGATAGGAAGGACCTGTATATTATAGTGTGTTCATGTCCTGTGTATAACATATTAGATATACTGATAGGAAGGACCTGTATATTATAGTGTGTTCATGTCCTGTATATTACAGTGTGTTCATGTCCTGTGTATAACATAAAGATATACTGATAGAAAGAAACTGAGAATCACTAGAACACTAGAATGCTTGACAAAAGATAAAGCATACACCAAGTATAAGTCTTGAATACAGACGACATGTTAATAGAAGTCAGAGAAAGATTGGACTTTGGAGAATGATAGTATTTACCTTAACTGATGTAATAAGTTAAATGTGATAAAAGTCAATATGATGATGACAAGTTATTCCTTCTGTTTTCAGATTCTCAAAGATCACGTAGACACACCAATGTCAAGTATATATGGATCCATACACTTGTTACGACTTTTTGGTGAGTATGGTGTTGTTGTTGTATCAATAAGTATTAATGTTTCAAAGAACAACAAATGTTTTAAAGTTGGATCTATAGTCTGTAGACAAAGGTATAAGAATCATATCCAAAATTTGATTGAAAAGAACACTTTTTAATTTTGTGCGTCCAAAGTGCTTCTCTTTATTGATCTTCATCAGGAACGCTCCAACCCAAACATTTGAAAGCCAAGGATGTATAAAACCTAAACATCTGAAGAGCTAAATAACAAAACAGGACCTAAAACCTAAACATCTGAAGAGCTATATAACCAAACAGGACCTAAAACCTAAACATCTGAAGAGCTATATAACCAAATGGGACCTAAAACCTAAACATCTGAAGAGCTATATAACCAAACGGGACCTAAAACCTAACCTTCTGAAGAGCTATATAGCCAAATGGGACCTACAACCTAAACATCTGAAGAGCTATATAACCAAACGGACCTTAAACCTAATCATCTGAAGAGCTATATAACCAAACGGGACCTAAAACCTAAACATCTGAAGAGCTATATAACAAAACGGTACCTAAAACCAAAACATCTGAAGAGCTATATAACCAAACGGGACCTAAAACCTAAACATCTGAAGAGCTATATAACCAAACAGGACCTAAAACCTAAACATCTGAAGAGCTATATAACCAAACGGGACCTAAAACCTAAACATCTGAAGAGCTATATAACCAAACAGGACCTAAAACCTAAACATCTGAAGAGCTTTATAACAAAACGGGACCTAAAACCTAAACATCTGAAGAGCTATATAACCAAACGGGACCTAAAACCTAAACATCTGAAGAGCTATATAACCAAACAGGACCTAAAACCTAAACATCTGAAGAGCTATATAACCAAACGGGACCTAAAACCTAAACATCTGAAGAGCTATATAACCAAACGGGACCTAAAACCTAAACATCTGAAGAGCTATATAACTAAACGGGACATAAAACCTAAACATCTGAAGAGCTATATAACCAAACGGAACCTAAAAAGTAAACATCTGAAGAGCTATTTAACCAAAAGGGACCTTAAAAAAATGACCAAATGCATCTAGGGTTAACTTTTCCTCAGGGAGTTGGAACTTTATTTTATCAATGGAAAATTTAAGAAAAGTTGTTTAAAATCATGTCAGTACCTAAGCACTGACTACTGAGTTACTACAATAAAATAACAAAGAAGCTTTCTTCCTTATTCCTATTGTTGATTCAGATTGTACTGTTACAAAAATAATTGTATAGAAAGCTATAAGAATCAGCTTGTTCAAATATCTTTTTTGATTTTCTGACACAGAAATATTGCCCACTTTGCTTAGGTTATAATATAACAGCATACAAGATACAAAGTATTATGGTTATATATCTTTTTACTTTTTAGTCAGTGAGTAATCTGTTATCAGTATTTTTGTTGCCTGAGTAGCATTTTCAATCAAATGTTAATTGTATATAAATTATTATTTTCAAACTTAAAAATGAATTATGCGCTGACGTCATACAACAATAAGCTTTGTCAAGATGCTGTCAATGAGTTTGCATCATAACGAAGTGACAATCTGTAGAAAAAGATGTCGTCCCTTGAACTTTCTACTTTATTTATTGATTGATTGATTGATTGGTGTTTAACGCCACTTTCAGCACTATTGTGCTATTTTGTGGTGGTCAGTTTTTATTGGTGGAGGAAGTTGGAGTGCCCAGAGAGAACCACCGACTTTTGGTAGGAATACTGACAGTCCTAGTCAATTAAGATTGGAGTCCAGTGCACCTGCCCTGTGCGGGATTCGAACTCATAACTTCAGTGTTGACTTGCTAGTGATACAGTAGTCGGACTACTTAGACCACTTGGCCACCGAAGCCCCCTCTACTTTATTTACATTAGAAATCAATGTAATGGGAAAAATAACTAATCTAAGTATTCAATTATCAAAAATATTCAACTAGTTATTGATTCAATAAATCTATGATAATTAATTCATGTGCTAGTAGCATTCAGGTATTAAGGTTTTGTTTTTGGTCCTATTTGAATTCTTTGATTAATTATTCCATATTTATTACTATGTTACCTTCAATATAAACAGTTTAATGTTTGTTTTCTAGCATTACTTATATGTCACTATCCTGATATATATTTTTATATTTCTGTAATCATTTCAGTAAATCTTGGTGGTTCATTAGCCTATACAGCATTAGATGAAAAAAGTATCCAACTTTTACTGACCCACATACAGGACTTCCTCAAGTAAGATAATACATTTGTTTACATACCTCAGGTCTCAGGTCATTTTTGGTCATTTGGCATTCCTCATTTGTCTTTTGTTGTTTACATTAAAAAAATGATCTCTCCTTCTCAAAATGCCAGGCTACCGAATTCAGGCTTGTTTAGTCCATGTATTAATTCTCCAAAATTGAACCTGCCAGACAGGGGTGCTGACTATAGAGTACGATAAGTAAGAAATAAGAGAAAAAAATTGATTTCGCGAGGTTTGTTTACATTCCGCCATGTTTGTTCTTGAAATTGTAGAGGGCACTCTTATCATTTTCAAAACTAATAATTTTACCTAATCCATATTAATATGTAATTTTTATTCAATATCAAATATAAATTATTAAATTTCAAAATTAAATGCTTCACTACAAATTTCTGGTTTCTTTACTTTTATTGAGAACAAAAGCAAACTGCAATGGTAAACAATTTTTTAATTTGAAAATAAGTTATTTATCTATTGTATATCTGAGCAAAAATCAGTGGCTTTGGATATTCTTTTAAATATGATTTAACAAACCACATGTCTTCCTGTTTTACAAGTTGAAGTACAACAATGTACTTCTTTTCAAGGTATGTTTGAATGTTTCCTATATAAACATTTGAATGGACCAGTTATACAATAATAAATCAAATTAAACAGTCTTGTAACAATTTCATTTGCCTTATTTGAAGTAATTTAATATTTTTCAGATATATGCATAGAAATACGTCAACATTATTCAATCAGATAGACTATTACACTGTGGCGCCACCAGATTATCATCGGAAAGCTATATGAGGACAGTTGGCATCTTGTTTTATCAGATATTTGGCAGGCTCAAATGAGGACACATTCAATATAGTTTTGTCATTCATTTTATCGTACTGCCTGTGACAAGAGTTGCTAAAAGTAAGACATAGGTATGCTATTCATGCAGGGGAGGTAAATACTCGTACAGAGCTTTATGTTTCAGTTGTTAGATAGCTAGAAAATGTTTTATTTTATACATACATGTAGCTTCTTCTAGTTACATCTTCTTATTGGCATACATCAGTTTTCCTCTGTACCATTTTCATGGTTCATCGACTATGTAAAGGAAACCAGCAGCTCTGTCAACAGCTCTATTTTCTGTGCCTGTTCTTTTCCTCTAGAAGTATTTCTGGATGGTGATTTTCTCAGGTAGAATAAATAATTGGCAGTCTTAAAAATAATCATGCTCTTGTCTGTCTGACAATAATTTATGTTACCATTGCCTGAATTTTACGATTTATTGATTAATGTTAAGTTTTCCGAATAAGGTTTATCAGTTTTAGTTAATAGGTAAACTATAGTTGATCTATACAACTGATTTAAGTTCAAACAGGGATTCTTGACCTTGAACTCAATTTCAGAGTCCTGATGAGAAATTTATTATCTACACTTGGGTCTGTGAAATCTTTGAAGGCATACATCTCCATTTGACCTTGACCTAATTTTCATGGTTCATTTAATAAAGTTTAGATAAGTTTTTCAGTTGTCTCCAGTAAATAAAAAAAAATTGTCTGTAGATTAGAGGGGTCACTTGGCTTAACTTTTTTAGTTGTTATTCAAGAGTAACACAAAGTTTTGGTGATTACGTCAATTACTTTTGATAGTAATTAACTATGTATATTACCTGTACAGATTTGTTGTAAAGGTGTACAATACTGTCATTGATTTATATTGTTGTTTTTTATTAGGTTAGAGATTTTCAGTTACTTCAAGATGTAGGTTTTTTTATATATGTAACTTTATTTTAACTGTTAAATGATTCACATTAAGTTCATAGGATTTATTTGTATCCGGTGTTTTTATAGGTAGGAATTGATATCAGTCGTCTATTATGTGACTCCAATTGTACTTGAAGCTTCACAGACTTTGATATATTATCTCATAATCAGCTAAGAAGGCAATACCTTTCTGCATGTCAATTCTTCTAAAATATTGGATTAGTAGGAAAAACCAATTGTGTTCATGATTTATTTTTTTTCGTAGTGATGAAAGATCATCTATCTGTTTTATCTTCAGTCTAATAACATGAAAATATGAGGGACTAGTTGATGTAAATGTATATTTGAGAGTGATATTTTTTATACAAGAGTTTTTATATGGAAAATGTATGAGTGAAAACACAAAATGTGTTAATTGATTTGAATAAATGGCATAATATGTAGTTTTGATTTATTCATGATGGATTGAATTTATTTTTTATTCTTCCTGAAAATGCACGAGTATTTCAACTAGTCTCATTTCTTTGCATCAACTGAATATTCTGATTATATTCATCATACAGTCTTACTCAAGCCATCTTATGACCTGTACTATTGGCCAGATATTTCTATCTACTTTCCAAGACTTTAATGTCAACCATTTTGTGCCTTAAATTATTGATTTAAAAGAGTAAAACAAACGAACAGATTAAATTTAATCAACTATCTGTTCTTATTCTTTACAAAATTTTCATGTTTTGATTACCTCCCTTTTTTATTTGTGTTAATTTTATGATACGGAAAATCAGTATTACCCAATATTTATATTAAGCATGACATCACAATGGGAATTAGGCTGTGTTTTATTAAATTGCAAAAGTCATTGGAAATGAAACTACTTTCAATAGATATGTCCTTTCGTTAAATTCCTGTTGCAGTGATGCTCCCTTTACACAATAAAACAATCAGAAATCAGTGAAGTTTGAAACTACTTCCAATTGATATGTAATTTCATTAAATTCCTGTAGCGGTGATGCTCCCTTTACACAATAAAACAATCAGAAATCGGTGAAGTTTTTAAGTTTTTTCTGTAATTTAACAGTAGTAATCTGTATGAAACTTTGATACTAAAATTTCTTAGGAAAATGGAGAACCTGAGTTGATGTGTAGTCCTCAATCACCACAAAAGCCAACTAATTTGTCCTCAGTCACCACAAAAAACCAACAGATTTCTCCTCAACACAAAAACCAACGGATTTGTCCTCAACAAAAAACCAAAGGATTTGTCCTCAACACAAAAACCAACTGATTTGTCCTCAACAAAAACCAACATATTTGTCCTCAACACAAACACCAACTGATTTGTCCTCAATATACACAAAAACCAACTGATTTGTCCTCAACAAAAACCAACTGATTTGTCCTCAACACAAAAACCAACGGATTTGTCCTCAACGCAAAAACCAACTGATTTGTCCTCAACACAAACCAACAGATTTGTTCTCAACACAAAAACCAACGGATTTGTCCTCAACACAAAAACCAACGGATTTGTCCTCAAAACAAACACCAACGAATGTGTCCTCAATCAACACAAAAACCAACTGATTTGTCCTCAATCAACACAAAAACCAACAGATTTGTCTTCAACACAAACAGCAACTGATTTGTCCTCAATCAACACAAAAACCAACTGATTTGTCCTCAATCACCACAAAAACCAACTGATTTGTCCTCAACAAAAACCAACTGATTTGTCCTCAACACAAAAACCAACTGATTTGTCAACACAAAAACCAACTGATTTGTCCTCAACACAAAAACCAACGGATTTGTCCTCAACACAAACACCAACGGATTTGTCCTCAACACAAACACCAACTGATTTGTCCTCAACAAAAACCAACGGATTTGTCCTCAACACAAAAACCAACTGATTTGTCCTCAACACAAAAACCAACGGATTTGTCCTCAACACAAAAACCAACGGATTTGTCCTCAACACAAAAACCAACTGATTTGTCCTCAACAAAAACCAACGGATTTGTCCTCAACAAAAACCAACTGATTTGTCCTCAACACAAAAACCAACGGATTTGTCCTCAACACAAAAACCAACGGATTTGTCCTCTTCAAAAACCAACTAATTTGTCCTCAACACAAAAACCAACTGATTTGTTCTCAACACAAAAACCAACTGATTTGTCCTCAACAAAAACCAACGGATTTGTCCTCAACAAAAACCAACTGATTTGTCCTAAACACAAAAACCAACTGATTTCTCCTCAACACAAAAACCAACAGATTTCTCCTCAACAAAAACCAACTGATTTGTCCTCAACACAAAAGCCAACGGATTTGTCCTCAGCAAAAACCAACGGATTTGTCTTCAACACAAGAACCAATGGATTTGTCCTCAACAAAAACCAACTGATTTGTCCTCAACACAAAAACCAACTGATTTGTCCTCAACAAAAACCAACGGATTTGTCCTCAACACAAAAACCAACGGATTTGTCCTCAGCAAAAACCAACTGATTTGTCCTCAACAAAAACCAACGGATTTGTCCTCAATCAACACAAAAACCAACGGATTTGTCCTCAACACAAAAGCCAACTGATTTGTCCTCAACAAAAACTAACTGATTTGTCCTCAACAAAAACCAACGGATTTGTCCTCAATCAACACAAAAACCAACGGATTTGTCCTCAACACAAAAACCAACTGATTTGTCCTCAACAAAAACTAACTGATTTGTCCTCAACAAAAACCAACGGATTCGTCCTCAATCAACACAAAAACCAACGGATTTGTCCTCAATCAACACAAAAACCAACGGATTTGTCCTCAACACAAAAACCAACGGATTTGTCCTCAACAAAAACCAACGGATTTGTCCTCAACACAAAAACCAACTGATTTGTCTTCAATCACCACAAAACCAACGAATTTGTCCTCAATCAACACAAAAACCAACGAATTTGTCCTCAACACAAAAACCAACTGATTTGTCCTCAACAAAAACCAACTGATTTGTCCTCAACACAAAAGCCAAACGGATTTGTCTCCAACACAAGAACCAACGGATTTGTCCTCAACAAAAACAAACTGATTTGTCCTCAACACAAAAACCAACTGATTTGTCCTAAACAAAAACCAACGGATATGTCCTCAACACAAAAACCAATTGATTTGTCCTCAACAAAAACCAACGGATTTGTCCTCAACACAAACACCAACGGATTTGTCATCAACACAAAAACCAACTGATTTGTCCTCAACAAAAACCAACGGATTTGTCCTCAATCAACACAAAAACCAACGGATTTGTCCTCAATCAACACAAAAACCAACGGATTTGTCCTCAACACAAAAACCAACTGATTTGTCGTCAACAAACACCAACGGATTTGTCCTCAACACAAAAACCAATTGATTTGTCTTCAATCACCACAAAAACCAACGGATTTGTCCTCAACACAAAAACCAACGGATTTGTCCTCAACAAAAACCAACGGATTTGTCCTCAACACAAAAACCAACGGATTTGTCCTCAACAAAAACCAACGGATTTGTCCTCAACACAAAAACCAACTGATTTGTTTTCAATCACCACAAAAACCAACCAATTTGTCCTCAATCAACACAAAAACCAACGAATTTGTCCTCAACACAAAAACCAACTGATTTGTCCCCAATCACCACAAAAACCAACGGATTTGTCCTCAACACAAAAACCAACTGATTTGTCCTCAACAAAAACTAACTGATTTTTCCTCAACAAAAACCAACGGATTTGTCCTCAATCAACACAAAAACCAACGAATTTGTCCTCAATCACCACAAAAACCAACGAATTTGTACTCAATCACCACAAAAACCAACTGATTTGTCCTCAACACAAACCAACGGATTTGTCCTCAACACAAAAACCAACTGACTTGTCCTCAACAAAAACCAACGGATTGTCCTCAACACAAAAACTAACGGATTTGTCGTCAACAAAAACCAACGGATTTGTCCTCAACACAAAAACCAACTGATTTGTCTTCAATCACCACAAAAACCAACGAATTTGTCCTCAATAACCACAAAAACCAACGAATTTGTCCTCAACACAAAAACCAACTGATTTGTCCCCAGTCACCACAAAAACCAACGGATTTGTCCTCAATCACCACAAAAACCAACGAATTTGTCCTCAATCACCACAAAAACCAACGAATTTGTCCTCAATCACCACAAAAACCAACGGATTTGTCCTCAATCACCATAAAAAACCAACGAATTTGTACTCAATCACCACAAAAGCCAACGGATTTGTCCTCAATCACCACAAAAACCAACGAATTTGTCCTCAACACAAAATCCCAACTGATTTGTCGTCAACAAAAACCAACGGATTTGTCCTCAACACAAAAACCAATTGATTTGTCTTCAATCACCACAAAAACCAACGGATTTGTCCTCAACACAAAAACCAACGGATTTGTCCTCAACAAAAACCAACGGATTTGTCCTCAACACAAAAACCAACTGATTTGTCTTCAATCACCACAAAAACCAACGAATTTGTCCTCAATCAACACAAAAACCAACGAATTTGTCCTCAACACAAAAACCAACTGATTTGTCCCCAATCACCACAAAAACCAACGGATTTGTCCTCAACACAAAAACCAACTGATTTGTCCTCAACAAAAACTAACTGATTTGTCCTCAACAAAAACCAACGGATTTGTCCTCAATCAACACAAAAACCAACGAATTTGTTCTCAATCACCACAAAAACCAACGAATTTGTACTCAATCACCACAAAAACCAACTGATTTGTCCTCAACACAAACCAACGGATTTGTCCTCAACACAAAAACCAACGGATTTGTCCTCAACACAAAAACCAACTGACTTGTCCTCAACAAAAACCAACGGATTGTCCTCAACACAAAAACTAACTGATTTGTCGTCAACAAAAACCAACGGATTTGTCCTAAACACAAAAACCAACTGATTTGTCCTCAATAACCACAAAAACCAACGAATTTGTCCTCAACACAAAAACCAACTGATTTGTCCCCCAATCACCACAAAAACCAACGGATTTGTCCTCAATCACCACAAAAACCAACGAATTTGTCCTCAATCACCACAAAAACCAACGAATTTGTCCTCAATCACCACAAAAACCAACGGATTTGTCCTCAATCACCATAAAAAACCAACGAATTTGTACTCAATCACCACAAAAGCCAACGGATTTGTCCTCAATCACCACAAAAACCAACGAATTTGTCCTCAATCACCACAAAAACCAACGAATTTATCCTCAATCAACACAAAAACCAACTAATTTGTTTATGTAATTAAATACATGCATAGTTTTTGTCTCGGTTGCGATTAAAGTCGCAGATTGCAAGACATTACTACCCTGTGGCATTTTCATGGTTCACTGGTCAAAGTTAAGTTTTTGTTGTTTGATCTTTTTCTCAGATACTATAAGCAATAGATCAGATGTATTTGGTGGATGTAGGTCAGTCAATTAAAAAAAATGCCTTTAAACCAAGTATTGTGAAGTATGTAAAAATAAACAAAAAATAAAAAAATCAATACTGTTCCACCCACATGTTGCGTATTGTTACAAACTTGAATTTTTTGTCCCCAAGGGTATCACCATCCCAGTAGTCAACACTTTTGTGTTGACATGAAATATCATTAATATGTTCATTTTCCATATAACATGTTGAATTATTCGAAACAATGAGGTTTGTCTATCCCCAGGTACTTATTGCCTTAGTCGTCTTTCGCACAACTTTTCGGAATTTTCGGTACTTGATGGTATTGATGTTTTTTAACTAACAAATGTACGGATTTCAATAAAATATGAAAAATTAAAAAAAAAAAAAAAAAACTTTTCGGAATTTTCAAGCTCTTCAACTTCGTATTTGATTTCGCTTTCCAACATTTAATTCAAGTGCCACTGACAAGTCTTATGTTGATGGTATCTTCGATGAGTTTATTTACAACCACTAGGTCAAAGCCACTGCTGGTTGACGTTTATTCCCGAGGGTACCGCCAGCCCAGTAGTTAGCACTTTTGTTATGCCCCCGCCGTAGCGGTGAGGGCATTAAGTTTTACCCTTGTCCGTCTGTACGTAAGTACAACCCACAATTGGTTTCCGTTCTCTAAATTGAGTTTGCCTCAACCAAATGTTATAAAACTTATACACAATGCTTATTACCACAAAACACAGATCAAGTTTGAATTTTGGTGGCGTCACTTTAACCGTTCTAGAGTTATGCCCCTTTATAAATGGAAAAATTGCAAAATTTTTAGTTTCTGTTCTCTAACTTAAGTTTGCCTCAACCAAATGTTATGAAACTTATACACAATGCTTATTACCACAAAACACAGTACAATAAAATTGAGAATGGAAATGGGGAATGTGTCAAAGAGACAACAACCCGACCATAGAGCAGACAACAGCCGAAGGCCACCAATGGGTCTTCAATGCAGCGAGAAACTCCCGCACCCGGAGGCGTCCTTCAGCTGGCCCCTAAACAAATATGTATACTAGTTCAGTGATAATGGACGTCATACTAAACTCCAAATTATACACAAGAAACTAAAATTAAAAATGATACAAGACTAACAAAGGCCAGAGGCTCCTGACTTGGGACAGGCGCAAAAATGCGGCGGGGTTAAACATGTTTTTTGAGATCTCAACCCTCTCCCTATACCTCTAGCCAATGTAGAAAAAACAAACGTACAACAGTGCGCACAGTAAAACTCAGTTTAAGAGAAGTCCGAGTCCGATGTCAGAGTAGGAAACAAAAGAAAATAAACAAAACGACAATAATACATAAATAACAACAGACTACTAGCAGTTACTGACATGCCAGCTCCAGACCTCAATTAAACTGATTGAAAGATTATGTCTTCATCGTATGAATATTAGGCACAATCCCTCCTGTTAGGGGTTTAGTATTATACCGTCATAAAATATATGAGAAGAACATAACCCGTGTCGTGCCAACAACTGGTTTTAGAAAAAAATATGTTTAATTCCGATGCAAAGACCCTATAAGTGAATCAATATTATATTAAAGCCCAAATATGCAATCTTTAATGACCTGACAACAGTATCGTAACTATATCCCTTCTTAATAAGTCTGCTTAAAGGTTTTGTTAGCTTTTGAGGTGAATACTGACATTTTTGTGCTTTGTAAAGAATATTACCATAAGAGATTGGATGTGAAATACCCGAACGTATAAGATGTCTGCATGTTGAGTTATATTTACGAATGATGTCCTTATACCGATGATAAAATTTAGTAAATGTTTTGACTAGTTTATGATATCGAAAACCCTGGTGTAATAATTTTTCAGTAATATATAAATTTCTCTCGCTAAAATCTAATACGTTGTTACATACACGAGCGAATCGTACAAGTTGAGATATATAAGCACCATAAGATGGTGACAAGGGAACGTCACCATCTAAAAATGGATAATTAACGATAGGAAATGAAAAATCATCTCTTTTATCATAAATTTTTATATTAAGCTTCCCGTTAATGAAATAGATATCAAGATCGAGGAAAGGACAGTGGTCATTGTTAGTATTAGCTTTATTTAAAGTAAGTTCAACAGGATAAATTTCTTTAGTATACATACTGAAGTTGTCATTATTGAGAGCCAATATATCATCCAAATATCTTAAAGTATTGTTGAATTTTTGTATATCAGATGTTGTTTCGATGGGTCTTTGCTGATTTTAGTCATAAATTGTAACTCATAACAATACAAAAACAGGTCCGCAATAAGTGGTGCACAGTTAGTCCCCATTGGAATTCCGATAACTTGACGATATACGGAATCTCCAAAGCGAACAAAAATGTTATCAAGTAAAAATTCAAGGGCAGATATAGTATCAAAGCATGTCCAATTGACATAGCTCTTTTGTTTGTTGCTACTAAAAAATGACCTAAAAGAGTTTGAACATATGTATTCGCATTCCGACTTTTTAAATGCCCATTTAATTAGATGTGTGAATTTTTTCTTAATAAGAATATGAGGCAAAGTGGTATATAGGGTAGAAAAATCAAAACTTTGAACAGATTCAAAATCACCAATATATGCATGCAATTTAACAAGTACTTCCAACGAGTTTTTGACACTCCAAAAGTAGTTAATTTTTGAATTTTGAATTTTGGTGGCGTCACTTTAACCGTTCTAGAGTTATGCCCCTTTATAAATGGAAAAATTGCAAAATTTTTAGTTTCTGTTCTCTAACTTAAGTTTGCCTCAACCAAATGTTATGAAACTTATACACAATGCTTATTACCACAAAACACAGATCAATAAAATTGAGAATGGAAATGGGGAATGTGTCAAAGAGACAACAACCCGACCATAGAGCAGACAACAGCCGAAGGCCACCAATGGGTCTTCAATGCAGCGAGAAACTCCCGCACCCGGAGGCGTCCTTCAGCTGGCCCCTAAACAAATATGTATACTAGTTCAGTGATAATGGACGTCATACTAAACTCCAAATTATACACAAGAAACTAAAATTAAAAATGATACAAGACTAACAAATGCCAGAGGCTCCTGACTTGGGACAGGCGCAAAAATGCGGCGGGGTTAAACATGTTTTTTGAGATCTCAACCCTCTCCCTATACCTCTAGCCAATGTAGAAAAAACAAACGTACAACAGTGCGCACAGTAAAACTCAGTTTAAGAGAAGTCCGAGTCCGATGTCAGAGTAGGAAACAAAAGAAAATAAACAAAACGACAATAATACATAAATAACAACAGACTACTAGCAGTTACTGACATGCCAGCTCCAGACCTCAATTAAACTGATTGAAAGATTATGTCTTCATCGTATGAATATCAGGCACAATCCCTCCTGTTAGGGGTTTAGTATTATACCGTCATAAAATATATGAGAAGAACATAACCCGTGTCGTGCCAACAACTGGTTTTAGAAAAAAATATGTTTAATTCCGATGCAAAGACCCTATAAGTGAATCAATATTATATTAAAGCCCAAATATGCAATCTTTAATGACCTGACAACAGTATTGTAACTATATCCCTTCTTAATAAGTCTGCTTAAAGGTTTTGTTAGCTTTTGAGGTGAATACTGACATTTTTGTGCTTTGTAAAGAATATTACCATAAGAGATTGGATGTGAAATACCCGAACGTATAAGATGTCTGCATGTTGAGTTATATTTACGAATGATGTCCTTATACCGATGATAAAATTTAGTAAATGTTTTGACTAGTTTATGATATCGAAAACCCTGGTGTAATAATTTTTCAGTAATATATAAATTTCTCTCGCTAAAATCTAATACGTTGTTACATACACGAGCGAATCGTACAAGTTGAGATATATAAGCACCATAAGATGGTGACAAGGGAACGTCACCATCTAAAAATGGATAATTAACGATAGGAAATGAAAAATCATCTCTTTTATCATAAATTTTTATATTAAGCTTCCCGTTAATGAAATAGATATCAAGATCGAGGAAAGGACAGTGGTCATTGTTAGTATTAGCTTTATTTAAAGTAAGTTCAACAGGATAAATTTCTTTAGTATACATACTGAAGTTGTCATTATTGAGAGCCAATATATCATCCAAATATCTTAAAGTATTGTTGAATTTTTGTATATCAGATGTTGTTTCGATGGGTCTTTGCTGATTTTAGTCATAAATTGTAACTCATAACAATACAAAAACAGGTCCGCAATAAGTGGTGCACAGTTAGTCCCCATTGGAATTCCGATAACTTGACGATATACGGAATCTCCAAAGCGAACAAAAATGTTATCAAGTAAAAATTCAAGGGCAGATATAGTATCAAAGCATGTCCAATTGACATAGCTCTTTTGTTTGTTGCGTCTAAAAAATGACCTAAAAGAGTTTGAACATATGTATTCGCATTCCGACTTTTTAAATGCCCATTTAATTAGATGTGTGAATTTTTTCTTAATAAGAATATGAGGCAAAGTGGTATATAGGGTAGAAAAATCAAAACTTTGAACAGATTCAAAATCACCAATATATGCATGCAATTTAACAAGTACTTCCAACGAGTTTTTGACACTCCAAAAGTAGTTAATTTTTGAATTTTGAATTTTGGTGGCGTCACTTTAACCGTTCTAGAGTTATGCCCCTTTATAAATGGAAAAATTGCAAAATTTTTAGTTTCTGTTCTCTAACTTAAGTTTGCCTCAACCAAATGTTATGAAACTTATACACAATGCTTATTACCACAAAACACAGATCAATAAAATTGAGAATGGAAATGGGGAATGTGTCAAAGAGACAACAACCCGACCATAGAGCAGACAACAGCCGAAGGCCACCAATGGGTCTTCAATGCAGCGAGAAACTCCCGCACCCGGAGGCGTCCTTCAGCTGGCCCCTAAACAAATATGTATACTAGTTCAGTGATAATGGACGTCATACTAAACTCCAAATTATACACAAGAAACTAAAATTAAAAATGATACAAGACTAACAAAGGCCAGAGGCTCCTGACTTGGGACAGGCGCAAAAATGCGGCGGGGTTAAACATGTTTTTTGAGATCTCAACCCTCTCCCTATACCTCTAGCCAATGTAGAAAAAACAAACGTACAACAGTGCGCACAGTAAAACTCAGTTTAAGAGAAGTCCGAGTCCGATGTCAGAGTAGGAAACAAAAGAAAATAAACAAAACGACAATAATACATAAATAACAACAGACTACTAGCAGTTACTGACATGCCAGCTCCAGACCTCAATTAAACTGATTGAAAGATTATGTCTTCATCGTATGAATATCAGGCACAATCCCTCCTGTTAGGGGTTTAGTATTATACCGTCATAAAATATATGAGAAGAACATAACCCGTGTCGTGCCAACAACTGGTTTTAGAAAAAAATATGTTTAATTCCGATGCAAAGACCCTATAAGTGAATCAATATTATATTAAAGCCCAAATATGCAATCTTTAATGACCTGACAACAGTATCGTAACTATATCCCTTCTTAATAAGTCTGCTTAAAGGTTTTGTTAGCTTTTGAGGTGAATACTGACATTTTTGTGCTTTGTAAAGAATATTACCATAAGAGATTGGATGTGAAATACCCGAACGTATAAGATGTCTGCATGTTGAGTTATATTTACGAATGATGTCCTTATACCGACGATAAAATTTAGTAAATGTTTTGACTAGTTTATGATATCGAAAACCCTGGTGTAATAATTTTTCAGTAATATATAAATTTCTCTCGCTAAAATCTAATACGTTGTTACATACACGAGCGAATCGTACAAGTTGAGATATATAAGCACCATAAGATGGTGACAAGGGAACGTCACCATCTAAAAATGGATAATTAACGATAGGAAATGAAAAATCATCTCTTTTATCATAAATTTTTATATTAAGCTTCCCGTTAATGAAATAAATATCAAGATCGAGGAAAGGACAGTGGTCATTGTTAGTATTAGCTTTATTTAAAGTAAGTTCAACAGGATAAATTTCTTTAGTATACATACTGAAGTTGTCATTATTGAGAGCCAATATATCATCCAAATATCTTAAAGTATTGTTAAATTTTTGTATATCAGATGTTGTTTCGATGGGTCTTTGCTGATTTTAGTCATAAATTGTAACTCATAACAATACAAAAACAGGTCCGCAATAAGTGGTGCACAGTTAGTCCCCATTGGAATTCCGATAACTTGACGATATACGGAATCTCCAAAGCGAACAAAAATGTTATCAAGTAAAAATTCAAGGGCAGATATAGTATCAAAGCATGTCCAATTGACATAGCTCTTTTGTTTGTTGCTACTAAAAAATGACCTAAAAGAGTTTGAACATATGTATTCGCATTCCGACTTTTTAAATGCCCATTTAATTAGATGTGTGAATTTTTTCTTAATAAGAATATGAGGCAAAGTGGTATATAGGGTAGAAAAATCAAAACTTTGAACAGATTCAAAATCATCAATATATGCATGCAATTTAACAAGTACTCCCAACGAGTTTTTGACACTCCAAAAGTAGTTAATTTTTGAATTTTGAATTTTGGTGGCGTCACTTTAACCGTTCTAGAGTTATGCCCCTTTATAAATGGACAAATTGCTAAATTTTTAGTTTCCGTTCTCTAACTTAAGTTTGCCTCAACAAAATGTTATGAAACTTATACACAATGCTTATTAACACAAAACACAGATCAAGTTTGAATTTTGGTGGCGTCACTTTAACCGTTCTAGAGTTATGCCCCTTTATAAATGGAAAAATTGCTAAATTTTTCGTTTCCTTCCTCTAACTTTAGTTTGTCTCAACCAGATGTTATAAAACTTATACACAACCGTTCTAGAGTTATGCGTGTTTACAAATAGAAAAATTGCTGAATTTTTAGTTTCTGTTCTCTTCTTAAGTTAGCCTCAACCAAATGTTATGAGACTTACACACAATGCTTATTAACCCAAAACTCAGATCAAGTTCAAATTTGGGTAGCGTCACTTTTACCTTTCTTCAGTTATGTCCCTTTATAACTATATGATATGCAAGCGGGGGCATCATCTGTGTCCACATGTGGACACTATCCACATTTATTTTGACATGAAATATCAAATATCTAGGTGACACCAACAACCCTAGCAATCTTTTTCCTTAGAGCTATCAATCTCTTGGATATGATTATTCTGAAACCACTGGCTCGATTGAAATCACTTTGGTCACACTTTTTCTTAGGGGTTTAAAAAGTAAAATAACAAAAATACTAAACTCCAAGGAAAGTTCAAAACGGACAATCCTCTATCAAATGGCAAAATCAAGAGCTCAAACACATCAAACGAATGGAAAACAACTGTCATATTCCTGACTTGGTAAGTTTCAATTTTTTTCTTGACGTTCCCACTGATCAAACAACATGGCAGATATTAAATTGATATCTAATAAAAACGTTGGGTTGAAACTTTTTCATGCCAGTCCATGGATTTTAAAAATAACGCATTTGAAATAAAATGAGAAGCCATCCGGAGCTTGTAAAAGTCAAAAGAAGGACAGACAACAGCAGAGCAAAAAGAAGAAAATACAAACACTTGTATGAATCAATAATACTTAAGTAAGTGTACCTTCTTCCTTCATTACCTTTAAAACATAACATCGAAAGGGGATACATTTAGATCACAGAATTTAGCGTAATGCTGAAAATCCCCTTGAGAATTAGGAGGAAAAAATACTTTCTGCGCTGATAATAAAGTTCTTATGAGTAGAGTCTGTCAGAATGATGTGGCATTGATCGGAGATTAAAAGAATAAATCGTTTTATCCGCCTGCGAACTAGGAGGGAAAATATGTCTGCGCTGATAATAAAGTTCTTATGAGAAGTGTCTGTTAGAATGATGTGGCATTGATCGGAGATTAAAAGAATAAATCGTTTTATCCGCCTGCGAACTAGGAGGGAAAATATGTCTGCGCTGATACTAAAGTTCTTATGAATAGAGTCTGTCAGAATTATGTGGCATTGATCGGAGATAAAAAGAATAAATCGTTTTCTCAGACCTCCAATAACCAGCTGCTAACATTGTTGACAGAAGAAGAATTGAAAATTGTTCAAAAGAAAGCCATCGCTCTTACTTTGATTCTTAGACAATTTAGAATAAACAGTTTTGATAAATGTATTGCAAAGCCCAGTGTCTTTGGTGAGTTTTTACAAATCCACGAAGAAATGGATTTTAAAAACAGTTCTTTAACTCCCTTTTTCAAACGAAAAAGGTCTTTCTGAACCTTTGTTTCCTGAAATTTAAGGATTTGAATAAATACAAACCAATGTTTTAACATGACAGAGTTCCCTGAACTAGGGAACGAAGGAACAACAATTAGTCTGGAACCTTTTCCAGGATGTTGATTCTTAGACAAGAAAGAAGGCTCAGTTAGAAGTAAAACTGAAGACATGTCTGCTGAAAACCACTGATATCAGTGACCGCTGTGGATAGTAAACTTGGAATTGATAGTAAATAGCAAATACAAGTTATTTGTAGTATATGTATGTTATCATAATACAGAAAAACGCAAAAATAATTGAAATTAACAGAAAACGAAGAAATAACGGATTGTGGAAAAAAGGGGGAGGACCAAAAAAAATTGTCCTGTCTCCAAGTACCTATGAGGGGAAGGAGACCCAAATCTGTGCGGTAATGGTCACCAAAGAAATTGAAATCTTGAGTGAATTCTTTCATGAAATCAGGATACCCAACCTGCCGAGAATTATATAGATAATAGATATAGCTTCTTGTGTCGACCTTGATTCGTCTCTACCTAATCGATTTACGAGATTTGAACATCGATAAACTACTGTCGTCTTAATTCCATAACGCTGCTGGTTGACTGTTAGTCCCGATGATATCATCAGCTAAGTAGTCAGTGTTGACTGTTAGTCCCGAGGATATCATAAGCTAAGTAGTCAGTGCTTCGGCACTTACATAATTTATAACAACTATTTTATAATTTCCCTTTGATAATTTAATAAAATAAGGGTCCAACTTCATCAGGCAAAGTTGACATGAATTTGGCTGTTCTGTTGGGGTTACTTTTCGTCATAGCTCATAACGTAGAACGTATTTATGTTTATACAACCCTGCTCTCACATGTTTAGATTTGAGGGCTTCTAATGAAGGTAAATCCAGAAAAGTGCTTCGTTTAGATTTGAGGGCTTCTAATGAAGGTAAATCTAGAAAAGTGCTTCGTTTAGATTTGAGGGCTTCTAATGAAGGTAAATCCAGAAAAGTGCTTCGTTTAGATTTGAGGGCTTCTAATGAAGGTAAATCCAGAAAAGTGCTTCGTTTAGATTTGAGGGCTTCTAATGAAGGTAAATCCACAAAAGTGCTTAGTTTAGATTTGAGGGCTTCTAATGAAGGTAAATCCACAAAAGTGCTTCGGACGCGAGACATTTGTATAGTGTTATTTTCATTTCCTAGCACCGGGTCGATACCACTGTAGGTGAACTGTTTGTCCCTAAGAATATCATCACATAATGTATAGCAACTAATTTTAAATTATCCGTTGATATATTTAGAAACTAAAGATTCCAACCCCCACAGGCAAAATAGACTTTAGATGAATTTTGCTATTCTGTGTATGTCCCTTTTGGTCCTATAGCTCCTAACGTTTCTACATATGTTCACCAACCCAGTTGTCAGTTCTTCGGTACTGATATTCACCAACCCAGTTGTCAGTACTTCTGTACTGATATTCACCAGCCCAGTTACCAGTACTTCGGTACTGATATTTACCAACCTAGTTACCAGTACTTCGGTATTGGCATGAAAAAATTGCTTGATTGAAATTTGTTGTTATCAAATTTTGGAAGTTATTTTAAATAAAGGAATATCTCTCTCATGCAAAGCACTCATTCCTTGTCCAGATTTGGTTATACTTAAGGTCATATCAACTTTTCAAATATTTTGGTCTCGATCTTCACTGAAGTGACATTAATTTTCGAAATGCGCATCTGGATCAGTAAAATTGGTGCCGTTTATGTTTTTATACACCACTGGCTTTTAATTGGTAAGGTTTAGGCGTCCTGAAGGAGGAAAGTCAAGAAAAGTTCTTCGGATGCACGAAATTTATAAAATGTTATTTTCATTTCCTAAATGTGTACTCTCACTGGGGGGAAGGAAAGAATGTCAAAGAGAGAATCGTTCAGATAAGATTGTATGAAAATAAACCGAGTGTATAAAAGCGATACTATCGCCTGAAAAAACGGTAAAAGTAAAAAAAGTCGTAGAAGGCTAACAGGCATAGATCGAAACTAGTACACCTTCCTACCAAAACAAATCCCAGAAATTTGCGGAAACGCGGCTGTCTGGTCCAGAGACGTAGTTCAAATTCCCATATGAAAGGTTCCTCTGAAGAACTGACAGAACTCACTTGTCTTGAATATTTTTAACCATTGTTTTAGAATAGGTTATTCTTTCTAAACATTGTGACTTTTTTTTCCCTGCTCGCTCGAATTTTAGGAAAAGGAGTTACGAAAGTTCCCCTTCCTCTAGAGGCAGTACTGTCGGAGGGCAGGACCATAACCTACCCTGATTCTTCCCCTTCACCACTTTGTTTTTTTTTGCCATTGGATGAAGCAGAAGGTTTAGGGTAGCTGTCAATTAGTCTTGCATGCATTGACCAGAAGATGGACTAGGAGCCTTCTTATGATAGGCATTAGACTGAAAATTTGAAGTGGAAATTAACCTTCCTCACTACATCAGTTACCTGTATATCAACCTTCACAGCTTTTAGAGCTTTATCTACTTCTTCTTGAAGTTTTTTCTGCTAATGAAAATCGTCTTTGTGATAGTGAAATAGTCCAAAGTTTCCAAGTTGGGAAGCAAGAAGGCTTTGGCCCGCATGTAAGAGGAGGGATTTTTGGTCATCGAAATTTTCCCCTTAGTCCATTAGCAAGTCAATTGCCATGCAGGGCGGATCTATAACATTTTTTTGACGGTTTAATGCTAAAAAATTGTATATTTTCCAATCAAAGAGGGGGTGGGGTGTACGCCCTCTACCCCCCTGAATCCGCCACTGATTGCAGCTGCCAACAAATGTTCAATGCTGTTCAAAGGACGTTGTACTTTAATTGAGACTATTCTTAGACTTAGTCAAAACAGATTTATATAAACACAATCATTGTTTCATTCTACAGCTTCAACGCATAATATGAACTAAAAAGTATTATTATACTTTCCCATGGGTCTAATAATCATTGAGTCTTTCTAAATGAAAGAAAGAGGACCAGGGCCAACGTACTTGCAACCTAAATTTTTGCTTGAATAATCATCTGCAAAAGATTCATTCACGTAAGCAAAAGCACACGTTGCTTGACTTTGGAAATGGCTTAACAAGGTGAAGGATTTGTAGCTCTTAGAATTATCCTCAATACAACCCGAACCTGAGCAAGCCATGAAGTCAGATGGGGCACGTATGTAACGATGTGGAGAACACACATAGGAGCACCTGAGTACTCGCGACGTATTGAACACGCTAGACTGCTCAAAGCTTCCCTATGCCCAACTATAGAATGGTCATCCTCATCATGTCTACTGAAGCATGTGTACCAACTATGGAAA
The DNA here is from genome assembly GCF_021869535.1 of Mytilus californianus. Lineage (NCBI taxonomy): Eukaryota > Metazoa > Mollusca > Bivalvia > Mytilida > Mytilidae > Mytilus > Mytilus californianus. Next base: position 3,630,232 of record NW_026262679.1, on the reverse strand, counting down.
TTGAAGGGTTAGACCTTCCAGGGGCGTAGCTAGGCCAATATGATGTGTACTCAATGCCAGAGGAGGAAGTGAAACTGTAAGGGGTTTGGGGGCGCTGAAGGCCCCCAGAAACTCTGGGTAAATGGTAAAATCCTGCATTCTCGCAATTTCCTGGGACTTAAAATGACCTCACCGAAATCTTATTTTCATGAGTAACAAGTCAACTTTTGAAAAAAAAATGAATATTGATTAGAGAAAAAAAACAAGTACTGTTGGCTTAGGAATTTGGATTTTCTAATGTGTAGTGGGTTGAGCTTGATTAAATTAAATTAAAAATGTCATATCATTAAATGATATTCGTTGCTAATTAGTTAAGGTTAAAAGGGGTGGTAAAGGGTGGTATTTGCATGGAAAAAACGTTAAATACAAAGAAGTAAAAACAATTTCACGATGAACGTGAAATATTTTCGTCCATGAACGTTGATAAAAAAGTACTATATAACGAACGCATGTCATAGGTTGGAAACCTTTACATGTAACTGGCAAATATATAATATTTACGTTTTAAGTCCCGAAATCTATAAGGAAAATGATCAAATTATTTCCTATTTCTTTTTATTAACTTCCAAAACGATAGTCTTTTAATTTTACCAAGCACGGAAAACAAGGACTTTAAATCTCGAAGCATGGAAAATAAGCACTTTTAATCTCGAAGCACGTATAACTAAGTTAGGGGAACACTTTGAACGAGGCACCCGTCTTGCACAGCTGAACGTACAAATAAACTAGAGGCTCTCAAGAGCCTGTGTCGCTCACCTGTATTTACTGATGCTTTGGAAATCATGTAAAATAAGGTTAAAATCATAATTAATAGTATTAGATATTAGATATTATAATGATATCTAAGATGATAACAAAAAACTGCAAAATTTTTGTAAATTTACTAACTCAGGGGCATCAACCCAACAACGGGTTGTCGGATTCGTCTGAAAATTTCAGGGCAGATAAATCTAAATCTGATGAACATTTTTGCCACCTGTCAGATTTGCTCTAAATGCTTTAGTTTCAGAGATATAAACTAAAAACTGCATTTTACCCCTATGTTCTATTTTTAACCAAGTCGGCCATGATGGTTGGAAGGCAGGGTCATCGGACAAAATTTTTAAACTAGATATCCTAATAATGATTTTGGCCAAGTATGGTTAAATTTGTGTCAGTAGTTTCAGAGAAGAAGATTTTTGTAAAAGATTACAAAAATTTACAAAAATTGTTAAAAATTGACTATTAAGGGCAATAACTCCTAAAGGGGTCGACTGACAATTTTGGTCATCCAACTTATTTGTAGATCTTACTTTGCTGAACATTATTGCTGTTTACAGTTTATCTCTATCTATAATAATATTCAAGATAATAACCAAAATCTGCAAAATTTCCTTAAAATTACCAATTCAGGGGCAGCAACCCAACAACAGGTTATCAGATTTGTCTGAAAATTTCAGGGCAGATATATCTTGACCTGATAAACAATTTTACCCCATGTCAGATTTGCTCTAAATGCTTTGGTTTCAGAGATATAAGCCAAAATCTACATTTTACCCCTATGTTCTATTTTTAGCCATGGCGGCCATCTTGGTTGGTTGACCGGATCACCGGACACATTTTTTAAACTAGATACCCCAATGATGATTGTGACCAAGTTTGGTTAAATTTGACCCAGTAGTTTCAGAGGAGAAGATTTTTGTAAAAACAGACGACGCCGGACGACAGACGCAAAGTGATGAGAAAAGCTCACTTGGCCCTTCGGGCCAGGTGAGCTAAAAAAGTAAAAACTCGTTGATCGTCAATTTAAATTTAAAAAAACGGCAAGCACGATGCACGAAAATTACCCTTTACCAACCTTGTTAAACTTAAGTCTGACTGGACTGTTTAAAAAAATCTGTTATGACGACGTAATATAATTAAGACTATACATACCTCACAGGAAAACCATGAGAATGAATCGGTGTTCATGGTCTCTTTATAACGTCATATTTTATTTCGCCAGTTATTTTGAAATCTTCAGAAAAGATGTCAGGACTGGGTAAGGAGGCATAGAATTGTTTTCTGACACCTCGAGGACCATTTTAATTGTTTGCATCAGCAACATATAATCATGATGCTGGTTCCGTAAATGAAAAGTAATTTCAAGAATGGAATATAGCTACAAAGTGATTATTAACATGTTTAATTTGTAAAATAGTTTTTAATTTAATTTATTACTTTAGTTTTATTTTTACTAGATTTACCATATTTTATTTTTGTAAAATTTTCGATGTGTACGCAATTGCGTTTTTGCGTACGGGTTGATACACGCCTGCCTTCGGCTGGAAACAAAAGTAAAATTTTATTAATAAATCGTTTTTTGTTTTGGGGTATTTTTGATTTTTTGTGTATTTTTTTTTTATAAAAGTCGAAAAAAATTTTAGTCCTGATATAAACCCCCTAAACTGAGCCTCCTCATGGGGTTTTTGATTATGTGATTACTTGGCCGTTTGTATAGTGATTATTTGATTAGTTTACCCAGAGACATTCATATATTATATGTCTCTGGTTTACCAGACCAAATATTTCATGATTAATTATTTGATAATCTAGGACTGTACTTTTAATGATTATGTGATTAAATTGGCAAAACTTTTGTGATTATGTGATTACTTGGATGCCCCCATGAGGGGCTTCTAAACTGATTGAACTGTCAGTGTCTGAAAAATTTTCATATTTTCGCGGTATTTTTTTTATATGTTTATTTTTGATAAAACCCGAAAAATCCGAATGTACCCTAACCATAATATCACGTGATCTGACGTATTTTGCAAGTTTCGAAGATGGCAGCGAGACCAAACTGGAGCTCGTTGCCCAGTGTCCTTATTGTGGATATTTTATCCTACCTTTCGCATAAAGACAGACTGAACGCTTCATCAAGTTGTAAAAGATGGAGGAACTGTCTTTTTCATCCATTATTTTGGCAAAAGATTAATTTCAGAACAAGTTATTCAGACAGACAGAGGACGAAGTTTTTGACAGACAGATGTGGGAGATTCGTCAGACAAGTGGTTATAAATTTTGACTCCCACAACCACAAAGAAGTTCGTGAATGCTCACAGATCTTAGATGTACTTTGTGGAAATAAGAATCTAACAAGTTTTTCGTTGTTGCCTTCGAGTTGTCACATTGAATGGCCTGATACACAGTCAACGTATTTTATTGACAGGTAAGCGCCATGACGTAAATATTTACAAATACCAGCTGTGACCTTTAAATAGTAATTCAACCAATCAAATTTATTTTAAGTTTAGATCATAACTGTAAACAAAAGCATGTGCATGAACAGATGTTGACAAAGTTATTGAAATTGTGACACTTTAATAACTAAAATTCATTTTCAATATAGATTTTAAGAAAAACTTAAATGGCTGCTGCCAGCAGGTTAACTTCATATATTCCTCCTATCTAGGGGAACCACCACCAGATAACATATGTTGTAAAGAGAAACATTTAACACACTGAATTGCAGTCTGATTAAAATCAAACCTCTCACTTGGTATCGTTTATTTATGTGTCACGCTCCAACACACGACATATAACATGTATAAATAACGGATCTCCTGTAGTTGGTGATCGCAATACTGGTATACTAGTATTGTGCACAATACTGGTATAAAAATTTTGTACCAGTATTGTATTCCAGTATTGTACCAGTATTGTGTTTTTTTTTTAAATAAACAATACATATATATAGGTTATTAATCTTTTATTAAAGGTGTCACATATACATGTATATGCATAATGATATTATCATATGACATGACAATTTCATATGGAAGGATTGTATGTTTAACTGATGATGCCATTGATGGTACACTAGCTGTGAATGTAATCAAAGAAAGTGTTAAATCATCTGATGTTTTTTTCTTAAGGGAACCGTACTGTCTCAGCATTTTAACAAACTCTTTACTTTCTTCTATGTTTTCTTCCAGCTCTCTATTTCCAAGTCTCAATAGTATATGTTAGTGAAGTTTATATTGACATTAATGCTGTTATAGCTACTGTATCATCAGCATTGGTATTGTTTATTTCTTCTTCAGATGGCATTTCTGCAACCCCCACTTCCTATATTGATATTTATGCATTCAGTCTGTGGACTTTCTCTTACGCTTACTAGATTACAAGCTTGTTTAGATAACACCTGTACGGCTCTCTTACTGTAGGAGTGCTTGTCTAGTATTAGTATTTGAGTATTTGTACCAGTAGATGTATCTGCTACAAATTGTATTGCCCATGGTTCTGAATCAACTGCTTTAACTACCCTTAACAATCATGTAGACAAACAAGTTAATTTGATTATAATCAGGTTCCCCTATTAAGCAACTTTTTATGTTTAATGGATATTGATATCTTTTATCATGTTTATTGTGAAAGATTGATAAGAAAATAAAGACAAACAAATGCTTAGAATCTTAGTATACATGTATTAAAATATCTGTAAAAAATATACGATCGCATACATGTAAATGCTGAATTTACAGTGTTATAGTGTAACAATTTGCTTGAATTTATTAAATAATAACTCAGATAATAAAGCTTTATTTTTTTTATCTAAATTGAACTAAATAAAATATAGAAATATGATAAAATTATTAGCAATTATTTATATAATTATCAATTGTTTGAATAAGATGAAGTAATTACAATAATTTTTATGCAGTTAAGCTGCATTATGCGAGCACCCTAGATTTGTGTCCTACCCAATAAATGCTAAAATACTTGCCATTGTTATTATCTAGCTGGCTACTACGTTATATATAACTAATTGAACACTTTTTTAATACTTTTAATTCTGGATTACAAAAAATATGACCAGAAAAACCTTAAATGATCGTCGAATCACCCAAAAGTTTTGAAGTTGCACATAGGAAGTAGTGCTCATTAGGAATCCTTATGTAGTTTATTATCGCCTGTGCTTTTGGCTAAGATGTCAAAGAACAATTGTATGAAATATTTAATCGCCGAAAATCTCTAATCTCAAATGGCAAAAGTCGTAGGAATATTGTTTGTCGTCAATACGTAGTACAACTACGTCAGTAGTCTATTATATAATAAGTTTAACTGTTCATGCTGTTGGCGGCAATTTCAAATTAGTAGACGAAATTTTCGTATCTTTTTAATTTGGAGGCAGGGGTTTAAACTAGCGGTGGTCCGAGGTCCGCGACCTTCCACTTTTGTAATAGGACTTTCGACTTGGTAACTAGCTACGCCCGACAGACCTTCCACTTGAAAGAAAATAAAAAATAACTTTGCAAACCTTTTCACCAAAGTCTCCAAATAAACGATCTCAAAACTTATTTTCATCATTATTATTTATGACAGCGATGTTCATTTTGTTCAACCGCTAGCTTTATACAGAAAGTCGCCGACAAATAATGTGTAAATTCGAGTAAAATCGTATCTGACTGACAAAAACAACATTGTAAACACAATGACAATGGATGCCGTGAAGACAATTATAATATCGGATCCACTCCGGAAGCGGATATGGGTAATTCCGGGTTTTGGCAATCAACTAAAAAAAAAAATCCAGGCAGGTGACAAAATACATCTATGCATGGTAAATGAATATAAACACTAGAATTGAAAACCAAAAGATATATGTAAAAGAAAGAAAAAGCAGAAAATATTTTATACAGAAAGTCAAAATTACCTTTTGACAAATTTTAATGTCAAAATCCAATACAATGTGACAGCTGGTCACAGTATATCTAACAATATATATATTCCTGGTCACAGTATAAATTTTCTTTATCAGTGATAAATGTTGATAATGCATGTAAGATGCTTTTAAAGTGTAAACATATTACTGCAATTTTGAAGGGGTATAGTTTTCTAAATTTGGATGGTTATATGTCTCTGGTTAAAGTAGCTGGAAGTTTCTTACTTTATTTTCACAAATAATGCACCTATATTATATAATACCTGAATGTAAGCAAATCATATGATATATAGGTGGCATCCTTTGGGCCACTCTACCCCTCCTGTTTGATAACTTTGATACGGATGAGATCCCCACCTCTCAACCATATACATTCATGTATGGGACTATATAACTAAAATGAAATTAAATATAGGGGAGTTCCTGGGGTCACCCACCCCCTCCTGTTTGGGAACTTTTGAAACAGTTGGGATCCCCACCCCTAAACCATATATATTCAAGTATGGGACAATATAACTTATCAAATGAAATCTAGGGGGAGTCCATGGGGTCACCCACCCCTCCTGTTTGATAACATATAAATTATTTGCCTTAATAATTAATTCATTAGATAAACATAAATGTACAATATATGAATGTTAAATGTTGAAGCAACATTGCCACAGTTTTCATAATTACGTTTGCCTTGGTTTTTGGTTAACTGCCTCAGCGCTTACAGCGCTTTGATTGTTTATTTGTACAAGTATAGTAATTATTTTTAACTGGTTGTTAATTGATTTCACAATTATCCTCTATAATCTTTTTGAGTTCATTTAATCTCCCTTTGATCTTTAATATCTAATTTTGCTTAAATTTCATTTTTCATTCTACACCTTAAAGTATAGTGAACAATACAACTACAATACTGGTATATCAGTAATGTACCAGTATTGTTGTTTTTTTAAAAAAAAGTCACAATACTGGTACAAAATTTTTATACCAGTATTATGGACAATACTGGTATACCAGTATTGCGATCACCAACTACAGGAGATCCTAAATAACAATAGTAAGCGAGAGGTTTGATTTTAATCTTGACTGAATTGGTACATATACATTCCTACCCAGTCCCCCAGCATGGCCAGGCAGGTCTTATCATTAGAGAGTTAACTTTTTCCAAAACATCAATATATACCATGCAGTAATTTGTGTAAAACATAAAAGCATACAGGATCACCTCAACAGCTGCTGAATAGCTCATCCGAAAAATATAACATATGGTAATAGAGGAAAGCGGCAAATTCAACCGTAAGGATCTAGGAAAGAAACCACCAATTCATTAGGAGAACTTCTAAAAATCCTCAAACACCACAAGGATTGGTCTGCAGGTGCGATTCCAGGATTTTGAAAAAGGGGGGCCATCTGGCAAGCCGATATGTGGAGTGATACTTGTAAAAAGTCTATGTATTTATTAGGGATGTCAACGAGTACTCGAGTATTCGACTATCGCTCTGTAGTACAGAGTATCGAATACCAAAACGATACTCGACTAATCGATTGATTGTTAGAATATTGCTGTCTTCTTTAATTATTTATATAAAATATATCTTCTTGTGAACATCGTTCGGTAAATTAAGAAGGCATCACTGACTAATCATACTAGTAAATAAAATACATTTTATTTCGAATGCTTGTGCTAAATTGACATTTAAAATGCCTCCGAAAATATGTGTGTTATACATAGGCTTACACTTTAAACTAAACATGTCTTAGCCATTCCGTCACATTGTACTGTCAGATTAAATATTTTCGTCTGCAAGACTGTAATTCACAAAGTTGCAAAACCAACTGTCCCCAAAAAACATGAAAAAAGTTGACAAGAAAATGTTTCCAAATAAAATAAATACGTTGCATCCTCTGGTGGCCCTCAGTGAATAGTTAAACTTCTAATCCATACCCCTATTGTAAACATTAATTTTGTTTTCTTAACGATTACCAAAAACTATTGTTTGATATGGTTTTCCTTGTTATCATTTTTTAAATAAGTGTTCATTAAATTATATTGATTAGATTATTGTTTTTTACTTAATTAGTACATGTACATGTAGGTAATGAGCTTTTAATTAGGGTGTTTAATTCCTTGTCCCAGATACTTGTGTAGATGGTTTTTCGTCCGTTGAACAACAAACCACAGAATGTAAAAGACTAATTTTTGTGTTTCCGTGTTGTAGATATATTTCCGAGCAATTACTCAAGTATCGCTCGATAAAACCAACGGGTACTCGATAAGTAATTGTTCGCAGAGTTGACATCCCTAGTATTTATCGATATCATATATGAAGCTCCATAAGGGGGAGCCCCTGGACCTTCCCCCTAAATCTGCCTCTGGTCTGATTGTTTTCCAAATTGGAAACTTCTAATGAACCCAACCTGACGAGTACCATGTGCATTATTATACGACCACTAAAATGCGGTCGTATAATGGTATGATATCTTCCTCGGAAGACGTTTAATTTCAAGACAATAACTTGAGAGTATAATTGTATCATGTATGGATCTCTATGAAATTTACAACAAGGTTCCATACATCAAAAGGAAGGTTTGGATTGATTTTGGGGGTTTTGTGTCAAAAACAAGGATTTTCTGGTTTTCCAGAATCCGGACAATAAGTGGAGTATAAGTCTATGGATCTCTATGAAATTGTACCAAAAGGTTACATACATGTACCAAAAAAGGAAGGTTGGGATTGACTTTGGTGGTTATGGCCCTATCTATTTAGGAAAAATTAAAGGGGCCAAAAAGCAAGTATTATCAAAATACTTTGTATAAATTGCATATTTCTAGACCAATTTCAATTGGGTTTAATTCAAAGTTGAATTCTTCAGTGTCCACATGTGGACACTATACACATTTATTTTTTTATGAAGTGAACCCCTTTAAAAACTTAGCTAATATTGTCCATTAAGAAATAAATTTTTGGTGTATTTGGATATGGTCACACTCCAAATTCAGAGCTGTATCAAGCTTGAATGTAGTGTCCATACTTGCCCCAAATATTCAGGGTTCGACCTTTGCAGTCATTTTAAGCGGTGGCCTGCATTTTTATGCCCCCATTGCAGTGGAGGGAGCATTAAATGTTACCCGTGGCCATCCGTACGTCCCAAAATTGGTTTCCTTCCTCTTATTTTAGTTTGCCTCAACCAAATGTTATGAAACAGTGGAATATTATATCATTTGCAAGTTACTATAAAATGTATATCTTTGACCATTTTCATGAGGTACAGCTACATTGTAATGCAAAACTTAAGACAATCCGAAATTTCTATAAATAATACTTTTGTTTTCAGGTTTTTAGACTGCATTGAAAGTATTATAAAGAACAGCAAAAAACTGAAACACTTTTCCTTGGGATTTGCAGAAGAGTTACTAGAACATTCCAGTATTATCCTTGACTTACTTGGAAGGAACTGCTCACGTATGTTAGAAAGTCTTCACATTGCCAGCATTAAAGAAGATTCAGAGAACTATGGTATTATTGATCTCAGTGCATCACAGTTCCTAACATTCACAGCCTTGAGACATCTTAGTGTAGACTATGATCATATGAGTAATGAACTTCTCTCAGCATTTAGTTCAGGCTGTAAAAACAGACTGGAGACCTTAGTTGTCAACGTTCATGGAATTGACTCAGAGCATGAGAAAGTGACAAACTACTCTTGGATTGCAGTCAGGAAGAACTGCCCAAAGCTGGAGGTGACTGTCAACTTGATCCATTCCTATGATGGTGTACAGGGCCTTCTAGACATCCTTCAGCCAGCCTTACCTCTAACATGTTTTAGACAAATGTTCTGTACAGATCTCAATCCATCTGCCATCAATTATTTCTCATCACATTACAAAGACACCCTCAGATCAATTTACATCATTGATGGTTTGAATGATGGCTTTCCTATACCATACTTTAGTCACATGGAAGAAGACACATTTGTCATGTTGGCTTGGAGATGTACCAAACTTGAAGAATTTACCTTGCTTGGTTTGTTTTGAATTAAGATGTTTAAGTTTTACCGTTTTAATTTCATTGACGTCTTTTAAGAATGAGCCATATTGATCTTTTTTCAAGAATTGAAGTACTCTTAGTATCACAAATATTCCAGATCAGTATTTTGTTTTAATATAAGAATGTTAAAATTATAACCGTGAACGATAATATGTAACTCAAATTCACAATTTTGATACATGTAGAATTATTCTGTTTAAATTTTTTTTTCACATTTCTTAATATACCTGCATGTTCTATAAATGTGATTAAGCTATCTTTAAAACTCTGTTTTTAGGGTAAGATCAGATATTATATTTATGTATTACATTGTAGACTGTTTTGTAGGGTATGAGATTTTGGATGATGATATAATGGCTATCGCCAGACTACGTGGTGAGCAGTTGAAGAAATTTGATATTCCTCTGTCATGTATTGCCACTTTGGATGAAGATGAAGAAACACCAGCTCGATATGCTTATGTGGATGATGATTTTGTAGTCAGTGTAGGTTTTGATTATATATGATAGATCGACGTGTTAATAAACTGCATGCCTGGGTAGGTGTATGTATAGTGCTAAACTGTGTATTTCCATGGCTTCTAAAAGGGTCATATACATGTATTCCGGACATTTATAAATTTACTGGACATTGTCCAACTGGGAAAAGCATGAAACAGACATCTACTTTTAGTTTTCAAGGCTTTCTTAAGAGACGGTCATTTAACATAATTAAAAAAAATTGAAGTTTATGCGATCTTTTGACCTGACCTTTTGCCTTCATTATGAACAGCCACACATTTCTGGTCATAAAAGTGACATGATGAATAAGTACTATCAAAACAAACCCTACTTTAATACCTTCTCATTTTAATCAAGGTTAATTAGTTGTCAGACAGCTGAAATTTACCTGTTCAGGCGACAGGTAAAACATTTTGTGCCAGACATTGATCAGTCTATTCAAAGTTATTTTCTTACATTTCAGCGGTTTCAATTTAATTTATTTAGTCAAAAAGATTGAAACTATCAGAAATATGTTTATAAATATGATTTGATGAAAAATTTAAAAAGGTTTTAAACGAAAATCGTCAGAACCATGTTGTTTGAACTAGTACACGTGTGCGCAGGTGGGAAATTTAATTATGCATCCTAATTCTTCAAAAATGCTAAAATAATCATTGATACCTTTATCTAACGTTCATTTCGAGTATTTTCTTGAAGAAATAACGTGGAAAGAGCTACTTAAACTCAATCGTGCTTTGTAAACGTACACAGAATTTACTTATCTGTCTCTTATCCGTGTTTTACCATTGTCAAGTCAACATCCGGTATCAGAAAAATGTGCTTTTTAAAAATGAAAGTAAAAGTTTTTGACAAAGTTATTTTGCACAAATAAAGAGTCTAAGGCAGATTTTAGTATGCTGAGGTTGCACACGTCGAATGATATACTGTCAGTTTAACAGTTTACGTCAGAACATCGAATTTATATCAAAGTAAAGTTTTAATATCGTTTTAATGTCAATCATTGGTTATATGATGGCCAACTGATTACCATAGTTGCCTTTTGATACTAAGTCTTAAGGGATTAAAATCAGGATATGACCTAAAATGTCCAGCTTGCTCAAATATTTTTTGGAAGCCCTGGTATGACGTCACATAATCAATATCAGTCACGGTTACAAGGGCTTCATCAAACCCCTAATCTGTATGACGTCACATAATCAATATCAGTCACAGTTACAAAGGCTTTATCAAACCCCTTATCTGTATGACGTCATGTAATGGATATCAGTCACTGTTACAAGGGCTTTATCAAACCCTTATCGGGGCCTTTATGGCCGAGTGGTCTAAGTAGTTACTACTGTAATCACTAGCCAGTCAACACTGAGGTTGTGAGTTCGAACACCGCTCGTGCGGGTGCACTCGACTCCAATCTTAATTGACTAGGATTGTCAGTTTTCCTATCGAAGGTCAGTGGTTTTCTCTGGGCACTCCGGCTTCCTCCACCAATAAAAACTGCCCGCCACGAAATAGCCTAAAAGTGGTGCTTAAAAGCGGCGTTAAAACACCAAAAAATCAAAATCAAATCAAACCCCTTATCTGTATGACGTCACATAATTGATATCAGTCACGGTTACAAAGGCTTTATCAAACCCCTTATCTGTATGACGTCACGTAATGGATATCAGCCATGGTTACAAAGGCTTTATCAAACCCCTTATCTGTATGAAGTCACATAGTCGATATCAGTCACGGTTACAAGGGCTTTATCAAACCCCTTATTTATGTTTTGCGTCATGTCGCCTGAAAAAAACATATAAATTAGTTGGACTTGAGGTACATGTATATGATAAAGTGTATATGATATTGCTTTTTAAATATCACACTCTGTATCAACCCTCAGCCAATATTATCCGTCGAGCAGAGCTCTTGGGATTATATTGTTGTCTATTGTTGATACAGGTGTGATATTAAAAAAGCCATATGATATTCTCTATTTATATCCTAATGTATGGGGTTCAGTAAAGGGGATGAATATTGTCCATGATTATATTATTTTTTTAGATGACTGGCAATCAGGACATTTAAAAATCTCTTAAGGGCTCATTGCCCATCCCAACCTGCTGAAGAGTACACTATTAATTATACAAAAGTCTTCTTTGTTCAACTGATTGTATCTTATTATTTTGATAAAATCTCTGAAGTAATTATCAGTAGGGAAATAAAAACTGAAGAAGTATATATGTTACAGTGAATTTGTATAATCAGGGATTATGTAGAATCCCTGATTTTTCAGAGATTATGTAGAATCACCAAAATCATTAGTGATTATATATAATCCCTGAAAATGACCAGTGATTTTACATAATCACTGAACATTAATATAATTATTCTACAAATTCCCTAGTATGATTTCAGGGATTATCAATAATTAAAAGATCCTGTGTTTGATAAAAATTAGATAAAGATAACTTGTCATTTGTGTTTTCTTATTCCTTGAAAGTTTAAGTATTTAAATTGTTTAAGGGCTCCTACCATCTCTTATATTTCATATAGATAACACTCTTTACATCATTACACATTAACATAAGGTTGGGGCTGGTGGGCATGGATCTAAAAAAAATAACAAATCTTAAATATCTGAAGATGATATGCAATTTATTTAATTTCAAGTTCATTATGGTTTTCAAAGATCATTTATATGACAAAAAATGTTCAAACTGTAAATCCACAGTTCATTTTATTTGTAGTAAAACAAATGGTGAGGAAGGTTATGAAACATCTGTGTGTATTTTGTGTTCAAATGAACAAGAAATTCAAACTGAGAGAACTGAAGCAACTAAATGTATAGAAAAATTCGTAAGGGTTCCGCGGAACCCAGTGTCTCGCCTACTTTTGCTGTTGTCTATATTTTCAGTGTGATAGGATCATGCACATGATAGATTAGTTTAACAGTTACTGAAATGGTTTATGTATCTAATAAATGTTTTAAAAACTTTAACTGCAGACTGAATGTTAGCTGAAAAAAAACCAAGTCCATTTATAAGTAATGTACGGATAAACAGGCAATAATTTGTTTTTAAATTTCCTTCAAGATACTAGCTTTTGATCATAAACAAGTTTCTGTCCAAGTTTGGTACAAATCCAGGATAGTTTAAGAAAGTTATTAATTTTTTTTTAATTTTAACCACAGTGAATGTAATGTTTGTTTTTTAAAATATTGTGCTTAATATTTTAATATGTTGTGCTTAATAATTTAGTATATTGTTCCTAACATTTTGATATGTTGTGCATAACATTTTAATGTATTCGAGGTTATCATTTTAACATTTTGTGCTTTACATTCTACAATCTATATGTTTATAATGATGTTTTAATATGATTTTAAAGAATGAATTATTTAAATTTTATTCATTTTCTATATAAATGAAACTAATTCTTCATTTCAGTTATTCTGTATAATCCCTGACTTTTTTTCTAGTGATTTTACATAATCCCTGAAAATTTTAGTGATTATATATAACCCCTAAACTAACCAGTGATTCTACATAATCCCTGAAAATTTTAGGGATTCTACATAATCACTGATTATACAAATTCACTGTAACATATATATATTAGTTGTACTAAACCTTTTTATTCTTTCCCACAGGTGTCTAACAGCTTAAAGTGGCCTTGGTATCCAAAAGAAGATAGTGAACTACCATTAGCAGTATTTGATGCTCAAGCTGACGCTGAACTAGCCTACATTGAGATCCTACTGTCTGACCAGCAACAGAAGTGACAACGTACAGCAAGCACTTACCAAAAATATTATTGGAATAGCTGAAGTTGGGGAAATTTTCTTTATCAGTACAACATGAATTTATTGGTTTCAGTTTTGTCTGTTTATTGTAATATATACTTTATATACACACAAAAGATATTTTGTTAAAACATGTTTTTTTTTATTGACATGTTTTTCATTTATATTTTATTTTGACCAAACGTTTCAGTTATCTTTTAGATGTCAAATTAACTCAATGTTCCTTTAAAAAAAACATTGATGTTTAACGTAACTCATGATAGTATATTAGTAATAACATAAAAGGAAAATCTCAATGAAAAGTATGTGAATGAAAAAATGAATAAACATAATGACTCATTAAAATGGATTAGGGAAATTTAAGATCCATGCAATGATATAATTGGTTGGTTAATAACATTGTGAGTAGGGTTTTGATATCATCACACTGAAGTCTTGTTTAAGGAAAGTAATGGATAATTAAAGCAAAATATAAATTTGTCAATTCTATGTTATTATTTTGTACCCTTTGAAATTACTTTATGACTTTGATACTTAATAGAAATCATATTATCATTTTTATGTTGTCAGATCTAATAATACCTCTCAGTTTAGCCTTTTAACATCAGTAAATGATTTATAAGATTACATATACACATGTATAAACTAATAGCTGTCCTCACTTTGGTAAGTGTTTTCTGGTTTTATGAAAATCATATATAAGGACACCATCAGAATCAAAAAGTATTTTGCTAACCATCTATTATAGTGCTTTAATGTAGTTCTAGTCAATTCTTGCCGTATTTATTGTAATAAAAGATCATTCCAGTAGTCTTAATAAACATGTTGACTCAAAGAACTTTTGATATATACTATTTTGTTTAATTTTTATCATTATGAAGAATCTGAGAATATGGCAAAGGTTTTAAAATTATATTGGAACAATATGTTATCAAAATAATGTGATAGACATTGTGATCTTTAAGTATGAGGTCATGTGATACAGAACCATACGTGCCAATTATAGAAATAGATCTGAGTGCAATATTTTGTGATACATCTTAATACCACAAGAAATGGTGGGATAAAGAAACAAACGATTATTTTTATTTTATAATCTAAGATTCTGATGTTTTACTCCTATATATCCTGTTGTTGTGAATTTTGTGCTATATTTTATGTGCTTGAAGAATTTTACAACTTTATACACCATCAAAGTGCATTTTAATTCCATTGTTGTTTAGTATTAATATTCTTTGATGAAAAAAGTGAAGGACTTTATATTAAAGTTTAATTCAAGAATTAGGTCAAAGTAATTTTTAGCTTCCATTTGCTCCTATTCAATTTTTTCAAGGATAAAAAAATATGAAATTATTCTATCTTACACATCTTAATGTTGCAAACAAATCAAAGGACTAATATTTAAGTTAGAATGGACTTCACATGTAAACCCTCATGCAGCTCAATGAATAATTAGGTCATCTATACACAACTTTTCCTGTAAAGATGTATATTTTAAATATATGTGAGGGAAAATTGCATTAAAGTGGTAAATAGTACATCTCTTGTTAACCTAGGTGTAGCTAACTAAAGAAAGTCATCTCCTTTTATTTGTTTGTGAATTGCTGCTTAAGTGAAATATATTTTCCTTCATTTCTTTCATCAATTTAGGTGAACATGAAAAAGTAGCTAAATCAGCAAGTAAAGAACTAGCTACAATTTTCAAAGGATAAGTGCAATCAAAAATAAAAATTTAGAAAACCAAGATCTAAGTTTTTAACTCAATGTTGTTATTTGATTTGTTATTTATTTAAACATCCTTGTTAACTTTGGTCCATTTTATACACTGAGAGACCAAATATTGTTGATTTTTACAAAAAGTTCCAGCACATTCATATAGCAAGCCTTTGGTATATTTATTAAAATGGGCATTTGTAAAGGCGTAAGAATATCAGGTTTTCAATCTTACAGAAATATTTTCTTCAGTGGTTGATATTTACATTACTACAAGGGATCATTGCTGGAGTATATATAACTGCAAGTTCATATTCCATTGTTGACTAACAACAAGTAATGTTTCATGTTAGTAGTTGCATTTAAGACTATTTTATTGTAAACATATAAAGAGAGATAATTGTTAAACAGCAAAGAACTAGGCAAAGCATAAAGACTTGATATATTCTCTTGTTGTTAGTGCAACATTTTGGGGGAAATTATGAAATTTAACAGGTTTGAAAACTGGATATTTCAAGTACTGCTATATGTGGATATGTGTTTTAACAACTTGATGTAAATATGTAAATAAGTTTTTTTTTATTAAGTTTGTTGTTTTATTTTTATTGTTCTATATTATAGATAATTACCAGTGTTTTCTGAAATTTTCATTATTTTAACAAATATTGTGTTAGAAATTACAAGCTTGAAATCTCTTGGATGTTGTCATGAAATTTTTCATACTAGGTTATTTTTTTCTGCATCATGGGACATTTTTATGTAAAAAATGATTTAGAGAGCTAGTAATATGTAGTACTGTTGTAATTTCAGTTCAATAAAAAGCTAAAATGCCATAGCTTATAAAAATATAAACAATCTAACTTTGGTTTCTCTAGGCAGTTATGTAAAATTATGATTCCATGTCTGTTTGATGTGCCAATCTGAAAAAAGTTATTGGAAATCTAAAACGTAATTTAAAAAATTGTTATCGGGAATTAACAAATTGTGTGAAGAAAAATAAACAGAAGACCTGAAATATGAAAGATGAAATAAAAAAAAACTCCAACATACAACACATCACAATGAAGTTGATACATCATGTCAACTTACTACAACTATATTAACACAATCTATATAAGTATGGTAATAATGTGTTACAGTAATTGATTACAGTATTTGTTATAATAATGAATGAACACATGTTATATATGAATCACAAAGTCAGTTGAATTATACCACAGTCTTTCTTTATACATGTATTACATTGTCAAAGATCTTTGTGTGGGACTCATCCTTAAATGATCTCAAATATTCAACAGTCCCATTTAAACATGTATGTACAAAGTTTTTACTGGAGAAAGACGAAGAACATATCAAATGAAGTTCAAATGTGTTTGTAAAATCTTTACAGAATAGCATGTAATGTGAATATTTGTAAAATCTTTACAGAAAAACATGTAATGTGAATATTTAAGCCATCTCTTTAACTATTGAAATATGCCAAATCTGTAAATTGACAATGTTTATTTTTAATTTTCCCTTCTAAAATGATAAGGTATTAAATACACTACATATGTGGGGAATATATTTGTCATCTCAGTACTACTTTTCACATTTAGGATGCGATAAAGTGTGGATGAAAGACATTTGTAATAAAATTTGATACAATTATTTCAATCTCATCCATAGGCAAATGATAGCTTAATATTGAATACAAAAAAAAAAAATAACAGATATTTTTTTTTTATTATTCTATCAGTATGAAAACGATTTCTTATTATTTTCTTGAATTATGACAAGATTTAACAAAAATTTGATTTTGTTTGTACTTTTCGGCATGCATATTCTATTGAAAAATCACATTATTTGATATGGAACTCCCTAGTATGTTGGTTACTTACTTATAAGAATCTCATATATGTTTACAATGTCCATAGTAAAATAATTGTTGTCATTAATATCGTGACAGTGAGTCATAGCTTTTGTTATAGATATGTAAAATATATTATAAATTATGTCAAAATAAGATCATTATAAATACGGGTAACAAACTTGATACGATGTGATGTCATACACGGGTGATATATAGAAATTTATATTAATGTTATAAACATGCCTTGGTCAATCATGCAATTTGCTGATGTTTGTAATTAAATTGTTATCAAGATCCTGAAGAAACTTGACTGTCAAAGGTTTATTCATAACTTATATATTACATAATCTTCGTGTATTTCAAAAGTACACTTCCGTACAAAATTATTGACATTGTCCAGAAGAAATGGAAGTAAAGATGGATGAAAGAAGAATTTTAAATGTTTATGGCCATGCCAATTGAACTTACAGTTCTTTAGATACTCCCTCACCATTTTAGTGAGATTTTATTTTTTCATAAATGAAGACTTCTCTGCATCTTTCATTTTAGATATTTTTGCAGCTATAGATTTGATACAAAATTTTGGAAAATTTTACTTAAAGCTCAGTATGTGAAAAATGAAAATTTTGCAAACGAATACAAATTAGAAAAAAAACACATATATTCAATAAATATTTATATGAATATCCATAGATTATTATTCAGAGGAGGGAGATAAATAGTTACTTATTGGCACATTTAAAAAAAAATCTTAAGTTCATCAAAAATAAAATTTGTGTTGCTTTTTGATACAATGTGTTGTAAGTTTTGCTATAACGAGTGGAAATGATAACTGCTATCTAATTACAAATTCAATGTATAATTTGTCAAATGACCAACCTTAAATAGTCAAGTTTCTGATGATTGAATGTATAAGTAAGGAAATATTTATTAAGCCTTAAGAAGAAGTGTGAGAGGTTGTAAGCTAACAATTATGGAAAACTAACTTACTAATGTGGTGTAAAATTAGACAAAACTTTATAATGTGACCAACTAAGAAAAACATGTGGAATGTATGTTATTTAATGTTGTGTAAATAGTGTGTATACATATTTGTTATTATCTTTAAATCAAACATTCAATTAATGTAGTATCTAAGGGTCTATCTCAGCTCATCAGCTGAACAAAAACTGGATCAAAATAAACCGAGACTAGTCATTTGACATTATTAAATTTATAAAAAGACAAACAAATCTATCATTGGTGTTTAATATATGCTTATTCCTTCTTCTAATGATAATAGTTGATTGCAAAAAGATTTTTTTTAAAAATAGTTTTCTTCAATTGTAGATAAGTTGAATTTAACTAGGGATAATGTTACACTGACAATTTTCTTATCACACATTTACAAGTTTTAGAAATAGTTGATTGATTGAACAAGGCCTGAACTTTCAAAGGTGTAAAACATGATGGAATGTTCATCCAAGATGAGAAAATATTTTAGAAAAGAGAAAATGATACCTAATCACTGATGAAGACAAGTATGTTGACATTTGGCCTTATATTTGTGTACATTAAAAACACTCATTTTTCTGACCTTTTTTTTCTTTCTGGAAACTGGTGCAATTTTCTGGTCCACAGACAACAGATAAGCACAAATAAATGTCTATTATCTAAGAGAATTAAATGTTTCAGATGTATTTTCTTCAAAATCAATATTATTAGAATTACTTGTAAGCCTTATTTAGATCAGACAAATCTCATAATGGCCCTCATACTTCCAGAAAAGAAGGGGCATTAATAGCAGTTTTGTTTGCCAACACATAGGATTTATAGTTTGAGGAAAAAAATCATATTATCATTATTGTGTGATAACATTACTAATGATAATTTTCAGTACAGTAAAAATTATGATCAAGTATTAATTTTATGCATTTATCATAATTTTAACACTAACAAAACATATCCCACTGTAATGGATCATTGAAATTAAATTTTTTGAGCATTGAAAGCTATCACTTTTTTCACAGGATGTTTAGGGTCAAACTCCTCATTATCTACTGTGAAACACACCATGTATCATGCATTAGTCTAATATATTGTCTTAGTATTTATTATACCAAGTGAAGAATATTTAAGTGAAAAACTTGTTTGTCTATATAGCTATGTAGTATTGCTATGCTTGTCTCTCATTTTTATGACCTAATTATGGTTACTTTGATCTTGTCCTAAATATGCATGAAATATTTGGCACTGTTGCCACTGTATGTTAGTAAACAAGATTCCTTAAATCAATGTATAACAGAATTTTGAACATTTATATTTAATTTTAACTGGTTATTACCTGTTTTACTTACATATATATATATATACACGATATTTGCCAAACTTGATTTCTTCCACCATAAATGTATCAGCATAACAGTGAAAATGAGAATGTCATTTGAAGGTCATGTTTTTGCTCAGAACTTTTGGAAGAGAAATAGTGAATATTATACTTGTTGGATTAAAAGGACAGTGTATGTGCATTTTAAAAATGTTTTGTTTACTTAGTAAAAGATTATGTGAATTAATGAATGATATTTAATCTTTGTCATCTGATAAGAATTATCCAATATCAGATAAGGGCATTTGAAATCAATCATACAAGAAATGTACAGGGAATCAGGAATACGCCAATTTTTATCAAATAAATCCCTTCCTGGATGTTATATATGCTTGTGTAAAATGATGTTGTGTATATAGTTGTTTTATTTATGCTTTAATTGTTTGATGTATCCAATGCTCTAGAAAGGAGCACAAGGTGCTGAGAACATCAATGGGGAGACAACCCATGAATCAACAAATAATGCTTGTTGATTAATATAGTATGATTATTCTTAAATAGTTTTAATGGGAGGTTTGATACAAACTGCTCGAACAGAAAGATTTTGTCATTTAACTTAATCTATGTGAGTTCATGAAGAGGAAATACATATGTGAAAAATCATTAAACAAATTAAGCCCTCTTCCACAAACTATCTCATGTACATGAGATATTTTTGAAATGTAAAACATGAAGTACTGTTTAAAAATGAATTAGTGTATTGAGAATGGTTCCTATTGAATAATCATACTATATTTAGACAACCAAGTAAGAATGATCATATTGTATAAAATATTTTGTCAATTGTGTGATTATAAGAAAGACACAATAACATCAATCACGATGGACTTGTGGTAAAAACATTCTAATACCAAAATGTGTTCAAACGAAGTCAACACCGAAACATGTGACAGTCAATCTAATATACATTAATAACCCAAGTAGGAAGTCATTTTTATAATACGATCTCATCTAGGAAATTTTTCATTCATTGAATTTTGCCCCTTTATAACAATTCAAAATTACCTACATCAATGGATAAAAATGGCATTTCTTTGATTAAGTGTTGAATATTTTCTCATAAAAACACTGCAAGTATCTTTTAAAATGTATGTGTTTTGACATCTATCTGCATTTAAAAGGGAAAAAGGGACAAAAATCAAATGAAAAGTTTCTTATATACATCCTCATTTGTCTTCCAGAAAGAAAATGTACTTAATACATTGTGATGTTAATACAATGTGTTGTAAATGTTCAATGGTCTGTATTAATTATACAAATTAAAAAGGATTGTTCTGTAATCAAAGTATGATTAGGGAACGTTTTAGATTTGAACATCATTGCCATTAAAGTAAGAAAAATGTATAGATATATGTATTGTTTGTTTCAAAAATTGGAAAATAAGACAAATAAAAAGCTACTTGACATTCCAACATATAAAGCTTGATTTACATGAAGAAAAAAACATTCCATGATTGACTGTCTCATGATATATAGGTACATATAATGTATATCTGTTACAGCTTATATTATGTGCTTATTAAGGAACCTTGGCAATGGATACCAACTGTCTTTCATTAAGTCTAGAGAGATCCTGTCATTTGAACTAGTCATCAGACAAGATACGGCACTGGTGACAGGTGCTATCATTTACAGTAGCTAAATAAACCAATTTATTTCACTCTTACTAGCAAGGCATACAGTAACTATGTTTGTAAATAACAGACTGTAGATGTTAGTACCAAAAACTGAGTTAATATTCTAAGCAAATTTTCCATTCTAATGATATGGTTATACTATTACAAAATTTTGTTTTTGACATTAAGACAATAAATCTTAAGTGACTTTGTGCTAAATAAAATTTTTCTAATTGTTAAATAGTACTCTTTTGGTATAAACCATTTATAGTCTTTAAGTCAGTGCTCAATAAAGGTCTTCAAAGAAATGAAATGGTTTATTTAGCTATTGTATTATGTTTTGTTTTAAAAACATACCAGTTAATATCAGTTTATAATAAAAGTGCCAAAGTCAAGTCCATTAAAGACTCATGCCTTTGAAACAACTTGTTTGTTTTATCTTGTTATAAGTAGAATTGTTACACAAGAAAAAGTTTTATGATTTTATGTATATTATGGAAGTTGATATCTGAAGTACAATAAAGATGAGCATCTGTGCTCCATATCTGTGTTTATTATTTTACTTAGTGCCTTCATTATTTTGTCAAAAGCAGGAAAACTGAAATACATGTATACTGGATTAAGAGCACAAACAGTGTCAATAGGCCGGAATTGAGAGAACAATTCTTGATGAAATTTTGTGATAAAGGATAGCATGATGTAATTAATATAGACCAAATAAAGTCAGTTGTGTGAATTATAGATGTGAGGTATATGTCAATTAGACATCAACCTAACAACACATTAAAACCGAAAAAAGACATCTACTAGTAATTCAACTAGAGTCAACAAACAGCCAGTAAAGGCCAAGTGTTGTAAACATTGGTTAACCTGTAAATTGGTCGAGACGTTTTCCAAATTGTGTGTACAGATAAGAAGAAAAATTGATTGATGTTTACTTTAGATTGTCTTAGTGTAATAAACTATTTAGGGATGAGATGAATAAAAAGATATGCAGTTGAGGATCCAGGAGGATTTTTCCAGATTGATATAATTGTCATATGATGCATCCTTTTTTTTTCCATGGCGAAGACGTGTGAACTTCCTTTTCGTTTTTGTTCATAACTAATTTCTGCATTTTATTTGGCAGATTGCTCATTTTCATTCGGTCTTGGGCAGTATGGTTTATTTTTTGGCTCTTGCAAGGCCAGGATATTTATTTTCAACACCCCACCTCCAAGTCAAATGGTCATTCCCTAACAAAAGATAATAGAATTTGCAATAAAATTAAGATCAGAAGCACTTAAATCTATAAGGATAATACAAAATATAAACAATATCAAAATTTCAATGAAACCTCCTGCACAGATGTAAATAGCCATGTTTACATTAAATGATAGTCTTTCATTACAGCATATAGAATTGGTGTTGATCCAAAATCCATGATGGCTGCCATTTCATTGGATACTTTGAAAATCTCCATGGCCATCATCCTATTTATATAAATTCCATATATGATAAAAAGGTTTTGGTTAACACTAATGAGGCAGCAACCCAACAGTGACAAACAAATCAGACAACTACTTGCTTATAACCATCATCAACCTGTCACATTTTTCCCATGAAAAAGGGGGGGGGGGGGGGGGTGGAACCCCCCCCCCCTTTTTCATGGGAAAAATTTGGTTGATTATATAGGGAATCACTGAAGCATGACTGTAGCGGGCCCCCTCTTATGCAGGTAGTGGGCCCCCTTATAAAAAGTTCTGGATCTGCCACTGATTTTGTATGTTTAGTGGACTGTGAAATTGGGGTCAAAACTCTAATTTGGCATTAAAATTAGAAAGATCATATCATAGGGAACATGTGTACTAAATTTCAGGTTGATTGGACTTCAACTTCATCAAAAACTACCTTGACCAAAAACTTTAACCAGACGGGACAGACGGACGAACGAACGAACGAACGAATGCACAGACCAGATAACAATGCCCTTACTACTATCGTAGGCGGGTCATAAAAATGTCTCAAGTCAGGAGACTGTTCATTGGTTGTCGTTGGTTCAGGTCTGTCATGCTTGTTTTCATAAATTGCAGTTATAAATTAGGCCATTTGATGTTTCACTTTCTGTCATTTGAGAGCCTTTTATAGCCTTTTATAGCTGAATACACGGTATGAGTTTTGGTCATTGTTGAAGGCTTACAGTGACCTATAAATGTTTACATCCACATCATTTGAAAGCTCTGTTTTTGTCACCGGAACAAAAGTTTTTAGTATATAATATCATTCCAAAATCTACATGTCTGTTAGGCAGGATTCATCTGACCTTGATCTCATTTCATGTATCAATGATGAAAGTTAAGTTTTTGTGGTCAGAGGAATCTCTCAAATATTACAAGCAATAGGTAAACTATCTTTGGTGTTTGGAATGATTGTAAGGTGTACATGTCCTTCTGCCAGGGATTATCTGACATTGACCTCATTATATGGTTCATTAGTCAATGTTTAGTTTTCTTGGTTATGTCCATTTCTCTGATACTATAAGCAATAAGTAAACTATATTTGTGTGGATGAAAAGATTATAAGGTGTACATGTCAATCTGCCAGAGTACATTTGACTTTTCAGTTTATTGATGAACATATAGTTTTTTTTGGTATGGTCTGTTTCTCATATACTACATGTATGAGCAAATGTGTGCTTTGTATCGATCTGACTAGTTAATATAAAAATAAGGAGATGTGGTATGATTGCTAATGAGACAACTATCCACCAAAGTTCAAATGAATGGGATGTATAACCTTTTTCAACTGATTTTTAGTTTGTTCTTATGTTGTGCTATTAAACTACTGTCCCAGGTTAGGGTATGCTTGGATGCCCAAGGACATGTTTGACCCTGTCACATTCTGTATGTGCCTGTTCCAAGTCAGGAGCCAGTAATTCAGTGGTTGTCATTTTTTGCTGTATATCATATTTGTTTTTCATTTATTGTTTTGTACATATATCAGGCTGTTGGTTTTCTTGTTTGAATTGTTTTACATTTGTCATTTTGGGGCCTTTCATAGCGTGCTATGGGTTTTGTTCATTGTTGAAGACCATATGGTGACTCATAGTTGTTAACTTCTATGTCATTTGGTCTTTGGTAGAGAGTTGTCTCATTGGCAATCATACCATATCCTCTTATTATATTAAAATAAAATTTGTTATTCTATCCCCACAATATGTGCACCAAAATATCCATATTTATAAGTAATCACCCATTAAATATTTTCGCCAGTAAAATTATTCAATAATCCACATTTAGGAACAACTAAAAATGATGAAAAACAAACAATAAAAATTGAATTATGTAATGTGTTCAATAGTCACTTCAAGTAATACAAATATGTTACACACAAGTCACATTTTCATCTGTTTATACAGTTTATGCTCAATAATTTACTATCATCTTTTATATACTACAAATTAACATTAATTTTATATGACAAGTTAGAGTCTGGTGCAATTGTTTTCAGTAGTCTTTGTTTCATTTCTTTCCAACGATGTCTGTCATTTCTGGTACAGCCTGCAATTAAGATCATACATGTGTTTTATTATATAAATAAAAGAACAGAGTTCCAATATCCCTCGCGTTGCACATATTTTATAGTTCTAAGGGCATAACTCTTTTAAAAAAAGTCGATCGTCCACCATTATAGAACTTGTCCGAGACATTGCTGATATTAACCTATAGTATAAGTTTTATAAAAATCTGGCAAGAATTGTATCTGTGAGAGCACTAACAAGACCGAACGGACGGACGCCCAGTATTTCCATGTCCGCGCAACGCATTACGCGGGGAACAATAAAGCTGCATTGAGCTAAGGTTCTAATATGCAACTGGGATTATGTTGACCTATTTTAACTATTTGAATTCAAATCTTTGATTATATATGTACATGTATGACACTAACAGTTTAGCTGAAATTGCATAAAAAGAGGAAAGGAGTATGGATTAAAATGAAAAAAAGGCAAATTTAATTTTATTGCCTTTCTGTATATTATTCCCTAATGCTCATCAATATATAAACTCCATTCTCTCCTCTTCATAAATTATAGCAAATATATAGACTCACACCATAATTTAGATATGTTGTACTGCATATCTGAGTTAAACAGAGCTTAGTGCCAAATACCAAGATATATATATGTAGTTGCTAAGAAAAAATGTGACAAAACATTACAAATGCATTATGATTAGAGGAGACAGATATATTCTGCAAACAGGAAGAAGATAAATGATGGGACTTACAATTCAATACATTTGAGAAATAAGCAAACAAACCATATATATATAAAAAAAAATTTAAAAAATGTATGTATATTTGTTACATATGGAAAAAGTTTTATAACATAACTAGCAGATAAGTGACAGGTTTGAAAATGAATCACAAAGCCAAGATCACCTAGATAAAGTTTGATATGTTATACTAGGAAGCTGTGATATGTAGTTCCTTGGAAAAATGTACAAATACATGT
This sequence comes from Mytilus californianus, assembly GCF_021869535.1. Classification (NCBI taxonomy): domain Eukaryota; kingdom Metazoa; phylum Mollusca; class Bivalvia; order Mytilida; family Mytilidae; genus Mytilus; species Mytilus californianus. The sequence goes on along the minus strand of NW_026262679.1, from coordinate 3,604,146 downwards.
GACCTGAACCAGTCAGTGAAGAATGAAACATATAATTGTAATTCAATTAATCCCCATTACCTTCCCAGTATATAAGTCATCAATTACCATAAATCAAGTCCTGATACCTTAACTCCCTTTACCTTAAATAAGTCCTGAACTAGTCCATAATCAGCTACTTGAAATATTGGTGCTTCTGGGTCTTTATTGATAGCTACAATAACTTTACTATCCTTCATACCAGCTAAGTGTTGTATGGCACCAGATATTCCTACAGCTACATATAGATCCTGTAAAAAAACAAGGAAAGAGGATTTCAGTTTCTTACTTGAAAAGAAGTGCTTATAGAGATATGTCTCTTATTTCATTTTAAGACTTAAAATTGGAATTGGGGTTCACTTTTAGAACTGGGAAAATTACTTTTTTTCCTTCCCTTGTCAGAATTTGTTAATATTTTCTCCCCATATTTTTTCAGTACTTTAACTTAAATAGTACATTCAATTTGACCTTTTAACTGATACAAAATTGACATCAATAAATTCAAGTAACTTATTAAAAAAATTGATGATAGACCTGATTTTGATAATCTTTACATTACCAATATTTTTGATTTTGAGAAACGTAATGAAGTTTCAAGTTAATCATAAATTACGAGTGAAATTACGTATCCATCTACGGGATTTTTTTTTTTATCAAATGGCAGGAAATCATCTTATTTTTAATTTCATTACATGTAAAAGTGTTTGAATATTAACTGATAATAATTTCACTCGTTTAATTTGGCATAAAATCATTTTGCATTATACTATTTTACTATTAAGTGTCTATTCTGTCTTTGCTGAAAAGTTATTTAATAATGAAATAACTTGTCATGGAATATAATTTCTTTACAATATTAGTTCTGAGCTTGATCACTACTGTCAGGTGTGAAGAACACAGGTAAAAGTGATTAATATGGCAATATATCATACTATAACTGAGTGGCAGTTTTATGATTGAAAAATTCGTAAGGGTTCCGAGGAACCCAGTGTCTCGCCTACTTTTGCTGTTATCTATGTTATGCACATACATGTAATAGATTTACAGTTAATGAAATAAAACGTTTGAAATGTATGAAAAAAGTTATGCTTGTAAAAATGAATACAGTATGCAATCAAATCTATAGATTTATAAAAGAGTTGAAACATAAATTTATTGAATGAACAAATGATAAAGAAGATAATTTTTACATTGTTTGATGATTAATCCCTTAATTCAGACGACGACGGAATGTAGGATCGCTATGTCAACAAATCAAAGTCTTGATACTATCTTATGATTGTAAGAAGCTTCTGTCCAAGTTTGGTAAAAATCCAGGATGGTTTATGAATCTAATAAATGTTTTAAAAACTTTAACTGCAGACTGTATGTAATGTTAACTGGAAGAAAAACTAAGTCCATTTATAAGTAATATACGGAAAATCAGGAAATAAATTTTTACAAAATTTCCTTTTAGATACTAGCTTTTGATCATAAACAAGCTTCTGTCCAAGTTTGGTAAAATTCATGGATAGTTTTAGAAAGTTATTAATATTTTAAAAAAATTAACCACAGAGTGAATGTAATGTTAACTGGCAGAAAAACTAAGTCCATTTATAAGTAAAATATGGAACAAGATTTTTTTTTTACAAAATTTACTTCTGGATACTATCTTATGATCATAAACAAGCCTCTGTCCAAGTTTGGTAGAAATCCAGGATAGTTTAAGAAAGTTATTAAAATTTCAAAAACTTTAACCACAGAGTGAATATTTGTGGACGCCGCCGACGACGCAGACGGAATGTAGGATCGCTATGTCTTGATTTTTCGACAAAAGTCGAAGGCTCGACAAAAAGCATTGCAAAACAAAAATTAGTGCAAAATGGTGATTGAAAAACCGGATCTTAATAAACTTTATTTTGTGACTTAAATCCCAATCTACCATTGTAGTAAATGTAATTATAAATCTTCACAGAGGGTCATATTCCCTGTCAGTGTTTTATATCCCTTGAGGCACCAGTGCCCTCATTTTAACATTACTATTCTTATCTTTGTTTATGTTCATAAGGGATATGTAATCTTTACCCCTGTCAAGGTAAACAATCAAATTGCATGATTAGCCTGTACAATATTAAGTTATATTCATATAAATACAATCCCACTTACTGGAGCAACAATTTTTCCTGTTTGTCCTACTTGCATATCATTAGGAACAAAACCTGCATCTACAGCTGCTCTGGAGGCACCTACAGCGGCTCCCATCTTATCTGCTAAATCATACAACATCTTAAAGTTCTCACCATTCTTCATCCCTCGACCTGTAACAAGTACAATTATTGTAATCACAATGGACTTCTACTTCTTCATTGTCTGATAGAATACACAAATTTAACATTAACAGCATGGATCATGTTTGGTTCAGCTTATATCAAAATTGCAACAAATGTAAACAGAATTGTTTCTTTTCAACGACAGCATTGACTTTTACTTGTTTTTTTTTGCTTTCAAATGCTGCTTCATGTATTTAAACATTCTACTAGCAGTTATCAGGTAAAAAAAAAAAGTTTAATTTGACAAAAAGTATGTTTCTCTTTTTCTACAAAGGACAGTTTAAATTAAAAAAAATGTGGATAGTGTCCACATGTGGACACAGATGATGCCCCCGCTTGCATATCATATAGTTATAAAGGGACATAACTGACGAACGGTAAAAGTGAAGCTACCCAAATTTGAACTTGATCTGAGTTTTGTGGTAATAAGCAATGTGTGTAAGTCTCATAACATTTGGTTGAGACTAACTTAAGTAGAGAACAGAAACTAAAAATTCAGCAATTTTTCTATTTGTAAACACGCATAACTCTAGAACGGTTGTGTACAAGTTTTATAACATTTGGTTGAAACATACTAAAGTTAGAGAATAGAAATGAAAAATTCAGCAATTTTTATGTTTATAAAGGGACATAACTCAAGAATGGTAAAAGTGTCGCCATCAAATTTCGTACTTAATCTGTAATATGTAGTAATAAAGATTGTGTATAAGTTTCATAACATTTGGTTGTGGCAAACTAAAGTTAGAAAACAGAAACAAAAAATTTGTACTTGATCTTAGTTTTGTGGTAATGAATATTGTGTATAGGTTTCATAATGTTTGGTTGGGGCAAACTTAAGTTACAGAATGGAAACTAAAAATTTAGCAATCTTTTGATTTACAAAGGGCCTAACTCAATAATGGTTAAAGTGACACTACCCAAATTCAACTTGATCTGTATTTAATCAGTGGAAGTCAAAATTTAACATTACATTGTATAAAGCATTGATTGTAGTTGATTCAACTATAATCATGGACAAAGGAAGATGACTCCAATTTTAAAATTACTTGATATTTAGAAGAAAATAAAAATATAGCAATTTTTCCATTTATAAAGGAGCATAACTCTAGAACGGTTAAAGTGACGCAACCAAAGTTCAAACTTGATCTGTGTTTTGTGGTAATAAGCATTGTGTATAAGTTTCATAACATTTGGTTGAAGCAAACTAAAGTTAGAGAACGGAAACGAAAAATTCAACAATTTTTCCATTTGTAAAGGGCATAAGTCTAGAACGGTATAAGTGACGCCACCAAAATTCAAACTTGATCTGTGTTTTGTGGTTATAAGCATTGTGTATAAGTTTCATAACATTTAGTTGAGGCAAACTAAAGTTAGAGAACGGAAACGATAAATTCAGCAATTTTTCCATTTGTAAAGGGGCATAACTCTAGAACGGTAAAAGTGACGCTACCAAAATTCAAACTTGATCTCTGTTTCGTTGTAATAAGCATTGTGTATAAGTTTCATAACATTTGGTTCAGGCAAACTAAAGTTAGAGAACGGAAACCAATTTTGGGACGTACGTACATACGTACATACAGACGGACAAGGGTAAAACTTAATGCCCCCTCTGCTATGGCAGGGGCATAAAAATCTGATCTATCTGAAACAACACAACTGATATAGCAATTCTATTTATAGTTTTCCTCCATTCAATGCAAACTGTAGGAGAACTTGTTGACATATTTCCAGGGGTCCTGGTTCCCCCTTTATGGTTGAAAGTTTTTGTTATTTTCTCCCTTAATTTTATTTTTGGTTGACCCCATTGAAATTCCCCCTTTTAATGAAAATCCTGTTAAGACAGTCCCTCTTAATCAATCTGATCAAGAGATAAAGTAAGAAGTGCATTGCTGCATATAATTATAAATAATGCTACCAATTTTGGTTTATTTCAATGTAAGAAGTAAAAGATTTGGAACTAAGACCTCCACATATGTAGAATTTCCTGAAGTCCATGCTTTGCACATAGTATGAAGTAATTCAGTTAAGATTTTTTCCATTGCAATGAAAAACATATGTTTGTTGTATGAACAAACTTTCTGATATGCAATAATGATTAGTCCCACATCTTGGTATTGGAAACCTCAGGAATTAATTTTATAAAAATAAAAGAACAGAGTTCCAATGTCTCCCGCTTTGCACATATTTAATATTTCCAAGGGGCATAACTCTTTTAAAAAAGTCAAACGTCCATCATAGAACTTGTCCGAAATTTTGCTGATATTAACCTATATAGCATAAGTTTTATAAAAATCTGGCAAGAATTGTACCTGTGAGAGCGCTAACGAGGCCATTTTCCATTTTTCCAAGGGGCATAACTCTTTTAAAAAAATTCGATTGGCCACCATGATAGTACTTGTCTGAGATACTGCTGATATTAACCTATAGTATAAGTTTTATAAAAATCTGGCAAGAATTGTAACCATGAGAGCGCTAATGAGGTCATTTTGCATTTTTCCAAGGGGCATAACTCTTTTAAATAAACTGCTTTGCTGAGCACAGCTGGATACGCCCGCAGAGGTCCAACCCTGAACAGTTGGGGCAAAAATGGACACAATATTCAAGCTTGATACAGGTCTGAATTTGGATTGTAATTAAATAATTGACATATTATAGGTTTCTGAATAAATGTAGTCAAAGAACTTGAAATTGGTTATAGGAATTGAATTTATGTTCAATTATAGATTTCTTGCAGTTGTGCAATACACTGTGCTGTTGTGCAATTCTTAATAAATCTGTTGTCAGACTATAAACAAATAAAATTCAATTTCTTCTTAATGTCATATTTGAAATTTATGAAAATCCATAGGGAGATTACACCAATAGCTATAAATAATTCACCAAAGTTTCATGAGAACTGCTGAAAGCATTTTTGAGTTATTGTCCAAAAACTGGAAAATCCCCCCTTTTTTAATGAATAAAACCCCATAACTCAGAAATGTAAAATCTAAAAAAATTTATAAAATTCTAAAGAGAGCTTACATCAACAGATATAAACAATTCACCAAAGTTTCATGAGAACTGCTGAAAGCGTTTTTAAGTTATTGTCAGAAAACTGGAAAATCACCCTTTTTTTTATGAATAAAACCCTGTAACTTAGAAACGTAAAATCTAAAATTTATAAAAATCCAAAGGAAGCTCATATCAATAGATATAAACAATTCACCAAAATTTCTTGCAAGTTGGTGAAAGCATTCTTGAGTTAATGTCAGAAAACTGGAAAATCCCCCCTTTTTAATGAATAAAACCCCCAAATTCGGAAACGGTAAATCTGAAATTTATAAAAAACGAAAGGGAGCTCACGTCAATAGATATAAACAATTCACCAAAGTTTCATGCATATTGATTAAAGCTTTTTTGAGTTAATGTCTGACATGTTGACGACGGACGGTCAACGGTATACCATAATACCTTCCCGTAAACGGGCGTATAAAAAAGTTGATTGGCCAACATGATAGTACTTGTCTGAGATATTGCTGATATTAACCTATAGTATAAGTTTTATAAAAATCTGGCAAGAATTGTACCCGTGAGAGCGCTAACGAGGCCATTTTCCATAAATTTAATATTTGCCACAGGCATAACTCTTTTATAAAAAGTCGATCGGAAACCATTATAACACTTTTTAGAGATATTGCCGATATTAACCTATAGTATAAGTTTTACATAACTCTGGCAAGAATTGTACCTGTGAGATCGCTAACGAGGCCATTTAAAATAAATTTAATATTTCCAAGGGGCATAAGTCTTTTAAAAAAAGTCAATCGGCCACCATGATAGAACTTGTCCGAGATATTGCAGATATTAACTTATAGTATAAGTTTTATAAAAATCTGGCAAGAATTGTACCCGTGAGAGCACTAACAAGATGTGACGGACGGACGGATACAAGGACGCACCCCCGGTATTTCCATGTCCCCTGCAACGCGTTACCAGGGGGACAAAAAACTATGGAGGTTTAAAAATAAACATGTGAAATAATTCTGTCAAGATTCAACTGGAGTTTTCATACAGATGAACTTTTGTGATATACATAACAACACAACAGAAGGGACAATACGTCTCCCTGCATATGTGGGACAGAAGTAAAAAGACAACTGATATACCAAACTTTGACAAAGCATAACTATGACATACTAAACTAGAAGCTGTAAAGAGCCAGTATTGCTCACCTAGGTCTATGTGCATATTCAACAATGGGCTGTCTCCAACATTGTAGACTAGAATAGAATTCATGACAAAAGTCTCTTTTTTTTGCTCTAGTATTGCTTATAATTCTTTCTGTTTACAGTTTATCTATCTTCTTTAGTATTTTCTCAAAACATAGAAAAGGGTAAAAAAATACTCCTATCAAGAGTCTATTAACAAGTCTGCAAAATTTAATTTATTTGTAGATCTTGTCTTGCTGATATTTTTGCTATTTAAAGTGTCTATCTATCTATTACAGTTTTCAAGATAATAGCCAAATACACCAAAAATAGGTGAAAAATGTCACTAAAGGGTCATAATTCCAATAAAGAGTCGATTAACAATTTAGGCCATACAAATTTTTGTAAATCTTGTCTAGCTGATCATTTTTGCTCATCTTATTTTATATCTGTATGACTCAAATCTATGGCAGGTTCCAAATCTATGGCAGATTCCTAATATATGGCAAATATGACGTTACAAACGACAAACAAATCAAATCTATGGCAGTTTTTTGTTTTCTCCAAATCAATGGCAGATCTTGTAATTTTCCGGGAAAAAGAGTCACATATAACGTCACAATTAAATAACGCCATATTGCGTAGTCGCTGCTGCTAAGGATGGTGGAACCCATAGATTTGAACACCATTTTATATAGATTATTTTTTTTATTTGTAGAATGTAAATCAAAAACAGATATTTAACACGGGGCTCACATATTTTTACAAACAAATACACAGGGAAACACTTTCAGCTTTCCCTCTAGAACAATTTGTCGATGGTGTGACCTTTTAATCACAGGAGGGACAATATATGCTGTACCGTCCGAATCCCGCGATGAAGAAAGGCACCGCTGTTTTAGTAGAGGAAAGGAGTTATAATAAATATTTTAGCGTCTACGGCTGGCAAAGTATATAAAGTGAGAGATGAAATTACAGGATATACCACTTTGACTTAAATCGACATCAGTTAAAAAAGATTAATTAACGCTCAAATAAATATTATGTGAAAAGTCAAACTGTTTAATTCTTTTTATAGAATAAAATGCTCCGCTGGGCGCAGCTTGATGCGACCGCAGAGGTCGAACCCTGAACAGTTGGGGCAAGTATGGACACAACATTCAAGTTTGATACAGCTCTGAATTTGGATTGTGATTAAATATTTGACACAGCATAGGTTTCTGACACAGAATGAATGTGGTCTAAGAACTTAAAATTTTTATTTACCTATTATGGTCCAATATCCAAAATCTAAATACATGGTTAGATTCAGCACATCAGAGAATCTAAAGAATTCAATTTTTGATGAAATCAAACAAAGTTTAATTTTGGACCCTTTTGACCTCAATGTGGACCAATTTGATAATGGGGCCCAAAAATCAAAATACATGGTTAGATTCAGCATATCAAAGAACCCCATATATTCAATTTTTGTTGAAATCAAACAAAGTTTAATTTTGGACCCCAACTTGGACCAACTTGAAAACTGGGCCCATAATCAAAAATCTAAACACATGTTTAGATTCAGCATATCAAAGAACCCCAAGAATTCAATTTTTGTTAAAATCAAACTAAGTTTAATTTTGGACCCTTTGGACCTTAATGTAGACCAATTTAAAAAACGGGACCCAAAATTAACAATCTAAATACATTGTTAGATTTGGCATATCAATGAACCCCAATAACTCAATTTTTGATGAAATAAAACAAAGTTTACTTTTGGACCCTTTTGACCCCAATATGAACCAATTTGATAGCAGGGCCCACAAATAAAAAATCTAAATACATGGTTAGATTCAGCATATCAAAGAACCCCATATATTCAATTTTTGTTGAAATCAAACAAAGTTTAATTTTGGACCCCAATTTGGACCAACTTGTAAACTGGGCCCGAAAACAAAAATCTAAATACATGTTTAGATTCAGCATATCAAAGAACCCAATATATTCATTTTTTGTTAAAATCAAACTAAGTTTAATTTTGGACCCTTTGGACCTTAATGTAGACCAATTTGAAAACTGGACCCAAAATTAAAAATCTAATTACACGGTTAGATTTGGCATATCAAAGAACCCCAATAATTCAATTTTTGATGAAATAAAACAAAGTTTAATTTTGGACCCTTTTGACCTCAATATGAACCAATTTGATAGCGGGGCCCACAAATAAAAAATCTAAATACATGGTTAGATTCAGCACATCAAAGAACCCCATATATTCAATTTTTGTTGAAATCAAACAAAGTTTAATTTTGGACCCCAATTTGGACCAACTTGAAAACTGGGCCCGAAATCAAAAATCTTAATACATGTTTAGATTCAGCATATCAAAGAACCCCATATATTCAATTTTTTTAAAAATCAAACTAAGTTTAATTTTGGACCCTTTGGACCTTAATGTAGACCAATTTGAAAACTGGACCCAAAATTAAAAATCTAAATACACGGTCAGATTTGGCATAACAAATAAATAAATGTGGTCAAAGATTTTACAAATCTAATGCGCTAACTGTGCAATTAAAGATTACTTCTTGAAATTTTTCAATATTTGAAATTTGAAAAAAAATTAATATTTGAAGAATAATTCTTTTTAATTTCTGAAATCTGAAATGAGAAAAAATTGACCCCCCACAATTTCTTTTTACCCTTCCCCCCTTTTTCCCCCAAAAAATTCTTTCCCTCAAGATATGGTCATAATCTCAATTCAAATTTCCAATGGAATTTGCAACCATAATTACCCATTTAAATTTACCATAGTGCTAACTTAATCTATTTTATAATATAATTTAAAATATGGTGTCAAATCTTTCATATGGATTTTTTTGTAAAAAAAAAAAAGATGCAAAATTTGTAGATATTTTTACTGGTCTTCCTTTATAAATATGCATTTCTTTAAACATAATTTAAAAGCAGTGTAAGGGAAGTAATCAAAATGTTGTATGTGGATTACCCCCCTTACACTGTTTTAAATTGTCTTAATTGTTCATTAACCATTACTTTATACATAATTTAAAAGCAGTGTAAGGGAGGTAATTCAAATGATGTATTTGATTTATCTCCCTTACACTGCTTTAAATTATGTTTTGTACTAAAGTATTTGTTCATATAAAAATGCTTGTTTTGTGCCCCTTTTTTGGCCCCTAATTTCTAAAATTTTGAGGCAATTACCCCCAAAATCAATCCCAGCATTCCCTTTGTGATATGGAACCTTGTGGTACAATGTCAGAGAGATCCATACACTAACACACAAGTTATGTCTGGAAGTTACAAAAATGCTTATTTTTGGCCCCTAATTCCTTAACTGTTGGTACCATAACCCCCAAAATCAATCCCAACCTTCCTTTTGTGGTATAGAACCTTATGGTAAAATTTTATAGAGATCCATTCACTTAAACTAAAGTTAGAGTGCGAAAACCAATGTGTCTTCGGACGACGACAACGTCGATGCCAACGTCATTCCAATATACGATCGCAAAATTTTTTTGCGGTCGTATAAAAACTGCTTTCTTTTTGTTTTAAGGGACTTCCATTTTACTAGATGGTTTAATAAATGGATTAAACAGGTACCATGCACAGATTAGGAAATGCTTATTTTTCCGAGGCACATCATTTTAATCCTGAAATCTTTATTATGGTATATCACTTCTACATTATCTACTTTATGGTTGCCCTCACGATTTGGTTGACCATTATGGAATGTTTATCTCACAAATGTTTATAGACATGCTCCCGTTGTCGTTCATTTCCACTTGTTTGAGACAAGTCATTGATCGTATATGTACTGCCTTGTTCTCCATTTGCACAAAATCTGCCATAGATTTGGAAACAGCAAAAATCCGCCATAGATTAGGAAATTACAAAACTTGCCATAGATTAGGATTTTAAAAAATCTGCCATAGATTTGGGATGGCATGACGTCATATTTACCATAGATTTGGAATCTGCCATAGATCTGGAACCCACCATAGATTTGAGTCCTACATATCTATCTATTATAGTTTTTAATATATTAGGCGAAAAGGCAAAAAATTGTTAAAATTTGTCATTAAAGGGCAATAACTATGATAAGTTGTTGTCAGATGATTTCAAGTATGGTAACTTATTTGTAGATCTTGTCTTGCTGATCATTATTTAAGTTTCTCTCTATCTATAATTATTTTTCAGATATTAGGCTAAAACACAAAAAATTGGTAAACATCATCATAAACAGCATTAACTCCAATAAGGGGTTGTCAGATGATTTCAACAATGTAATCTTGGATGAAAATCTTGTCTTTTTTGCTCATTTAAGTTTCTATCTATCTATTATTATTTTTCAGATGTTAAAGAAAAGGCAAAAATTTTATAAAAATTATAATTAAGAGCAATAACTCCAATAGTCTTCCGATGATTTCGACTATGAAAAGTACTTATTTGTAGATCTTTTCTTGCTGATCATTTTTACTATTTTAAGTTTCTCTCTATCTGTTATAATTTTCAAGATAATAGGCAAAAATGAAAAAAAAAAATGGTAAAATTCGTCATTTAAGGGCAATAACTCCCATAATAAGTTGTCTGACAATTCTGATGTAAATAAACAAGATCCCATCATTTTCAACATTTCTGCCCCTTTCAGATTTTCTCTATTCATAGCGGTTTTCAAGATAATAGACGAAACTTGCATTTTACCTTATGTTCTATATTTGTCCATGTTGACCATGTTGTTTGGCAGACAGGGTCATTGGACACATATATAAGTGATAAATCTTACAACTAAAAAATTCATTATGGGTTAACTAGTTCTTTAAGAACAAATACTTAATATCTTACCTCCAGATATTACTGTTTTTGCTGCAGTGAGTTCTGGACGATCACTTTTACTAAGTTCTTGGGATACATACTCTGACACATCATTTTTTACATCTGCAGATGGTGCTAAAGAGAAAAGACTTTTTGTTGTGTAATTCTATGACTAAGATGTTAACCAGTATTAAATAAACTGCTTCGCCGTGTGCAGCTGGATACGACCACAGAGGTCCAACCCTGCACAGTTAAGGCAAAAATGAACACAATATTCAAGCTTGATACAGGTCTGAATTTGGATTGTAATTAAATATTTGACACATTATAGGTTTCTGACACAGAATAAATGTAGTTAAAGAACTTGAAATTGGTTATATGATTTGAATTTATATTCAATCGAAGATTTCTTGCTGTTGTGCAATACACTGTGCTGTTGTGCAATACACTGTGCTGTTGCGCAATACTTAGTAAATCTGTTTGTAGACTATATACAAAGAATTAGTAAAATAAATTGTGACCCAAATTTTTTTGGGGGAAAATTGATAATTTCTTAAATCTTGAGGAATAGCATTAAATGAACGCAATTTTTTTGCGGTCGTATAAAAACTGTGTCAAATCATCAGATAGTTTACATGAATATATAAGATGTACTTTGAGCTATTCCTTACTAATTAAAATCCTGTTCAACATTGTTCTTTTATTTAATAAAACTTTCATATATGTGCATAACATTCAAAAGATATTTATAATAAATGTTTTCAGCAAACAGGAAGAAGACCATTGAAGGAACTGAAAACATATCACATGGTATAGCATAACTTGACAGAGCCTGGTGCCATTTATCTAGAAGCTATGACTTGCAGTTGATTAGAAATGCTACAGAAATATGCTATGGACAGAGGGATGTAGGGACAGACAGACAGAGAGATGTAGGGACAGACAAACAGAGGGATGTAGGGACAGACAGTCAGAGGGATGTAGGGACAGACAGACAGACAGACAGAGGGATGTAGGGACAGACAGACAGAGGGATGTAGCGACAGACAGACAGAGGGTTGTAGCGACAGACAGACAGAGGGATGTAGCGACAGACAGACAGGGGGATGTGGGGACAGACAGACAGAGGGATGTAGGGACAGACAGAGGGATGAAGGGACAGACAGACAGACAAAGGCAAACCAGTAGAACCTCTCCTTTGGAGTGGGGAAATAATAAAATATGAAAAGTTTTTTGGACTCATCAAAAGTTGAACTGTACAATATTGGCTGGCTGCATAATTATTGTTCTTAGCAAAGGAAATGTATATGTAAACTCATTCTCAACATGATGTTAAAGTAAATTTGGTTGCAATTGGCATATTTTACAGATCTATGACATAAATTATGTGCATATAATATAACATCATTCTTGTTTATTCACAATAATTACAATTCTAAATTCAAAAATAAAATGCTCCGCAGGGCGCAGCTTGATACGACCGCAGAGGTCGAACCCTGAACAGTTGGGGCAAGTATGGACACAACATTCATGCTTGATACAGCTCTGAATTTGGATTGTGATTAAATATTTGACACAGCATAGGTTTCTGACACAGAATGAATGTGGTCTAAGAACTTAAAAATTTTAAATTGGACATTCACCTTTTATGGTCAAATATCCAAAATCTAAATACATGGTTAGATTCAGCATATCAAAGAACCCCAAGAATTCAATTTTTGATGAAATCAAACAAAGTTTAATTTTGGACCCTTTTGACCTCAATGTGGACAAAGTTGATAACGGGGCCCAAAAATCAAAAATCTAAATACATGATTAGATTCAGCATATCAAAGAACCCCATATATTCAATTTTTGTTGAAATCAAACAAAGTTTAATTTTGGACCCCGATTTGGACCAACTTGAAAACTGGGCCCATAATCAAAAATCTAAATACACGGTTAGATTCGGCATATCAAAGAACCCCAATAATTCAATTTTTGATGAAATCAAACAAAGTTAAATTTTGGACCCTTTGGACATCAATGTGGACCAATTTAAAAACGGGGCCCAAAATCCAAAAACTTAATACACGGTTAGATTCAGCATATTAAAGAACCCCAAGAATTCAAGAATAAAACCCCATTGAAATTGATCAAGAAATAAGCAATTTATACGAAGTATCTTCTTTTGCACAATACTGTGCAATTGAATATTTCTTGCTATTGCGCAATACTGTACAATTGACAATTTCTTGCTATTGCGCAATATTGTGCTATTGGATATTTCTTGCTATTGCGCAATACTGTGCAATTGAAGATTTCTTGCTATTGCGCAATACTGTGCAATTGAAGATTTCTTGCTATTGTGCAATACTGTGCAATTGAAAATTTCTTGCTATTGCACAATACTTATTATATAATAATTTACACATCCTGTTTGGTGTGTATCTCCTACCATATCATTATTATGTGCTTTTAAATGTAAATCAGAAAAAACCAACTTTAAATGGAAAATTTTAAAAGAAAAAAAAAAATGAAAAAAAGAAAAAAAAAGAAAAAAAAAATCCCCCCCCCCAAATTTTTTGAACCCCCTTATGATTCATTACCCCCAAACTCAATCCCAGCTTTCCCTTTGTGGTATGGTACATTGCAGTACAATTTCAGAGAGATCCATACACTTGAACACAAGTTATTGTCTGGAAACTAGAAAAATGCTTATTTTTGGCCCCTTTTTGGCCCCCAATTCCTAAACGTTTCGGGCAATTATCCCCAAACTCAATTCCAGCTTTCCCTTTGTGATATGGAACCTTGTAGTACAATTTCAGAAATATCCAAACACTTACACACAAGTTATTGTCATGAAACTAGAAAAATGCTTGTTTTTTGCCCCTTTTTTGGCCCCTAATTCCTAAAATTTTGAGGCAATTACCCCCAAAATCAATTACAGTCTTCCCTTTGTGATATGGAACCTTGTGGTACAATATCAGAGAGATCCATACACTTACACACAAGTTATTGTCTGGAAGTTACAAAAATGCTTATTTTTGGCCCCTTTTTGGCCCCTTATTCCTTAACTGTTGGTACCATAACCCCAAAATCAATCCCAACCTTCCTTTCGTGGTATTGAACCTTATGGTAAAATTTTATGGAGATCCATTCACTTAAACTAAAGTTAGAGTGCGAAAACCAATGTGTCTTCGGACGACACCGACAACGACGACGACAACATCATACCAATATAAGACCAAAAAATTTTTAATTTTTGTGGTCGTATAATAAATCTATTTTAACTACTTAAGAAGTCTTAAAAAATAATTAAATACATAAGATATATGTTGAACAATCTAAGACATTCTGTTAATTTTAGATATTCAAATATCAAGAATATTTTGTAGACCTTAAATAATTCCCAATATTTACCATTTTCTGAGGCAGCATTCCCACCTTCTAAGGCAGCAGCTTCAAATGCAGTCCCTCTGACAGATATTATCTTTAAACTGTCTTTAGACTTCAGTGTTTGGATGGCATTACCTACATAACATTACAAATACACATCATCGTCTCTATGTATGTAATTTTTGTATTTGCACAACCTAAATGTATGTACCAGTGGTTGCTTACCATATAAAGTCTTGTTAGCAACACAATCATTATATTTCTGGTTTATTTATGGCATAAAAAATATTGATTACGGTAATCAACATGGTTATTTTACTGAGAAACAGACCAAATCCTGAAACTAAATCTGACAACTGATGAAGTTAAGGCCAAACAGTACAGATGAATATATTCTCCTCACAACAAATCTACATAAGAAACATTGTTAAAACACACCTTCATCCTGCTTATTTAACATAAATACTGGAGCATGATAAAATGAGGCCAAGGTCGAAATACAATGATTTGGTAACAAGATATCATCATGAACAAGCTCTGTACAATTAATACACAGGACTAAAGATAAAAATATACACCTTACTACACAACTGCACCCGATTCTAAATCTTGTACATTCAAATCTTATATTCATAGACAAAATGTGCCATTCCAAATATAAACTTCATCAAATTTTACAAATATAAGCTTTCCATTTGTATTCTGATGTAAAAATTATATTACATGTATCAATAATACAATAATGCCAATGTTATATGTTTAGTCTTATTTCATTGGTGAGTGTCATGGAAACCAAGACATGTATACATCTATAAACCAATTTTATGACTCATGAGCTGTATAATATTTTTGGTCTGAATGATGCTCAGTTTGCTTGAAAAATGAAAAATAACCATACCTGCATAAATAGTTCTTATAAATGTTTCTTTGTCTTTTATACCAATTATATCAGAGATAGGGGATACATCAAGTTTGGCAGCTAACCGAGGTAACAAACCCTATTAAAATAAATTTATAATCAGATATGTTCAATGTAATTCATGTATTATAAAATTAAATTAGTGATTGGCATTATTCAATCTACATTCAATATTTGCAGATACATGCTACTAAAAGTCATTTGTTCTCTTAATAATCCAAATTTCTAGCTTACAATATATTCTGTCTAAATAATCCAAAAAATTCTTAATTATAAAGAATTAATGTATCAACCTACACTTACAGAGAGTGGAGTTACTTTTAGTTTTATCTAACCAATGTAAAGGTGATCCTTTCCCGTCTCAGACTTTGATTTTAGAATTCCTCATAATCATATTCCTATCATAATTAATGAGAAATTGGACTTCTTTTCTCTTTATATTGTTAATTTTCCTTTCTGTAAGATGGTGATGAACTCTTGTCTCATTCTTATTAAGTATAGATTTATAAAATGGATCCGTTGCCTTGCATATGCATGAAATATTTGCAACTTGTTAACCAATCCCTTAGTCACATATGCACCTGTTTATAGAGACATTTCAGTAAAAGAGGAAGGACACCAATAAAAGATGCTAAGAAAGCCTACTGAAAATAGTCAGAGTAATGACATTTGTTTCTCTAATCATCCTATCAAATGTTTGATCATGAATTTTACTAAAGATCTTCTAAATTTATACATGGTTGCACTTATATGTGCCAACACATGCAGAACAACAAAGAATATCTAATTTGTATAAAACTTAAATGTGTTATGAATTAGGGTAAGTGAACCAATTTTTTATGAATAAAAAGTAAAGGAGGACAAGTACAAATGTTTAGATCAGAAAGAATAAGAGAAAATATATGACACATTATTCAGCACTGATGAGGTACTGTTAAGGGGTAAACTTTTACTATAATCAGATAGTATAACACAAGAAAATGAAATTTAGCTAAAGAAAACAATAATAATAAACTTTAAAGGCTGTGGATTGTGCATTAGGTCATGTTCTAGAAAACATGTTTTGAAGTAATGTTTTGTTACCTTTCCCATTGCTGTCGCTCCAGCTAATATATGACTAAAGTTGAACTGTTTCTGTGTGGCCAACAATAAAGGGGTTAATGACTCTGTAGAAAAGAAGCATACAGTTCATAAGAAATCTCAAATTCATTATACACATGCAGTCAACTTAAACACTACATGTAAATAAAAGTAGATGTGGGGTAAATGTGAACAATAAAATTCAGAATACTAACAGAAAATATATACATAAATGTATCTAATACTGCATCATATTTGCAATTATAAATCCACAACAGATTTTACTTCAAAGTAGTGCAATTTTTCTCCAATTGATGTGTCATCTGTCATTCAATTTAAAAGAAGATTAATAAAGTTAATATCATTTGAAGGTGAAGAAAAGAGTAAAGCATAACATAAAACAATAATATATGATTATTGGGACAAACTTTAACAAAGCAAATAGCAATGCCAACTTATAGTGAAAGTTGTTTAATGTTTTAAACAATCAGGTGATACAATCTTTTACCTGTGATTAAACAATCAGGTGATACTATCTTTTACCTGTGAAAGTCTCTCAGACATTAATATTCCCTCTTCCCTCACATCAATCATATGGATAAACCAAATTGATTTGAACTGGTTCAAAATTTGATCCATTATTAAAGATTAAGAAATGTCTTTATCCAGACAGCAGCAAATGATCCTATTCTGGTTATATTTTACCACTTATTGCAAATTGTTATATAGTGTAGTCAATGTATTAGTGAGAGTTTAAACATAATCTAATAAAATGCTCCGCAGGGCGCAGCTTGATACGACCGCATCGGTCGAACCCTGAACAGTTGGGGCAAGTATGGACACAACATTCAAGCTTGATACAGCTTTGCATTTGAATTGTGATTAAATATTTGATACAGCATAGGTTTCTGACACAGAATGAATGTGGTCTAAGAACTTAAAAGTTTTAAATTGGACATTCACCTATTATGGTCCAATATCCAAAATCTAAATACATGGTTAGATTCAGCATATCAAAGAACCCCAAGAATTCAATTTTTGATGAAATCAAACAAAGTTTAATTTTGGACCCTTTTGACCTCAATGTGGACAAAGTTGATAACGGGGCCCAAAAATCAAAAATCTTAATACATGGTTAGATTCAGCATATCAAAGAACCCCATATATTCAATTTTTGTTGAAATCAAACAAAGTTTAATTTTGGACCCCGATTTGGACCAACTTGAAAACTGGGCCCATAATTAAAAATCTAAATACATGTTTAGATTCAGCATATCAAAGAACCCTAAGAATTCAATTTTTGTTAAAATCAAACTAAGTTTAATTTTGGACCCTTTGGACCTTAATGTAGACCAATTTGAAAACGGAACCAAAAATTAAGAATCTAAATACACGGTTACATTCAGCATATCAAAGAACCCCAATAATTAAATTTTTGATGAAATCAAACAAAGTTTAATTTTGGACCCTTTGGACCTCAATGTGGACCAATTTAAAAACGGGGCCCAAAATCCAAAAACTAAATACACGGTTAGATTCAGCATATTAAAGAACCCCAAGAATTCAAGAATAAAACCCCATTGAAATTGGTCAAGAAATAAGCAATTTATACAAAGTACATGTATCTTCTTTTGCACAATACTGTGCAATTAAATATTTCTTGCTATTGCGCAATACTGTACAATTGACAATTTCTTGCTATTGCGCAATATTGTGCTATTGGAAAATACTTGCTATTGCGCAATACTGTGCAATTGAAGATTTCTTGCTATTGCGCAATACTGTGCAATTGAAGATTTCTTGCTATTGTGCAATACTGTGCAATTGAAAATTTCTTGCTATTGCACAATACTTATTATATAATAATTTACACATCCTGTTTGGTGTGTATCTCCTACCATATCATTATCATTTGCTTTTAAATATAAATCAGAAATAACCAACTTATAATGGAAAATTAAAAAAAAAAAAAAATCCCCCCCCCCAATTTTTTGAACCCCCTTATGATTCATCACCCCAAAACTCAATCCCAGCCTTCCCTTTGTGGTATGGTACCTTGCAGTACAATTTCAGAGAGATCCATACACTTGAACACAAGTTATTGTCTGGAAACTAGAAAAATGTGTTTTTTGGCCCCTTTTTGGCCCCAAATTCCTAAACGTTTAGGGCAATTACCCCCAAACTCAAACCCAGCTTTCCCTTTGTGATATGGAACCTTGTAGTACAATTTCAGAAAGATCCATACACTTACACACAAGTTATTGTCCTGAAACTAGAAAAATGCTTGTATTTTGTCCCTTTTTGGCCCCTAATTCCTAAAATATTGAGACAATTACCCCCATCATCAATCCCAGCCTTCCCTTTGTGGTATGGTTCCTTGCAGTACAATTTCAGAGAGATCCATACACTTGAACACAAGTTATTGTCTGGAAACTAGAAAAATGCTTATTTATGGCCCCTTTTTGGCCCCCAATTCCTAAACGTTTCGGCAATTACCCCCAAACTCAATTCCAGCTTTCCCATTGTGATATGGAACCTTGTAGTACAATTTCAGAAAGATCCATACACTTACACACAAGTTATTGTCATGAAACTAGAAAAATGCTTGTTTTTTTCCCCTTTTTTGGCCCCTAATTCCTAAAATTTTGAGGCAATTACCCCCAAAATCAATCCCAGCATTCCTTTTCTAATATGGAACCTTGTGGTACAATGTCAGAGAGATCCATACACTAACACACAAGTTATGTCTGGAAGTTACAAAAATGCTTATTTTTGGCCCCTAATTCCTTTACTGTTGGTACCATAACCCCCAAAATCAATCCCAACCTTCCTTTTGTGGTATTGAACCTTGTGGTAAAATATCATAGAGATCCATTCACTTAAACTAAAGTTAGAGTGCGAAAACCAATGTGTCTTCGGACGACGACGACGCCAACGTCATACCAATTACGACCACAAAATTTTTTTTTCGGTCGTATAAAAATTACAGAAGAGAATTGCAAGAATAATATCAGATACATATTATATTACTCCTTCTTCAGCTGTTATGTAAACAATTAATCTGGACAACACTTGAATTATTGGGTTAATTTTTTATTGGTTCAAGTTAAATTTGTTTTAACCATTTCTATATTTTCACTTCCCCTGAGAATGAATACAAAATAAATTTTAATGATGACTTTTGGTCTCACATCATTAAGTTAGTATTTACCTGGAAGAAATCCTTTAAATGCCTCATTGTCTGCCAATAATACCTTACTGACACCTGGAATTTTACTGACTTCTTCTGCAACCTGTTCATATAAAATGTGTAGAATACATAAATGGCATGGAAGCCACCAACACTGTGGTAGCATTTTCCTATAACATGGATTATGAACTCTCAGACTCTCAATCTCATTAACCCAAAACCTTATAATCAAAATTTATCAATACAAAAATTTACCTGATATATTGTAGTACAGATCTATAATTAATATCAAATTTCATGAGAATTTTAAAAAGAGGAGAAAAGTGGTTGATCACACATACTTTGTGCATGCCATAGGTTAAGCAATGTAGCTTATGTATTTATCTGTTTATTGAGCATATTCAAACCAAAAATTTCCCAATATTGAATCTCCCTTTTCTGAACATTCAAACAAATGTAATATTAAAAAAATTCCTCCTGCAAATGATGTTTTCATTTCACGTTGTGCCTATTTAATTTTCAAGGTCTTTTGTCATGCATGTGAAATACAGTGACTTCCTTAACAGACCAAAAAATCTTCTTTCAGAGAATACTCAGATACAATTGTTATTGAAATATGTTTCCCTAATATCTGCTTTGATTTATAAAAATACAGGATTTCAGTACAATGTGTGCTGCATGTGAAGATGCTTACCAAGTTACCCTTTATAAGAACTTTTATACGAGTTTGTATTGACCAAACGTGTTGTTTTGCAATAAATAAACTCATCATAGATACCAGGATTAAAATTTGAATGCCAGACGCACGTTTCGTCAACAAGACTCATCAGTGATGCCCCAATAAGAAAATTTTAAAAGGCCACATAAAGTATGAAGTAGAAAAGAATTGATGACCCAAAATTCCAATAAATTTGACTTACTGGGGGTGTTTTAATTTGTATTTTTCTAAGGATACATTCAAATTGGTTATCTTCTCATCATTATTTGAAGTACTTATAAACAACAAATTGACTATCCATTGCATTGAGAGCCTGGGATTTTATGATAAAGAGTTAAACAAAATGTATAATCAAAGTGCTTGTGAGCACTGAAGGTAAAGATTGCTTTCATTTTGCAATTTGTGAATTATTATATAAAACATTGAATTGTATTTTGCTGGGGAAATTAAAAATTTGAGTTGGAGTTATCTTCCTTTGTTCATGATTGTACATTTATAGTTGAACCTATTTGTATAACAGATTCATACACCATGCATTACTTATGTAATTTTTAATAAAAAAATGTATGGTAATTCAAATACACATTATATAGTGTCTTAAATATTAAAATATAACATATCATAAATAAATTGCATGACAGTAAATAATGATCACTTCATTGCACTATTTTGTTTGAATAATCAAAGGTAGTGATAAACCTTGGAAGATATAGATATCAAGTCAGTACCATAGGGTTTTGATTGCATTTTGTGCAATCTTTACCCAAAAACGTACCTTTGAACATTGTGTACCAGCAACCAGACATGTTATATCACCTCCTATTTTATTGGCAGCTGTTATTGTATTCAGGGTGATAGGTATAAGTTTCTGATTGTCATGCTCAGCAATAACCAGTGTACTCTGATACCGGCCAAACAAATATACCTTTAAGAACAAAAAACATATATTATATATTGCAGTATGCTCCAAATTACAGTAATATCTTCATTTTAAAAATGGCAGGTACATGTACATTAGTATGCTTGAATACATTGTAGTTACTTTAAAAATTCAGGATGTCAATCCTACTTAGTACAATACTGAAACTGGATGCCCAGTCGATCAACTTGATCTTTGTGCACTTTCAAAAATGGCCACTCTTCAGCATTGTAGACTAGAATATAATTCATGACTAAAATCTTTTTGTTGATCCTGTCTTGATGAAGATTTTACTGTTTTGAGTTTCTATCTTATATAGTTTTTGCCCATAATGAAATAAAATGCTTCGCTGGGCGCAGCTTGATACGACCGCAGAGGTCGAACCCTGAACAGTTGGGGCAAGTATGGACACAACATTCAAGCTTGATACAGCTCTGAATTTGGATTGTGATTAAATATTTGACACAGCATAGGTTTCTGACACAGAAAGAATGTGGTCTAAGAACTTCAATTTTTTTAATTTACCTATTATGGTCCAATGTCCAAAATCAAAATACATGGCTAGATTCAGCATATCAAAGAACCCCATATATTCAATTTTTGTTGAAATCAAACAAAGTTTAATTTTGGACCCCAACTTGGACAAACTTGAAAACTGGTCCCATAATCAAAAATCTAAACACATGTTTAGATTCAGCATATCAAAGTACCCCAAGAATTCAATTTTTGTTAAAATCAAACTAAGTTTAATTTTGGACCCTTTGGACCTTAATGTAGACCAATTTAAAAAACGGGACCCAAAATTAAAAATCTAAAAACACGGTTAGATTTGGCATATCAAAGAACCCCAATAATTCAATTTTTGATGAAATCAAACAAAGTTTAATTTTGGACCCTTTTGACCTCAATATGAACCAATTTGATAGCGGGCCCACAAAATAAAAAATCTAAATACATGGTAAGATTCAGCATATCAAAGAACCCCATATATTAAATTTTTGTTGAAATCAAACGAAGTTTAATTTTGGACCCCAACTTGGACCAACTTGAAAACTGGTCCCATAATCAAAAATCTAAACACATGTTTAGATTCAGCATATCAAAGAACCCCAAAAATTCAATTTTTGTTAAAATCAAACTAAGTTTAATTTTGGACCCTTTGGACCTTAATGTAGACCAATTTAAAAAACGGGACCCAAAATTAAAAATCTAAATACACAGTTAGATTTGGCATATCAAAGAACCCCAATAATTAAATTTTTGATGAAATCAAACAAAGTTTAATTTTGGACCCTTTTGACCTCAATATGAACCAATTTGATAGCAGGCCCACAAATAAAAAATCTAAATACATGGTAAGATTCAGCATATCAAAGAACCCCATATATTCAATTTTTGTTGAAATCAAACAAAGTTTGATTTTGGACCAACTTGAAAAGTGGGCCAAAAATCTAAAATCTAAATACATGTTTAGATTCAGCATATCAAAGAACCCTATATATTCAATTTTTGTTGAAATCAAACAAAATTTAATTTTGGACCTCAACTTGGACCAACTTGAAAACTGGGCCCATAATCAAAAATCTAAACACATGTTTAGATTCAGCATATCAAAGAACCCCAAGAATTCAATTTTTGTTAAAATCAAACTAAGTTTAATTTTGGACCCTTTGGACCTTAATGTAGACCAATTTAAAAACGGGACCCAAAATTAAAAATCTAAATACACGGTTAGATTTGGCATATCAAAGAACCCCAATAATTCAATTTTTGATGAAATCAAACAAAGTTTAATTTTGGACCCTTTTTACCTCAATATGAACCAATTTGATAGCGGGTCCACAAATAAAAAATCTAAATACATGGTTAGATTCAGCATATCAAAGAACCCCAAGAATTCAATTTTTGATGAAATCAAACAAAGTTTAATTTTGGACCCTTTTGACCTCAATGTGGACAAAGTTGATAACGGGGCCCAAAAATCAAAAATCTAAATACATGGTTAGATTCAGCATATCAAAGAACCCCATATATTCAATTTTTGTTGAAATCAAACAAAGTTTAATTTTGGACCCCGATTTGGACCAACTTGAAAACTGGGCCCATAATCAAAAATCTAAATACATGTTTAGATTCAGCATATCAAAGAACCCTAAAAATTCAATTTTTGTTAAAATCAAACTAAGTTTAATTTTGGACCCTTTTGACCTTAATGTAGACCAATTTGAAAACGGAACCAAAAATTAAAAATCTAAATACACGGTTAGATTCGGCATATCAAAGAACCCCAATAATTCAATTTTTGATGAAATCAAACAAAGTTAAATTTTGGACCCTTTGGACCTCAATGTGGACCAATTTAAAAACGGGGCCCAAAATCCAAAAACTTAATACACGGTTAGATTCAACACATTAAAGAACCCCAAGAATTCAAGAATAAAACCCCATTGAAATTGATCAAGAAATAAGCAATTTATACGAAGTATCTTCTTTTGCACAATACTGTGCAATTGAATATTTCTTGCTATTGTGCAATACTGTACAATTGACAATTTCTTGCTATTGCGCAATATTGTGCTATTGGATATTTCTTGCTATTGTGCAATACTGTGCAATTGAAGATTTCTTGCTATTGCGCAATACTGTGCAATTGAAGATTTCTTGCAATTGTGCAATACTGTGCAATTGAAAATTTCTTGCTATTGCACAATACTTATTATATAATAATTTACACATCCTGTTTGGTGTGTATCTCCTACCATATCATTATTATTTGCTTTTAAATATTAATCAGAAATAACCAACTTAAAATGGAAAATTTTAAAAGAAAAAAAAAAAGAAAAAAAGAAAAAAAAAAGAAAAAAAAAAATCCCCCCCCCCCAAATTTTTTGAACCCCCTTATGATTCATCACCCCCAAACTCAATCCCAGCCTTCCCTTTGTGGTATGGTACCTTGCAGTACAATTTCAGAGAGATCCATACACTTGAACACAAGTTATTGTCTGGAAACTAGAAAAATGCTTATTTTTGGCCCCTTTTTGGCCCCCAATTCCTAAACGTTTCGGGCAATTACCCCCAAACTCAATTCTAGCTTTCCCTTTGTGATATGGAACCTTGTAGTACAATTTCATAAAGATCCAAACACTTACACACAAGTTATTGTCATGAAACTAGAAAAATGCTTGTTTTTTGCCCCTTTTTTGCCCCCTAATTCCTAAAATTTGGAGGCAATTACCCCCAAAATCAATCCCAGCATTCCCTTTGTGATATGGAACCTTGTGGTACAATGTCAGAGAGATCCATACACTTACACACAAGTAATGTCTGGAAGTTACAAAAATGCATATTTTTGGCCCCTAATTCCTTAACTGTGGGTACCATAACCCCCAAAATCAATCCCCACCTTCCTTTTGTGGTATTGAACCTTATGGTAAAATTTCATTGAGATTAATTCACTTAAACTAAAGTTAGAGTGCGAAAACTAATGTGTCTTCGGACGACGACGACGCCAACGTCATACCAATATACGACCACAAAAATTTTTTTGCGGTCGTATAAAAATTATTATAATTTATATCTTTAAAACGACGAAGATACCAATTCGGCTAGTTATTCTTATCAGATACTGAAATCTGAGTGATTGATCAGGTGTCAGAGTTTCCCAAGAGAACACATTTTGTTTGCTATAAAATCCTATGTTGAATAAGCACCAGACTCATTTAAAAATATAAGGAATTTATTTTAATTGTTTAACTGGGTAGTGATGAAATTTGAAAAAAAAGGCAGGACAGGAGTTTTGAGTAAAAAAAAAAGGCAGGATGAGCAACTTGGCAAAAAAAAAAGAAGGCAGGATGACATTTTTTGTAAAAGAAAGTCAACTAATGAAAAAAAAGGCAGGACCAAATAGAGTGAAAAATAAAAAGGCAGGACAGATAACAACTAAAAAAAATGCAGGACAAAATTTTTCATCCTAGCCCCCCACCATAAAAATCAAATGGTAGCTCCCTAAAAGTAATTTTGAGTTTCTGTATAAAATATTTCCAGCTTTTTCTTTTTTTTTTCCATATATATTTTGGTTTTGAATTCTAGTGTTTATATTTCATCATCAACATGTATTTTGTCACCTGCCTGGAATTATTATTTTTTTTATTGTATTTGACTGGCAAATAAGGAATTACCCTTATCCGTCCACGGAATCTGACCCGGTATTGTAATTGTCTTCATTTCCGGTTTATGGCATCCATTGTTTTTCAATTTTTTGTCAGTCAGATACGATTTTACTCGGATTTACACATTACTTTTGGCGATTTTCGGCATAAAGCTAGCGGTTGAACAAAATGAACATCGCTGTCATGAATAAGAAAGATGAAAATAAATTTTGAGATCGTTTGGGAATTTTGCTCCCAAAATTGAGAAAAATGTAGGGTATTTGCCATTGGGAATGGGTCCGAATACTAGACCCTGTGGAATGCTAGAAAAATCCATGCACTCCTTCATTATAAACATGTTACTGTAGTTTGTCTGAATTTTGTTGCCATTACCATTTGTAACCGGAGCTAGTTATCCTGTTTAGTTTTCATTGTAAATTTCTTTAGTGTTTCCAGGAACATATATATTGACGGGACTTGATACTACCTGATTGTAGTCGATTTTATCGTCGTGCCATAGTTAATAAAGATACGATACAGAAACGGACATGTGTTAAAAACGGACTCGCTATTATCCTAATAATTTCTGATATTATCAATAAAATGTCATTCAAACTAGTTTTATAGTGATGCTAGTGTATCAAACTTGTATTCTGTCACTTCAAATTTGTTAAAATCGCAAGCATTTCATCACAGAATTGTGCAGAATGCAAACCAGGTAATAAAAAAATGGCGGCCATTGCCGCGATGATTTACAAATTCCCAAACTATTATAAAACACTTCACATCAAATAAATCAAACTTATTTTGGTAATTTTATATGACAAAATATATCTACTAAATGATAAAACTTGTATTTATTTACAATTAGAGTTATGTGGTTTATTTGTTGAGCAGTTCTGATAGTTTTTCAGTCAGACGCTACCAAAATCCGTAAATCTTGGGAAGTCTCGGGGAGTCCGAGATTTTATCAATTTTATACTGAAAAGCGTATCAGATTCATTTCCCGTTAGATATACTGTTCCCAGGTGTTTCTGTGTAAATGTTGATATCCTTTTTTGTCCAAAGTTTAAAGATCGTTTCCCAAGCGTAAATATTATTATTTAAAATGAAAAAGGTGGAAAGTCCCATGACATTGCACAATTATGTTCCAAGGCTCAATGGCCACACATTTATTGTTAATGTGTTAGTGCCAAGGATTTGTCTTACTATACAAATCCTTATTAGTGCTAATAAAGTTATCGTATATTATAAAATACTGTATATGCATATATTTTATTTCTTTGCTTAGATTATGTTAGTATTAAATGATAATTATTATTTGTAAACTCTCCTTTTGGGACATTGACTAGAAAATGAGATATTTGATTTATATAATCTGATAATTTTACATAAACCAAAGGTCAAATTTGCAATTGACGCATTATCAACCTGTGTAAACAATATAAGCACAAAAAATAAAGATCACTTTTTGAAATGAAATGGTTTAAAAAAAAAAAGTATTATCGTTAGTTTACCGTCTGATTAACTAATTTTGTTCTGCAGCACCTCGAAAACATTTTTATGCAACAATATTTTTTTACTCCGGAAGTGATCCTACTGTTGAAATATTAAACCAAACGCGGACAGAAACGACTTCCCCCGTGAGGATCAAGATTGACTTGCTTCCCTGCTTGCTTCAAGTGCAAGATGCCAAAACCTCAACAGATAGATCATACCCCCGAAGCTAGCATAACTACACCAAAAGAAGACATTGCTAATGTTCCCAAATTTGGTTGGAGAGTAAACTTTGACCATGAATGCAAAGACAAATGTGATCCATTTGTAAAACCCAGACTCACCCACATTCCTGAATTAATTGGCCTTAGCTATAGGTAACAGTTGTACATTGTCAGGCAGTGTATTATACAACATATTATACAGAGTTCTTGTAGGAATTTTCTAGGATGAGCTCTGAGTCAATTTTATAAAAATTTTGTTGAGTCCAACCATTGAATTGATCCTGCTTGATTCCTATTCATTGCTGCAGTACCATTGTTGCTGGTTTAAGACTGGTGAGGTATTTCATTGAAAAGTGCAGTTGCGCACACATCAAAGCAGCATGCCGCTTTGGGCTAAATCAAGAAAGATCTATGTTTATTACAAAAAAAATTTGTGTGCTTCATTGCACCCCTTATTTGCTCCAGTGCTATGGTCCAGGGTGCACAACATTAACTTTAAAAGTTATAATTGGTAATTCATGAAATCTTCCCTTGTAAAGAATAAATTTTGTTTACTGATCAAGATGTAGATAGAAACTTATGTTAGGGATTTGATATGGATGTAAAAACTACAGAAATCTGTTATTTTCTATGTTACGTCCATCTATATTTCAAGGCATAATTAGCACATATTTCCTCTTTCTATACCGCTATGGCAACTTTTCTGTTTCTAACAAACTTGGACATTACATTTGCACAGAAAATTTACCCTATTATTGCAAGAATATGTCTCTTACATGAAGTCGACTTTCCACATGAATTTTGTATTTTTTCACATTTTTTGTCAAGTCACATATAAAAATAAGGTGATGTAGTACTGTATGATTGCTATCCATCAAAGTTCGAATTAAGTGGATGTAAGCAATCATAGGCAACCGTACAGCCTTCAACAATGACTTTTGGAGAGATAACATGTGACAAAAAAAAAGACCAATTTTCTGAAATATTCAATCATCTTTCATATAAGTCCAATATGGCCTTTGTATGAGCTATGGTGCGAATGCTCTATTCAATTGAACTTTTTCTTGGATAGTGTCTTTTTCATAAGTTTAGGGCTAAATTGCCTGAACTTGAAAGGGTTAAAGAACTCTTGCATCACCTCTTATTGGTCTGTAGGAGGTATGTTCATGATGTTGCAAGAAAAAATCATTACTTGAAATATTTGTCAATGGACATTGAAGCAAACAACAATTAATCTATATATCAGAAAGATGCAATTGAATGTCAAAAAGCTTAAAACTCATACATAGGACACAAAAAATAGACCTTACCTATTTGTTCTGTTGATTGTTACAGATATATGAAAGTATGGATAAAGCACAAAAGACAGGGAAGAATAATGTTTATAGATCATCTGAATCAAGTTACGCACAAGCCTATTTATGGTAAGTATTAACGGTAGACATAATTATTGATTAACTGAATCATAAAATTGAATGGACCAATGCATCAAGTGTGATATGGGGGCCTCAGTGTCTGAGTGGTCTAAGGAGTTCATCTACTGTTTCTCTAGTCTGTCAACACTGCGGTAGCGAGTTCGTACCTCTCACTTTGCAAGTGAGTTCAACTCTAATCTTAATTGACTTGGATTGTCAGTTTTCCTACTGAAGACCAGTGGTTCTCTTCAGGGACCCAGCCTTCCCAAAACCAATAAAAAACTGACCTTAGTATAGCTCATAGTTCTTAAAGTGGCATTTAACACCAAAAATCAATAAAGTGTGACAGGATATTTCTCCACTCTAAATAGTTAAATTTTTCCAATTTGAAGGCTTGCCAGGCTATTTAAATATTTCAAATTGAACTGTCCAGAGTGGAGATGCGTTGTATTGCATGAAATTCGATGGTGGATTAGGTTACTATAATGTTTTTTTTTCCATCGATCTTTTTTTCATGTCAACAGGTATGGTTACTTTTTTTTCGTGATGTCACAATAACATGCGAGATACATGTATTTGTCAATGAGCAAACAAATAACAAAAGTCATCAAAAGGTCACTTTTAAGCAAATTTGACAGGTCAATGTTTAACAATAAACCTAAAGTAAAGGTCAGAGGTCCTTTTTATACGACCGCAAAAAATTTTTTGGGATCGTATAATGGTATGATGTCGTCGTCCGAAGACACATTGGTTTCCGGACAATAACTTTAGTTTAAGTGAATGGATCTCTATGAAATATTTTAAGAAGGTTCAATACCACAAAAGGAAGGTTGGGATTGATTTTGGGGATGATGGTCCCAACCGTTTAGGAATAAGGGGGCCCAAAAGGGGCCCAAAACAAGCATTTTTCTAGTTTCAGGATAATAACTTGTGTATTAGTATTTCAATTGCTCTGAAATTGTACCACAATGTTTAATACCACAAGTAGAAGGTTGGGATTCATCTTAGGGGTTATGGGGCCAACAGTTTAGGAATTAAGGGCCAAAAAGGGGCCAAAAACAAGCATTTTTCTAGTTTCCAGACAATAACTTGTTTGTAAGTGTATGGATCTCTGTGACATTGTAACACAAGGGTATATATCACAAAGGGAAGTCTGGGATTGAGTTTGGGGTTAATTGCCTAAAACATGTAGGAATTAGGGGCCAAAAAGGGCCAAAAAGAAGCATTTTTCTAGTTTCCAGACAATAACTTGTGTTAAAGTGTATGGATCTCTCTGAAATTGTACTACAAGGTTCCATACTACAATGGAAAGGCTGGGATTGAGTAATGGGGTTATTGCTCCAAGGAGGATTTCAAAAAGTGGGGGGGGGGGGGGATTTTTTTTCCAATTTTTTTAGGTGATTCATATTTTTTTTTTTTAAATTTTCATATTTCGAATTTTCGAAAATTTTCGAGAAGAAATCTTCCATTGCACAGTATTGGGCAATAGATTTGAAAGATCTTTGACCACATTTATTTTGTGTCAGAAACCTACATTATGTCAAAAATTTGATCACAATCCAAATTCAGACAGTATCAAGCTTGAATATTGTGTCCAAATTTGGCCCAACTGTTCAGGGTTCGACCTCTGCGGTCGTATCAGGCTACGCTCAGCGAAGCATTTTATTAATAGGTGCTACTGCTACATACTATGTGCAGGTTCAGATTCTACATACAGTGTAAATATGCTCACATTTGATATTGTTGTTTCTCATTTGCTTCACATTATCATTTTTGTGTCTTTCAGAAGTTAACTTAGAATGGAAAAAACTAAGGGATAAATATGATGAAATACCACAAAATGTTGTAGGACTTTTTTTTTCAAGAAGAATTCTTTAAGTATACTTGTACGTAGTTTGCAGGTGGTCTTATAAGGGGAATAGGTTGCTGAATGGTTCAACCTTATATATCTAACATGTTATCTATTTGGCAATATAAGTTGTGGGCCAATTGACGGAAAGTTGTGTAGATATAATTTTATATGTTTATTACCAGGGGTTGAGGATTTTTATGATAATTATAATAATTCTGCAGATGTTTCATGATATCATACAGGCAGAGGTGGTCCAATTGGTGGCATGGATTATGGGACTGTTGGGTCTTGGATTGTAAGGAGAGTTCTTTATATTTACATATTTTACAGGCTGTCCTATAGGTGGTATAGGTTGTGGTACCATTGGTCGTGGCTACCGAGGGGAATTTTGTAGATTTCAGATGGTTCCAGGGATATATGAGCATACTATTGTTCCAGCAAATTCTGTAAGTACAATTATAATTGCAATATTTATGACCTGTGTCAAACTGAAGGAGAGGGGTATACTGTTGTACTTCTGTTTGCCATCTGTGTGTCCATCTGTCCGTTCCATAAAAGTTCTGTCACATTTTTCTAAGGAACTACATATCAGAACTTCCTGAAATTTGATGTCAGGTTTCATGTGAGCATGCTATACTGTGTAATGCGCTTTCACATCAATCGCTTAGCAACTTCTTGTTAACTGAATACTTTTATATTCTTACACAATATGACCATGTATGACGTTTTGTTGCATTTTTCTCAGGAACTATGAATTTGAACTTTCTGAAATTTGGTATCAAGCCTTTTTGAAAAGTATTTTGATGTGGAGCAAATATATGAAATAGGAAAATTGTAATTTCACCATAAAAAACATTAAGATATGAACCTATGAAAAATTGATGGTG
Source organism: Mytilus californianus (assembly GCF_021869535.1). NCBI lineage: Eukaryota > Metazoa > Mollusca > Bivalvia > Mytilida > Mytilidae > Mytilus > Mytilus californianus. The sequence goes on along the minus strand of NW_026262679.1, from coordinate 3,572,587 downwards.
AGACCTTAATTCTATAATATATGATCATGGTTAGAATTTTTATTAAGTATTAACTTCACTACACAGTAATTCAAGATAAGAGCTGCACGTTATAAAACACCATCCACATTGGACACTGGTTATATATGTTGTGAAAGCAAAAAGTATTTATGCATAAAGTTTGCTATCCTGTGGCCTTGTTTAGCTTACGGTACAGATTTTGCTTATTGCTTATTTTCGATGGTTATATGATGACCTGTAATTGTTTACATCTTTGTCCTTTGTATCTCATTGGCAATCATACCACATCTACTTATTTTCATATTATGTTTGTTTCATGTATTTATCTTTTTTTTGTAGTTCATCTTGTGTATACGAAAGAACAATAAAACTGTTTATCAAAAAGTCCTAACAGGAGGAAAAGGGAAGCACTTGAAATCATGGGAATGGGGATTTCCCAGACAGAATGCTACATACCATGCACTTTATCCTCGATCATGGACGGTATATGATATACCAGAGTTTAACCTCAAGCTTACATGTCGTCAAATATCACCTATCTTCCCTAATGATTACAAGGTAGGTTATAAACAGATTTTCCTAACTGACGTAGATCATTACTTGACAAACTTATATATGTTCTGTATTATTTATTATTATGAGAGGATCAAATTAGCAAGCAACAATCACTAGAGCAGAGTTACATGTGTATACATTTGCAAATTTAATTTAAAGAAATTATTCCTGTTTGAAACAATTAAAAAAGATCTGTTTTGTATTTCAGGATACTAGTTTTCAAATGGCAGTTTTTTATGGTCTGTAGAAAATTTGTTTGTAATTCAGGATACCAGTTTTCCAAAGGCAGTTTTTGTATGATCTGTAGAAAATATGTTTGTATTTCAGGATACCAGTTTTCCAATGGCAGTATTTTTATGGTCTGTAGAAAATATGTTAATGTTTCAGGATACCAGTTTTCCAAAGGCAGTTTTTGTATGGTCTGTAGAAAATATGTTTGTGTTTCAGGATACCAGTTTTCCAAAGTCAGTTTTTGTATGGTCTGTAGAAAATATGTTTGTATTTCAGGATACCAGTTTTCCAAAGGCAGTGTTTGTATGGTCTGTAGACAATATGTTTATGTTTCAGTATACCAGTTTTCCAATGACCTGGAGATCAATCTGTAGATATCTCTTCGGTTTGTCTGTTTCCGCCGAGAAGCCCGGTGGTTTTCTCTGAGTTCTTTGGCTTCCTCCACCATAATAACAGACTTCCCGGTGTCCTAACACACTCCCTTGGTGTTGGGTTGGTGATGGTCCATGGTGGTGGGTTGTATATAAGTAAGTAACACATCTCCATTAATCCTTATAGGGAGTGTACAGGGATTCCACTGTACCCTCGCAGCTCTCGAGGGGTGCTTCGCATATCGGAAGAATTTACATATATACATACAATGGCAGTTTTTGTATGGTCTGTAGAAAATATGTTTGTTTTTCAGGATACTAGTTTTCCAATGGCAGTTTTTGTATGGTCTGTAGAAAATATGTTTATATTTCAGAATACCAATTTCCAATGGCAGTTTTTGTATGGTCTGTTGACAATATGTTTGTATTTCAGGATACCAGTTTTCCAATGGCAGTATTTGTATGGTCTGTAGAAAATATGGGACAAGAATCATTAGATATCAGTATCACATTTACATTTAAAAATGGTAGAGGTGTGAAGGAAGATTGTAATCCTGGTAACTGGACTGAACCATTTGAAAGTGAGGCTGAGGGGCAGAAGGTTGTAGGAATGATGATCAGACAGAATATACGTGACATGAAATGTACATACGGTATAGCTGGCGCTTTCAAGGTATAAATTAATGCTTGTTGATAAATGATTCTAGAACACTTTGTGAGTACTAGTAAGAATAAGCCAAAATCACAAAATAAAACAAATGGAGAAGTTGTGTAAATTGCATACAAATTCATTGAGAGTGCTTTATATGTATTACAAAAGAATGACTTTGGATGTAAAACAGTGATGTCTTATTGTAATTCATTCATCAGTTATATGTTTGAAGGGGGGAAAAAAGAGAGAGAGAGCAGTCTCTTTGTAGTTTATACAGAGAGAGAGAGCAGTCTCTTTGTAGTTTATACAGAGAGAGAGAGAGAGCAGTCTCTTTGAAGTTTATACACAGAGAGAGAGCAGTCTTTTTGTAGTTTATACAGAGAGAGAGAGAGCAGTCTCTATGTTGTTTATACGTTGTTATAAAATACTATGAGAAGAAAGCAGAAATTTGTTATGAAGAATTTTTCTCAAAATCTAACATGGTGGATGTAAACAGACTTTGTGAAATCCAGATTTTCTCTTAAATCATGCTTGTAATACTGTATAATCCGTGTCTCTGTCTGGCAATTGGAAGACTTTGTATTATATATGCCCAAATTCAGTTATGTTTTAATTAAAGTCATAAAAAAATAGAATGACCTAAGTATCGATCAAATGGCATTTGGGTTTAATCAGTAGACATGCTGTTTTGAAATTTTGTAAAAAATTAACAACATTTTCAGGAAGAATATACTTATTGATTTCCTAGTCGAATAAAAATTGATAATTTCACCTTTGAAAGAAGTCCTATAATTTTAATCCTCTGACATCATACAACAAGCGGTGTTTTTGAAAAACACATGCCTGAAGAACAATGATGAATTAATGTGTTGTGTTTACTCTTTGAATATCTTTTGATATTTGAATTCTTGGATTAGCTATTTTATAACTATTTGCACAACTCCTTGCTATTTGTTAATCTTTATTTATTCCCCTTTATAGACTGGTGTAGATGTAAGTACAAAGTCACAGTTCAATCCTAAAGGATCAGGACAGGATTTATGGGAAGATCTCAGTGATGATGGAAAATTAAAATCAGCGACAGGTATTCAATTTTAATCGAATTATTCCCCCCAAAATAGCAGTAGTACTTCTCCTTCTATCACATAGAATCAAAGTCACATTATTTTGTCATACCTACACAGATTCAAGTTCACATTATTTTTTTCTGAGATTAATTTACATATTTTTATCGTACATCAGAATAGAAAATTATCATAATGGTTGAATACCTTACCAGTTATTGTCAGAGTTGTGTTTTAATATTCTTGAAAAGAAAGTCTGCTTAGAAAGGGCCAGTTACTGTCTTTTATGAATCAATCTACTAAATGATAGAAATTATTCCTTGATCAGAACTTTAACGTCACACTTTCTATAGCAAGAAGAGCACACATATCAGGTCAAATAAACCAAACACTTTGTCAGTCTTGTAAATGTATATGATAAATAGATTTAGAAGTTATTTTTTGTCTCTTAATTTGAATATCATGTTTCTTAAAAATAAAAGTTACCATATTTACTTTATACCAAAATGTCCCCAATTTATGAAACTGCATTGTGTTCCAAAAGAAAAATAACTTCTGCTAAACATAAGTTTACGTAGGATTTTGGTGATGGCCTCATGTGCAAGTATGCTTGAAGAGGACTAAGTAAGTAAATAAACAAAAGTTTGCTGGTAGTTTTGATTCTTTTGCTCAGTGTGTTTCAAAATTTGACAGATATTGATACTGACATGGTTGAGGGTCTAACTAAAAGAAATTATATAGCATTGCTAAGAAAACAAACAAAAATACAGTAAACAACAAATTGCTGGATACCTTCACTTGGTTGATATGCAAGACTTTGCCATTTTAGCATATGGAAAGGCACTTCAAAATTTGTATTTGGAAAAAGGAGGGCAGGCAACACATGTATTTCATACAAGACTCACTTCTCACATATTTTTAATTGTAGATCAAAACAAAGATCAGCCCATAGTCAATTGTAAGACACTTTACTCTGTCATGTTGAAGGTCTTACTGAATATTTTACAGTTTCTACTAAATCTAGTCCTACCGTCAAAAGGTAAGGACATGTATTACAGAACAGTACTTTACACTGTATTGTTAATGTTTTCTGTCATTTGTCCCTCAAATCAATGTTTACATGTTACAATGTATAACATTGACTTACTGTCTGTAGTTTTTAATGCCATGCATTGTCTGTCATCAACAATTCATATTCTTGTTCTCTTTAAAGATAATCATTGATAAATAATTTTTCAGTATTTGAGGTTCTTAAAAAGGTATTTTTAGGGTAATGACTAAGTTTTTGATAAAATACATCAGTGCTTATCTTATCCTAATTTCTTAACAAATGTATCATGTACTCATTAATTTGAATAGTGTGCTTCATAAAACAATTCAAACACTATTTTTTTGTTTGTTTCTGTAGAATGACTTTATTTTTTTTTATAAAAGACCCATTTCAATAATTATTAAATATGAAATAAATTAAATTGAAATTTGTAGACATTGGTTATGTTGAACTTATCTTTAAAGTTTTGTCCTTGTTATATTTACAGCTGTTGACTAAAATATGACATATATCAACCTTGAATGGAGAATCATTTGTATATTTTTTTAGAATAATTCTAAATACCATTATATTATTTTAATTGCTGACATTTCAAGTATGTGTATATAACAAAACTCTGAGCTATTGATAGAGTTCTTTTTTCAGAAATTCAAAATTTTAAGTATTTTAAATTGACATTTTATGTAAATATTTGACACCATATCAAACTGCACCAATTACCAATAAGCAATTTCCCAAATAAAGCAACCAAGAATCAGGGTGTGTTTGAATATACTTTTTGTATTACTCACTTCTTTATAAAATTATTCCCATTTGAAAATTTGTGCATTGCTAATAGAAACTATGTAAAGTACTGTTCTTGCATGCCTTTACAAGTGGTTCCCTTTCTTATAGATTTTGGGTATTTGAAATGTTACTGCATGAAACTTTACGGTAGAGGCTTGCATGGCTAAGATTTATTACTTAATTTACAGTTTATATTTCAGAGCTTCATTATTGTGTATAAGTGAAGTTGTTTTGTAAACAGTGCAAAAAGTGAGAATATGAAAATAAAGAGATGTGGTATGTTTGCCAATGAGACAGCTATCTACAAAAGTTCAAATGAAGTGGATGTAAAAAGTAAATTAACAAATACAGAACTCCAACTGTCATATTCCTGACTTGGTACAGGCATTTGTAAGCAATTAAAGGCAACCGTACAGCCTTCAACAATGAGAAAAACTCATACTGTTTATTCGGCTGTAAAAAGCCCCAACATGAATAATATGAAACAATTCAATTGAGAAAACTACATGTATTTGCCATTAAATCAACCCTCAATACATTGAGTGGCACATGTACTTCATATTTTATATAGAAAAAAGCATACATTTGTTTAATGTTTTTGTTCGTTCATTTTGCCCTTGTGTTGATATATACCTTAGAGGGTATACCTAACAGAAAACTTTATGGGACTGGATGTGCATGTTTATTGCTTAATTTACCTTTATATGGAGATTGTACCATTGTGTTCAAAGTTGCCCTAAATCATTAAAAAATATGTATTCAAATTTTTCAAATAGGCAGAATTGACTGTTGAATCTATGTTTTTTTATTAAGCATAGCTGTTTAAAATATATAAGTTTTATGTGATGTACAGTCCTGAAATGACAGTAAATTCAATGAAATAACACTGAAGTAATCTTCACATAAATGCGTATTTTGAGTTTATTTACTCGCTGGGAAAATTATTTTTGAGGATGCTTGTGCTTTATAATTTTTGTTTAAAATGTTTCAGAAATAAGTCTTTTTGAGCGAAAAACTGATAAATCTTGCTCATGAATTCACAGTAAAATTAAGTCTTCATTTCCATGTTTATTTATAGTTTTCTGAATATCCTCATTCTCAAAATCTGATATTTGACATTGTCATGAGTCATAATAATCACCAACCTGATGCAATAAAACTGGGTAAATTTGATGTCGTTAAAATAAGTATGATTCTAGTATATGAAATTTAAAAATATTTTTTTCTCTGTTTTTCTGTTACAGAAAGAAGTGCTTCAACAGGTAAAGGATCTGAAATAGGATCAGCTGTATGTCTATATACCACAGTAAAGCCAGGGGACAAAGAAGATCTGGAATTTACACTCACATGGGACATGCCTGTTGTACATTTCAAAGCTAGAAAACATAAGTATCTAAGGTAAGGCATTAGTTGTGGTCAGATTTCCCATGTTAAATCATGAATCTTTTTTATTTTCATATGACTTATATTTTTGTATGCTTTTTTTCTGAATGACAATTTACCATTCATATTTGTAACCCTGTGTTATTATTATTCTTGCTTAATTACCAGCAAAACTATTTGGAATTGTCCTTTTGCTTCAGTTGCAGGAATTTCTACATTTTCTTATGTAAAGTTTTCTGTTCAGATTTGGAAATATTCTAGCAATAGATTATTGATATTTTGTATGGTGTTGCTGTAACATTTTAATATCTCAAAGATAATTTAGAGGTCAGACTCCTTAGTTACACTTTATAGTTATACTCCATTGAGGTTGTTGTATCACTTACCATTGTTTATGATGAATAGTTAGGTAACACAGTGCATCACATTACTATTTATTATATGGCTGTGATGCAAAACTTTATTTATGATTATGATTAAAGGTTTTTTTTGTTTGTTTTTTTTAACACAGAAGAAGAATATTGAACAAATTTCATATGCTTTATAACATAATTTAAAACATAATTTCTGAATTCAAAAGGGTATTATAAAAGATCATAAAAACTATTGTATATTTCTCAGTCCCTGTTAATATTTTGTGATTTTACAGACGGTATGCTCGTTGGTTTGGTAGTTCTGGTGATGCATGTCCACAGCTGTGTAGTTATGCCCTGAAAAACTATCCTATGTGGGAAACAAAGATTGAAGAATGGCAGAATCCAATTTTATCAAATAAGTAAGTACACAATGTAGCTCTTTATAACTATTTATATAAAGTATGTGTGGAAAAGTAGAAAACAACTGTCAGTGGCAGATCCAGGGGGGGGGTTCCGGGGGTTGGAACCCCCCTTTTTTTTGATGATCAATGCATTTGAATGGGGACATATAGTTGGAACCCCCCCTTTATCCTGGGTTAGGAACCCCCCTTTTATAAATGGCTGGATCCGCCCCCGACTGTGCATTTGTGAAGTATTTGTTTTGTGTATTTTATGAAGAAGAAATATAATGTAATCAATGAACAACTTTTAAATTTGGAAAGAAGTCAATGATTTCCAGACTCTGAATTGAATTTTTCATACCAACAGAACTTTGTACCTTTTTTATCCATTATAAATTTACCAGCTTGCTATATCAGCTTTATTTGTTGGTTATACTTTTATCTTTCAGAAATTTACCATCCTGGTACAAGTCAGCTTTATTCAATGAGTTATACTTTGTCAGTGATGGTGGATCTCTATGGTTAGATATGGCTGAAGAGAAAGATGGGCAGATTCAGAGAAAGATCAGTCCAACAGAACCAGAGGTTATACAAGAATATGGAAAATTTGGCTATCTAGAAGGTACATTAGATGAAATTGAAAACCTGTTCATGTTAGAATGTTATACCAAAACAGTGAAAAGCATTGTAACTCAAAAGCATTAAGCCAACTGATGTTGTAAATTTATTGATTAGCTGATATTTGTCTTATTTCTAATAAAGGATCAGCCATACGTTATAACTCTCCATCAATATATTGATTCAGTAAGAGAACAAGTTCAGGCTTATAGGAAATTTGTCTTGAAAGATCATAACGATAGTGGTCATGTTTAAGGTTCCACTAAAGTCAAAATATAGGACACTTCATAAACATCTAAACTTTGCCTGTATTTTTCAACCTATAATGAATAAAATCCTAAACTATGGGAACATATGTTCATTTAAACATATTTAACATATACACACTGTGTAAATTGTAAATAAACTTGAAATTGTTATGTTGTGGCCAAACCGGTTCTTTGGGTGAACACAAAATTTTCCAAAAAATCTAGAGGCCTGCGAGACAACTTAATTTGTTTAAAATTGGTAATATAAATAATGCAGGGCAAGCTCATGTTGATTTTTCAGAAAATGTATTGATTTTCGAGTTTCAGTTAATTTCATGTATCTAGGTGAACGGATATCGAAGGGTCAATACAGAAATTGGACAAATATGCCATTAAAACATATGTATGTGACAAATCAACATGAGCTTGCCCTGCATTACATGTAACAGTATTCGTCCATACCAATTTTAAACAAATTAAGTTGTCTTGCAGGCCTCCAGATTTTTTTGAAAATTTAGTGTTCACCCAAAGAACCGGTTTGGCCACAACATAAAAATTTCAAGTTCATTTACAATTTACACAGTGTGTATATGTTAAGTATGTTTAAATGAACATATGTTCTCATAGTTTAGGACTTTATTCATTATAGGTTGAAAAATACAGGCAAAGTTTAGATGTTTATGAAGTGTCCTATATTTTGACTTAAGTGGAACCTTAAAGACACTTTGGACCTGCTCTTTCACATTAAGTTCATGAGGAGGATGTCAAAAGGGAAACAAATTCTATATAAATACCTATTATAAAAAAATGATGTTTTTCTGAATTTTCCTTTTTTTGCAATTGTTTTGCAGTTAGAGAAGACAGGAATTTTTTTTTTAAGATGTTAGCTATGTCAGAATATAAAATATAAAATAGTGATTTGGGCAATGACTAGCAGGTACAAGATCCTTACTATCTTCAAAGTTTAAACAAGTGCTTAACTGCATGAATTGATGCAGGGGCTTGAAGTAAGACAATCAAACATTCAATAACTTAATGGAATCATATCATACCTGGTAATTAATGTGATAGAAGAAAAAAACAAATAAATACAGGTAAGTACAAAATTTATACAGTGGAAAAGTACATAATTAGTATATTTTGGTAGAATGGGTATCTTAATACATTTGACCTATCATATTTTAGTTATGTACCACATTCAAGACAATCTGTAAATCAATCTTAATGTTCAATATGGCACAAATACCTATATTAAGATGTTCATTTACAGGACATGAATATAGAATGATTAACACCTACGATGTCCACCATTATGCTTCCTTTGCCTTCATCATGTTATGGCCTAAGATTCAACTGTCTATACAGTATGATATGGGTGAGTTATAGAAAAATTATGGTATTAAAAGTAAAATAACTAATTATTAAGTACATTTAGTATATGCTATTAGAGGCCAAAGATTTAGCTACTATAAATTCAGAAATTATTGTGTGCATTTATAATTGCAATTTTGTCATTTTAGACCAAATTGCGATTATAAATTTTGCGATACTGAGAAAAATTCTGCTTCTTTCATATAAAAAAAAATTCCAAAATCCAAGTTTAAATTATTGCGATTACAACCCTGTCGCATTTTTAGCAATAATAAAAACATCACAATAATTTCTGAATTTACAGTATCTTTTCTGTACACTAGCTTATCATACACATGGAGAAATTTTAAAGACTTGCAAAGTACTTTTATCTTAATATATATTTATAAAGTGTTGTGTTAATGGACAAAGATTCAGAATTAGTAGCTTACTTGATTGATAAGAAAATATGCTTATAGCAGCTGACTCCAGTTAATGTTTGCATTTATAGCTTCCAGGGGTATTCTTTTTCACAAAGTTCTTGTATATGTATTATCCATGACATAAAGACCTATAATGTAATTTTAATAAAATCAATTATATGCTATATTATTTATCATTCAGCCACAGCAGTAATGTCAGAAGACACAACTCCGATAGTATTTTGTATGGAAGGAAATCGAGGGATCTATAAAACAAAGAATGCAGTACCACATGATCTAGGAGATCCAGGTAAGGTACTCCTACTACAGGAATCCAATAGTATAAAAGGAAGGAAACTAAGGCATGTAGTAAACAAAGAATGATGCTCATCATGATATAAAGAATCCATATAGACGACTTTCGAATTCATGCACTTTCCCATACATTTCCTGTCACAATGTTTTTGTTATTACGTCACAGTAAGAACTGATTGTTCGAAAAACTCGATTACACCAATTTACCTCGGGTCAACCGGTGTAACTCATTCATTAAAAACAACTTGAGAGTCGTGTATAAGATACTCCTATAATATATTCAAGGGAAGAAAATCAGGCTGTATTTATTTAAATTCTAAAATTTATTTAACTTAAATATTTTCTAAAGTTTTGTGATAGCTAGTTATGTCATGTGGGAACAACCTGCATCCTTTTGATAGCAAATTTGTTTCTATAATACTTTGAATTTCCATTTATGGCTAAACATTGCAAGGATACAACAGAACACCACTTGATAAATATATATACCTACAGATATTTTAATGACACCTTTTCCTTAAATTGATCCCAACTTTTATGAATATAGAAATGAAATGTTAATAACCGGCTGATAAACCCATAGTCTATAGTACTTGATATCAATTTTTTCTTAACCAGTCTAGGAAATTAGGAAGTTGTTTTTATTTCATTCCTTGATGGTAATGTACTGTTGCTTATTTTATCGTTCAGATGTTGTATGCCTTAGATTTTAATTGCTTTATATTTTCATTACTAAAAATACGGTAAAGAATACTGACAACTTAAACTGGTCACAGCTTTGAATTTTATAACAAATAAAGAGATTTTTATGAGTGTAATTCTACTTACAGGAATCAGTAAAATACTAAGTAATTTCACATACTACTTATCATGACATTGTCATTTAACAAAAACATGTGTGTACAAACAATGAGTCCTAAAATAATGTGAATTTTCCTCATCCTATTCATGACAAGATCACAAAATGATTGCTACTTTTTTGTTGAGATATAGAAATATGTGGTTTAATTTGATGTGATATATCAAACATTACAGAGGACGAGCCCTGGGATAAAGTGAATGCCTATATTGTACATCCTACACATGACTGGAAAGATTTAAATCTTAAGTTCATCCTACAGACTTATAGGGATTATAGTCAAACAAAAGATACAGATTATCTCAAAGATATGTACACTGTGTGTCAGGTAGGTTCTGTTGGATAGGTTTTTACAAATAAAAAATGTCTGTAGAAAAATCAATCTGATTAGAATACAGATTCTGTGTCCAAGCTTTGCTTAGTAGGATCTGATAACACTCCTTTCTACTTTCTGCTGTAATGACTATTGGGGATCCTCTGGTTTTGTTGGATTAAGATCAAGGAATAGTAAATGGCCTATGTCACAGATTTTGGTAAAATATTGCATATTCTTTTGTATATAATGGTTTGATATTCTAGCAGAAATGATAATCAGAGCACTGCTTTAATTCACTTGAAATCACTCTTGTTTGACAGTTAATGTCCCTTAATAAATTCTGTTGTTTTTTAGGAAACATCTTTATTTTTTTATTTTAATAGATATAAACTGAACCAATGTGGTAGCATATTATGAACAACTATAAAATGGAACACAAATTATACCATTTGATGTTTTAGGTACTCTGTTGTGTTTTTTTTTCATACAAGATGGGTAAATCCACATGCTGTCTTATTTTTTATGGAACTATTCATGACAATATTTGTTACCCTTTTGATGTGGAAAGAAGAGTTATTAAAAGTCTTATACAATTTAGTTTGCTTGTTACAAAAAAGTTTTCCAATGCAGCATTAACTGAAAAAGATGTTGATGTATGGACAGATAAGTGTTTGAATGAAATATTTTTTTAAGCTATTAAAGTAAAAACTTTAAACTACATGTCTGAAAAACATAGCATATGACCTTTACTATAAAATGTATATCTGTGTATAATACTGTTACAAGGAAGAATTTGTGCAACTAATTAGTTCAGAATTATTTAAGTGATAAAGCTTCAATGTGGATTTTTTTTTTGCATTTTAGGATAAATGTAAAATATTTTCACTGACAATTTCTATACAATAAACAGTCATTTCATCACTAAAGGTATAGTTCCTGTTGTACTTGTATTAATCAGAACAACAGTAGTTCATGAAGATTACCATACTGCATGATAGTTACATACCTGTCAACCTCTGAAACTGAAAATGCAGGTCATGACCTGCATTCAAGAATAAATGTCAGGTCATAACGCATATGAACTCGGTCCAATTTTAGTATTGAGAGTTTTTTTTATATACTATAACTTATACATGTACCAACATATACATGTACCACTGAGTTTCCTAAAAATAATCACTTTTGTATTTGTTAAGTATAAAAATATTTATCATTAATTAATTATCTTTCTTAAGAATGCCCTTTTATTGTTTTATTCACACTAGTTTACTTTTTTTTATTAGTGAATGTCATAAACCCCAGCTATACATGTAATTAGAAATCAATTATAGCTTACTCCTATACACAGGTGGAAGATAAATAGAAAGAAGTTAGAGTGTTTCCTTTCAGTGTAATATCTAGAGCATATGGATTTGATTTAAAGCTTTTACAATTAAGTGATTATTCTCTCCAACAGAAATGTATTAAAAGGTTCAAATTGTTTTAAAATGATTTTTACAGGATATTTGATATTTGCAAACGGCAAATCTTTTAATCAGGACATAGAATTGTATGTCAAGCTTGGCTGGCTTCAACTTTCTGGGGTACAATTAACAAACAATCCTCAAATTATTACTTTTCAATCAAATGTAATGTTTTGATAGCTGTCATTGGCACGGTAAATAAGCAAATTCTAAATTCAATTGTTTACCTTTTCAAAGGAAAAAACTCTGAGAAAACCGAAAGTATATTTGACTTCTAAATACCGTAAACAATACTGGTCAGATATATGGGTGAAATTAGGTCATTTTCTGAAATCCCGGGTTATTTGAATAAACGGCGGGTATTTAAAAAATCCAGTGTAAAGGGGGAAATTCTCGGGTGTAAGCCGCAGAATACGGGTCAGTTGACAGCTATGTAGTTACAGTAACTTGCATTATTCTTAGCTACATTTAAACCATTGTCAAAGTTGATCAATATCAAATAGGAAAGATCTGATTGTATTTATGTAAAGGCTGTCATGTAAATATGTATATCAGCTGTGATGTATTTATGTATAGGCTGTGATGGAACATGCTAGACAATGGGATACAGATGGTGATGGTCTGATAGAAAATGGAGGCTATGCTGACCAAACCTTTGATGCTTGGACAATGACTGGTGTGAGGTACATTCAGTAAAAAATGTTATATTATTTTATTATTTGAAAGTTATATTTTGCCTTATTTAGTGATTTCATTGGTGAGCATCATGGCGACCACAAAATTTATACATGTTTAAATTAGTTTCATGATATTGTGACAGACCAAATAGTCCTGTAATTGGTCATAAGATATTTGATGTGGGAATAATTTTCTTTTGATTTTATTGGAATATTAAGTAATAAAGGTTATCTTGACAGAGTTTATTGGTGTGGCCTTTCACTCAGAAACTTGACATAAAATCCTTCTAGGACTAGGTTTGTTTAGAAATTTTTTCAATCCCTAATTTTATTGCAGTTGTGTCAACGTCCTTCTTAATTTAACTTTATAAAAGGAGCTAAGTCTGATCAGAAACTTTTGAATACTGGATATATGTAATCTGATTTATGAATTAATTTCAAAAAATTGTTGGTTTGGATCCGTTGATTTAAAAGATGCATATCATTCTGTGAATGTTGCCAAGAATGACAGAAAATACTCAAGATTTTATTCATATTGGAATGAAATTTTGTATGAAGTGAATTTTCCAAGTTTACACACAATAAATCCTTCAAATCAACCATTATTACTCTATTGAATTTGACCAGGAACATATATGTTAGATATACTGTTCCCAGATTTTACTTTTGGCATTGCATCAAGTTTCTCTAGATTTGGATTTCTTACATTGTCAGAATTTAATTTCACTGGATTTTTGATTTCTTACAATTACACAGTCTGAATTTGTTGCTTCGTCAAATCTCTAGATATGATGACACAAAGGTATTATTAATTTGGTTTATCTTACAGATGCTAAATAAGGTATTATATGTTTACACAAATGTATCATTGATATATTTATTTGATAAAAGTAGAAAAAAATGTCAGTTTTGGAGGGAAAAAAAGGAAAATTGAGATGCCAAAAAAAATATTGAAACTTTTGCTTGCATGAAGAATTTTATTCCCTGTATCTTAAACAAGATACTATCAATAATAATTTGAATTGTAACAATAACTGATATTGTAGTGCTTACTGTGGAGGTCTATGGCTAGCAGCCCTGAAGATGTACATAGAAATCAGTAGGATTGTTGGTAATACAGAGGAAATGAAGAAATATACCGAAATATTAGATAAAGGCAAAGAAGCATTTGATAAAAAATTGTGGAATGGTAAGTTTAATGAGAAACTTGTATTTTCTTTTATTTTGACATCTGAGCACTTATTTTATGGACAATATAATTTATTATTCCATTCTTCTGTATAGAGGAATTTTAAACATTGATATAAGTTGTTTATAAGCAATAGTTAATCTTAACAAGCTACATGTCAACAAATTATTACTTGTCTTATTAGTCAATCTCATAACCTAAGGTGAAACACTGGCATGCTTATGTAAATTTTTTTATGTTTTTATTTTGTTAGGAAGTTACTATAATTATGACTCCAGTACTACCAGTGGACATGATGATAGTGTGATGGCTGATCAGCTAGCTGGACATTGGTTTCTAAGGGCCTCAGGCATGGAGGATGCAACTGTAGGAATACATTAATATATAGAATTATAAAATATTTATCATTGATTGTCCTGTCAAAAAAGTCAAGTATTTTTATACCCCCACCGTAGCGGAGTGGGCATTAAGTTTTACCCTTGTCCGTCTGTCCGTCTGTACGTCCGTACATCCCAAAGTTGGTTTCTGTTCTCTAACTTTAGTTTGCCTCAACCAAATATTATGAAACTTATACACAATGCTTATTACCACAAAACACAGATCAAGTGTGAATTTTGGTGGTGTCACTTTAAATGTTCTAGAGTAATAATAATAATAATAATAATAAATTCTTTATTTAAAGAGGGTAAACTCAGTTAGTTACAATAAACTAATCTTCCCTGAGGCCCTCACATACAAATTACAATACAATCAAAAACAGATATTTACACATAGTTAATTTACAGTCAATTAGTTCAATGTAATATTACTAACATGATCAGATATAAGGCTGTTCAAGATGCACATGTAGTCAAAAAATCAAATAAAAATAAAAATAAAAGAATATACAAATACATTGTAGAAAACATAATCTTATCAGGACTGTGTTAAGTACTTCTTGATACTTTGTTTAAAAGTATAAGTGTTTGGAGCTTTACCCATTTTGTGTGGTAGTCCATTCCATAACACTGATCCAGAATAAACAAAAGATTTCTTAAATAGCTCAGCTTTTGGCTTAGGAACTATCATATTACCTTGAGTGACACCTCTCAAGGAGTAAGGATTATTATCTGATTTCAGTTTAAACTTTTGAACTAGGTACATTGGAGCTTCCATACGCATACATTTATGTAGAAGTAAATATTTGTGGTATTTGATTCTATTGTCAACTGTCATCCACCCAAGTTCTTTTAATGCCCCTTTACAAATGGAAAAATTGCTGAATTTTTCGTTTCCGTTCTCTAACTTTAGTTTGCCTTAACCAAATGTTATGAAACTTATACACAATGCTTATTACCACAAAACACAGATCAAGATTGAATTTTGGTGGCGTCACTTTATACGTTCTAGAGTTATGCCCCTTTACAAATGGAAAAATTGCTGAATTTTTTGTTTCCGTTCTCTAAATTTAGTTTGCCTCAACCAATGTTATGAAACTTATACACAATGCTTATTACCACAAAATACAGATCAAGTTTGAATTTTGGTGGTGTCACTTTAACCGTTCCAGAGTTGTGCCTGTTTACAAATGGAAAAATTGCTGAATTTTTCGTTTCTGTTCTCTAACTTAAGTTGGCCTCAACCAAATGTTATGAAACTTATAGGGGTAAATTCAGTAAAAAATCTCCCATTGACTGTAATGCTAATCTATGTCTTGAATTAAATTTATACCTGATTTACCTTTAGAAATTGGAAGCTTTCATATATCATTCATGAAAGTACAAATGTAGCCCTATCTTTTGCAATAATAAAAACATAGGGTCATGCGGCATTTTTGGGCATTCACATGGCCTTGTTTACAAACACTGTAGATTCACACTTAATTCCTTTACTGACCCCCATTACTTTTCAACCCTGTAGTAAAAAAAATTTAGTACATTCAGCATTCATTTTTTAATTTTTTTTAACTCTAGTTTTGATCCATCTATCAAAAAATATTTATTACAAACATTATCTACCAATTAGAAGAGCACAGGACTTCAGTTTTGTACAGAAAGCTCTCCCGCAAATGGGCGGTCCCTGATGACGTATATTTATTTACTGAATTTACCCCTATAAGGGACTTTTTAACTTCTTTTCCTATTTTTGTTGTATTAATCATGTAATGTATCCAATTTTCAAGTTCCAGTTTCAATACAACATTCATAAAGGCTGAACTTGTAAAGAGGGAGGAAAATTTATACTACAGCCCATACTGTGGCCAATGTATATTTGGTATATAAAGTTGCACATTGACTGTTTTTAAAAGAATGGTGTAAAATACTATGCTTAATAAATATGAATTGTTTTCTGTGTTTGCTTTGATCAGTATTGCAAGTACATCTAGGAACTAAAGTCTTGATGTACTCTTAGTTAAATTTTGCCTTATATGGAAGATTTTAATTAAATACCCTGAAAAAGACCACAAAAAGACTTTTCAAAGGTTTTTTAAGCAGTTTCATACCATAAAAAACAACAATTATGTTTCATTTTTCTAAATCTGTGTTTTAGTTACTTGTAAATTTCACAAAATGTCATTGACAACCACTCTGCAGGAATTCCTGTTACCCCAACATCTGGATGGTTTCTTCGCCCAAACTAGATGGACAAAACTGAAGTAGAAAAAAGTGCCAAATATGAAAAAAATAAGACTGGGTATGACTAAACTTTGCATTTGGAACATAAAAGTAACAATTTAGAATATTAAAAAGCAATTATTTAACATAGCAATCCAATTACAAACATTTCAACACTAGTTTTATAGATGAAGGGTATATAATCATGAAAAGTTGTCTAGTATTTTTTTTTACTTAAAGAAACGCAATGAATTATGTAAAAATAAATGAATATCTTCATACGGTCAGATTATTCGAGTGTTAAAATACTTGAAAAGTGCTTATTTACAACATGATCTACAACTTAACATGGGGAACACAGCTAAAAAAAATACACTATGTCAAAGGGAGGTAATTCTGACTTTCCATATGATTTTACACATTATTAGGAGAAATATGTGCAGAATGTGATTTAAAATGGGGAGAATATTTATGCCTTTTAATAATATCATAACTCTCAAGTGTAATTTCTATTGTTTCTTTCAATCTGGACACAAAACTGATTTTTTACCATATACCCCATGCTTCCTCCCACAGTACACTCAGAGCATCCTGGATAGCCGCGGTTAAACATAGAAATTTGTATAAAAACAACTTTAACTGGTTCCAAAAGGCTTCCATTGCATTAATATTTACAGGAAATGAGTTTTGTGATTATTGTGTGGCCTTGAACAAGTACAGTGACAGAGTGCATATTTTCCTATAGGGGTAAATTAAGTAAAAAATCTCCGGCTGACTTTAATGCTAATCTATGTCTTGAATTACCAATCAGAAGAGCACAGGACTTCAGTTTTGTACAGAAAGCTCTCCCCCAAATGGGCGGTCCCTGATGACGTATATTTATTTACTGAATTTACCCCTACACACAATGCTTATTACCACAAAATACAGATCAAGTTTGAATTTTGGTGGCGTCACTTATACCATTCTTCAGTTATGTCCCTTTATAACTTCATATTATATGCAAGCGGGGGCATCATTTGTGTCCCATGGACACATTCCCCATTTATGTTATATCGTGCAATCAGATTTCAGAAAAAGTCTTGTATAGGTAGATCTGAAGTATAAGACAAAGCTGCCAACTTTCTGAATAACTATATCGACTTATAGTCCAAAAATTATGGTAATTACTGCATTCTAAATTATAAAAATAAGGAGATGTGGTGTGATTGCCAATGAGACAACTATCCACCAGAGTTCAAATGAAGTGGATGTAAGCAATTATAAGAAACCGTATGGCCTTTAACAATGAGAAAACCCCATACCATATAGTCAGTTATAAAAGGCTCAGACATGAAAAATGTAAAACAATTCAAACGAGAAAACCAATGGCATAATTGATAACAAAACAATATATGAAAAACAAGTATGACATATATGAACCAACAACAACCACTGAACTACATACTCCTGACTTGGGATAGGCACATAAAGAATTCATACAAATTGGCTGATACATTCTTTTCTTTAATCAATTTTAATAACCCGGTAGATTTGATTCACTTTTACTCAACTTTTTATATTGATTTGATAATTCTGTTATGTCAATTTCTTTAATATTTGCTGATATATATTGCCAATTGATCCATCTTCTAATTAGACTTAAGATTTATTAGATTTTATGTATCAAGACAAAAGCTTTACTGGATTCTTAAAACCATTATTTAGTAATTATTTAAAATATTCCCTAATTAGGCAGCCCTCATTTATCTCACAGATTTTTCCACCAACACATGTAAAGACAGCTTTGAAGACTATATTCAAAAATAATGTTATGGGATTTGAGAATGGTAACATGGGAGCCATTAATGGAACAAGGCCTGATGGGAAGATGGATATGAGTAGTGTTCAAAGTGAGGAATTCTGGGTAGGAGTCACTTATGCCCTTGCTGCAAATATGATTCAGGAGGTATGTTTTAGTCTAAGATGAGATAAAAAGTACATAAGCACTCAAACTTATAGTAATGTTATTGAATAGCCTTATGATGTAAATGGTGTTCGGGTTTAATGATATTGAATAAGTATTTCATATGGGACATCATCACGGAGCGAGTGGTATACTGCAATCGCCTTGTCTCTCAATCTCTCTGTCCATCCAATTCTCTATCTGTATACCGTCTTTTGGTATGTATAGTGCGCACATTTATAACCTGGGTCATGTTTCTTGTAAGAGGGGTGCGCATTATATATGCCTACAAACATTTTCTTAGCCTTTTTTCAGGTCCGAACTCCTGACAAAGAAAAAAACAGGTGAAGTGAAGAGTACGGAATTTTTCGCTAATTCCTCGACTTTTATTATGTTTTACATGTTATATTTGTAATATGTATCTTATTGTACTTGATATGTCATTTTTATTCAAATAAAATACATTTTATATCTCTGTAGTTTTGTTCGTTTATCGTGCAAATTTGTCCATCTGTTTGCAATCCCGAAGTTTGCCATGACTTAATAAAGACACCATGAAGCTTTTGTTGTCGGTTAATTTAGGCTCTGTGTTTCTTGTGGTCATAACTTACTGTTTTGTATGTGTTCATCATGGAGAGTAGAAGATAAGTGTATGAAAATTGAATAAACCAAGCTCGTTTTGAAAAGATAAACCGCCATTTTTTTTTTAATGTATCAGGTGATCGCCAGTCATGTGACTTAATATTGTAAAGTGATGATTCAGTCTATGAGAATTTTTTTTTTTTATAAATACGTTTCTACTTTGTAACTTTTAAACAGTAACAACTGTTTAAAACCGTTCAAGAAATTATGATTGAAAACATGATTATCCCATAATTGTAACCTGAACGAATTTAATTAGGAACAAGGTAAACCTGTCATTGATTGTTTTGACATCGATTAGACCCATTGATTGAGGTGTGATAATCCGGATTAACAGCTAGAATCAACAAACAACAAATAAAAATTATGAGATTTTAACAATTTATTTCAGCACTAATTCATAACATAAAATTAAATAATACAAGATAATACAATTCCGTATTAATTACGTATTCCGTACGGAATTCACCGACATCGGTGACCATTTAAAAAACTTCTAGTTTAGACTTCCTGTTTGCCAACAAACGACAAACATTAACTTGTGGGTTATAAAAAGAAGATAACTATTAAAATTCTTTATTCAGCTACAATAAATTCTTTCCATGATATTAATCATAACTTCTCATTAATTCCTTGCCGAAAAAAATCACGCTCAAGCAATTTTACCGATTTTGGAGCTGTGACTTTTCCGAAAATGTCTATGTGTATTATACGAAGAAAAACTTTTTTTCTCAAGTTTCTTGGACCATAAAGGGGGTGCGCACTATGCATACCAAAAGACGGTATCCGTTTATCATATTGATATTGATCAGCACACTACGAAGCCTTTTTGAGCTTGTTTGCTGCACTCACTCAATACAAAGCTGCATATTGTGACTTTTAGCTTCTATTTTATGCTGGTTATGCTTTTGTTTTGATGAATAATATTCCAGCTCCCAGCTTTTTGTAAAAACAATATTTAAAAAGAAACAACTCAATCAAATATTTTATTTTGTGTAACTTTCTGAATACCATTTTAGTGCTGGTTTCTGATTGGATATCATAAACTTTTTGTAATGCATACATGTATTTATGACCTGAAGTCATTGAAATGTAAACCTGAAAGGGATGTTGAAGTGATGACATAATGAAATAAATTTCTGTTACAGGGTATGTTGGATGAAGCCTTCCAAACAGCATGGGGAGCTTACCATACATGTTGGGAAACATATGGCCTACAATTCCAAACACCAGAGGCCTACATGCTTGACAGAAATTACAGATCCCTGGGCTATATGAGACCACTATGTGTTTGGGCCATGCAATGGGCTTTAGAAAAGTTTCATCCACAGTTAATGAAGTCCTAACTATGTGCAATATGGACTTGGTGATGCTATAAAGTTTTTTGTGTTCATATTGCTCAGTTTTTACACATTTTATTTTCAAAGCCACACGTTTTTTTTTGTTAGATCTTGTTTTATACAGCTGAAATAAATATATTCATAGACATCATTTGGTCTCTGGTGGAGAGTTGTCTCATTGGCAATCATACCACATATCCTTATTTTATACACTCAGTCATT
The DNA here is from genome assembly GCF_021869535.1 of Mytilus californianus. Classification (NCBI taxonomy): domain Eukaryota; kingdom Metazoa; phylum Mollusca; class Bivalvia; order Mytilida; family Mytilidae; genus Mytilus; species Mytilus californianus. The sequence goes on along the minus strand of NW_026262679.1, from coordinate 3,551,537 downwards.
CCACATCTGAAATACATGGAAAAAATGCAGTGTTCGAGTAAATTTATCATGAAATATAAGATAAATCAGTTAAAAGCTTTCATCACCAAATTTTTTTACATTATTTGATTGAATTAAATTTTCTCGAGATTTTTTTAAAGATGTTTCATTTTTGAATTCTTAAGTCTGCATTTTGATCATGAGCAAATAAAAAATCTGTAAAAATATCAGAAAAATAATGGCATGACAAAAATCATAATATGTTCACATGAAATTGTAGGCAAGTATTTGATACTGTACGTCATGTTATTGCTTGTAATTTGTTGAATTTTAATTAGTAATAATTATGTTATTTTTTTTTTACAAATATTTATTTGATATTAAATAATTAAGCTTCCATATATACACAAGTGCAATTATTACAAATCGTAAATGTTAGATTAATTGTTGTTTATATTGTTATAGTGTTTTTAAAAGATATATCTTTTTTTGTTTAATTTTTGTTTTCTTTCGTATTGCTTTAAAGAATAATTTTACATTATTTTCCCACTAGTCTATGCTTTAATTGTCAGGTGGTATCTTTGGTTACAGTGGGAATTATACCAAAATATTGTAGTTTTTGACATGTTAAAAGCATATAATTAACAAATATTACTTGTCAGATTTTTATCTTCATTATAGTAATCAAGTTTCTCAAACTTTATTTACTGACAAGGATATGAAAGAAAAAGGGTAATTAAAAAGGGTATTTAATGAGATGAATAATTGATTTGAGATGTTAATAAATTTGAAAGCTCAGAAGTAGTGAAGAAATGAACTCAGGTATGTATATTCATGTACGAGTTTCATTGTAATAGTATACATTGTTTAGGCTACCTCATCATACTTGACATCATACCAGCATAAGAAATTTCCTTTCCTTGAGAACAATTCAAGATATAACTTAACCATGATTAAAGTAAAGTACAATAATCAATACCCAATTGATAAAAGCAAATAAATATTTTAATTTTCTGTAACCCAAAAATGCATGTTTTTTATAATTGGACAATTGTTTATTCTTGAATTATACCTTGTTAAATTGCGCCATTAAAGGCATAATTACCTAAAACCATGGAATTTTATGATTGAGGTTATGTTTGGTCCAACAGATTTCTATAAAAATGCTACGGGTTGCAATTGATATTAATAATTGGAATACATGCATTAGTCTTTGCAAGGTACTAGATCCTATTGATTCTTACATTGTCATCTAGATACAGAATCAAACTTAGTCATCTTTAGTGATAGCAAGCTAAATAATCTTTATCTTAATGGAACTGCGACTCTTTTCACAATAAGTCTTACGAGTAAAATTACTCGTAAGTCATGAACATTTCAGTATAACTTACGATGAATTTAATCGTAAGATTTTTTGTGAAAAGAGCCGCTGTATTTGATCTTTTCATGATGTTGCTAGTCAATTGTTTCATTTATTTCTCTTTAATGTCACAGTAACATTAAATTGTGACTGTTCTTCTTCTTTGTTTATATACAAATTATTATTTATCTTATTATAGTTGATATATGTTTAGATTTTTAATTTTGTTACATTGCCTGGTTGTGTTGTATCATATTTTCAAGCCCTGCACTTTATTTCTAATATGTGTATTGTAGATCTTAAAAATGTCTTTTGTTTCTGAAAGTAAGGAAACTTTTGTTAATCTCATGAGCAGGCAGCAATCCACCAATACAAAATATAGAAATCATAAGAGGAGATTGATGAGTACTCAAAACAAATGTATCCCCTTGTCTCAAGTTAGGAGCATTTTCAGTGCTTTGACTTCATTTTAAACCATGTTTTTCAGTGGTAATACAATGGACAGGCAGCTCCATCTGTTTGCCTGAAATAACTTGAGAATCATTCAACCAATACTTTTCAAATTTGCTGAAGACAAAATGGATGTCTATAAGTAGTTATAACAATTGAATTGTTTCATATTTTTCATGTCGGGGCCTTTTATAGCCGACCATACAGTATAGGTTTTTCTCATTGTTGAAGGCCATACGGTTGCCTATAATTGCTTACATCCACTTCATTTGAACTTTGGTGGATAGTTGTCTCATTGGCAATCAAACCACATCTCCTTATTTTTATACAAACTCAATTTTCTTATTTGAAAATTTTTCATGAAAGGCTCCTCTTTTAAAAAAAGTGATGCTGTTACTGTTATATCTCTGACATTTTGACCTTCTAGCATGTATTAAATTACACCTTTTATCAGCTGAGAATCTTGCGTTATTTTTTTACCTTTGAAATGTTTTCAAATGTATAGACACAAAGAATGATATTGTAAGAAGTGGAAAAAACCTAGTTTCCTTATGTTTACTTTAAATGTTGAATCTGTCTTATATTCTCAATAGAATCACTTTTAAAAGTTTAAAATTTACATGCGTAAGATACACATCAGCCTCATAGTATGATATCACATATTAGTGACCTCCATGACATATATGGCCATTTAAAAACTTCTGTGTTGTAACCCACTACATTTTATGTGGTAGACACTCCATTTTATGTGGTAGACCCTCCATTTTATGTGGTAGACACTCCATTTTATGTGGTAGACCCACCATTTTATGTGGTAGACACTCCATTTTACATAAAATCCTCCATATACTGTAAATTCAGAAATTATGGCAAACATTTATTATTGCGATTTTTATAGAATGGACAATAATGCGAGATTAACTATTGCGATTTCAGGAAAATCTGCATACAGATATATGTATCAGATATGAGAATGCGAGTTCTTATTATTGCTATAATCACCAAGTTGCATTATTCACATAAATAAAAACCTCACAATAATTTCTGAATTTACAGTATACAATTAACATATAGGAATATATTGAATTTATATTGTAAACATAGAAAATTGATCAATGATATACATTTATTGTTAAATAAGGTAGTTTTGAAGTGATATTATCCTTAGAAATCCATTGATCTTTTTTTGTGATTTTATTAGAATTATATTATTTCTAAGTAATGATATTAAAATGTCTAATACAGAGGTCATACAAAGTTTAAATTGAAAGGGATATTGACCTCCTGTGATGTCACAGCGCTTATCAATGGCTTGTGATCTTAACTTGTTTTTAAGGAATTATGTTGTTAAAGTAGAAAAGTATAAGTTGAACCCTTTTAATTTCATTTCAGAAAATGAGATGGATTTCATGTATTCTGTCGTTATTGCTGTGAATTCAACATTCACTATTAGAAAATATGTGTTTTTTTAAAAAACAAAAGTAAAGTTTCTTGTCAGTGTGTTATTATCCCAATAAAGAGCACTTTGCAAGTATCAACCCACTGAGGTTACACACTTCAAACAATGCACTGTCAGTTAACAGAACTTTCAATGTAAGAGGTACCGTAAGTTCTCTTAATCTATATCAAAAGTACCCAAAATTACTATTACCTTGATTGCCTTTTGTTACAAAATTTAAAAAGATTGAAACTGGATTTTAAAAATTTCCAGCTGTCTTAAATGTTTGAAGCCCTGACCCTAACCAATACTTTCTAACAAGTTAAAAAGGTGTAAATGGTTTTCTCTTTGAAACCTAGTGTTTGCTAGAAACATAAGATAAAGCTGTTGTTCAATGGAAATAATATCTTTATTGTGATTTTAAGATATGCCACTTTCTGATCAACTATTATATGTATAACAGTTGAGTATAAATAAAATGTGATTTTTCATATTTTCCAGAATAAATAATAAAATAGTTTCTCTTTCATGTTTTGCATACTTTACATCACATACACAAAGGGTTTGTTTTGTCGATGACATTGAACTTTTTTCATCACATAGCATCTGTCGTCCGTCATTGTCCATTAACTTTTACAAAAATCTTCTCCTCTGAAACTAATCAGCCAAAGTTAACCAGACTTGGCCACAATCATCATTAGGATATCTAGTACAAAATTGTGTCTGATGGGGAAACCTGTCAACAAATGCAAAATTCTATTATTTTGAAAACTGCTATGAATAAGGAAAAAAAGACTAAACTAAAATGTTCAAAATGATGAGATCTACCTATTGTCTGTTTACATCAAAACTGCCAGACAACTAATAGGAGTCATATCCCTTAAATGCAACTTGACCAATTTTTATACCACTGCAAACAATTTTTTGCATTCGTATAATTCTATGATGTCATCGTCGTATTCGGCGTCATCGTTGTCCAAAGATACATTTGGTTTCTGGACAATAACTTTAGTTTTAGTGAATGGATCTCTATGAAATTTTACCACTACAAAAGAAAGGTTAGGATTGATTTTGGGGGTTATAGTACCAACAGCGTAAGAATCAGGGGCCAAAAAGTGGCCAAAAACAAGCATTTTTGTAGTTTCTGGGCAATAACTTGTGTGTAAGTGTATGGATCTCTCTGAAACTGTACCACAAGGTTCCATATCACAAAGGGACGGCTGGGATTGAGTTCAGGAATAAGGGGCAAAAAAAGGGCCAAAAACAAGCATTTTTCTAGTTTCCAGACAATAACTTGTGTTTAAGTGTATGGATCTCTCATAAATTGTACTACAAGGTTCCATACCACAAAGGGAAGGCTGAGATTGAGTTTTGGGGTAATAACTCCAAGGGGGGCGGGGGTTCAAAAAGTTTGGGGAGGATTTTTTCCCAATTTTTTGGGGGGTTCATATTTTTTTTCTTCAAAAGTTTTGAAATTTCAAATTTTTTGAAAAGTTTCAAGAAGAAATCTTCAATTGCACAGTATTGGGCAATAGCAAGAAATCTTCAATTGCACAGTATTGCGCAATAGCACATTATTGCGCAACAGCACAGTATTGCGCAACAGATCAGTACTGCGCAATAGCACAGTATTGCACAATAGCACAGTATTGGGCAATAGCAAGAAATCTTCAATTGCACAGTATTGGGCAATAGCACAGTATTCTGCAATAGCAAGAAATCTTCAATTGCACAGTATTGCGCAATAGCAAGAAATCTTCAACTGAAAATAAATACAAATCTTTTAACCAATTTCAATGGGATTAATTTAAAGTCTTTAATTTTTGGGGGTTCTAACCTTGTATTACTATTTTGGATATTGGGCCCCATTTTTAATTTGGTCTACGTTGAGGTCAAAAGTAAAAATAACAAAAATACCGAACTCCGAGAAAAATTCAAAACGGAAAGTCCATAATCAAAGGGTCCAAAATTAAACTTTGTTTGATATCATCTAAAACTGAATTATTGCGGCTGTATGATATGCTGAATCTCATTTTGCATTTAGATTTTTTATTTTGGGCCCTGTTTTCAAATTAGTCCATATTAAGGTTTGAAGGGTCCAAAATTAAGCTTTAAAATTGAGAATGGAAATGTTGTTTGATTTCAACTAAAATTAAATTTTTGGTGTTTTTTTATATGCAGAATCTAACCATGTTGTTAGATTTTGGATATCAGACCATTCTAGGTAAATTAAATGTCCCATTTCAAATTTTTAAGATCTTTGACCCCATTTATTTTGTGTCAGAAACCTATATTATGTAAATAATTTGATCACAATCCAAATTCAGACAGTATCAAGCTTGAAGATTGTGTTCAAACTTGCCCCAACTGTTCAGGGTTTCGACCTCTGCGGTCTTATCAGGCTGTGCTCAGCGAAGCATTTTATTTTATTCAGCCATGCTGGATCTATGTGATCAATCTATAATTGGAGATGGTGCAAAATTCTAAGTTGAAGACATGTCATGAAAATAATTATGTGTTTCTATGACTTGCAGAAACTTTATACACCATTTTAAACTTCAACTGCCAACTTTTGATATGTTATTTTCCCTTTATAAATCCAAATTTATATTAAATTGCCATTTATTAATTAATGTGGAAAATGTGATTTATCAAATATAAGCAGTTGATAAGAATACTGAAAGTGTTTTATCGGTATTTTATGTTTCTGTAAGCCATTGAATAAAATTTGGTTCAAGATGTGTATTGATATCAGAGTTGATTCCCACACTTATTGATATGGCTATTATTTCCACTCTTGCATTAGGCAAATGATATTATTGATACAATACCAATATGATGGACAGCTGCCACGATGTTCAAACAATTACACTCAAAGATTGTAGGTATTAATTGGATTTAAACTCCACTCAAATGCAGTCCTAATTGACTACAGTTATATTAATATATCATGACAGTTGATAATCATACTGGTATTGAGGTCAAGAATTTGTGTATCCAATTTATTACACATCTAACTGAATACAGAAAAATCTTGACCTCAATAGTTGTAAAATCAATGTCATAATCATCTGACATAAGTTAATAATTAAAGTATATTTAAGTTATAATTATCAGTAATTTGGTTGGGAGCAATAAAAACAATTACATGATAAGATTGAGAATGGAAATGGGGAATGTGTCAAAGAGACAACAACCCGACCAAAGAACAGAAAACAGCAGAAGTCTTCAACACAGTGAGAAAATCCCACACCCGAAGGCGGGCTGCAGCTGGCCCCTAAACAAAAATGTGTACTAGTTCAGAGAAAATGGACGTCATACTAAACTTCAAAACATATAAATAAACTAAAATTAAAAATCATACAAGACTAACAATGGCCAGAGGCTCATGACTTGGGACAGGCGCAAAAAAATGCGGTGGGGTTAAACATGTTTAGTGAGATCTCAACTCTCCCCCTATACTTCTAGCCAAAGTAGAAAAAAAACAATACACAGCAATACGCACAGTAAAACTCAGTTTAAAAGAAGTCCGAGTCCGATGTCAGAATAGGTAACAAAAGAAACTAAGCAAAATGATAATGATACATAAATTAACAAAGGACTACTAGCAGTTACTGACATGCCAGATCCAGATCTCAATTAAACTGATTGAAAGATTATGTCTTCATCATATGAAAATCAAGCACAATCCCTCCCGTTAGGGGTTTAGTATCATACCATCATATAATATATGAGAAGAACATAACCCGTATCATGCCAACAACTGGTTTTAGAATACATGTGTTTATTTCCGATGCAAAGACTCTATGAGTGAATCAATATAAATACCAGAATATGCCATCTTTAACGACCTAACAACAGTATCGTAACTATATCCCTTTTGAATAGTCTGTTTAAAGGTTTGGTTAGCTTTTGAGGCAAATGCCGGCATTTTTGTGCTTTGTAAAGAATATTACCATAAAAGATTGGATGTGAAATACCTAAACGTATAAGATGACTGCATGTTGAATTATATTTAAGAATGATGTCCTTGTACCGATGATAAAATTTAGTAAATATTTTGACTAGTTTGTGATATCGAAAACCCTGGAGTAATTATTTTTCAGTAATACAGAGATTTCTTTCGTTAAAATCAAATACGTTGTTACATACACGAGCGAATCGAACAAGTTGAGATATATAAACACCATAAGATGGTGACAAGGGCACATCACCATCTAGAAATGGATAATTAACAATAGGAAATGAAAAATCATCTCTTTTATCATAAATTTTGGTATTAAGCTTCCCGTTAAAGATATAGATATCAAGATCCAGGAAAGGGCAGTGTTCATTGTTAGTATTAGCTTTATTTAAAGTCAGTTCAGCAGGATAAATCTCTTTAGTATACATACTGAAGTCGTCATTATTGAGAGCCAATATATCATCCAAATATCTAAAAGTGTTATTAAAGAACTCTTACCTGAGCATTTTCTGTATATTCCCCATTATATTGCTATTTAACAGTAGATTGTAATAGGTATTTGTACATGTGTATTTGAATAAAGGAAATGTAATTTTTTCCTTAACGGAGAATGAACACTGATTTAGATAAAAGTTAGTTTTTTGTTGTTGTTAAGAAAGCGCATTTTTAATGCCTCTTCCTGGAAATAATTGAGCAAAAATAATTAATGGCAAATAAAAAATATGCTACATATTTGAAGATTTCCCCTAACTTTCTTGTCAAAATCGTTGAATTTCAAATGTTTCTAACAAAATATCTGACAGTGTCTTCAATTGAAATATTGCAAAATTCTCCATCTTTTAGCAATAGAATAGTAACTTTACAGTGAGATTATGGTAATGAAGATAACAAAATAATTATTGAAGGTATGGTCAGAAAAATTGTCAGACTACCTACAAAATTGGTTGAATCACAACATCCATTATGCTTTGATTTTCAATTTTTGCCATTCAAAAAATCATTACAGTGAGAAATTTTAAAAGCAACACTGATGAGCAATGCTCTACAAATAGCCGATATGGCTGAAATCATTTGAAGACCCCTTAAACTTAAACAAGCAAAAATGATCAGCAAGACAAGATCTTCAAATAAAAGACGATAGTTGAATCATTTGACAACTCCTTATTGAAGTATTTGCTCTTTCCTACTTTTAGTGTTTTTGCCGATTATCTTCAAAATTATAGTGGGTTCCCACTTTAAATAGCAATGAGATCTACAATAATCAACATGACCAAAATTTTCTGTCAACTCCTTATTGGAGTTCTGACTTTTTTATGACAATTTTCACCAATGTTTTGCCTTTTGCCAATTATCTTGCAAATTATAAAAGATAGATGGACACTTTAGATTTAAGAATTATCAGCAAGACAAGAAAAAAAATGAGTAATTTTTTTTTAGAAATAGTTAGTGCACTCTTGATAGGAGTGATTGTCCTTAAATGAAGATTTTGTTTACCCTATTTTATGATTTGGGCAAAAACTAAAGAAGATAAAGAGAAACTGTTAAGAGAAAAAAATATCAGCAATACTAGATCAACAGACAACAGATTTTTGTCATGAATTCTATTTTAGTCCACAATGTATGGGAGTTCCCATTGTTGAAGATGCACATAGACTAGATGAGAGACACATGCTCTTTAGAGCCTCTAGTTCTCAGTTGACAGAGAATTGAATGTTCAAGATTTAATTGAACACTGCTTTGTTTTTGCTTGAATCTAGTTCATTTATTTTTTGTGTTTGGATCAGTCCATATAATAGATATAGTTCACCGATTGGTTTTTCTCTTGGATCAATCCAAATAAATATAGTTAATGAATTGATTTCGCTTGGATTAATCCAAATAGATATAGCTCATTGGTTGTTGATTTGCTTGGATCAATCCAAATTTATATAGTTCAAAGATATTTGTTTTGGCTTGAATCAATTCTATATAAATATAGTTCAATGATTGTTGTTTTCGCTTGGATCAATCCAAATAGATATAGTTCAATGATTGTTGTTTTCGCTTGGATCAATCCAAATAGATATAGTTCAAGGATTGTTGTTTTCGCTTGGATCAATCCAAATATATATAGTTCAATGATTGTTGTTTTGGCTTGAATCAAAAGAAACAAATAGATATAGTTCAATGATTGTTGTTTTTGCTCGGATCAATCCAAATAGTTAATTGATTGTAGTTTTCTCTTGGATCAAACCAAATTTGAAAAGTTCATCGATTGTTGTTTTCCGCTCGGATCCATCCACATCAATTTTAGTTCGATGCTTGTTGTCGTTGATTGGATCCATTCATATAAGTTTAGTTTACTGCTTGTTATTTTTTACTTGGATCTTTCCTAATATATATAGTTCACTGATTGTTGTTGTCTTAATGCTAGTTGTTTTGAGTTTGCTTACAAAACGTATGTGATTTTAATTGGTTGTCTCATTTACTACTTTGTCCAATGGGTACGATCATTGTTCAACTGCAGTCTTCAATATTATTTCTTCTTAATCTATGAACAGATTTTGTTGAAATGTTGAAGAATTTTTCTTTACATAATTACATTTTAGCAAATTTTCAGCTTTCGATAACAATTTTGGGGATTTTTAGTACCCAAACATGGACTGCTGACTCTAATATTTAGTACCTTGATACGCCTGTTTTGGTTTAAAAGCATTGTATCATTGATGTATACCCAAAATCTCTTTTTATTCGTATAGATTATGTTTATGTTGATGGCTCATACTCCTCTCACATTTAACAATTCACATAAACCACATGCTTAATAAGAACATTTCCATGGATAAACAGACATGAAAGGCATGGTATCAAATTCTTTAACCTGAATATTGAAAACAGGATTTCCTTAAAAAGACAAAGTATGACACCCCATAGTCCTTCAATAGATAATAAATACAGGAAATCATAAAAAAAAATATAAATTTATTGCACATAAAATAAACAAATGCTAAAATGTTACAATAAGTTTTGAATAACTATATATAAAAATTACATAACTTGCTTTGCTTAAATTATCTAAACAACATTCAATATTTTGCATTTGTTAAAAAACAACCTAGCTATCATAGATTAGAAAAAAATATTATATGGATATGTAGATCCTTAGATACATACATACCACTCTTTGAGACCCAGATATAATAATGTTAATATAAGGTTCTAGAACACTTAGCATATGCTTTAATATTCTAATTTTTGTTTATAGAAATTTCTATTTTAATCCACACTGCTGAATGGTTTTTTGAATTTTGTGTCTAGCTATAGTAGTTTAGAAAAAAAGAATTTTCATATGTAGTGTATAGGTTACCTTGTCAACTAGAAAGAATTTCCTTATAAGTATGTAGCTAACCTAACCGAAAATAGAAAAAAAAACTGATATGCCTGGAGCTGAATTAGGTCGTACTTTGACCTTTAATGGTTTACTCTTTGTGTATTGTGACTTGGATGGAGAGTTGTTTGATTGGCACTCATACCTCATCTTCTTATATCTATATAATAATTTTATTTTATATAGTTAAAAGTTTATGTAGTTGAGAACATGAAGAATTTTCTTATGTTACATACCACACCCAATTGTCGAAAAAAAGAATAAACCTGTGAAATGTGTATGCAAAGAAAAAGAACATTTTTTGATTGTGTGTAGCTCACCGTACCAAGAAAATAAATTCTTATATAGTGTAGCTAGCCAAATTTCAAAGATTATTCATACGTAGTCATAACAAAGAAAGAAAGAATTTAAGAATGTAGCTACATAGAAACATAAACAAAAAAAATCAATTCTTTGAAAATAGGCAGCAACAGCGTTGTTGAACAAATGTTGCAGTGGAAGTTCTTCACACGCCTTTCAATTTAAAACCCGTTATAAAAATGAGTAAATGAACACTTCATAAGGAATTACTTCGTTATCTTAGTGCAATCAGGGGTGTATGGAGTTCAACACCGGTGTAACATTGTGTACACCCATGATTACACCACTAATAATATTATGTATAAATATAAATTTACACTACATGTATTTCTACAGAATGATACAAGAAAAGTGTTTCCCGTGCATAACTCCAGATCTTCGAAAAGTGTTTCCGTGCATAACTCCAGATCATCGAAAAGTGTTTCCCGTGCATTACTACAGATCATCATATTTTGCAAAATTAGTTTATGGCACTTAAATTAAAGCATTAGCTTCCAGATTCATTTCCATCGAGATTTCTCAAACTCTCAAATTCGATTTATAACATATAAACGCATTCAAAATTACACACTTTGATTGAAGACAATAAACAATGCATGAAATTGTAAAAATAATCAATATTTTGGGACTGTATGACATCATGTTGATGATATACTCTAGTAGTAACATACTCAATAACATGATTCATTATTGGTGACATATATTCTAGTAATAACATACTCAATAACATGATTCATTATTGGTGACATATATTCTAGTAATAACATACTCACTAACATGATTCATTATTGGTGACGTATATTCTAGTTATAACATACTCAATAACATGATTCATTATTGGTGACATATATTCTAGTAATAACATACTCAATAACATGATTCATTATTGGTGACATATATTCTAGTAATAACATACTCATTAACATGATTCATTATTGGTGACATATATTCTAGTAATAACATACTTAATATCATGATTCATTATTGGTGACATATATTCTAGTAATAACATACTCAATAACATGATTCATTATTGGTGACGTATATTGTAGTTATAACATACTCAATAACATGATTCATTATTGGTGACGTATATTCTAGTTATAACATACTCAATAACATGTTCATTATTGGTGACATACAAGCTAATAATAACATACTAAATAACATACACGTTATCGGCGACATACAAGCTAATAAAAACATACTTAAATAACACGATTCATTAGTGATGACATACAAGCTAATAATAACATACTTAATACCATGCACTTTATCGATGACATACAAGCTAATAATAAAATCCTTATTAGCATGATTCATTATTTGTGACATATATTCTAGTAATAACATATTCAATAACATGTTCATTATTGGTGACATACAGGCTAATAAAAACATACTAAATAATATGACGTTATCGGTGACATACAAGCTAATAATAACATACTGAATAACATGATTCATTATTGGTGACATATATTCTAGTTATTACATATTAAGTTATATAATTCATTATTAAGATTTGTGATATTTTCAGTGAAATTAGGTTTATGATATTTCTCCATGAAATATATTTATAATTACCTCCGAAATAAGATTTATGGTATTTCCCACTTAAGGATGTACTTAGGTGAGGTTTTTGAATTTGTGTCAGATGTTCGGACTCCTTGGTTTTTTCCCATACGATACAAGGTAAAATATTTTGCCCCATAACACCCATTTATCTTTTCATATAAGACTTATTAGTTCATAAAAGGTCATTTGCCAAAATTTAAGCAGATTCTTGATTTCTTTTCTTCTGTTTTGAGACCAACATAATACCAATGCAAATATAAGGAAAAAGTCCGAGTCAGCCTTTTCCCGCCATATTTTAAAAATCAAATATCTCGAAAAGGAGCTCTATGACCTATCAATATTTTTATCTTATTTTGTTCCTTAACTAATGCTCTTTCGACTTATAGTATGAATTTTAAATTCTTGATTTTTTTAATTTAACCTAAGTACATCCTTAAATAAGGTTTATGGCATTTCTGACTGGAATAAGGTTTAGAGCTCACTGAAAAAGTGTTCATGGTCATTCTCTCTGAAATAAGGTTTATTGTATTTCCGACTAAAATACGGTTCATGGTACTTCCGACTAAAATACGGTTCATGGTAGTTTTCACTGACGAAAGAGTTATGGCAATTTTCACTGAAAAAAAGTTTATGTTAATTTTTACTGAGAGATAAGGTTCAAAATATTTTTCGCAAGCATCAGATTTAAAGTATTTCTCACTAAAATGGATTATGTTATTTTTCACTGAAATAAGGTTGATGGTATTTTTCACAGACATAGGCTACATGGTATTTTCACAGAAGTAAGATTTATGGTATTTCTCGCTGACATAAAGTGCATGGTTTTCCTCACTGACACAAGGTGTAAGGTATTTTTCACTAAAATATGGTTTATGTTATTATTTTTTTTGAAATAAGGTAACGATGGTCATTTTCACTGAAATGAGGTTAATTGTATTTCTCACTGAAATCAAGTTTATGATATATCTCTTTTAATTACACCTTATGTAAGAATCCTGGGTTTTGATTGGTTGATAGCCAGTGTATTTTTCACCAATTTACTTTTATCAAATGAATATCATTCATTTTAAACAGCGCCGGGGTATATGCAAAAAGGATATGCCTTTTTCACCCTCTCTGCCGTGGTATTTCCCAAAAAATACTCTATCCGACTGGACGCTTGTAATGTCACGATCATCAATGTGTTTTGTACGTTAACATTCGGTGTAATTAAACAGATATAGCATGTTCTTGGGGGGTATTTGCGAAAAATACCAGTCTTGAGAATGAATTTCCCTCGCCTTACGGCTCGCGAAATTTAACATTCCCTCGACTGGTATTTTTCGCAAATACCCCTCCTTAACATGATATATCTGTTCAAAAAATTAAATTGTTTTCTCTGAAATAAAATTGAAGATAGTTCTAATTGAACAAAGATTGAGGTTATTTTTCATTGAAACAAGGTTGATGGTATTTCTCACTGAATAAAGATTTATGATATATTTCATTTAAAGAAGGTTTAAAGTATTTCTCATGAATAAGGTCTGATTGAAAATCCATTGGAAACTTTTGTATCTTTGAAATCACTACAGCATTCTTAAGTTTATTAGAAAGTGATTTCTTATAAGCATTATCAAATACAACAGTTACATTTTAACAATGCTGATGTTTCTGTTGTATCTCACTGTTTAGTGACACTTTCATAAGATGGCGGAGGAGCAGCTGGTACTTCTGGTGGATGATTCAAATCAATTTTAACATCTGATGGTCCAGTTGGTCCTGATGGGTATGAAGCTTCTGGTTGTGGATAAGGTCCAGGAAATTGCTGCTCAGGAGGAGGAATACCTGGTCCCATTGAATAATCTGTGATTGGACCCTTTGGATAGCCTGAGGTTGGTCCCATTGGATAGTCTGTGATTGGACCCATGGAATATCCTTCAACAGGGCCCATAGGATAGCCAGAAGGATTCGATCCCATTGGATAAGCAGGCCCAGCATAAGGGCTTGTTCCCATATTTACACCAGAATAGTTTTGACCTGCTTGATATCCTGCCTCCTCTCGAGCGGCCATGTTTTCCCCTAAAATCTGTCGAAAGGTCCTTCTACCAATAGGAAAGTTTCCCCTACCAAATCTATATTGATTTGTACATACATAATATACTGTATAAATGTTTAAAACTAAACAAAGAAGCACAAAAACTAATATAGGTATAGCAACACTTCTATACTTTCCTATATCCGAATCACATGCTATGTCATAATGCGAAAACGGGCTTCTATGACAACTTGAAAAAACTCCCGATACAGAGGTAAGGACAATCCCAACAAGGCAGGCTATGAAACCAAATATCATTATAGGAACACTGTAAGATAACTGAAAAAAAAGTAATTACACTTGTACTTCAACAATATAAATACTGATTATAATGTAGATTTTATCAATAAAACTAATCAAGTTAAGTGTATCTTGTAACTGTCACATTGACATTTGCCACGTGTATTTATTATATGATAAATAACAATACAAACAAACAAAAATCTCAGTCATGACACTTTCTAAAACAAAAAATACAACTTGTTACTGATAATAGAATTTACACTTAAATGAATTCATTCATTTAATGTTGAAACTTAATTTCAGAAGCATGAGAAGGATAATGCAGCTGTAGAGACTATAATTGCTATACATTTCATCCATCAATCTAATTAATGTAACCTGACTGCAATAGCTTTATGTTTTTTCTGCCTTCTCTTAAAATGTGCTATAAAGCAAATTAAAATCCTGCAGCTGTATATGCAAGTTTAAGGATCAGTTAAAGAAAGATTGTGGAGTTCTTGTTTTACTTCAAATAAAAATTTTATCAATGAAATGGGGCAGTCTTAATTATACTCAATTTTTGGCACGAATCATACTTTTATTTTAAACTGGTTGCTCAAATATACCATCGACACAAATGAGTCATGGCACAAAAAGATAAAAATACATGTCATATCTCCAAATAGATTATTATAAGAGCCTATCACAGTTTTTGTACAGAGAGCGAAGAAGGAATAACCAATCCTACCTAAAAGGATGTCCTTCTTTTGTATATTAAATCCTAGATCTAGCATTCATATATTACATACAAGATCTCATACCAATATAGCAAATATGGGGTTTCAGATTCGTTTATTACACATCTTATCTCCAAAAAGTATATAACATACTAGTACTCGATCTCCCACTCATATTTTTGCCATTGTGTTGCCGGTTTGTCGTCTCCAGCTTATGAGTTTGAATGTCCCTTTGGTATCTTATGCACTTTTTCACTTCCAAATCTCCAATTCGTATACCGATCTCCCATTCAATTATTACATAAGGGATCTCCCTTAAGTATACTACAACCAAGATTTCCCTTTGTATGCTACTAGGTAACATACCAGATCCATTAGTAAATTGAATACCGTATCTCCCTTTAGTATATAAATAAAGGCAACAGTAGTATACCGCTGTTCGAAACTCATAAATCGACAGAGATAAAAACAAATCCGGGTTACAAACTAAAACTGAGGGAAACGCATCAAATATAAGAGAACAACGACACAACAAAAACACAACATTAAAATGTAACACAGACAGAAACGTGACTTGACTGATATGACAAACCAGATCTCCCATTAGAACATTACGAACCAAATCTACCTGTTATATGTTACATAACAGATCTCCCATTCGTATGTTACAAACCAGATCTCTCATAAGTATATGACATTACAGTTCTCCCATTAGTATATTACATACCAGATCTCCCGTTGGTGTATGACATAACAGATCTCCGATAAGTATGTTACATACCAGATCTCCCATTAGTATATTACATACCAGATTTCCCATTAGTATAGTACATACCAGATCTCCCATTAGTATGTTACATACCAGACCCCCCATTAGTGTATGACATACCAGAATTCTCATTTGTATATGCCATAACAGATCTCCCATTAGTATGTTACATACCAGACCCCCCATTAGTGTACGACATAACAGATCTCCCATAAGTATATTACATATCAGATCTCCCGTTAGTATATTACATACCAGATCTCCCGTTGGTGTATGATATCACAGATATCCGATTAGTATGTTACATACCAGATCTCCCATTAGTATATTACATACCAGATCTCCCATTAGGGTATGACATCACAGATCTCCAATTAGTAAATTACATACCAGATCTCCCGTTAGTATGTTACATACCAGATCTCCCATTAGTATGTTACATCCAGATATCCAACTAGAATATTACATACCAGATTTCCCGTTGATGTATGACATAACAGATCTCCCATTAGTATGTTACATACCAGATCTCTCATTAGTATATGCCATAACCGATCTCCTATTAGTATGTTACATACCACAACTCCCATTTGTGTATTACACAATGGATCTCCTATAAGTATGATACATACCAGATCTCCCATTAGTATGTTACATACCAGACCCCCCATTAGTGAATGACATAACAGATCTCCAATAAGTATATTACATACCACATCTCCCGTTGGTATATTACATACCAGACACCCCATTAGTATGTTACATACCAGACCCCCCATTAGTGTATGACATAACAGATCTCCCATTCGTATATGCCATAACAGATCTCCCATTAGTATGTTACATACCAGACCTCCCATTAGTGTTTGACATAACAGATCTCCCATTAGTATATAACATACCAGATCTCCCATTAGTATGTTACATACCAGACCCCCCATTAGTGTATGACATAACAGATCTCCAATTAGTATATTACATACCAGATCTCCCGTTAGTATATTACATACCAAATCTCCCATTGGTGTATGACATAACAGATCTCCGATTAGTATATTACATACCAGATCTCCCATAAGTATATTACATACAAGATCTCCCATTAGTATGTTGCATACCAGACCCCTCATTAGTGTATGACATAACAGATCTCCCATTAGTATATGCCATAACAGATCTCCCATCAGTATGTTACATACCAGACCTCCCATTAGTGTATGACATAACAGATCTCCCATTAGTATATAACATACCAGATCTCCCATTAGTATGTTACATACCAGACCCCCATTAGTGTATGACATAACAGATCTCCAATTAGTATATTACATACCAGATCTCCCGTTAGTATATTACATACCAAATCTCCAATTGGTGTATGACATAACAGATCTCCGATTAGTATATTACATACCAGATCTCCCATAAGTATATTACATACAAGATCTCCCATTAGTATGTTGCATACCAGACCCCCCATTAGTGTATGACATAACAAATCTCCAATTAGTATATTACATACCAGATCTACCGTTAGTATATTACATACCAGATCTCTCGTTGGTGTATGACATTACAGATCTCCCATTAGTATATTACATACCAGATCTCCGACTAGTATGTTACATACTAGATCTCCCATTAGTATATGACATAACAGATCTCCCTTAGTATGTTACATACCAGAATCACCCATTATTATGCTACACACAAGACCTTCCATTAGTACGTTACCTACCAGATCTCCAACCAGTAAGTTACATACTTGACTTCACATTAGTCATTTATTTAGTAAATTACATACCAGAACTCTAATTAGTATTATACATTCGTCACCTCCCGTTAGTATTTTGTTTACCAGACCTCTGATAAGAATGTTACTTACCAGACCTCCATTAGTATGCTACATACCAGACTTCCCATTAGTATATCACAAACCAGACCTCCCATTAGTATGCTTCATACCAGACTTCCCATTAGTATATCACAAACCAGACCTCCCATTAGTATGCTACATACCAGACTTCCCATTAGTATATTACAAACCAGACCTCCCATTAGTATGCTACATACCAGACTTTCCATTAGTATATCACAAACCAGACCTCCCATTAGTATGCTACAAACCAGACTTCCCATTAGAATATCACATACCAGACCTCCCAGTAGTATGATACATACCAGACTTCCCATTAGTATGCTACATACCAGACTTCCCATTAGTATGCTACATACCAGACTTCCCAGTAGTATGCTACATTCCAGACTTCCCATTAGTATATCACAAACCAGACCTTCCATAAGTATGCTACATACCAGACTTCCCATTAGTATGCTACATACCAGACTTCCCATTAGTATGCTACATACCAGACTTCCCATTAGTATGCTACATACCAGACTTCCCATTAGTATATCACAAACCAGACCTCCCATTAGTATGCTACATACCAGGCTTCCAATTAGTATATCACAAACTAGACCTCCCATTAGTATGATACATACCAGACTTCCAATTAGTATATCACAAACCAGACCTCACATTAGTATGATACATACCAGACTTCCCATTAGTATATCACAAACCAGACCTCCCATTAGTATGTTACATACCAGACTTCCCATTAGTATATCACAAACCAGACCTCCCAGTAGTATGATACATACCAGACCTTTCGTATGTATGTAACATTCAAGATCTCCCATTAGTATATACCGGATCTCTCATTAGTATATTACATACCAGTTTTAAAAGGACCCCATTATCATCTGTTTTACTTGATATTCCTTTCCTGTAAAAGTTGATGAAATATATTCCTTGTAGAAAAAACTGAAAATAAAAAAAAAAAAATAAGGTTAAACCTATGTAAAATGACTTTATTAAGGGTACATTTGTTATTACTAGTATGTGAAGTTTCAATTATATTGCTATAGAGTTCTTTATCAGGTTTTATGACAAACACTGCAGAAATGGGAGTACTTTATCAATGACAAACACATCAGAAATGGATGTACTTTATCAAGTTTCATGACAAACAATGTATAAACAATAGTACTCTATCAAGTTTCGTACAAGCACTGTATAAACGGTAGTACTCTATCAAGTTAAACGACAAACACTGTATAAACGGAAGTACTCTATCAAGTTTTATGACAAACACTGTATAAACGGTAGTTCTCTATCAAGTTTCATACAAACACTGTATAAACGGTAGTTCTCTATCAAGTTTCATGACAAACAATGTATAAACGGTAGTACTCTTATCAAGTTTCATGACAAACAATGTATAAACGGTAGTACTCTTATCAAGTGTCATGACAAACACTGTATAAACGGTAGTACTCTATCAAGTTTCATGACAAACAATGTATAAACGGTAGTACTCTTATCAAGTTTCATGACAAACAATGTATAAACGGTAGTACTCTTATCAAGTGTCATGACAAACAATGTATAAACGGTAGTACTCTATCAAGTTTCATGACAAACAATATATAAACGGTAGTACTCTTATCAAGTTTCATGACAAACACTGTATAAACGGTAGTACTCTATCAAGTTTCATGACAAACAATATATAAACGGTAGTACTCTTATCAAGTTTCATGACAAACAATGTATAAACGGTAGTACTCTATCAAGTTTCATGACAAACACTGTATAAACGGTAGTACTCTATCAAGTTTCATGACAAACAATGTATAAACAGTAGTACTCTATCAAGTTTCATGACAAACACTGTATAAACGGTAGTTCTCTATCAAGTTTCATGACAAACACTGTATAAACGGTAGTACTCTTATCAAGTTTCATGACAAACACTGTATAAACAGTAGTGCTCTATCAAGTTTCATGACAAACACTGTATAAACGGTAGTACTCTTATCAAGTGTCATGACAAACAATGTATAAACGGTAGTACTCTATCAAGTTTCATGACAAACACTGTATAAACGGTAGTACTCTATCAAGTTTCATGACAAACAATGTATAAACGGTAGTACTCTTATCAAGTTTCATGACAAACAATGTATAAATGGTAGTACTCTATCAAGTTTCATAACAAACGCTGTATAAACGGTAGTAATCTATCAAGTTTCATGACAAACACTGTATAAATGGTAGTACTCTATCAAGTTTCATAACAAACGCTGTATAAACGGTAGTAATCTATCAAGTTTCATGACAAACAATGTATAAACGGTAGTACTCTTATCAAGTTTCATGACAAACAATGTATAAACGGTAGTACTCTTATCAAGTGTCATGACAAACAATGTATAAACGGTAGTACTCTATCAAGTTTCATGACAAACACTGTATAAACGGTAGTACTCTATCAAGTTTCATGACAAACAATGTATAAACGGTAGTACTCTTATCAAGTTTCATGACAAACAATGTATAAATGGTAGTACTCTATCAAGTTTCATAACAAACGCTGTATAAACGGTAGTAATCTATCAAGTTTCATGACAAACAATGTATAAACGGAAGTACTCTTATCAAGTTTCATACAAGCACTGTATAAACGTTAGTACTCTATCAAGTTTCACAACAAACACTGTTTAAACGGTAGTACTGTATCAAGTTTCAAGACAAACACTGTATAAACGGTAGTACTCTATCAAGTTTCATGACAAACACTGTATAAACGGTAGTACTCTATCAAATTTCATAACAAAAACTGTATAAACGATAGTTCTTTTATTAAGTTTCAAGACAAAATCTGTATAAAGGTAGTACTCTATCAAGTTTCATGACAAACATTAGTAAAAGTAAAATAACAAAAATACCAAACTCCGAAGAAAATTCAAATCGGAAAGTCCATTAAATGGAGTACTTTACCAATCTTCGTGACAAACAGTGTATACATGAGAGTTCATTACCAAGTTTCATTACAAACACTTCATAAATGAATGTAATTTATCAAGCTTGGCGACAAACACTTTAGTATTGGGAGTACTATAACAAGTTACTGTGACTTGACTATAGGTGTTGCTGTTTACCTTTACCTATTGTTCAACCAGTTTTTAAAATTGACCATACAATTGGGACATTTAAATTGACCAGCTGCCAGATTTAAATCTCACTGAACCAGTAAGAATCTACATTGATGGATTTACCTATGAAAGGTCCATGAAGTGACTTTAACTGTTCAGTGGTTAAATGTTGTTCAAACTTTAAACTGACTATTGTTTATTTATAGATGAAAACAGCAAATTTTCAGGAAAATATCATTTGATATTTAAAAAAAGACTCATTTATTCCAATAACAATAATATGATAACAACAATAATAATGTAAGGCTGTTATTAGGAAATGAAATTTAATAGTAAATGATCAATTAAAAAATGTTGTATCCTGACCCATTTGAAATTATAAATAACATAACATGCCTAGTTTAAATGGTATATGGTATGAAAAAAGCTTGAGTATGGCCACAATAAACGATTCCATGTTCTAATTTTTGCTATAAACTGCTGATTTTTTTTTAATTTCATTTCCCAATGTTTTTCTTTAGAGAATCGTAAAATAAATAATGGAAATAAGCATTGAAATTACAGTCATTTTTTAAAATGAATATATTCGTTGATGGCCATACAATTGCCAAAGAAACATAACATTTAGAAGGAAAAGGAGAGATTTTTACTTTACTGTCATTTCAAATTGTAGGAGTGAGCAAGCCAGAACAAGAATATATGTTTTTTTTTCTTGCAGGGTATTTAATTGCATGTCATATAATGCACTACATTTCCTCTTAATTTTTTCATAGCCAAAACTACGAGTGCTTAGATTTCTTTTATATTGTTGAAAAGACCTCTTTCATCTCTTTGGCTTTTTCTAATGGGAGATAACTCAAAATATTTTATTTTACTCTTGTGGAAATCTGAATTATTTTATAATTTCCATAATTTTTCAGGATTACTAAACACCAGAACAAATGTGTGCATTCTTTCATTTAGACATTTGTTCAATACTTATTGACATGAGCCTTGTACAAAAGATTTATGCATGGTGAAATATAACAAATAATAGTCATGAATTAACTGTTTATTCATTTATTTATTTACACTGATTTGATATTCCATCCAGTATTCCAGTTTCACTATTTGAAGTAATTTTAAAATATTTTCCAGAATCTATTAACTTTTTGGAATATTTTCTTACATTTTTCACTATATAACTAGATTTGTTTTCTATATCCAAAGTATTCTCTTTGATTTCCCATGATATAAATATATATCCCAATTAAACAGGTGCATAGCCTTTAAATTATATCCAGAATTTTGTAATTTTTGATTATTTCCAATATCACATTACAAATGTTTTGGATATTTTATTCATATTTTTCCCTATATCGCTTGATTTTACTATATCCACAGTATTCAGTTTTTATTTTTTTCCCACATATATCGTGGAATATATCATATTCAAAATTTTTATCCTCATGTTATGAATTTTTTGGGAATATTTTACTTTTATTATTCACTTTATCACTAAATTTGACTCTATCCACTGTATTCACATTTCATTTCATTTCCATGATATATATCCAATTTAAACAGGTGAATCCAGAATTTTATAATGATTATTTTCAAAATCACATTTAAACATTTAAAGCCACAGAAACATGTTGGTTGAACTTATTTCTTCTACTTGCATTCCAGTTTTGAATTATTTTACCTTTTTGATTAACTAAATCCCAATTTATAAAAAGTGAATTCCCTTGAGAGAACACAGTATTGGTATGCACAAAAATCCTAATAGATTTCAAAGAAAAACACTGCAAGGTATAATCCATTTTTTTTTTTGACTTTTACATGTATATCATCATGTGAAAGCCACATAAAATATTTTGAATGAATTATTTCCTCCTTGATACATTTATGACAATCCAGTCAAAATCACATTTTAAGAAGAAAAATTAAATGGCATACAAGAAGTGAATTCAAATAAAATAAATCCCAATTTTTTATGCACATTGATTCCAATAGATTTCAAACAATGCGAATAATAATCCAAAATGAAAAAATTGAAGGGATATATGAAGAAATGCATAACATATATCCATCTAAAACTGAAACTGAAAACACCTGAATAGATATTTCTTGTTTCACTGACAACTGGACAATAATATGTATAAGGGTTAACAATTTAAATATTCTTTTATTATGTAAAACAGTTTTAATTTTCATAAATATTACATGCTGTTAAGAAAATCTTTTGACTGGTTTAGATTTTTGGGTATAAATTAGATTAATCATCTATATTGGGGAGTTAAAACAATGAAAACCAATGATATTTTCTTCCCTATCAATTTTATGATAGAATAACCCTAGGTGAAGAAAAACTTCAGGAAAAAAGCATGCTGTAAGGTTGGGTTAGGTGAAAAAAAAACAGTACAGGTAGCATCAAGGTAGACTCAACTCTAACAATACCAACTGGTCAATTTAATTGTCCCAATTGTATTGTCAATTTTACAATCTGGTTGAACAATAGGTAAAGGTAAAGAGCAACACCTATAGTCAAGTCACAGTAATGACAAACACTGCATAAAAAGTTAAATAACAAAAATACCGAACTGCAAGGAAAATTCAAATCGGAAAGTCTCTTATCAAATGGCGGAATCAAAAGCTCAATCACATCAAACGAATAGAAAACAACTGTCATATTCCTGATTTGGTACAGACATTTCCTATGTAGAAAATGGTGGGTTAAACCTGGTTTTATAGCTAGCTAAAGTTCTCACTTGTATGACAGTTGCATAAAATTTTATTATATTGACAACAATGTGTGAACAAAACAAACAGACACAATAGGTAAAAATGTCAAAAATAGGGGTACAGCAGTCAAAAAGTAAAATAACAAAAGTACCGAACCGCAAGAAAATTCAAATCGGAAAGCCCCTTATTAAATGGCAAAATCAAAAGCTCAAACACATCAAACGAATGGAAAATTTTGTTATTTTACTTTTTGTTGCAAGAGCTAGCAAGAATATATGTTTTTTCCCTTTCGGAAAATTACTAAGTGCTAAATGTAACACAGCCAAAAACGAAATCAAAATCGCAAAATGACAGAAATTCAAGGAGAATAAAGCAATTTACACTCAAAATCAGTTATACGTAGTTTTCTTATCAAATGGAAAATTTTGTTATTTTACTTTTTGTTGCAAGAGCTAGAGTATCTTTCGTCCCTCTTTTGTAATTTCCCAATCTTCTTGATTCGGCGTTTCGATTCTTCTAGTGCAATAAAATATGAACTAACAAGGGTTAAAAAGGAACTTTCAACAGAACAGAACAAAAGTGAAGAAAAAGACAGACAAGATTAAAACAGTAACTTTTAGTACAAAGTGTTTCAGCTAAAAATGAAAATTTAAGTGCAAATGTTCTATTTTTTACAAAACGACCAGAAATGAAAATGTGTTACTATAGACAACTGTCTAAATAATGTAAAACGGATATAAAAGTAAAATAGCAAAAATACCGAACACCAAAAATTCAAAACGGAAAGTCCTTTATCAAATGACAAATTCAATAGTTCAAACACATCAAACGAATGGAAAACAACCGTCATATTATAAGAGTTAAGAATTAGATCTCCAAGGAAAACTACATTTCGTATACGACATGCAACAAAAATTCGATGAAATCTAACACTTATTGACACGAAAGAAAGAAATTTAGTTCAAAATTGAAAAATTATTCTACGGATGCTTCCAATAGGAAGTGAATTTAACTTCAATTTCACTGTTTTTTTCTTTCTTACAAATTCCTCTACCAACATGCATAAGTTATATATTTAAAACTATCCTTCTCATCAGTTATCTTATTACTCATAATAATGAGTGATATATCTTTCATGACAAAACATATACATTTCTTGTAATAGTAGGGTGCCAATGTCCAAAAAGTCCTCTAGTTAACGAATTTAAGTTAACGGGTAACACACGGCTAATTTCTTTTGCAAATTATAGGAAAATCATTATATTTTACAATCATGATTGTCGTCGTAAGTTCCCATGGTCACAATTTTCTAAATTTCTTGTTTTTACAGGGTACCCCCAGATACCGTATTGTACGTGGAATCTTTAACACGAAAAATAAAATTATTACGCTCTTTGTTGGTGGTTTAAATAGTACTTATAATATAGTTTATACATTAAATATATCATATAACAAAAGCGGAAAGTATTTAAGCGATTTTAGTATAATTATTTCAGCATTTTAGTAAGACTAAAATTTAACCCGAAATTTACCACATTTTCATCGAAAGCAAAATTATAACGTGTATCATCACGATATTTTTTACTCTGATGAAAGCAATAAAACACGGTGCATGTGTGTGCCAAATTTCATGTGTGAAATGAAAGTAGTTTTGAAGAAATTAGCAATTAAAAACAAAAATTAAGTCAACATTTTGACATTTATTAAACACGGATTATCCCGTGACATTCATCATTTTGTTGCTTACACTATTAGGTCATTAGGTATAGAACCACTAATTCAGGCCCGGTCGGAAAGAACATACAAGAAAGTAGTACATATTGTAAACAAAATAGTTCCTACGCATAGCTGTATCTTTGTCAATAGTTGGAATATTTGGGTAGTTTTAGTATCAAATGAAAGCTTGGGGACTTGGGATCACTGTAGAATCCTTATTGAAAGTTTTATTTGAATAATAAAGAAGTATATGAAATTTTAATAGGAGGGCTCATTTGGACTGTTGTTCAGATCAGAAGTTCCTGTTTTTGTACTATCAAACTTCCGGGAACCAGTACGCTCTAATATGCAATTAAAGGTATGTTGATTTTTTCAGCACAAGTCAGGATAAGGTACAGTTTTGACATGAAATAACTGCCACTTTATTTGAACTTAAGACAAAGTAGCCATTAATGCTTGAATTTGCAGAATTTAACATAGAAAGCAATGGGGCTATGAATTAGTGGTTTTATACCTATTACTGACAGGCATGTGAAATTCTATTTTTAGAAATCATACCCTTTACAGTGAAAATTGGTCACATTTGTTGTCAGAAATCATGTTACATTATTTTTTTTATGTAACAATTATGTTAGTGTCAAGTTACAACCCTCAAATTGCTAAAATAAGGTATTATAGCCTTTTTTGGTCATTTAGCATGCACACAGTTAAGATTTTACCCGAAATTTTAATTTTTGGATTATCTAACACTGAAACCAATGACTTGTATATCATGACTAGTTTACAGTATAAATATTGTTTTGGTCAAATTATCTAGTGGTCATTTAGCATGCACACAGTTAAGATTTTACCCGAAATTTTAATTTTTGGATTATCTAACACTGTAACCAATGACTTGTATATCATGACTAGTTTACAGTATAAATATTGTTTTTGGTCAAATTATCTAGTGAGTGTTCATGTTTTATTGTGTTTCTTAGTGAATTACTTATTTCAAGGAAAATTGGTGTATACTTATGTAGGAAATCCAAAACCTCACTTGAAATGCATTTTATAACCATTTTAGCAAGTTGTCTAGCTTGGAGATACATAAATTGCTCTTGTTGATCCATGTTTATACATAAAAGTATGATTTTTTTACCAAATCACTCTCCTTTTCCAACATGTAGAAAAAAGGGGGGACAAAATTATCAATTATATTTTATGTTTGGACCACTGTATTTATATTGAAGGAAGAATCTCTGATAAAAATAAACATATAGGTAAGAACACTGTTATTTGAGTAGATATTAACAAATCAGAGCTGGGAAAAATTGAAAAAGTGTTATATCTGTCACTATTAGTATCCATAAGTAGTTTTCTTTGTTTAACGCATATGCTACTACCAGTCCAATTTGAGCTTGAATTCAGTGATATAGTGTTTTGACAAAAGCTTGATGTGTTTTTCTATGCTAGAAATAGATCATAGAAGGAAATTAAGTCAAGCAGAAGTCAATATAACAAGTTTGGTGCTGTTATAGGTATAGAACCACTAATTCAGGCCCGGTCGGAAAGAACATACAAGAAAGTAGTACATATTGTAAACAAAATAGTTCCTACGCATAGCTGTATCTTTGTCAATAGTTGGAATATTTGGGTAGTTTTAGTATCAAATGAAAGCTTGGGGACTTGGGATCACCGTAGAACCCTTATTGAAAGTTTTATTTGAATAATAAAGAAGTATATGAAATTTTAATAGGAGGGCTCATTTGGCCTGTTGTTCAGATCAGAAGTTCCTGTTTTTGTACTATCAAACTTCCGGGAACCAGTACGCTCTAATATGCAATTAAAGGTATGTTGATTTTTTCAGCACAAGTCAGGATAAGGTACAGTTTTGACATGAAATAACTGCCACTTTATTTGAACTTAAGACAAAGTAGCCATTAATGCTTGAATTTGCAGAATTTAACATAGAAAGCAATGGGGCTATGAATTAGTGGTTTTATACCTATTACTGACAGGCATGTGAAATTCTATTTTTAGAAATCATACCCTTTACAGTGAAAATTGGTCACATTTGTTGTCAGAAATCATGTTACATTATTTTTTTTATGTAACAATTATGTTAGTGTCAAGTTACAACCCTCAAATTGCTAAAATAAGGTATTATAGCCTTTTTTGGTCATTTAGCATGCACACAGTTAAGATTTTACCCGAAATTTTAATTTTTGGATTATCTAACACTGAAACCAATGACTTGTATATCATGACTAGTTTACAGTATAAATATTGTTTTGGTCAAATTATCTAGTGGTCATTTAGCATGCACACAGTTAAGATTTTACCCGAAATTTTAATTTTTGGATTATCTAACACTGTAACCAATGACTTGTATATCATGACTAGTTTACAGTATAAATATTGTTTTTGGTCAAATTATCTAGTGAGTGTTCATGTTTTATTGTGTTTCTTAGTGAATTACTTATTTCAAGGAAAATTGGTGTATACTTATGTAGGAAATCCAAAACCTCACTTGAAATGCATTTTATAACCATTTTAGCAAGTTGTCTAGCTTGGAGATACATAAATTGCTCTTGTTGATCCATGTTTATACATAAAAGTATGATTTTTTTACCAAATCACTCTCCTTTTCCAACATGTAGAAAAAAGGGGGGACAAAATTATCAATTATATTTTATGTTTGGACCACTGTATTTATATTGAAGGAAGAATCTCTGATAAAAATAAACATATAGGTAAGAACACTGTTATTTGAGTAGATATTAACAAATCAGAGCTGGGAAAAATTGAAAAAGTGTTATATCTGTCACTATTAGTATCCATAAGTAGTTTTCTTTGTTTAACGCATATGCTACTACCAGTCCAATTTGAGCTTGAATTCAGTGATATAGTGTTTTGACAAAAGCTTGATGTGTTTTTCTATGCTAGAAATAGATCATAGAAGGAAATTAAGTCAAGCAGAAGTCAATATAACAAGTTTGGTGCTGTTATAGGTATAGAACCACTAATTCAGGCCCGGTCGGAAAGAACATACAAGAAAGTAGTACATATTGTAAACAAAATAGTTCCTACGCATAGCTGTATCTTTGTCAATAGTTGGAATATTTGGGTAGTTTTAGTATCAAATGAAAGCTTGGGGACTTGGGATCACCGTAGAACCCTTATTGAAAGTTTTATTTGAATAATAAAGAAGTATATGAAATTTTAATAGGAGGGCTCATTTGGCCTGTTGTTCAGATCAGAAGTTCCTGTTTTTGTACTATCAAACTTCCGGGAACCAGTACGCTCTAATATGCAATTAAAGGTATGTTGATTTTTTCAGCACAAGTCAGGATAAGGTACAGTTTTGACATGAAATAACTGCCACTTTATTTGAACTTAAGACAAAGTAGCCATTAATGCTTGAATTTGCAGAATTTAACATAGAAAGCAATGAGGCTATGAATTAGTGGTTTTATACCATTAACAAAGACAGTGGTCATTCAATACATTTCTCATTTTGGCTTGTTGTGTGGTTGATATATTTGTTTTGAATAGCCAGCTCACTTTGTAAATTGTTATTTTCTTCTGAGGAATATGTTTTGTGTCTGTTTTTCAATACTTTAAACTTTTTATTGAATAGATATTTTTGTTATAATTGTAGTATAAGAATAAAATCGGTCGGTTTCATTTCACACCCGGAATGTGGCACATCAAGCCTATGTTATGGTCTTGCATGATGTTTTCGACCTAAATCCCCCTCGGTGTGAACGACAACAAAAATGTATCACCGTTCGTGCTTTAAATTATACACCAGCAGACACAACTGCAATAATTGCAAAGCTGAATTGGCGCTAGGTTTGTCCGAGCAAACCACTGAATATGCTGAAGCCAATGACCTATATGTGCGAAGCTGGCAGCAGGGAAATTTTTTTCCGGATTGACCTTTTTTTTCATTTGTGGCTACGCATGCATATTTTTTTCCGCGGCGTTGCTGCGCGAAAATTTTATTTTCACTTTTGTACACATTTACATCCTCAACTTTCCTGTATTTCAAGTTGCAGAGTATTCATTTTCATCCGGTCTTGTGCAAAGTCATTTATTTTCAGTTCATACCAGGCCAAATTATTGATTTTCAAAATCCTCCTCCCTTCCCTCCTTTCGAAATCAAATGGTCGTCCCCTTACTGAAAGCTAACGAAAGGACGTCATCAATTAATAGTCTGAGAAAAGTATTATCATAAACATAATTACCGTAAAAACTAGGATTCTACTGGTACAGCATGTTTACTAACTGACTGAATTATGTCGAAATTCTTAGAGAAAAGGATTATACATTCTTTATATGCCTGTCCCAAGTCACGATCGAATCGGTATTTGAGTGGTTGTCGTTGGTTCATGTCTGGTTTTTTTTTGGTAAGTTGTTTCGTTATAAATTAGGCTGTTGGTCTTCTCAAATGAATTGTTTCAATTTTTTTATATCCGGGCCTTTTATAGCCGACCAAACGGTATGTGTTTTCTCATTGGTGAAGGCCGTGTGGTTGCCTATAACTGCTTACTTCCACATCTCCTTATTTTTATATTATACAAGTATTACATAAAATTAACATTTATTTATCAATGTTCCATGTAAATGAGGTACGGTCAGATGAACTCTGCCACAAAGACATGTAAACTTTGCTACCATTCCATACACCAAATATATTTGACCAACTACTTATAGTATCTGAGACAAGGACTTGACAACTGAAACTTAACCTTGTTCACTGATCCATGACATGAGGTCGAGGTCAGGTGAACCATGTATGACCGACATGTAGACACAGGCACTTGTCTCAGAATTTTTTCCCCTAAATACCTTAATATAACAGGAAATTTTTTTTCTGAGACAAGTGCCTGTGCATGTAGACCTTGCAAGGATACCATATATTAGTAACCAAATATAGTTATCAAAGATGCAAAGGATACCAAAGGGACATTCAAACTCACAAGCGAGACATTCACATGACGAAAAAAAGCTATACAGTTTTTTAGCAGTCACTAAACCATGAAAATGAGGTCAAGGACAATGCTTGTATGACAGACGGGGACTTTGTAACACAATGGATCTATATACAAAGTATGAATCATCCGATTCATCTACCTTCTGAAATATAAAGATATACAAATAGTTTACGGTGTTGCCGCCGCCACCATCAGATTGTATGCTGTATGCCACTCATTCTGCGACTTGCTTCGAATGCGATTTAAAAAAGAACAACTGAAATTAGCTCTCTTACCTAAACCTGGTCGATGGGCTTTCTACTAAACAGTAGATAATGAAACGTAATAGCTACTGCTAGCTTCGGCAATTTTTCTATGTCGTTTCAATATGATTAAAATTCTGATCTATTTTAACTCGCGTGCTCGTATATATAAGCTCATATGAGGATATCGAAATCAGAGATCTATATTTTAATTAGATTGTTGTTGTTTACAACCCTCATTTTGTAGATAATCTTTGACTTCATGTCAAATGTAGGCCAATTTATGCTCAATAAGGCATATAAGTGCGTAAGATGTAGTGATTAATCTGTTTCTAATTGTCATTTTGTTTTCATATATACTTTAACAGAAACCCTCCCCCTCTTTAATCGTTTGCAGTTTTTCTTATTTCTATAAAGCAAAGATATACTCAGACCTGCTAATTCAATCCATTCTGCGTTAATATTACTAGTTTTGGTAATTGTATGTGCTTCCACACTCACAAAAATAAAATTGGATATTTACCGAGAAAATCATTACGAACACCTATCAAAAGACGAAAATAACATTTTGGGAGGGCAACTTTAAAATGTTAATATCTAAAAAAATATCTATAGAGATCACTTGTATCGAATCTTATGTAAAAATTCTGAATTTGAAAATTTTAATAGGTCAAGGTCACTGTTATTTAACAGCAGAATGAAACTTGTAAAAGTGCATCCTATAAGTACAAATGCCAATCTCGAACCATATTTGACAACATAAATATCAAATTAGTCCTAAATATAGAAACTATAGTTATAACCCTTTGAATTATTCTAATTTCTTTTTCTATAAACGCATATATGTAGGGGCGGCCAGCTGTCTAAACGTGACTCTGCGTTTTCCTTGAAAAATTTTAGTTTTGACCTTTGACCCAAATTTAAGAAAATCGTGACCACTGAAGACAACGACGACATCAATATTTCGATGAGGCTTGTTCTCCTCTTTCCAATGATATCAAATACAGCCGTGTGTTATTCCGTTAACCCAAATCGATCAAATTCGTTGACTGGGCACCCTACTATAAGCAGTATCTGAACCATGAGTACCAGGACAACGAACACATGACAAACTAAAACTTCGTAACATCAAATTATTCAGTGAGTATGGAATAAAAAATGTTTTACACATCTAGCATGAATTATCAAAACACTTTTTAAAGTCGTTTTCTACACTTTTTTTTCTAAATAAGCTGTTTGATATGATAACTTCTTAATCATATATATTAGAGATTTGGGGACTTTTGGTTAAGATCCATGACCTTTGACTTTAAATTGACCTCAATATTTTGACCTTCGTTTGTTATTGCTATAACATTTTAACTGAAAGAGTTAGAAATAGAAAAAAAGAGCAAAATGTTTAGAACATTATTTAAAGCAAAAATTTGATACATTCAGTTTAAACCAATCTGATGACATTTATAGGAGTTATTGCCCTTTTGATACTTAGAATAATGACTTATAGCTTCATATTGGAATATGATAAAGATATGGGGTATTTTACTTTAAGTTAAGAGACATCAACAGGAGGTGAACTGGTCCAAACCGAAAGTAGCCATTTTTGTACTAATTTCATACATAATACATAGAAACGATATATTTTTCGAATCAGCATAAAGTCACCAATCATACGAAACTGGAAATGACATTGTGTAAACTGGAAGTAGCAAATTATCTCCCTTATTTCAAGCAAAAGAACATGGATACCATATTTTTTGGACTCAGTGTTGAATGTTGGCTATCAAATGACGCAAGAAGTTACTTTTCTAAGCCTTACTTAATACAAAGTTTCAATAATCTATATATGAATGAAACTAGCGAAAGCTTAGTTTTCTCCTAATGCCTTAAATGACTTTTTAGACCGGAGATTACTGTTTTTTTCTAAATATTGTATGCATTTTATCTCATATCTTTATTCAATATGAAAATAAGGAGATGTGGTATGATTGTCAATGAGACAAATATCCAACAAAGTTCAAATAAATTAGATATTAGTAATTATAGGAAACTGTACGGCCTTCAACAATGAGATAAATTACTACCGTTTAGTCGGCTCTAAAGGCCCCAACATACAAAATATGAAACAAATTAATTTGAAAAAACTAAGGGCCTTATATAACAAAACAATTTACAAAAAACAAATATGGCAGACATGAACCATTGACAACCACTGAACTACATGCTCTTGACTGGGAAGTAGGAACAAATGTAAAACGGAACAATCGAACAAACAGACACACCTATCACTACATACGGGCCACTTAAAAGGCATGGCGTATATCAATATACAATTCATGCTGGTTGATAGCAATAGCTTAAACCAGCTCTCTGGGTCATGTAAGCTAACCTTTAGTTGTTACTTCTATGTCATTTGGTCTCTGATGGAGATTTGTCTCATTGGCAATCATACCACATCTTCTTATTTTCATAAACATATCCAATAAGAGCCATTTTCAAATGTGTCCTTCAATAAATTATTCCTGTCAATTTTGTGAGATGGATAAGCAGAAGATAATATAATGTCCACATGGTTCAATGGGAACTTTCATCGCAAGATTACTGCCTTGCATGTGCCATCTTTCAATGTGCTATTCAGATTATTAGTTACATGCAGTTTTACATCAATTTGCTTAGAATTTAGAGAAGTAACAATTCAAAAAGTGGACAAATATAAGAATAGATTACTCCGAATTCGTTTTCGCTGAATCGATTTATGACTATTGGACAGCGGTATACTACTGTTGCTTTTTTATTGCCTCTGGTGGCACTATTTTCAACCAAAAATAAAAAAAGCAAAAAGCAAAAAGTAAAAAACAAAAATACCGAACTCCGAGGAAAATTCAAAACGGAAAGTCCGTAATCAAATGGCAAAATCAAAAGCTCAAACACATCAAACGAATGTGTTTTATAATTGAACTGTCAAACAAGTTGGAGGTTTAGCTAGCTATAAAACCAGGTTTAACTCACCATTTTTTTTTAAATGCCTGTACCAAGTCAGGAATATGACAGTTTGTTTTCACTGGTTCCGTTGATTGATATTTACGGACTTCCCCATTTTGAATTTGCCTTGGAGTTCCGTATTTTTGTTATCCTATTTTTACATTTGTCTTGTCAAGTTTGGTACAAACAGACATGATATTGATAAAATTTGAAAAAAAAACAAAGTCACAACAAACAGATAGATAAAAAATGACTGATGTCAAGTGATGACAACATCTCATAGTCAGATCGACCTTTTACGCCATATGCAGTGAAAAATAGTTATTCTAATATGAATAAATTATTTAGCTTTGTGGACGCAGCTTTATTTTAATTTCAATAAACATTGATGGTGATACACAACAAAAACATTGATGCACATGCAAAACATCACATTTCAAATTGCAACATCAAATTTATTTTGAAGGACGCAGGAGATCAAAATCAACATTTTTTTATGATGTTGCTCACTACGAAATAAAATAAAAACATTCTATAAAGTAAGTCTGCATGTATTTGAATGATTTTGATTTTGCTTCATTAAATCAGAATGGCTGTAATTTCGAACATGTCTTATAGGTAAGATTTTAAGTACAAAAGTTTAGAATTTTCTTATTTGAATCGTTTTTTGTAAAGACATTGTCAAAAATAGTACCTACCAATGTTAAAATGAGCATAGAGTATGAAATATAAGAAGTTTTTCGTACAGAAAGGAACTACTTACAAAGCCACCGGCAATAAATGCTCCTGCATAATATTCACTTTTACCATATATAGCACCTGATATCCCACAAATCAGTAAGGAAATGGCAAATATAGCTTCTAAAAGACCAATTATTATGAAACTCTTGAATACTTTCTTTCTCTCCCTTCTCTCTGCCTCAATCACTGGAAAAAAAAAAAAAAAAACTAGAATAACACCAATTTACCATTGTTGGCTGGAACTAAATAGCAAGTTGTAAATATCTATTGTAAATTAACAATTTTAACTTAATTGACAGTAATAAAATATACATGTTTTAATTTTCATTGAAGCAAATAAAATATGAATATGTTTCTCAAGACTTGTAATTAAAAAAAAAATTAAAGTATTTCACTGTATTCCCCCCCGCCCCCCCCCCCCTAAAAATTAAGATTTTGGTCTGAGGTAATCTGCATTTAGTTATCATAGGACAAGAAGTGTTGAAGGACAGATAGATAAACAGACCCTTATAAAGAAGCAGGCTATTCACAGTGAAGGTTTTATAAAAAATATCTATCATAAACTTTGTAAATACATTTCAGTGTTGTAGTATTTAATTGTAAATTTAAAACATGTCCCAAGTGAGGAGCCTATAGTTGTTGTCGTTGGTTTATGTCTGTAGTATTTTTTTTGTAAATTGTTTTGTTATAAATTAGGCCGTTAGTTTTCGTAAAAGAATTGTTTCATATTTTTCATGTCGGGGCATTTTAAAGCCAACTATATGGTATGGGTTTTTCTCATTGTTGAAGGCCGTACGGTTGCCTTTAATGGATTACATCCACTTTATTTGAACTTTTCTGGATAGTTGTCTCATTCATAATCATACCACATCTCCTTATTTTTATATGTATGTAAAATGATAACCATTTAAGTTTGATTTATGTATGAAAAAATATGAAAAACTATGATTTAGAAGTGTGATGAAACAAAAGCTCACGCGCTGAAATGTCTCGCCTACTTTACTTATGATTGAATTAATGGTGATAGTCTGTAAAATGAAGGTTGCAAAACAAGTATCATATACTAGTAAACTAACATTATGATCAATGATCTATGTAAATGAGTTCAAGATCATATGAAACCTGCCAGACAGACATGTACAGTTTATAATCATATCATACGTTAAATATAGGTAGTTAATCGCCTATAGTAACTGAGAAACAGACCTGGTTATTAAACCTGGACATTGACCAACGAACCATAAACCATAAAAATTAACCAGTAGACGGGCAGAAAATAAGGCCAATGTCAGGTGATAATGTCTGGCTGACAAAATCTCTTCATGAACAATCTCCATTCTAGTTTTTTTCATAGTAAGTGCAATTTGGGATATCAAGACGTCGGGATTACGGTAATTTTTACAATTTTCTAAAACAGCTGTCACAGTCTGAGGAAAAGATAAACTTGTCATACTTTAATACCAAGTTGAACATACCTTCTTGGGTAGGACTATTAGCCATTTTACATAAATCAATTCATCTATTTTGCGATCTCAGCTGGTATAACATTCAGATATAAATCTTATCTACTGAAAAAAAAAGACTTCTGTTATATGCGTAGCTTCTCAGCTGAAGATTAAATATAGCCAGAAGAATAAGTGTGTACAGTATGTGTATTTTATACAGACTGAATTTATTTGTGAAGTATAGACTTATCAGAAAACAACATCTATAAAGACATAACAAATTTGACATTTTTTACAAAAGATAGATTTTGAATTTCTAACATATATATATGATCAACATTTTTGAAACTTGTCCAAGAAGGCATTCAAAAACAACAAAATTGAGTAAAATAAAACTTTAATTCACAACATTTGCATTGTTGATGTTTTCTAGTTTATGACTGATTGAGTTATGATATAATTACGCAGGATTGAGTATAATTGCTATAAGAGAAGCTCTGGTGGTGTAGCAATACAGTAGAAAAAGGAGATGGCTGACGAAACTTTAGTGATGGCTAATGAAAACAATAGAATACAAGTTATAGGAGATTTGTGTAAAATTGGTTTTAAATGTTGTTATGCGAATAAATTCCTGGAAGACCAACTTCACTTTATTTTTTCTGTGGGGTTCGTATTGCTAAGTCTTTAGTTTTCTATGTTGTGTTTTGTGTACTATTAATTGTCTGTTGGTCTGTTTTAGCCATGGCGTTGTTAGTTTATCTCTATGAGTTTTAATGTCCCTCTGGTATCATTCTCCTCTCTTTTATACAGAAGGAGACTGAAACCACACCCTTGTGTGTAATTACTGTAAACATGCCGTTTGACAACAGCGATGTGGAAAAAGAAAAACAAAGATACCTTGGAAGGTAAGAAGGAGGAGGAGAAAATGTAGGAGCACTCATGACATACTACTAATTGAAGACTTTAATGGGTCAGCATATCGCCCAAAAACATTTCATGCTCCTCTATTCATAACACATCCATAGCTGAAAATTTACTCAGAGAAAGAAACTTTTTCCGTCATAACAGGAATTCTTATGGATATATCGACTATATTTTCTCAACAAAAAATAAAAATACACCAAAAAGATCAGATCTCAGATATAAAAATATTGCTATGCACATGTCAGAGCTACAATCAAAAGAAAACTAGCTAGGAAAGCCACCAAACCAAAATCAGTCATTGTGAAATAATTGAGGAAATGCAGTCTACAAAAATATCGAATAACCATATTAAACTTCGAACTAGCAACACAAATATTGGTTTTAGTGCAAATACAACAATGGACAATCTCAAAATTCATTGTATACTCATAACTCATGACTAAAATCTTCTTTTTACTGATCATTTTGTTCTGTTTAGTTTCTGCCAAAAACAAAACCAGAATGCACACGATAAAATGTCTCACGTCCTGTACTGACCATGATTGATTTAATGTTGAAAGTCTTTAAAATGAAGGTTTTACTGCAAGTATAAAACAAGATTAACAATATCAATGGTCGATGACAATAAGGGTCAAGGTCAGATAAACCCTGGCAGACATACATGTACACCTTATAATAATTTCATAACCAGATATTGTTGAGCTATTGCTTATAGTATCAAAACCAAGCCAAACTGTGCAATTACTGAGCAACGGCCCACGAAAATGAGGTCAAGAACAAATGATACCTGCCAGACTGACATAAACACCTTACAGTCATTCCATACACCAAATATAGTTAACATATCGCTTATTGTAATTGAAAAACAAGCACAGACACAAAAACATAATATTGAACAGTGAACCGTGAACAATAGGTCAAAGTCAGATCAAACCTGCAAGACTGACACTTACCCATTACAATCATTCCATTCACCACTATATAAATAACACATAGCTGAGAGGGTGATAGAGCAGATTGTTACCTCGAGAAAACATTGTCAACTGAGGCGAAGCCAAGGTTGACAATGTCTTTTCGAGGGGTAACAATCTGCTCTATCACCCTCTTAGATATGTGTTATTTAATTTATTATACTGAATGTTCTGTTATTACTGTCTATTAAATTTCAAATTCAAAGTAATAAACTATGACGTCTTGTACATAACAACCATCCGTATTTAATAAAGCGCACACTTGATCAAGCGTCTCGGAACCGTGAATGGTAATAGAGTATTTACCATAGGATAGAGTACATTGTATCCCTCGTATTAACCAATCAAAATCTGGCTTTTTTGCATGAAGTATAATAAATATATTTGCCCTACTGCTTAAAGTATCTGAGATACGGACCTAATCACCTAACCTTAAGCTGGATCAATGATCTTTGAAATAAGTTCGAGGTCAGGTGAACCCTACCTGACGGACATGAAGACATTGTAACGAACCATATACCAAATATAGTTATCCTATCACTCATAGTAAGTGAGAAATTCACATTTCAAAAAAAAACTTACTATATCTTTTTTTCAAGCAGTCGCTGAACCATACAAATGAGGTTAATGACAATAGACATATGACAGACGAAAACGTCATATCATTAGGTATCTGCATACAAGGTATGGAGCATCCAACTCTTCTACCTTCTGAAATATAAAGCTTTATACAAATAGTTTACGCCGCCGCTGCCGGATAGAAATCCCTATGTCTCGTATTCCGCAATTTTAGCCGCAGGCGAGACAAAAATGAATAAAACTCATCACTCAAGGGCAGAAATTTCCATAGAACTGAACTGTCAGTTTCGGCTTTGTTTACCTATTTTTTTAATGTGCCTTGCTAATAATTTTTGCTGTTTACATATTCTATCTATCATCAGTAGTTTTTGCCAAAAACACAAAAAGCAATAAATTCGTCATTTAGAGGCAAAAAGTGAATAACCCCTTTAAGCAGTCACCTGTTAATTTTAATATTTAAGATAACAGTCAAAACTAAAAAAAAATAGGATAAACATTGTCATTATAATGCGATATTGACCATGTTGACGTATCTTGTCTTGCTAATCTTTTTTTCTATCTAAAGTTTCTTTCTTTTTATCATAGTTCTTAATAACAGACAAAAGGGAGAAAAAGGTAACAAATCATCATTAAAGGGCGTTGACTCATATAATGAGTTGTCTGATGATTTCAGCTATTTAAACCCATTTTGGCTGCTGGACCACAATTATTTTCAGGGAATATGCCAGTTGTAATCTTCGGAAAATTTATATACCAAGTAAGGAAAATGGCAGTTGTTACCTTCTGAAAATGCAGGTACCAAGTCAGGAATATGACAGTTGTTATCTTTGGAAAATGCCTGTACAAAGTAAAAAATATGCCAGTTGTTTTCAAGTCGTTCTTTTGGTTGGACTTCCTACTTTTGAATTCCCCTTTGAGTTTTATATTTTTGTTATTACATTTTTGACTTATAAGTAGATCTGGTCCTGAAATAATTGTGTAACTCATAAGTATTTAAGGATACCCTAAAAATATAATTATGGAGCTCCATCAATGTTCAGAATATCCTTCATTTTATAAAAAAAACCCTCCTGAAATTAAGCAATTTTGACCGATTATTTGTAGAGATCCTAAAATTCAAATTGTTGAGAGTTTTCGAGATATTAGACAAAACGTTCTTTTATTCCCATGTCCTATTTTTTAACCATTCAGGCCATATTGGCTGGCAGGCGGGACCATCAATCACAATTGTTTAACTAAATACCCTATGATGATTGTGGCCAATTTTGTTAAAATTTGGCCTAGTAGTTTCAGAGGAGAAAATATTTTGTAAAAGTTGACTACTGACAGACGAATGATGCCATGTGATGAGAATAATATATTTGACCCTTTGGGCAAGGTGAGTTAATAATGCAAAATGCATACAATGGAGATGTACCCGACTACAATAAATCAGTAAGAATAAAATGCAATTGGTAATCACATCGGAAAAGGATATATCAACAATTACTTAAGAAAAGTATTCCCTATTGAAAAATGGAGGAACACAAAAAGACAAAAATAACTGCTAAACTCACGGCTTGTGGCGATCAAAAAGCTATATTGGCAGGCTCATGAATAAGCACATGGCTCAAAAATGGAAAAAAACTGGTCAACCAAAAATGACAGCAGCTTCTTCTGACAAAGACTATGAATGGGTAACCAACAAGAATATTCTTCGAATGTGGACAAGTTATTTTAAAGAATTATATACAATCCAGACTATAGACAGGACTATTCAGACAGTTCAACCCACCATTTTTTTTCTTAAAATGTCCTGTACCAAGCCAGGAAAATGGCCATTGTTATATCATAGTTCGTTTCTGTGTGTGTTACATTTTAATGTTGTGTTTCTGTTGTGTCGTAGTTCTCCTCTTATATTTGATGTGTTTCCCTCAGTTTTAGTTTGTAACCCGGATTTGTTTTTTTCTCAATCGATTTATGAATTTCGAACAGCGGTATACTACTGTTGCCTTTATTTTTGATTATCCTGCAAAATCCTATTATAGAAAAGAAAGAAAAAAGCGGAAAGTCAGAATTGAGTCAAAAAAAAGGAACAAAATACATAATACTTTAAAAAAACGAAGCATTGAAAATCCCCATATATTGATTTAATCTTAGCCAAACAATACAATAAAGCTGTTTCCGAGCTTCTACCGCTCATATATATATTCCGTTTATATACAGTAATATATCAAATTGACACACAACAATTAACGAAAGGAGATAGATCTACAGACACCGGTACTGGGGGAAAATCTGGATAAAAAAAAACAGCAAACCATAGGTGAATAACACTGACCAAAATCCTTGAGTGTATCATTGCCTAGGACAGATATAAAAGTCCATCACACTGAAACCCAATTACAATGAGAATTTTTTAGAAACCATTCCTACGTTATTTGCGCACATCTGGCATCGGAAGTTATAATACAATCTTGTGAAGATAACCAGGCAATCCTGCTGCTAACTTTTGATGCAAAAGAGGCTTTTGATAAGCCCTATCAGGACATACCATTCACCAAGATCTATCACTATGGCATTGAATATGAAATGTGGATTCTGCACTAGAATATGTATAGTGAAATGAGCATTCAAGTAAAATATTGACTTACTTGAAGATCATATTTTGAAACATTTTAATATCGAAATATTCTCTCTGTCAACTAGTTTCCTAAGCAAATGCAAAAAGGGTAAAATCATCATGTAAAGGCACCAACTCAAATCTTAACTGTTTTTTTTTTTTTAATTTCTCTTTATCTGTTCTAGTTTGCCAAAAAAATGCGAAATTTACTAAATATTTACTTTTCAAGGACAAGAACTCCATGTTTGTTGGTGGGTAAATTCTAGGATAAACCTTTGAAACCGGATATCCTACGAAACATCAAAGTAAAGTTTGATAACATTTGGCATAGAAGTTTCTAGTTTCAGAGAAGAAAATAATAACAAAAAAGTTTACCCCGACGGACGATCGGACGAGGATGTATGATGGACATGACCTTTCAGGCCAGGTGAGCTAAAAAGGTACCATGACATTCTTAAAACTGTCAGAACTGGTCTCTTGTGGAGAGTTGTCCCATTGGCAATCATACCACATCTTCTTTTTTATATTATATATACTTTATTACATGTATCATAGATAAATAATGATAAAATATACCTCTACCAGATACCTGTACACGTATGCATGTGATGCGGTTCTGGAAGGTGTTACACATCTAGCTCCTGTTACCAGTACTTTTAAAGGTGATAAGACCATATCTGTTATGCAGACTTATTCAAATGATCGAACAAAGTCCGTTTTCAGAGACAAAGAAGCTACGAAGTGTCAATCGTCTCTTCACGATAAATATGCTGTTGTTCCTCCGGGCAAAGCTTCAAATAATATTGTTTTTGTATGTAAATCGTACTACTATGAGTGTCTTGTAACTGAATTAGGAATAAATTACCACTCAGGTATCTCACATACAAAAAGATTTCATTTGACAAGGATGAAATTTTGGCGAAACATAAGTCCTTCATGGCTTCAACATTACATTAAACAGCAAATCTAAGGACTTACCTTGTTTGTATTGGATACCCCAGCTTCACAAAACTCCGTACAAACAACGGTACAAATGCATGTTCTAGAAAGGAATTGCCCATTAGATTGACAAAAATTCTGGTCGCAGTTAAAGAGGGTCTTCAGAAATACTGTGAAACTGTTTACTCGCACAGTGGTATTAACAAAATGTGGATTCTAAAAAACTCTACAGAACTTCTTGATAATTCTAAATCTCGATCTTTCTCTGAAATTAATTCTATCAAAACTTATATTTTTCAACCCCTGTATACCACCTTTCTATATGTGAAATTGAAAAATAGTCTAAAAGTAATAAACCACAATGCTT
This sequence comes from Mytilus californianus, assembly GCF_021869535.1. Classification (NCBI taxonomy): domain Eukaryota; kingdom Metazoa; phylum Mollusca; class Bivalvia; order Mytilida; family Mytilidae; genus Mytilus; species Mytilus californianus. The sequence continues at coordinate 3,509,024 of NW_026262679.1, read as the reverse complement.
TTCAATATATAAATGACAGCATTCGCTATACATTTATTGCTTTGGGATACCATACGGCATATTTTACTAATAGTGAACAAAAAGGTAAAACATGCTACACAGAGGAAACTAGTGATCAGTATGCTGGAGTTTCTCATTGACAACATATTTGTTGAATTTGGAGGAAGACTTTTTCAGCAAGTTGTTGGCATTCCTATGGGAACGAAGTGTGCGCCTCTTCTTGCTGACCTCTTCTTATTTTCATATGAGTCAGAGTTCCTTCCGACACTTGTCAAAAATAAGAAAATCAGAGAAGCTCGATCATTTAATTTCACATTCAGATGTATTGATAATGTTCTTTTCATTAAGAATCCAAAATTTTCTGATTGGGTTCCATTAATATATCCTCTAGAACTAGAAATTAAAGAAACAACAGACACGGCTTCCTCCGCCTCATTTTTAGACTTATACTTCGAATTTGACATAAGTGGTCATCTCAAAACCAGAATCTATGACAAGCGAGACGATTTTAATTTTAAAATTATAAATGTTCCCAACCTTAGCAGCAATAAACCATCTTCACCTGTTTATGGGATATACATTTCCCAACTCATTCGGTATTCAAGAGCTTACTGCTGCTACTCAAACTTTATCAAACGCCACCAGTGTCTGAGCAGAAATTTGATGAGCCAAGGATATGTCAAAGAACGTTTCGTCCTGTTTCTAAAAAAGTTCATTGGAAGATACCAAAACCTTGGTGATACATATTCCGTATCAACTTCACAAATAGTACATGATGGTTTTGAAGTATAGATTCAAGGTACTGACGTTGTTTATCATCTTATTTACGTGTTCAAGTTCCCTTTTTTTGTCCTTGTATATTTTGAACCTTTACTGTTTATCCATTTTTGTTTATATACTTATGACGTGGATCAGTACTTATACATCCCGCCATTGTGCTATGGTCAATTTTGAGTTCTTGTCTTTCATTTTTACTTATGTACTTTGTCTATATTGGTTTTTGTGTTTCTTTGTTGGAACAGTTATTTGCTTTTATAGTGATTAAGATTGTATTACAATGTTGACTGATGTACCCCAATTTTTGACGTTTTTACCTATTATGTCTGTTTGTTTTGCTCACACATTTTTGTCAATATAATGGAATAATGGAATTATATGCGACTGTCATACAAGTGAGAGGTATTTACTAGTTCGAAACCAGATTTAATCTACCATTTTCTACATAAGGAAATGCCTGTACCAAGTCAGGAATATGACAGTTGTTTTCCATTTGATAGATGTGTTTAAGCTTTTAATTTTGCCATTTTATAAAGGACTTTCCGTTTAGAATTTCCATTGGAGTTCGGAATTTTTTTTATTTTATTTAACTTTAAACAAGGAACAAGCAAAAAGTAAAATAACAAACATACCGAACTCTGAGGAAAATTCAAAACGGAAAGTCCCTAATCAAATGCCAAAATCAAAATCTCAAACACATCAAACGAATGAATAACAACTGTCATATTCCTGACTTGGTACATGCATTTTCTTATGTAGATAATGTAGGATTAAACCTGGTTTTATAGCTAGCCAAACCTCTCACTTCTATGATAGTCGCATACAATTCCATTATATTGACAACAATGTTTGAACAAAACAAACATGCATAATAGATAAAAATGTCAAAACTAGGGGTACAGCAGTCAACATTGTGTTATAATCTTAATCACTATAAAACAAACTAATATGTAAACAAGGTTAAAAACAAAAAGGCATATAGACAAAGCACATTAGCAAAAACGAAAGACAATAGTACAAAAGTTTTACCTAAAAATAGCACAATAACACAATGACGGGAATAGACTAAACAGTAAAATTAATAATTTACAAAGACAAATAAAAGAATACTATAACGTTATTTAGATGATAAACAACACCAGTACCTAGAATCTATACTTTAAGACCATCGTGTATTATTTGTGAGGTTGATACGGAATATTTATCAATAAGGTCTTGGTATCTTCCGATGAACTTTTTTTTAAAAAAGAACGAGACGTTCTTTGAAATACCCCTTGTTCATCAACTTTCTGCTCAGACACTGGTGACATTTTACAAAGTCTGAGTAGCAGCTGCAAGCTCTTGAATACCGAATGAGTTAAGAAATGTATATCCCATATGCAGGTGAAGTTGGTATATTGCTACTAGGGGTGGGGGAAATTGATAGTTTCAAAATTAAAATCGTCTCGTTTGTCTTAGATTCTGGTACTGAGATGACCGTTTATGTCAAATTCGAGGTATAAGTCTTAAATTGATTGAGAACTGAAAACAAATCTTGATGAGACAGGATTGAAATGAAAATTCTGCCGCCCAACAAAATGCAGGAAATAATTGTGCACAAAAGCAAAAAATCTATTTTTCAAGCGAAATCTTGCGTCACCTGACCCCTCCATAATATGTAACGGTCATTCCAAAGATATTTATCTGCTTCTTACAGGCGTGCATATGTGAGCTTAATTTAATCCTGTGATTTTTGTTCCAGAACTTATTTCACATTTGGTAAAAAAAAATTAGTTCCGGAACAAATTTTACAGTGCTGGAACATATTTCTTTATTATATATATTCCGGGTAAAAATTTACTGCGATATAAATGTCACGCTGGAACAAATTTTTTTTGTTACACATACCTATTATAGTATATACTATACAGTAAGGGATTTGCTCATTTTTGAAGGTTGTACGGTGATCTACAGATGCTTTCAGTCACGTCCTATTGTCTTCGGTGGATATTCTAAATGGAAATCATACTACATCTACTTGACAAAGTTACTACCAAGGTGAAGTTGCACACCAACCTGTATTTTACCGGTCTGGATATAAACCTTTTACTTCCTTTTCAAGCACTATATATAGTATAACATGTAAGATCAGAAAAATACCTGAAAAGAATCACAATAAACCAAAAAAATACTACTTACGTCAGATCCTGAGATCATATCATTGGCAAGTAACACGAATAAAATTCAGTCTGAATCTGAAATCGCACTATTACAAATAGTCTCTACCAGACAATTTTACAGTGTCTTATAAATATACAATCATGACTAAAATATGATTTGTGCTCCTACTGGAAAGATCGCCTAGGTGTCTTCTATTTTAATGAATATAATAGGCTTGTGCGTTTTTTGAATTTAAATAACAACTTGGTAGAGCGCAATTTGATATTATAATGAAACGAAGGGTCAAGGTCTTGTCACAGAAGTTGTTTATTTGTTAAATAATTTTAAAAATAACTAGAAATAAATAAGTTGGGTTTTAAATTTCTAAAAATAAATAAGCTGGGTTCACTCACTGTTGTAAATGCTTTCATAAACTCACGTGTAATTTTTAGTGTACATTAATGCAGACTCTAAAAAGAATTGACTTACTAACAGTTACTTATCCATACTGATATATATTGACCACAAAAGGATGAAAGTTAACTACTTCTTCGTTCCAAAAATACCAATTTGTTTAGTGTTGAACAAGTTTTAGATTTTTTGTTTAAAGTATAAGTGTTTGGAAAATAGTACACTTTGTGAATTTAGATAATGTTATAATCTTATAAATCTGAAAGGACAGAAGCTCATTGATTCAAAACTTTCAAGGAAGAAGACAAAAAAAAACCTTAATCATAATATAGAGTAAAAAATTTCTGAAAACGAATGATATTTTTATTAAAGTTTGATGTAAAGGCTATTGTTTGAAAATATCAAATTTTATGTCCGACATGTTATGTTTATTGTATTGTAAAGTAAGAGTATCAGCATAAATGGGTAATCAAAATTAGAGAATGCTGCGTATTCACATAACATGTGTATCCCTTTGTCTCAAGTAATGAACCTTCCACTTATTTTTTTATCCGGGTTTTGGGGTAAAACATTTTTCTGTGCAATAGATTGAGACCTGTTTGTTCAATGCGTTTCAAATTTTAACATGTTGTTACTGATTGTTTAACAAATTCAGGGCAATATAAAGAAGTTTAAAATTCCATACCTTTTTTCAAATATTCTTGATTAAAGGGCGCTCTAGTTTAAAAGATGAAAGATTTTGACGTCAATCAGCCTTATATTGTTACATGTAACTCCGTGATACATGTGGAAATTACTGTCAAACCTGCTTACAACACCAGTATTACGCAAAAAAAAACTGTGTTGATGAGCCAGGGGTATTTCAAAGAACGTCTCGTCCTTTTAAAAAAATTCATCAGAAGATACCAATTAAGACCTTGTTGATAAATATTCCATATCAACTTCACAAATAATACACGATGGTCTTGAAGTATAGATTCTAGGTATTGACGTTGTTTATCGTCTTAATAACGTTATAGTATACTTTTATTTGTCTTTGTAAATTATTACTTTTACTGTTTATTCTATTTTTGGTAATATGCATTTGACCTTGCGCGGTAATTATACACCCCGTCATTATGTTATTGTGCTATGGTATATTTTTGTATTCTTGTCTTTCGTTTTTGCTAATGTGCTTTGTCTATATGCCTTTTTGTTTTTCTTTGTTGACATATTTCTTTGTTTTTATAGTGATTAAGATTATAACAAAAATGTTGACTGCTGTACCCCTATTTTTGACATTTTTACCTATTATGTGTGTTTGTTTTGTTCACACATCGTTGTCAATATAATGGAATTTCATGCGACTGTCATACAAGTGAGAGGTTAAGCTGGCTTTAAAACAGGTTTAATCTACAATTTTCTACAAAGGAAAATACTTGTACCAAGTCAGGAATATGACAGATGTTATCCATTTGTTTGATGTGTTTGAGCTTTATGATTTTGCCATTTGCTTATGGACTTTCCGTTTAGAATTTTTCTCAGAGTTCGGTATTTTTGTTATTTTTCTTTTTGTTAGTAACAGCATTTCATTAACCAAATCAATTGTTATATATTTTCTTATATCCTTATATCTTGATCAATCTAACAAGTGTTACTTGATTTTTATACAATGTGCCGAATACTGTTTGATGTAATTTCATATGTTTCATTTTGAAAAATACAAAAATACAAAAAAGAGATATAGTTCATTTTTTGTTGATTTCTCCATGTTACTTGTTTGTTTTGTGCATGGATCCATCCAAATACTATTCTAATGATCAGGATGTTCCTATCCTATCATAACTTATACATAAACCGCACCCATTGCGGCTACAATTTTCAATTGCGAACACTTAATGAGGGATCTCAATACGGACGACTTCAAGTCTTAACCTCCTGATTGCATTTGTGTTCCGCATTCATATATTATCCGGACGGTGGCCTAAAAATTGTAAACATTACCGCCTTAAAAAAATCAATAGTCGTAGGACCATAAATAACGTTAGCTTAAATCCATAAACTGAAAACACAACTTGAAATACTCATGGATTCAGTCCAGGATTAACTAAAAAAGAAGACGAATGGGCTATGGCTGCGAAGTCGTTAATACAAATTGTATTAAAAACGGAATGGGTCTATGAATTCTCATGGTATACTTATCTTCAAAAATGTTGATTAACACATGTCCTACCTCCATGACAAATATGTAGTTTCCCCCGCTGATATAGCCGCGAACAACATCATTTTTGTGTGTAAATCACATTCCATAAACTACTTGATAACGAAATTATGTATTGACAATTCACCTGAAACTCAACATATATATTAGATAAGATACATCTGTTTATTAAAGTGTCACGTATTGACTGCAATAAAAGAATTAAAACACTATATACACAAATAATACAACAGCCAATATTCAGCCAAACCTCTGACTTACGAGACACTATAAACCAAATAACTATTTACAAATTAAAACAGCGTAACAAATAGAACAAAATGTATTTATCATCTAAACAAAAGAATAAAACTAAGCATATACTTCCATGACACTTACAAATGAGAAAATCCTGAGCAATCATAGGTCTTTTCTACGTTCCTGACTTTCAACCACAAATGAAAAAGTAAACTTAACTTTACTGTACAGCATAACGGAAAAACGCTTGCAAAATATTTTTATCAATTTTATCAGCCATCAAAGTCGCGCTTCAGACTTACAATGAAACTACCTACTCTATATGCGGTGTGAATCAGATGTGGATACTAAAGAAATTCACAGATCTGTTATTGATATTATTTTAATTATAAATAAAAGTATAAGACATTTGAACTTTACCCTTTACACCAGTATGCACCTTTCTAAAAATCAAGACATTTTTGAAAGAATTAGTCACTTAATTGCATTAAAAAGAACAACCAACGCGATACACACGTTTTTTATTTAAGAGGAGATAAATCCCGCTTTGTGAAAACCTCTCTGATCAAAAACGAAATATTCTCTCAAACCGACAACATCAAGATGCTTGATTGTTAGATTGACAATATTTATGTTGCGTTTGGAAGACATTTTTTCCCACAAACAGTCGGCATTCCTGTATGAGCCAACAATGCACAGTCTGCACGAAGAAAAGGAGTCTTACTACGGACTTTTTTCATTTATTCAGATAAAGCAAAGCAGATTACATACAGTTACTCACAAGTAAGAATGAAACGAAGTTAGCATTATCTTTTAACTTTAAATTCCGCTAAAACAATGTTCTCTCACTTAATAAATCGGATTTGGTAACTATGGTGAACGCATCTGTTCCATCAAACCTTTTAAATAAAGGATACCACATATACAGTTAATTTTGCCTAATATTCTGACAAACATCTTTCGTGAAATACCCCAAGTTTTTAGTAGGGTTCGTGTTGCTTAGTCTTTAGTTTTCTATGTTGTGTCATCTGTACTATTATTTGTCTGTTTGTCTTTTTATTTTTGGCCATGGCATTGTCAGTTTGTTTTCAATCTATGAGTTTGACTGTCCCTCTGGTATCTTTCGTTCCTCTTTTATAGTCAATTGAGAACAAAACTTAACGATGAAAGAGTTGATTTTAGCTTCAAAGTTATGAACTTCCATTGGTCTGCAGCGGCTGCATATTGAGTATATATGTAACACTCCCAAACGTGTCTATCCTCCCAAACGTGTCCGATTCCCCCAAATGTGTCTATTTCCCCCAAACGTGTCCTTTAAAGTTGACATCGCCCAAACGTGTCCGATTTCATAACCCTCAAACGTGTCCGATAATTGTTATTCGCCAAAACGTGTCCACTTTAAAACGCCTGAACGTCTCAAAACTTTAAGCGCTATTATGTTCTCAGTCCTAACTAAGATAAAAGCAGCATTCAAAAGACATAAATCCAGAAGTATTTTGGGCACAATTACCAGAAATTAAAAAAAAGGAACAGACTTGAAAGAAGAAATTCAAAATTTATAAGCATTAGTTTGTTCAACGCCAGTTGTTTATATGAAGCATAATTACAAGATTGATTAGCAACATATAAATAACTCTTGAATGTTGCCTGTTTAATGTCGAGTGGCAAATATTTCATGCATATTTAAAGCAAACATAAAAATTAGTTTAATACAGTTACATTAATCTTTTACTAAATAAATTATTTTGTACTAATAAACTGTGGTGATGCCTTCCTAAATTAATCATGTATGAGGATAGTGCACGGCCGCTTCCTGCATAGGTGTTTTACAATTTTTTCAATAGTTCTGCTTTTTTAAAAGCTCTTGAAATTATGAACTGGTGTTCAGGTTTTATATTATAAATTTTGGGTCTCGAGCATCACTTAAAGACACACAAACAAGAGACATTACGTCCAGTGGCAAATATTTCATGCATTATCAGGACAACAACATATTAACAATAAATACTATAGGTAAGTTTTATAATGAAAGGCGGAAGAATATTTTCCGGGACTTTGGGATTGTACCTTTATTATTCCCGGAATTTGGGATTTGGCCTAAATGTGTACGGTTATGAGGAATTTACACTAATCGGGAATCGGAATTAAATAATAATTTTTAAGAGAGGGGAAAGACCTATTTACTTTTCGAGACTTCAGTATGACACTCCTTCATTCCCCCCTTATATAATAGATATAAATAAAAGAAGATGTGGTATGATTTCCAATGAGACAACTCTCCACATGAGACCAAATGACTCAGAATATAACAACTATAGGTCACCGTTCGGCCTTCAACAATGAGCAAATCCCATACCGCACAGTCAGCTATAAAAGGCCCCGAAATGACAATGGAAAACAATTCAAACGAGAAAACTAACGGCCTAATTTATGTACAAAAAGGACGTTTGAAATTAAAGTTGGGGAAATTCTAACTGCCACTAGATAATAAGGGTATATGTATTGGGACAAAAATGTTGCCTTGCAACATACCACAGACGGCACCCTGAAAAAGTTGTTACGAGGATTTTAATGTGTAGAGACTTGGCATTCTCCCTACAGAAGGTATCTGATTTAATATCCACATCATAACATGACATTGCTGCGTACTTTTACATCCCGCACAGCCGAACGGAGGCCCCACTTTGGCACGGGTTATACTGTTAGTTTGATAAAGACCTAAAGGATTGTATTTCAATTTGCAATGAAATAGTAAGAGGAGTATACGTCAATGAAAGAGCAATAACCAAATAACGGGGGACACGTTTGGGCTTTTTTATAATATGGACACGATTGAGCTTTCAGAGAAATAAAAAAAAATAGGCTTCATATGGACACGTGGACACGTTTGGGCGGTTTTATAAAAATGAACACGCTTGGGCGTTTATAAAAATGACACACTTTAGCGCCCTTTTACAACTAGTCATGTTTTGGAGTTCGGTGACGTTATATGGACACGTTTGGGGGAATCGGACACGTTTGGGGGATGGACACGTTTCTGAGTGTTACATATATATCACAGTCGTTACGATTTTCCAGATCTTGCGTTTCTTATCATGATTTCCTTGATAGATAAATTGATTGATTGATTAGGGTTTTAACCTCTCTTTCACCATTATTTAGCTATTTTGTAAGAGTCAGTTTTTAATGATGGGGGAAGCTGGAGTGCCCTAAGAAAACCACTCAGCTTTGGTAGGAAAAATAACAATCCTAGTCAATTAAGATTGGAGTCGAGCGCACCTCCCACGTGCAGGAATCGAACTCACAACCTCAGTGTTGACAGGCTGCTAGTGATATAGTAGTTTGACTACTTAGACCACTCGGCCACCGAGACCCTTTCCTTGATAGAGGGATCCTGCTTACAAAGAAGCAATATAACCATTAATTAAAAGTGGAAAAGTTGATGTCATCTCTTCGTAAGTTTTATGGACGGCATAACGAATTGTTTAACAATCATGGAATATCTGGATCATAGATTTCCTCGGATGTATTGCAATTGTCATTACCACAATCCAAGTGAGAAAGTTTCTAATGTGGATTCCAAATGGTTGAGATATACTCTAATTTTGGTCTGTCAAGAGCTTTGAATGCACGAGCTTTAGCTGTATTTGGCAAAACTTTTAGGAATTTTTGGTCCTCAATGCTCTTCAACTTCGTACTTTATTTTGCTTTTACACTTTTTTGATTCGAGTTTCACTGATGAGTCTTTTGTAGACGAAACGCGCGTCTGGCGCAAATACAAAATTTCAGACCTGGTATCTATGTTGAGTTTATTTACATAAAATCATTATTGGGATTCATCAAATAAATCCAAGTGACTGAATTTCTTTTGATATTGTATTGTCGATATGTTTATTCAATTTTAAGTTTGACTAAAAAGTCCGGCCCAAACAATTTGTAAATTTAACTTTTGACAATAAGTGATAACGTAATTTGAAAACGAAACATTTTTTTTTGTATTATAATGAGAATATCACGTTTATTTGGGAGAAAATGTTTCTAAATATATTATATCAAATCTGTGAAATAATTAAACTCAACAGCAATCAAGGAATTATTTCAATTGAAGTTTTCATCAATAATTTAAGAAAGTACAGTTTCTGAGGATCATGCCATTAATTAATCTGAGCTTTGAATATATGATATAGGTCAGACGGACAGACATATATATATATGCTATTTGCAATTTATCTATAAAGTTTATATTGTGTAGGGTCAGTTTAAAAACTGCAAAGAACTCCTTAGTGCAGTCAGCCCTTTGATTCCGCACTAAAGACACGTTAGCAAGGTTTTATATGCACCAAATCTAAACAGATGTAATTATCATAGATAATCTGTCAGGAATTTATAAAAAGAATTTAAGTTGTTATTATTATCATTGTTGTGAATTTATTAATCTATTTGATAGAATTTTATCAAAAGAACATTAAAAGGTTAACATTGAAGAGAAGATCAGAAGAATTTAGAATTAATAATAAAGACCAATAATGTTAAGATTTCTTATGCATTTCAAGATTTTGATAATTTATTCTATGACTCCAGGGACTTAGGTATATGACAGAAGGGCTGAAATCCATAACTTAACAGTAGCAACTATGACATTGACGATACGACGGATGCAGCAAGTAATGACTTTATTCATTGTTAAGTCTGTATTCTATTTCCTGTGGTTTATCGATAAAGATTCATGTACCTTGTTTAGCTAGTTGATTCTTGTTTAGGTGTTCCTCATGATTAAGTAAACTGTGACTTTGTTAGAACTCCTCTTTTTAAAAGGTGATCTTGGTGATTCTTTTATACCCTGTATTTGTAGCTCTCTTGTTTAGGTGTTCTCTGGTATTCTTTTATACCCTGTATTTGTAGCTCTCTTGTTTAGGTGTTCTCTGGTATTCTTTTATACCCTGTATTTGTAACTTATTTCTTAACATACTCTTGCAGTGTTGACAACCTTGACAATAAACGTGACCTTCAGACTTGGACATTCCTATAAGATTGAAACAGACAATCCAGTATAACCAAATAGTATATCAATGCGTTTGCTGCTGACAACAAGATTATTTAATTTCTATTTTTTATTAATAAAATATATAAATAATTTGGCCCTTGGGAGTCAAGTACTCAGCAAAGGGAAATTTAGCTCCAGCCCTGTCGATGACACTTGGTATAGATGGACCAAGCCCCATGGACATGGACACTCCGTCAACCAACCGGAACCAGATGAGTTCCTATAAGGGGATGAAGCGTTGCTCCATCTCATAGCAGGTGGCTACGATAAAAGGGGGTTAGATTGACGGTGGAGAGAGAAACAAATGTAGATGTATTACATTTAATGACTTGGGGGAAATGAGAAATTAGACCAGTGGTCAATTTCGAAAGGGAGTTTTGAAATTGAAGAAAACCACTGGTTTGCTGAGACTGCTCCCATATACAGTGAGTAGTTGAAGGTGATTAAAGGGAGGTGGGTGGGTATTTTGTAACTTTATGATAACTAATGTATGACTTTCCCTGTCAGCAGCAAAACTCAAAATGAACAACTACCTAGCATCCTGGGGAAATTCGAGAAGGGTATGTATCACTCCTTTGCCTTATAACCAAATAAGGAGTGATCATGCAGCCAGAGGCATGTCAGTACCAAACATTTGCTACACACATGCAAACTATGATGTGTCATCAATAAACAACACTTATACATAATATAAGCTTCTATTTAGAAATGCTTGTACTGCAGATTTTACAGGCTGATTTTGTTGTTATAAGGATTGCACGGACTATTGTAGTAACTTGATAACTTTGTCAGTTGAAATAATCCTGAATAAATGTAGGTCTATTAATTCATCAAATTAAGTTAGTCTTTTTAAATAATGTTTTATACATTATTTCATAATTTAATATATTCATTTATGTATATTCTTGTATATTTTCATGTTTTATTTCCATACATAGAAGTATTAACAATTCAAGAAAGATCATAAAAAATATTAAGGAAGAAAAACTAACTACCTATTTGTTTAGGAAAAGATTCCTAAATATTTTTGCAGACAAATTTAGAGTTTTTGAAATAAAATTTAAATGAACATGTTTTAGCTTAATGATGTAATAAAACACATTTAAAGGTTTATACTATTCCACATTTGAAAAAAAAAAACAGTTGACTATTTTTTCTGGTTCATATTCATAAAAATTTGAAATAATACTATTAATAACACTTCCTTACATAATATGGCAAAATATTATATTTGAAAACATCGCTTCTCGTCATTAGTGGGAATTCAAATTCCCTTTAGTGCACTAAGAAGTCCTCAATGGTGTTTTGACGTATCATGTATAGTTAATGGAGAACATACCACATCATCCTAAACACTTAACGCATGGAATTTTATTTTTTTCAACTTAACAGATTGAGCATAAACTTTAGGCTAAGGCCATATGACATGTATGCAATATTTCAGAAGGCATACAGGGTATACTCAACTAATCATCATACCAAGTATTGTTAACATGTCGTGTATTGTTACTGAGGAACACAACTCGTGAAAAAGTAACAAAGACATTTGAAAAATTACAGTCAAGGTCAGTTGACAATGCCTTGCTGTCAAGGTCTCATCATAAACATTTTCCATACAGGTTTTTTATCCTATATATAATAAACAGTACTTACCCTGTTGGGTAGAACTGTCTGCCATTCTAACTAAATCAGCTTATTTGATTTTCAATATCAGCTTATTTAGTTATCTTATATACTGAAAATAAATTTCTATAATTTAAGTCAAAGATCAAATAATATCATAATAATTAATGTGTTTAGTATGTGTCATTATGAACTTCACTATTTAAATGTCATATGTCTAGTCAATAAATAAGGTACAATGCTCACATATTCTAATTTTATAAACCATTTAAGCAATATAAAAAAATCATAAATTCTTAATTTATTTGTGAAGAAATGTTATAATACATATGTATGTAATTATTAGAAAACAACAAGTAAATATTCCTTATTAGCTTGAAATTAATAATAAAATTGACATTTTGTGCGAAAAAAGGCAGTCATTTCAAATTTATGTTATATGAATATGAAACTTTTCCAATTGGATATAATACAGTCAGGACAGTTTGGAAAATTGTGTACTTAAGTTGTGTCACAACACAACAAACAAAATAACTTGTAAAGAAGGCATTTGTTTTTTTAAGTTTAGAACCGATAGCGCAAAGAACTGTTTTTCTGAAAGTATTTGTATAGTTCATTCTTCCATGTTGGAGTCTCCTTGTATACAATGTAGATGAACAATGCAACAAAGCATGTAAACAGCATCTTTCAAACATTTGATTTCCAATAATTAATTTGGTGACATAAAGCTCTTTTTAGTGAAACCATTATTGCAACAATCTGCATTTATTTGCTACGAATATTTCAAAAAGGGGGCGAAGAATGTTTACAAAATGGTTGCGATTACCTGAAGGGGAATAAGAATTTTCTTAAATATTGAACAAAATAAAGAACAGCAGGAAAATATCTAAGTCAACAAGTCTCGAACAATGTGACAAAATTTTTTAAACAATTCCATATTACCAGGTACACAACCCCATTATGTACCATCTTTCTGTGAAATTTTAGGGATCTTTATTGATAAATGTAAAGGTTGAAAACCGTTACTCTTATATATTTTGATGAAAAATGACCAAGTTCTAATGTCTGGAAAAATGAGAAAAAAATCCTCATACTTTAATATACATGTATGTGCAATTTTCTTGTGACATTTCACGGATCTGGGTTGAATTCTATAGAAGTTTATTACACAAATTAGGTACCCATTTTCACCCTGAAGCAGGTAAGAACTGAAAAGCAGACATAATTCATGTTAAAAATCTGTAAAAATATTTTTGAGAATATCCTACCCTTAACAATTGTTAGTCGTCAGAACATTGCTCTAAGACACAGAATCCTAAAACGGCAAAAGGAAATATAACACAATAAACTCCTATTTTCATCAGATCATTGGCAAATAAACTTAAGTCTAGTCTGAAATCACACTGTAATAGTAGTGTCAGTGTATACTAACTTCTTCTACTACTTGCTTATGAGTTTAAATTAATTAGATAGTGCGGAACGAAACGAATTTATTATTTTGTTTTATTGTTCTGCCTGTAAAATACACATATCATCACCGCATGACATATACATAAGGGGATGTGGTAGGGTTGTCAATGAGACGACTATCCTTCACATCCTTCACAATGACGTGAGTGTAAGCAACTACAAATGACATCGATTTATTAGGAAACAACAAATACATTGCATTTTTACCTATCATTTACAAATTGTTCGTGTTTGTTAAGTAATTGAAAATATCTGGTGATGTATTATGTTTGTTGATTTCATTTCTGAAGTACACAGTATAAATTTAATGTTAGATGAATATTGTGTTGTTTCATGCATGAAAATAAAGAAGTTTAGTGAGTAGTCCAATGTAGTTCCTGGTATGTTGCTCTAAATTGAAATTTAGTTCGAGAATTACATAGCGTACTGTCGATATAAAAAACTTTTACATTCTTACCTGAGATATGTATTATTTTGGGTGCATGATATTGACAATTACAACATGTATAAGACAAGTTAATCATAATTAATAAAATACACGAATGAGTTTTTTTTTAAATGTTTATGCCTCCTTTATATTATATCAATCAAGTCATTCTTTAACTATTTTTTTTTAAATTGTTTATTGTTAAAACTCAGAATTTTTAGACCCCCTTGTTGGGGACTGTAACTACTAGAGACGGCTGATGTGTTGTCAAATTGTACTCCAATCTTGTAAATATGCTTGTTGATTGTTGATCTATCACAAGTAGATCCTATCAAACTAACATAAGCAGAAAACTTAACATTGAAAATTGCTAATAATTCAGTCACTGGACCATGTCCTAGGGGGCAGGTCCTCAAAATAGTCATCAAACTGATATGTACTGATAGTATAGCAGCTTCATACAAATAATCATTGATATATCACAAGTAGATCCTATCAAACTAACTTAAGGCTGAGAGGTCGTTGATACAAATCCGAATTAAGATACTAAATGGGTCTATCAATACCCACGCTACGTATATTTTTAAAGACCCAAATGTTGCAAAACACTTGTCCTACCTCCATGACAAATATGTTGTTGTCCCCGCAGAAAAAGCCTCAAACAACATCGTTTTTGTGTGTAAATATCATTACATAAACTGCTTGATAAATGAATTAGGTATTGACAATTCACTTGTAAACTCAACATATACCCTCACGACACTTACCAAAGAGGAAATCCTGGATAATCATAGGTCTGTTCTATGTTCCTTTGGAATTTCAACCAAAGATGAAGAACTGGATCTTCCATCACTGTATTAGATACCTAAACTACATAAGTGTCCTTACAAACAACGGTATATTGCTGGGTCTTCCAAGTGCTCCACGAAACCTTTCTAAACTATTAACTTCTATTTTATCAGCAATCAAAGCCGGGCTCCAAAGTTATTGTGAAACTGCATATTCTAGAGGTGGCGTGAATCAGATGTAGATACTAAAAAATTCCAAAGATCTTTTAGAGTACATACAATCTAAAACTCTCTCATCTTGCAATAGTATTAAAACATTTGACTTTTCTACACTTTACAAAGGTACTCCCCATTCCAAACTAAAAGACAAATTGAAAGAGTTGGTATTACTTTGTTTCATTAAAAAGAATGGCGAACGTAGATACAAGTATCTTGTCTTGGGGAGGGATAAATCCTACTTTGTAAAGAATCACTCTGATTCAAACAAAAAATTCTCTGAAACTGATATTATCAAGATGTTTGATTTCTTGATTGACAACATATTTGTTACGTTTGGAGGACGTGTTTTTCAACAGACTGTCGGAATTCCAATGGGAACCAATTGTGCCCCTCTTCTTGTCGACTTGTTTCTTTATTATTATGAGGCTGACTTCATACAGGAACTTCTTAGGAAGAAAGATAAGAAGTTAGCAATATCCTTTAACTTTACGTTCCGCTATATAGATGATGTTCTCTCACTAAATAATACAAAATTCGGTGACTATGTTGAACGAATTTATCCCATCGAACTAGAGATAAAGGATACTACAGATACAGTTAAGTCTGACTCATAGCTTGACTTACATCTAGAAATTGACAATGACGGTCGGTTGAAAACAAAACTTTACGACAAAAGAGATGATTTCAGCTTCCCAATTGTGAACTTTCCATTTCTATGTAGCAACATTCCTGCAGCGCCTGCATACAGAGTATATATCTCCCAATTGATACGATATTCCCGGGCTTGCATTTCCTATCATGATTTCCTTGATAAAGGATTGCTGCTCACAAGGAAGCTATTAAACCAAGAGTTCCAAATGGTGATGTTGAAATCATCCCTTCGTAAATTTTACGGACGCCATCACGAGTCGGTTGACCGTTACGGAATAACCGTTTCACAGATGATATCGGATATGTTCCTTATGTCGTAACTACAATGCCCTTCCCTTTTCACGAATGTGTCCTACCGAATTAGACTATTTACCGGATTTGTAATAACATAAGCAACACGACGGGTGCCACATGTGGAGCAGGATCTGCTTACCCTTCCGGAGTACCTGAGATCACCCCCAGTTTTTGGTGGGGTTCGTGTTGTTTAGTCTTTAGTTTTCTTTATTGTGTCATCTGTACTATTATTTGTCTGTTTGTCTTTCTATTTTTGGCCATGGCGTTGTCAGTTTGTTTTCGATCTATGAGTTTGACTGTCCCTCTGGTATCTTTCGTCCCTCTTTTTTAAGCAGAAAACTTAAATCATTGTTGACGCCGGAGCCTGAGTCACCGGAAAAGCAATCGCTATGTCTCGCTTTCCGCGACTTTCGTCGAATGCGAGACAAAAATGTGCAAATGATAAAGATATAAGAATAGATATAAGAGATGATAAAATAATCATGCAACTTGGGCTCCTTGAACTCTTATTTGAAAATCGAAACAAGACAAAAACCGGGTATGGACCTGCATCGATGCATGCAATGGATTGAGGTAAGATGTATACTAGAGAATAACTGATCAATCCCTTTCACTGATGCCAAGAAAACTTTGACGAAAATTTTTCTTTTAAAATGAATACTGTAAAATGTCATGATTCTAAGACATATATAAGAACGTTTTTCGCCGATTTCATGTGATTTCTTTACAAATATTCACCTATATTGAAAAGGCATGGCTATGATAAAAAAAAACCATAACTATGTTGTTTAAACTTTCAAACGCAGACATACATATTGTAAGATATAGCTATCTAGCCAGTGACATAATGGTTTTGATTACATATCATGCAACTTTTACCCAAAAATGTATTTAAAAAATAAAAACAAAGTAAAATAATACACTTGCATTAGCAGTTGTCAATTTTTATTTCTTTAGATACCAGAAGAGTCGTCTAATCTGTAATGTTAACGATTACTGTAAACCAACTTATTTTCGCGGATACTTTGTTTCGCGTTTAGTCCTTTTAAGTCCACTTCGCGGCGATTTAATTTCGCGATTTTCTAATTTACTTGATGTAGTTAAATAAGGAAAGATCAAAGTTTTACATATTCGCGACGATTTATATTCGCGTTATTTTTCTACTCGCGAAAGTCGCAAAAATAAATCGTTCGCGAAAATTAGTTGGTTTACAGTATATCGTATTCCCGATTACGTCATTTTACCTGATTTGATTTTAAACATATTTTATTATTAGGATACGAAAATGATTGAACAAAAGGCACAGCCTATTAAAACTCTCTCCACATTAATATATGCAACGTATAAATCATATATATCAACATCATTTATGAGACATTGGAAATGTGTAAACAATACAGTTTCGACAAAGTGTGGATTTGCATGGCGTGTGGATCATGTTAAGCCGGAGACTCTTATCCTGTTAAAACACCCCATCTCTCTCATTTTTTAGTTCATGCAATTAGCTCAGTTTTTGTTGGCTATCTTGTTCTCTTCTAAATCGATCTATGAGATTTAAACATCGGTAAACTATTGTTGTCTAAATATACCTTTGTTATGCATTATAAAAATATTGAAATTTACAAAATATTTAAAAATGATATTGAAATCAATTCACGAACATTGAAGACAAAAACATGTTTTATTCAGTTGCCCATGAAAATGAGGTCAATGTTAAATATCAAACTGACATATGTACCTTACACTTTCTGGCTAAAGGACTTAAAGATATATTAGTCCAGGTTTCTTTTTTTTGACAAAATGTGCACTTTTTATGTGTAGTGGGCTGATTTTTTCTTTTAAAAAGCATCTCAAAACCTATTATTGCCAATATTACGCATGCAAGGCTTAATTCACTCATATAAGAGAGAATGCAGCGTTATTGTGACATACAGTCTAGTGATTACATACCAAGTAACATAACTCATTATTTAGTTATAAGAGTCTGCAAAGTACTCCACGAACCACCTTTACAAACTTTTAATATCAATTTTATCAACTATCAAAGCTGCGATTCAGAGTTATTATGAAACTGCCTACTCTATGTGATGTGTGAATCAGAGTATGGATACTGAACGATTCCAAGTTAGAATACATACGATATAAGGTCATATAAGTCTCTTTCCCCTTGCAATAGTATAAAACAGTTGAACTCTACCCATTACACTAGTATTCCCCATTTTAAACTTAAAGACTTGTTGAAAGAAAAAGTTTAGGATAAGTTGTCTTCTTATTTTCTTGGACATATGTCCCATTAATTTTGATTGGACAATTATACTTGGTAGAATTGTTTGTCATTTTGTGCAGTTAACCCTACTATACGTTTTCAATTTTTTTTATGTAATGGTTCAGACATGACCATTTTATCTTAGTATTGGGACACAATGACCCCTTGGGAACACAACTTCTCTTGAAAACCAATTTTAAGCTCACGTAGCTCAAAATACCAAATTTGCTTTTGTCATCACGTTTGTCATCACTTTGCGTCCGCACGGTGTCTGTTGTCTGTCATAATTTTTCTCAAAGATCTATTCTCCTCTGAAACGACAGAACCAATTTCAATGAAACTTGTGATGAAGGCTCCTTAGGGTATAAACTTTGTGTTTTTTATCCATGGCAGTAGGCTATAAACTTTGTGTTTTTTTTTATCCATGTCAGTCAACAAACGTGTCCGCCATCGATGGCTAAAAGAGGGGCGAAATATATCGAAGGAATAATCAAACTTATGTGTAGAAAATGAATTGAAAATGCCATTGCAAAAATCAAAAAACGACCAAATGACATACAACAGTATACAAAACACAACATCGAAAACTAAAGTCTGAGCAACACGAACCCCAGCAAAACCTTGGGAAAACTGTCCATTCAGAATCAAGAAAAATATCTATGATAGTTTTTGTTTTCATCAAATAACAATAAGTAATGTCTTTAAAGTCATATGAAACTTCAAATTTAAAAAAAAAGTTGAATATGTTTTATATACTTGAATGGCTAAGTTTTCTTAAAAACAAGCGTACCTGGACTTTTGTGAAAAAGAAAATTCTTTATCGTATCAAAATCTTCAGAAATGAGGGAGGTGGGTGGGGGCAGAAATGTGCTGCAGTTGAATTATTGTCTTCCCGTACACTAATTCGCAGATATTTGTGTGAGGGAAAAACCCTGATGAAAGAATGTAAAAAAAAACGCGCACTGAAAGGTAAATATTAATGATGGATATTATAGAACAAATAAAATACACCAAATCATTGACTAACTTTATGGAAAAGTTTAATTAACAAATAGGAACGCATGGAAACATAAAAAAAATATGTTTACATGGCTCGTTTCATGACTTTAAAAATGATAATAATATTGAGCTCTTTATTTACAGAGGGTAAACACAGTTAATTTTAATATAATAATCCTCTCTGATGCCCTCACATACAAATTACAATACAATCAAAAACAGATACTTACACATAGTTAATTTAAAATCATATAGTTGAATGTAACATTATAAAGGAAAAAACCGTTATAGAGGCACACGTAGTAAAAAAAAAATTGCTTATTCAAATCAAAATAATGCATTGTAGAAATCAGAAACGTATAACTATATTTATCAAAGTTGTACATATACCGATACAAGTTTATTGTGGTTTTAAGGTACACATCTGGATATATAAAAGAATACGGGTAGAATTTCATGCACGGGTAGTTTGGTAGTAGCTTAAGACATTCGAATCATTGCAGTCAAGTGTACTACAGGCTTTTTTCCAAATAAATACTTATAAAAGATGGGTCGTAAATATTGAAGTGCTATGTAGAGACAGACATTTTTCATTGAGATAAAATGAATTTCGTGTATTTATTATTGGAATAAAATTGCACTTGACTTTTACAAGTGGCTACTCCCATATGAGAGTGTTGTATTATATTGATAAATGTTTATGTTCGGTCGAGTTTACGAAAGAGAACATAAGGACTGCGCCAACTACTTCTTAATAATAAGCAAACGATTTCTTAAACAGCTCAGCTTTTGTCTAAGGAACTATCAGATTTTGTTGAGTAAAACCTCTCAAAGAGTAAGGATTACTATCTGATTTCAGTTTAAACTTTTGAACGAGGTTTATTGGTGCTTTCAGACGTGCACATTTATATTAAAGTAAATATTTGTGGTATTATTTTTCAACTGTTTTCCATCCAGGTTCTTTAAATAAGGGGGCTGCAGGGGATAAACGTCTGTATTTAACTTCCTTGCTCTCTCTCTCTCTTTTTTTTCCAGCACAGGAAATGAAAAAGTATTCATAAGTATCTGTTATTGATTTTTTACTTTTAATTGTATTGTTATCGCTGTGGCTAACTCATATGGTGTTTTTTTTAACATTTGGGTTCAGGCTGTGAAAACATTTTCATAAAGTTGTATGGACATTGGAGTCTTTTACCATATTTGTGTAATAATTCTTTTTTTGGTTATGTATGATTTGTTTAGTTTTATTTCTTCAATAATAATAATCCATGTAGTATATCTCCTAGAATAGTTCTTTTTATCTTAGTACATGTACTAATTGGGCAATAATACAAATGTACTGCATAAAGAATTTTTACACCACTCTGTCTAACATGATTGATTGATGGATTGGTGTTTAACGCCACTTTTAGTATTATTGTGCTATTTCGTGGCGGTCAGATTTTGTTGGTGGAGGAAGCAGGAATGCCCGGAGAGATTGTCAAACATGAAGCATGAATTTTAAATTCAAACTGATACAATCTGATATATTAAACTCAACAAGACAGTATAGATACAGCAACTGTTTTAAGTGCTTGGGTTTGACTTTCCAGTAAATGTAAGCTGTCCTGTATAGATACCTTTCAAAAGTCTATTCTAAGTAAATGTATCACAAAATCTTTGACAATAAATGAGATTCATTTATAAAAAAAAAGGCCAAATGGACTATTTTCCACTTTCAATATAACAATATAAAAATAAAGATCCTAATGGACAGTCTAATGCCATACTATCACAACACATCTGTTAATGTGCTTAAAAATAAATCATCATAAAACATCGAATATTTTTGCACTTGAATCACATTGTATTTTTATATAGATCCAACTAATAGCCATTTCAATTATAAAAAAAAACAGTTAAAAAACCAAAATATGTGTCCAAACAGCACCGTGCCTCACACTATAGCAACTGCATATTTTGGTTAAAACCTTATTTTGTCATATATTTTAAAGTTACATTATAATTTACACCAAAATGTCACTAAATTTAATTAATTTTATGCATACATCCTGCTTAGCCTTAAAATAAAGAATGAACCTCAGCTAAATCATTGATATCTATACTGTTGCATTAACCATAATGTACATACCCTCATGGTTGTTTCTAGAACAAACATTTACAAAGTTGTAAGTTGATGTGACCATAACTTCATGGTAAACTACTGTTACAGAAAATTTTGTAAGCATTTATTATTGCAATTGGACACAAAGGGCACTAAATTGATGATTTCAGGAAAATATGCAAACAAATAATGCTATCAAAGTTTATATTTTCCCGATAATAAAATCATATCTAACATGTCTGAATCTATTTTTAAAAGTACTTTAAACCAAAAATATTACCTGATACTGGTATGGATAATGTATGAAACAATCATGTATCATTAGGTATATTTCTGATCGATATTAAAAGTAATAAATTGCTTCGACGGGCGCAGCTGGATACGACTGCAGAGGTCCAACCCTGAACAGTTGGGACAAAATGGACGCAATATTTGCGCTTGATACAGGTCTGAATTTGGATTGTAATTAAACATTTGACACATAAAAGGTTTCTGACACAGAATAACTGTAGTCAAAGAACTTAGAATTGGTTATATGATTTGAATTTATATTCAATTTTTTGCTTTTGTGCAATATACTTTGCTGTTGCCAATTGACCCCCCCTCCCCCCCCCCCAAAAAAAAAAAAAATACCCCCCCTTTTTTTTGCTTTTGTGCAATACACTATGCTGTTGCATATTAACCCCCCCCCCCCCCCTCCCTCTTTTTTTTTGCAAAAAAAAAAATATTTGAAGAATTTTTCTTTTTAATTTCTGAAATCTGAAATGAGAAAAAATTGTTGACCCCCCACAATTTCTTTTTACCCCCACCCCCTTTTTCCCCCAAAAAAATTCTTTCCCTCAAGATATGGTCATAATCTCAATTCAAATTTCCAATGGAGTTTGCAACCATAATTACCCATTTAAATTTACCATAGTGCTAACTTAATCTTTTTTGTAATAGAATTTAAAATATGGTGTCAAATCTTTCATATGGATTTTGTTGTAAAAAAAAAAAGATGCAACATTTGCAGATATTTTTACTGGTCATCCTTTATAAATATGCATTTCTTTAAACATAATTTAAAAGCAGTGTAAGGGAGGTAATTCAAATGATGTATTAGAATTACCTCCCTTACACTGCTTTAAATTATGTTTTGTACTAAAGTATTTGTCCATTAATCTGGACATCCTTGTTTTTCCCCCTTTTTTGCCCCTAATTCCTAAACCGTTTGAGCCATAACCCCCCAAATCAAATCCTAACCATCCCTTTGTGGTATGGAACTTGTGGTACAATTTCAGAGAGATCCATACACCATTCCACAAGTTATTGTCTGGAAACTAGAAAAATGCTTATTTTTGGCCCCTAATTCCTTAACTGTTAGTACCATAACCCCCAAAATCAATCCCAACCTTCCTTTTGTGGTATTGAACCTTATGGTAAAATTTCATAGAGATCCATTCACTTAAACTATAGTTATTGTGCGAAAACCAAGTGTCTTCGGACAATGACGACGACGACACCAACATCATACCAATATACGACAGCAAAAATTTTTTGCGGTCGTATAAAAAGTAAAAAGACAATGTTAATACCTTTTAAAAGAAGTAAATTTATATTATATTGTAAATATATAAATGACATGAGATAAAAAAAATATAAAACACTAAAAACAGAGAACAAATAAATATTTCACATTTGCAGTTAAAACAATTTTATCATTAGCATGCATTATATATATATATATATATAAAAGTTTATGGAAAATTTAAAATATAATTGAGAAAGTAATAAAATCCTGGAAATGTCATACTTAAATATTTTAGATTCTAGATTTAGTTGACTATGAAATAAGGTCCATGTTAGCGTCGAGAATCAGATCGACATAGTTACTTTCACTTCATGTAAAACTTATTTTATCATGAATATTTTCTTTTAGATATATTTTTTAAACATGTATGCAGTGGTCTGACTTTTCTTCTTCTTTTGCATAGTATCTTAATGCCTTTCCTTGTCAACTTTACTTGTGTAAGGTATTAGTTTCTCATATCAGACCGAGATTCAAGCATATTTTGTGACGAACATTTAAGTGATTACATACCAAGTAATATGATTCTTTACTTAACTTGAAGTCATAAAATAGTAATAGGACTTTCAACAGAAGGATGGCCACTCTAGGTGGTTTAATTTTAACTCTATGGCTTAAGACTTATTAAAAGTAGGTGGATTAATAATAATAGGTTCTTGTCAGTATCAAAATGTTGATTTTGGATAAAAAATAATTGTGTATGTTATAAACAGCCATTTCTCTCACACTGAATGTTGCAGCCTGTGTAAAGAATCCACTATCATATTTAGATAACTAAACAAAGTCTTCATTGAAATAAGATTATGACATTTCTCATTAGAAATATTTATGGTATTTCTCACTGAAATAAGGTTTGTGGTATTTCCCATTGAAAGAAGATTATGGTATTTTCTACTATAAAAATAAGGTTAATGGTGTTTCTCACTTTAGTAAGGTTAATGGTATTTCTCACTAAAATAAGGTTATGGTATTTCCTACTGAAATAATGTTTAGGGTATTTTCCACTGAAATAATGTTTATGGTGTCTATCACTGAAATAATGTTTATGGTGTCTATCACTGAAATAATGTTTATGGTATTTCCACTTAAATAGGGTAAAAAGGCATTCGTACTTAAAATGTATTATGGTGTTTCTCGCTACAATAAGTTTCATGGTATTTCTTACTGAGGTTTATAATAATTCTAACTGCTCATTCAAATTGCTTTTAATGCCAATTTTAACTTTAATCTCATTGAAAACACTACAGTATTTTATTACAAAGTGATTTTTTATAAGCATGATCAAATACAGCAGTTACATTTTAACAATGCAGATGTTCCTGTTGTATCTCACTGTTTAGTGACACTTTCATAAGATGGTGGAGGAGCAGATGGCTGTTCTGGTGGTTGATTCAAATCAATTTTAACATCTGATGATAGTCCAATTGGCCCTGGTGGATATGAAGCTTCTGGTTGTGGATAAGGTCCAGGAAATTGCTGCTCAGGAGGAGGAATACCTGGTCCCATTGGATAACCTGTTGTTGGACCCATGGTAAAACCTGCGGCTGAACCCATTGGATAGCCTGCAGCAGGACCCATGGGATAGCCGGGATTAGGTCCCATTGGATAAGCAGATCCAGCATAAGAGCTTGTTCCCATATGAACACCAGAATAATTTTGACCAGCTATATGTCCTGCTTGCCCTTGAGCTGCCATTTGTTGCATTAACATCTGGTTTTGCATCATTAACATTTGGTTATTCATTGCCATTTGTTGTGTGGTCATTCTACCCATACGAAAGTTTACACCAAATTTACTTTGATTTGTGCATAAATAATAAAGTGTATAAATGTTCAAAACTGCACAAAGAATGATAAGTATTAATGCAGGTATAGCAACACTTCTATACTTTCCTATTTTAGAAGCACATGCTATGTCTGTTTCTGAGAACCAGTTTCTATCACAACTTGAATATACTCCTGAGATAGATGAAAGGGCAATTCCAACAAGACATGACATGAAACCAAACATGATTATAGCTGTACTGCAAGATAACTGAAAAAAACGAAATAACGCTTGTACATCAACCATAGAAATACTGTTTTTAACAGATTATATAACGCTTGTACATCAACCATAGAAATACTGTTTTTAACAGATTATATATGTGTTCAGTTTTATGTTCATCGTTATCTGTTATTATACCACTAACATTTACTACCTGTATCTTTTATACTGATAACTCATAAGACAAACAAACAAGAGTCACTAAAACAAGAAATATAAAGTTATTATCAAAAGCATTTACCATATTTTACTTTTGATAAAGTGAAGTCATTTATTTGCCTTTAAAAAGTTAATTTCAGCATTTAATCTAATTACGTCATCTGAACGTAAATAATGCACATGAAACTAGATATTTTGAAAAGTAGTTCTGCAATAGCATTAACAGTACCCATTTATTTGACCAGATGCACATTTCGACAATTAATGTCTCTACCAAGATGCCCAAGGCCAAAGTATTGTGCAAACATTTTAATGTTTTCTTATGACTTAAATGATTGTAGCCAAAAAGGACACATTTTTGGCTCAAACAGATCAATCAGAATATTACACACCTGATCTCCTATTAGTATATTACATGTATGTACATAGTATGTATACTATTATCCAGTATGTACTATCAACTACAAAAACTTTTTTATCTGCGTCTTTGTAGATTTACTATCAACTATGAAAACTTTTTTGTTGGCATCTTTGTCAAATTGACTATCATCTACAACAACCTTTTTTGTTGTGTTGTATGTCTGTGATGTTTACATAATTTTGCCTGCAGGATCCCAATTATTTTACATCAGCCTATTATGTATGTTTGGGTTGCTTACCCAATTTTGTCAATATAATGGAACTCTTAACAACCATCATACCAGTGGGAGGTTTAGCTAGCTATAAAACCAGGTTTAACCACTATTTTCTTGGGAAAATGCCTGTACCAAGTCAAGAATATGGCGGTTGTTTTTCACTAACTCCGTTGTTTAATAACTTTCAATTTTGTCAGTTTTTATTGACTAACCCTTTTTGAAGAGTTCAGTTTTTTGTTATACTTTTTTACAAACCAGACCTGCCATAAGTATATTACATACCAGATCTACCATAAGTATATTACATACCAGTTGAGCTAGAGCTGTTGCACCTGATGTTCCTTTCTTATATAAGTTAATTAAATAAATTCCTTTCAAGAGAAACTGAAAATAAAAGAAAAAATTTGTTTGTCCTTTAGAAACTGAAATAACAGTACATGTTGTATTAAGTAGAGTTTCAATTAAATTTCTTTAGACAGAGACATCTAATAGATGAGATGGGTGGGTAGCTATGCAAATTCCTTCATATAATGAAGCCCTCTTGATTTCACGAATAAAATTTTAATTACTCAAAAATATTTAAATCATACCTTCAATAACTTATCAATATTCTCCCACTGATAGATTATTGTTGTATTATTTGGAGTGGTTGTGCTAAAAATGAGCTAGTCAGAATAATAAAATTGCAGAAAAGGGCTGCAAGACTTATTTTAGATGCTGATCCACTTTCATCATCAGCTCCACTGTTTAAACAGCTTGGGTGGATGACAGTAGAGAACAGAATCTCATACCAC
This sequence comes from Mytilus californianus, assembly GCF_021869535.1. Taxonomy (NCBI): domain Eukaryota; kingdom Metazoa; phylum Mollusca; class Bivalvia; order Mytilida; family Mytilidae; genus Mytilus; species Mytilus californianus. The sequence continues at coordinate 3,482,174 of NW_026262679.1, read as the reverse complement.
AAATCTGTTTTGATGCAGAAATGCCTTAAGAACGAAGCCCCTGTATATCTCACTGAAAAATTTAAAGAAATGCCAGAAATAAACCAATATTGTTTGAGGAATGTGTCTTGCAAAAATTTACAAGTTCCAAAAGCCAAAACAGAGCTGTATAAGAAATCTTTTGTATATTCAGGATCTATTTTATGGAATAACTTACCAACATCCCTGAAAAAATCAACCTCAAGTACAAGCTCATTCAAAAAAGATTTAAAAAATTACTTGTTGGAACATTAATTTAAGAAGCTGTGTAATTTTATATGTATAATAATTTTTCACACACTTACTCAAACTTAAGATATTGTTGAGGTAATTTGAATGATGCCAATACTATATGAATTTGTAATTTTTACCTGTTTTGAAAATTGTATATTTCATAACAATTTTTTATTTCATTTTTTCATATATGTGTGTTTGTTTGATATTTTGTAATTGTTTGTTATATTTCATTGTATTTCATGAGGGCCTCAGGGAAGATTAGTTTTATAACTAACTGTGTAACCCTCTTTAAATAAAGAATTATTATTATTATTATTATTATTAATAAATCTTTAAAAATTAAATTGTGACTAACATAATTTGAGTACTATCGAAAAACTAAAAAAGAAGTATCAGCCATACATATATCACTCCACACATGGTCATTCCTTAAAAATATTTGACAATGTATTTTGAGAGGAAAAGAAAATTAAGTAAAATGATGTTTGTGGTGAAGCTTTATTCCAATTAGCCATATATTAAAAGAGTCGTGAATTTTTGACAAAAGTTAACAGACAAAAGATGACTAGTGATGATAAAAGCTCACATATCTCTTTGGTAACTCATTGGGTTATTTTGTAGAGTATCTTCTAATCCTCATTCCATAAATATTAGAACAGATTTGACCATGCAGCTTGAGAAAAGGTGAATCTAAAGTGAAATCTCTTAAAATAGATATAAGAAGATGTGGTATTAGTGCCAATGAGTCAAAATTTATAAAAGTAAACCATTATAGGTCAAAGTACGGTCTTCAACATGAAGCCTTGGCTCACACCGAACAGCAAGCTATAAAGGGCACCAAAAATTACTAGTGTAAAAAGCTACATTACTTACCTTATATCTTTGGCTTAATGTTTAAAATATAGAGTTGTTATTTTGTAGGAATAACATATGCACTTATTTCATTTTTCAAGTAAACACACATTGAACTAAGTACATTTTAGGAAACTATCAGGATAAATATGATTTTAATACATGAACATATATATAATAAGTATTTAATAGGTTAACTGTTTTAACGAGTTGTGAATGTCCACTTGGTATATTCTGCCTCTTTTTAAATAACTTAATAAGATCATTTTAAGTTAGAAGTTTGTTAATAAACCATTTAATTTAGACCCCTAGTTTCTAACAGGGTGGTGGAAGTAGGGCTTTGAGCAGGAAAAGAACTGACAATAAAGCTTGCACCTGTCCTAAGTCAGGAACCTGATGTTCAGTGGTTGTCGTTTGTTAATGTGGTTAATACTGTAAATTCAGAAATTATTGCAATGTTTTTATTATTGCGAAAAATGCGACAGGGTTATAATCGCAATAATTTAAACTCGCATTTTGAAATTTTTTATATGAATTAAACAGGATTTTGCTCAATATCGCAAAAATTAAAATCGCATTTTAGTCTAAAATGACAAAATCGCAATACATGTAATAAATGCATGCAATAATTTCTGAATTTACAGTAAGTGTTTCTCGTTTCTCGTTTTTTTATATAGATTTGACCGTTGGTTTTCCTGTTTGAATGGTTTTACGCTAGTCATTTTTGGGGCCCTTTATAGCTTGCTGTTCGGTGTGAGCCAAGGCTCAGTGTTGAGGCCGTACTTTGACCTATAATGGTTTACTTTTACAAATTGAGACTTGGATGGAGAGTTGTCTCGTTGGCACTCATACCACATCTTCTTATATCTATATATGTCAAAAACTCTGTCTAGCAGTTTAGGAGCATTAGCAAATACAAAAGAAGGATGAATAAAGGGACAAATGAACAAAAAAAGCCAATGAATGGTTAGAAACCCCCCTGAATACATACTCCTAGCTTAAAAAAACAAGGTTTCATGGTGATTTATGATTGATGCTAGGTGATGGCCATAGCTATACCATCCTTCTGGGTGAAGTGCTGATTTAATTACTCATCAGAATAAGAGCTATATTTTTGTTTGTTACTAAGATGAAGTGACAGTTTTTATAAAAGATCTTCCATACATTTTCCCTTCAATTATGGATATCAGGTGGAAGAACAATGAACAAAGAATTAACAAGATTTAATATGCACTTTTAGGATATAGAACCACTTAGTCGGGTTTAGTTAGAAAGAAATTACAACAAATTTGTTCATATTTTAAACAAAAAAGTTCCTACGTCAAGCTGTTACTTTGTAAATTAGTAAAATATTTTGGTTATTTTTGGTATCAAATGAAAGCTAAAGGACGTGGATTTAAAGAATAATATAGAATCCTTACTTAAAGTTTCTTATGAGTACTAAAATAGTAAAATAGAAAGGCATATTTTGTCTGTTGCTCAGATCAGAAGTATCTGGATTGTACCACCAAACTTTCAGCAACCAGTGCAATCTTATGGAATTTACAGTATGTTCAATTTTTCAGCACAAGGTAGGACAAGGTACAGTTTCGACAAGAAAATTAGTTACTTTATCTTAACTTAATATTAGATAGCTATGAATGCTTGAAATTGCTGAATTTGACACAGAAAACAACTAGTTAAGCAAGATGTCCAGCTGGGAGAGACATACATTATTGCTCATTTATCCATGTAATACCACAGAAGTATGGTTTTCTTAAAAAAACACACATTTTCAAACTTGTAGATAAAAGGATTGGCGGGGGTGTCTCTTTTTTAAATTCAAGTTTGAACTTTCTTATTTTTATTTTATGAACAATTTCTGATAAAAAAAAAGACATATAGGCACCAGTCCAGTTTGAGGTTGAATTTAGTGAAATAGTGTTTAGACAAAGCTTTATATACAGGGGTTCAAATTAGCGGTGGTACGAGGTCCGCGACCTTCCATTATTGCAATCGGACTTTCGTTTTGGTTACTAGCTACGCCCGACGGACCTTCGATTTGAAAAAAAATAAAAATTAACTTTGCCAACCTTTTTACCAAAATTTCCAAATAAACTATCTCAAAATTTATTTTCATCTTTATTATTCATGACTGCAATGTTCATTTTGTTCAACCGCTAGCTTTATACGGAAAACCGTCGACAAGTAATGTGTAAATCCGAGTAAATTCATATCCGACTGACAAAAACAACATTGAAAAACAATGGATGCCATCAACCGGAAATGAAGACAATTACAATACCGGATCACGGTCTAACTAATTAGCGACAAGAAGAATTTTAGCGACAAGAAGACTATTTAGCGACAAGAAAACATTTTTTTTATTAAAATTACTTATTCCAAATAAATGTTAAAACAATATGCAAAAGAAAACAATTTTAGCGACAAGAAAGTTAATATTCTATCAATAAATAGATAGAAAAAAAAAATTGAAACATAGATCTAATTGCTACATTTATTTGTGATATTTCATTATTTATTATACATGTATAACAGCAAGTATTACGTTTACCCTGTCGTATTATGATATTAATTTTACTTGTGTTTTAGAACAATAATATATTTATCTTATAATTTTTTTTTAAAACTCTCTTTTAACACTATATAATAAACTTGCAAAATGCATTATTTGTGCATCATTGTACAGAAAATACAGACACAAATTGTGAAATACAAAGAACTGAAATCAAACAAGTGGACAACATAAATGTGAATATTTTTCATCATTTTATTTTCCGTATTGCCTCATTTAACGATATTTATCATGTTTATGAATAGTTTAATGTTGATAGAAGATTAAAGGAAATTAATGACAATCATGAGTTTTCAACAGGTGTTCACTCTTACAATGATTGTATATTCTGGCGCTTGTAACTGTATAGTCTGACGCGTGTACAAAGTTGAAGGTGTTAATTGGGTGTTATTGTAGCAATAAAACAAGGGACACGCGCCTAGTTAATCTCATTTGATGTCTCACATTGTGTGTACCGTTATTACCTTAGGGTGAAGCCACATCTAATGTTGTTCCTATCAAGAACAATGAATTGTCCTGTTAGATAGGAAATAATATTTCATGTTTTTGTTTCAATAAATTCTTCAAAGGAAAGTTGAAAAATCTTTGTTTTTATTTCCATTTTATAGCGTGTGCATTTCTTTTGCTCTAACAAGCTGACCGAAGCCATTCAACTTTTATGTTTTGTATAAAGTAAGTTGTCAGCATTTCAGTCTTATTCTTGCAAAAGTACGTGCTCTGTGCAATTGCTAGAATCCGAAACGCATTTTGGTTTACCTTTGATTAATAAATCAGTATATTTTATACGTCTTTGGTACTGCGCAGTATCAAACAAACCCTTTGGTACAGGGTTTCAATTTCCCTTTGGGCAAGGGAAAAAAGGTTACGACTCGATCTTCGATAAATGCATATTAGAAGTATTATAATTATACTGTAGTGGACACGTTCGTTTATATCCCCTTGGGCAAGGGTAAATACTTCAAGTAACGAACTTATTTTGTCACGTCGCCGTGACAAACTAAATCCCTTAGGATAATAAAAACTACACAATCACTTTCTTCCTTACAAATGTTTAATTTCTTCTTCCATCAATACAATAATATAAACTACACAATCCCTTTCTTCCTCACAAATATTTAATTTCTTCATCTATCAATATAATAAAAAAAAAATATCAATTTATTCCTGCCCATATATTAAACAAAAATCAAATGCATATTTTTTAATATTAATTTGGAATAAGTAATCTTAATAAAAAAAAAATGTTTTCTTGTCGCTTCTTGACGTTTCTTGTCGCTAATTAGTGAGACCCCCGGATCAGATTTCAGGGACGGATAAGGGTAATTCCGGGTTTGCCAATCAAATACAAAAAAAAAAATTAATTCCAGGCAGGTGACAAAATACATCTATGATTATGAAATATAAACACTAGAATTGAAAACCAAAAGATATATGGAAAAGAAAGAAAAGGCAGAAAATTTTGTATACAGAAACTCAAAATTACTTTTAGTTGACAAATTTTCATGTCAAAATCCAATACATGATGTGACAGTTATTTCTTTATCATAAATAAATGTTGATATTACAATAACATGTACATGTTTTTGAAGTGTAAACATATTACTACAATTCCAAGGGGTGATTTCTTCTCAATTTTGAAGGGCCAGTAAATAGATGGAAGTTTCTTACTTTTCACAAATATAGTGCAACTAGATATGATACAATGTAAACAAAGTAACACAAGCTCTAGTGAGCTTTTGCAATCGAGCTGAAGAAGTGTGAGCCTTGAGATAATGATATGATTAGTAATTAGTAATTAATTACCAATCGTTGAGACAACCCACCCACCCACAGTGACACCCTCCCCAATACAAAAAAAAAAAAATTATTCGAATTCATAATATACAAGACAACTACATTAATTATTGAACATGTTATACAACAGTGACACTGACAATGAAACAAGCTAACCTAACACCAAAAGCACATTAATTTTGTATCTTACTGAGTTATGAAATATTTTAAGTAAAAGTAGGACCTGGAATTTAGGTTGTGGACCTTTCAGTTTGGAGTGTTAAAGGTCCTGGACCTTCCAGTACCAAATGTTAATTTGAACCCCTGATATATTTTTCATTTTTCTTGAAAAAGTTCACAGAATGAAATAAAGTAAAGCAGAAGTCAAAATAGCAACTTAGGTTCTGTTACAGGTATAAAACCACACATTCAGATTGGCCAGAAAAATCAAACAAGAAAGTTATTCATATCTTAATTAAAACAGCTAACCCTACACTTAGCTATTACTTTGTAAATACGTAAAATATTTGAATAATTTTAGTATCAAAATAAAGCTTAAGGACTTGGGATCAATGTTGAAAGTTTCTTTTGGATATTAAAAAAATATATGAAATTGAAACTGAAATAGAAGGGCATATATTGCCTGATGCTCAAGTCAGAAGTGAATGAAATTGCAGAATTTCAATGGGCTATAAATTAGAGATTTGTTCCTTATTTCAACATACCCTTCATGTATGTGTCACACTACCAGAAAAACAAAACATCTTTTATAGACTATTCAACTCATTAGTTATATACAAGTTGATATTTCTTTACCTACAAGTTACAGGAGAAACAATTCAAAGGTTTAGGGTTAGGATTAGGGTTAGGGTTACAAAAAGATGATGAATATAAGAATAAAAAAGTTGCCTCTGATGGCGATTTTTTGCACCCCAAATAAAAAAGAAGTCAAAACTAAATAATAGAACTCCCTTACATTTATCTTGTCAAGATAGGTTCAAACAGACACGTGTTTCGTTTTTTCAAAAGTCAGGATGTTGGTTCTCATTTGAATTGTTACACAATTAGTCATGTTTAGGCCTTTATACCTTACTATGCAGTATTGTTTTTGATCCGACATAGTTGTAGGCCATTCATTGACCTATAAATGGTTACAATCATCAACATCATTTGATATCTGGTCATACCACATCTTCTAATCTTTATAATGATGAAAATATATAAGAGAAATTAGATTTAACAAACAGAAGGATGAAGAAATGACTGATGCCTAGTAATGATAACTGATATTGGCCAACAAAGCCATATGAGCTGGAAATAAACTGCTTTGTTGAGCGCAGCTGGAAACGAGAGGTCCAACCCTGAAAGTTGGGGCAAAAATGGACACAATATTCAACCCTCCTTTCGTGGTACTGAACCTTTTGGCTAAATTTCATAGAGATCCATACACTTAAACTAAAGTTATTGTCCAGAAACCAAATGTCTTCGGAGGACGCTGACCCTGCCGCCAATGCTGCCGCCGCAGACGTGATACCAATATACGACCGCAATAATTTTTTGCCATCATATAAAAACAGTAAGAAATGGCAGGCCAAGATTCCCCTATCACCATATTATAACATGTTACTTTAAAAATGAAATATGATAGTAAAAAGTACTTACAATGACACCAGTAACAAATGATCCAACAAAATAAGGAGGACCAAAATATCCACCATCCCCATATATAGCACCTACTATCCCACAAATCAGTAAGGAACTGGCAAGTATAACATCTAAAACACCAATAATCTTAAACCTCTGGAATACTTGCATACTTTCTGACCCTGAAAAACAACAATCAAAGCTATGTTGACCTGACATTGTTTTCTGAAATTATCTAATTAGCTGGAAATATCTATTTTAAATTCACAATTGAGTTTGACATTTATTATGTATACAGTCAACATGAAGTTCAACAACTGATGATAATGAGAAATTTATCATGAATAAATGTGATTTCTGTTCATGTTACGTGTCAATGAAAAAGTCAAAAAGAATGCATACGTTGTCCTGTAAAGAATTACGCCACTCATAATTCTTAGTATAGGAAAACAGGGAATACACACCCATTACAACTTATTGAGCTGCTGACCAAATACAAAGTCATTCTGTTTAGTAGCTTCTGAGAGATATATGTGTGATGAAAATGACTTCATATTAGAAAATTCTAAGTATCAGCAAACAAGAACAAAAAGAGCTCACATGTTACAACTCATCACTGTGAAGCAGTGGACCAAATAGAATCATTCTGTTGTATATAAGTATAAAAGAGGGACGAAGGATACCAGAGGGACATTCAAACTCACAGATCGAAAACAAACTGACAACGCCATGGCCAAAATAACAAGAGGCTCTTGAGAGCCTGAATCGCTCACCTGTATTTCCGAGGAGAAGATTTTTAAATGTTAGCAAACTTGATGAACAAATTGTGTAAAATTGTCTTTAAAGGGCAATAACTCCTTAAGGGGTCAATTGACAATTATGGTCATATTAACTTTTTTGTAGATCTTACTTTGCTGAACATTATTGCTGCTTACAGTTTATATATATCTATAATAATATTCAAAATAATAACAAATAAAAACTGCAAAATTTTGTTAAAACTACCAATTCGGTGGCAGCAACCCAACAATGGGTTGTTCGATTTGTCTGAAAATTTCAGAGCTGATAGATCTTGACCAATTGAACAATTTTACCCGATGTCAGATTTGCTCTAAAAGATTTAGTTTTTGAGATATAAGCCAAAAACTGCATTTGACCCCTATGTTCTATTTTTAGCCATGGCGGCCATGTTTGTCAATGGATCAAAACTTCAGATATAATTTATAAACTAGATACCCTAAGAAACATTTAGTTAAAGTTTGAAGGTATTTGGCCCAGTAGTTTCAGAGGAGAAGATTTTTGAAATAGTTTACGACGACAGACGACTACGACGACGGACGCCTTCAGGCCCCGGTGAGCTAAAAGACAAACAGACAAATAATAGTACAGATGACACAACATAGAAAACTAAAGTCTAAGCAACACGAACCCCACCAAAAACTGGGGGTGATCTCAGGTGCTCCGGAAGGGTAAGCAGATCCTGCTCCACATGTGGCATAATATATCTTTACTAGTGCACTTTGTAAAAATCATATAACATTATGTCATTCTCTAACACATGAATTGTCTTTGACACTCCATGCATTTTAATTTATTTTGTGTATGTTTTATTTGTTTGTATTCACATATCCCCTTGAGTCTTTGAGATATAAAAGTTTCATGTTGCAATAACTGAGCTGGTTTTGTGTAAGTTCTTGCATGTGAAGTGGGCTGCTCATCTTTGTAATTTTGCAAATTTTCAAATTTGCTGTTTTTGATGTGGATCCCAAATGGTTGAGCAAAACTCTAATTTTGGTCTGACTCGGGCTTTAAATGGGTGAGCTTTAACTTTAGGTAAGGCTATTATTAGGTTTTCATGAATAAATCCAAGAGACAGATTTTCTTTTTATATTGTTGATATGTTTATCTCACTTTAAATTTGACTGAAGATTAAGTAAGGCCTTATTTTTTGCAGATTCAACTTTTCCGAGCGAGTGATTATGTAATTGCAAATGAAGTCTAAAGATTTTGGCTTTTGTGTTACACTGACACTATAACTTTTTCATCAGTGTGAAAATGCATGAGCCAGTCCCGCTCCTGTCTGTGGCTGTTTCTTAATCAGACTGTAATTTATTTCGGTCATCTGATTTCTTTATTTCCTTCAATTCCATTTATATTGTTAAAAAAGTAGTCTGAGTTTTTTTTTAAATGAACTACAAGCACTTGTATAGACCATTAACCATAAAGAATTTTAATATTATGTGGATCATATACATTTTTTTCAGTTACATAATTTTTTCTTTAGATTTTGTATCAACATGATGAAGATCAAATCTGTGAAATAAGTAAACTCAACAGCAAATCAAATAATTATTTCAGTGGACTTTTTCCTTAATAATTTGAGAAAGTACAGTTTCTAAGGAACTTTGGCTATATAACATAGGTCAATATTGTTAATCTACACAATGTATCATGCATAGCTGTTACTGAGGAACAAACAACAGCATAAAGATTTTTTTCAGCAATACATACAGTGTATGCTCAACTAATCTACAAAATATGGTTTACCTGTCATGTATTGTTACCTCGTCCTGAAAAATTAACCTAGACATATAAGAAAATGAGTTCAAGGTCAGGTGACAATATCTGGCTGTCAAGGTCTTATCATGAACATCCTCCATTCAGGTTTTTTTCATCCTCTAGAAAATCAGACGAAATTAGGAAAATCTTTCAGGTTACTTGTTTTGGTACAAAAAATAGTACTTACCTTGTTGGGTAGAGTCTGCCATTAAAGCTGAATCAGCTTATCTGTTTTTCAATATCAGCTTGTGTAATATTCAGCTATCTTATATACTGAAAAATAAATTGCTGTAATGTAAGTCATATGAGTGGCTTCTCATCAAAAGATCAAATGTATTCAGAAAAATAAGTTTGTGCAGCATGTATAGTATGTGTCATTAAGGACTCGACAATTTACTGTCGTAGGCCTAGATGAGAAATAAAGTATAAAAAAGAGAGGCGAAGGATACCAAAGGGACATTCAAACTCACATGTTGAAAATAAACTGACAACTCTATGGCCAAAAAAGAAAAAACAAACAGACAAACAACACGTACACATGAAACAACATAGAAAACCATAGACTGAGCAACACGAACCCCACCAAAAACTGGGGGTGATCTCAGGTGCTCCGGAAGGGTAAGCAGATCCTGCTCCACATGTGGCATCCGTCGTGATGCTCATGTAAGTACAAAATCGGTGATATGTCTAATTTGGTAGGTCACACTCGCATATAATACTCACATAGAAATACAATGTAGGACTTATTTTATAGCCAATTTAAGCAATATAAAAATGCATACATACAAAACTAATTTGTGAAGTTATGTTATAATACAAGTATATTATTATCAGAAACAAAAGTAACTATTCTTTATCCGCTTGAAATCTATAATGAAATTGCCATTTTGTCAAAAAGAAGGAAGACATTTATATATATCTGTTATATAAATAACAACCATGATAACAGACAGTTTGGTAAATTGTGCACATTTTACATAAGTTGTGATACAACAAAAAATATAACTGATATGACTTGCCCAAGAAAGGCTTTAAAAAATTAAAGAACCTTTGTGAGTACACTCACATACCCAGAGCCCCACATTATCACTAGACAAACAAAATCTCACCAGATTCCTAAGTTCAAAGACTCATAACTCCTACAAAAGTCAACTGATAAAAGTTTCTTGTGGTGACTGTGGATATGCACATCTTCATATTATGTCCTAATTATCTACAAAGTTTCATAAATTCTTTTGTGACAAACTAATGAATCAGTATATTTAGGCCAAAATTCTAAGTTCAAAGGGGCATAACTCATAGGAAAAATTGAATCATAATTTAATGTCGATATGCAAAACTACATACTATGTCCTAATTTATATATAATCATCAACAAATTTTCATGAAATTCTGATGTGTGGATTCAGAGGAGTTGCAATGACAAACTGTTGCAGCAGTAAATTTAGGCCAAAATTCCATGTTCAAAGGGGCATAACTGCTAGAAAAAAAATTAAATCATAATTTCCTGTCGATATGCACATCAACATAGTAATAGTATGTCCTTATAATCTACAAAGTTTCATGAAATTCTGTTGTGTAGTTTCAAAGGAGTTACAATGACAAGAACAGGACTGACGGAGGGACTGACAGACTGATAGAAGGGTCAAAACATTGGGTATAATAATAACTAAATTGATTCCTGTTACTTGAATCTTGCAATTAAATGAAAGAATTTATATTATACATGTGTTTTGCTTTTGCATAGAAGGTATGTCAATTGAACCAAACATGTCACAATTCCGACTATTAATTTGGAAGGTTTCTGTCCTGCTTTGAGTGTGAACTTTAAGTCACTTGTAATCAACCATATACATTGTATTGAAGAGATGTACAGACTTTAATTTTGTAATTTTTAAATCTTTTTAAATTCTTTTGAAATAAATTGTATATTCTAAAGCAACAATATATATATACTTTGTGAATATTCCTCGGAGTTGAGTATTTTTGTGATTTTACTTTTTATATAAAGATACTGCTTTGTCTTAAAATGGAAAATTTTTCCTAAATTGAGACTTCATAAAGCAATGATATCATGTCGATACACATGTATCTTCCCACAATGATTCAGTTTACACAAAATTGAGCATTTCCAATTCTCTATTTTAATTGGATCAAACAAAACAGAGTTTATACAAATGAAATAAAAACATTTATCTAAAGATATCAGCAGTATGATGTTTTTACACAGGGCTCCTGTTATTGAATAGAATGGTCTGGTAACTGGTCTTTGTACAGTATCATCATAGCCACACAAAAAAATTTAATAAACAGCTGCGCCATGAGCGCATGATACGCCCGTCTTCTTGTGTGTGAATTTTTATGCAATAATCATAAATAGTTTCTGACATACGGCCTGACATGCGAAAACCCCCTTTTTTTAAAAAAAAACTCAATATCTCTAAAATAAAATTTTGAGTCAAAACCAAAAAGTAAACAGATCTTAAGTTTAATATAACTAAGAAGTGTGTAAAATTTTAAGCAATAATCATAAATCGTTTTTGAGATACAGCGCTACATGTGAAAACCCCCCTTTTAAAAAAAAAAAATCAATATCTCAAAAACAAAATTTTGAATCACAGCCAAAAAGTATACAGATCTTTAGATAAATATAACTAAGAAGTGTGTAAAATTTTAAGCAATAATCATTAATCGTTTTTGAGATACGGCGCGACATGTGAAAAACCCCTCCCCCTTTTTTTACAAAATACTCAATAACTCAAAAATAAAATTTTGAATCATCACCAAAAGGTATACGGATCTTAAGATTAATATAACTAAGAAGTGTGTAAAGTTTTAAGCAATAATCATAAACTGTTTTTGAGATACGGCGCGACATGTGAAAAACCCCTCCCCCTTTTTTTAACAAAATACTCAATATCTCTAAAATAAAATTTTGAATCATTAATCATAAATTGTTTTTGAGATACGGTGCGACATGTGAAAAAAAAACACACACCTGTTTTAGTTACTAAGTCCAGTAACTCAAAAAGTTTTAATCTTATTTTCACCAAAAAGTATACAGAACGTTTGACCATCATAAAAACAACTATGTTAAGTTTCATGAATTTTGGATGAGTCGTTCTCAAGTTATGGTGCGACATGTTTACGCCGGACAGACAGACGGCAATTGTGTTCCATAATACGTCCCATCAAAATTTTGACGGGCGTATAAAAAAGAGTATAGAAAATTTAGTCCCAAGTCGTTCCCGATCTGGCCCCAATATAAAAAATATTTATAAGGTATTAAAATAAAGATATATATGAATTGTAATTCATAAATGTTTATGGATTTTATAATAATAAAAGATGAACGGTAAAAAAGTTGGCCTTTGACGAATATTTGTATATTTAATTGTCATAAGATGAGACATTTGTTTGAACATTTTTTTTAAATCTATATTAAAATTTTATGTAGAAATATAATATTATTTTAATATGAAATATTTGAATTCAAATCGATTTATCATCTTAAATGATTATGGATGCTTATACAGCATGTACAGTATAAAACAATTATGTTGATCATATAGATATAAGAAGATGTGGTATGAGTGCCAATGAGACAACTCTCCATCCAAGTCACAATTTGTAAAAGTAAACCATTATAGGTCAAAGTACGGCATTCAACACGAAGCCTTGGCTCACACCGAACAGCAAGCTATAAAGGGCCCCAAAAAGGACTAGTGTAAAACCATTCAAACAGGAAAACCAACGGTCTAGTCTATATAAAAAAATTGGGCATAATTATAATAAAAACATAAATAACAGAATTTAGTACGATCATCAGACAGTTGTTGAATAAACAACCCAATTATAGACTATACTGATTTCATTTAAAACAGTCATAATTATATGTTCCATAGGATTGTAAATATCTATTTATCTCTTCTATGTGTGAATTAAATAAAAACTTTTTTCCCCATGATATTCCAAGGTATCATGGAAAATAACTTAATATGTATATGCTGATGCTGCTTACAAACATAATTCTAAGTTACTCCAATATTAGGCATACTTCACTTACCTGCTGTCACATGTCATTAATCATCGATCTTCATGGGGTTTATGATAATGTGATTACTTAGCTGTTTTATAGTGATTATTTGATTACCAGACCAAATATTTCATGATTATTTAATTATTTGATAATCTAGGTCTGTATTTTTGTATATTTGATTATCTTGTTTATAAAAATAATTAATGATTATGTGATTATATTGGCCAAAAATTTGTGATTATGTGATTACTTGGACACCCCCATGAGGGGCCTCTTTTTAAAAATTCCATTTATCCTGATTCAAATATGTCACTAAATCCTCCGAAGTTTATATAAATTATTCATTATTTTATGTTGGGGCCGGATCAACTTGGGGTGGGATCGGTGTGGGACGGACTGGCTTGGGCCGGATCGACTTAGTGCCAGATCGACTTGGGGCCGGAACGACCTGATACCAAAAATTAAAACGAGTTTCCACAACTCAAACTAGTTCATTCTATATAAGCAGCAACAATTTTTTCTCTGAATGACCCTTGATCTGTGTCCGAATAACCTTCTGACGTCATGCATGCAGCAATCAATTTTAAATTATGATGTCAAATGTTTTGAATTGTGATGCAATAGTTTTCGTGAACTTGTGTGGTTTTAAGTAATGGTGGACAAATTTGCATGTAAATATGTCTATTGAGTATTGTTATAGTCAGTGAAATTAAAACATTGAGTGATTAAAATACAGTAGGGACCATCTCACTCTTTGTATATACATAAAGACTATTTTTTTTAAAGATTTTTAGTAAAGTGGGACAGTGCATATTATTCCACCGCATGCTGATTTTGATAGCGAAATCAACATTTGATTGGTTGAAACTATCCCATGTGACGTCGAACAAAACTTCATATTCCCCTCTGAACGTCAGGATTGCCTTGTGCAACGTTACTCGCGGTTAATGTTTTAAAACGTTTTGATTGAGTTTTTAAAAGATTGTATAGTAATTTCGTTTTTAAAAATAATTTCAGATCTAAAAACAAACAAGAATGAATCAATAATTAACTTTTAATTGGTACAGATTATCATTGTGAATGTTGTGTTTAGTTATAAAAAAAAAATCAACGGATAAGAAAACAAGTATGTTGATTAATATCTTATGTTCAGAAGTAAAAAAAGGTATAGGCAGTGGAATAAAACATTCATTTCCCTTGGCTTAGGGAGATATAAAGATTTGTTCACCCTCGGAAAGTCATATTTCCATTGGGCGATGCCGTCGTGAAATATGATTTTTCTTGGATATACAAATCTTCATTTCTCCCTCAGGCACAGGAAATAAATGTATAGTATTCTATGAAGTGCTGTATGTATATTCAGCACTACAGTTCTCCCGACAGTGGAGAAAGAATACATAACAAAACATCGCTCAGAACACAGGATCTTCTTCTTCTTCTTCTTCCAAGTAAGGAACCGTATTCATACTGAATGTGTATGATCCCGCGAAAACTTTGCACAGTGCCGGGCAACACAGCTAGTCTTCTCAGAGTTATTTACATTTAAAACATTCACCAATTTACAATTAAAACTATATAAAACAGACTTACAGCACCAATAAACTTTAGTCTTGTCTGAAATCCAACTATTATAGAAGACTCAGTGTCAACTAACTTCTTCTTCTACTTTGTTCTATAGGTGTGTGAGTGTAACCGGATACATTTATATGTAAACAAACTATTTCGCAGTTAGATTATTTTGGTAGTGGGGAATGAACCGAAGTGTTTTTGTTCATTTATCTGCGTGTTATCATATATTTAGGAGCACCGCACTGTCAATATATAAAAATAAGGAGATACATGATAGGGTTGCCAATGAAACTATGTACTATTCTTAATAATGACGGGAGTACAAATCAACCATATCTTCTTACATGTATAAATGCTAGTCGTTTCGTAACCTGGTCGTTTCGTACCTGGTCGATTCGTAACTAGGTTGATTTGTAACTGAGACGTTTCGTACCTCGTGTAATTATATATTTATAAAGTGTGTCTCTATTAGTTTTGTCTCTGGAAGTGTTTATCTCTCAAAATTGTCTATATATTGTAGCCAAAATAAATTTCTTGAGTTTTGTTCTTGTTATTTATACTTAAAAATGATCAAATTGTGAATCTAATAAAAATAATATTGTAATAATTTTTAAAATTTTAAATTCTTGGCTAATTGGTGATTATGCTTAATGGTTTTGTACGTCAGGTGATAAAAAGTAATTAGGTGTAAAGTGATTAAGAAGAGGATTAAAATAATGGCTTATGATCTGAAAAAAAATTTTTTCTACTTTTTTTTCTTACTATTACATGCAATTATTGAATAACATTCCTCCTTTTCACGCGGGTTGGGGACCGGCGTTTTTTGTTTGTTAATCGTCTTACTTTAGAACATTAACTTCACTATGTTGTCCTTTGTTTGCATGTTTATACTGGCATAAAGCCTGATTTATTATTTTTAATCGAAATATTTAATTAACATTATTTCCATACCCTACAACTCATATTATTAAATATTGTTATAAGGTTACAAAACGTTTCAGTTACAAAATGAACTAGCTAGTTAAGAATCGACTAGTTACGAAACGACCAGGTTACGAAACGACCTGCACCCCTTCTTATTTAGGTATCCAGCCATCATCAGAATTCTAATGATTACTTACAGCTGCGTGATCATATGGAACATGTGGAATAAGTACAAATAAATATTTCAGTGACAAATCAAATCAAATATTTTATGAAATAAAGCACATATAATATACATATGACATTGCATAATCCAAGTGTACAACAAACATGACATATACAACATGACAAATAATGTAAATAAAACATACTGTAATGCCTAACTGAGATTACACACATGTGTTATTGTATTCTCAGTGTAATAGTAATCTCAGTCTCAGTACATTAAAAGTGAAATTTCATGATATGCAATAACTACAAGTCTATTTCTTTTTGTATAGTTCTAGCATTACTTATGGTAGACCAAGTGACACTAAATGAACTTGACTCAAATAATTGCATATATTCGTTTGGCATTAACCAACTTATTTTGATTAAACTGTTTTAAGGAATGACCGTAATATTTTTTTTTGTCTATGAAGAAATAACATCAAAAATGTGGTGCACACTGAATAACCCAAATTATTAAGGAATGACGGTACTGTAATATTTCTTCATATGACAGAAAAAATATTACCGTCATTCCTTAATTAATCAAAATAATTTGGTCATTTCTTATAATTTAATTCTAAATTCCATTCAGTTAAGGAGTAAATCATAAAAAAACGTTGATGACGTCACGGTCACATGACAAAATTATGTCTATGAGCTGACAGACAAATAACTTTCAGCCAACTTCAGAAACCCCTTTACATCCAAAATTAAATTATGTAACTATATTACTGATTTGATATCATCACCTTTAATCAAATTCTTGAAAATACTTATTATAATAACTTCTAGATCTCTCGAAGGATTTTATAAAGGGAACAATATAAAAGGAAGTGCACTTCATCTTCTACCGTTGGTCTCCGCAAAATTTGCAGAACTCCAGTACGTAAAGCTAGATTGGAAGCCTCATTATGGACACCAAAAATATTTTGAATAGTCATATTCTAAACCTTTTCAAATGGAAGTGTATCTGCAGTGTCAGGTTTTATACTAAAACCTGAGATCCAAATTTCAGATCCATAACACTGAATACACATATAACACAGGAAGTAGCACAAGTGTAGTTACTGAAGATGTAACAGAGCCAAATTTAGAGAAGCAAACTGACCTCCTGCGTATGGAAACATTAAGGTAGGTATAACTCAATGTAGGTGAAATTAATGAGTTGAAAGGTATATATCACCAATTTTCCCATCGCAACAGATATAGAATATAGTAATTTTGATTTTAAGGCAAAATATGCCTTGCATGCTTCATCAGCAAGATTTTCAGCTGCTATAGTTAGTTCACCGCTATTGTTGAAGGTACCTAGGTATTTATATTCTATAGCAGATTCTAATGGTTGCGGACCAAAATCAAAACAATGTCCGTCTATTAGAGATCTACTTTTACTGTTCGAGAAAATCATAATCTTAGTTTTCATGATATTCACACTAAGATCTCAATCACTACAAAAGGACTGAAAGGGGACGACCATTTGTTTTTCTGGGGATTTTTTTTTTGAATTGATAATTTATTTTCATCTGTTGCTACACATGCTTATTTTTTAGCCGCGCGAAAATTTATTTTCACTTTTGTACACATTTGTATTCTAAACTATCCGGCACTTTATGTTGCAAAAATCAATTTTCATCCTGTCTTGTGCAAGTCATTTATTTTCAGTGTTTACCAAGCCAAGCTATATATTTTCAAAATCGTCCTCCCCCATCCCGAAAATCAAATGGTCGTACCCTAAGGCATCCACACAGTGTTGCAAGCCAGTAAGAGCAAATCATCTGCATAAAGAAGATGATTAAAATTTATTTGATTCAGGTTAAACTGATCAGTTAAAATATGATTAAAATAGGAATCCAGGTCATCAACAAAAATATTAAAGCCTGCAACGATTAACTAATGGAACCATATGTTTAACAACAATATAATGTATTACTATGTATAAGTTTTATAAAAAGTCATAAAATTAGCCACCTATTCTTTTTTTGAGCAATTTATGAAATAATGCCTTCCTTACAACACCATCGAATGCCTTTTGGAAGTCCAAAAAGCAGATGTAAAGTTTTTTTTCCCATCTATTTCAATATTTATAAATTAAAGTTTTCTGAAAGAATATGTGGTCACTTTTTCTATACCCTTCTCGAAAACCTCCCTGGTTGACACTAAGTAAATCTTTTGACTATATGATTATGGTTAATCCATTTGCCGTAGAAAAGTTAATAATTTTCCTAAGCAACTTGAGACACACAGATCATAATAGTTATTGCAATCGTTAGGATCTCATGATTTAAAAATGAAAGAAATGTATGAAAGATTCCATATTTTTGGAAATTTTCCACCTTGTAGTATCTATATATAGTTGACCATGAAGATGGGGTCAATGTCAAGGGTTAGATATCAAACTAACTTATGAATCTTATGAAGGGTATTACACTTTCTGTATACAGACATATTCATGAAGACCTATCTTTTACAAACTGTGCACTCTTGTGTATATAGTGGGCCGATTTTTTCGTTTTTTTAAACATTACCTCGGTACCTTCAATTGCCAATTTTACGCATGTGAGGTTTAAATCACTCATATAAGAGAGATATCCCATCATTTTTTTGTGACATACATTCTAATGATTGCATATCAAGTAACATGATTAATTGTTAAATAAAATGGTTATAAGAGTTGTAGTAGAAGGATGGACAGTCATGATTTTTACTCTATGGCCCCAACCAATAGTTTGTGGCACTAAAATAAAACTTTCGAGTCATTATGAAAATGTTGATTTAGATAAACATAAAAAAAGAGGCGAAGGATACCAAAGGGACATTCAAACTCATAAGTCGAAAATAAACTGACAACGCCATGGCTCAAAAAGAAAAATACAAGCAGACAAACAACAGTACACAAAACATAACATAGAAAACCAAAGACTGAGCAACACGAACCCCACCAAAAACTGGGGGTCATCTCAGATGCTCCGGAAGGGTAAACAGATTCTGCTCCACATGTGGCACCCGTCGTGTTGCTAATGTTAGTACAAACCCGGTGATTACTAAGTCTAATTCGGATGGTCACATTCGGGGAAAAGGGGACGGGATTGTAGTTACGACAATTGGAACATATCCGTTGTCATCTGTGAAATGGATACTCCATAACGGTCAACCAACTCGTGATGGCGTCCGTAAAATTTACAAAATTGTATAAATTATAATCTGCTATTAATCTCACTATACATGATGCTCCAACATATGCCATTCCATCAAATTTAGATTACTAAAAATGTTTTCGTTGAAATAAGGGTAATTGTATTTTTCATTAGAATAAGGTTAAATTTTTCATTAGAATAAGGTTCATGGTTCTTCGCACTGAAATAAAGATTATGATTTTTCTCATTGAAATAACGTTTATGGCATTTCTCACTGAAATAAGGTTTATGATATTTCTCACTCAAATCGGATTTATGGTATTTCTTTATGGAAAGAGGTTTATTGTATATCTTGCTGAAATAAGTTCGTGATACTTCTAACTGAAATTATGTTTATGATAATGCTAACTGCTGATTCTAAAGCTTGAAATGGCAAACGAATCTTTTTTAAATCCTTAAAAACATTAACAGACGTATTTATTACAAAATAATCTTAAAAGCAGTATCAAGTATAGGTGACACATTTTAAATAAGCAAAGGTTCCAGATTTATCTCACTTTTTAGTGACACTCGCATAAGACGACGGAGGAGATGGTTGTCCTTGTAGCTGATTCAAATCAAGTCTAGTTGTCGGTGATGGATAGGAAACTTTTGGTTGTGGATAAGGTCCAGCAAATTGCTGTTCAGGAAGAATACCGTGGCCCATTGGGTAACCTTTGGTTTGACCTACTACTGGACAGCCAGCAGCATGGGCTATGGGCTAGCCAGAAGGATTAGGTCCCATTGGATAAATAGGCATAGCATAAGGGCTTGCTCCCATATGAACAGCAGAATAGTTTTGACCGGCTTGATATCCTGATTGTCCTTGAGCTTGCCATTTGTTGTATTATCATCTGGTTTTGCATCATTAACATGTGAGTATTCTGTTGAGGGGCCAATCTAACGGAGCTAAGGTTTGCTAAACCAAATTTATGTTGATACATTTTTATACAAAATACTGTATGAATGTTCAAAACTGCACACAGAATCACATGAACCAAAGCAGGTATAGCAACACTCCTATACTTTCCTATATTGGAATCACATGCTATGCCTGTTTCTGGGAACCAGCTGTTTCTATCACAACTTGAAAATACTCCCGAGACAGATGAAAAGATGATGCCCATAATGCAGGCCATGAAAACAAACATGCTTATAACTCTGCCGCTAGATAACTGAAAAAAAAAGGAATTACACTTTATAAATATGAATTTGTCTCATAAAAAGTAAACATAAAATGCATATATTTTCAGTTTTATATTTATTGATGTGATACTTTTTGATTGACATTTGTCACATGTATTTTATTTTCTTATAACTCGTACGATATACAAATTAGAAACAAAGTTTATCGACAGATTGTAGGTATTCCTATGGGCACCAATTGTGCCCCGTTAATAGAAGACTTGTTCCTGTACTGTTATGAATCACAGTTTATGGCCAAACTCAGTAAAGACCCGACTAAATTCCATTTAATTGATAAATTCAACAACACTTACCGTTATCTTGATGATATTTTGTCGTTAAATAATCAAGAATTCTCTAAATGTACTGCCGAAATTTACCCACAGCAACTTACCTTAAATAAATCAAATATTAAAAGCAATAAATGTCCTTTCCTAGACTTAGATATTTCAGTTTTACACCAGAAACTCTACACAAAAATTGACGACCAATGGGATGATTTTCTTTCCCTATTGTTAATTTCCTTTTTTTGGACGGTGATGTTCCTCTAGCACCATCTTACGGTGTTTATATATCCCAACTCGTTCGTTATGCCCGTATCTATAGTGACGTTTTTGATTTCAATGAGCATAATCTATGTATTACTGGTAAATTATTAAGTCAGGGATTTCGTTACCACAAATTACTTGAAACCTTTACTAAATTCTTCCATAGATACAAAGATTTGATTTGCAAGTTCGGCTGTACCCGTAAAAAAATTATTTCAGACGGATTAGCACATCCTAAATTTTACGGTGATGTTGTTTACCGAGCTCGAAAATTTATATACGATCCGGGTAAACTTATAAATCCTTTAAATAAACTTATTCTAAAAGGTTACCAATTCAACACTGTAATTAGATCTTTGAATATTGTTTTTATTGGTATACATATTGATTTTGTTATCAGTAAATTAAAATCATACTAAATAGTTTTGTTATACACATATGCACTTTAACGGTACTACAATCTGTCGATACCTTTATTTTGGCTTTGTACAAGGTCAGTGTTTTTCTCTGACTATTAATGACGTCATTACACTAAATTGGATGTTGGATGTGTACTGATTGATATTTTAGTCTTAGATACATGATTTTTTTATTAGTTGTTATTGGCTTTGAACTAGCTGCCAGTAACTGCGAGTACTCTCAGATATGTACTTAGTGTCCTTTTTGTTGTTAGGGATGAGGGATGGATAAATACTCTCCCACGTCCAGTCTGGGTTTATGTTTGATGTATTTCTGCTTTGTATCGATCTAATGAGTTAAGCCCTTTTCAACTGATTTTTATAGTTTGTTCTTATGTTGTGCTGTTACACCACTGTCCCAGGTAAGGGGGAGGGTTGAGCGCTCACAAACATGTTTAACCCCGCCACATTCTTTATGTGCCTGTCCCAAGTCAGGAGCCTGTAGTTCAGTGGTTGTCGTTGGTTCATGTCTTTCATATTTGTTTTTCGTTAGTTGTTTTGTTATAAATTAGGCCGTTAGTTTTCTCAATTGAATTGCTTCATATTTTTCATGTCAGGGCCTTTTATAGCCGACTATACGGTTTGGGTTTTTCTCATTGTTGAAGGCCGTGCGTTTGCTTATAATTGCTTACGTCAGCTTTATTTGAACTTTGGCGGATAGTTGTCTCATTGGCAATCATACCTCATCTTCTTATCGTTATACTAATACAAAGTAATTGAAAATAGGATTTACCACTATATAATTGTAATAAATTGAAGTCCAAAGTTTTCCCTTGAAAAATTCATTTCAGGAGTTCTAAGAGGAGAATTGAGCTGTTGATACTTTGTTTGTGTGTTAAAAAAAAATCAGCTTTAATCCAATCATACTTCATTTTTTATGCAAATGATACTAGGAATGTATTTCAAAAACTAGTGGGAGTAAACATAACATTGTCACAGCTGAGTTGTAGCACAAACGGACACATTTTTTTATGCAGATAGATATATACATATCCAATAAGTATATAACATACCAATGTGACGACGACATCATTGTCTGTCCCACCTGCTGTTCCTTTCTTGCATATAGTAACGAAAACGATGCCTTTCAAAAGAAACTAAAAATAGAACAAAATGTTATGGTCAATTTTGTTTTGTTTCATAAAAAAAGAATGGCCAACGTAGATACAAGTATCTTGTCTTAAGTAGGGATAAATCTTACTTTGTAAAAATATCACTCTGATTAAAAAAAAATTCTCTAAAACTGACATTATCAAGATGCTCGATATCTTAAGGGCATACGTTATAATTTTGATCCCACGATGATTGTTTTACGAAAATTTGCATACAAGTTATTTTTCACTTAGTTAATTCAAACATGTAATGAACCATATACCTTCATTTGCTAAATTTAGAGATAAATGGGGTCGAAATTTTAGACATTTACTTTTAATTTCGGTTTCTTGGACATTTCTATCCTTTGGACAGACATACTTAACTTTTTTGTTTCAAAACATAAACACATATGGATTTTTGTAAAAAGATTTTGAATATCTTAATTTGTGTAACAATTCTATGAAAATAATTCATTTTTATTAATATTTCATGATTTTAGTAAAAAAAACCGGCATGTTTTGCTGCATATTTATTTAATTTAAAAAAATTCATCGGTGATTTTTTCATAAAAATTTGAACAAATAATCCTCATACAGTATCAAGTCAAATGTAATTTTAAAAAAGAGGGGTCCATGTACTCGTTTTCAAACTAATGATTAAAATCACTCGAAATATGCATCTTTTCTGATATGTCACAGTTTGACGTCGCGAAACATAACATATTACGTTAGCAACGTCATTACCTCCCCTATAACTGTATCGTATGACCTTTATTGACAACGAATTTGTTACGTTTGGAGGAAGTGTTTTTCAACAAACAATTGGCATCCCCATGGGAACCAGCTGTGCTCCTCTTTTTGCCGATTTGTTCCTTTATTTATACGAGGCTGACTTCTTACAGGAACGTTTATGAAGAAAGAAAAGAAGTTACAGTATCATTTACCTTCACTTTCCGCTATTTAGATGATGTTCTCTCACTAAATAATTCAAAATTTGGTGACTATGTTGAACACATCTATCACATCGAACTTGAGATAAAGGATACAACAGATACAATTAAGTCTGCCTCATATCTTGACTTACGATTAGAAATTGACAGTGATATTGGGTTGAAAACAAAACTTTACGACAAAAAAGATGATTTCAGCTTCCCAATTGTTAACGTTCCATTTCTATGTAGCAACATTCCAGAAGCACCTGCTTATGGAGTATATATCTCCAAGTTGAAACGATATTCCAGGGATTGTGTTTCCTATGAAGATTTCCTTGATAGAGGGTTGCTGCTCACAGTGAACCTATTTAACCAAGAGTTGCAAGTGGTAAAGATGAAATCATCCCTTCGTAAATTTTACGGACGCCATCACGAGTTGGTTGACCGTTATGGAGTATCCGTTTCACAGATGACAACGAATATGTTCCAATTGTCGTAACTACAATCCTGTCCCCTTTTCCCCGAATGTGACCTACCGAACTAGACTTATCACCGGGTTTTTACTTACATGAGCAACACGACAGGTGCCACATGTGGAGCAGGATCTGCTTATCCTTGCGGAACACCTGAGATGACCCCCAGTTTTTGTGGGGTTCGTGTTGCTCAGACTTTAGTTTAATATGTTGTGGTTTGTGTACTGTTGGTTGTCTGTTGGTCTTTTCCTTTTTAGCCATGGCTATGTCAGTTATGTCCCTTTGGTATCTTTCGCCTCTCTTGTATAAGGGAAGTCTCATTTAAATTGCTTAATTTAACTGTACTTTATTAACTAGTGAAGCAGGATCTGCTTACCATTCCAATACCCCTGAGATCACCCCTAGTTTGGTTCGTGTTGCTTTTGCTTTATTTTCCAATTTCTGTGTTGTCTCTACCAGTATATCTATTGTTCATCCGTCGTCCTGGAAAACCCTATTTTCATTTCAGACTTTCACAATAGGTCAAGATTTAGGGGTTTAAAGTTTCTTTTAAAACATTGCACAACTGGGACCCTACTTACAATAAATAGTTTGCCAATATAGTTGTTGGTAGCTTCATTCTAAATTTTAACTAGAAATTCATACTCATATAAGTTTAAAACAAACAATGCCATAGCAAAAACGAAAAAAGATTAAAAGACAAACATTATACGTCAAAGTACTGAAGGGTAAACATATCCTGCTCCACATGTGGCACCCGAACAATGTATGAAGGTTTCTACCTTTTGAAATATAAAGCTTTATACAAAAGGTATAAGCCATCGCCGGATTATTATCTCCATGTCACGTATTTTGCGACTTTCGTCGAAGGCGAGATTATAAATGATTATCATACATATACTAAGTGTAATGAAATGCTTGATGATTAAAATTCACTGGTGAATTTAACCGTTCAATCTGGCCCAAACAGGTTGCGAAGAATTGGTTCTTATTAAGCAATTATGTCTTGTTAACTGTTTATTGAAAGAGTCGGTTTCATAACTTTGTAACTAAAAGTCCAGCAGACGGGTACGTTTTCATGTAATGCACCGTTCAATTTCCTCGAAAAAAATTCAATGTAATAGGCACCTGGTTGTTTGTTAAAACATTATGTTGTTTTATATGCTGTTTTTATCTCTTTCCAAACGGAAGATGTCGGAGACATTAAGTTCTAAAAAATAAACGACTTATAATAGCCCCCCCCCCTGCTCACCAACACGATGGTTAAAGTAAGGCTTTGATAAGTAATGTTTTCATTTACTGACATTCAACTAGCTGTCAGTAACTGTGAGTACTCTCAAATCGTACTTTCTTGTTTATTTGACCTGTTGATACTAATTGTAATGCTCTTTTGTTATTTAATGTTTACTTATTAAGGGTTATATCTGGCATATATACCAGCTTTGATAAGTGTTCACTTCTTCGTACTATGAACATCAAAATTATTTATTTTGTAAAAATATTTTCTTTCTTCATTTGAACTGTACACGTATACCAAACAACAAAATTATTTTCATTTACCTGTGTTTAAAGTAATTGCAAATGGCTGATATTTTTGTACAAGCATATTGTTTTTCTTAAATTTCTTAAACATTCCACAGCGGTATAAACTGTTACTTAAATTATTCTTCCCTTAGCTTATTTATTTTGTTTTTACATTGTATCATATATCAAATTTATTTGTTCAGTGTATGTTCACTGTTGTTAATATGTCTTTTGATTGAGTTAAGCCATTTCAATTGATATTTCATAGTGTGTCTTTCTATGTTGTGATGTTACACTATTGCTTCAGATAAGGTTGAAGATTTGGTACCATTAAAACATTGAAACCTGCTGCAATTGCTTGCAACTGTCCTAAGTCAGGAATCTGATGTTCAGTTGTTGTCGTTTGTTGATGTGGTTCATAAGTGTTTCTCGTTTCTCGTTTTTTATATAGATTAGACCGTTGGTTTTCCCGTTTGAATGGTTTTACACTAGTAATTTCTGGGGCCCTTTATAGCTTGCTGTTCGGTGTGAGCCAAGGCTCCGTGTTGAAGACCGTACTTTAACCTATAATGGTTTACTTTTATAAATTTTGACTTGGATGGAGAGATGTCTCATTGGCACTCATAATACATCTTCTTATATCTATATATGTTATTTTTTAAAGTAATGAAAACAAAACATGCAAGATATTTTATAGTGTGTCTTTTTATGTTGTAATGTTACACTACTGTTTCAGGTTATGGTGAAGGTTGGCGCCTGTTAAAACGTTTAAACCCGCTGCATTTGTATGCACCTGTCCTAAGTCAGGAGCCTGTTGTTCAGTGGTTGACGTTTGTTGATGTGGTGCACAAGTGTTTCTCGTTTCTCGTTTTTTATAGACTAGACCGTTGGTTTTCCTGTTTGTATTGTTTTACACTAGTCATTTTTGAGGCCCTTTATAGCTTGCTGTTCGGTGTGAGCCAAGGCTCCGTGATGAAGGCCGTAACTTTGACCTATAATTGTTTACTTTTTACACATTGTGACTTGGATTGAGAGATGTCTCATTGGCACTCATACCACATCTTCTTATTTCTATGAAAAAATTATTAAAGCTGTAACTTTTCTCCATGTCAACATCTATTTTTATTTTGATAATCCTGGTATCTTTGATGAGTATCGACAGGTTGTATGTATTTCTATGCGAATCAATTGTCTAATTGTATCCATTTTACAACAGATTTATTCATGTAGTTTTATGAATAAAAGTTTATGGCCAAGTTAAGTAAAAATCCGTATAAATTCCATTTATATTATGAATTCAACAACACTTACCATTACCTTGATGGTAATTTTACGTTCAATAAACAAATAAGGCTTTATACTGCAGAAATTTAAATAAGTCTAATATAGACAGCAATAATTGTCATTTCCTAAATTTGGATATTTCAGTTGCACACGGGAAATTCTATATAACAATTAATGACGAAAGTAACAATTATCAATTGAAATATTGGTCCGTGATTCCGTATGCACCTAAATGGACTTGTGTCCATATGTTCTGTAAACAAAAATTCATGCACATGAAAAAGTCGATAATTTAGTAATAGTAGCAGATAGAAATGTTTGATCATGGAAATGCATAAAAGCCCTTAAACGTTACACTTTGTCATTATGAAGTTGATTATCATGAAGTATTTCTATTCACTGACAGGAGCAATGGAGAAAACTGTGACGAAAATATTGGTCGGACAAACGGACGGAAGGATCGACAAGGTGATTAAAATATTGCCCATTAATTAAAAAGAGGGTATAAAAACAAAATTAGAGAAGCATCATGCCTTATATTGTGAAGAGTCTGAAACAGTATATAAATTTATTATGAGAAGTTTAGAAGCAAAAGCGGATTCATATATGTACTGAAGCCTGATATGACATACCATGTCAAAAAGTTAACCCACAAAATCATTTGAATAAAGAAATGGAATAAGAGGTACAAAAGTAAATTCACAGGTTATGTTAAGCAGTTCAAGGTCAGTTACAGATACAAGTAGGAAGTGTAGTTGATCGAATGGACGAACAATACCAGTTAATGGCCAGAAACCCCATCAATACACACTGCTAGCTTCAAAAAGCATGGATTCATGATGATTTGTGACAGATGCTAGGTAATGGCAATAGCCTTTTCCAGCCTTCTGGGTGAAGTTTGCTGACTATAACTCAACATAATATGAGCCATATTCCGTTTGCTACTAAGATGAAATGAATTTTTTTATAAAGGATCTCTCATACAATATTCCTGTCAATTTTAGATGACAGGTAAATTAGCAAAAGAACACCTAATTTGCCAAAGGTTTCACCTTTATTGCAGAATAGCCGCCACGTGTATTTCACACTACAAGCAAAACAATCTTTTTTATAGGCTATTCAACTCATCAATTATACTAAGTATACAGCTCTTTACTTACAATTTAGAGGGGAAATTCAAAAAGATTTACAAATATAAGAAAGATAATTGCATCTGGAAGCAATGTTTTGCATTAAAAACCAAGGAAAGAAGAATCTATAACAAAAATTCATTACATTATTTTTGCCAAGTATGGCTCAAACAGACATAATGAAAAATTAAACAAGCCGTATGAATCTAAAAAAAACAGTAATAAAAGGCAGGCCAAAATTCCACTATCAGCATACTAAGAACATGTGACTTAAATGATAGACAATAAACTTACAAAGAAACCAGCAATAAATGATCAAGTAAAATATGGAGGACCATTATATCCACCATCCCCATAAACAGCACCTAATATCCCACAGGCCAATAAGGAACTGGCAAATATAATATCTAAAACACCAATGGTCATGAACCTCTGGAATGCTTCCTTTCTGTCTACCTCAGACCCTAAAACAAAAATCAAAGCGGCATCTATCTTCCATTGTTTGCTTAAATAACCTAGCTTGCTGAAAATATCTACTGTAAGTTCACAATTTAATTTGGCATTTATTGTGTATCAAGAATGTTTCTAAGCTGAAGATAATGAGAATTTTTAAATAAAGTATGTTGTTGTTGAAAATTTCGATAAACTGTGAAATATGGCATGATATTCATCCTATTGCATTTTTTGTTTTTTTTAAAACAAAAAATCATTGTATCAAATTTCCTAAATTAGTTCAAGACTAGAGAAGAAAGAAATGTAACATTCACACTAAAGTCTCCATGAATATATTTGTCATAAAAATTTGGAAATAGGTCCTGTTTTATTCCATTTGTGGTCTTTGTAGAATTTAAAAACTCTCATTTGAAATTTAAATACAAGTTAAACTACAGGGTAAATTTTACAGTACCTTCTAAAGTTAATTATTAACTGCCTCAAAATTCTATTCATTTTTTCAATTAACTATTTTATTTATATTTATCTTCCAGTTAATTGTTATGCATATCATATAATGAATAATCATTAGGCATTTGCCTGACCCGATAATACACACACGTTTCTGTAATACTCCATTTCGTATTCATTTACATTCATTCATCAAAGGGATTCTAAAATGACGCTCTTCTGTAATACTTATATAATAAAATATGTGTTTGTTGTGATATATTTGATAATGACCATCAAAGCCAGGCCCAAACTCTACTACCTAAGCAATGACCTATCAGATCTACCATATGTAAGCTAGCCACCTTAATAGAAAGACTAGGTACAAAAGAAGGTGCACCTAACCCTTGTCAAATGACAAAAAACTTCTTTAAACCAAAACTGTAACCTACCTTTAAACAAAACGTTAACCTTCTTTAAAACAAAATTTAAAGCTATTTCATTTCCAAATCAAACTAAGAAGATGTGGCATGTTTTCCAGTGAGACAACTATCCACTAGTTGACATAAGCAATTGTAGGTTCATTGAACCATAACATAATTTTGCATACTATCATATATTTAACAGATCATTTCATAATAAACATTTGTGCTACATTTTAAATTGATGTGACTGCAAACTACCTTAAAACAAAACTTTAATCTATCTTTAACCAACACTTTACCCTGATATGGGAAGGACCGACTAACGGACGGACGAAAAGAAATGAAAACACAATATATCTTTTAAATCGTAGGCATGCAGTACTGGTACAGCTATGCATATTCACGATCCTACATTCTGTCGATATCTATGTTTTGGCATTGAACAAGGTCATGTTTTTCTCTGACTGTTAATAACGTCTTTACACTACATCCATTGGATGTATACTGATCAATATTACATATGGTTTCATTTTTCATGTTTCTCATTGGTTTATTTTGTCACGTGTTTCCCAATATATATTTTGTATTTTGTTTCACTATTTTGATATATTGACTCAACATTACTGTTTGACTCCATGTTACTAAAAATAGTAACATCGAAATTGACTTAAAAGTCCATCAAGCTACAATAATAAAGTCCAGCAAAACAACACAAGATACACTGCCTGGCAGAATTTTGAACAATGTCATGTTCTGTAACAAAATAGTCTACAAAATAAATACAACACAAAAAAAATAAACTTCTAACTATACTAAGTGCGTTTATGTGGTCACTAACCAGTCCTCAATAACTAAAAACCGGTACAATTAGCTTATATATTGACCGCCAAACTTAATGGCAATAGTTACACAACCTATATAAAATCCTCATAATAAAATTATTGCGCAATCTCTCAAATTCATTCTGCATACCGCAAATAAATTCATAGAAGTATTATGGATTGGGAAATTGAAATCATGTAAAGATAAAATTTCCGGGAATAATTGAGGCGCTAACCTATTTAAGTTTTAAGGATGTTTTTTTTTCGGGCATGATAAAGAGGAATGCCAAAAATTAGATTGGGATAGTAAAATATAAAAAATGATAAAAATGACCAAAACATAGAAAAAATAAATTTTTCCATGTGGGAAAAATACTTCCATGTAGCAAAAATACTACTGAGTAACATTGTAATTATGAAATCATTAATTATGCCTTTATGTGCATTATTTGGAAGCACTTGTTTAAATCCAGAAAGTATTTTAAAAAATTAGAAACAAGAAGCTTTAATTAATTTAGGGTGGTTAACCATACAAAGCAAAAATAAAACTGATAAAAAGGCCATATGAAAAAGGGGGTTTTAGAATAGTCGATTTAAACAGTTATTTTATGTCGCAAAAGACATCATGGGTATGTAGGTTAGTTACTAGTAAACTTGCCACTTGAAAACTTGTACCTTTCTAATATTTGAAGATGTCTTATAAAACTATGTTCATATTTAACATGAATTCAAATGATATAAAACATTTAGAGTAATAGTTTTTGTGTTGTATAATGTGTGATACTTGGTAAAATATTTTTCAACCAATAAAGTATTTTTGCAACATGCCCAGTAGGGATAATCAGGAAAAATCACTCGATCTACCTTAAAAAGAAGTAATATAGATTTTATCATAAAATTACACAACCTGATATTTGGATAAAAATCACAGAATAACAAGTTACTTACATACAGTACTAGTGGAATTAGTGCAAACACCATCAATGTCCTCAGCCGAGGCCATCCGTCATCATGTGTTTCGACCCCTAGTGGTGGGTTTCCAGCTACTACTGTCTCTCTTCATCCATATCGAGCAAGGCGCTTAAAATTTCTCTGCTGCTTG
Organism: Mytilus californianus; assembly: GCF_021869535.1. NCBI lineage: Eukaryota > Metazoa > Mollusca > Bivalvia > Mytilida > Mytilidae > Mytilus > Mytilus californianus. The sequence goes on along the minus strand of NW_026262679.1, from coordinate 3,450,743 downwards.
GCCCAGTTTCTGAATTGCTGCTCTTCTTTGCCCGCCAGTCACTCCTACTGCAGAAAACAACCTCCACACTGACTGTGCAGGGAAGCCTCTGCAGCCAACCTCAACAGGAAAGTTCCATGTCTGCCATTCTCTATCTCTGCTCTCTGCTAACAGTTCATCGTATTTTGCCATCGTTCTTTCATTGGCTTCGCCACATCTCTCCTCCCAGGGAACAGTCAGCTCTTTTATTACAACCTTTTTACTGCCGGAAGACCAGAGAACCATTTCTGGTCTAAGGTTAGTTGGTACAATATCAGGAATTTGCAGCTTTTTTCCTAGATCTACTTCTAACTGCCAGTCTCTCGCCTGATTTAACATTCCTGATGTGTTCTGTTTACTTTTCTGACATAGTTCCCCCTCCTTTACAAACTGGATCTTGATAGGTTTGTTTCTAGTGTGTTTTGCATCTTTCCTCTGTTTCTCTATCACTTCAGCAAGTTCCCGGAGTACTTGGTTGTATCGCCATGTATATCTCCCCTGTGTAAGAGCGATATTGCATCCTGAAAGTACATGTTGTAGTGTTCCTCTGTTTCCGCACAAAGGACAATCTGGTGTTTCTGAAAGTTTCCACCTGTGCAAATTTGTAGGTGTTGGTAACACATAATACATTGATCTTAGAAGGAACTGTAGTTGGTATTGAGGATATCGCCATATTTCTGACCATGTAAGGGATCGTTGTTATTACTTTTTTATTATTTATTTACAATGCTTAATTTTTTCTATCAAAAAGAGAGGCGAAAGATACCAAAGGGACTTTCAAACAACAGTATACAAAGAACAACATAGAAAACTAAAGACTGAGCAACACGAACCCCACAAAAAATCGGGGGTGATCTCTGATGCTCCGGAAGGGTAAGCAGATCCTGTTCCACATGTGGCACCCGTCGTGTTGCTCGTGTAAGTACAAACCCGGTGATGAGTCTAATTCGGTAGGTCACATTCGGGGACAGGATTGTGGTAACGACGATTGGAACAGACCCGTCGTCATATATGAAGCAAATATTCCATAACGGTCAACCAACTCGTGATGGCGTCCTTAAAGTTTCGAAGGGATGATTTCAACTTCACCACTTGAAACTCTTGGTTTAATAGGTTCATTGTGAGCAGAAACCCTCTATCAATGAAATCTTGATAGGAAACAATCCCTGGAATATCGTATCAACTGGGAGATATATACTCTATAAGCAGGCGCTGCTTGAATGTTGCTACATAGAAATGGAAAGATCACAATTGGGAAGCGGAAATCATCTCTTTTGTCGTAAAATTTTGTTCTCAACCGACCCTCATTGTCAATTTCTAGATGTAAGTCAAGATATTAGACAAACTTAACGTATCTGTTGTATCCTTTATTTCAAGTTCGATTGGATAGATGCGTTCAACATAATCATCAAACTTTGAATAAGTGGAGAGGACATCATCTATATAGTGGAAATTGATGTTAAAGGATAATGCTAGCTTCTTTTCATTCTTCCTAAGAAGCTCATGTATAAAGGCAACCTTATATGAATAAAGGAACAAGTCGTCAACGAGAGTAGGGAATGCCAATTGTTTGTTGAAAAACACGTTCTCCTGAAACGTAACAAATTTGTTGTCAATCAAGAAATCAAGCATCTTGATAATGTCAGTATCAGAGAATTTGAATCAGAGTGGTATTTTAAAAAGTACGAATTATCCCTCCCTAAGACAAGATATTTGTATCTACGTTTGCCATTCTTTTTTATGAAACAAAGCAGGACCAATTCTTTCAATTTGTCTTTTAGTTTGGAATGGGGAAGACTTGTGTAAAGTGTAGAAACCCAATGTTTTAATACTATTGTAAGATGAAAGAGTCTTAGATTGTATGTCCTCTAACAGATCTTTGGAATTTTTTGGTATCCACATCTGATTCACATCGGTAGCATTGATTTACTACCGAATGAGAGCACACATTTGTAATTCTATACCTCAGTTGACCGTGAATGTATTATATTATATATGAATTCAGGTCTTAATTTATTTTGAATTATTTACACCTACAAAAAGCAGCATACGGTGCTAAAATTATTATAGCAAAACAGTTCTATCAAAAGTTTACAGTATTAACAAAGTGGTACGTGTAACTCGTACTTCGTAAATTACTGATCGGTACCGTTTCATCAGATCTAAGCGTCTCAGTTAATGAAAGCTGGTTATGGTTGACCGTTATGGGATATCTGTTTCACAGATGACAACTGAAATGTTACAATGCTACAATCCCGTACCCTTTTCCCCGAATGTGACCTACCGAATTCGACTTATCATCGGGTTTGTACTTACATAAGCAACACGACGGGTGCCACATGTGGATCAGGATCTGCTTACCCTTACAGGAGCACCTGAGATCATCCCTAGTGTTGTTTAAAAGGGGTTCGCGTTGCTCTTGCTTAAGTTATAAGTGTTGGTCTTTGTTCTTTTTAAATTTTCAATGTCTGTGTTGTTTATACCGGTAACAGTCTTGTCTATCCTTTGTCAGGAAAATTATTTTCAATTTTTAAATTTCACATTCGGTCAAGTTTCAGGGTTAGAAAATTTTACATGACCGATGGTCTAGAATTTGGTGATGTCTTAGGGTTAGATAAGAGTCAATGACCAATCCGCTATTGCGTGATGTCTAATTACTTGATATCAACTCATTTCATAGGAGTAACACGACGGGTGTCACATATGGATCAGGATCTGCTTAACCTTCCGGAGCACCCGAGATCACCCCCAGTTTTTAGTGGGATTTGTGTTGCTCAGTCTTTAGTTTTCTATGTTGTGTTTTTTGTACTGTTGTTTGTCTGTTGCGTTGTCAGTTTATTTCCGACTTTTGAGTTTGAATGCCCCTTTGGCATTTTTCGCCTATCTTTTTTAAAGCCAATAACAACTAATACAAAATTATGTATCTAAGACGAAAATGTCAGTCAGTACACATCCAACAAACAATGGATTTAGTATAAAGACGCCTTTAACAGAAAAACATGACCTTGTGCAATTCCAGAATATAGAAGAGGGACGAAAGATACCAGAGGGACAGTCAAACTCATACAGAAGGTAGGACCGTGACTGTTCATTGGTGTATAGCAATAATATTTAGTTGGGTTTTAATTTATTGATTAATATTTATACCGATAAAACAATATTCAAAGATCGAATTACAGTGTTGAATTGGTAACCTTTTAGAATACGTTTATTTAAAGGATCGATAAGTTTACCCGGATCGTATCCAAATTTACGGGCTCGATAAATTAATAGCACATTTCCGTATGATAACAAATAAAGTGGCACATTACCTTTACAAGATATCCATCTAATATATATCCATATAATCGATACAAAGCCCCATTACATAATTTAAATTCAGCCACGGATTCAGTGGGGCTGGCAGCACTTGGTGTTTGTGTCCTCGGAAGAAAAGCCAGCCATACATATTAGATGTATGATTTCACGTTTTTTAATCGATCTAGAATTCTATGGTTACTGACACAATAAAAATACCGTGGTATAGCAAATATACAGATTCGAAAATTTATTACAACATTCTAAACATTAAAAGTATACAAGCAAGCGAGTTGTAAAACAACTGTTTCTCATACAAATACTAATTAAGTTATCATAAGTTGATAATCCGACATATTTCAACTTGATAATATAAATACATTATCACATTAAATTTGCGACCCGGTACAGACAAAATAAATTGAAATAATGTGTGTAAAGCATTTTGTCGCATGCACATTTGCCCCATATCCTTTCATTATTCTTTACCCAATCTGTATTGTTTTATAGACCCTTGTCCCAAGAAAAGATAGTCTTACAACTTTCACCAATCTATTTAAAAATGAATAAACATTTGAATATTTATCTACACAACAATCTATTTAAAAATGAATAAACATTTGAATATTTATCTACACAACAATAACGCTTTAATTTTTATCTTACAATCATTTATTCATTTTAATCATTTATACAATTGCCATTTTCTCTTCCTCGATTGTGATATCACCCAATAAGACTTATCACCAAATTTGTATTTGCATGACTAATATGACGGGTGTCACATGTAGAGAAGAATCCGCTTACGCCTCTGGAGTACCTCCGGTTTTGGATTGGGTCCGTGTTGCACAGTTTTTAGTTTTCTGTGTAGTGTTGTTTGTTTTTTTCCTTGTATTGTCAGTTTTCATTCGACCTAAATTTTTTATCATCCCATTTATGGCTCAACTGTAATATACGGTAGAAGTGGTTCCTTACCCAATTACATATTCAAACAGCAGCAAGAATATGTATAAGACCTGTATGAAATATTATGTATAAAGTTGAGAATGGAAATGGGGAATGTGTCAAAGAGACAACAACCCGACCAAAGAGCAGGAAACAGCCGAAGGGCACCAATGGGTCTTCAACACAGCGAGAAAATCCCACACCCTGAGGCGGGCTTCAGCTGGTCCCTAAACAAAAATGTGTACCAGTTCAATAAAAATGGACGTCACACTAAACTCCAAAACATATAAATGAACTAAAATTAAAAAAAACATACAAGACTAACAAAGGCCAGAGGCTCCTGACTTGGGACAGGCCAAAAAATGCGTTTTGTGATATCTCAACCCTCCCCCTATACATCTAGCCAATGTAGAATAAACAAACACACAGCAATACGCACTGTAAAACTCAGTTTAAAAGAAGTCCGAGTCCGATATCTGAATAGGTAACAAAAGAAACAAAGAAAAATGACAATGATACATAAATTAACAAAGATCTACTAGCAGTCAATGACATGCCAGCTCCAGAACTCAATTTAACTGATTGAAAGATTATGTCTTCATCATATGAAAATCAAGTACAATCCCTCCTGTTTGGGGTTTAGTATCATACCATCATAAAATATATGAGAACAACATAAACCGTATCGTGCCAACAACTGGTTTCAAAATAAATGTCTTTATTTTCCGATGCAAAGACCCTATGAGTGAATCAATATAAATACCAAAATATGCCATCTTTAATGACCTGACAACAGTATCGTAACTATATCCTTTCTGAATAAGTCTGTTTAAAGGTTTGGTTAGCTTTTGAGGTGAATGCCGACATTTTTGTGCTTTGTATAGAATATTACCAAAAAAGATTGGATGTGAAATACCTGAACGTATAAGATGTCTGCATGTTGATTTATATTTACGAATGATGTCCTTATACCGATGATAAAATTTAGTAAATGTTTTGACTGGTTTGTGATATCAAAAACCCTGGTGCATGTATGCCTGTTATCGTAGTCTCCAAAGACAGACACATTGACACAGTGACACATAAACACATCGAAACATCGACACATAGACACATCGACACATTGACATTAATTAATTGTTTAAACACAATATTTCAAAAAGTTGGAGAACTAGTACACATTTATTTTTTTTCTATATAGATCGATTATGGTTAAGATTTGTTATTAACAAACCATACCTATTTTTGCGTTATTCAGTGAGCAACTTTTAAGTTTTCTCATTTAAGTTAGTATCTCAGTTACAATGAGTAATTGATTAACTATAGTTGGTTTTGAGAATTATACTGATTTTGTTAGATAAATAAAGGCAACAGTAGTATACCGCTGTTCGAAATTCATTAATCGATTGAGAAAAAAACAAATCCGGGTTACAAACTAAAACTGAGGGAAACACATCAAATATAAGAGGAGAACTACGACACAACAGAAACACAACATTAAAATGTAACACACACAGAAACGAACTATAATATAACAATGGCCATTTTCCTGACTTGGTACAGGATATTTTAAGAAAAAAATGGTGGGTCGAACCTGGTTTATTGGCTAGCCAAACCTCCCGCTTTTATGGCAATGTTAAATATAACATTAAAATGAAAACATTACATGACAGGACTACAATACAAATAAATGGGGGAACACATAGGACAGAGAAACATACGAATAATAGCTAACAAAAGGTACCAGGTTTAAAATTTAATACGCAAGAAGCGCGTTTCGTCCACACAAGACTACTAGGGCAAAAATGCCACACATGTGTCACGCATGTACCTAAAAACATATGTGTCACAGGTGTGTCACATGCGTAATACACATGTTTCTTGCCACGCATGTGAATCATGCGTGGTACACATGCGTTCACATGCGTAATACACGCATGTGAATCGCATGTGTCTGAAAAACACCTGTGTCACGCATGTGTTGGAAAACGCATGTGACACATGCGATATTTGTATGTGTAACACATGTATAGTCAAACGCATGTGTAACGCATGTGTTACACAGGAAAATTTTGTTGATGTGAATTTAATTTAAATTTTTCACATGAATTTTACGTTAAATTTTTCATGTGAAATTCACATGAAAAAAAGTTAATTGTGTCCAAGTTGAAAAAAATTTACATCAAAATTAAAACTTGTTTATTAACATCTAATACCTTGTAAGACATATATTCCATTGAAAATCTTATTTTACTTTTAATTAAAAAAATTATTTTCACATGAAACCCCCCTTTTTTTGAATGAACAATGCATTTAAATGGGGAAACATAATTGGAACCCCCCTTTTATCCTGTGTTGGGACCCTCCCCCTTTTAAAAATGGCTGGATCAGCCCCTGATTATCCTTAATTGTCACCATAATAAATGGTATTTTATCCAATCAGCTTAGGAAAATAATTGCAGTAAAAAAAGGCAAAGTAAATAAAATTGCAATAATTGTCAGATATGGGTCCAGGATCCTCAAAAAAAAAAGTGAGACTAGACTTGTAAAAAGTCTCTCTCTATATATAATTCCTAAAGGGAGTAGGCCAGGGGATTCTGTGAATCATCCCCCTTCCCCCATAAAATGTTCTTATTTGAACAATTAAAAGTTTAATCTTTAAACATTTATTTTAATTAAGATTTTCATTGGTATTTCTTTTAATACATATACACAGGTAAAAGAAGTATGCATTTATATTGGGAGAATTTGGTGTTAATTGCAGATCTTTTGATCTTCACCACTTTGAAAAAAAATGATTTAGAACTTGGAATATCTAGATGTGTTGTGTTGTGTTTTTGTTATTATTGTTTGAATAACTTTCTCAAAGGTGTGTTACAATAACCTTACATCTCTTTTTATTCCTATATATCTGCCAACTATCTTGGACAAAAGACAGACAGATACACCCAGTAGATATATTTAAGTCTTAGGTGCTTCATACAGTTATGGAACTAAATTATAAATTTGCATATTTTATTTAGTATTTTCTTATTTGTAACTAACAATATAATACACATGAGCATATAGAAAGTACTTGAAAAGTTTCAGAGTGTTTGGGGTAGTCTGTCCTGTTCAATACGGCTCATAAGATAAAGGGGAAAGCAACACTATTATCGTGTTTAAATCACGACAAACAATAGTCACTACATACTTTCGTCCCTTTAATTTTTAGGCTTATACAATGTACAGAATAATATACCATTATAACTTTATCATACGTTTCTTCATCTTTGGTGTGGAATAAAAGCAAAGGATATAATTACCTGCTTATATTTTACTTGTGTTTCAAGCAAGCATTTGGTGGGTTGAGAGGGGTTTACTGTAACGGCGGTTATAAACTTACATAGGCGGATCCAGGGTGGGGGGCCCGGGCCCCCCTTTCGTGGGAAAAATTTGGTTGATTATATAGGGAATCACTGAAGCATGACTGGAGCGCCCCCCCCCCTTAGGTCAGTCAGCGGGCCCCCCTTATGAAAAGTTCTGGATCCGCCACTGACTTACCACCACCCACGTTCCACCACATCAGTGTCCTGCAGGCACTTGCCCGCAGGTGGTGTCAAAAGTTACATGTGCTTGTGTTTTTTCAAAGTTCATAAAATGTGGAACAAATGTCCTCAATTTCTCTATTCTATTTAAAAGGGGAACATAAATATCAATGATCAGTGTTGGAGCTGGGACTATTGTATAATAGTCTCCATAATAGTCCCAGGTTGGAGGCATTAATGTCATTAATACCATTGTGAGGGTACTACTGGAAAGAAGTTGTTTAAGAATAGATCAACCCAGGATTTGTTTATTGGATCAACGGTGATAACATTTTAAAACTGTGATACCCAAACAACCTTGGTATGAAATACTGTCAAAATTCCCAGTAACCGTTGGGCTTAACATTACATAAAAACTATAAAGATTGTGCCATTGACGGATCCAGAAATTTTCATAAGGGGGCCCACTGACTGCTAAAGAGGGGGCCTCCCTAGTCATGCATCAGTGATTCCCGATATAATAGATCAAATTTTTGCCACAAAAAGGGGAGAGGCAGGGTGCTCTAAATCCGCCTTTATGTGGAACACGAACCTCCAAAATACATGGGTGAACTCAAGTATTGTGAATGATAAAGTTAGGAACTTTCTGCTCAACATGTGGCAACCTAGGTTTGAGTATACATGTAATTGCCAACTTGAAATTAAGTAAGTAAAACTTTGATTTGATTCGCCATATTGGCAAACATGCGAAGATAAGATCTGGTGAGCTTTTCGTCGAATATCATGAGGAGATAGTGTTAAAAATATTTGCATAGTTCATGAGTTGAAAATTATAAAACAAAATATATTGTTTAACCTTGGACAAAAAGATCAAGTCCAAAACTGGCTGTTATTTGTGTAGCCGGGCTACCTTAATCTTGAAGAGTATGCAATTCTAAATCAAGGAGGCGGTAGGCAATTTCCTAATAATATTACAAAAGAACTTGTCACAGATTCTTAACTAAACGTCTATCAGATTAGTAAAATTTCTAATTCACTGACATCTGTTGGACATAGATACTCAAATTGCAGAATCTTATTAGTAATAAAAAAAAAATCTGTTTTTTCTGTGACATCACTTTGAAAAATATATGTTTATATTTTATTTATTACACTCTGACTGTCTAACATTTAATTCTCCTCTGATTAGAATTTAGAGTAATTATCGTTTGTCAATTTTCCAAACTTCCCATGCCCCCCTCAGCAGAGTTATTTAATTCTGAATGGAACAAAATGTGAATGAGTTATAAATAATATATAAATGATTGAATATTCTTTATTTAGTTTTTTTTTATTCTCAATTCTTCCAGAGACATGTATATGCTCTGAGAATAATGTCTTTGCATGATTCTTCATAATTAAGTATACTCAATTATTCTCTATGATCCTTCTTTCTATATTTTTGCTTTTCAACTATCTATATAATTTTTTTGTGTCCTTATTTAAATCCCCATTCTTGATTCCAGACTAACTCTCATATATATACGTAAATGTACGAAAGCTTGGCACGTCGAATACGGAAACCCGGAAATCTTTTCACCGTTGTCGTTTTTATACTATGACGCAAAATCCATGGACGCTCGTCTGCTGCTGAATTCATGTTTTAAAAGAATGGACAAAGAATGAAAGATAGTCAGATAGTTGATACAAAGACCTTTGATTTTTCAAACTGATGGATCAAAAAGTTATTATAAACAGATATATTGAAATGGGTTAGTAACTTACATTGTCGATTAACTGAATCCGGGGAACGAAAGTCAACGCAACGAAAGTGTTTCGTTTTGATGGATTACGTACGGTACTACCAACTTATTGTACTTGGAAAGCGCAATGAAATGTAAATATAATCATGCGCATTTTTAGGAAGATGCTAGTGCTATACTTTTCACGAAAAACCATTTGACTTTATCCATGTCATGCATGTATAAACCCGAAAATCAGTCAATATTGGCAAAAACGGAAGCAAGTCAACTCGCCCCATTGCAATTGGCAAAACGCCCCATTATTTTAAAATCGCTCCACTCTTGTTTAGGGAGCTACCATTTGATTTTTATGGGAGAGGGGGCTTTGACGGAATTTGAAAAAATGCGGGACAGGAGTTTTGAGTAAAAAAATAAAAGCCAGGACCGAAAAGAATGAATAATAAACTGTCAGGACAGATATTACAACTAAAAACAATGCAGGATAACTGTTCATAACATTTTCATCCTAGCCCCCGCCCCACCAAATCAAGTGGTAGCTCCCTTCATACCAACTTGCTTGCCCCACATTAAAAAAAAATCGCCCTACTTGTGAAAAGGATTAAATCCTGTTAAATATACAATGTACTCCTGCCAACAGTGGCAACTTGCCTAACTTGGGTAAAATCCAAATGAATATAATCATGATAATATATAATAAATATATTATAAACAGATAAAGGTCTACCAACTCGCCCTACATGTACTTTAAAAAAATGAAAACTTATCTACCCAGAATTAAAAAAAAAAAATGAAATTTAATATATGATATTTATTGAATTTAAATGATGTTTCACTTCTTAAAATATAATTGTAGATTCATTATTTACTATTATTTAATTTATGTATTTATTGGAAAATAACTTTATTCTTGCATTAGCTTAGTTATTTGCAAAATAATTGCAAAGAAACCTGTTAATTGTATCATAATCTATCTGATTGTTTTTTAGCTGACTCAAAATCATGCTGTTAATTAGTGCCTCCTGTTGTACATGTACTTAGGAATCGGACACCTCCAGAAGATGAAAGATCTACTTTACATGTACGTAATGTAAATATAAAAATAAGAAAATGTGGTATGATTGCCAATGAGAAAAGAGTGGAATTGGTAAAAGTCCGTGAAAATTCACTTGTTTTCCAATCCTAATAAAACTGTCATATTGTAATGTTTAAATAACCTAATTATTTTCAAAATAAAATCTTGTTTACACCAATGAGAAAAGACAACTCTCCATCAGAGATCAAATGACATCAAAGTTAACAACTAGAGGTCACTGTACATCCTTCAACAATGAGCAAACCCCATACCATATAGTCAGCTATAAAAGACCCCAAATGAAAATGACAAATTTGTAAAATAATTCAAACAAGAAAACTAGCAGACTAATTTATATACAAAACAAAGAACAAAAAAAACAAAATATGATACACAGCAACAAACGACAAACTGAACCACTGAATTACAGGCTCCTGACATGGGACAGGCACATACATACAAATATGTACAGGATGGGGTGGGGCTAGACTAGTAGTTTGTGGTGCCGAACCCACCTCCTAACCTGGTATATTGATGTGAAAAGGGCTTAACTCGTCAGATCTATACAAAGTAGAAAGACATCTAACAAAACCACACACAAGACGTGGTGGGTACTTACACATCCCCACAACAAAAAAGACCCAAGTTCAGATCTGAGAATACCCCCAGTTACAAACACCTAGTTCAAAGCCAAAAACAAAGTACATTGTACATGTACAATGTATTTACCACCAAACCTTGCCTGGTTTAGTCCATTTCTCAGATACTACCTTATATAAAATAGTCCAACTTTTGGTGTAATTTAAACAACTTTGAATGACTTAAAATTTCAAAGTATCATGATTATTAATAACTTAATCCCCAAAGATTGGCATTATAAATCATGACAGATTCAGAGATCCTGTAATATATACTGTACATGTAATCACTTTTGTTCATCCCTTCATTCAAGGGTCATATGGAATTTATATGATGGATTAGCACATTAATAAAATGATTAAATACTTTTTTGTAGTCATTTTTTTTTCGGGGAAAGTTTGTTGGTCTAGTTTTAAAAGATTAAAGCAAGCCAATTTTGCCAGATCAAAATATTAAAGGCAATTTTGGCAGATACATTGTATTATAACTTCATTTTATTAAACATTATTTATTTTTAGCTTTTTCAACGAAAGTACAATTACTTTGAGAAGTAGGAGAAGCTAAGCAACAGGACAGAATTCATTTGAGGCATTGCTTTCTAGATTATATAGTGGAGTCATAGATTGTCCTATTGATTTATGTGGATATGAGGAGCAGTAGTCAATGAATAATTTTGTGATGAGAGGTATGTAATGAAAATGATAACTATGTTTGAATAATTTTTTCTTGTCAGGCTCTGTACATGCTGTTTCGAAGATTTTTTTAAAAGTTTGAGGTCAAAGAGTTTAAAGTTTGATTCTTGTAATGTTGTGGGCAAGTTCGAAAATTATCCATGTTAGAAGTGACAAATTTATTTTTTTTACAGGTCATTTTTATAGAAAATTGCATTCAAAGCTCTCTTAATCGCTTGTTCTTTTTTGTCTAGCCACAACAGTTATGAAGCTGTGACTTAGGCATGCTGTTTTCAATAGAGGCATAGTCGTAAAAAAATTGTTGATATTCATGATGAGGTCAGTTTAAGGAAACCAAGAAATAAAACCTTTGCACCTTTTGTTGGCGGTATACCATCTTTTCCGCAAGTTCATTGTTTTCTGTTTAGTATTAAATTTATAATTAAGATTTATTATTACATCGGTGATCCGTTTATTTGGCAATTTATACAGGAATAATGTCACTTTGAAATGTATGAGTTAGAAAGTAAGTGCTATTAAAATTTAGGTTTACAGAAGTTATTCCATGGAAATATATATTGTTTAATGTAATGAAAATTGCATTGCAAGCAATCCCAAACAGGTCTACATTTCTTTTAGATTATTTATGAAAATGTTTAAAAGAACAACCATATTGTATACTACAGCAAAAAAGTTTTGAGGTCGTATATTGCTATCAACTCGTTCAAAGACATTTGGTTTCCGGACAATAACTTCAGTTTAAGTGTATGAATGTCTATGAAATTAGATTTAAAGGTTCAATACCACAAAAGGAAGGTTGGGATTATTTTTGGCGTCATGGTTCAACCAGTGTAGGAATTAGGGACCAAAAAAGGCCCAAATCAAGCATTTTTCTAAATTCAGGACAATAACTTGTTTATAAGTATTTTTATTGCTATGAAATTGTACCACAAGTAGAAGGTTAAGTTTCATTGTCGAGCCTTCGACTTTAGTCGAAAAAGCGAGACATAGCGATCCTACATTCCGTCGTCGTCGGCGGCGGCGGCGTCCACAAATATTCACTCTGTGGTTAAAGTTTTTGAAATTTTAATAACTTTCTTAAACTATCCTGGATTTCTACCAAACTTGGACAAAAGCTTGTTTATGATCATAAGATAGTATCCAGAAGTAAATTTTGTAAAAATAAAATTCCTGTTTTTCCGTATTTTACTTGTAAATGGACTTAGTTTTTCTGCCAGGAAACATTACATTCACTCTGTGGTTAAAGTTTTTAAAATTTTATCAACTTTCTTAAATTATCCTGGATTTGTACCAAACTTGGACAGAAGCTTGTTTATGATCATAAGATAGTATCCAGAAGTAAATTTGTTAAAAAAAAATTTCATTTTTTCTGTATTTTACTTATAATTGGACTAAGTTTTTCTGCCAGGAAACAATATTTTCACTCTGGTTAAAGTTTTTAAAATTTTAATAACTTTCTTAAACTATCCTGGATTTGTACCATATTTGGACAGAAGCTTGTTTATGATCAAAAGCTAGTATCTAGAAGTTAAAATTTGTACCTGTTTATCCGTATTTTACTTATAAATGGACTTAGTTTTTCTTCCAGTTAACATTAAATACAGTCTGCAGTTAAAGTTTTTAAAACATTTATTAGATTCATAAACTATCCTGGATTTATACCAAACTTTGGCAGAAGCTTCTTACAATCAAAAGATAGTATCTAAAGGAGTAATTTTTATTGATTTTTTTTCCTCATTTTTGTTGAGCCTGCGATTAACAGCAAAAGTAGGCGAGACACTGGGTTCCGCGGAACCCTTACAAATTTTTTGGGGGTATTTGCCCAAACCATTCAGGAATTAGAGACCAAAAAGGGTCTAAAACAAGCATTGTCAGACTGGCATATATTATTAATTGATCATGATAAGTTGTTCTCGTTTAGAATACATAAAATATTTGCCTCTGGACATTAAAATAAGAAAAAAAGTCAATCAATTTATGTTTTTGCATTATCAGAATGAATTTGCAAATATATAACAATTAAATTATGTTGTATCCTTGGAGCTGTTTCAATGACCTAGCATATAAATATAAAAAGATGAGGTATGATCCTCAATGTGACAACTATCAATTAATAGACCAAAGGACAAAGATGTAAACATTTACTGGTCAATGTACAGCCTTAAACAATGAACAAAATCAATACCATAAAGTAACCTACAAGGATGAAAAATATAAACTACATACAGTAATGGCAGACAGCAAACAACATAAGAACCAACTTTCAAAATTAGCCAAAAAGGACTGGATTCATCAATAGGGCTTATAATAAAAAAAGGTGCAAAAAACATGTTTTCCCAAACTAAAATATCTATCAGTTTACATTCAACAGATTTAGTGTAACAATGTTTCACAGTTTGTCATTTTATGCAGTCTTAAGAAAAGTATGACTGTGTAATGTCAAAATATTCAATATATCAAAAGGGTATAAAACCTATTTCTCAATGCAAGTATGCAAGGATGTACAGACAGACAAGTGTAAAACTTGATGCCCCCTCCGTTACGACAAGGGCATAAAAAAGAGATGCACAATAGGACTATGTCGGAAGTTTATAATAAATTATGAATTACATGTTTATGCAGAAAAAACACATACAAATGTGTGTTCTTGTGTGCAGATATAACTAATTCCATGTCAAAATTCCATGTATGTTCGACAAAGTTGTTGATATCCAAAAAACATTAAAAAACTTTAAATGGGGATTTTCCAGTTTTGGGACAATAACTCAAAATGTGTTCACCAAATGGCAAGAAACTTTTGTGACTTGTGTGTATCTATTGACATGAGCTCCCTTTCGATTTTTATAAATTTAAGATTTTATGTTTCCAAGTTGTTGGGTTATATTCATTTAAAAAAGGGAGATTTTCCAGTTTTCAGACAATAACTCAAAAATGCTTACAGCAGTTTTCATAAAACTTTGGTGAATTGTTTATATTTATTGTCATAAGCTCCCTTTTGGTTTTTATTAATTTTAGATTTTATGTTTCAGAGTTATGTGATTTTATTCATAAAAAAGGGGGATTTTCATATTTCAGACAATGCTTTGAGCAGTTATCATGAAACTTTGGTGACTGGTTTATATCTATTAAGATAACCTCCCTTTAGTTTTTCATGAATGTCTGATTATGACATTGAAAAGTTATTGAACTTTATTCTTTGAATAAGCGATTGGTGTATCATGTGCTCATGGTGCAGCTGTCTATTTATTTTGGGCCAGGTTTTCAAATTGGTCTACATGCAGGGGTTAACATTTGCATTAAAAAATGAAAGGTCCTGGACTATTTGAAATTTTCAGTCCAGTGAAAGGTCCTACATTTTTTTTGTCAACATTGAAACCATTCTGAAGCGTACGAAAGGTAAAAATAAAATGTACTTCTAGAATTTTATGTTTGACATCATGAGTACGCATATGACGTCACATTGTTTAGTTGCTAAAGACAATGCAAAATATTTGTTAAATGGTATTTATTTTAATATGCTGCATTAGAAAGTAGATAACTGTATTGTATTTTAAGCTTGGCCTTCATTAAACTTGATTTTACCATAGGCGGATCCAGGGGGGGGGGGGGGGGGGGAGGGGGGCCCTTTTGTGGTAAAAATTTGGTTGATTATATAGGGAATCACTGAAGCATGACTGGAGTGGCCCCCCCCCCCCCCTTTAGTTATAAAAAGTTCTGGATCCGCCACTGTTTACTGTCACATCACTAGGTAAATACAGAATTCTCCTAAATGGATAAGCTAATTGTTTGCAAAACTCTTTGAATACTTATTATAGTCTTGCATCCACATGCTATTAATAAAGTACTGTTTTCTCCCTTTCAGCTGTACATTGTATTACAACAAATGGACAGAGGAGTTGACTATTGATAGTGACTGATAATGGACTGGAGTAACCTAGGGTCCAATGACTCCATGCCTGACAGTCCATGTGTACATGTATGTCAACAGCCAATTCTAAGTAACCTTAAACATATATATACAAAAGACCTAAAATAATAGTATGTGCATCTATGGGAGACTTATATGTCACTGTTATCACACAGTGTTGTGTGGCTTCATTACTGATTAGAGACTAATCAGATTATCCTTTACTTTAAGTTCAAATATAATGTACATGTACTCAATAATTATGACTTGCCTTCATTAACTTGTAATAATTATGATGCAGGATCCAACAAAAGTATTTTTTTTTTACCTACATTTTATGCATCAGTCTCGCTGATTTTTTAAGTACCTTGTAAATGTATATGGATATATGTATGAATTTAGTTGTAATACTTAGTTTTGAGCCTTGCACATATATACATCATTGTACATTGTCATAGAAGTTAAAATTACTTTGATCGCTGTCAGACAATGACAGAGTGTTTTGAAAATTGCTTCATAATGTTGATCAGATTACCTTATTTAATTAATAAAATGTTATTGTCACAGATTGAAATTTTTAGTATTTTATAAATAAGGTCTTACAATGTATGGTAGGATTGTCAATGAGAAAACATTCCATTAGTCAAAGAGGATGTAAAAAAATTTAGGTCACTGTATGACTTTCAACAATGAACAAAACCATACTACCGTAAAAGCAGAAATTTTCGTGGAGGATTTAATTTCGTTTATTTCGTGGAAAGAATATATCCACGAAATTAAAACCCCCACGAAAATTTAACCTACATATAATATCACTTCCATTTACTGGAAACCACGAAATTAAATCCCCATGAAATCTTGTAAAGAGACAAAACCACGAAATTTTAACCCCACGAAAATTAATGTTTCTACAGTATATAGTCAGCTGTAAAAGATCCTGACAAAGTGAGCAACAATCCAATCCAGAAAACTAGTGATGTTCCAATTACCATTTGCAGTATTGGTTATAATATAAAAATATCACTTGTTTTCTCTCTCTTTGCCAAGGGATAACTGTATTCCTAATTTATTCTTATTGGAAAGCAGACTGCATCCGGTTAAGATTGTATATGATAATCACAGGAATTTTAATTTTCAGAATTAGCTCCTCAGATGTAAGTGGAAGGGAAGCTATATACATTATATGTTTAAATGAAATTAACAACAGGATTAGATATTGAGGAGATCCTATAGCTACAGTATATATAAATGTAACTGGTATGTATTTGTTACAGTATTTAATTTCCAAATGGTATAACAAAAATACTGAATTCCAAGGCAATTTCAAAAAAATCGTAAGGGTTCCACAGAACCCAGTGTCTCGCCTACTTTTGCTGTTAATTGCATCATTTTCTCATCACTTGGCGTCCGTCGTCGTCCGTTAACTTTTACAAAAATCTTCTCTGAAACTATTGGGCCAAATAAAACCAAACTTGGCCTAAATCATCCTTAGGGTATCTAGTTTAAAAAATGTATCCGTTGACCCTGGCCATCAACCAAGATGGCCAATATTGCTAAAAATAGAACATGGGGGTAAAATGCAGTTTTTGGCTTCTATCTTTGAAACCAAAGCATTTAGAGCAAATCTGACATGGGGTAAAAATGTTCATCAGGTGAATATCTATATCTGTTGAATTTTCAGACGCATCAGACAACCCGTTATTGGGTTGCTGCCCCTGAATTGGTAATTTTAAGAATTTTTTTTTCAATTTTTATACGACCACAAAAAATTATTGGTATCACGTTGTTGTCGTCGTCGCCCAAAGACACTTGGTTTCCGGACAATAACTTTAGTATTAGTGAATAGAAATCTATGAAATTTAAACATAAGGTTTATAACCACAAAAGGAAGGTTGGGATTGATTTTGGGGGTTATGGTCCCAACAGTTTAGGAATTAGGGGCCCAAATAAGCATTTTTCTAGTTTCATGACAATAACTTGTGGAACAGTGTATGGATCTCTCTGAAATTATACTACAAGTTTCCATACCACAAAGGGATGGTTAGGATTGGCTTTGGGGGGTTATGGCTCAAACCATTTAGGAATTGGGGGAAAAAAAGTGAGAAAAAACAAGGGTATCCTGGTTAATGGACAATTACTTAAGTACAAATTACAGTGTAAGGGAGGTAATTCAAATACATCTTGGAAATTTGAATTGAAATTATGACCATAACTGAGGGAAAGATTTTTTTTTTTGGAAAAAGGGTGGGGGGGGACAATTTTTTTCTCCTCAAGATTTCAGAAATCAAAATCAAAAAGAAAATCCTTCAAATTTATTTTTTGTTTTAAAAAGGGGATGGAGGTCAATTCGCAACAGCATAGTGTATTACACAAAAGCAAAATTTTGAATATAAATTCAAATCATATAACCAATTCTAAGTTCTTTGACTACAGTTATTCTGTGTCAGAAACCTATTATGTGTCAAATATTGAATTGCAATCCAAATTCAGACCTGTATCAAGCGCGAATATTGTGTCCATATTTGCCCCAACTGTTCAGGGTTGGACCTCTGTGGTCATATCCAGCTGCGCTCGGCAAAGCAATTTATTGGTTATTATCTTGAACATTATAATAGAGATAAACTGTAAACAGCAATAATGTTCAGCAAAATAAGATTCACAAATAAGTCAACAGGATCAAAATGGTCAATTGACCCCATAAGGAGTTATTGCACTTTAAAGTCAAATTTAACAATTTTTTCATAAATTTTTGTAATCTTTTACAAAAGTCTTTTCCTGAAACAACTGAGACAAATTTAACCAAACTTGGCCATAATAAGCATTAGGGTATCTAGTTTAAAAATAGAACATAGGGGGAAAAATGCAGTTTTTGACTTATATCTTTGAAACTAAAGCAAAAGTATATCGGTTGCATTATTTCATGCATCAATTGTAAAATAAAAAAATATCAGGTGAGCGACACAGGCTCCTTGGAGCTTTTAGTTGGTATTGTAATTTAAATGAGGTTAAGACATGTAAGAAAGGGGCTTGAAAAATGAGGAATTGTGTTTCAACAAGCACTTAGTAATCTAGATCTATAATACTAAAATAACAAGGTCCAATTTGTGAGCCGGCATGACATAAAAATGACGATTCAAAGAATTCAACTTTATTTATAACTTATATATATAGGACAATGGTGTTGATTAAAAATTACACCATTCCAGGCCCATTTGTTTTCCACATAATTATTACTACAGATAATTAACAAGTTCTGGGTCGAAGGGTTCAAAAAGAAAGATTTTGAAAGCAGAGAAAACTGTGCACCTAATGACCAGCATGACATTATTAGATGACAAAACGAAAAATCTTAAAATTCAGGCTAAAAATAAGGCTAAGGTACTTTGCTTCAGTCACAACACCATGATGTCCCGGAGTATTCTAGTATATATTATATATACAGGTAATGTGTAGTACACATGCATGAATAGAGTTAGTTTTCATTATTACGGTAATTTATGTTGATAAAAATGAGAATATGTAGTATTATTGCCAATGAGACAACTATCCACCAGAGTCCAAATGACTGAATGTTAGCAACTATAGATCACTGTATGAACAGCTTTCAACAATGAGCAAAACTGATACTGCATCTAGCAAGCTATAAAAGGTCCTGAAATTACAGATGTAATACAATTCCAATTTACGTAAAAGACATTAAACGAAAAATAAATATGATAAACAACAACTATTATATTCCATTCCAGTTGTTCACACGATATATATATATATATATGTAAGTTTGGTAAATCATTGGAGATTAAATTGATGTTATCATTTTTTGCCTGAATGGTAATCCAATATTTGATGTATGTTTTACAAAAAATATATGCTGTTTTTGTCTCGCTTGACGGAGTCAAAAAGCGAGGCATAGGTATGCTGTTTCTGGCGTTGGTGACAACAGCGGCGTCAACAATGTATTAGTTTGTGATTAGGTCTAGTTTATAGTGAACCACAAGTAGTAAGTCGAAGATATTTGGTATGCAGTTGTATTAGTATTGGCACATCTCATTTCCATGGAGATTATTTGGCCCCACCCCCTCAGTTATGGTTTATTGACTTTATTTGAAATTCTTGCTTAGTCTTCATGTATTAGTTTGTGATTAGGTCAGTTTATGGAGAACCACTAGTGGTAAGTTAATTATGATTGGTATGCAGTTGTATAAGCATTGGCATATCTCATTTCCATGGAGATTATTTGGCCCCACCCTCTCAGTCATGGTCTATTGACTTTTAAATTTTTGCTTAGTTTTCATGTATTAGTTTGTGACTAGGTCAGTTAATGGGGAACCACTAGTGGTAAGTTCATGATAATTGGTATGCAGTTAAATACGCATTGGCATATCTCATTTCCAGAGATTATTTGGCCCTGCCCCCTCAGTCATGGTCTATTGACTTTGAAACTTTTGCTTAGTTTTCATGTATTAGTTTGTGATTAGGTCGACTTATGGGAAACCACTAGTGGTAAGTCAATGATATTTGGTATGCAGTTGTATTAGCATTGGCACATCTCATTACCATGGAGATTATTTCCCCCCCCCCCCCCCTCAGTTATCGTTTATTGACTTTAAAATTTTCTTAGTTTACATGTATTAGTTTGTGTTTAGGTTTTTTAAAGGGAACTACTTATGATAAGTCAATGGCAGACTACACGAAATTCTCCGGACCGTCGGACAAATCCGGTGAATAATGGATCGGTCTGGTAAAATTTTGTTGAATTCCGGTCCGAAGGTCCGGTGTTGTTTTTTTCATGGATTTTTCTAAAAACCCTACATTTTTCCCAATTTTGGGAGCAAAATACCCAAACGATCTCGAAATTCATTTTCATCTTTATTATTCATGACAACGATGTTTATTTTGTTCAACCGCTAGCTTTATGCCGAAAATCGCCAACAAGTAATGTGTAAATCCGAGTAAAAACATATCTGACTGACAAAAACAACAATGGCTGCCATCAACCGGAAATGTAGACAATACCGGATCAGATTCCGGGTTTTGCCGATCAAATACAATAAATAAAAAATAAAAAATCCAAGCAGGTTCACAAAATACAGCTATGAAATATAAACACTAGAATTGAAAACCAAAAGATATAAGAAAAAGAAAGAAGATACAGGAAATATTTTATACAGAAACTCTAAATTATTTTTAGTTCACAAATAATTTTCATGTCAAAATCGAATAAAATGTGACATTACTTTTCTTTATCACTGAAATGCATTCAAGCAATTGTGCACAACTTTCATCGAAATATACACTCTTGTCACATGACTTTGTTTTTGTGCATTTTGGAGAGGAGTAGGGCACAACAAGTCATAAGTTTGTTGTATTTTGTCGGATAATATACAATTATATGTAAAATAAAATGCTCCGCTGGGGCGCAGCTTGATACGACCGCAGAGGTCGAACCCTGAACAGTTGGGGCAAGTATGGACACAACATTCAAGCTTGATACAGCACTGAATTTGGATTGTAATTAAATATTTGACACAGCATAGGTTTCTGACACAGAATGAAAGTGGTCTAAGAACTTAAAAATTTTCAATTTACCTATTCATACATGTGATGGACTGTGAAACTCAGATCAGGAGATTGGGAAATTTTGGTCAGGAGATTAGGACTCAGATCAGGAGGTTTTTAATCGACATTAATTTTGTTGTAAATGTAACCATGTGCTGTAAAAATGGTCTTTTAAAGTGTGTTTTCTTCAACTTTCCAACCAATTTATTATGTTTATAGTACCCTTGTACTTATAAAGTTTCTCCATCTTTATATTCTACATGTTCAATCTAACATTGTTTTTTCCAGTATGTTCTTTAAATTTTTTACTTCATATTCTATAAAACAATCATTGCAACCAGAACATTTGTTTAGCTGTCTGCAAATAGTTTTTATTTTTTTTTTTTTCTCTTGCACATAGTTTTTATTTGCAAACTCAGAAATTCATTCTATCTGTAAAGTTAGGGTCATAGTTATTATATAAATTTCAATTTAAGCCTTAAAAGGAAGTATAGAATCCTCAAATAATTTTCAAATTATTATTTTTTTATTTGTCCTAAGACATTTAAAATCATTTAATAACCATCCTTTTATGATTATTTGTTCAATTTATATTTTATTTATATTCTTTTAAAAATTTTCATTATTAAAAGGAAAGTAACTTAAAACAGGATAAATCAAGGGAAGTAACCCAATAAATACACAGTTTTTGTTACACAACGGCAGTTAGCCTGAGGTAAAAATCGTTGTTTACCAGTATGTTTGACACCCAAGCTGACAAGTGAAGCCATATAATTATGCATGTTAATTGATTTACAGGTAAAATATAACTTCAGGTAATGTCAGTTACACCAGATGCCTGAGATGTTATGTTGGGCAGAAATTTTTCATTCATGAAAAATTTCATACACGGGATTTTTTCAACGGGAGGTCGGGAGGAGACCCCTGAAAACGGGATTATTGTACTCCCGTCGGGAGGTTCACATGTATGCCTATTCAAACCATATCATTATTATTTGCTTTTATATATAAATCAGAAATAACCAATTTAAAATGGAAAATGTTAAAGAAAAAAAAGGAACAAAAAAATCCCCCCCCCCCCAATTTTTTGAACCCCCTTATGATTCATCGCCCCCAAACTCAATCCCAGCTTTCCCTTTGTGGTATGGTACCTTGCAGTACAATTTCAGAGAGATTCATACACTTGAACACAAGTTATTGTCTGGAAACTAGAAAAATGCTTGTTTTTTTGCCCCTTTTTGGCCCCAAATTCCTAAACGTTTAGGGCAATTACCCCCAAACTCAATTCCAGCTTTCCCTTTGTGATATGGAACCTTGCAGTACAATTTCATAAAGATCCATACACTTACACACAAGTTATTGTCCTGAAACTAGAAAAATGCATGTTTTTTTTGCCCTTTTATGGCCCCTAATTACTAAAATTTTGAGGGAAAACCCCCAAAATCAATCCCAGCCTTCCCTTTGTGATATGGAACCTTGTAGTACAATTTCATAAAGATCCATACACTTACAAACAAGTTATTGTCATGAAACTAGAAAAATGCTTGTTTTTTGCCCCTTTTTGGCCCCTAATTCCTAATATTTGGAGGAAATTACCCCAAAAATCAATCCCAGTATTCCCTTTGTGATATGGAACCTTGTAGTACAATTTCATAAGATCCATACACTTACAAACAAGTTATTGTCATGAAACTAGAAAAATGCTTGTTTTTTGCCCCTTTTTGGCCCCTAATTCCTGAAATTTGGAGACAATTACCCCCAAAATTAATCCCAGCATTCCCTTTGTGATATGGAACCTTTTGGTACAATGTCAGAGAGATCCATACACTTACACACAAGTTATGTCTGGAAGTTACAAAAATGCTTATTTTTGGCCCCTTTTGGCCCCTAATTCCTTAACTGTTAGTACCATAACCCCCAAAATCAATCCCCACCTTCCTTTTGTGGTATTGAACCTTATGGTAAAATTTCAATGAGATCCATTCTCTTAAACTAAAGTTAGAGTGCGAAAACTAATGTGTATTCGGACGACGACGACGCCGGACGACGACGACGCCAACGTCATACCAATATACGACCACAAAAATTTTTTTGCGGTCGTATAAAAATTGGTCTGGTAAAATTTCATTCGGTCTGGTAAAGCTAGGTTGTTTACCAGACCGAATGTCCTGTAAAAATAAAATTAATTCGTGTAGTCTGCAATGGTATTTGGTATGCGTTGTATTAGCATTGGCACATCTAATTTCCATGGAGATTGTTTAGCCATGTACCTTTAGTCATGGTTCATTGACTTTGAATATTTGCAAATCTTACATGTTAAAGTGTTGCTATTTTAATTTCAACATTTGCATTATCGAAATTACTAAAAAGCGAGACACATCTCTGTGATTACAGTTTATTTTTTTTATTACAGCAACTGTATTCCAAGAGTCTGATGGCTGATAATGTATTACAGGATTTTATCATTCAAGCAACATCTAAGAAGGATAAGTGCAAATGTATGAAGGAAGCCTTGGGTACAAATAGCAATTACAGCAATTACATGCAGGAGAGATCTCTTAATATTACTAACAGACATGTAGTCATTATATGGGAGTGGTGTATTCAAGAAATCTAAAACACATGGAATTTAATATCGTGTATATTTTTTCAACCACAAGTACTCTCAGAATATAATACAATTCAAATTCAAATTATTGTGCCATCATGACAATTACAGTCTAAAAATGGAAAATGCGTGTTTTAAACTGATTTTTATATAAATATTTGAAATAACAAGAATTTTTAGTTTATTGTGCAGCCAAACTTTGAGATCTTCTAATGGGATATGCCTGTTGTTTGTCAACATTTGTTTTCTTTTTGCCTTAACCTTAAGATTGGTGTTAAAATGAAAAACTGAAATAGATATATGAAATAAGAAGGAAATGGTTGTAAATAACAGCAAGACTTTCAATATGGTATATCAAAATATATTTCACAGAACTTTCTATTTCAGTTTATTAATACAATGAGATATGAGGTATAAATAAATCAGACAGCTACACAACAAAAACACATGAAAGGCATTAAGGTGCTAACATACAGTCCTCAACAATGAACAGGTGTCTAAACAATGTCATGATCTACTTAATTAACCAGAGTCTATACCAATCAAAGAGCTGCCATCAACACCAAATTCTTTAAATATTTTTTTTTATTAGGATGAGACTTAGACAACCACTGAAAAGGTTCCTGGCTTGAAACAGGCACAGGAATATGTGGCAGGGTGAAATACTTTTTTTCTTCAAAACTTTCAAAAGAAAAATTGGCATCTTTTGCAAGTAAGACTATTTCCATAATGGGATTGGATTGTCTCATGGCTGATAACCACAAAATGACTTGTACATACATATTAAAAATGAAATATACATTAGTGCATACATATTCTATAAATGAATCACCAATCCTTACATGACTTTTAAAAAAAGTATTGAGACTTGAACATAACCGAAAAAATTCTAGGAGTGAACTAAGGTGACCTGGATATTTGCTTGCCTTCTTTGTTTTATTGCATCTTATCTCTTGCATTGGAGATATTGTGAGTTGGGAGTTGATAGATAAATATTTTTTGTATTGTTTAGGATCAAGAAAGTAAAATATAATGGAAGTATGAACACATAGTCAAGACCAAGAAGAATATTTATATATCAAAATAGAATGTGTACTAGATTAGCATTAACTTATCTAAAATATGCTCAAATACTGTGAATTTGTGTGATTGATGCTCAATTCACCTTAATTTCATTTTGCCTGTGTATATATAGAGAAAACACATGTATAACGCATGTGTTAGAAATTGCATGTAATTCACATGAGAACTGAGAAACATGTCAACAATCATGGTAACTGGACAAATAGGAGGACATTTTGAAAAATATTTAATACAGGCACCATGCCTTTTACATGTAGTAATCACGCATGTATCACAGGTGTATTTCCTTACGCATGTGATTCACATGTGAAACGCATGATCACATGTGTGTATCATGCGTATCACATGTGTTTTTCACACATGTGTCACATGCGTGGCATGAAACGTCTCTTTCACATGCGTGTGACACGCATGTGAAACGCATGTGTCACGCATGTACACATGTGTGGCATTTTTGCCAGTGTAACCAGTGACGCTCAGATAAAAAAAGTACGAAAGAAATTGTCATGAGGAATGCATACAACTTTTAATGTCTGGTACCAAAATCTTATCCTTGGAAATAATGTAAAGTAGTTATTATTGGAATGTGTCAAGGTACTGTTTTTTGAAAGCACATTGATGATATTATCTTACATGTATGGTGGCCGGATGCGGCCATTTCCCTTTTTCGCGTTTTTCGCATTTTTTCCTTTCACTTTCATGCGAAATCTAGAAATCGAGAAATCGGGAAATCGAGAAATCGAAAAAACGGGAAATCGCAAAATCGAGAAATCGAGAAATCGAAAAAACGGGAAATCGGGAGATCGAGAAATCGAGAAATCAAGAAAGCAAAAACGCGAAAGCGCGAAATCCAGAAATCTATTTCATTTCCCGTTTTCGCATTTCATCGTTTTGCTTTCTTGATTTCTCGATTTCGCGTTTTCGCTTTCTCGATTTCCCGATTTCCCGAATTCCCGATTTCTCGATTTCTGTTTTAACTGCAACTTTACTAAATGCATGTGATGTTATATCACAACTTTCGTCAGCTGAACAAAACAAACGTACTTACAGACAAAGTAGCGCACAGATAAATTAAAGCAAAATCATGTTCTAAAAAGGTTTAAAGTGTTATGCAATGAATATTCGTCATCTACAGTTTTTTTTGTCATATATTTCCGATAAAACTACGTATTTTTCCAAAAAATATTGTGAGATCAATTCTGACTGAAATTAAATCAACTTGGTACCAATAGAAACAGAGTTGTCATAGGTTTATTTGCTTATTTGGTTATAGTTTTTATGAGAAGCGTTTTTCTCCTCTGATGATGTAAACACAAATATTATTTATGTCCGAAAATTTGCTATATCGTTCAACCAAATTGGATTGTAAAAAAAGTATATAACTGTAACATGTCAAAAATTACCTTAGTTATTTTTGAGTTATCTCTCTTTGTATAGAGTTCAGTAAATGAAGTGAAATTTGGAAATTAAATAAAAATGGGAAAAAAAAGAAAAGATAATTTTTATAATAGCATTTGTATATTTTATATATTTTATCAAATCATATTTGTGATACAGTTTGATTATTTTGTCCAAATATTATTTAAAGGTATTTCAAAATATTACAAACCAGAAGGAAACGCCCAAACTAAGAGATTCAATAGGACCATGCATGACAGATTGAGATTTCGAAATTTTGTTTTTGTATCATCATTTGAATTTGAAGTATGATTTATTGTGCCAATTGATAGGCATTGATGAGAAATATTTATACTATGAAATATGTGTTTTATATTTTAATTATAAAAGGTTCTGATAAAGTCAGTATTGTTCACAGGTAGATCTATGTGTTTTTTCCTACTAAAGGATGATATTTTGCTGTGAAATTGTCTGCCATTTCCTTATTTAGGGTATGTATATTGAATTGTAATTGTGTGCCCTTGATTGATATTATGATTATGTTTAGTTAATTTTCGATATTTCTTATTGAAACATTATTGATTATCCATGAACAAATGTTGATTACTTTGAAGACTTTCTCTTATTTCATACTTTAACCCCGCCGCATTTTTGCGCCTGTCCCAAGTCAGGAGCCTCTAGCCTTTGTTAGTCTTGTATTATTTTTAATTTTAATTTCTTGTGTACAATTTGGAGTTTAGTATGGCGTTCATTATCACTGAACTAGTATATATATTTGTTTAGGGGCCAGCTGAAGGACGCATCCGGGTGCGGGAATTTCTCACTACATTGAAGACCTGTTGGTGACCTTCTGCTGTTGTCTGTTCTATGGTCGGGTTGTTGTATCTTTGACACATTCCCCATTTCCATTCTCAATTTTATTTGATTGAGAAAAGTTAAGAATTGTAATATTCAGAAAGGGAGATAATCATGTTCTTGTAGCTTTTATATAGCTTTGTATGAATAAATGTTTCTGATGCATTTAATTGATATTTGAATAAGCAATCTTTATTACAAGTTAAAGTTGATTGAATTTATGATCTGCATTTCAATAGACTTATGATGTTTTGTGTTTTTCTATTTTTCCACAAATATTGAACTATTCAGAGTTGCCAATTAATGTTATTATTTTTGATATATATATAATATGAATATACAATAAATTCATGAACTTATATTTGTGCTTTCGTAAGCCAGTTCATCGTTTTCGGAGGTTACATAACTATACGTGATAACATCCTGATAAAACAAAACAAATAAAATGCTCCGCTGGGGCGCAGCTTGATACGACCGCAGAGGTCGAACCCTGAACAGTTGGGGCAAGTATGGACACAACATTCAATCTTGATACAGCACTGAATTTGGATTGTAATTAAATATTTGACACAGCATAGGTTTCTGACACAGAATGAAAGTGGTCTAAGAACTTAAATTTTTTTTTTAATTTACCTATTCAAACCATATTATTATTATTTGCTTTTATATATAAATCAGAAATAACCAATTTAAAATGGAAAATTTTAAAGAAAAAAAAGGAAAAAAAATCCCCCCCACCAAATTTTTTGAACCCCCTTTTGATTCATCACCCCCAAACTCAATCCCAGCCTTCCCTTTGTGGTATGGTACCTTGCAGTACAATTTCAGAGAGATCCATACACTTGAACACAAGTTATTGTCTGGAAACTAGAAAAATGCTTGTTTTTTGGCCCTTTTTTTGCCCCAAATTCCTAATCGGTTTAGGGCAATCACTCCCAAACTAAAACCCAGCTTTCCCTTTGTGATATGGAACCTTGCAGTACAATTTCAAAAAGATCCATACACTTACACACAAGTTATTGTCCTGAAACTAGAAAAATGCTTGTTTTTTTTTTGCCCTTTTATGACCCCTAATTACTAAAATTTTGAGGAAATTACCCCCAAAATCAATCCCAGCCTTCCCTTTGTGGTATGGTACCTTGCAGTACAATTTCAGAGAGATCCATACACTTGAACACAAGTTATTGTCTGGAAACTAGAAAAAAAGCATATTTTTGGCCCCTTTTTGGCCCCTTTTTCCTAAAATTTTTGGGCAATTACCCCCAAACTCAATTCCAGCTTTCCCTTTGTGATATGGAACCTTGTAGTACAATTTCATAAAGATCCATACACTTACACACAAGTTATTGTCATGAAACTAGAAAAATGCTTGTTTTTTGCCCCTTTTTGGCCCCTAATTCCTAAAATTTGGAGGCAATTACCCCCCAAATCAATCCCAGCATTCCCTTTGTGATATGGAACCTTGTGGTACAATGTCAGAGAGATCCATACACCTACACACAAGTTATGTCTGGAAGTTACAAAAATGCTTATTTTTGACCCCTTTTTGGCCCCTAATTCCTTAACTGTTGGTACCATAACCCCCAAAATCAATCCCCACCTTCCTTTTGTGGTATTTAACCTTATGGTAAAATTTCATTGAGATCCATTCACTTAAACTAAAGTTAGAGTGCGAAAGATAATGTGTCTTCGGACGACGACGATGACGACGCCGGATGAGACGACGCCGGACGACGACGACGACGACGCCAACGTCATACCAATATACGACCACAAAAATGTTTTTGCGGTCGTATAAAAACAAAATAAGACAAAGTTATGATCAAATAGACAAATACACTTCAAACAATTTTTTTTTCATCTCAAAGTTTTTTTAAAATTTAAGCATACAGCCTCTGGCCTTTGTTAGTCTTTGTATATTTTTTTAAATTTTAGTTCATTTATATGTTTTGGGGTTTAGTGTGACGTCCATTTTCACTGAACTAGTACACAATTTTATTTAGGTGCAGGCTGAGGACCACCCCTGGTGCGGGATTTTCTCGCTGCGTTGAAGACCCATTGGTGGCTTTCGGCTGTTGTCTGCTCTTTGATCGGGTTGTTGTCTCTTTGACATATTCCCCATTTCCATTCTCAATTTTATTGTACATGATAACATAAACGGTACCAATTTTTCTGCACCAGATGCGCATTTCGACAATCAATGTCTCTTCGGTGATCCTCGAGACCAACATATTTGAAAATCCAAAGCTTATTAAAAAGACGAAGAGCTATAAACCAAAAAGGACAAAAGGTATAACCAAAGTCGGGTAAGGAATCGGAGCTTTGCATGAGGGAGATATATTCTACGAGCGTTCAAAATATTTTTTTATTAAATATGTTATCATTTGAAGATTTATCAAAAGATTACAGATGACGAATACGTATTGCAAAACACTAAAAAAAACTGTGTGGCAACCGTGAGAGATAAATAAAATAATGACTGCGACTGCAATAAATTTCGCTCTTACCATAACAAAATTTTTCATAACATAGAAGTGGCCAATCTCAATCTAATCTTGGTGTCCAGCGTTTAAAAATAAACAAAAAATCCAACTATCCAAAATTGATTCTTTTGTTTCCATATTTATTTATTCATTTATTTTCCTGAAATGCTTATGCATTCAAGGTTTGTTTAGTCTTTCATTATTATCTAGTTCAACATGTATGTTCATCGATGTTTGTATCATCAGGCGAGTGTTCTGTAAAAGTTTTCACAGCTTGCTTCCAAATCATGGTAGTTACTTAATTTCAAATAGTTTAGGGACCAGCTGAAGCCTGCCTCCGGGTGCGGGATTTTATCGCTGTGTTGAAGACCCATTGGTGGCCTTGGGCTGTTTTCTGCTCGATGATCGGGTTGTTGTCTCTTTGACACATTCCCCGTTTCCATTCTCAATTGTATGTATGTTAAATATTGAAATAAAATATTTTTAAACAGGAATTGATTTTCTCTTCAACCAACTTTTCGCATTTGGTTGTAAGTGCTAAATTCCGAAAATCTTGCGATTTCGGACACTGTCCTTGCGTTGCTACAGCTCATTGGCGTATTCACCATGTAAAAATGTGTAAAATAGTTTATGTTCCTTCAGTGATGCTCGAGGCCAAAATATTTGAATATCCAAAACCGAATACAAACGTTTGAGAACTGATAGAACCGACTCAATCTTTGCGTTCAAAATTTAATTTTTCTTTGGTTCATTCAACGAACTATAAATAACTATTTATGTAACTCCTTTGTACTATCGATGCTAGCATTATATAGGTCTTTGTAGGACGAAACAAGAGTGGCATAGACGGAGATTTGCTTGAATAATTTTCATAATACATAGAATATGATATTTTTGGTTTGATCGATACTCTGACGAAAATTATTTGAATAAGCAGTAAACGATGAAAAATGTATTCCAATGAAATATGTCTGCCGATCGGCGTTAAAAGATGTGAAGATCTCCACTACGAGGATTGTAGTTTTGTAAGAAAAAAGTAAAATCACAAAAATACTGAACTCCGAGGAAAATTCAAAACGGAAAGTCCCTAATCAAATGGCAAAATCAAATGATAAAACACATCAAACGAATGGACAACAACTGTCATATTCCTGACTTGGTACAGGCATTTTCAAATGTAGAAAATGGTGGATTGAACCTGGTTTTATAGCGCTAAACCTCTCACTTGTATGACAGTCGCATAAAATTCCGTTATATTTACAACGATGCGTGAACAAAACAGACATAATAGGTAAAATAGTCACAATATGGGTACAGCAGTCATCACTGTGTCACAATCTCAAAACAAACAAATATTTAACAAAAAAGCACAAAAAAGTAAAATCACAATAATACTGAACTCCGAGGAAAATTCAAAACGGAAAGTCCCTAATCAAATGATAAAACACATCAAACGAATTGACAACAACATCGTTAAGCATCTATAAAATTTAAAAACCCACATTCATTGCTTCGCGTGTCTGACGGCAGAAAATGTAAATGTCATATAGGAAGAAATTTTGTCGTTCAAAGTATTTTCAAAAAAAAAAAAATTATAATTTCACATGGGGTATATGTAACAAAAAATTTGTTCCGGCGTGACATTTGTTCCGCCGGAACAAATTTCATAGGAAATATGTTCCACTGGAATTTATATCACAGAAAATATGTTCCAGCACTGTAAAATTTGTTCCGGAACTAATTTTTTGACCAAATGTGAAATAAGTTCTGGATCAAAAATTACAGATTCATGAATTTTATTCCAATATTAAAATTTTAAAAAAAGTGAAATAAGTTCCTGTGATATAAGTTTTGAACGAAGATATTTCATAGAAATCAATGAATAAGTTCTGCTCAAACATATTTCAAAGAAAATAAGTACCTTTGCAACATATGA
Organism: Mytilus californianus; assembly: GCF_021869535.1. NCBI lineage: Eukaryota > Metazoa > Mollusca > Bivalvia > Mytilida > Mytilidae > Mytilus > Mytilus californianus. Next base: position 3,418,982 of record NW_026262679.1, on the reverse strand, counting down.
TCACATATTGCACAGAGATAATTTTCTTGTTGTATCTTTTACTATAATTTATCAGTCACTTTGTCCTTTTCAAATTAGTACAAATTTTCATCTTTAACTTTCCTTTTTATCTGAATGATTATTCTTATTCTACTCTTTTCTGGCTCATTAGTGTCATTTTGATATTTTTTAATGAATATGTTATTAAACATTTGCTTTACTTCACAGGATCCAAATAGGATGTTTACACTTTTTATTTATTACATTATCAATATAATATGTTTTTATACTGTACTTGAATGATAACTTTAAACTCACTGATGACAAGTGCTCAGTATATAAGAAAACTTGTTTAACCAGTGGAACATATTTCACAGACAAGGAACTTATTTCACCAGATGAGGAACAAATCTCACAAACCCAGAACTTATTTCACCAGGTAAGGAACAAATCTCACAAACCCGGAACTTATTTCACTAGGTAAGGAACAAATTTCACAACCCAGAACTTATTTCACCAGGTAAAGTGAGGAACTTATTTTATAGAGATGGAACAAATTATATAGAAATTGTCTGTGAAAAAAGTTCTCCCAGAACATATTTCCTGTGAAATTAGTTCCACTGGAACTTTTTTCACAGGAACAAATTTTGGCTCACATATACAGGGTTAAAAAATCAAAAGTTGTGTTAGAACTAATTTCAGAAACAGACAGAGATTTGAAATTATCCAGAAGTTCTTTAGAATTCTTAAGAATCCACATGTGGTTAATACCACTACGCGAGTAAAAATACATTATTTCATACAATTTCCACCTCTAATACAAAAAAATAGAACAAAAAAATAAGACCAGAAATAAATTCTGATTCCAAGGAATATAGTCGTTAAATGCCAGATTTATATCCATAGAAAAGATGTGTAAACCAAGACGTATACGAATGTGGAACGTGTCAGATATACAAAAAAGAATTAATCATATTTTAATAGAAATCTGACAACATGTTGTCATCAAACGTTTATAAGAATTCAGACCAATCTTTTTAGTATCACAATTAGCTATTAGAATCTCAATGTCTCCAAAATACAAAGCAGTGTTTTCGTTCACATACAAGGTTATTTGCTCAAGGTTGTTGCACTGAGACAAGACCTTTTGTAGATCATCGATTGTGATAAAATAGTTTAATGAAAAGTGAAGTTGCTTTATGTTGTGTCCATATTTGGCTATGGCTTCTATGGTTCTGGTTGTGAAATTTGTTTCCTCTGTATCTTGAATACCTGAACATAAAAGTAACTGTAAGTTAGTACAGTTAAAGAAAAGTCGTACCAAAGCATCGTCTGTATCACAAGCAGCTGTCCATCCGGCTATTCGTAATTCAATTAGATCTGGACAAAACTGTGAAATTTCTATTAGAGATTTAGCAGTCAAATATTTGCAATATCGAAAATGTAATACTTGTATATATGAATGAGTTTTCGTCATATTGTTTCCACAATGTTCATACCTTTGTGTTTCATCATGTCCTTGATATATAGTGGAACCTAGTGAAATGTTAGCAACATCCATGCATGAATTAAACTTAGCTTGCTTCAGCCATTTACAGTCTGAAATAAATCTGCTCACACCAGACCCGCTAACACCTTCACATTCACTGAAATTTACACATTGTAATAATGTGCATTGTGTTGCTATGGCAATAAGAGCCGTATCTGTCACTTTGCTAATCTTTTCAAATTCTAGAACTTGTATATTCGAACATAACTGGCTTATATTGGATAGAATATCACCACTAATGTATGGATGGTAGTTTCCAATTATTTGTCGCAGATCACTGCAGCCCTCGGCAACGCCGAGAAGACCTGAATTGGTCACTTTACAACATTGATCGAGACCCGAAGAATACATATTGATTGTTATTTTTCGCAGCCGTATGCATTTTATACCGATATAATAGAGTCCTTTGTCAGTAACATTCCTACATTTAGAAATCGAAAAAGTTTCTAAGTACGGCGAATTTTCCGCTACAAGTTTTAAGGCTTGATCATCAACAGAAGTTCGATCGAGAACAAGCGACCTAAGTTTAGAAAAGTGTAATCTTGTGAATGCAGTACTTGTTAGTCCACTGCATCTGTTCAAATTCAACTCCACTAAATTAGGATTTTTCTCAGATAAAGTTTGAATTGCTAAATCCAAATAAATATCTCCACAACTCAGTGTGACATGAGTAAGTAGTGTTGTGTTTTGAAATAAAACTTGAAAAACATGAGGCATCAACTTAAGATTTGCAGAATGATTGCAAAAGAAATGGCGCAAATGAAACTTTCGAAGATTTGTAAGTCGCTTGCAAACTGAAATTATACTAGTTAATCTTTCAAACGTCGATACGTCAAGTTTGAACGTCTCCAGATCTTTAAAACAGTCGATAATATCTTCAAACTTTTCAATGTCATCATTATCGTACATTCTGATATGCAAAGATTTTAAATCCGTAAAGAGCTCCGGTCGAAACTTTGTATAAACACACGGAACTCTGGTTTTAAGTGTCTTAACATGATGACCTATTTTTTGTAGCATTGCATCCAATTTGTGTTTAGACGCCGATAAAAATATTGAAGAGTGGTATAAATTAAGTTGGTGCCATAAACCTGGAGCAGACGCCAGTTCGTTCCACCTGTGACAAACAAGTCCAACGGTGGTGACTAACACAGGCTGAGGTAGGTATGTGAAAATTTCCAATATAATATCTGACGGTACGTCATTTATATTCATATTGATATCTGAAATTAAGAAAATATGCATTACTGTTAAGAGGGGCTTGTCGTCAAGGGGATTGATGAAGAAACAATTACATTATAGAGAGACGTGTACTTGGATGTTCTGGGATATTTTCTGATCCCAAAAATTAGAAAATTGTTGTTCAAGTAAACTTGTATTCTTATTTGTATACTAAATAATATTAGTGTGTGCGTGAAAAAAATATCACGAAACAGAGCTCCCTACATTAACTTCACAATATGAATGATAACTCACACACGCCCTACGTTCTGTTTAATGAGCACGAATTTGTGTATCTCATAACCGTTAATTAGCCTTATTTATGGAGGAGGCAGTTACTTAGACAGGGGCTGGGGGTAAGACCCTAGAAGCCGACTATTTGACCTAGTGGGAAACCCTTCATTAGGGAAATCCCAAGACGATTTTGTGCATCTCTACTGAAAAGGATTTTGAGAAAATTCTTTGAATAAAAAACTATCATTAGAAAAAAACAACCGCTCAACCGATGAAGTCACTGGCTTATTCCTTGAGTTCCTTCAATTGTTTACATTTTCCAAACCAACGGCAATCTTGAGGTGTCAAGATGCGTCCCATTTTTTCCCGCGCTGAAATGGTATCTGTTTCACTGTTGACATGTTGAATTCTAAAGTGCTCCTCTAATTCGGCTGGTTAAATAATCATATTTATGTTTCTTGCTTGCTACATCTAGTCTGAGATTTCTCTAAACTTTCGCGTATATGAAATTTACAGCCATGTGTTTAACAGTAAGATAACAACGAAGGTAAGGCCGTTCTGAGTAATTTTGATTGAAAAAAAAACTTAATATGTCAATGAACTTATGTCTATAAAAGTAATTGCCTCTGATCTTCGACTTCTTAAACGTTATAGTATTTAACAGTTTTCAATAATCAGGCAAAAACTTAAAAGGTGTTCCTCTGTGTTACTCTCAATACGGTTCATGGCAGATTCAGAAGATTTTCGGAAAGGAACTTAATTACTATTGTTATGTAAAATAAAAGTAGTGGACCTTAACCTTTTTTATTGAGTATGTTCTCAATGAATTATAACACCATAATCTTTAACCGTTAAAAATGTGTGAAATGAAAACGCAGTTTTATTAGGACAAAAGATGGACAACAGTAGTTGTAGCCTTAACGTCTCGGATAATCAAAAAATAAAATAAAATGCAACACAGGGAACAAAAAATAACAGAAATAAAAAAAAAAATACAGTTGCATTCATTTAAAACTTTCTGCTTCACTTTATAAATGGCAGCCATCGTTTTGCTGATAGTTTCAAGTAAGTCGCAATCGATGTGTCATATGTGCCGGTAAATGAGGACAGGATTTTAGTAATGACAATTGGGACAGGTTCTCCTCCTCCTAAAAAAAATGTAATGAAGGTAAAATTACAAACAATTTTGTGTCAAAATCTGTCTATTTCCAATTATTGGGTGCCCCCTCTTAACATCAAATTCTGACTCATCGCCTGAATAATGATAAAAAATCTTTCTGAAGCAAAAAAATGCACTTAACTTTTATATATCTAGTGAATTTTAGCACAGGTTTGTCTGTTAGAGCAATTTTAAATTGTTATGACTGAACCTCACCTATATAAAACGTTACATGGACAGTGCAAATATAATGATAACTAATAAAATACTTACATTTGTATTTTAACTATAAGCAAATCGTTCACGTTTCCGATTTATAAAGGAATGTCATCCAGACATGTGTATTATGAATCAGACACATCGTAATCCAATAGTGTGTTATATTGCCAGGAAGCTCGTATAATTTGTTGCGTACGATCTCATTATCGGCAAAGTTTGTTTACTGATTCATTGTGGTTGGAATACAAACTTCTTTCATCTAAATAGTTTTAACGATTAACTGTGGTTGAAATACGTGCGTCTTCGATCTAACATAAATTTTATTGTATGTCGAGCAGTCAGATCGATCCATTTTTCAGGTTAAATATTTTTTCACAGTGGCGTGAAATAGATTAATAGTAATAGTGTAAACTTTTATTAAAGAAATGGTTATGTATAACTACTAGAATAATTAAGTAAATACGAAATATACAAGTAATTCAAAAGTGTGATTAGGAAAAAGTAAAATAACAAAAATACCGAACTCCAAGGAAAATTCAAAACGGAAAGTTCCTTAATAAATGGTAAAATCAAAAGCTAAAACACATCAAGCGAACGGTAAACAACTGTCATATTCAAGACTTGGTACAGGCATTTCATTATGTAGAAAATGGTGGATTAAACCTGGTTTTATAGCTAGCTAAACATCTCACTTGTAATATAGTCGTCATAGGAATCGTTTAGGAAACAATAGACCACTTTCGAGTTATGTCCTTCACCGGAAAAGTTCGTCAATTATGTGCGCCTTAATGATGTCATTTACCAGATAGAGGGGACCGCCTGTATCCCTGCACTATTAAAGTTCACCAAGCGTCTTCGTGATCGACATTATGCAGGATAAACTAGAAATTGTAATGTTTGTTCCGTAGCTGTAGTTATTTAATCACAATTCCCTAATGACAGCAGTGCAGATTATCTATTATAAGAATTTAATTTGCCGAATAATTCGTGCAATATAGCATCATTTTTTTTCAACCGCTTTCTCAACATGTGAAGGAAGTGACGATGCCTCTAAACCGCACGCCGAATGATGTTCACTAAAACCAACGAACTCGAAAGTGGTCTATTGCAGTGCTGTTTTTTAAAATCCATCTCCTAATTTATGGTTAATTAAGGTCAAGCACAATACAGCAGCAATAAAATGTTTGACGCAAATTCAGGATAGATTTAGAAATTGTCATGGAAATAAAGGGAGATAAAAAAAAAACAACGTATTTATGAAACGTTTGACACTTATATCTTTATTACCAAAGTCTATATAAACTATAGGTGCACATTTATAAATTTATAAATAACACAGCTCTTTTACATTGTTTGTACTCATTATTTTAATGAATTTGTACATCAATGGTTTCAGCCAATCATAATATGGCTTAATATAAAATTTTCGAAAACCTTGAAAAAATGGAAATTTGAGGATGAAATGATACTAATCCTCTATATCATTTTTAGAAAAAGTACATATTCTATTATATCTTGTTATACCATAAAATCTTCCATTTTCTATAGCTAAGTTGTGGCTACTTAATCTTATTTTCGTAACTTTGTTTTGTAAACATTAGGAATTGGTTTGCATAAATAAAATTGCAGACAAAAATTATTTAAAATTTGGAGAAGTATGCAACTGAGCATCAAGTTCTTGTTTTAGACAATCATATAAACGTTGCTTTATAACAGTAAAATATACATCGAAGCAAGTCTGAAATAAGGTTTTGGCTATACCATACATCACCTTAATACAGTTCATTTCTTAATAATACACAATTAATTACACTTTTTATTTGGACATCTCTCTTATCCGCCATATAAGTAATTATAACAGTTTTTCAATATACAGTTTGAAGCATTTAGCAATCTAAACCAATATTTGAAAATCTTGCATTTTTATGTAAAAATAAGAGGCAACCTACCTAGTTCATGATATATCATAACATTGTGGGTAGATAATTTAACACTAAGTATATTCTTACAATAGTTCAAGTGTACTCTCTCAATGGACGGAGCTTTGTGTGGACCCCATATTTCACTTGCATAACTCAATAAAGAATTGATATAAGTACCAAAAAGTGATAACAAAGTGACATAGTTTAAATACATACTTTTGATATTTCTTCTTAAAAGCAAAACATTCATTTCTACCTTGTTCAGATAGTTTCTGTTGTAACATATTGTATTTGCCATTAATATTTAAAAGTACACCAAGGTATGTAAAATTATAAACAACTTCAATTTCTTGATTATTATAATACCATTTCTCATCAACATGAACTCTACCACCTTTTCTAAATACTACAATTTTAGTTTTATTAATATTAACACTCAATTACCACTTTGAAGTATATTCATATAATGTATCAAGCATATTTTGTGACCCTGAAACAGATTTTGAGAAAATAACCATATCATCAGCATACACAGTATGTGATTAAAACGTTCAGCTGATCTTTCATTATTAGCCGTCAGTCTGGTTAACTTTTCTCGATAAAATTAAAGCTAATTAATCAATAATTTAACCTCATTTGAATTCATATTCATGCGAACTTAGTTTAATCTTTGTTGGGATGAGTTGCGCATGCGCTCAACATGTTCAGTGATTGATGAAACGAATGATCATTTTCCTTGATTGATTCGACCCGCAAAATATGTCTTATTTAGGTTTTGAGTAAAAAATTTTGAGCGGGAAAAATTTGGTTGATTATATAGGGAATCACTGAAGCATGACTGGAGCGCCCCCCCCCCCCCCCCCCTTTAGGTCAGGCAGCGCCCTCCCCCCCCCCCCCCTTTATGAAAAGCTCTGGATCCGCCACTGCAATTTACATGGATCATGTCGACTGTTGTGCATTATTTAATCTAGTCTATTCATATTATCAAAATATCATGAAAATTTTCATAATTTTTTTTTAAATTAAATTTTTTTAGTAAACACGTAAATCATTTTAGTGTTTATAAATTATGTCTAGTGCTATATCTGTGTCTTTGTAATATATTGTATCCGTCAAATTCATGCCTTTTATCTTGAATAAATATATATATATATTGTTTTTATGGAACTTTTGTAATTCAAAGTTACGTTTTAGTATATACCAAATCAAAGTTACGTTTGAGTATATATCAAATGAAAGTTACGTTTTAGTATATACCAAATCAAAGTTACGTTTCAGTATATACCAAATCAAAGTTACGTTTTAGTATATACCAAATCAAAGTTACGTTTGAGTATATACCAAATCAAAGTTACGTTTTAGTATATACCAAATCAATGATGGGTGATTGAAAATTCGATGGGCATAAATTTGGCAGTTAATTCCCCTTTAAAGGGTCTAAACATCATTGAAAGGTCTCTTAATGGTATCAGCAAAAAGATATACCAAATGAATACGAAATAGCAACACAAGTTTACAAGGAAAAGGGATCTTTTCGCAAATACACCACATCAAAGTTTGCTGTGTTAATATATCATATACTATTGTATTTCATTCTCTAAAGTTTTCTCAGAAATATTAGAAAATATCAGAAAGAGAGAAGAACTTTTACTAGAATACAAAAGGCTGTTAGTAAACATCGGTACAAACAGTTTAGTAAAATAAAAAAAAGTCCAAAGAGATATCAAAAGAGCTAAGAAGGAGTTTATATCCGGTAAAATCGAAAAAATAAAAAATCTCCAAAAAACTCTTGCAATAGCTAACATCTCTTAGTTCCAATTAGAAGAAGAGAATTCATTTATAAAGACCTTAATAATTTAAATTCGTATAAAAGTACAGGTAAAGATAACATTCCAGTCATATTCATCAAAGATGGCGCAAAAACTCTCGCTTAACCAATAACTTATTTAGTGAACCTATCCATTACATCTAGAATAGTGCCAAATGAAGTAAAACTAGCTAGATTAAAACCACTTAACAAAAATAAAAGCAGAAAGGAAATAGGAAACTATCGACAAGTCAGCAATCTCTGCATCATTTTCAAAACTCTTGAAAAGGCTATTCATTAAAAACTGGAGACACACTTGCTTAAAAATGATTTGTTATATCGATTTCAGTCCGGTTACAGGAGATCGTACTCTACTGATACTTGCCTTATCCATTTAGTTGACCACATAAAAATACAACCATCAAAAGGGAGGCGAAAGATACCAAAAGGGACATTCAAACTCATAAGTAGTAAACAAACTGACAACGTCATATGGCTTAAAGCGAGAAAAAAACAAACAAAAGGCAAACAACGGTACACAAAACACAACATAGAACACGAAAGACTGAGCAACACGAACACCACCAAAAACCGGGGTGCTTCGGAAGGGTAAGCAGATCCTGCTCCACATGTGGCACCCGTTGTGTTGCTCATGCAAGTACAACCCGATGATACGTGTAATTCGGTAGGTCACATTCGAGAAAAAGGAGCGGGATTGTGGTTACGACAATTGGAATATATCTGTGACACAGATATGCCATAACTCGTGATGGCGTCCGTAAAATTTTCGAAGGGATGATTTGAACTTCACCACTTGGAACTCTTGGTTGATAACTTCCTTGTTAGCAGCAACACTCTACCACTAAAATCACGATAGGAAATGCAAGCTCTGGAATATCGTATCAACTAATTAATATATACTCCGTAGACAAAGGGGTTATTCATGACAGACCTACAAAAAGCCTTTGACACTGTCGACCACAAAATACTTTGTAAAAAAATAAGATCTATTTGGGTTAAAGATGTAAAATAGTTCATGTCATACCCATCTGGAAGAAAGCAGCTTGTTAATGTTTAATGGGACCGAATCTGAACTTCTTTATATCACATGTGGAGTCCCAAAAAGAAGTATTCTGGGACCCTTGTCATTTTTATGCTATGTTAATGACATGTCCATCAGTATCCAATCTGACTGTAATCACTGCTATACGTTTTCACATAAAGATCCAGATGTTATATCCAAAGCTAGAAAAGGAATTGGAGTCTTGTAGTGACTTGCTTGTTGACAATAAGATTGCATTATATTTAGGCAAAACAGAATGTATTATCTTTGGGCCGAAACGAAAACTAAAACAAATAACAAATTTTGTGGTATTATGTTACAATATGGAATAAAATCGCAACCTAAACTTAAATATGTAGGCCTACAAATTGACCAACATTTATCCAGGAGGAGCGCAGTTAACTTTGTCATTAAAAACATCAATTCTACACTAAAATGTATTTTACCGTAATGCGAATTGCCCGTCTGCAAAAACCCGAAAAAAAACCCCGCTTAAAACAACTCTTATTCAGTGTCACTTTGATTGTGCCTGCTCCTCCTGGTATGCCGGTGTATCACAGAAGTTAAAAAATAACATTCAAATTGCCAAAAACAAAACGGTTAGATTCATTAACAAATAAGATCTTAGAACAATCGTTGGCAAACTAGAACTATCAAGCCACGGTTTTTCTCATCATTGAAAACAGAGTAAAACAATTGCGATTGTGGCATGTTCACAAAATCTACGACGGCAATTGCTTATAATATCGGAAAGTCAAGTTTTGTAAAGTCAATGAACACCATAAATACAACACAAGATCCAGCCATTTTAACTTTGATCCAAAAATCAAAGGGATAGATTCTTCATTATTAATGCAATCAAGTACTGGAACGCGCTTCCTAGTTCTTTAAAGTCAATTAAAGACCATGGCGTTTTTAAAGCCAGTTAAATGGAAATCACACTATTTATACTACTAATAATAATTCATTGAAATTTTGCATGTAGACAGATCATACTTGTTAAAATATTTTAGGCGAAAAAAAAATTGGGGTCACCGATGTTGTTTTCGAGATATGACGTCATCAAAACTTAAAGAATCGCGTTATAACGAAATATAGAAATACCGCTCTAAAATGTTAAAAAAAGACAAACTTATTGAAAAACCATGTTTAACTGGAATAACAAAAACAGTCAAATGTAACTTGTACCTTATGAACATTTATTTGTCTCGGTTTCCTTATTTTTGAAGGCATTTGAACATTTCCCGCCATTTTTAATTGCTATTTATAATAGATTTTTCTTGAAATAAAAAAAATCTACTAATGTTTTTCCCTTCAAACTTCTGCAAAAGTTGCAGCTTCGGGGAAGATTTTAAAAGCATAAATAAAAAAGGGGGGTCACCGATGTTTTAAATCCGCTAAAACGGAAATAATCTTTATTATTGAATTTTGGCGGGAACCATAACCTTTTAACGTTATAGAACGACGTTGCTGGCATAACAGCATTTCTTGCAACGCTTGGGTTGAAATAAACCTTTTCACTACAAAATATAATATCATTTTTGAACATTTTTTAAGGTATTTTGATTATTCATTGATATCTTTATCAATCTATCGAATCGTTAAACATAGATACAATAACAGTTTATTATAAAGTAATTGTCAAAGTTGAAGTCATCTCATTTTTTTAATTGCATTTGTTGTATGGGGAAAACGAATGTTTGCCTCATGCCGTATTATAGAAATAATGTTCGGCTTCCAGATAAAGAATCTTCTACCTCGGAAGACTGAGGGTATCCGGGCTGAAAAGTAACACGTTCCTTTTAGACTGCAGGCAGAATAATTTCGTTACCATAATTTCACTAGCTTGTCCATTCGCACCGGGAAGATAAAACCTGAAATGCCGTGTTAAAAATGCCACAGCACGTTAAAAGAAACCTATTTTCGGTAGGAATTTAAAATTGGTTCCGTAATTACACAACGCTTCATAATTTATTCGAACTGTGGAAACCAAATTTTTTTCTGAGTTCTATCATCCCGCACCCATTTTTCATACATCGTTTCATGTTCATTGTACATAATATGTTCAATGTTCATCGCCTGTGTATTAAAACTTTATGTATTACGTATATTCTATTACCGTTCGATTAATCGCTCAACGTTGGTATGTTATGAGAAATACAATGCATCTGATAATTTAGAGTTAATTGACAATAAGATACACATCGCCATATTGATATCAGGAACATATAATGTTCCCAGTTATTATGTATTTAAAAAAATCTTTTAATTTGTAACAAACGGATCTAGTTTTTTTTTCTTGTTCTGCTACATCTATCCGTGTTTCTGTGGACATGTCGATATATTTTATCTAACTCTAGTTTTTTGTCGAGCCTTCGACTTTAGTCGAAAAAGCGAGACATAGCGATCCTACATTCCGTCGTCGGCTTCGTCGGCGTCGTCGTCGTCGTCGTCGTCGGCGGCGGCGGCGTCCACAAATATTCACTCTGTGGTTAAAGTTTTTGAAGTTTTAATAACTTTCTTAGACTATCCTGGATTTCTACCAAACTTGGACAGAAGCTTGTTTATGATCATAAGATAGTATCCAGAAGTAAATTTTGTAAAAATAAAATTCCTGTTTTTCCATATTTGACTTATAAATGGACTTAGTTTTTCTGCCAGGAAACAATACATTTACTCTGTGGTTAGAGTTTTTAAATTTTTAATAACTTTCTGAAACTATCCTGGATTTGTACCAATCTTGGTCAGAAGCTTGTTTATGATCATAAGATAGTATCCAGAAGTAAATTTTGTAAAAAAAAAATCCATTTTTTCCGTATTTTACTTATAAACTGACTTAGTTTTTCTGCTAGGAAACAATACATTCACTCTGTGGTTAAAGTTTTTAAGATTTCAATAACTTTCTTAAACTATCCTGGATATGTACCAAACTTGGACAGAAGCTTGTTTATGATCAAAAGCTTGTATCTCGAAGGAAATTTTGTCAAAATTTTGTACCTGTTTATCCGTATTTTACTTATAAATGGACTTAGTTTTTCTTCCAGTTAACATTACATACAGTATGCAATTAAAGTTTTTAAAACATTTATTAGATCCATAAACTATCCTAGATTTATTCCAAACTTGGACAGAAGCTTCTTGAAATCAAAAGATAGTATCGAGAGGAATATTTTTATTGATTTTTTCCTCATTTTTGTTGAGCCTGCGATTAACAGCAAACGTAGGCGAGACACTGTGTTCCGTGGAACCCTTACGAAATTTTTTATCAGATGACAAATGAGTGTGGATAACCTTTGATGTAGAATAAGAGTTCGAGTTCCAGCTAAATTTAGAGTTAAAGTTCCAGTTTTATTTTTAGTTCGAATGTTAATTCGAGTAAGAGTTCTAGTTAAAGCTCGAGTTCCACTTAGAAACTTCCGAGTTATACTGTAAGATAGAATAAATTCTGGTAAGAGTTAAAATTTTGAGATTTGAGATCCGGTGAAATTAAAAGAAAGATTGCAGTTTCTATTTTCTGTTGGTGCACCTCTCTTTCTTGAATTGTTTATTCTTTTATCACATTTATGTTTCAGTATGGCATAGCCTATATACCTTTTTTTGCCAAAACTGATTAATGATAGGTTATTTGAAAATAACTGATTGACTGTGTGTGCCACTTTCAGCACTCTGCTATATCATGTTGGCCTTTTTTTTTTAAAAGAACCAAGGTATCAAGAGTAAATCAGCTACCTTTGTATTAAACAAATGGTTGTCCTTTACAGTCATGATCGGAATCTGACTATCTCCCTATATCACTGTTTTTTAACATGCAAGTGATCACATTGAGTGATCTGAACACGAACCTACATCTGAACTACTAGTTTTTGTTTTGTTTTTGTTTTCGTTTTTTTCTTGATTTTTGCAAAACTTTCAGTGGCAAATATTACATGAATATCAGCACAAATTTTTTTTCTATATGAGATGAATACTCTTTCACAAGACGGACCTTAATGTGATGGTTACAGATTAGGACTCTGAAAGACATGTTACTCTACATAAATACATGTGTGTGTGTTAAATATTTCTCTTGTTGGAGTCTTGTAAAGCCAAATATACAGTGTGGATTTTTTGTAATTGTTGTAGGCAGTACGGTCATCAATAGTACAAAAATAACTAGGCATAGTGTTTGATATACCCAGATTGCTCTGACGTCTAGCGGCCTTATTTTTTAACTTGCTGGTCGTACAGTTCGCTATAATTGACAGTTTGAAGAAATACTACAAAATATGATTTTTTTTGTGTGCCCAAATTATGTAAGCCTATACAAAGCATTAAAGGAAGGTTGAGTATAATGTACTATATAATATGGTGCTAAATTTTCTTTGATTTCGACAGCCAGCAACCGATGTAAAATTGTGTATGCTTCTTTTACAGTGATGTTTAACTGGCGTTATTCTTAAATAATCTAATTTTGGATGTAACGCGTCTTCTGATTGGCTGAGGTTGTTTTGTTTATCAGCTCATAGACATAATTTTGTCATGTGACCGTGACGTCATCAACGTTTTTTCATGGTTTACTCAGGTTTAAAATGGAATTTAGAATTATAAGAAATGAGTGTAATATTTTTTCTGTCTATTCGAAATAACATAAAAAATGTGGTGCACACTTCAAAATAATTCGCTACGCGGGTTATTCAGTGTGCACCACATTTTTGATGTTATTTCTTCATAGACAGAAAAAATATTACAGTCATTCCTTAAATAACGTTTGATATTTCAACAAATATGATTACTCTACGAATCACACGTGTTCATGTGTTTGTGCCCCCCCCCCCCCCCCCCCCCCCCCCAAAAAAAAAAGAAACAGAGAGAGAGCGAGAGAGAGAGAGGCGTTTGACACCAAAGGAACATCGAAACTCATTGTTCTTATTTACATCCTTCTGTTGGACAGAAAACTTCAAATTCCGGAAGCTGTACGCTTACATGCTGTTACTCTTGGTATATTGTTATTTTTTCCAGTATATTCCCACATACCGCAATTTGCGACGATACGCTGCCAACAGTTGGGTTACACTAATGACAGGACAATTGCCCGTATTGATCGACCAGATGAGATATAAATAGTCAGAACTTTTTTGTTATTTGATAGATTATTTTAATATTTGAAGACCTTAGAAATATTAGACTTTATTTTATGAAAATCTAACCAAAAAAAGTTGACCGGACGGATTTCACACTCACTGATGTACGCTTTACAATATTGAACTGATCGACAAAAAGTGTTACTAGTAATATCTCTTTTGTTTTACAATATTTTTTCATACAACTAAGAAATCTGCGAGATTAATAGTTATCTTATATGAAAATTTAAACTTCATAGTAAAACTAAATTTTTTTCTAAAAAAAAAGTTGACCGGACGGATTTCACATTCGCCGATGTACGCTTTGATTATACTGAAATGATCGACAAAAAGTGTTATTTATAAAGCACAAAAATGTCAGTATTCACCTCCGAAACTAACAAAACCTTTAAATAGACTTATTAAGAAGGGATATAGTTACGATACTGTTGTCAGGTCATTAAAGATTGCATATTTTGGCGTTAATATTGATTCACTTATAGGGTCTTTGCATCGGCACTAAACACATTTATTTAAAAACCAGTTGTTGGCATGACACGGGTTATGTTCTTCTCATATATGTTATGATGGTATGATACTAAACCCCTAACGGGAAGGATTGTGCCTGATATTCATATGATGAAGACATAATCTTTCAATCAGTTTAATTGAAGTCTGGAGATGGCATGTCAGTTAACTGCTAGTAGTCTGTTGTTATCTATGTATTATTGTCAATTTGTTTATTTTCTTTGGTTACATCTTCTGACATCAGACTCGGACTTCTCTTGAACTGAATTTTAATGTGCGTATTGTTACGCGTTTACTTTTCTACATTGGCTAGAGGTATAGGGGGAGGGTTGAGATCTCATAAACATGTTTAACCCCGCCGCATTTTTGCGCCTGTCCCAAGTCAGGAGCCTCTAGCCTTTGTTAGTCTTGTATTATTTTTAATTTTAGTTTCTTGTGTACAATTTGGAGTTTAGTATGGCGTTCATTATCACTGAACTAGTATATATATTTGTTTAGGGGCCAGCTGAAGGACGCCTCCGGGTGCGGGAATTTCTCGCTGCATTGAAGACCTGTTGGTGGCCTTCTGCTGTTGTCTGTTCTGTGGTCGGGTTGTTGTCTCTTTGACACATTCCCCATTTCCATTCTCAATTTTATTATAAATATCTCTTTTGTTTTTAAATATTTTTTTTCTTCGTGAAACTAAGAAATCTGCGAGATCAATAAATATGTTAATATATGAAAAGTTTTTCTACAAAAAAAAGTTGAGCTGACGGATTTCGCTACAAATTATGAAGACCAGGACTGAGTTGCTCAAAACGTTGGATAAAGTAATCCACTGGATAGCCTATCCACTGGATAGCATATCCAATGGATAAACAGCCTATCCATTGGAAAGCTATCCAGCTGTTATTTTGTTGTTCAACCACTGGATATCTTTCTAAATATCTAATCCATTTAAAAGAGGAAGTTCACAGGACAAAAATTATCATCAAATACTAGAGAATTACCAATATATTAAAGAGACAGCGCTTTGCAGTTATTCAAAAGTTGCCTATCGAACTATGATTTGAAAAATTATCAATTTACAGCATGTGAAGGATTTAATGTTCTTACCATTTTAGTACTATTTTCGTTATTTTTAAATGAAATAGAAGACAATTATGCGTAGTTAATGTTCAAAGTTTGAATATTATTGAAAATAAGTTGGGGAGTATTGAATAAAAGTGATATACTTGCAGAAAAAAGTAAATTTATTTTATCATATGTAATTTCACTCGAAAAAACAAGGTCTACTTTCGAAAAAGTGGAACGATTCACTCTAAAAAACACAATCTCAACTGGACACCATGCCTACTGTGTAGCTAGTGAGTGTTTACTAGCTGTGTAAGCTTAGCATGTTTATGGAGCAATCTACCAACCAAAATTTAATCAATTTTGAGAGTCACTTAAATATTATCAATTTTAACAAACGAAGAATTTTTACTTAATTTAGGTTAAGTAACCGCAGGATAGAAACTGGGAGACAAGAACACAAACTAAATGGTGCCTCAGGAAATCTTTAGCTTAGTGCTGTTCATATGTGAAAGGCTATCTATATGTCAACATTGGTCGCATAACTAAACATAATGTGTTCTAGATTGCAATCTTTATGATTCACCAAGATTATAACGCTTATAAAATTTATTTCAAAAGTTTCCAAACCTGAGAAACATGAATAAAAATCTCTTGACTTGGATCATGAAAAATAAAGATTTAGATTTTATTTAGTTATTGAGTCTTATAAAAAAAATCCAGATGAGACAGAAAAAAACAGAGATATAAGTTACACTAACAAAAAAAGAGGCGGATATTTCCAAGGGTATATTCAAAATTCATAAGTCGAAGAAAACTGACAAAGCCATGGCAAAAAAAAAACGAAAAGGCAAACAACTCTAGCTAGTAAACACTTCATCAAACGACTGAGCAAGACGAACCCCACAAAAACAGGGTGTAATATCAGGTGTTCAGAAAGCCGGGGTAAATAGATCCCGCTCCTCCAGTGGCACACGTCAATGACGTGTCTCATGTTGCTCATGGTAAGCAGAAATTCGGTGAATAGGGACTTTGAAAGATTAGTTTCAAGCAGAAAATCAGCTAACTAGGATACCCTCTTATCAGATGTTACTTAATTACCTACTTTCTTAATAACGACTAATAAAAACAAAAAAGAAAAACAACACATGGTCTGTTAGGTAGCCGTATTTAGTATAATTTAGGGTGCCACATATGGAGCAGGGTCTGCTTACCCTTCCGGAGCACCTGACATTACCCAAAGTTTTTGGTGGGGTTCGTGTTGCTCAGTCTTTAGTTTTCTATATGTTGTGTTTTTGTATTGTTTGTCTGTTTGTCTTTTTCTTTTTTATCCATGGCGTTGTAAGTTTATTTTCCCCTTATGAGTTTGAATGTCCCTTTGATATCTTTCGCCTCTCTTTTAGGACAGAAGCAAACAGGGGAGGGGATTTCAAGCTTGGAGTACCACCAGGATGACCCCTAACTTAAACAAAGATATAAAAGACGGCTTTTAATTTAGAGAGCAGGGTCAAAATATCATGGTATTCGCTACTATTGACCTTGGTCTATTTGTTTTGTACTGTTCCGACGTTGAGGCTTATTCATTTGTTATTATGCCTCAAATGTGCATTGGCTGATGATAACCTTACAATTGTTTATCCTAAAAAAAAGTATGAGCTGAAAATATTTCATGATTGTTACAATGACATATTTTTAAATATTTTAATGAGTGTAAACTACATTTGCACTACTAACACTATAATAATGCACATGTAAAGAGCCCCAGCGGAGCGAGGCGAAATTTTTTTTGGACCATTTTATGCAGAAAATTATATTTTTTTAACACATTTTCCCTGAATACATGTGTACTACCCCCAGAATCCGACACTAGTTAGATTTTTGTTTCAATTCCATAAATAAGTGCCTTGAAAATATTGAATATGGTTCCAATTATAATTTATTTACAAAATTAACAATTCAGATTATTTACAACAAAAAGTTCAGCTATCTTCCCTTAACAGATGCAAATTTTGTAATTATTTCTTTTTCGTGACGAGTAACATATCTAAAAGATTGATCCATCAGTAACCAGATTAATGAACAGTTTGTCTTTGGCACCTTTATCTGCGAAGACAGTACAACTTCCGAAACAGAGTGCGTCAGTAAACATCGAAAGTCTTAGCCATGGATTCTCTTTAAACCAAAATGCATCCAGTTTTCTCTCCCGACCATAGATAACCCTACAATTTAACCAAAACTTTAAATCATGGATTGTGCCATTATATATTCCATATTTTTAAATACAAACAAAAAGAAGACTGGAAATTGAAAGCAAAGCTCAATACATGATACTCACATTTCCCCTAAGCCCAGACCCCTAAGTATATATATAAGCATGGGGGTCACTTATATATATATTTGGCATACCTGAGGCTGTGTAGCTTTGAATTTCAATATAACCAACAATTCATACATTTCCAATAGAATTTTATTGTTTTCTTGAAACTACCATCATTCAATTAATAAATATATAATGTATAAGCATCCCTTTTATATTTGACAGCTATAAAACGGACCCATTACAGTGGCACTTCTGTCTATGGAACTTTGGAATATAAGAACCAGTGACCCCCTTTTCCCGGAATTTGAGCCTCCCCATGGGGATTTTGATTTATGATTACTTAGCCTTTTTAGGTGTTTTAGTGGTGATATTGCCAAAACATGTGAAAATGAAATTAATATTTGTACCTAGATGGAAACGGGTATTTATAAGCCCAGGAATGATCGGGGGGGGGGGGGGGGGGTTACTTATATTTTTAGTGGTACGAGTGTGCCGCAAAACAGGGTCACTTTTTCATGCCCTGTTGGTAAGAACAGGATCCCTTTTTCATGTCCTGCTGGTTAGAACAGGGTCTTTTTTTAAACAAAGTATTTGTCTAGAACAGGATCGCTTATTTAACTGTTTAAGATGTACCATCTAGAACCCCGGTCTAGAACAGCATCTATTTTATACGGTCTAGAACAGATCATTCCCGGTGCATATTTCTTCCGAGCGTGTCTAGAACAGGGTATACATTTTCTGAGCGTGTCAATATTTCTGTTTAGAACAGGGTATGTTTTTCAATGTTTTCTGGTTAGAACAGGGTATGGTTTGGCAAGTGCTGTCGGCACAGTTATACCCGAAAGGATAGTTATAGTAACCCCCGGTGTACGGCAGTGGCGTAGCTTGCATGTATGCTCAGATGCTCAAGCATCCACATCATTTTGACAAAAAAATAAAAAATAAAAAAAAATATATAATTCCATATAATCGCATATGTTCGCATCAGATAAACGCGTAGGTCTCCGAATGTTACAGGGGTAAGGATATGAGAGCAACGCCAAATCATTTCCGAAGCATGTGTTCCTCATTTAGTTTATGTAAACAAGATGGAAAAGCAGAAAAATGTTCTCGACTTTTTTTCGTAAAAAGTCTACGTCATCGGCTACTGAAGACGAATTAATCAAAACTCAATTTGTGACAGAGTGAGATCCCCGTGCCGTACGTCTTTTCCCCCCGATTCACGGTTCACCAATTAAGCCGCTATTCATTTATTGGTTAAATATATTTGGCGGGTAAATTCTATTGTTCTATTTTTTCTTATGAGGGAAGTCATGCTTTTGAAGTTTACACCTTACACTGAACTGGTTGTTTCAAAATTAACAACAATTTAATATCTTGACTTTGTGGTTGGAAATTTATTATCAGTCAGGTCAGTCTTATATTCTTTCTTTACTGACATCACAAAAATGGCCCTGTTTAACTGTGTAATTTAATGTTTACACATTATGAATGTGTAGCTTGAATGTCGAGAACGAGTTAAAACACATGAATAATTTATATGTTACGACCACTTTTAAATATATTTAGGGGACAACCATTGTTTTCTGGTGAGGTATTTTTTTCTCGGACGAAAGTTTCATTTTTGCCTCCTGCTGGGCCTTTTGTTCAAAATTGTTTACTAGCCTGTATTTTGTTCGGCAGAACATTCATATCCTTCCTGTTTATGGCTAAAGTATGTCTTTTATTGTAACCAGTCCAGGATATTCATTTCGAGTCCAAAATCATCCTGCCAATAAAAGTTGACACATTTAAATGAGCGAATATGCAGATCGAGTAGACCGGTATGAATGCTGTAATTTAAGTGTAATTCGATTAGTGTAAAAAATTAAAGAACGCAGAAATTACCGTCCCGCCACTCTGTTGTTGAATTATTTTTTTTAATCAACTGATCAATACAAATGGCAATTACTAGATCCTAAAGACTGCTGCAATTTTTTTTATAAAAAAAATAATTGAAAAGATATATGAGCCATGGATGTGTACCATTTGCAATAAGAAAGTAGGTTGATACTTTTAAAATATCTTCCATTTGAGGAAATTATTTACTATTTGAGGAATTTTTTCCCATTTGTTGTATTTTCCGAATTTAATCCAATTGAAAACCTTGTAACATAGGTTCATGTTACTTCATCCCAAAATGTAATGTATTGAAATGCAGCGAGGTGAGTAATATATTTCCTCCTTAAACAGATCATTCTAACTTAATTTTCAACTTCACTGACTTTTATGATTTACATCTCATTTCAGTTTTTGGATTCTAAGTTTGAGAGTTGAGGTCATCTTATATAATGGTGTTATTACGTATCTAGTGAGTACGGAGTGAGGATATATCAATTTTCCCCCAATGGAAGCCTGGCAAATAGAGCTGAGTGACAGTATAACAACTTCCCCCATGGTAGCCCTTGTGAAAAGGATATCTGAGAAACAGTATAGAAACTTACCCAATGGTAACTCCCATTAATACAGCATTTTTTTTTAAATATAAAATATCAGAAAGTAGGGGCCGTGGTACTTTGGATTTCTCTACCATTAAAAACTGGCCAGAGATATAGCCAAGAGTCCTGAAAGTGGCTTTAAATATTAGTGTTCAATCAATCATTAGAAATTAGTGAAACACATATGGATTGGTGTTTGTGTCCAGTGGCAACTATTACATACATATTCAGGACGAGAACATGGAAGTTAACCTGCATGTACTAGACTCACAATTGACTTTTAGCTTGCAAAGTTCACAAGTCAACAGTCTGAAGGAAGACCTTGGACACGTAACCAGAAACATTCCGACTCCAAACAAATATTTTTTTATCACTGAAATTGCTTTTTGACCTTGTTGAGAATTGATCCTACAACCTCTTGCACACTGCCAGGTTGTGTTTACTGATCAATGAAGATGTGGTGATGATGACTCATCAGTGTCTTAATTAAATTGGATAACATTCTTAAGAAAAAAAGTTGAATAAAACATATAAACTTTATATGATTTTTATAGAAAAACATACTTTAGCTGAAAAAAAACATAAAATTGTCACAGTTTTAAACATTAACTATAAAACCAATACTTTAGAGAAACCCAACAACGTGGCAGAGTAAGCAATGTTTGTACATGTGTTACACAGCTCTTGCAGTTTCTGAGAGATATGGTAAGACTACGGTTATAATTGAACATGGTAAGTAATTTTTTGTGGCATTATTGATACTACAAGTAAATACAATCAAAAGTACTGAAGTACTGAACATCGGATGACTGCAAGTTTTTGTGGATGGTCACAAGCACTTGTCTCACAAAAAAAAATCACATCTCTATACCTGAAAGTGAGGTTAATGTACAGATAGATTTTTTTTTCTTAGACAAGTTCATGCGTGGATGATAAATAAATGACAGGGAATTCAACCTCACCGTAATAAATATGATATTGAACTGATACAAATCAGTATACTCTGGTTTGTTTTTTATATATTATATTAATATTTGTATATTATAGTTGCATGTATATATAATTTTCATCCATTTGTATATCATTCTATTCTACTATATTAATAATAGTGCAGTGCAAGTGCATGGTGGACACTTCTGTAATAATTCGATTTTTCTAATTGATTGGATTTGAGTAGGCATTCTGTACAAAACTATAAAATTTTTATCACATGATTTTTATACACCTGTTTATGGGACGTATTATGGTATACTGTTGTCCGTTGTCAACGTGTCTGACAATTACTAAAAAACACTTTAACCAATTGTAATGAAACTTTAGTGAATTGTTTATATCTATTCAAGTAAGCTCCCCTTTGATTTTTCGGGCTTATAATATTTGCGCTCATGACGCAGCTCATTTTTGTCGAGCCTTCGACTTTAGTCGAAAAAGCGAGACATAGCGATCCTACATTTCGTCGTCGTCGGCTGCGGCGTCCACAAATATTCACTCTGTGGTTAAAGTTTTTGAAATTTTAATAACTTTCTTAAACTATCCTGGATTTCTACCAAACTTGGACAGAAGCTTGTTTATGATCATAAGATAGTATCCAGAAGTAAATTTTGTAAAAATAAAATTCCATTTTTCCCGTATTTTACTTATAAATGGACTTAGTTTTTCTGCCGGGAAATATTACATTCACTCTGTGGTTAAAGGTTTTAAAATTTTAATAACTTTCTTAAACTATCCTGGGTTTCTACCAAACTTGGACAGAAGCTTGTTTATGATCATAAGATAGTATCCAGAAGTAAATTTTGTAAAAAAAAAATCCATTTTTTCCTTATTTTGCTTTTAAATGGACTTAGATTTTCTGCCAGGAAACAACACATTCACTCTGTGGTTAAAGTATTTAAAATTTTAATAACTTTCTTATACTATTTTGGATTTGTACCAAACTTGGACAGAAGCTTGTTTATGATCAAATGCTAGTATCTAGAAGGAAATTTTGTTTTCTTCCAGTTAACATTACATTCAGTCTGCAGTTTAAGTTTTTAAACATTTATTAGATTCATAAACTATCCTGGATTTTTACCAAACTTGGACAGAAGCTTCTTACAATCAAAAGATAGTATCAAGAGGAATATTTTTATTGATTTACTTCCTCATTTTTGTTGAGCCTGCGATTAACAGAAAAAGTAGGCGAGACACTGGGTTCCGTGGAACCCTTACGAATTTTTTTAATATGCATCTAATTAGAAACCTTCTCATTGGCCTATAATATTTCAGATTGTTTCTTTTTCAGTTCCTAAGGTACTTTAATTTTTGTTTACAAGTTGACATTTAGTCAATGGGAGATAATTCTGACCACAAGATGTTTATTTTTATTTATGTGTGGTAAACAGATTGATTCTTCCAGATTAATTAGTAAACTTTTATTTCAATTGATAGTTTTCGTAAAGCTATTTCTGTAAATTCATAAATTATTGTGTACATTTATTATTGCGATTTTTGAAGAATGGACAAAAATGCGTGATTAATTATTGCAATTTAAGGAAAAACCACATATACAGATTTATGAATCAGATATCAGAATGCGAGTTCTTATTATAGGGATACTCACCTAGTTGCATTATTCGCATTAAAGGGGCATAAGCTGTTAAATTCATGTTCACCGATTTGACTCAAATTCTTATATTCGACTTATAACATACTAAAACGCATGTCCTAACAAACAGAAATTGAAATTATTGCATTACCCTTAGCCATGCTTACATCAATGAAAGATTTTGTTTGCATTTTTCCAAAACATGAAGTATATGATGTAGGATGTCATTGTTAAAACACAAGTCATTATGAGTAACAGCATGGAGACTCCCTATTAGAGCACGTACTAACATGTCCAGAGTGTTTCCTACATCATACAACATCTTGCTTAGAATGTAATGTCCTTATATTCATCTTTTCAAAGAAGGACTTTTATTTTAAAAGATTTTTATAATACTCATTTCTTCTCTAAACGACTACCACACAAAAAACTGCACCTTGACTGATACATGGACTAATGACAAAATATATAAATGATATGTCACTAATGACCACAGTTAGAAGGTCCACCAGTGGTAGCACCTCTTGAGGGAGGTTGCAGGATGAAATCACATGTTTGTTAGTTGCATCGAACTATTCAGTTCATTAAAACATCTGAATGACTTTGACTGTAGACATCCTGAGTATAAATGAGTTTGTTTCAAACAGATATTTTAAGTGTTAACAAGATTTTAGTTCAATATTTATTAAAGGTTTCATTTAAAAATTTTCATTATTGAAAAGGCAAGCAGAGTACATTTTTTTTTTCAGTATAACTTTTTATTGAATCAGTAATCTGTTTGTTTACTGGTAAACATTTGAAAAGTACCACAGCGACTGAAAAAGAACCAATCATTGTCAAAATGTTGGAAAATATTTTTAAATAATGTGCAACTTTAAAGTTGTGTAAGAAATGTCAATACGGTACCAATAATTTTATTTATTTTGTATAATCAGTCTCTAAAGATACTGAACAGATGACTTCATATTTGGTCTGCAGCTCAACAGTGACTAGTTGTAACATGTGAGCATGTTTCAGATCTGTCATTCGCCTACTTCCTGTTTGCCTATACTTTGAATTTTTCAATATATATGGTATGAACTAAAAATGTTTCATCTTCAATCTTTTTTCAAAGACTACACAACTAAAGCATGTATATATATCCAACTACAATTTTAACTATAATCTATCTGGTGGATTTTTTTTTAAAATTATCAATGAAAATTGGGTGATTTCTGTAGAATCTTTTGGTAAATTATGTATAAAAATGTTGTGATTTCTGTAGATTCTGAATAATAATAACTTTTTTTTATTTCCAATTATACCAAGGATGGCAGAAGAACCAACAGAAAGTGAAAAGACTTGAAAAAAATGTAGGCAGTGTAAGTAATATAAAGTAATTTTGCTGTTTGTGGTGTTTCTTTTAATTAGCTTGTTACCTCCAAATGGGATGACAGTCATCGATGTTGAGATGGCCTCCGTCGCTGCCTCTGATGTCTGTAGATTCTGAATAATAATAACTTTCTTTTATTTCCAATTGTACCGAGGATAGCAGAAAAACCAGCAGAAAGTGAAAGACTTTGAAGAAATTTAGGCAAGTAGATTGTTTAATTGATTGTTTCTTTCTGATGTCCCCATTAAAGAAGAAGAAAAATAGATAAGAGAGCGAAAATGTCAAATATACTTTGTATACAACAAAGAAACCCTTTAGAGCTATTTTCCTAATGCTTCTAGTTTAAAGAATTGGTTGGCTTGCTTGCTTCGTTTGTATAAATGTTTGTTCAAGCATTGTAACTAAGATTGACATCTGCAATCAATAGATAGGCGGGGCTTCAGCTTGTATACATTATACTCTGCATTATACTTAACATCCAATAACATTTAAGTATGAGTATAATGTATACAAGATGAAGCCCCCACCTATCTATTGATTGCAGATGTCAATCTTAATTACAATGCTTGAGCAAACATTTATACAAACAAAGCAAGCAAGTGAACCAATTCTTTAAACTACAAGCATTAGGAAAATAGCTCTAATTGTATTGCTGTTTTTCATAATCAAGTTCACAGACAAGTTTTCACAATTAGAAAATGTTTAAAACTTTAAGCTTGAGAAGGAATCAGAACTTCTCCAAAACTAAGTGATGTATTTTGCCAAAGGTATACAGTAAATTGTGTATATCTAATGAAAACTTTCAACTATTGTCTATATGGTTGATTTTTTGCCAAATTATGTATAAAAATGTTGTGATTTCTGTAGATTCTGAGTAATAATAACTTTCTTTTATTTCCAATTATACCAAGGAGAGCAGAAAAACCAGCAGAAAGTGAAAGACTTGAAGAAATTTAGGCAAGTAGATTGTTTAATTGATTGTTTCTTTCTGACTTCTCCATTAAAGAAGAAGAAAATAGATAAGAGAGCGAAAATGTCAAATATACTTTGTATACAACAAAGAAACCCTTAAGAGCTTTTTTCCTAATGCTTGTAGTTTGAAGATTTGGTTGGCTTGCTTGCTTTGCTTGTATAAATGTTTGCTCAAGCATTGTAGTTAAGATTGACATCTGCAATCAATAGATAGGCGGGGCTTCAGCTTGTATACATTATACTCTGCATTATACTTAACATCCAATAACATTTAAGTATGAGTATAATGTATACAAGCTGAAGCCCCACCTATCTATTGATTGCAAGCAAGCCAACCAACCCTTTAAACTACAAGCATTGGGAAAATATTGCTGTTTTTCATAAGTTCACAGACAAGTTTTAACAATTAGAAAATGATTAAAACTTTAAGCTTGAGAAGGAATCAGAACTTCTCCAAAACTGAGTGATGTATTTTGCCAAAGGTATACAGTAAATTGTGTATATCTAATGAAAACTTTCAACTATTGTCTATATGGTTGATTTCTTTTGTAAATTATGTATAAGAATGTTGTGATTTCTGTAGATTCTGAATAATAATAACTTTCTTTTATTTCCAATTATACCAAGGAGAGCAGAACAACCAGCAGAAAGTGAAAGACTTGAAGAAATTTAGGCAAGTAGATTGTTTAATTGATTGTTTCTTTCTGACTTCCCCATTAAAGAAGAAGAAAAATAGATGAGATAAAAATGTCAAATATACTTTGTATACGACAAAGAAACCCTTAAGAGCTATTTTCCTAATGCTTGTAGTTTAAAGATTTAGTTGGCTTGCTTGCTTTGCTTGTATAAATGTTTGCTCAAGCATTGTAGTTAAGATTGACATCTGCAATCAATAGATAAGCGGGGCTTCAGCTTGTATACATTATACTCTGCATTATACTTAACATCCAATAACATTTAAGTATGAGTATAATGTATACAAGCTGAAGCCCTACCTATGTATTGATTGCAGATGTCAATCTTAATTACAATGCTTGAGCAAGCCAACCAACCCTTTAAACTACAAGCATTAGGAAAATATTGCTGTTTTTCATAAGTTCACAGACAAGTTTTAACAATTAGAAAATGATGAAAACTTTAAGCTTGAGAAGGAATCAGAACTTCTCCAAAACTGAGTGATGTATTTTGCCAAAGGTATACAGTAAATTGTGTATATCTAATGAAAACTTTCAACTATTGTCTATATGGTTGATTTTTTGGTAAATTATGTATAAGAATGTTGTGATTTCTGTAGATTCTGAATAATAATAACTTTCTTTTATTTCCAATTATACCAAGGAGAGCAGAAAAACCAGCAGAAAGTGAAAGACTTGGAGAAATTTAGGCAAGTAGATTGTTTAATTGATTGTTTCTTTCTGACTTCCCCATTAAAGAAGAAGATAAATAGATAAGAGAGCGAAAATGTCAAATATACTTTGTATACAACAAAGAAACCCTTAAGAGCTATTTTCCTAATGCTTGTAGTTTAAAGATTTAGTTGGCTTGCTTGCTTTGCTTGTATAAATGTTTGCTCAAGCATTGTAGTTAAGATTGACATCTGCAATCAATAGATAGGCGGGGCTTCAGCTTGTATACATTATACTCTGCATTATACTTAACATCCAATAACATTTAAGTATGAGTATAATGTATACAAGCTGAAGCCCCACCTATCTATTGATTGCAGATGTCAATCTTAATTACAATGCTTGAGCAAACATTTATACAAACAAAGCAAGCAAGCCAACCAACCCTTTAAACTACAAGCATTAGGAAAATATTTCTGTTTTTAATAAGTTCTTAGACAAGTTTTAAAAATTAGAAAATGATTAAAACTTTAAGCTTGAGAAGGAATCAGAACTTCTCCAAAACTGAGTGATGTATTTTGCCAAAGGTATACAGTAAATTGTGTATATCTAATGAAAACTTTCAACTATTGTCTATATGGTTGATTTTTTGCTAAATTATGTATAAGAATGTTGTGATTTCTGTAGATTTTGAATAATGATAACTTTCTTTTATTTCCAATTATAACAAGGAGAGCAGAAAAAACCAGCAGAAAGTGAAAGACTTGAAGAAATTTAGGCAAGTAGATTGTTTAATTGATTGTTTCTTTCTGACTTCCCCATTAAAGAAGAAGAAAAATAGATAAGAGAGCGAAAATGTCAAATATACTTTGTATACAACAAAGAAACCCTTGAGAGCTATTTTCCTAATGCTTGTAGTTAAAAGGTTTGGTTGGCTTGCTTGCTTTGCATGTATAAATGTTTGCTCGAGCATTGTAGTTAAGATTGACATCTGCAATCAATAGATAGGCGGGGCTTCAGCTTGTATACGTTATACTCTGCATTATACTTAACATCCAATAACATTTAAGTATGAGTATAATGTATACAAGCTGAAGCCCCACCTATCTATTGATTGCAGATGTCAATCTTAATTACAATGCTTGAGCAAACATTTATACAAACAAAGCAAGCAAGCCAACCAACCCTTTAAACTACAACCATTAGGAAAATATTTCTGTTTTTAATAAGTACACAGACAAGTTTTAAAAATTAGAAAATGTTTATAACTTTTAGCTTGAGAAGGAATCAGAACTTCTCCAAAACTAAGTGATGTATTTTGCCAAAGGTATACAGAAAATTGTGTATATCTAATGAAAACTTTCAACTATTGTCTATATGGTTGATTTTTTGCTAAATTATGTATAAAAATGTTGTGATTTCTGTAGATTCTGAATAAAAAAATGTAATAATAACTTTCTTTTATTTCTAATTATACCAAGGAGAGCAGAAAAAACCAGCAGAAAGTGAAAGACTTGAAGAAATTTAGGCAAGTAGATTGTTTAATTGATTGTTTCTTTCTGACTTCCCCATTAAAGAAGAAGAAAAATAGATAAGAGAGCGAAAATGTCAAATATACTTTGTATACAACAAAGAAACCCTTAAGAGCTATTTTCCTAATGCTTGTAGTTTAAAGATTTGGTTGGCTTGCTTGCTTTGCTTGTATAAATGTTTTCTCAAGCAGTGTAGTTAAGATTGACATCTGCAATCAATAGATAGGCGGGGCTTCAGCTTGTATACATTATACTCTGCATTATACTTAACATCCAATAACATTTAAGTATGAGTATAATGTATACAAGCTGAAGCCCCACCTATCTATTGATTGCAGATGTCAATCTTAATTACAATGCTTGAGCAAACATTTATACAAACAAAGCAAGCAAGCCAACCAACCCTTTAAACTACAAGCATTAGGAAAATATTTCTGTTTTTAATAAGTTCACAGACAAGTTTTAAAAATTAGAAAATGATTAAAACTTTAAGCTTGAGAAGGAATCAGAACTTCTCCAAAACTAAGTGATGTGTTTTGCCAAAGGTATACAGAAAATTGTGTATATCTAATGAAAACTTTGAACTATTGTCTATATGGTTGATTTTTTGGTAAATTATATATAAAAATGTTGTGATTTCTGTAGATTCTGAATAATAATAACTTTCTTTTATTTCCAATTATACCAAGGAGAGCAGAAAAACCAGCAGAAAGTGAAAGACTTGAAGAAATTTAGGCAAGTAGATTGTTTAATTGATTGTTTCTTTCTGACTTCCCCATTAAAGAAGAAGAAAAATAGATAAGAGAGCGAAAATGTCAAATATACTTTGTATACAACAAAGAAACCCTTAAGAGCTATTTTCCTAATGCTTGTAGTTTAAAGATTTGGTTGGCTTGCTTGCTTTGCTTGTATAAATGTTTGCTCAAGCATTGTAGTTAAGATTGACATCTGCAATCAATAGATAGGCGGGGCTTCAGCTTGTATACTTATACTCTGCATTATACTTAACATCCAATAACATTTAAGTATGAGTATAATGTATACAAGCTGAAGCCCCACCTATCTATTGATTGCAGATGTCAATCTTAATTACAATGCTTGAGCAAACATTTATACAAACAAAGCAAGCAAGCCAACCAACCCTTTAAACTACAAGCATTAGGAAAATATTTCTGTTTTTAATAAGTTCACAGACAAGTTTTAAAAATTAGAAAATGATTAAAACTTTAAGCTTGAGAAGGAATCAGAACTTCTCCAAAACTAAGTGATGTGTTTTGCCAAAGGTATACAGAAAATTGTGTATATCTAA
The DNA here is from genome assembly GCF_021869535.1 of Mytilus californianus. Taxonomy (NCBI): domain Eukaryota; kingdom Metazoa; phylum Mollusca; class Bivalvia; order Mytilida; family Mytilidae; genus Mytilus; species Mytilus californianus. The sequence goes on along the minus strand of NW_026262679.1, from coordinate 3,389,237 downwards.
TGAAAACTTTCAACTATTGTCTATATGGTTGATTTTTTGGTAAATTATATATAAAAATGTTGTGATTTCTGTAGATTTTGAATAATAATAACTTTCTTTTATTTCCAATTATACCAAGGAGAGCAGAAAAACCAGTAGAAAGTGAAAGACTTGAAGAAATTTAGGCAAGTAGATTGTTTAATTGATTGTTTCTTTCTGACTTCCCCATTAAAGAAGAAGAAAAATAGATAAGAGAGCGAAAATGTCAAATATACTTTGTATACAACAAAGAAACCCTTAAGAGCTATTTTCCTAATGCTTGTAGTTTAAAGATTTGGTTGGCTTGCTTGCTTTGTTTGTATAAATGTTTGCTCAAGCATTGTAGTTAAGATTGACATCTGCAATCAATAGATAGGCGGGGCTTCAGCTTGTATACGTTATACTCTGCATTATTCTTAACATCCAATAACATTTAAGTATGAGTATAATGTATACAAGCTGAAGCCCCACCTATCTATTGATTGCAGATGTCAATCTTAATTACAATGCTTGAGCAAACATTTATACAAACAAAGCAAGCAAGCTAACCAACCCTTTAAACTACAAGCATTAGGAAAATATTTCTGTTTTTAATAAGTTCACAGACAAGTTTTAAAAATTAGAAATTGATTAAAACTTTAAGCTTGAGAAGGAATCAGAACTTCTCCAAAACTAAGTGATGTGTTTTGCCGAAGGTATACAGAAAATTGTGTATATCTAATGAAAACTTTCAACTATTGTCTATATGGTTGATTTTTTGGTAAATTATGTATAAAAATGTTGTGATTTCTGTAGATTTTGAATAATAATAACTTTCTTTTATTTCCAATTATACCAAGGAGAGCAGAAAAAACCAGCAGAAAGTGAAAGACTTGAAGAAATTTAGGCAAGTAGATTGTTTAATTGATTGTTTCTTTCTGACTTCCCCATTAAAGAAGAAGAAAAATAGATAAGAGAGCGAAAATGTCAAATATACTTTGTATACAACAAAGAAACCCTTAAGAGCTATTTTCCTAATGCTTGTAGTTTAAAGATTTGGTTGGCTTGCTTGCTTTGCTTGTATAAATGTTTGCTCAAGCATTGTAGTTAAGATTGACATCTGCAATCAATAGATAGGCGGGGCTTCAGCTTGTATACTTATACTCTGCATTATACTTAACATCCAATAACATTTAAGTATGAGTATAATGTATACAAGCTGAAGCCCCACCTATCTATTGATTGCAGATGTCAATCTTAATTACAATGCTTGAGCAAACATTTATACAAACAAAGCAAGCAAGCCAACCAACCCTTTAAACTACAAGCATTAGGAAAATATTTCTGTTTTTAATAAGTTCACAGACAAGTTTTAAAAATTAGAAAATGATTAAAACTTTAAGCTTGAGAAGGAATCAGAACTTCTCCAAAACTAAGTGATGTGTTTTGCCAAAGGTATACAGAAAATTGTGTATATCTAATGAAAACTTTCAACTATTGTCTATATGGTTGATTTTTTGGTAAATTATATATAAAAATGTTGTGATTTCTGTAGATTTTGAATAATAATAACTTTCTTTTATTTCCAATTATACCAAGGAGAGCAGAAAAACCAGTAGAAAGTGAAAGACTTGAAGAAATTTAGGCAAGTAGATTGTTTAATTGATTGTTTCTTTCTGACTTCCCCATTAAAGAAGAAGAAAAATAGATAAGAGAGCGAAAATGTCAAATATACTTTGTATACAACAAAGAAACCCTTAAGAGCTATTTTCCTAATGCTTGTAGTTTAAAGATTTGGTTGGCTTGCTTGCTTTGTTTGTATAAATGTTTGCTCAAGCATTGTAGTTAAGATTGACATCTGCAATCAATAGATAGGCGGGGCTTCAGCTTGTATACGTTATACTCTGCATTATTCTTAACATCCAATAACATTTAAGTATGAGTATAATGTATACAAGCTGAAGCCCCACCTATCTATTGATTGCAGATGTCAATCTTAATTACAATGCTTGAGCAAACATTTATACAAACAAAGCAAGCAAGCTAACCAACCCTTTAAACTACAAGCATTAGGAAAATATTTCTGTTTTTAATAAGTTCACAGACAAGTTTTAAAAATTAGAAATTGATTAAAACTTTAAGCTTGAGAAGGAATCAGAACTTCTCCAAAACTAAGTGATGTGTTTTGCCGAAGGTATACAGAAAATTGTGTATATCTAATGAAAACTTTCAACTATTGTCTATATGGTTGATTTTTTGGTAAATTATGTATAAAAATGTTGTGATTTCTGTAGATTTTGAATAATAATAACTTTCTTTTATTTCCAATTATACCAAGGAGAGCAGAAAAAACCAGCAGAAAGTGAAAGACTTGAAGAAATTTAGGCAAGTAGATTGTTTAATTGATTGTTTCTTTCTGACTTCCCCATTAAAGAAGAAGAAAAATAGATAAGAGAGCGAAAATGTCAAATATACTTTGTATACAACAAAGAAACCCTTAAGAGCTATTTTCCTAATGCTTGTAGTTTAAAGATTTGGTTGGCTTGCTTGCTTTGCTTGTATAAATGTTTGCTCAAGCATTGTAGTTAAGATTGACATCTGCAATCAATAGATAGGCGGGGCTTCAGCTTGTATACATTATACTCTGCATTATACTTAACATCCAATAACATTTAAGTATGAGTATAATGTATACAAGCTGAAGCCCCACCTATCTATTGATTGCAGATGTCAATCTTAATTACAATGCTTGAGCAAACATTTATACAAACAAAGCAAGCAAGCCAACCAACCCTTTAAACTACAAGCATTAGGAAAATATTTCTGTTTTTCATAAGTTCACAGACAAGTTTTAACAATTAGAAAATGATTAAAACTTTAAGCTTGAGAAGGAATCAGAACTACAAAACTAAGTGATGCGTTTTGCCAAAGGTATACAGAAAATTGTGTATATCTAATGAAAACTTTCAACTATTGTCTATATGGTTGATTTTTTGCTAAATTATGTATAAGAATGTTGTGATTTCTGTAGATTTTGAATAATAATAACTTTCTTTTATTTCCAATTATACCAAGGAGAGCAGAAAAAACCAGCAGAAAGTGAAAGACTTGAAGAAATTTAGGCAAGTAGATTGTTTAATTGATTGTTTCTTTCTGACTTCCCCATTAAAGAAGAAGAAAAATAGATAAGAGAGCGAAAATGTCAAATATACTTTGTATACAACAAAGAAACCCTTAAGAGCTATTTTCCTAATGCTTGTAGTTTAAAGATTTGGTTGGCTTGCTTGCTTTGCTTGTATAAATGTTTGCTCAAGCATTGTAGTTAAGATTGACATCTGCAATCAATAGATAGGCGGGACTTCAGCTTGTATACATTATACTCTGCATTATACTTAACATCCAATAACATTTAAGTATGAGTATAATGTATACAAGCTGAAGCCCCACCTATCTATTGATTGCAGATGTCAATCTTAATTACAATGCTTGAGCAAACATTTATACAAACAAAGCAAGCAAGCCAACCAACCCTTTAAACTACAAGCATTAGGAAAATATTTCTGTTTTTAATAAGTTCACAGACAAGTTTTAAAAATTAGAAAATGATTAAAACTTTAAGCTTGAGAAGGAATCAGAACTTCTCCAAAACTGAGTGATGTATTTTGCCAAAGGTATACAGTAAATTGTGTATATCTAATGATAACTTTCAACTATTGTTTATATGGTTGATTTTTTGCTAAATTATGTATAAGAATGTTGTGATTTCTGTAGATTTTGAATAATAATAACTTTCTTTTATTTCCAATTATACCAAGGAGAGCAGAAAAACCAGCAGAAAGTGAAAGACTTGAAGAAATTTAGGCAAGTAGATTGTTTGATTGATTTTCTCTTTCTGACTTCCCCATTAAAGAAGAAGAAAAATAGATAAGAGAGCGAAAATGTCAAATATACTTTGTATACAACAAAGAAACCCTTAAGAGCTATTTTCCTAATGCTTGTAGTTTAAAGATTTAGTTGGCTTACTTGCTTTGCTTGTAAAAATGTTTGCTCGAGCATTGTAGGTAAGATTGACATCTGCAATCAATAGATAGGCGGGGCTTCAGCTTGTATACATTATACTCTGCATTATACTTAACATCCAATAACATTTAAGTATGAGTATAATGTATACAAGCTGAAGCCCCACCTATCTATTGATTGCAGATGTCAATCTTAATTACAATGCTTGAGCAAACATTTATACAAACAAAGCAAGCAAGCCAACCAACCCTTTAAACTACAAGCATTAGGAAAATATTTCTGTTTTTCATAAGTTCACAGACAAGTTTTAAAAATTAGAAAATGATTAAAACTTTAAGCTTGAGAAGGAATCAGAACTTCTCCAAAACTAAGTGATGTATTTTGCCAAAGGTATACAGAAAATTGTGTATATCTAATGAAAACTTTCAACTATTGTCTATATGGTTGATTTTTTGGTAAATTATGTATAAAAATGTTGTGATTTCTGTAGATTTTGAATAATAATAACTTTCTTTTATTTCCAATTATACCAAGGAGAGCAGAAAAAACCAGCAGAAAGTGAAAGACTTGAAGAAATTTAGGCAAGTAGATTGTTTAATTGATTGTTTCTTTCTGACTTCCCCATTAAAGAAGAAGAAAAATAGATAAGAGAGCGAAAATGTCAAATATACATTGTATACAACAAAGAAACCCTTAAGAGCTATTTTTCTAATGCTTGTAGTTTAAAGATTTGGTTGGCCTGCTTGCTTTGCTTGTATAAATGTTTTCTCAAGCATTGTAGTTAAGATTGACATCTGCAATCAATAGATAGGCGGGGCTTCAGCTTGTATACGTTATACTCTGCATTATACTTAACATCCAATAACATTTAAGTATGAGTATAATGTATACAAGCTGAAGCCCCACCTATCTATTGATTGCAGATGTCAATCTTAATTACAATGCTTGAGCAAACATTTATACAAACAAAGCAAGCAAGCCAACCAACCCTTTAAACTACAAGCATTAGGAAAATATTTCTGTTTTTAATAAGTTCACAGACAAGTTTTAAAAATTAGAAAATGATTAAAACTTTAAGCTTGAGAAGGAATCAGAACTTCTCCAAAACTGAGTGATGTATTTTGCCAAAGGTATACAGTAAATTGTGTATATCTAATGAAAACTTTCAACTATTGTCTATATGGTTGATTTTTTGCTAAATTATGTATAAGAATGTTGTGATTTCTGTAGATTTTGAATAATAATAACTTTCTTTTATTTCCAATTATACCAAGGAGAGCAGAAAAACCAGCAGAAAGTGAAAGACTTGAAGAAATTTAGGCAAGTAGATTGTTTAATTGATTGTCTCTTTCTGAATTCCCCATTAAAGAAGAAGAAAAATAGATAAGAGAGCGAAAATGTCAAATATACTTTGTATACAACAAAGAAACCCTTAAGAGCTATTTTCCTAATGCTTCTAGTTTAAAGATTTAGTTGGCTTGCTTGCTTTGCTTGTAAAAATGTTTGCTCGAGCATTGTAGGTAAGATTGACATCTGCAATCAATAGATAGGTGGGGCTTCAGCTTGTATACATTATACTCTGCATTATACTTAACACCCAATAACATTTAAGTATGAGTATAATGTATACAAGCTGAAGCCCCACCTATCTATTGATTGCAGATGTCAATCTTAATTACAATGCTTGAGCAAACGTTTATACAAACAAAGCAAGCAAGCCAACCAACCCTTTAAACTACAAGCATTAGGAAAATATTTCTGTTTTTCATAAGTTCACAGACAAGTTTTAAAAATTAGAAAATGATTAAAACTTTAAGCTTGAGAAGGAATCAGAACTTCTCCAAAACTAAGTGATGTATTATGCCAAAGGTATACAGAAAATTCTGTATATCTAATGAAAACTTTCAACTATTGTCTATATGGTTGATTTTTTGGTAAATTATGTATAAAAATAATGTGATTTCTGTAGATTCTGAATAAAAAAATGTAATAATAACTCTTTTATTTCCAATTATACCAAGGAGAGCAGAAAAAACCAGCAGAAAGTGAAAGACTTGAAGAAATTTAGGCAAGTAGATTGTTTAATGGAATGTTTCTTTCTGACTTCCCCATTAAAGAAGAAGAAAAATAGATAAGAGAGCGAAAATGTCAAATATACTTTGTATACAACAAAGAAACCCTTAAGAGCTATTTTCCTAATGCTTGTAGTTTAAAGATTTGGTTGGCTTGCTAGCTTTGCTTGTATAAATGTTTGCTCAAGCATTGTAGTTAAGATTGACATCTGCAATCAATAGATAGGCGGGGCTTCAGCTTGTATACATTATACTCTGCATTATACTTAACATCCAATAACATTTAAGTATGAGTATAATGTATACAAGCTGAAGCCCCACCTATCTATTGATTGCAGATGTCAATCTTAATTACAATGCTTGAGCAAACATTTATACAAACAAAGCAAGCAAGCCAACCAACCCTTTAAACTACAAGCATTAGGAAAATATTTCTGTTTTTAATAAGTTCACAGACAAGTTTTAAAAATTAGAAAATGATTAAAACTTTAAGCTTGAGAAGGAATCAGAACTTCTCCAAAACTGAGTGATGTATTTTGCCAAAGGTATACAGTAAATTGTGTATATCTAATGAAAACTTTCAACTATTGTCTATATGGTTGATTTTTTGCTAAATTATGTATAAGAATGTTGTGATTTCTGTAGATTTTGAATAATAATAACTTTCTTTTATTTCCAATTATACCAAGGAGAGCAGAAAAACCAGCAGAAAGTGAAAGACTTGAAGAAATTTAGGCAAGTAGATTGTTTGATTGATTTTCTCTTTCTGACTTCCCCATTAAAGAAGAAGAAAAATAGATAAGAGAGCGAAAATGTCAAATATACTTTGTATACAACAAAGAAACCTTTAAGAGCTATTTTCCTAATGCTTGTAGTTTAAAGATTTAGTTGGCTTGCTTGCTTTGCTTGTAAAAATGTTTGCTCGAGCATTGTAGGTAAGATTGACATCTGCAATCAATAGATAGGCGGGGCTTCAGCTTGTATACATTATACTCTGCATTATACTTAACATCCAATAACATTTAAGTATGAGTATAATGTATACAAGCTGAAGCCCCACCTATCTATTGATTGCAGATGTCAATCTTAATTACAATGCTTGAGCAAACATTTATACAAACAAAGCAAGCAAGCCAACCAACCCTTTAAACTACAAGCATTAGGAAAATATTTCTGTTTTTCATAAGTTCACAGACAAGTTTTAACAATTAGAAAATGATTAAAACTTTAAGCTTGAGAAGGAATCAGAACTTCTCCAAAACTAAGTGATGTATTTTGCCAAAGGTATACAGAAAATTGTGTATATCTAATGAAAACTTTCAACTATTGTCTATATGGTTGATTTTTTGGTAAATTATGTATAAAAATGTTGTGATTTCTGTAGATTTTGAATAATAATAACTTTCTTTTATTTCCAATTATACCAAGGAGAGCAGAAAAAACCAGCAGAAAGTGAAAGACTTGAAGAAATTTAGGCAAGTAGATTGTTTAATTGATTGTTTCTTTCTGACTTCCCCATTAAAGAAGAAGAAAAATAGATAAGAGAGCGAAAATGTCAAATATACATTGTATACAACAAAGAAACCCTTAAGAGCTATTTTCCTAATGCTTGTAGTTTAAAGATTTGGTTGGCCTGCTTGCTTTGCTTGTATAAATGTTTTCTCAAGCATTGTAGTTAAGATTGACATCTGCAATCAATAGATAGGCGGGGCTTCAGCTTGTATACGTTATACCTTGCATTATACTTAACATCCAATAACATTTAAGTATGAGTATAATGTATACAAGCTGAAGCCCCACCTATCTATTGATTGCAGATGTCAATCTTAATTACAATGCTTGAGCAAACATTTATACAAACAAAGCAAGCAAGCCAACCAACCCTTTAAACTACAAGCATTAGGAAAATATTTCTGTTTTTAATAAGTTCACAGACAAGTTTTAAAAATTAGAAAATGATTAAAACTTTAAGCTTGAGAAGGAATCAGAACTTCTCCAAAACTAAGTGATGTGTTTTGCCAAAGGTATACAGAAAATTGTGTATATCTAATGAAAACTTTCAACTATTGTCTATATGGTTGATTTTTTGGTAAATTATGTATAAAAATGTGATTTCTGTAGATTCTGAATAATAATAACTTTCTTTTATTTCCAATTATACCAAGGAGAGCAGAAAAAACCAGAAGAAAGTGAAAGACTTGAAGAAATTTAGGCAAGTAGATTGTTTAATTGATTGTTTCTTTCTGACTTCCCCATTAAAGAAGAAGAAAAATAGATAAGAGAGCGAAAATGTCAAATATACTTTGTATACAACAAAGAAACCTTTAAGAGCTATTTTCCTAATGCTTGTAGTTTAAAGATTTGGTTGGCTTGCTTGCTTTGCTTGTATAAATGTTTGCTCAAGCATTGTAGTTAAGATTGACATCTACAATCAATAGATAGGCGGGGCTTCAGCTTGTATACATTATACTCTGCATTATACTTAACATCCAATAACATTTAAGTATGAGTATAATGTATACAAGCTGAAGCCCCACCTATCTATTGATTGCAGATGTCAATCTTAATTACAATGCTTGAGCAAACATTTATACAAACAAAGCAAGCAAGCCAACCAACCCTTTAAACTATAAGCATTAGGAAAATATTTCTGTTTTTCATAAGTTCACAGACAAGTTTTAACAATTAGAAAATGATTAAAACTTTAAGCTTGAGAAGGAATCAGAACTTCTACAAAACTAAGTGATGTATTTTGCCAAAGGTATACAGTAAATTGTGTATATCTAATGAAAACTTTCAACTATTGTCTATATGGTTGATTTTTTGCTAAATTATGTATAAAAATGTTGTGATTTCTGTAGATTTTGAATAATAATAACTTTCTTTTATTTCCAATTATACCAAGGAGAGCAGAAAATCCAGCAGAAAGTGAAAGACTTGAAGAAATTTAGGCAAGTAGATTGTTTAATTGATTGTTTCTTTCTGACTTCCCCATTAAAGAAGAAGAAAAATAGATAAGAGAGCGAAAATGTCAAATATACTTTGTATACAACAAAGAAACCCTTAAGAGCTATTTTCCTAATGCTTGTAGTTTAAAGATTTGGTTGGCTTGCTTGCTTTGCTTGTATAAATGTTTGCTCAAGCATTGTAGTTAAGATTGACATCTGCAATCAATAGATAGGCGGGGCTTCAGCTTGTATACGTTATACTCTGCATTATACTTAACATCCAATAACATTTAAGTATGAGTATAATGTATACAAGCTGAAGCCCCACCTATCTATTGATTGCAGATGTCAATCTTAATTACAATGCTTGAGCAAACATTTATACAAACAAAGCAAGCAAGCCAACCAACCCTTTAAACTACAAGCATTAGGAAAATATTTCTGTTTTTAATAAGTTCACAGACAAGTTTTAAAAATTAGAAAATGATTAAAACTTTAAGCTTGAGAAGGAATCAGAACTTCTCCAAAACTAAGTGATGTGTTTTGCCGAAGGTATACAGAAAATTGTGTATATCTAATGAAAACTTTCAACTATTGTCTATATGGTTGATTGTTTGCTAAATTATGTATAAAAATGTTGTGATTTCTGTAGATTCTGAATAAAAAAATGTAATAATAACTTTCTTTTATTTCCAATTATACAAAGGAGAGCAGAAAAAACCAGCAGAAAGTGAAAGACTTGAAGAAATTTAGGCAAGTAGATTGTTTAATTGATTGTTTCTTTCTGACTTCCCCATTAAAGAAGAAGAAAAATAGATAAGAGAGCGAAAATGTCAAATATACTTTGTATACAACAAAGAAACCCTTAAGAGCTATTTTCCTAATGCTTGTAGTTTAAAGATTTGGTTGGCTTGCTTGCTTTGCTTGTATAAATGTTTGCTCAAGCATTGTAGTTAAGATTGACATCTGCAATCAATAGATAGGCGGGGCTTCAGCTTGTATACATTATACTCTGCATTATACTTAACATCCAATAACATTTAAGTATGAGTATAATGTATACAAGCTGAAGCCCCACCTATCTATTGATTGCAGATGTCAATCTTAATTACAATGCTTGAGCAAACATTTATACAAACAAAGCAAGCAAGCCAACCAACCCTTTAAACTACAAGCATTAGGAAAATATTTCTGTTTTTCATAAGTTCACAGACAAGTTTTAAAAATTAGAAAATGATTAAAACTTTAAGCTTGAGAAGGAATCAGAACTTCTCCAAAACTAAGTGATGTATTTTGCCAAAGGTATACAGAAAATTGTGTATATCTAATGAAAACTTTCAACTATTGTCTATATGGTTGATTTTTTGGTAAATTATGTATAAAAATGTTGTGATTTCTGTAGATTTTGAATAATAATAACTTTCTTTTATTTCCAATTATACCAAGGAGAGCAGAAAAAACCAGCAGAAAGTGAAAGACTTGAAGAAATTTAGGCAAGTAGATTGTTTAATTGATTGTTTCTTTCTGACTTCCCCATTAAAGAAGAAGAAAAATAGATAAGAGAGCGAAAATGTCAAATATACATTGTATACAACAAAGAAACCCTTAAGAGCTATTTTCCTAATGCTTGTAGTTTAAAGATTTGGTTGGCCTGCTTGCTTTGCTTGTATAAATGTTTTCTCAAGCATTGTAGTTAAGATTGACATCTGCAATCAATAGATAGGCGGGGCTTCAGCTTGTATACGTTATACTCTGCATTATACTTAACATCCAATAACATTTAAGTATGAGTATAATGTATACAAGCTGAAGCCCCACCTATCTATTGATTGCAGATGTCAATCTTAATTACAATGCTTGAGCAAACATTTATACAAACAAAGCAAGCAAGCCAACCAACCCTTTAAACTACAAGCATTAGGAAAATATTTCTGTTTTTAATAAGTTCACAGACAAGTTTTAAAAATTAGAAAATGATTAAAATTTTAAGCTTGAGAAGGAATCAGAACTTCTCCAAAACTAAGTGATGTGTTTTGCCAAAGGTATACAGAAAATTGTGTATATCTAATGAAAACTTTCAACTATTGTCTATATGGTTGATTTTTTGGTAAATTATGTATAAAAATGTTGTGATTTCTGTAGATTCTGAATAATAATAACTTTCTTTTATTTCCTATTATACCAAGGAGAGCAGAAAAAACCAGCAGAAAGTGAAAGACTTGAAGAAATTTAGGCAAGTAGATTGTTTAATTGATTGTTTCTTTCTGACTTCCCCATTAAAGAAGAAGAAAAATAGATAAGAGAGCGAAAATGTCAAATATACTTTGTATACAACAAAGAAACCCTTAAGAGCTATTTTCCTAATGCTTGTAGTTTAAAGATTTGGTTGGCTTGCTTGCTTTGCTTGTATAAATGTTTGCTCAAGCATTGTAGTTAAGATTGACATCTACAATCAATAGATAGGCGGGGCTTCAGCTTGTATACATTATACTCTGCATTATACTTAACATCCAATAACATTTAAGTATGAGTATAATGTATACAAGCTGAAGCCCCACCTATCTATTGATTGCAGATGTCAATCTTAATTACAATGCTTGAGCAACATTTATACAAACAAAGCAAGCAAGCCAACCAACCCTTTAAACTATAAGCATTAGGAAAATATTTCTGTTTTTCATAAGTTCACAGACAAGTTTTAACAATTAGAAAATGATTAAAACTTTAAGCTTGAGAAGGAATCAGAACTTCTACAAAACTAAGTGATGTATTTTGCCAAAGGTATACAGTAAATTGTGTATATCTAATGAAAACTTTCAACTATTGTCTATATGGTTGATTTTTTGGTAAATTATGTATAAAAATGTTGTGATTTCTGTAGATTTTGAATAATAATAACTTTCTTTTATTTCCAATTATACCAAGGAGAGCAGAAAATCCAGCAGAAAGTGAAAGACTTGAAGAAATTTAGGCAAGTAGATTGTTTAATTGATTGTTTCTTTCTGACTTCCCCATTAAAGAAGAAGAAAAATAGATAAGAGAGCGAAAATGTCAAATATACTTTGTATACAACAAAGAAACCCTTAAGAGCTATTTTCCTAATGCTTGTAGTTTAAAGATTTGGTTGGCTTGCTTGCTTTGCTTGTATAAATGTTTGCTTAAGCATTGTAGTTAAGATTAACATCTGCAATCAATAGATAGGCGGGCCTTCAGCTTGTATACGTTATACTCTGCATTATGCTTAACATCCAATAACATTTAAGTATGAGTATAATGTATACAAGTTGAAGCCCCACCTATCTATTGATTGCAGATGTCAATCTTAATTACAATGCTTGAGCAAACATTTATACAAACAAAGCAAGCAAGCCAACCAACCCTTTAAACTACAAGCATTAGGAAAATATTGCTGTTTTTCATAAATCACAGACAAGTTTTAACAATTAGAAAATGATTAAAACTTTAAGCTTGAGAAGGAATCAGAACTTCTCCAAAACTAAGTGATGTATTTTGCCAAAGGTATACAGAAAATTGTGTATATCTAATGAAAACTTTCAACTATTGTCTATATGGTTGATTGTTTGCTAAATTATGTATAAAAATGTTGTGATTTCTGTAGATTCTGAATAAAAAAATGTAATAATAACTTTCTTTTATTTCCAATTATACAAAGGAGAGCAGAAAAAACCAGCAGAAAGTGAAAGATTTGAAGAAATTTAGGCAAGTAGATTGTTTAATTGATTGTTTCTTTCTGACTTCCCCATTAAAGAAGAAGAAAAATAGATAAGAGAGCGAAAATGTCAAATATACATTGTATACAACAAAGAAACCCTTAAGAGCTATTTTCCTAATGCTTGTAGTTTAAAGATTTGGTTGGCCTGCTTGCTTTGCTTGTATAAATGTTTTCTCAAGCATTGTAGTTAAGATTGACATCTGCAATCAATAGATAGGCGGGGCTTCAGCTTGTATACGTTATACTCTGCATTATACTTAACATCCAATAACATTTAAGTATGAGTATAATGTATACAAGCTGAAGCCCCACCTATCTATTGATTGCAGATGTCAATCTTAATTACAATGCTTGAGCAAACATTTATACAAACAAAGCAAGCAAGCCAACCAACCCTTTAAACTACAAGCATTAGGAAAATATTTCTGTTTTTAATAAGTTCACAGACAAGTTTTAAAAATTAGAAAATGATTAAAACTTTAAGCTTGAGAAGGAATCAGAACTTCTCCAAAACTAAGTGATGTGTTTTGCCAAAGGTATACAGAAAATTGTGTATATCTAATGAAAACTTTCAACTATTGTCTATATGGTTGATTTTTTGGTAAATTATGTATAAAAATGTTGTGATTTCTGTAGATTCTGAATAATAATAACTTTCTTTTATTTCCTATTATACCAAGGAGAGCAGAAAAAACCAGCAGAAAGTGAAAGACTTGAAGAAATTTAGGCAAGTAGATTGTTTAATTGATTGTTTCTTTCTGACTTCCCCATTAAAGAAGAAGAAAAATAGATAAGAGAGCGAAAATGTCAAATATACTTTGTATACAACAAAGAAACCCTTAAGAGCTATTTTCCTAATGCTTGTAGTTTAAAGATTTGGTTGGCTTGCTTGCTTTGCTTGTATAAATGTTTGCTCAAGCATTGTAGTTAAGATTGACATCTACAATCAATAGATAGGCGGGGCTTCAGCTTGTATACATTATACTCTGCATTATACTTAACATCCAATAACATTTAAGTATGAGTATAATGTATACAAGCTGAAGCCCCACCTATCTATTGATTGCAGATGTCAATCTTAATTACAATGCTTGAGCAAACATTTATACAAACAAAGCAAGCAAGCCAACCAACCCTTTAAACTATAAGCATTAGGAAAATATTTCTGTTTTTCATAAGTTCACAGACAAGTTTTAACAATTAGAAAATGATTAAAACTTTAAGCTTGAGAAGGAATCAGAACTTCTACAAAACTAAGTGATGTATTTTGCCAAAGGTATACAGTAAATTGTGTATATCTAATGAAAACTTTCAACTATTGTCTATATGGTTGATTTTTTGGTAAATTATGTATAAAAATGTTGTGATTTCTGTAGATTTTGAATAATAATAACTTTCTTTTATTTCCAATTATACCAAGGAGAGCAGAAAATCCAGCAGAAAGTGAAAGACTTGAAGAAATTTAGGCAAGTAGATTGTTTAATTGATTGTTTCTTTCTGACTTCCCCATTAAAGAAGAAGAAAAATAGATAAGAGAGCGAAAATGTCAAATATACTTTGTATACAACAAAGAAACCCTTAAGAGCTATTTTCCTAATGCTTGTAGTTTAAAGATTTGGTCTGCTTGCTTGCTTTGCTTGTATAAATGTTTGCTTAAGCATTGCAGTTAAGATTAACATCTGCAATCAATAGATAGGCGGGCCTTCAGCTTGTATACGTTATACTCTGCATTATGCTTAACATCCAATAACATTTAAGTATGAGTATAATGTATACAAGTTGAAGCCCCACCTATCTATTGATTGCAGATGTCAATCTTAATTACAATGCTTGAGCAAACATTTATACAAACAAAGCAAGCAAGCCAACCAACCCTTTAAACTACAAGCATTAGGAAAATATTGCTGTTTTTCATAAATCACAGACAAGTTTTAACAATTAGAAAATGATTAAAACTTTAAGCTTGAGAAGGAATCAGAACTTCTCCAAAACTAAGTGATGTATTTTGCCAAAGGTATACAGTAAATTGTGTATATCTAATGAAAACTTTCAACTATTGTTTATTATGGTTGATTTTTTGCTAAATTATGTATAAAAATGTTGTGATTTCTGTAGATTCTGAATAATAATAACTTTCTTTTATTTCCAATTATACCAAGGAGAGCAGAAAAACCAGCAGAAAGTGAAAGACTTGAAGAAATTTAGGCAAGTAGATTGTTTAATTGATTGTTTCTTTCTGACTTCCCCATTAAAGAAGAAGAAAAATAGATAAGAGAGCGAAAATGTCAAATATACTTTGTATACAACAAAGAAACCCTTAAGAGCTATTTTCCTAATGCTTGTAGTTTAAAGATTTGGTTGACTTGCTTGCTTTGCTTGTATAAATGTTTGCTCAAGCATTGTAGTTAAGATTGACATCTGCAATCAATAGATAGGCGGGGCTTCAGCTTGTATACGTTATACTCTGCATTATTCTTAACATCCAATAACATTTAAGTATGAGTATAATGTATACAAGCTGAAGCCCCACCTATCTATTGATTGCAGACGTCAATCTTAATTACAATGCTTGAGCAAACATTTATACAAACAAAGCAAGCAAGCCAATCAACCCTTTAAACTACAAGCATTAGGAAAATATTTCTGTTTTTCATAAGTTCACAGACAAGTTTTAACAATTAGAAAATGATTAAAACTTTAAGCTTGAGAAGGAATCAGAACTTCTACAAAACTAAGTGATGCGTTTTGCCAAAGGTATACAGAAAATTGTGTATATCTAATGAAAACTTTCAACTATTGTCTATATGGTTGATTTTTTGCTAAATTATGTATAAGAATGTTGTGATTTCTGTAGATTTTGAATAATAATAACTTTCTTTTATTTCCAATTATACCAAGGAGAGCAGAAAAAACCAGCAGAAAGTGAAAGACTTGAAGAAATTTAGGCAAGTAGATTGTTTAATTGATTGTTTCTTTCTGACTTCCCCATTAAAGAAGAAGAAAAATAGATAAGAGAGCGAAAAATGTCAAATATACTTTGTATACAACAAAGAAACCCTTAAGAGCTATTTTCCTAATGCTTGTAGTTTAAAGATTTGGTTGGCTTGCTTGCTTTGCTTGTATAAATGTTTGCTCAAGCATTGTAGTTAAGATTGACATCTGCAATCAATAGATAGGCGGGACTTCAGCTTGTATACATTATACTCTGCATTATACTTAACATCCAATAACATTTAAGTATGAGTATAATGTATACAAGCTGAAGCCCCACCTATCTATTGATTGCAGATGTCAATCTTAATTACAATGCTTGAGCAAACATTTATACAAACAAAGCAAGCAAGCCAACCAACCCTTTAAACTACAAGCATTAGGAAAATATTGCTGTTTTTCATAAATCACAGACAAGTTTTAACAATTAGAAAATGATTAAAACTTTAAGCTTGAGAAGGAATCAGAACTTCTCCAAAACTAAGTGATGTATTTTGCCAAAGGTATACAGTAAATTGTGTATATCTAATGAAAACTTTCAACTATTGTTTATTATGGTTGATTTTTTGCTAAATTATGTATAAAAATGTTGTGATTTCTGAAGATTCTGAATAATAATAACTTTCTTTTATTTCCAATTATACCAAGGAGAGCAGAAAAACCAGCAGAAAGTGAAAGACTTGAAGAAATTTAGGCAAGTAGATTGTTTAATTGATTGTTTCTTTCTGACTTCCCCATTAAAGAAGAAGAAAAATAGATAAGAGAGCGAAAATGTCAAATATACTTTGTATACAACAAAGAAACCCTTAAGAGCTATTTTCCTAATGCTTGTAGTTTAAAGATTTGGTTGACTTGCTTGCTTTGCTTGTATAAATGTTTGCTCAAGCATTGTAGTTAAGATTGACATCTGCAATCAATAGATAGGCGGGGCTTCAGCTTGTATACGTTATACTCTGCATTATACTTAACATCCAATAACATTTAAGTATGAGTATAATGTATACAAGCTGAAGCCCCACCTATCTATTGATTGCAGATGTCAATCTTAATTACAATGCTTGAGCAAACATTTATACAAACAAAGCAAGCAAGCCAACCAACCCTTTAAACTACAAGCATTAGGAAAATATTTCTGTTTTCAATAAGTTCACAGACAAGTTTTAAAAATTAGAAAATGATTAAAACTTTAAGCTTGAGAAGGAATCAGAACTTCTCCAAAACTAAGTGATGTGTTTTGCCAAAGGTATACAGAAAATTGTGTATATCTAATGAAAACTTTCAACTATTGTCTATATGGTTGATTTTTTGGTAAATTATATATAAAAATGTTGTGATTTCTGTAGATTCTGAATAATAATAACTTTCTTTTATTTCCAATTATACCAAGGAGAGCAGAAAAACCAGCAGAAAGTGAAAGACTTGAAGAAATTTAGGCAAGTAGATTGTTTAATTGATTGTTTCTTTCTGACTTCCCCATTAAAGAAGAAGAAAAATAGATAAGAGAGCGAAAATGTCAAATATACTTTGTATACAACAAAGAAACCCTTAAGAGCTATTTTCCTAATGCTTGTAGTTTAAAGATTTGGTTGGCTTGCTTGCTTTGCTTGTATAAATGTTTGCTCAAGCATTGTAGTTAAGATTGACATCTGCAATCAATAGATAGGCGGGGCTTCAGCTTGTATACATTATACTCTGCATTATACTTAACATCCAATAACATTTAAGTATGAGTATAATGTATACAAGCTGAAGCCCCACCTATCTATTGATTGCAGATGTCAATCTTAATTACAATGCTTGAGCAAACATTTATACAAACAAAGCAAGCAAGCCAACCAACCCTTTAAAATACAAGCATTAGGAAAATATTTCTGTTTTTCATAAGTTCACAGACAAGTTTTAACAATTAGAAAATGATTAAAACTTTAAGCTTGAGAAGGAATCAGAACTTCTACAAAACTAAGTGATGCGTTTTGCCAAAGGTATACAGAAAATTGTGTATATCTAATGAAAACTTTCAACTATTGTCTATATGGTTGATTTTTTGCTAAATTATGTATAAGAATGTTGTGATTTCTGTAGATTTTGAATAATAATAACTTTCTTTTATTTCCAATTATACCAAGGAGAGCAGAAAAAACCAGCAGAAAGTGAAAGACTTGAAGAAATTTAGGCAAGTAGATTGTTTAATTGATTGTTTCTTTCTGACTTCCCCATTAAAGAAGAAGAAAATTAGATAAGAGAGCGAAAATGTCAAATATACTTTGTATACAACAAAGAAACCCTTAAGAGCTATTTTCCTAATGCTTGTAGTTTAAAGATTTGGTTGGCTTGCTTGCTTTGCTTGTATAAATGTTTGCTCAAGCATTGTAGTTAAGATTGACATCTGCAATCAATAGATAGGCGGGACTTCAGCTTGTATACATTATACTCTGCATTATACTTAACATCCAATAACATTTAAGTATGAGTATAATGTATACAAGCTGAAGCCCCACCTATCTATTGATTGCAGATGTCAATCTTAATTACAATGCTTGAGCAAACATTTATACAAACAAAGCAAGCAAGCCAACTAACCCTTTAAACTACAAGCATTAGGAAAATATTGCTGTTTTTCATAAATCACAGACAAGTTTTAACAATTAGAAAATGATTAAAACTGTAAGCTTGAGAAGGAATCAGAACTTCTCCAAAACTAAGTGATGTATTTTGCCAAAGGTATACAGTAAATTGTTTATATCTAATGAAAACTTTCAACTATTGTTTATTATGGTTGATTTTTTGCTAAATTATGTATAAAAATGTTGTGATTTCTGTAGATTCTGAATAATAATAACTTCTTTTATTTCCAATTATACCAAGGAGAGCAGAAAAACCAGCAGAAAGTGAAAGACTTGAAGAAATTTAGGCAAGTAGATTGTTTAATTGATTGTTTCTTTCTGACTTCCCCATTAAAGAAGAAGAAAAATAGATAAGAGAGCGAAAATGTCAAATATACTTTGTATACAACAAAGAAATCCTTAAGAGCTATTTTCCTAATGCTTGTAGTTTAAAGATTTGGTTGGCTTGCTTGCTTTGCTTGTATAAATGTTTGCTCAAGCATTGTAGTTAAGATTGACATCTGCAATCAATAGATAGGCGGGGCTTCAGCTTGTATACATTATACTCTGCATTATACTTAACATCCAATAACATTTAAGTATGAGTATAATGTATACAAGCTGAAGCCCCACCTATCTATTGATTGCAGATGTCAATCTTAATTACAATGATTGAGCAAACATTTATACAAACAAAGCAAGCAAGCCAACCAACCCTTTAAACTACAAGCATTAGGAAAATATTTCTGTTTTTCATAAGTTCACAGACAAGTTTTAACAATTAGAAAATGATTAAAACTTTAAGCTTGAGAAGGAATCAGAACTTCTACAAAACTAAGTGATGTATTTTGCCAAAGGTATACAGTAAATTGTGTATATCTAATGAAAACTTTCAACTATTGTCTATATGGTTGATTTTTTGGTAAATTATGTATAAAAATGTTGTGATTTCTGTAGATTTTGAATAATAATAACTTTCTTTTATTTCCAATTATACCAAGGAGAGCAGAAAAAACCAGCAGAAAGTGAAAGACTTGAAGAAATTTAGGCAAGTAGATTGTTTAATTGATTGTTTCTTTCTGACTTCCCCATTAAAGAAGAAGAAAAATAGATAAGAGAGCGAAAATGTCAAATATACTTTGTATACAACAAAGAAACCCTTAAGAGCTATTTTCCTAATGCTTGTAGTTTAAAGATTTGGTTGGCTTGCTTGCTTTGCTTGTATAAATGTTTGCTCAAGCATTGTAGTTAAGATTGACATCTGCAATCAATAGATAGGCGGGGCTTCAGCTTGTATACATTATACTCTGCATTATACTTAACATCCAATAACATTTAAGCATGAGTATAATGTATACAAGCTGAAGCCCCACCTATCTATTGATTGCAGATGTCAATCTTAATTACAATGCTTGAGCAAACATTTATACAAACAAAGCAAGCAAGCCAACCAACCCTTTAAACTACAAGCATTAGGAAAATATTTCTGTTTTTCATAAGTTCACAGACAAGTTTTAACAATTAGAAAATGATTAAAACTTTAAGCTTGAGAAGGAATCAGAACTTCTACAAAACTAAGTGATGCGTTTTGCCAAAGGTATACAGAAAATTGTGTATATCTAATGAAAACTTTCAACTATTGTCTATATGGTTGATTTTTTGCTAAATTATGTATAAGAATGTTGTGATTTCTGTAGATTTTGAATAATAATAACTTTCTTTTATTTCCAATTATACCAAGGAGAGCAGAAAAAACCAGCAGAAAGTGAAAGACTTGAAGAAATTTAGGCAAGTAGATTGTTTAATTGATTGTTTCTTTCTGACTTCCCCATTAAAGAAGAAGAAAAATAGATAAGAGAGCGAAAAATGTCAAATATACTTTGTATACAACAAAGAAACCCTTAAGAGCTATTTTCCTAATGCTTGTAGTTTAAAGATTTGGTTGGCTTGCTTGCTTTGCTTGTATAAATGTTTGCTCAAGCATTGTAGTTAAGATTGACATCTGCAATCAATAGATAGGCGGGACTTCAGCTTGTATACATTATACTCTGCATTATACTTAACATCCAATAACATTTAAGTATGAGTATAATGTATACAAGCTGAAGCCCCACCTATCTATTGATTGCAGATGTCAATCTTAATTACAATGCTTGAGCAAACATTTATACAAACAAAGCAAGCAAGCCAACCAACCCTTTAAACTACAAGCATTAGGAAAATATTGCTGTTTTTCATAAATCACAGACAAGTTTTAACAATTAGAAAATGATTAAAACTTTAAGCTTGAGAAGGAATCAGAACTTCTCCAAAACTAAGTGATGTATTTTGCCAAAGGTATACAGTAAATTGTGTATATCTAATGAAAACTTTCAACTATTGTTTATTATGGTTGATTTTTTGCTAAATTATGTATAAAAATGTTGTGATTTCTGTAGATTCTGAATAATAATAACTTTCTTTTATTTCCAATTATACCAAGGAGAGCAGAAAAACCAGCAGAAAGTGAAAGACTTGAAGAAATTTAGGCAAGTAGATTGTTTAATTGATTGTTTCTTTCTGACTTCCCCATTAAAGAAGAAGAAAAATAGATAAGAGAGCGAAAATGTCAAATATACTTTGTATACAACAAAGAAACCCTTAAGAGCTATTTTCCTAATGCTTGTAGTTTAAAGATTTGGTTGACTTGCTTGCTTTGCTTGTATAAATGTTTGCTCAAGCATTGTAGTTAAGATTGACATCTGCAATCAATAGATAGGCGGGGCTTCAGCTTGTATACGTTATACTCTGCATTATACTTAACATCCAATAACATTTAAGTATGAGTATAATGTATACAAGCTGAAGCCCCACCTATCTATTGATTGCAGATGTCAATCTTAATTACAATGCTTGAGCAAACATTTATACAAACAAAGCAAGCAAGCCAACCAACCCTTTAAACTACAAGCATTAGGAAAATATTTCTGTTTTTAATAAGTTCACAGACAAGTTTTAAAAATTAGAAAATGATTAAAACTTTAAGCTTGAGAAGGAATCAGAACTTCTCCAAAACTAAGTGATGTGTTTTGCCAAAGGTATACAGAAAATTGTGTATATCTAATGAAAACTTTGAACTATTGTCTATATGGTTGATTTTTTGGTAAATTATATATAAAAATGTTGTGATTTCTGTAGATTCTGAATAATAATAACTTTCTTTTATTTCCAATTATACCAAGGAGAGCAGAAAAACCAGCAGAAAGTGAAAGACTTGAAGAAATTTAGGCAAGTAGATTGTTTAATTGATTGTTTCTTTCTGACTTCCCCATTAAAGAAGAAGAAAAATAGATAAGAGAGCGAAAATGTCAAATATACTTTGTATACAACAAAGAAACCCTTAAGAGCTATTTTCCTAATGCTTGTAGTTTAAAGATTTGGTTGGCTTGCTTGCTTTGCTTGTATAAATGTTTGCTCAAGCATTGTAGTTAAGATTGACATCTGCAATCAATAGATAGGCGGGGCTTCAGCTTGTATACTTATACTCTGCATTATACTTAACATCCAATAACATTTAAGTATGAGTATAATGTATACAAGCTGAAGCCCCACCTATCTATTGATTGCAGATGTCAATCTTAATTACAATGCTTGAGCAAACATTTATACAAACAAAGCAAGCAAGCCAACCAACCCTTTAAACTACAAGCATTAGGAAAATATTTCTGTTTTTAATAAGTTCACAGACAAGTTTTAAAAATTAGAAAATGATTAAAACTTTAAGCTTGAGAAGGAATCAGAACTTCTCCAAAACTAAGTGATGTGTTTTGCCAAAGGTATACAGAAAATTGTGTATATCTAATGAAAACTTTCAACTATTGTCTATATGGTTGATTTTTTGGTAAATTATATATAAAAATGTTGTGATTTCTGTAGATTTTGAATAATAATAACTTTCTTTTATTTCCAATTATACCAAGGAGAGCAGAAAAACCAGTAGAAAGTGAAAGACTTGAAGAAATTTAGGCAAGTAGATTGTTTAATTGATTGTTTCTTTCTGACTTCCCCATTAAAGAAGAAGAAAAATAGATAAGAGAGCGAAAATGTCAAATATACTTTGTATACAACAAAGAAACCCTTAAGAGCTATTTTCCTAATGCTTGTAGTTTAAAGATTTGGTTGGCTTGCTTGCTTTGCTTGTATAAATGTTTGCTCAAGCATTGTAGTTAAGATTGACATCTGCAATCAATAGATAGGCGGGGCTTCAGCTTGTATACGTTATACTCTGCATTATTCTTAACATCCAATAACATTTAAGTATGAGTATAATGTATACAAGCTGAAGCCCCACCTATCTATTGATTGCAGATGTCAATCTTAATTACAATGCTTGAGCAAACATTTATACAAACAAAGCAAGCAAGCTAACCAACCCTTTAAACTACAAGCATTAGGAAAATATTTCTGTTTTTAATAAGTTCACAGACAAGTTTTAAAAATTAGAAATTGATTAAAACTTTAAGCTTGAGAAGGAATCAGAACTTCTCCAAAACTAAGTGATGTGTTTTGCCGAAGGTATACAGAAAATTGTGTATATCTAATGAAAACTTTCAACTATTGTCTATATGGTTGATTTTTTGGTAAATTATGTATAAAAATGTTGTGATATCTGTAGATTTTGAATAATAATAACTTTCTTTTATTTCCAATTATACCAAGGAGAGCAGAAAAAACCAGCAGAAAGTGAAAGACTTGAAGAAATTTAGGCAAGTAGATTGTTTAATTGATTGTTTCTTTCTGACTTCCCCATTAAAGAAGAAGAAAAATAGATAAGAGAGCGAAAATGTCAAATATACTTTGTATACAACAAAGAAACCCTTAAGAGCTATTTTCCTAATGCTTGTAGTTTAAAGATTTGGTTGGCTTGCTTGCTTTGCTTGTATAAATGTTTGCTCAAGCATTGTAGTTAAGATTGACATCTGCAATCAATAGATAGGCGGGGCTTCAGCTTGTATACATTATACTCTGCATTATACTTAACATCCAATAACATTTAAGTATGAGTATAATGTATACAAGCTGAAGCCCCACCTATCTATTGATTGCAGATGTCAATCTTAATTACAATGCTTGAGCAAACATTTATACAAACAAAGCAAGCAAGCCAACCAACCCTTTAAACTACAAGCATTAGGAAAATATTTCTGTTTTTCATAAGTTCACAGACAAGTTATAACAATTAGAAAATGATTAAAACTTTAAGCTCGAGAAGGAATCAGAACTTCTACAAAACTAAGTGATGCGTTTTGCCAAAGGTATACAGAAAATTGTGTATATCTAATGAAAACTTTAAACTATTGTCTATATGGTTGATTTTTTGCTAAATTATGTATAAGAATGTTGTGATTTCTGTAGATTTTGAATAATAATAACTTTCTTTTATTTCCAATTATACCAAGGAGAGCAGAAAAAACCAGCAGAAAGTGAAAGACTTGAAGAAATTTAGGCAAGTAGATTGTTTAATTGATTGTTTCTTTCTGACTTCCCCATTAAAGAAGAAGAAAAATAGATAAGAGAGCGAAAATGTCAAATATACTTTGTATACAACAAAGAAACCCTTAAGAGCTATTTTCCTAATGCTTGTAGTTTAAAGATTTGGTTGGCTTGCTTGCTTTGCTTGTATAAATGTTTGCTCAAGCATTGTAGTTAAGATTGACATCTGCAATCAATAGATAGGCGGGGCTTCAGCTTGTATACATTATACTCTGCATTATACTTAACATCCAATAACATTTAAGTATGAGTATAATGTATACAAGCTGAAGCCCCACCTATCTATTGATTGCAGATGTCAATCTTAATTACAATGCTTGAGCAAACATTTATACAAACAAAGCAAGCAAGCCAACCAACCCTTTAAACTACAAGCATTAGGAAAATATTGCTGTTTTTCATAAATCACAGACAAGTTTTAACAATTCGAAAATGATTAAAACTTTAAGCTTGAGAAGGAATCAGAACTTCTCCAAAACTAAGTGATGTATTTTGCCGAAGGTATACAGAAAATTGTGTATATCTAATGAAAACTTTCAACTATTGTCTATATGGTTGATTTTTTGGTAAATTATGTATAAAAATGTTGTGATTTCTGTAGATTTTGAATAATAATAACTTTCTTTTATTTCCAATTATACCAAGGAGAGCAGAAAAAACCAGCAGAAAGTGAAAGACTTGAAGAAATTTAGGCAAGTAGATTGTTTAATTGATTGTTTCTTTCTGACTTCCCCATTAAAGAAGAAGAAAAATAGATAAGAGAGCGAAAATGTCAAATATACTTTGTATACAACAAAGAAACCCTTAAGAGCTATTTTCCTAATGCTTGTAGTTTAAAGATTTGGTTGGCTTGCTTGCTTTGCTTGTATAAATGTTTGCTCAAGCATTGTAGTTAAGATTGACATCTGCAATCAATAGATAGGCGGGGCTTCAGCTTGTATACATTATACTCTGCATTATACTTAACATCCAATAACATTTAAGTATGAGTATAATGTATACAAGCTGAAGCCCCACCTATCTATTGATTGCAGATGTCAATCTTAATTACAATGCTTGAGCAAACATTTATACAAACAAAGCAAGCAAGCCAACCAACCCTTTAAACTACAAGCATTAGGAAAATATTTCTGTTTTTCATAAGTTGACAGACAAGTTTTAACAATTAGAAAATGATTAAAACTTTAAGCTTGAGAAGGAATCAGAACTTCTACAAAACTAAGTGATGCGTTTTGCCAAAGGTATACAGAAAATTGTGTATATCTAATGAAAACTTTCAACTATTGTCTATATGGTTGATTTTTTGCTAAATTATGTATAAGAATGTTGTGATTTCTGTAGATTTTGAATAATAATAACTTTCTTTTATTTCCAATTATACCAAGGAGAGCAGAAAAAACCAGCAGAAAGTGAAAGACTTGAAGAAATTTAGGCAAGTAGATTGTTTAATTGATTGTTTCTTTCTGACTTCCCCATTAAAGAAGAAGAAAAATAGATAAGAGAGCGAAAATGTCAAATATAATTTGTATACAACAAAGAAATCCTTAAGAGCTATTTTCCTAATGCTTGTAGTTTAAAGATTTGGTTGGCTTGCTTGCTTTGCTTGTATAAATGTTTGCTCAAGCATTGTAGTTAAGATTGACATCTGCAATCAATAGATAGGCGGGGCTTCAGCTTGTATACATTATACTCTGCATTATACTTAACATCCAATAACATTTAAGTATGAGTATAATGTATACAAGCTGAAGCCCCACCTATCTATTGATTGCAGATGTCAATCTTAATTACAATGTTTGAGCAAACATTTATACAAACAAAGCAAGCAAGCCAACCAACCCTTTAAACTACAAGCATTAGGAAAATATTTCTGTTTTTCATAAGTTCACAGACAAGTTTTAACAATTAGAAAATGATTAAAACTTTAAGCTTGAGAAGGAATCAGAACTTCTACAAAACTAAGTGATGTATTTTGCCAAAGGTATACAGTAAATTGTGTATATCTAATGAAAACTTTCAACTATTGTCTATATGGTTGATTTTTTGCTAAATTATGTATAAGAATGTTGTGATTTCTGTAGATTTTGAATAATAATAACTTTCTTTTATTTCCAATTATACCAAGGAGAGCAGAAAAAACCAGCAGAAAGTGAAAGACTTGAAGAAATTTAGGCAAGTAGATTGTTTAATTGATTGTTTCTTTCTGACTTCCCCATTAAAGAAGAAGAAAAATAGATGAGAGCGAAAATGATTTTTTGCTAAATTATGTATAAAAATATTGTGATTTCTGTAGATTCTGAGTAATAATAACTTTCTTTTATTTCCAATTATACCAAGGATGGCAGAAGAACCAACAGAAAGTGAAAAGACGAAGAAATGTAGGCAATGTAAGTAATTTTGCATTTTGTGGTGTTTCCTTTAATTAGCTGGTTTCCTCCAAACGGGACGACATTCATCGATGTTGAGATGGCCTCTGTCGCTGACTCGCGAGGACGGGCGGCAAAGATGTTCGCTAGCGATCTACGACAGCTACAGGCTTCCTACCTATGTCTGTAGAGACTTTGAGATATCATGCTGAAGTTTTGGAAGCTGTCCATATGGAAAGATGATGCAGCCAATTCAAACTAAAGATACGCTCACTGGTAGAAGTGTGAGGATGGGTATTATACATTGAAGTAGATTTTTTAATTGATTGTTTCTTTCTGATGACCCTGTTGAAGAAGCAGAAAAATAGAAAAAAAAAGAGGGGAAAAAAGTCCTTCAACAATAAGAAAATGTTTAAAAAACATTATGTATAAAAATTTGGTGATTTCTGTAGATGCTGAATAATAATGACTATTTTATTTCCAACTATACCAAGGATGGCAGAACAATCAGCAAAAAGTGAAAGACTTGAAAAAATATTGGCAATGTATATGAATTGTTTATAGAGACATATGTGTGGTTAGCTCTATCAGTTTTTGTCTCGCTTGATGGAGTCAAAAAACGAGACATAGGTCTGCTGTTTCCGTCGTCGGCGGCGGCATCAACAATGTATTAGTTTGTGATTAGGTCTAGTTTATGGTGAACCACTAGTGGTAAGTCAAATATTTGGTATGCAGTTGTATTAGTATTGGCACATCTCATTACCATGGAGATTATTTGGCACTGCCCCATTAGTTATGGTCTATTGACTTTGAAATTTATCCTTAGTTTTCATGTATTAGTTTGTGATTAGGTGCACGAGTTTATGGGGAACCACTAGTGGTAAGTTAATGATAATTGGTATGCAGTTGTATAAGCATTGGCATGTCTCATTTCCCTAGAGATTATTTGGCCCCACCCCCTCAGTCATGGTCTATTGACTTTGAAACTTTTGCTTAGTATTCATGTATTAGTTTGTGATTAAGTTGGTTTATTGGGAACCACGAATGGTAGGTCAATGATATTTGGTATGCAGTTGTATTAGCATTGGCACATCTCATTACCATGGAGATTATTTGACCCTGCCCCCTCAGTTATGGTTAATTGACTTTGAAATTTTGCTTAGTTTACATGTATTAGTTTGTGTTTAGGTTTGTTTAAAGAGAACTACTTATGATAAGTCAATGGTATTTGGTATGCAGTTGTATTTGCATTGGCACATCTCATTTCCAAGGAGATTGTTTAGCCATTTACCTTCAGTCATGGTTTATTGACTTTGAATATTTGCAAAACTTACATGTTAAAGTGTTGCTATTTTAATTTCAACATTTGCATTATCGAAATTACAAAAAAGCGAGACATATCTCTGTGATAACAGTGTATATGTAAGTGAAAATAGGTTTGCAATAAAAGGACATGCAATATTTTTATTTCAAATTTCAAATTTACATTATTCTAAATGCATCATGATTGTCAGATTGTAGAAAAACACAAACCATGAATTAAAATTGATTTAAAATAATGGTTAAAAGTATAATTTTGTTACAGAATATTTATCTTATCTGAAAAAAGTCTTTACTAACATTTAACATAGTTGTTTTTAGAGCTAGTTTTGATTGGTCAGGTTTTATTGTCTGTATCTTGCTTTTGTTCTATGGATGGTTCAGTGGTTTCAATGTATTCAGAATATGATGTGTGTTATTCAAAGGGATCTTTTAATGTAATTGTGAAATGATATACATTTGATATTTGATAGTTATTGAGATCGAAAAGACCAATATTAGTGCATTAAGCTTTCAATTTTGTTTATAATTTTCAAAATGAAGTTAAAAAACATTTTAAATCAAAATCTAATTGTATTTGACACGATATGATGCATCTGAAATCGAAAAAAAATGAAAAAATGCATTCTGAATATTAAATTAAATTTAACCACTCCAAATAAAAGTTAATATTGTACGGTATATTGAATTGAATTTAAGCACAAGTTGAAAAAAATCCAAAAAGTATATACGTACATCGGCTTTTTGTCTGGTTCTGAAAAGCCAAGACGGCAACGAAGGAAGACCTGCAGTAAAAATAATATTTAGTAAGTCTAATGTGAATGATCTGGGTACTTCACATATTTTATATTGTTTTGACCAAACAAAAAAAAAAGATTATTATCTATAATTTCCAATACTTTCATTCAGTCACCTGAAACTATCATCATCCAGTAATCTTTATAATTCACACATGAAATATATCAAACCTTGGGATAATTTTCAACCTTGGACCTTCGATACTAGGCTGTCATCTATATTTTGTCTACATTCATTAGATGAAACATTCATATGGGTGTTATCTTAAAATTAAACTTGTGTGTATGATTCTCATTGTAAATAGTTCCTTAAACCATTTAACATTGTGAATGTTGAAAATGTTGCATAACCGTTCTTAAAAAATCCCCCAGGTTTAAAATTCAAAATTTGTAGAAATGTAGATTCTACCTTTGAATCGAATGTGAGAAGACATTTCTCCACTTTAAACAGTTAATTTTTTATTTAAAAAGTGAGGCTTGAAATTTGTTTTGTTTTCAACATTTTCTCCAATTGCCAAGTTAAAGGTTTAAATCAATGTTAGTACGACTGAAAGGAAGAGGTACTGTATTTAACTATGCTTCCAAATTTAAGAAATGGTCGATGATTTATTTTAAACAATTCGATTTTGCTCTGCATTTTTTTGTCTAGTCTTGAAAATTAAAGAAACATATAGAAAGACTGTCTACAAAGTTAATTGATTTTTAATTTTTTATTTCATACTATCACCGACATGTTACTGACTAAATGTATCATACAGAAGCCTTTCACTACAGATACTGTGTTTTTCAGTTGTGATGGAAGTGGAGTCCAAACAGGCTGA
The DNA here is from genome assembly GCF_021869535.1 of Mytilus californianus. NCBI lineage: Eukaryota > Metazoa > Mollusca > Bivalvia > Mytilida > Mytilidae > Mytilus > Mytilus californianus. The sequence continues at coordinate 3,360,037 of NW_026262679.1, read as the reverse complement.
AATTAAGGGCAAGGGGAGGTAATACCCCTGTTTTACTCCTCGTACTGGAAGTTCCTTTAGTGTAGGCAATTTTTTTAATTATGTCTATTATATGTGTATAAGTATTTATATATCAGATGTCTGATAACTAGTCTATTGCTATTATATAGAGCTTTGTAAATAAACATTACTGTAAGGAGAGTTCTAGATAATAGTTTTAAAGGGTGGAAGAAATTGTGGGTTACGTTACCAACTTTTTGGAAATTTTCAGAATATTGGATATGTTTTAACACACTTCTGGTACTTAATACATTATGTTATAATAATCCAGTAAATCATCATGATCGGGGAAAAACAAATTATTGTTAGAAAAAAAATAGAAAATTTTGTGACAAACTGTATATTTTTATTTTATATATTGTGAATGAAGCAGACATTTCAGTTATTCAAGTGGACAGTGGATTTTTAAAGCATAAAAACCAATGTTGAAAAACACTTAACAGCAGTAAGGAATCAATAGCAGTTCCAAGGAAGATGATTAAATAGATCTTGAACCAAGTCGGAGGCTGTACCATGAATGAAATCAGGCAAGTTTATTTAAGCCATACAATTTTTATAGATTCTATAGAAATGAACATCAGTACATAAAAGTACACAAGACAACAAACAATATGATTATTTTTATCTTTCTCATTCATAACACCAATAGCGAGTTCATTTATCATTTTCATATATTTTATAATAAGTTACGAGGTATATGAAAACAATTATAATATCAAATTATTTTGTCCAGGAACAGTTATCGTCCTTTTGATTTTCGTTGTCTACAAATACAGTCTAGTGTGGACAGAGTGTTACTTGCAATTTTTTTTAATACCCTTTCCAAATTTATTTCTTCCATGTTTTATGCCTCAAATAGCAAGTAGGGGGATGAAATTACACTAAAAACATTTGGGTCATGAATTTTAAAATAGTGATTTGGTCCAGCTAAAAAAGCTTAAAAATTAGTATTTCGGAAGCTGTCAAAAGAATTCAAGACCCCTTAACATAAATTGTACATATATTGAGTTAGAGCTGATGAAGTTTTCTATAATTTTGATATAATTTGTCCCAAAAGTAGTACACCACACTAAAAATGTTATTGAGAAAGCACAGGTGGGATTTTTTTAGTAATCATTTATTGTCCAAAAGAAATGCACTACGAAATAACTGTGTTCTCGGGCCATTTTATCTTTACGGGGAGACAAGTACAACAAACAAAACAATAATGTTTCATTCAATGGGAGATTACTTGGATAATTTTTGTGCAGTTGGAAATCAAACCTTTTTCCAGCTCTTAAATTCCTACACAGACAGGACTGATGCTATATTATTGGGTAGTAAGAAACGAAAAAACTTTTATAAAGTTTAAGGATGATAGTTTAGTTAAATTGGAAAAATATATAATTTGTGTCAATTTTAATTAGGGCCCCGCCAAATGGCGGATGCCCTATAGTGATCAGTCTGTCCGTCCTTCTGTTCGTCAGTCCATCCGTAACAAATTGTGTTAGCTCTATATCTAGAGAACCGTTATGATTTCAAAGTTTATACTTGACATGTATATTAACAAACACCAGAGGGTGTGTCATAATGTATGTACAACTTCCAAGGTCAAAGGTCAAGGTCAAGGTAAAAAACTATGGTTTTAGTTGACAACCCCATGTCCTATGGTAAAGATCGTGTCCACTCTATATCTTGAGAACCGTTATGATTTCAAAATTTATACTTGACATTTTTATAAACCAACACCAGAGGGTGTCACGTGTGTCATAATTTATGTACAACTTCCTAGGTCAAAGGTCAAAGTCAAAAACTTTGGTTTCAGTTGACAACCCCATATCCAATGATAAAGATACAAATTTTTTACCACACATTATTCACAGCAGGGCCCACAGATATGGCTCCCATCTCAATGATATCTAGTTCCTTTTAGGTTATTTCTGGGACATGTTTCATGGTATTTGGAGTAAGGCTTGGTGGCCTAGTCTACTACAGCTTAGATATAAGTAGGTTTATAATTCTGTTTTTGAATCAAAAGATATGTTCATTATACTATAAAAAAAATATAGGGAAAATAATGTGCCCTGAGGATTGAAAAATATGTAATCAGTATCGTTATAGGTTACAATAAACCTTTATAAATATAAGGAGATGTCGTATGATTGCCAATGAGACAACTATCCACCAAAGTTTAAATGAAGTGGATGACATAAATTATAGACAACCAAACAGCTTCAACAATGAGAAAAACCCATACCGTATAGTCCACTGTAAAAGGCCCCGACATGAAAAAATGGGAAACAATTCAATAGAATTATGACATACATGAACCAAATACAACCACTGAACTACAGGCTCCTGACTGGGGACAGGCGCATAAAGAATGTGGCGATGTTAAACATGTTTGTGAGCGCTCAACCCTGCCCTAACCTGGGACAGTGGTGTTCAGCACAACATAAGATCATTGGTTTACAATGTTATATTCTCACGGCTATAATGCCATATTGCTGTGAAAATATAACAGATCAATTGAAGCACCGATAGTTTTCTTAAACAAGTATATGTTATTAATATACTGTTTTGTTAAAGAAATCTTTCGTGCTAGGATTGATATGTAAAAGGAATAAATCAAACAAGTATATTTTTATGCCTTTGCCGTATTGGAGGGGGCATTAAGTGTAACCCTTGTCCGTCTGTCTGTCCCGTCCATCTCAAAAATTGGTTTCCATTCTCTAACTTTAGTTTGCCTCAACCAAATGTTATGAACTTATACACAATGCTTATGATCACAAAACGATCTATGTGGAAGTTGACTCATGCATATTTACAAGCGGGGGCATCTGTGGCCCATAGACACATTCTCCATTTATTTTATTATTTGTTTATAGGCTGATCTAATGACAATGATTTCATGGTGTTGGGAGTAAGAATTGGAGATCTGATACTGCTAACATGTTGGTAGGTATACACACTTTTTTTAATCTATTAGTGTTTGATATCAATTTAATAATGGTTCAGGTATCAGAAAAGATTGAATTACATGGAGATATTCAGCTCCAGAGGAGAGAGGGTATATGATTGTCCAAAATGGTAAAAATACTGCCAAGCTTAGAAAAGAGAAATTGTTTTTGACTTTTTTTTTCTATTTGTCAAGTTTTAAACTGAATACCCACTAGATTTCGTGAGTAATAGTGAACCACAAATTTTAAATGTTCAACAACGAAGTACCAATTTTCTATCAATCGACTTTCAATCAAATATCCACAGAATCCAATTTTTCCTCAATCCCCATGATTGTTGAATATTAAATGAATCCACAGAAATTCGATTTTCCCTCAATGCCCATTAAAATATCTGAATCCACAGTAGATTATTTTGAGGAGTTTAAATAACTGATTCAACTTTGTATTACAGGTTAGCATCACAGCTTGTCCATAGGGATACTGGCTGGGGTAGCATTTGGATCTGTTTCAAGGTGAGAATATATTTATTCATCCACATACAAATTTAATCAATTGATGAAATCTTGTGGACAGTTTAACTTTCTATAAATCTTTATTGTTTGCAATTTATATCGTCTTGATATTTTCTACTGTTACCTTAATAGATGTAAACAGATATTTTTATAGTTGAGAAGGTTTATAGTCCTTTTTAACTACTTTCACTTATTCCATCTTTAAACTTTTGCCAAATGACCATGTACTGAATCATAAAGAGAATCATTGTTTTTATGATAATAAAGAATTTTGTTTACTTGTAAAGGGGAGATACCCTCACATTCATTTGCAAGTGCTGTTACAAAGATAAGATGTCTTAATTATATTAAACTTTGCTTCTTATTCAGTTTTGTATTTCTTTCAATACAAATTTCCAAAGAATTCATTTCTTCAGTCAATATATGGAGAAAACAAAGTAATTGTCATAAAACTTGAACTAAACAATGAAAGTTTATCAAAATAGCCTGAATTATTTTACCATGTATGTACATTTTTCAAATTTTCAGCTTAATAACTTCTGCAATTGTCTGAAACTCAATGAATGATTAATGCGATACCGGTAATAGTAATTTTAACACCTTGAAAATCAAAATTGGTATATTAAGATTGCTTTCCATTTTATAACAAATTTAGCTGCACGATTTCTATTGCAATATTTTTTGGTAAATCAATAAATTTGAATAGAAAACAAGTATTTTTACATACAACAATATCTATCTATTTAAAAGAAAAATTGCCACTCAAATATTTAAACATTACCTAATTCATATATTTTAACATTACTTAATAACTTTGAATTGTCAACAAATGAAATATTATTTTATTCCTTTTACAGGTGCGTTCCTGCTGCTGCCTTGTGTGTTCAATCCTGTGGACAATGATAATCATGCAAACCACATATATGTTGCATTTTTGTTTATTAAAATCCTTAAGTGATTTTTTAATGCTATTATTTATTTTCCATTTACTGTAAACTCACAAATTTTTGTTTTTTAATGCTGTTATTTATTTTCCAATTATTGAAAATTCACAGATTTTTGATATATTTTTTTTACTGAAAATTGCTACACCGAGATAGATTTTGCAAAAATAAAATTATATTTTAAATTTTGATAGCATTATTTATTTGCAACATGTCCTTAATGACAATAATTAATTTAAATAAATGCTTGCAAATTTTTTTTGAATTTACAGTATAAATATGTTTTCATTATTTATATATGCATGATATTATTATACATTGTATTTTGCTTTATAATAAACAAAATTGTATAATAGTTGTTATTTGAGAAGTACCAGTGTACTGTTTTACAAAGCATCCATTAGACTTTCATCAGTTTACAGACGTCATTATTGTGAACCAAATGATACTTTCCACAGATTCACTTGAAAGTTACCTGTCGATTTAAACTTTTGTAAGTTCTTTTGTCCCATCTGATAAATATAATAGCTATTGTTCTCTGTGGAGTTATTTCACTGGGACCTTTAAATTTCTTCTAAGAGAAATCTATCACTCATTGATTAATTTACCTGAACAAAAAATCAAACTTTCAATGGTGAAAATACATGTACCAATACTAAATAAGGACTCACAAAAACGCATGTGATGTTGTATTTATTCAATATCAATAATACATTTTCAATTTGTTCAATATAATTAACACTTATTCAAAATTTAAAAGTTGATTTATGACAAAATTTTCAACATTGTTCCTATTAAAATTTGTCTTTTTGTGTGTTTGACAAATAAGAACTAGAAAATGACGATGTTTAGATCAAGGCCTTCTTAAATGTATTCTATAACTAAATAAACAGCTGCGCCACGAGCGCATGATATGCTCGTCATCTTGTGTGTGAGGTTTTATGCAATAATCATAAATAGTTTCTGAGATACGGCGCGACATGTGAAAACTCCCCTTTTTTTTTAATAAAAAAATCAATAACTCTAAAATAAAATTTTGAATCATCACCAAAAAGTGTATACAGATCTTTAGATTAATATAATTAAGAAGTGTGTAAAGTTTTAAGCAATAATCGTAAATCGTTTTTGAGATACGGCGCGACATGTGAAAAATACATACCCCTGTTTTAGTTACACAAAGTTCCGTATCTCAAAAAATTTTAATCTTATTTTCATCAAAAAGTATACAGATCGTTTGACCATCATAAGAAACAACTATATTAAGTTTCATGAAATTTGGATAAGTTGTTCTCAAGTTGAGGTGGGACATGTGGACGCCGGACATTTGTATACCATAATACATCCCGTCAAAATTTTGACGGGCGTATAACAAACACACAAAAATTGCAAATTTCAATAGGAACAATGATAAAATTTTTGTCATATGATTAAATCAGTGTTATATTAAACAGATTGAAAATATATTATTTATATTGAAGAATAATACAACATCACATGCAGTTCTGTGAGTAATAATACATGTATTTTCATCAATTTAGAAGATCACTTTTTAACTCGGGTAAATTAATCAATGAGTGATAGATTTCTCTTAGAAGAAATTTAAAGGTCCCAGTGAATAAACTGCACAGAGAACAATAGCTATTGTTTTTATTAGATGGGACAAAAGAACTTACAAAAGTTTAAATCGACAGGTAACTTTCGAGTGAATCTGCGGAAAAGTATCCTTTGGTACGCAATAAAAGTTTTGCATGTTGGCACAGTGAAACACAGTGTGTCTGTTGAAGATGATGGTGTTTGATATGGATAGGTTTGTTTAAAAATAATATGTTCCACAGGGCGCAGCTTGATACGACCTGAACACTTAGGGCACTAGTATGATACAGCTCAGAATTTTGATTGTGATGAAATATTTGACACAGCATACATAGGTTTCTGACAAAAAAATTAGAATGAATGTGGTCCAAGAACTTAAAAATTTGAAATTGGACATTTACTTATTATGGTCCAATATCCAAAATATAAATGCATGGTTAGACTCAGCATATCAAAGAATTCAATTATTGATGAAATCAAACAAAGCTTAATTTTGGACCCCTTGGACCTCAATGTGAACCAATTTGATAGTGAGCCCAAAATCCAAAATCTTAAGACATGGTTAGATTCAGCATTATAAAGACCCCAAGAATTCAAGACTTGGAATTAAACCCGGGGTCCCCATTCAAATTGGTCAAGAAATACTGTATAAATTCAGAAATTATTGCAATTTTTTTAAAATGGACAAAAAGCAAGATTAACTATTGTTATTTCACGAAAATCTGCATACATATCTTTGTATCAGATATAAGAATACAAGTTCTTATTATTGTGATACTCAATCAGTTGGATTATTTGCATAAATAAAAAGTTCGCAATTATTTCTGAATTGACAGTAATTAAGCAATTTATACAAAGTATTAGAAAAGTATTATTTTTGGTCCTTATTCATAAACGGTCAGGGCCATAATCCCCAAAATTAATCCCAACTTTTCAGTTTTGGTATGGAACCTAGTGGTATAATTTCATAGACTTATACTTGGGGAGCTACCATTTGATTTTTATGGGGGGCTAGGATCGAAAATTTTGTCCTGCCTTTTTATTTTTCCCTCTATTCGGTCCTGCCTTTTTTTTAGTTTATCTTGACTTTTTTATTAAACTAAATTGTCATCCTGCCTTTTTTTTTGCAAATAATCTTATACTGCCTTTTTTTTTAACTCAAAACTCCTGTCCAGCCTATTTTTTTCAAATTTCATCCTAGCCCCCCCCCCCCCCCCCATAAAAATCAAATGGTAGCTCCCTTAAGTTATTGTCTTGATACCAGAAAATCCTTGTTTTTTGCCCCTTAATTCCTTTATTCCGATGTTGTGTTTTGTGTACTATTGTTTGTCTGTTGGTCTTTTTCTTTTTTAGCCATGGCGTTGTCAGTTTATGAGTTTGAATGTCACTCTGGTATCTTTCGCCTCTCTTTTTCAACGGTTTGGGCCATTACCCTCAAAATCAATCCCAACCTTCCTTTTGAGGTATAGAACCATGTGGTACAATTTCATAGAGCGTCCTATTGTGTACGTACTAACGTTTGAACAGTTCTATATTTGAAGATTATTTTAGGTCAAAAGTTACCAAAGCTATAGTTCGGCAAGGTCACATTTTAACGTGGCCTACTCTTCACCTTCCTCAAATATCATTTAAACCTCGCTTTGAATTTATATGTTGTGCTGGATGTATAGATACGAGACACGTCCTATCGGAATGGAAACGTAAAATCCAATGCCTCATGCAGGCAAATGCCACGCACTGCACGTTAAAGAATCCTTGTAATATCTCCTTAAGATGTCTGTAATTATTGGTGGCCTGTTGTAAGGTAAAATTTCTGCCCTATCTCACACATCCTCTTTCAAAAGAGGCAGTTTATATTTGTGCTAACAAGCCTTGAAGAATTGACGTATTTTGTTTTCGTCCTGAGTATGCAAGAAATACTGCCACTATGTATTCAACATGAACAAGAAACATTTGTTCTTTTATGCATATAGATGTACTGTGATCCACAAAATTTGAAAAGTAAAATAACAAAAATACTGCACTCCAAGGAAAATTCAAAACGGAAAGTCCCTTAATATATATCAAATGGCAAAAATCACAAGCTCAAACAATACAAGTATATTACGGGAAATATACATGGGATCCCTTTCATTTAAATAAAAGTAAAATAACCATGACAATAACTTAAAAATATTTTCAGTGAATCAGTTTAAAGAGGGTCGTAATGGTGGTACCTTCATGACGAATATCGATAAAAAATCTAGCCAAATGACGTTAACGATAGTTTTAAGTGCATGATGATAAAATGTACTGTACACTTTCTTTATGACGATAAAGCAATATACTGATATTGAATAATCATGTTAAATTCTTTCCAAAAAAAATGGTAACGATAAATTATTTGAGACCTCTGATGAATCACGATAAAATTTTAACCAATTTGATGTTAACGGTAGCCGAATATGACCGTTTGACGCCTGACGGTAAAGGGCATCCCTACCCTCTTTAAATAAGGGGAAAATAAACATGGGCAATAGCGAAATGAATATTAGTTCTAGCTGCTACTACTACTACTATAACAAAGAGAGTGGATTAGGTGGCTGCCTTGATAAATCATCTGGGAAAGATTTAATTTTTTTTAAACTGTGTCAAATATCTATGATATAAGTAAAGAAAATGCAAATTTAAAGTCACCTAAAGGAAATTTGGAAATTGAATCAAACAAATATTAAATAGGATTTGAAATTTTATGTTAGTTATATTTTTTGTATCCAAGTTACACATACTAAATTGAAAATAAGTTTTATAAGTATCAACAAAATCAATAATGGCAAAGTGAAATATCATCATGATCATAGTTTTGAATTTTTGAGAATCAAAGATTTATAGAAATGTTTTTAATTAAAAAGGATCAATAAAGCAGGTATTGAGTACAGGGTTGAAGCATTTATTTTATACCTCCGAGTAAAACTGGAACCTGATAGAATGCATAGCAACGTGTAATAACATTGAATATATGGATTCATATGTTCAACTATACCACTGGATGTACCAGTAGAATAAAAATTTCTGGACTGGTAATCACAATTTGTATAAAGTATAAAGTATATGAAATTAAAGAACACTGTGGTAGTATATATATAGCCGGGCCATGCTTTCAATGGGGATGATGCGGCTTTATAGCTTGGCATATATACTTATTGACGTCATAATCACCATGTAAAACGCCATAAGTGAGTGTTTACTGTATACGATCGAAGTAAAAGGCAGAATTTTCTTGTTTCAGGGGGGATCAAATGTTCATGGGATTCAAAATACCTTATATGACAGATATTTAATTGACAATTTTGTTCAAATAAATGATGCAGTAATTGTAGACCAATGGTTTTTGTGTAATCATAATTTGTTCTTGGTCCCCTTATACTAGCAGGACTCAACTTAACTTATTTATACTGGACCCTTAATTATCTGGACCATACTAACTAAGTCTGAACTAATAATCTGCCAGTCTGTTATAGTCTTAACCCCATTCTCTGTCTGTACTTAACTAGTTTTTAATGTCTGAACCATATTCGACCAACGGTTGGCCTGTACTCAACCAGTTTTATATTTAATTTTTTTTCTATCTTGATTTTGTATAGTCTGTTATTATTATAAACAATGAAATTATCTGAAATTTAAAAATTTGATTTTAAAAAAGACCCCATTGCAATAATTAACGATGTCATTAACCAATGGCTAATACTTAAATCCAACCAAAAAGTACTGGCTAAATTTATCCAGCAGATGGAACGTTTTATGCACTGAATAATGTTTGAGCAATAGAAATAATCCATTGGTTTAAAGTTAACCAGTGGATAAGCACTAGTGCAAATATTATATATATAACCACCGGCACCGGTTTTAAACATTATCCAACGATTTGAGCAACCCAATCCAGATCAACAAAAAATGTTGATATTTCTCATATCTAACAATATTTTTCGGTGAAATTAATAAACCTCTAAGAAAAATAATTGTATAAATGGTATTGTATGTAAATACTAACTCAATAATAATAATAATTATTATAATATCTTTATTTAAAGAGAGTAACTCATTTGAATTAAACCCAATCATAAGGTAATTCAAGACCATATCAAGACCACTTTCGGCTATTTTTTTGCCATACATTTTGTCCGTTTCGAGTAGCATTTTAATTTTTTGCACTTAAATCAAAACGTCATTTGCTTTCTCTTGCTTTAGTGAACGTCCTTTGAGCGGGCCGCCATTTTAGAAATTAGCAACCTTTACGACGGACTCGAAACGGCGACGTCATAATACGGTCACGACGCTATAGCGGCGCCGTGATCGATGCGTATAAACAATAGTGTGATTTCCCTTTATGATTATATCTTAGAAATCGGTGAAGTGTGCCTGAATATCTAAATAACATCTAAAAAAATAGGCTGAATTTGTGCTATTTTGCTCGTTGTTAACAAGTGATATACATTAAAAGGACCCCATTGGAAATAAGCGGAAATGCTTTTATTGGCAATCCTTGGAAAGCTATCAACTTATAAGTGTATATTAAAGGCTTAATCGCATAATTTTAGCTAATATTTCTTATGTTTCATATTTTTAACCACCCTTTTAAGTATTTGATATCATTCTTTACCTATATACCCTTGTCCATGGAAAGTAATTGTACGGCGTTGAATCAGAGTATAACCGAAATAATTTACCGACGACTTGGAAAAAAATTAGAAGAATTGAATCGCCGGACATACATTGTTGTAAATACAGCGCGAACACAACTCGGGAACGTAAAGTATTTCATGTTTTATAACGTAAAGACTTTGTGACGTTACACTTGTATACTTGGGCATTCTATAGACAGATTACAATTTATTCACGTATTCTCGACATACATACAAAAAAGATTCAGGCCTACATTGATTTTTCTTTTAAAAGTTTTGAATGCACTTTTGAAATATGAAAAGCAAATAATCATTCGTGATTTATTCACCATGTAAAATAGTTTATTTTCCTTAAGTGATTAAGTGAAGTCAAATTATTTGAAAATCCAAAACCGAATACAAAAGTTGAACAGCTGATAGAACAGACTCAATCTTAGCGTTCAAAAGTTTTATTTTGCTTTCGATCATTTAACGAAATATAAATTACTATTTATGTAATTCCTTATGTACTATCGATGATAAGTAGCAATACGCAGGTTTTTGTAGGACGAAACGAGTGTGGCATATACGGAGAACGGCTTAAATAATTTTCATGTTACGTAGAAATATAAGATTCTTAGACTGAATACTGTGGTGAAAATCATTTGAAAAAGCAGTAAACGATGAAAAATCTATTCCAATGAAATATGTCTGCCGATCGGCGACAAAGATATGAAGATTGCCACTACGAGGAGCATGGTTTGGTTAAGATAATACAGTTTTCACACAATTTATCCCTCCTTCCTCCTAAAACAAAACAGAACACACAAAAAATTAGACAAGAAAATAAATTCTGATTTCCAAGGAATATTTTGGTTAAATGCCAGATTTATAGCCCTATAAAAATTTGTTAACCAAGACATCTATAAGAATGTACAAAGTGTCAGATATTAAAAAAAAATAAGACGAGAAAATAAATTCTGATTTCCAAGGAATATTGTGGTTAAATGCCAGATTTATAACCATAGAAAAAATGTGTAAATATACGAATGTGCAACGTGTCAGATATATATAAAAAAAAAATAATCAGAAATCTGGCAGCATGTAGTCATCAAACGTTTATAAGAATTGAGACCAATCTTTTTAGTATCACAATTAGCTATTAGAATCTCAATGTCTCCAAAATACAATGCAGTGTTTTCGTTCACATACAAGGTTATTTGCTCAAGGTTGTTGCACTGAGACAAGACCTTTTGTAGATCATCGATTGTGATAAAATAGTTTAATGAAAAGTGAAGTTGCTTTATGTTGTGTCCATAATTGGCTATGGATTCTATGGTTCTGGTTGTGAAATTTGTTTCCTCTGTATCTTGAATACCTGAACATAAAAGTAACTGTAAGTTAGTACAGTTTGAGAAAAGTCGTACCACAGCATCGTCTGTATCACAAGCAGCTGTCCATCCGGCTATTCGTAATTCATTTAGATCTGGACATAACTGTGAAATTTCTATTAGAGATTTAGCAGTCAAATATTTGCAATATCGAAAATGTTATACTTGTATATTATTTATTTATATATACTAGCATTTTTATTCACCTCATATTTATATCAACCATGTTTTTTTATGAAGTTTAGGTTTGAGAGTTCCTGGTGAACGTTATTACACAAAAGCGCTTCGGACGCACGGAATTTATGGTATTATTTTCATGTACTAGCATTGGTCGATACCACTGATGGAGGAATGATAGTCCTCGAGGGTATCAGACACTATCTCAGTAGTCTTTGCTTCGGGTACTGTCATGATTTACAACATACTTTTCTTAAATTGAAAAAAAAACAAAGGCTTCCAACTCCCTCAGGCAAAGTTGACTCTACCGAATTTGGCTATTCTCTTTAGCTTCCTTTGGTCATGTCGTTCCTCGCGTATTCAGGTTTTTATACATACTTGACTTTTGTAAAAAAAAAATCGCACCTAAAAATAGTTGACGTCCTTATTAACTGAAATAAAATTCCATTAAAAAAGATTTTTAATTAATAATTTTGGAGACGGATTGCAAATATTACTGTATACCATTTTTTAACCTTTGTCTACCCAGAATTACACTCGACTTCTGGTTTGTTGTAGCAACTTGTCATAATAAGTCTTAACATTTTGATAACACATTATTGCTCTCGGTCATTTAATTATATCAATACTTGCGAAATGTTTTTTAAATTCTTTGTTGACTCTTGAATACTGCTAAAAAATGTCAATACGTTAACAATTAGACCGTTCTGTATTGCATAAAAACGAGTTGAATGTAGATGGGTCTCTTATGAACTTGAACATGTAAGTATTGAGTTAAAATAAATAAAAGAGATTTAAAACATTTAGTTGCAATTTAAGGTGAAGTAACCATTATTGGGCAGATTTTTGAGTTTTTAAGAAATTTTGTTTGCATTTAGTTTAAGAACTCGTTGAAGTTCATTTGAATATCGGAATATCGGGAAAAAAAATAATCAAGACTGAATAATACCAGGGATATGTTCAATTAAAAAATTGTGAACAGATGTATGATAATATAGAATGTGTGTAAACAATCGGCGAACAAAACATTTTTGTCTTTTTAAAATGTCATTTTGTTTTAAAACCTGTCAAAATATTTTTTTAATAAAAAAATATGGAATTGCCTTAAAAATGACAATTTTCATTTTTTATATCAATGTATATTGGGTCACCGGATTACGTTTTTCAGTAGAAAAAAAAATATGTCTCGATTTGCAGAGTGACACGGACAAAAAAGCGTACCGTCGGCAAGCTGAAAGTTCATAGTTTTTTTTTAATGTTTTTGTAAGCAACAACGAGTCAGGTGATCCCCTTATATTTACTTATCATTAAGCACTAAACTAATTTTCGTCAGGTTTTACGTGCGTTCTATACATTTATAGACCTGTTTATCAAATTTTTCATTGCTATTGCACATAATCTATGAAACCAGGCTATACAGGCTGAGAAGTAAACAGTCCATATCACATTTTGATAGAGTTCTGGTCTAAAACAAAATTAGCACATAGAAAGAAAACAAAAGGCTCCTAAGAGCCATAATCGCTCACCTGTCATAATTTTATCTTGTCAAGCTAATCATTTTTGCTATATAAAAATAAGGAGATGTGGTATAATTGCCAACGAGACAACTATCCACCAAAGTTCAAATGAAATGAACGTAAGTAATTATAGGCAACCGTACGGCCTTCAACAATGAGAAAAACCAGCACCGTATAGTCAGCTATAAAAGGCCCCGACATAAAAAAAAATGTGAAACAATTCAATAGAGAAAACTAACGGCCTAATGTATAACAAAACAATTTACGAAAAACAAATATGACAAACATGAATCAACGACAACCAATGAACTACGGGCTCCTGCCCAAGGACAGGCACATAAAGAATTTGGCAGGGTTATAAACATGTACAGTTTTTACATATATTTTACAGTTTTCAAGATAATAAGCACAAAAATAAACGCGAAGATAAGTCAACAATTGTCGTTTCAGTCCAAACACTCCTATAAGGACTCTTCCGATCGTTTCAATCGTTGCATTTTTGTAGATAATAAACAAAAACAGAAAAATCAGTATAACTCCTATAATATATCCAGTATATCTAATCATTTTTTTTTCTTTTTATAGTTTCGGTGTTGTTCACTTCTATGTCATTTGGTCTCTGGTGGAGAGTTATCTCATTAGCAATAATACCACATCTTCTTATTTTCATAAAAACAATAAAATAAGTCAAACATCGTCATTTAAGGACTTGATTTGCAGGAACAAAAACACAAATTTTATACTTAAGACCCTACAGATCATCAAGTTTAACTATTTTTCTGAAATTGGAGTTAGAAGAGGATTCATAGGAAAATATTTTTTAAAAGTTTACGACGTCAACGGACGACAACCAATGGCGTCAAGTGAAGACAAACCATAGGGCCAGGTAAGCTAAAAAGGACAGCAAAATCTAAAAATGTATGTCATATAAAATCTGTAAAAGGCTCGCTATTTAAAATTACTACAGTGAGTGCGATATATATTGTGATTTCTTTGAGATTTATTTTCATTTTAAAAATTTGAGTCACTGTCTGTTATTAAGGTCAAGTTTTATTTCAGATATATTTAAATTATGGGATGTGGGCAAAGTTCAGTTACAGAAACAAGAGTAAAGTCTCCAAATAGGCAGGTTTTGAAACATGATCTAAATTACAATCAGAAGGAGCCTAGAACGACGGCTTCTATTCCTCCAGGACAGGAAAATCAACCGGCTGAATATGAACAAGGAAGTAAGGTTGGGAGATTACATAAATACAGTGATAAAGAATACACAGAAGATATCTTTAAAGATGCTAAAGGAATTGAAAATGATTTAAATCAGGACGAAGATATAACTATGTATCAAATTCAGTATTTAGAGTTGCTGGCTAGATTTTTCCAGTTATATGAAAAATGCTGTGGCAATATTCCTAGACATCCTTCGATACCAAGTGGTGATCCAAACACAGCCAATTTTCCATTACCAGATTCAGTTGGTTTATTTCGGGTTGATTTGCATGACGATACTAGTACCTTTGATTTTCACATTGATGGCGACGCTGCTTGGGAGGTTATATCACAAGACATTATTAAAGAAGATGCAACAACGCCAGAACAAGATTCTGTATATGAGAAAAGAGAGAAAAGAACAGATTTGAACGATGGTGAACGAATGAAGAAAAGAAGAATGGAATTAGCTAGTTATTTCATAAAAGAACGTGCCGACGGGCTTACTACTTATTGTGACAAATACCTTGGATTTGCCGACAATCTTGAGGAAGGCTGGACAAAATTCCAGGAGCTTTTGTAAAAAGTAACTGCGCATAAATGTTACAAGTTAATTTTGCATCTACGACAAATCTTTCAACATTTCTTTTTTACAAGTTGTTTTAATAAAAATGTGTAAAACTACACTTTCGATATATTTTTATGTTAACGATTATGTTAACGATTTGGTTTTGTCCAGATGAATAAAATTGTAGTAGATCAGTGAGGGTCTGGGTGGTGTTTCTTTTATTTCTGTATTCTTCAATTTTTTTGGGACATTTTTCTTTTCTTTGAAAATATCACTTATTCTATAAAATTATCACGAAAATTATTTTATTAATAATAAAGGGGCATTAGCTGTCAAATTCATGTTCACCGGTTTGACTCAAATTCTCATATTTGATTTATAACATACTAAAGGTATATCCAAATTACAAAAAGTTTAAAATTAACAATTACCAATGCATGGACTAGATAATATGTATCAGCATTTCGTGTGTATTTTAGTCTATATGTCATCTAATGAACCATCGAGATGATCTCCAAAGACTGCCGAAGGTCATAAAACCAGATATAAACATAAATATAAATATAGATAGATAGATAGCGACCACGTGCAATGGATTTTTCTAGGTCTGTTTGATTTCATATTATAGGGTTAAAAAAGAATGTTTATCATCGTTTTCACCTGTATAAGAATAACTTTTTATGGATCGAATCAGGCAACCAAATGGTTCATCCTTTTTTCACTTTCAATGTTGACATTCTTTACCTTTTAATAGCTGAACACATTTAGTACATGTGTTACCAATCTTCAGCTAAGGGGTTAAAATGAAGGTCTCAATGAGGTTAATTATTGACTTGCAAGTCAATAATACATCAGCGATGTTTTTAAGCTTTTTTGACAAATTTGGGCCAAACCGACTGCTTAAAACGAAATATTATTTCAAAAATTACGCTTTAAATAATACTTGAAACAAAAAGAATTGTACGTATTTTAATTTTTTGTCTAAATCGTAGCTAATGTCCCTTCAGTAAGTTTATCTGTAAATTATAGGATTTCTTTTTTCTGTACATGATCGATTCATTTCTGTAATCCGTATTTTATTACCTACTTCTTTTATTTTCCGCAGCTATTCTTTATACTTTTGCAAATGAAATGAAATGCCAATTGGTGCAAAAGCAAAGCACCGATTAGTAATAGAATGCCGTAGACGATTTTCTTGCCAATACAAATACATACAGAAAAAGAGCAATCTTAAAGCAGTACATAATCGATTTCAAAAGAACAAAATGGTGGTTTGTGTGCATATATATCTTTTTAGCCAAAAACAGATTTTTTTTTTTAATTTCTCCGCTAAATAATGGCCGTAATGTATTCATAATGTAAAATTCTATTGCAGCATTTCCCGTGTTACATCAAACGGTCAGTATACTATTTATTCACATAAATTGGATTTTGATGGTGGAATATGAACATTCTTTGTTTGCAACAAATGTTGCGTACTTAAATATACAGCTTGACCGTCTTCTTAGTAAATGCTTCAACTTAATTCACGTACGTAAATGATTTAGCATAAATGAATAATCTTTATTTACTGTCGGCATAGTAAACAATGAAGGACATAATATAAGCTCTATTGTGGTTTTAACCGACATACAAGGCATAATGATACAATAAAAAAAAAAGCATTCAATAAGTTACATAAAACACAGAATGAAGCACTATACTTAAGTATAGTAGTAGTCACTAAGCAGATTTATAAGCATGACAAGCTAGACATATTCCATGATAGCTGGGTTTTTTCATTTGTATTTTCTATATTGTAAATGTTTAATACACTTATCACTGTACTGATTTTGTCCTAATGGGTCCTCTATTGAAAATAAAATTTATTATCATCATCGTGATTTTAAAGCTAAAAGCAAATAAAAAATGTAACGTAAGCATGATTAGAAAGCTAGTAAAATGCATAGCATAAAAGATTAAAGATATGATATAATCTAAATGATAAAAAAATAACAAAATATATTAATAATGTGCACTTAGATCTTTGAATATTGTTTTTATTGGTATTAATATTGATTTTGTTATCGGTAAATTAAAATCAAACTAAATATTTTTTTTATATATATATGTGCACATTCATGGCTCTACAATCTGTCGATACCTGTATCTTGGCATTGCACAAGGTCATGTTTTTCTCTAACTGTTAATGACGTCTTTACACTAAATCCATTGCATGTTGGATGTGTACTGATTGATATTTTAGTCTTAGATGCATGATTTTTTTTTAATTAGTTGTTATTGGCTTTGAACTAGCTGTCAGTAACTGCAAGTACTCTCAGATCTGTACTAGTGTCTTTTTGTTGTGGGGATGTATAAGTACCCGTCCACATCCACTCTGTTATTGTTAGATGTAGTTCTATTAATTGTATCCATCTGATGAGTTAAGCCGTTTTCAACTGATTTTTATGGTTTGTTCTTATGTTGTATTGTTACACTACTGTCCCAGGTTAGGGGAGAGTTGGCGCCTTCAAACGAGTTTAACCCGCCACATTCTGTATGTGCCTGTCCCAAATCAGGAGCCTGTATTTCAGTGGTTGTCGTTTGTTGCTGTGAATATATTTGTTTTTCGTTCATTACTTTGTACATAAATTAGGCCTTTAGTTTTCTCGTTTGAATTTTTTTATATTTGTCATTTCGGGGCCTTTTAACGTTGACTATGCGGTATGGGCTTTGCTCATTGTTGAAGGCCGTACGGTGACCTATAGTTTTTAACTTCTGTCAGTGTGTCGTTTGGTCTCTTGTGGCGAGTTGTCTCATTGGCAATCATACCACATCTTTTTTTTTTGTAAACGGACAGAAAGTCACAGGACAAAAAGTCACAGAACATAAAGTCACAAATTTGATAGGACAAAAAGTCACAAATAATTTGTTGACAATTGTTTGAATATATAAGAGAAAGATATTGAAATATTTTCTTTTTATTTCATATATTCATTTTTAAGTTGAGGACATTGTTCATAAGCCTTGAAAAATGAAAATTTATTAAATTTTAATCATGCAAAGGATATATTTCTTGGCACAATGAAGCCATTTAAGTACGAAGCCACTTTGACATTTTGTTTTCATAACAATTATTTGATCCTTATTGATATTTATTGAATAAATTTTAATTACAAAGTTGCTTCATATATAATAGTTCAAGAAAAAAAACCAAAAAAAATATTTTTAAAATTAGTGTTTTCTTGTTTAAAGAAAAATAATCTCAAAACTGAGTTGTGACTTTGTCCTGTGACTTTTTGTCCGTGACTTTTTGTCTGTGACTTTTTGTCCTGTGACTTTCAGTCCTACATTCCTTTTTTTTTTATACAAACTGCACCTACAACTATTTCCATTCCATGACTTAATCATATTATCAAACTTACTGAAATTAGCAATTTTTCTAAAATCATCAGGGCCAGGAGTCTTATCATAAGTTGATGTTCGAACCCTGTAACAGTATAACTACAATGTTAGAATATCTAAACAATCTTTCAGTACAACTAAGTCATGTAAACATGGTGGTGAAAATTAATGTAAAGTTTAACAATATTCAATAGCCATGTTACGCATATATCAGTAATTTTAAGGGATGGAACATTTGCTCGTACAAGTAATCATTCATCATACGTACTGACATACGTACTCAAAATGGTACTGCAGTCTTCATAATAAATCGTAAACTTTCGCACTTTCCTGATTTTTTTTCTAAATTATGCCCTTAAATTCGCTAGTTTTCAAGAACTGCTTCAACGGTATATTTCAAAGCTCTTTTTCTCGTTCCTCCTTCCCACCCCCTTTTTAGCTCCGTCGCAGAAAACACGAATTCCCGGAATTAAAACATAAGTCTTCCAAATTCATTTTAAAAATACATCTTCAATTGAATTTCCGGCAGAAAAAAATCTTTTTTGTAACAATTTTTGTTAATTTTTGCAACGTTTAACTTTACATGGACAAACATTTCTCAAGGTGTATATTTTATTTTATGTACGAATGTTTACGATATATCAAACTCTTTTTCCGTTTAGCACCCTTCTATTTCTATTTTTTTTTAAGTTTTTCGTTTGAAGGAAAAAATCAAATATTTCTAATTTTATTTGGTGCTTTCGACTCCAATCTAAATTTGAATAGGATTGTCAGTTTTCCTACCGAAGGTTCAGTGTTCCAGCTAGGATTTCAAAAGGGCAGGGAGCCAATCATGAAAAGGGCACTTTAGCACGATGATTGATATTTCAAAAAGGGCATGTCAAACAATGTCTCATGTTAACTGCAGGGGTTTCAGCTAGGAGTTTTGAGGGGATATTTACTTATGTCCAACAATATATTCATGAAACTGGAAGATTTTTATAATATTTCATGTGATAATATAACTGTTTAGAAATCAGCCTATAACCACAGTGTACCACTCTTTAGTCTTAGTTAAAGACAAACCTAACCTCTAACACAAAAAAACAACCAATTGTGTTTAGCATCCTTTTGCAAATAAATTTATAAATATTTTATTTCATATTTTGTATTAGTAATTATATTTTCAAAAAAAAAATCAAGAAATTAATAATCTTGTAATAAGATGGTATACTAAATTACTTATGTATTGCAAAATAAGGGCCAATAATTCTTGTTATTCATATAAATAGAACAACTTTGTTGCAGTGAGTTTGTGAATTTGATGAAAAATATCACTTAAACGATCTATTTGATTCCTTACCAACACTTATTAATGTGGTATAAAATTCAACACCACTTTCAGTAGATCTTGCAATGACCTTGTTCACATAGTTATATGTATACCCAATAAAATATTTCAAGAAGTGGGGGGATTGCCTCCCCTGACTCACTGCAACAACGTATGATCTATGAATTTATCAGAAAATTATATACTATCATGTTATTCAATCCCTCTTGTATGGGAAAGGATTTGTATAGGCACTGCCTTTTGTCCAATCCCTTTGTTCAAATGTACATTTGACATGATTTGATATTTAAACAATAAAATATTTTGAATTGAATTATGAGGGGTTTAGTCACTTTTACGCTAGATGAAAGTCAACCTTATTTTTGGTAACAGTATTAAAGGGACCATGCAAGGACGTATATTACTAGCTCAGTCTTCCCTAGAACTAGTTGGTGGTTGTCTCCGTGCACACCGGCTTCCCCATCAATAAAAAATGACCTGCAGGCGGGCTGCCACAAAATAGCCAACAGTGATGAAAGTAGCGTTAAGCTGTTAAGGTTTATTCAGACCCCAAAATTTACTTGAGTACAGACTAACCTGTGCATCTGGAAAAGTTTTAAGACAGCATGCCCTAGATAAATATAATTCAAATGCATTTTATTCTTTAGAAAATTTAAAACTTAACTGGATATTGCTGTGCACTTTTTTTCGTCCCTGCAGAAGATGATAAGATTAACAAACAGTTGAGTTTCACTAGATATGGTCCACTCAGGTACACTTATTGCCAGGTATCTAATGTCCTTCTATTGTCCATGTCAATCAATACAGTTCACTTCAATGATTACCTGTGGGGAAGTTCTCAAACCTCTTTCCCAACTTTGTTTATTTTGGCACCTTCTGGAGCATTGAAAAAAAGTTCACTGCAAAACCCAGTTAAGTTTTTAATTTTCTAACAGAGAAAATATATATGAATTTTATTTATCTAGAGCTATGCCTTAAAATTTATCCAGATACTCAGGTTTGTCTTTACTCAGAGTAAATTTTGAGGTGAAAATGCAGCAATTTTAGCCGAAGGGTCCACATGAACCTTAAACATCAATCAATCAATCCAATGTTATTTACAATAATAGTCTGTTATTAGATTATGGTTCATCAAAAGGAATTGAAAAACATGACCGTGTTTACACCACAAAATCTACTCTGAGTACAGACAATGTATCTAGGAAAGTTTTAAGTTTTGGCTGCCGGAACTAGATATATATCTAAGTTATAAGTTTTTCATGTTTCAGAAAATTAAAAACGAAACCTGGACTTTGATATACATTTTTTTCCAGTCTGCAGAAGATAGCAAAATAAGCAAACACTTGTGAGGAGCTCATCAAACCTCTTTCCCAACTTTGTTTATTTATTTTGGCACATTCTGCAGGTATGAAAAAAAATGTATAGCAACATCCAGTTAAGTTTTTAATATCATGAATATTCTGAAACTTAAAATGCATTTAAACGTTATATATCTACATGTAGGTCCAGCCATGCTCTAAAACTTTTCCAGATGCACAGGTTTGTCTGTACCCAGAGTGAAATTTGTGGTGTAAATACAGCCATCAGTCGAAGACCGTAAACTCCTAACTATCCTACTGTCTGTCGATACATTTATTTTTGGCATTGCACTAGTCATGTCTTCTTTGACTGTCCATGACGTTAAAATACTAAATCCCTGGGATGTGTTTTAGTTGATTTTAGTCTCTGATGCATGATTTTTTATTATTAATTGTTTTGGCTTTTAACTAGCTGTCAGTAACTGCGAGTACTCTCAAATCGTACTTTCTTGTTTATTTGACCTGTTGATACTAATTGTATTGCTTTTTTGTTATTTAATGTTATTCAGGGTTATATCTGGTCTATATACCAGCTTTTATAAGTGTTTGGTATAACTATAAATTTTCACTTCGTACTATGAACATCAAAATTATTTATTTTGTAATAATATTTCCTTTCTCTATTGGTACTGTACACGTATACCTGACAACAAAATTATTTTCATTTACCTGTGTTTAAAGTTATTGCAAATGGATGGTATTTTTGTTCGAGCATATTGTTTTTCTTTAATTGTTTAACATTTCTTACCGATATAACATGTTACTTTTATTATTCTTCCCTTAGTTTATTTATTTTGTATTCAAAATTATTTATTTTGTAAAAATATTTCCTTTCTCTATTGGTACTGTACAGGTATACCTAACAACAAAATTATTTTCACTTACCTGTGTTTAAAGTTATTGCAAATGGATGGAATTTTTGTTCGAGCATATTGTTTTTCTTTAATTGTTTAACATTTCTTAACGATATAACATGTTACTTTTATTATTCTTCCCTTAGTTTATTTATTTTGTATTTACATTGTGTCATAGGTCAAATTTATTTGTTCAGTGTATGTTCAGTGGTGTTTATATGTCCTTTGATTGAGTTAAGCTATTTCAGTTGATATTTTATAGTGTGTCTTTCTATGTTGTGATGTTACACTATTGTTTCAGAAAAAGGGTGAAGGTTTGGTACCATTAAAACGTTTAAACCCGCTGCATTTGTTTGCACCTGTCCTAAGTCAGGAATCTGATGTTCAGTAGTTTTCGCTTGTTGATGTGGTTTATAAGTGTTTCTCGTTTCTAGTTTTTTATATAGATTAGACCGTTGGTTTTCCCGTTTGAATGGTTTTACACTAGTAATTTTTTGGGGCCCTTTATAGCTTACTGTTCGGTGTGAGCCAAGGCTCCGTGTTGAAGACCGTACTGTGACCTATAATGGTTTACTTTTATAAATTTTTACTCGGATGGAGAGTTGTCTCATTGGCACTCATACCACATCTTCTTATATCTATGTTTGCTAAAAGATTATGATGAACCTCAATAAGCATTTTTGGGTGGTTAAATATCATCAGAATTAATCAGTTTATTTCTTATATTATAGATTGTTAAAAGAATTGGGTCAATTAAAATAATATGAAGGATGGTTGGTACATTTTTATATACTGTAAGATGTAGTCTTCAATCTTTGCCTTGATGACAGTAATCTCTCATATCAATCATCTTTGCTTGTAAAATTTTAATCTCAATTGTAGTTTCTCCTTTGTACATAAAGATTGTACATGTAGGTAGAGCTTTAAAAAATAATAATAAAGAAAAAATATACTAAAATAAAAAAAAAGATGTAGGAAAATTATACAAGCTAAATATAGTTCAACTTATGCATGTTATATGTTATTGTTTTTTATTTCTTAAAAGTCATTAGGACATTTGGGGTTTTTATTTCACTGAAAACTTTATTTTTTTAATTTATCAAGAAAAAAGATAGTAAAGAGTTTAGTTTTTTACTTTGTAGCCCTCCAAAGTTAAGAAGAGAGATACAGATTAGTCCTTATATAATAAAACATGTTGAGGCACAGATCAGAATACAAACCCCAAACAGACCACAATTTGTTCCTATAGTTAGTCCTAGACAAATCCCAGTTGTCAGTCCTACACCTCAACATAGTATGTATTTTGTTATTCCATTGGTTTTATTATAATTTATATCTGAATTGATACATGTTTTAAAATGGAATTATTGTTTAGGGTCAGCATTTATTTTATAATGATTTTATATATTTCAAATTCTACGAAGGCATTTTATTTTATTTTTACCAAATGAAATACATATTTTTTTATTGAATTGTTATTTTCATATTAACTGTAACTGTATATTATATAAAATCCAGGCAACATGGATTTTTGCACAAACTATGAAAATTTGTATCCATTATCATGATATGACATAAGCACATGTATAAATATAAACATGTTTATGGAACTAATTTTTTTGGAATTTTGAAATTAGTTGTCTGATTTATGACAGGCTTACCCTGAATCCATAAAAAAAAAATATATATATAAGATTAAGAGAAATTTAATCCATTCTATATTTTTGATTATCAGATAAACGAAGTTAATTTTTAACTGGATACATCTTTCTAAATGTTTTTGTTTGTAATGATTCTTTTGTATAATGTATTAAACATGAAAAATTCAAGAACTCTAGAAAATCCCAATTAAATCCATTTTTTACATCTTATTTCAGTGCAGAACAGAAAATATTCTAAGGTGACAATGCAGTCTTCCATGGATGAATCTGAAGAAACAGTTTGTAGCCCTGTAGAGGCACATGATGAACACTTCACAAGGCAGATACCAGACATGGGCAGCATTGTCAAGCCTAGTAATGAACGCTTCAAAATACATATACCCGTGCTAACATCTGACAGTTCTTCTAATACAGAAGCATTTGTCAAAACAGAATTTTTACCCACTTGCGGTAAGCAAAATACAATTGAAAAGCTTGTTATTGGTTATTGCACAATTTGCCATTTCAGAATACTAGTACACTGTACATAGGTATATTTGTACTGTAATTTCATTGTTTGTACAAATCATGTCTTTCTATTTTACATATAAATTTTAGCTCAAGATTATAGGTCCTTTCATGGGTAGTTATAAATCAGAACTCATTAAGAAAATTAAATCTTATTTCAGATTTCAGTAAAAGTACAAGTGTTGATTTAGAAGGTGAAATGGTAGATAGTGCAATAGATAGTGTGATGGGTCTTCCACAGGCCTTTAATGAAGTGGTTGAAATGCAAAAAGGCCAAAGCAGTGAAATACAGAAGCAACAAATGTTACTGAAGACTTTGCAGGTAAAAAGCTTTGTGGAGAATGTTCAAACATTTTTAAATCTAATTTAAAAATTCAAAATTTTTAGATAAAACTATATAGTTTTTGGAATTATCCTTTTTATGAGAAATGCATAGCATTATCTCATGATATTGTCAGTGTATTGTTTTTGTTTTCAGGGAAAATTTAAAGAAGGTATATAGTTATAATGTTAATTATAATGTTTCTTGTTCCTAATGTTTCTTGTTGTTTAGGCATTAGCATGAAAACAATAGTTATCACACAAGTTCTTATTTGATTTCCCTACCAAGTACAACAACATACAAGTAAGGAAATACAGTGATTCCCAGTCAAATAAAAACTTCACTATTAGAATAAATCCAGTAATTTCACTTCTCTGACATCATGCTACAACAGATGTTGTCAATACATTGTCAACAAAGTTGCATCAAAACAAGAATGAAAGCAAAGAAAAAATATAGCTTTCTTGCATTTTCTTCTTTATTTACATTAAAAATCTATGTCATATAAAGAATAACTAATCCAAAAATTAATACATAAAAAAATATTCAACTCTGGATCGAACAACACTGATAATTCACTCATGCAATATGCACACTTGTGAATTATTTTGTTGTTTGGTCACATTGAAAAATTTTCCACATTCAAGTTGTTGTATTTATATAAAAATAAGAAGCTATGATATGATTGCCAATGAGACAACTCTCCACCAGAAACCTAATGACGTAGAATGTTAGCAACTATAAGTCACCGTACTGCCTTCAACATTGAGCAAAACCGATACCACATAGCTAGCTATTAAAGACCTCAAAATGACAAATGTAAAACAATTCAAACAAGAAAACAAACTGCCTGATTTATGTACAGAACAATAAACGATAAACAAATATGATATACAGCAATTAAGGAGAAACAAATATGATATACAGTAATTAAGGATAAACAAATATGATATACAGCAATTAAGGATAAACAAATACGATATACAGCAATTAAAGATAAACAAATATGATATACAGCAACAAAGGTCCTTTAAGGACAACCACTGAATTATAGGCTCCTGACTTCGGACAGGCACATACAGAATGGGTGAATAGTGTTAAACATGTTTGTGGGCACGCAAAACCCTCCCCCTAAGCTGATCTATAATTCTGCAATACAACAATAAAATTCCATACCTCTTTTGTTTGAATATGACATAAATTTATAATATTTATGACTAATGATTCTCATGCTAATGTTCATAAACTTCATATTGATTATTAACTGTTTAAATGATAAGTTTTTGTTTGTTATGTTTAATTTTTCATTTTTGAAATAACATTTTCATAGACTCATATGGATAAAGAATTAAGTTCAGAAATGCAAGAAAATATTTTAAATTAAAACAGAAATGATTATAGTCAAACTAGCTCCAAAATCTGTGAATATTATAGTACAAAATACTCTGATGCATGTTTACATAAATGTTAATTCAGATTAAATAATGTATTTCATATCAAAGAAAGAAATATTCTTTGAAGTTGACATGTTTATTAGGGCTGCAACCATTATTATGTTAACTCAATGTAACCTTTCAACAATAAAATTCAATATATTTCAAATTTATTAAGATCTCTATTTTTGTCTAGCCTCAACCAAGGCGTGCAGGCAATATTTTGGTGTGCCGTTGATATGCTGATGTATAAGCACCGTATTATCTTTATATCTATGAAGATGGCCCCTTACCCTCAGTCATGCACAATTGTCTTTGAAAGTTTTGTATAGTTCACATGTTCAATTCGTATTTCAACATTTGCATTACTTTATCAAAATTACATACAGGGCTGAGGCTAGACATTTCTCTGTGTGTTAATTTTTTTTATAATTTTTGATTTAAATGTATGTAAATATCTTTCTGATATTGATTTGTAAATTTAATTTGAATGCCTACATAGATAGTTTAGTAGTTGGTCTTACCATTATATAACTGTATAGTTACAGAAAAGAAAGAGGAAGTAACCCAGGAACTTACTGGAGTCACACATAAGATTTATATAATAGAGGAGCAAAAGAGAACTTGTACCAAGAAATGTAAAGAATTTGATAGTGGTTTGTATTGCATATATCAAATAATCCTGTCATTGCAACTGGAAGAGATTTGCAAAATATTGACCTCTTGTGTTCAGATTTAAGAGGAAAAAGATCAAAATAAATTCCCTGGAAACAAAGAATTTACTTAATAGATGGTGATTGATTGCAGGATAAAAGAGGGACGAAAGATACCAGAGGGACAGTCAAACTCATAGATCGAACTGACAACGCCATGGCCAAAAATAAAAAGACAAACAGACAAATAATAGTACAGATGACACAACATAGAAAACTAAAGACTAAGATAAGATGATTTTTGTTTTCTTCTTCATGGTGTCTTTGAGATAAGGAAAACAGGAGTCTAATTTATTTGGAAAAATTACATAAAAACTGACAGAATATGATGTCTAATAGAAAACATTTTACCAATGTATTTATCTCAATCTGTCATAACAGATTTGTTTTTATAGATAACATAAAAATGTAACTTTGTCCATTTTTAAATGGAAAATGTTGT
Source organism: Mytilus californianus (assembly GCF_021869535.1). NCBI lineage: Eukaryota > Metazoa > Mollusca > Bivalvia > Mytilida > Mytilidae > Mytilus > Mytilus californianus. Next base: position 3,332,504 of record NW_026262679.1, on the reverse strand, counting down.
TGATAGCACAAACTGTACTGTAAGCACTTGACCACATTTTACTACTAACTACATCTGTATAGAAGTTTGACATAAGTGTTTAACATCATTTTACTAAAGCTGTGTATGAATGTTAGTAAGCAATCAATTGTTATTGTATATGTAGGACAACTCACATGTTTCACCAAAAATGTTAGGGCCATGTATCTCTTTGTTGACAATAGTATGATGACAGCTTAGGTGATCATTTTTGATAATGGATGTTGCTTTTTAGGGTTACAGCCTTATTGCATTTTTTACAGTTATATCTTTTTATTCATCATGATCATAAAGATGTGATCAGAAAATTTTGTTTTACAGAAATTAAACAGTTAGTTATAGAATCTGAAAAAGAAAGAAATGGTATTAATGATTTAAAAGGAGATATAGAAGAAAATAATAGGTAAAGAAGTTGTGTGTATATTTATTTTCTGAGTAGAATAATTCCTCTTATATGAGGAAGGATAAGAAAAACCAGAATATCAAAAATAAATACCTAGTATTAAAAAAAAGAATGACATGGAAACCTCTCTTAGTGTATTCTATACTGCATTTGATAGTACATGTATAAGTGAGACCTAACCTGTGAAATACTGGGTTCTGGTTTGAATATTTTGATCAATGTTATATGTTAGTGGCTATTTTTGTACTTAAAAGACTATGATACTTACAAGTACACCAAAATAAAATAAATGAAACATTTTGGGTAGTTTTTTTATTATTTTGTATGTTATCATGGTTATTGATCAATAAGTGTTTAAGTATGTTTTTACTGAGAAATCAAAACTTTCAAGAAACAGTGAATTTTGCAACATATTTAAATACTGATATTTATTGTTATCACCATGTCATATGAAGCTGCATCAGGATTCTTCTGTTTGAATCACAAAACTACAAAGGCACATCTTTTACAAATCTTTTTACCTATATAGCATTAACCTGCAAGGAGAATGATAATTTGTAAATTACAGACAATATGCCAAGTACAAAGAAAAGATAATAAGACATAAACAAGTTGTGGCAGAGTTTGAAGCTAATCTTGAGGTACACGAAGAACTCCAGCAAATCAAAGAAGAAATTAAAGAACTACAAAATGAATGTAAGAGGAAATTATTGTTGACGATATATTTAAGGCAAATAAGGGGGTCACCATATTCTTTTTTTTTTCAGTAGAAATCAGTTGGGTTTGATTTGTATCTTGAAAAAAGGGTCAAAATGACAAAATGATCATAACCTCGTGAAGGTGTCAAGCTGCAAAATCATATTTTTTTTCATTCATTATGCATGCTTGAATGATTTATACAGCAAAAACGAATTTGTTGCTCCCTAGTATTTTTGTCCAGTTTTTGAAAGCGAAACACAGCGATCCTAGATTCCGTCGTCGGAGGTGTCATTATTTAGGTTCAGTCTGTGGTTAAAAGTTTTTTAGGACATAAATAACTTTTTCAAACATACAAGGAATTTTATGAAATTGGGACAGTAGCTTCTTTATGACCATGATGACCAAAATACAGTATCCAGGGAAAAATTTTGAAAATATTTATTTTCTTTTTACTGTATTTTACTAATAAATGGACTTATTTTTTTTTACAATTAACTTTCATATTTTCATAAGTGTTTAAGTATGTTTTTACTCAGAAATCAAAACTTTCAAGAAACATTTTCATATTTCAGTCATCAATAACTTTGTCAAACCTTCATGGAATTTTATAAAATATGGACCGAAGCTTGTTTATGACCAAAAGACAGTATCCAGAGCAAAATTTTGCAAATATTTATTTTCATTTACTGTATTTAACTGATAAATGGACTTAGTTTTTTTTGCAGTTAACACTCAGGCTCAGTCTGAAGTTAAAGTTTTTCAGTCATCAATAACTTTGTCAAAGCTTCATGGAAATTTATGAAATTTGGACAGAAGCTTGTTTATGACCAAATTATAGTATCCAGAGCAAAATTTTGAAATATTTATTTTCATTTTTCGGTATTTTACTGATAAATTGACTAAGTTTTTGTCGAGCTTACAACGTCTGTCGCAGAAAGCTCGACATAGGGATAGTGATCTGGCGGCAGCGTCTTTAACTGACTTCTTAAAGGCTTGATATTTCCAAAGGTAGAAGACCTGGATGCTTCATACTTTTTATATAGATGCCTTATGATATGAAGTTTCTGTCTGTCATATGTCTATTATCCTTAACCTCATTTTCATGGTTCAATGACTACTTGAAAAAAAGTTAAGATTTATTGTAATGTTGATTTCTCTCTTATTATGAGTAAAAGGATAACTATATTTGGTATGTGCATACCTTAAAAGGTCCTCATGCCTGTCAGACAGTTTTCACTTCACCTCGACCTCATTTCATGGATCAGTGAACAAGGATAATTTTTTGTGGTCAAGTCCATATCTCAGATACTATAAGCAATAGGTTTACTATATTTGGTGTATGTAATTATTGTAAGGTGTACATGTCCAACTGGCAGGTGTCATCTGACCTTGACCTTATTTTCATGGTTCAGTGGCAAAAGTTAAATTTTTGTGTTTTTGTTTGTTTTTAGCTCACCTAGCCTGAAAATCCAAGTGAGCTTTTCTCATCACTTGGCGTCCATCGTCCGTCATGGTCGTCCGTCAACTTTTCAAAAATCTTCTCCTCTGACATTACTGGGCCATAATCATTATTGGGGTATCTAGTTTAAAAAATTTGTCCAACGACCCTGCATGCCAACCAACATGGCCGCCATGGCTAAAAATAGAACATACAGGTAAAATGCAGTTTTTGGCTTATATCTCTGAAACTAAAGCATTTAGAGTAAATCTGAAACAGGTAAAAATGTTCATCAGGTTTAGAACTATCTGCCCTGAAATTTTCAGACTAATCAGACAACCCATTGTTGGGTTACTGCCCCTGAAATAGTAATTTTAAGGAAATTTTGCAGTTTTTAAACGACTGCAAAAAAAATTTTGTGGTCGTATATTGGTATGACGTTGGCGGCGTCGTCGTCCGAGGACACATTGGTTTTCGCACTCTAACTTTAGTTTAAGTGAATGGATCTCTATAAAATTTTACCATAAGGTTCAGTACCACAAAAGGAAGGTTGGGATTGATTTTGGGGGTTATGGTACTAACAGTTCAGGAATTAGGGGCCAAAAAGGGGCCAAAAATATTTATTTTTGTAACTTCCAGACATAACTTGTGTGTTAGTGTATGGATCTTTCTGACATTGTACCACAAGGTTCCATATCACAAAGGGAATGCTGGGATTGATTTTGGGGTAATTGCCTCAAAATTTTAGGAATTAGGGGCCAAATAAGGGGCAAAAAACAAGCATTTTTCTAGTTTCATGATAATAACTTGTGTGTAAGTGTATGGATCTTTCTGAAATTGTACTACAAGGTTTCATATCACAAAGGGAAAGCTGGAACTGAGCCAAAAAGGGGCAAAAACAAGCATTTTTCTAGTTTCAGGACAATTTCTTGTGTGGAAGTGTATGGATCTTTATGAAATTGTACTACTAGGTTCCATATCACAAAGGGAAAGCTGGGTTTGAGTTTGAGGGTAATTGCCCGAAACGTTTAGGAATTTGGGGCCAAAAAGGGGCCTAAAAACAAGCATTTTTCTAGTTTCATGATAATAACTTGTGTGTAAGTGTATTGATCTTTCTGAAATTGTACTACAAGGTTCCATATCACAAAGGGAAAGCTGGAACTGAGCCAAAAAGGGGCAAAAAACAAGCATTTTTCTTGTTTCAGGACAATTTCTTGTGTGGAAGTGTATGGATCTTTATGAAATTGTACTACAAGGTTCCATATCACAAAGGGAAAGCTGGGTTTGAGTTTGAGGGTAATTGCCTTAAACGTTAAGAATTTGGGGCCAAAAAGGGGCCTAAAAACAAGCATTTTTCTAGTTTCCAGACAATAACTTGTGTTCAAGTGTATGGATCTCTCTGAAATTGTACTGCAAGGTACCATACCATTAAGGGAAGGATGGGAGTTTGAGGGTATACATCATTAGGGGGTTCAAAAAATTTGGAGGAGGGATTTTTTTTTTCTTTAAAATATTCCATTTTAAATTGGTTGTTTCTGATTTATATATAAAAGCAAATAATAATGATATGGTTTGAATAGGCAAATTAAAATTTTTTAAGTTCTTAGACCACATTCATTCTGTGTCAGAAACCTATGCTGTGTCAAATATTTAATCACAATCCAAATCCAGTGCTGTATCAAGCTTGAATGTTGTGTCCATACTTGCCCCAACTGTTCAGGGTTCGACCTCTGCGGTCGTATCAAGCTGCGCCCAGCGGAGCATTTTATTGGTTATTATCTTGAATATTATTATAGATAGAGATAAACTGTAAGCAGCAATAATGTTCAGCAAAGTAATATCTTCAAATAAGTCAATGTGACCAAAATTGTAAATTGCCCCCTTAAGGAGTTATTGCCCTTTATAGCCAATTTTTCGTAAATTTTTGTAATCTTTTACAAAAATCTTCTCCACTTGATTTACAGGGCAAAATAGAATTAAACTTAGCCACAATTTTCAATAGGGTATCTTGATTAAAAATGTATCCAATGACCCTGTCATCTAACCAACATGGCTAAAAATAGAACATAGGGGTTTACTATAGAAGTCTTAAGAGAAAATTGTGAAAAAAAAATTTCAAATGGTCACAACTTGAAAACTAATTTAAATAATGATAAGGGGTCTTCAGTAACTATTGTAAGACTAAAATAGGATGAACTGCTTTTAATTTAACTACTGGGCCAAATTAAACCAAACTTGGCCTCAATCATTATTAGGGTATCTATTACTCTTTATTATGATTTTAACCTTATTTTACATGATTTCCAAAAACACAGTAGATACAGGTGAGTGACACAGGCTCTTGTCTTGAGAGCCTCTAGTTTTAATACTGTATACAATAGGTCAACTATATTTGGTGTATGAAAATATTCTACGACTTACTTGTCAGTCTGGCAGGTTTTATTTTGCCTTTACCTCATTTTCATGGTTCATTGCACAATGTTAAGTTTTTGTATTTTGGTCTGTTTTTCTTAAAATTTAAGCAATAGGTCAACTATATTTGGTGTATGGAATGATTGTAAGGTGTATATATCTGTCTGGTTGGTATCATCTGACCTTCACCTCATTTTCATTGTTCATTGGTCAATGTTCAGTTTTCCTGGTTAACTTTGTTTCTTATATACTATAAGCAATAGGTTAACTATATTTGATGCATGGAATGATTTTAAGGTATACATGTCTGTCTGTCAGGGTTCATCTGACCTTGACCTCATGTTCATGGTTCATTGGTCAATATTTAATTTCCATGGTTTGGTCTGTTTCTTTTATACTATTAGCAATAGGTCATCTATATTTGGTGTATGGAATGATTGTATTAAAGGTGAACATGTATTTCAGGCTTGGTTTATCTGACCTTGAACTCATTTTCTTGGATCATAAATGTTAATGTGATACTTGTAGTAAAACTTTATATTTAGGACTATCAACATAAAATCAGTGGTCAGTATAGTAGGCGAGGCATTTCAGCTTGTGCACTCTTGTTTACAGTTAACAAGTAGATACAGTCTGGGGTTAAAGTTTGTTACACATCAATTATTACTTTGTCAAACCTTCATAGAGTGTTATGATTCTTTGGCAGAAGCTTTTTAATGAATAAGAGATAATGTCTGAAGTAAACCTTTTATTTTTATTGTTTTTTTGATAGAGTGACTTTGTTATGTACAGTTATCATTTATAGACAGTCTGGGATTAAATTTGCTTGACACGATAAATTTGTAAACCTTCATGGATTGTTCTGAAACTTGGACAGAAGCTAATCTTCAAGACCAAGAAAGAGCATCTAAAGAAAAACTTTGAATTTTTTTTAAATTCTGATACTGATAAATGGACTCACTTTTTAGGTCAACATTACACTTTTACACTGACATCAGCAATTGCAAACGAGACACAGGGTTCCGTGGAACCCCTTACGAAATTTTATATCAATAAAATTGAAATGTTAAAAAAATATGTTTAAGTTTAGAACAAAATCCTGTTGACTGATTGTTTGAGAAATCGCAACTTAAAGTGAAAAATGCATATTTTTTGTTGCTTTTGCATACATTCTAGACAATTATAGACCTTTTTCACAAATTTTAAATTAAATTGATTGAATCTTTTTCAACATGTTCTAAATGCATACAAAATTTCATCAGAATCCAAAATATATCACCAAATTACATATACTTTGCCTTAAGTATCTTCAGATGTTTGAAGCAAACAAGTGTAGACGTGATACCTTAGAATAAAACATACCTTTCTTATGTATTTTTTAAGATGTGGAAAGTACTTTCTTTTACTGATCTTGTTGGCTGACCAAGAAATAAATTACAAAAAACAGACGCCTTATTTTATGGTAAATCATACCACACCTTCTTATATTCATATCAATTTTGAAACTCTTAAAAAATAAGTGATTTTGATATTGTGTTTTTTAAAAGAAATATCCTTAGAATATAATTTCATTTTCCATATGAAACAGGGACAAAACAAGGAATTTTGATAAAGAATTATGACAATCCTTAAAATCAAATTTATTTTTTATTTGAAATAAGTTCATATTACACACACACCTCTGATAACTTTTTTTCAGGATAACTTATAATTTATAATTAAGTTCCATACAGTCATTGGCCTATAAATCAAAACATGATAAGAATAAGATCTAAAAATCCAGTCCAAGGTCTGAATTAAAACACAGCCAGAAAACAAACTAAAAATCCAGTCCAAGGTCTGAATTAAAACATTATCAGAAAAAGATCTGAACATACAATCCTGTACCTGAATCAGAAGTGATGGGTATTTTACTTCATCAACATTTAATTACTTGTCAAAGGAAGTTTCTATTGAATATAACTGGTGTTTAGCCTGGGATCCTGGCCAACTGCTTGACAGTAGAGCCAGGCTGAATACAACAACATGGTTCCGTCAATTGGATGTTAGAATGGTGCATCATGGGATAGCGTCATTTCTTGACACATGGCGGGAAATATTTATATTGCCACAAATTTATTGAAAACTATTTTTATTTTCATATGAAATGCAAATTTCGAAAACTTTAACAAATATAGTCCAAGCGTTGTTGATTAGCATCGTGAATCAACAGTTAATTAACAATCCGATCGATATATTCCTTGATTATAAAATACGCACATGCGCAGTAATTCAGTCCTGTTCAGCGCTGATAGTTGATCACGTGGATTGTATTACGCCTGGCCCTATCGACGAAGTATTAGATTGGGTCAGGATGCCAGGCTAACTGGTGTTATATAGTGAGTTATCTCCCCATTAGTACCATCATATATCATGAGTTAAAACAAACTGATGCTGATATGCATTGATATACCTTCTGAATTAGATACAGTATAGAAATGCCAAGTTTTTCCTATCATATGAAATTAAAAATGTGGGATATATGTCAATGAGACAGCAACCCAAAGATACAATTAATCAAAAAACTTGTATGTAAAAATAGGAAGATGTGGTATGATTGCCAATTAGACAACTATCTACCAGAGACCAAATGAAGAAGAAGTTGTACAAGAGAAGCATGACAAGATTTCCATATCTTATCAATGCCTTTCTGAATTAGATAGGAAATATTATTCATTCAGTGTCTATCTTTTTTTTTTCAGTAAAAAAAAGTTCATCATAAAATGATTGAGTTGCCTTAAAAAGAAATTATATTTTTAATTTATATGTAGGTGACAAAAGGCAGAGGAACAAGTGTGATACAGAGAAGTTATTATCTGGTCAAGTAGAAAACAAAATAAAAGAACATATTTTAAGAGTCCAGAATGATGTAGAACAGTTAAAGCTTTTACTACAGGAAACAAGAGAACAGGTAAGACTTTTATTTCATGTGGTGCTAGTCAATCATCAGTGTTTGTATAGGTATAATTAAATTCTCACTAGAATGATTTACAAATAAAAAGTAGGATTTGTAATAGATTTTGACAAAAATGTATAAAGGAAGAAATTGTAATGCTCTATATATAGATTTCAGCATTTTCTCTTCAAAAGGCAAATTTAATCACTTCCATTTCATGCTACAACTACATATAATAGCAGTGATAAATTAAGAGAGTTAGGAGTATACAGGTTTCTTTATGAAGAATTATTATTATTTTTTGCCAAAGATGAGGTAGACTGCCAAATCACTGGTTCTAGAAGAACTTGTGTGAATTTATATTTTCATCCATTTATTAAAAATGTATTTATGCTAAGGGGTCATTAATTTAATGTGTATTGATGCTGCACCATTTATTTCATTTCAAGATTCAAAAAGAGAAAGAAAAGCAAAGTCAAGCACATGTTTCCTTAAATGTTCTTCATGTAAGTATACTGTCTTAGCAAACTGTGGTGGTCATATAAATATAATTGATTTCAATTTATTTTGTTTTGAATATAGGTCTGAAAATAGACAGTAACTCAGCACACAATAAAAACAGAAAACAGAGAAAAGACAACAAAGATCTTTAATATGCAAAAGATAATTGTCAATGATATATGTCAATCTCAGTCCCAAATCAAGACAATTTGTGAATTAGAAAAACGACTACCAAAATGGTTACCTAAGTCTTTAAAGGGAAAATGATACTTCGATACCAACAAAAACTATCACCAACAAGGTTTCTAACCTGTAAGACACATTACAATTGGCATGTTGAAAAGTCACTGGGTATATACTGGTGCTAGAGGACAGTTAGTTCCCATTTGAGCCAAGTAGTCCATGCCTGGTGGTGGAGGACTGTTAGTTTCCATTAGAGCCCAGGAGTCCATGCCTGGTGCTGGAGGACTGTTAGTTCCCATTAGAGCCCAGTAGTCCATGCCTGGTGGTGGAGGACTGTTAGTTCCCATTAGAGCCCAGTAGTCCATGCCTGGTGGTGGAGGACTGTTAGTTCCCATTAGAGCCCAGTAGTCCATGCCTGGTGGTGGAGGACTGTTAGTTCCCATTAGAGCCCAGTAGTCCATGCCTGGTGGTAGAGGACTGTTAGTTCCCATTAGAGCCCAGTAGTCCATGCCTGGTGCTGGAGGACTGTTAGTTCCCATTAGAGCCCAGTAGTCCATGCCTGGTGGTGGAGGACTGTTAGTTCCCATTAGAGCCCAGTAGTCCATGCCTGGTGCTGGAGGACTGTTAGTTCCTATTAGAGCCCAGTAGTCCATGCCTGGTGCTGGAGGACTGTTAGTTCCCATTAGAGCCCAGTAGTCCATGCCTGGTGGTAGAGGACTGTTAGTTTCCATTAGAGCCCAGTAGTCCATGCCTGGTGTTGGAGGACTGTTAGTTCCCATTAGAGCCTAGTAGTCCATGCCTGGTGCTGGAGGACTCTTAGTTCCCACTAGAGCCCAGTAGTCCATGCCTGGTGGTGGAGGACTGTTAGTTCCCATTAGAGCCCAGTAGTCCATGCCTGGTGGTGGAGGACTGTTAGTTCCCATTAGAGCCCTGTAGTCCATGCCTGGTGCTGGAGGACTGTTAGTTCCCATTAGAGCCCAGTAGTCCATGCCTGGTGGTGGAGGACTGTTAGTTCCCATTAGAGCCCTGTAGTCCATGCCTGGTGCTGGAGGACTGTTAGTTCCCATTAGAGCCCAGTAGTTCATGCCTGGTGCTGGAGGACTGTTAGTTCCCATTAGAGCCCTGTAGTCCATTCCTGGTGCTGGAGGACTGTTAGTTCCCATTAGAGCCCAGTAGTCCATGCTTCAACACTGACATCATATATAACATACATTTCTTAAATTTTACATTAATACATTTATTACTAAGAAACTAATGTTCCAACTTTCTATGTCAAAATTGATCTTACAAATAGTTTTGGGTATACTTTTTATGTCTCTTTAAGTAATATAGTTCCTAAAGAACTTACGGGTGCTATAAACAGTTTCATATAAAATACTATGGGATATTCCACAAATGGAAATATATTGATTTGTTCATTTTCTCAACAGATTTTCTATTGTATTATTTGTAGAAAAAGAACACAGCACAGTTGACAAGACTTAAGAAACAAGTTAAGGCTGCACAACAAAGTAGTCGACAGTGGCATGATCAGATTTCTCTACTTCAGAAAACTATAGCTGAGTTAAACAATAGACTGGGACAATAGTCATGTGTCTTATCTTACAATGTCATCGTGAAGTAAAACAAAGATGAAATAAGAATTTCTGCTAGAATCATCCTTGGTAGAAATGAAAATCAAAAATATTTTCTGATGCCGAAACTTTGGTGAAAACACAAATTGGATTACGTTAGAAATTACCATTTTATTGTGATGAAGCAGCAGTGATATTAATTACCTATCGATTATAAGATCACAATTATTTATATGACTCAATATAATATTTTTTGTCAGTTGTGATTTTGGAAATAAATGATAGAAAAAAATTAGCTTTTTAAAAATTTTGCATTTTTTAACACACATTTATTTGGGATTTCAATTAGCTTTCAGCAAGTTTGGGTACTCTTAGACAAGTATTTTGTGTCTCTTGCCTCTTTTTTTATCTTTTGTGCTTAGTACAGATCTGATAAGTCAAAGTCTTTCCAACTAATTTTTACAGTTTATTTTCATGTTGTGTCAGCACACCATTGTTCCAGGTTTGGGGAGGTTTGAGGAGCACTCACAGACATGATTATGTGCCTGTCCCAAGCCAGGAGCCTGATTCCAGTGGTTTGTCTGCCATACTGTGGATTCATTTATTTTCGTGGGTACCAATTTTCTTGGATTGAGGAAACATTACATTTTCGTGGATATTTGATTTCGTGGTTTTGCCAAAGTCTGCATACAGGCCTATATAAAATTTGTCATTCGTTGAACATTTTAATTCATGGTTTACCTGTACCCACGAAACCCACGAAAATTGGTATCCAACAAATAATAATGAATCCACAGTAATTGTTTATTGTTGTATTATAAATCAGGGTATTGGTTTTTATACGCCCATTTAAGGGACGTATTATGGTATACAGTTGTCAGTCCGTCCATCTGTCGTCAACATGTCGGACAATTACTCAAAAAGGCTTGAAAATTTTGTTATGAAACCTTAGTGAATTGTTTACATCTATTGACATTAGTGCTCGTTGATTTTTATAAATTTTCTTTTCATTTTTTTTTTTTTTCAAGGGGGGGATTTTCCAGTTATTGGACAAACCTCTAAAACCTTTTAACCAATTTTCATGAAACTTTGGTGAATTGTTTATATCTATTGATATAAGCTCCCTTTTGATTTTTATAAATTTTAGATATTACGTTTCCAAGTTATTGGATTTTATTTATAAAAAAGGAGGATTTTTCATTTTTCGAACAATTACTCAAAAATGCTATAAGCAGTTTTCATAAAACTTTGATGACTGGTTTATATCTATTAAAATAAGCTCCCTTTAGTTTTTTGTAAATTTCTGATATGACATTGAGGAGTTATGGAACTTTATTTGTTCAAAAAGCAACAGGCGTATCATGCGCTCATGGCGAAGCTCTTTATTTCTTTTGAATCGTTTCACATTTTGTCATCTCATGCCTTTTATACCTTACTATGTGACATGTGTTTTCCTTGTTATTGGAGGCTTTGCAGTGATTTGATCTTTAGTCTTTGTTGAATAGTTGCCTCATTGGCAATCATACCACATCTCCTGATCTTTATATTGTTGTCTGTTCTAAGAAGTTATGTGTCAATTTCTGATGTGTTTACTGTGTTTATAAGTTAAGAAGGCCAACTTCTCTGTATTTAAGACCAATAATGTTAGTCATAAATCAGAGGTTTAAAAATAATATTCACAGACAATCAATCAAATGTTTCTTATTAATATGTTTTGGGATTGAGGAAGCATTCTATAAACTTTGTGGCTTCAAGGTCAAAGATCAAAGTCATGGTTGTGTATTTTAGACACTTCATTTAATCAATCTTTCAGACTTTAATGAACTAGAGGTTACTTGGGTTGAGGAAGACACCTATTTGACTTTAGATCATTTAAAGTTCAAGGCCACATCAGGTATATATAGACTTTTTTCTCACAGAAGAGTACCAGCATTTTGCCAAATGGATACCTTCATATGGTGTATTGAACTCTTTTTGACCTAGATGTTAATTTCTATATTTTTAGGGCATGCAATACACATCTTTTCACTTTGGCTTGTAAAATTTTACCAATGTGTTTCATTACACGATGTGTTTGACTTTCCTCTAACTTATTGACCTTGAATGAAACACTTCTTTTTAAGGGGTAATCATCATATGCAATCTCTGCCCCAAACTTAGACTCAAGGAAGACCGTTTTCAAATATGTTACTTACATAATTAGTCTATATCATAAGTTTCTTAATTTGCCAAAATAAAGAAGAAACAGAATTGTCATTTTGTTGGAGAACTGCTATTATATATGGTATGTAGTCATATTAGCATTGACACTTCTCATTTCCATGTGAATTATTTGGCCTTACTGTTCAGTCATGGTCATTTGACTATGAAACTTTGGCACAGTTGACCATGTTTAAATTTAGTGTTTAGGTTAATTTATTTTGATATGAATATTGCTACAAGGCAACTTTCTTTCAAGATTTTGTGAAATATAAAGATAACAAAGAATGACTTCCACATTTTCTCTCCTAATTTTCTGAACAAACCCAATGTTTTTGCTAAAGGGAAATAACTCACAATTTTAAACTGTGTTATGAGTATGTCTTGCAATTGTTGAAAAAGAATTCAGGTCTCAACAGTATGATTATTTCTCATAGTGACTTTATGATTTTTGTAAGGACTACTCATACTCAAGTATAGTGCAATATTTTGTTGCCATTAGTTGGTATGCCTTCTTTAAAGAAATCAGAAGTATACTATTAAACCATAGAATACAAAAAATGAATGTGTTTTAAATGAATGAACATTTTGAATACAATTATATTCTGAAAACCAATCATTTGTATTTGTAAGAATGATTTTTAAGTACTTCTGTATATGTTTAAATCGATTTTGTCAATGCCAAATGATATAAACAACATTTCAAATTACTGACGTAGTTAATTTTTATGTTAATGGTGCTTGATGGATTTCAGGATGCTTCCTTTTTCAACTGTTTTCGGTGTTCCTCAGTTGGCAATAATTAATTCTACATGCACACAAACATAAAAGTATAAGAATATATAAAAAAAAAAATGTGGTATTATTGCCAATGAGACAACTCTCCACAAGAGACCAAATGACATAGAAGTTAACAGCCATAGTTCACTGTACGGTCTTCAACAATGACCAAAACCCATACCACATAGTCAGCTATGAAAGGCCCCGAAATGACAAATGTAAAACAATTCAAACGAGAAAACTAATGGACTGATTTATGTACAAAATAATGAATGAAAAACAAATATGATATACAGCAACAAACGACAACCACTGAATTACAGGCTCCTGACTTGGGAAAGGCACATACAGAATGTGGCGGGGCTAAACTAGTTTGAAGGCACCAACCACTGTCCTATCCTGGGACAGTGGTGTGACAGTACAACATAAGAACAAAAAATAAAAATCAGTTGAAAAGGTTTAACTCATCAGATCGATAAAAAGCAAAAATACATCTAACGAAAAAAACAGACTAGACATGGCAGTACTTATAATTCCTAACAACAAAAAGACACTAAGTACAGATCTGAGAGTACTCACACTTACTGACATCTAGTTCAAAGCCAATAACAACAAATAAAAAAATCATGCATCTAAGACTAAAATATCAATCAGTACACATCCAACATCTAATGGATTTAATGTAAAGACGTCATTAATAGTCAGAGAAAAACATGACCTTGTGCAATGCCAATATCCAGGTATCGACAGATTGTAGAGCCATGGATGTGCATATGTATATAAAAACGAAAATGGCACTGTCTTACGGCAATATTTTCATGGGCAAATTAGAGAAACAAATCATTTCAACATCTTTAACCAAACCTCTGTCTTGGTTCCGTTTCATCGATGATGTTGACATGAAATGGATTGAATCCCAACTTAATCTAGATGATTTCATCAGACATGCAAACAACGCCCACCAGTCAATTAAATTTACATATGAAATTTCGGACTCTATAATATCTTTCTTAGACACAACTACATCTATAAAGGACGGTGTCATATCAACAGACCTCTACTGTAAACTTACAGATAAACATCAGTACCTTTCTTTCCAAAGCTGTCACCCCAAACACTGTACAAAAAGTATCCCCTATAGTCAAGCTCTCAGAGTTAAGCGAATTTGCTCCTCTGAGGAGGCTGTCACTAAACGGTTACAGGAACTCCGCGGATTTTTGACCAAACGAGGTTATAAGAAATGGGACATAGATAAGGGATTTGCACGTGCTAACAATAACAGCCGCAATGACCTATTACAATACAAACAGAAGAGGCGCAGCAAAATAGTTCCATTTGTTTTAACATACAATCCCGCCTTCACGTTTGATCCATGCCAATTGGCAAACTATTGCCAAGCACCTTATGTTATCCAAGATTTTTCCCAAACCTCCTGTCTTAGCTTTTCGGAGACCAGCATGTCTGAAAGACTTATTTGTGAGAGCTGATGTCTCCTCTAATAAAAGCTGTTCAACTGCAAGATGGTGCAAATCGTGCGGTAACAGACAATGTCTGACTTGCCAACAAATACTGAATGTTGTATACCTTCTTCAGTGTCGATGTGGCATGCAGTATGTTGGCGAGACAGAACAGCCATTCAACAAACGCATGAATGGTCATCGAAGTGACTACACCTACAAGCCCGACCTCCCCGTAAGTCGTCATTTGAGATCACCTGGTTACGCCCAAGCTGATCTCAAAAACCTGACCATCACTATCATAGACCACAACGAGGGCTGGTCAAGGGCCGACAGACTTGCTCGGGAAAGGCTTGAGATAAGAAAGCTTAGGACAGTTTCCCCAGAGGGCATAAATGAAAAAACATAGAATGTGTCACTCATTTTCCTTACCATCACTTGTTTACAGTAACTCAGGCTTCCATTTTGGACTCTTACAGTTTAAAGAAATTTATTCCTCCTCCCAAACATCAATATTGAAAAAAAATTACCAGCATATTGATTATTGATGATTTGTATAGCATTCAAGATTTTTATTTCAGTTTGACTACCACATGTCAAGATAAGATTCAATTTACATCTTACTGATGAAGGATATTAGTTATCCGAAATATCTAAAATTTGTTCATGATTTAATTATTTTTTTGGTGATGTACCCTTTTAGACTTGTTATATATTATATTTTGTAGTGTACTGTATCATAATTTTATGATCCATCGCCCCGTAAGATTTATCGTTGGCTTTTATTCAGTCATTGTATATAAAAATAATACTTAGTTTGGTTTTAATTTACTGATATCAAAATCCATATTAATACCAATAAAAACAACATTCAAAGATCTAATTACAGTGTTGAATTGGTAACCTTTTAGAATAAATTACTATTATACTAACGTTAGTATAATAGTCCCAGACATTTTTAATACAAATTATTTCTAGAATTGTACTTATCATGAGGAACATTGCAGCTGCTACTTATGGAATCTGAACTGCTTACCTTTGTGCAAATGAGTTCTGTTAAGGTTTTTGGGGAAACATGGCTTTCAAGTCATTTTATACCTATACTATTGACCAAAGGTTATTTTCTACGTTCCAAGACTCTCAAGTCAACCATAATGATTTTGGAATGATACAAAAGAAAAGATTTTCTTTAAACAACTATCTGGTATGTTTTTTTTCCTCAAAATCCTCATTAGTTTATATCTCCCTTTTTTGTTTGCGTTTATAAGCATCTTTTATGGTCACAATAACGAATTGATTGACCACATATCTCCATTTATTGAAAAAAGTACCACGATCTTTATTATACAGGAGTTTCTTGGAAAGAATGAAAAGAAGCTAGCATTATTCTTTTACTTTACTTTCCGCTATATAGATGATGTCCTCTCACTGAATAATTCAAAGTTTGGTGACTATGTTGAACGCATCTATACTCATATCTTGACTTACATCTAGAAATTGACAACGAGGGTCGACTCAGAACAAAACTTTACGGCAAAAGATATTATTTCAGCTTCCCTATTGTAAATTTTCCATTTATATGTAGCAGCATTCTAGCAGCGCCTGCATATGGAGCATATATCTCCCAGTTGACAAGATATTCCAGGATTTGCGTTTCCTATCATTATTTCATTGATAGTTGGTTGCTGCTCATAAGGAAGCTATTTAACCATGAGTTCCAAGTGTTGAAGTTGAAATCGTCCCTTTGACAAATTTACGGACGCCATCACGAGTTGTTTGAAAATTATGGAATATCTGTTTCACAAATGACGACGGATATGTTCCAATCGTAATCAAAATCCCGTCCTCCTTTTTTCCTAATGTGACCTACCAAATAAGACTTATATGAGCAACACGATGGGTGCCACATGTGTAGCAGGATCTGCTTACCCTTCCTGAGCACATGAGATCATTATCGGTTTTTGGTGGGGTTCGTTTTGTTCAGTCTTTAGTTTTCTATGTTGTGTTTTGTTTACTGTTGTTAGTTTGTTGGTCTTTTTCTTCTTTTGCCATGTCGTTGTCAGTTTATATTCGACTTATGAGTTGTTTGAATATTCCTTTGGTATCTTTCGCCTCTCTTATCAAATGTGTCCACCAGAAGAGGATTATCAATGGCAAAGTCGAACACGATGTTCAAGCACCTTGGTCTGGAATAAATATGTGAATAATACAAATTAACTCGAGACTACCCATGCTGTATACTTAAGTAGAACAGCCATACCAAATGTTATCACCTTTGTTTACAATGTGCAGCACAAGTTCTACAAACTAACTTGAAATCGTTCCCTTTTAGGATGAGTATATTACAATAACCTGATGTCATCCCTTTTGTAAACAGATGAAGAACACAACGACTCGGGGTCTTTCCCTTATCGATAACAGGTATAGGATGTTATCCTTTATGTTTAGCATGTGCAAGACGATTTCAGCAAAACAGCCTGAGATTACTCCCCTTGTTTGGAATGAAATAACACATGAGGTCATCTTTCTTAGCTAGGAAACAAAACCCGTTGTACATTAATGTTTTACACAATGAGCCTAGGTATAACCCCTTTTGCATGTGATGAGTTGAACAGCATGATATCAAGTCATTCCCATTTGTAAAGGATATCTTCATTTAGACAAGAGTAGTTTGCCGGTGTTCAAAACTCATACATCTATTAAGAAAAAAACAAATTTAGGTAACAAACACACGATTAGGGATTCGCATGAACTCTTAGAGGAACAATAACGGGTGCGTCGACAGGGTGAACGCAATCAACCTTTACATATTAATGTATAACACAATGACCTGAGGTAATCCCTTTTGAAAATGAAAATTATAACACAATGACTCGATCTGGAGCATCCTCTTTTGTTACGTGTGAGAAAAGGATTAAGAGTGCATGTAAAGAAAACGTAATGTTAATTTTGGCAAACAGCTGTCATATTTCTGACTTACATGAATATTTAAATTATTTTGTCATAGCATGACTATGCTCCTCTTCCTATCTAGGCGCAATAAAGATTTATTAACTTACAAGGGTTTATATTCGTTATAGAGCAAGTATTAAAGGGCATTAGCTACGAGATATAAAAAAATAAAATAGGATTTTTTTTTCGTTCAATCATTAATGAAAGTGAAATAGTGAAATTATAATTCGTTTTTAACAGCCAGTTTGGTTCAATTTTGTCGAAATAAGCTAAGAAACATCTTTGATGAATTATTCACTTGCAAGTGAATAATTCGACCTCATTGTTTCCGTATTCATGTGACCTTCAATTTTACCCTTTACCTAGAGATTGGTTAACGCATGTAAAAGGCGTGTTCATGCAGCCATTAAAAGGAAAAGAATGTCAACATTGAAAGTGAAACAAAGGTGATCCATTTCGTTGACTGATTTGATCCACAAAAAAACATTCTTAATAATATGCAGGTAAAAACGATGACTAACTTATTTTTTTAACCTTTAACATGAAATCAAACAGACCTAGAAAAATCCAATTGCGCATGGTCGCAATCTATCTATATTTATGTTTATGTTTATATCGGGTTATGTACCGTCGGTAGTCGTCGGAGGTCGATGGTTAATTATATGGCGTCTAGACTAGAATACACACGATATTTATTATCAACTCCATGCATTGTTATTGTTTATTTCAGACTTGTTGTAATTTGGATATAAGTTTTAGTATGTTATAAATCAAATATGAGAATTTGATTCAAATCGTCGAACATGAATTTGACAGCTAATGGCCATTTAATTATTGTTTATATAGGGGTCCACGATATTCATCTAAATTTAGCTTAATTTACAGTATCTAAACCAAATATGTAACCTACATTTCATTTCATTCCACGCTATGATGGTTGAGCATGGCTATCTATATCTTCTAGAACAACAACAAAATAGAAAAAAAAATATGGGGTATCCATCCATGACACAAAATCAGTAAATGCACAAAAATGACGGACTCAGTGTACCGCTTTGTAGAATGTAAGGTTACTGATGAATGACATGTAATCAGTGTGAATTTCTGTTAAATATTGCACAATGTCAAGCAGTATGGTTAATCTCTTCGTGTCTTGTTACAGGTTTGTTAGTTACATCAGTGTTAGAGTTATCCTATTTACAGGTACCTGCAAAAGATTGCAAAATCTAAATAATTTAAGATCACTTTAATCGAAATAAACTGAATGCGTACAAATTATTTAAGCGATAAATTGTGCTAGAAGTGAATAATAATTTATGCTGTCCATGGCTGTCAACATAAGTCATAAAGCTTAATAGTCTATTATAGACGAAAATTTTATGCAGAGCAGTACAGCAATTGACATTATATTAAAATCAATATGTCCTACGTGTAAAAGACACAAATCATAACTTTTTTTATAAGTTATCAACTCCCAGAGAAATAGGTTTTTATAACGGTACCCAGTTTTATATGATATAAGGTTGTCGTTATAAATATACAAGTGAATAACGAGTAACATATATAGTGCACTTATTGTACTTCTTTAAAGCTTTTTGTCCATGATGATATATATATCACAAAATAAAGCAAAATTAAGGACATCAACAATATATAAATCTTTGGTTCCTAAAAAGAACTAAATGAGATTAAGGTCTTTCAACGTTTCATTCGTTGAGAATGTCTGTATTATATAAAGGAACATCGAACACAACCAATCATATTACACTGGTCGCTTAAGAATCTCGTACCACGAATACGTAAATACATAAAACGATTTCAAAAGTAATTTGAATTGTAACTTAAAGTAACAAATCATCGATGATCAAATCCGAGTAGTTATAAATCAGTAAATCCAATGCCTAAATGTAACAAAGGAATCAAATGGAACTCAAATTCAGTAAAAGTTTGATCATCAATTCAAAATGTTGGAGAAGTTGGGAAGAATCGTGAATGCTTACAAATTACTTAGCGATGAAAGGTTTTTATAGCAATGAATGTATTCGATATCCAGAAGTACATTGATAGATAGAGTACATTGGTTTAGAAACATTCGCTTAGTCTAATTATCAACGGTGGGACTGACAAATAATCCCGAAATTTACATTAGTCACTATCGTAAAAATATTGTTTAAAATATTTTTGTCTGGCTAAATGTTGTTGACAGGGGTAGATACCCCATTTTGTATAATGGTCATCTCTTTCTTCATATTGCCGGTGCATAATCTCACATCTCATGCATTTACAATTGTCTCGCCACTTTTTCCTTCGACTGCGACGTCCAATACGGTCATTTTCTAATCTACAACGTGTCTGTCGAGAATTGTGACCCGAAAGTGTTTCATTTTCTAAAATTGTTCCAATTGTATTTTTTGAGAATCGTTGTGTAACATCTCCAGAAGAAGGGAATTCCCCAGTAATGTCAAATTGATAAATACCAGATTGTTCTAATGGCTGACCTTCTTTGTCCTCATTTTCTGCTTTGTCTGGGTTCCGATTTATAAGTGTTTTCTTTTGAGTTATTCGTTCATATCTGTGCTTTGATGAATTATTGCTTGGTTTGTTAACTTCGTTATCAACATCAGCCACGTTAGGTAATGACTTTGACAATGTACCATTCAGTAATTTGGTGTCAGATAAAATACTTTCTGTTTCCTGCAATGATATGCTATGCGTTAAGTCTTGTATTTATGTATACATTAATTTTGTTCACCTAAGGTTTATTTTCAATTTTTAATAGATAATCATGTTTCGATATACGGCATACATATATCAAAAGTAAATAAATTTCTAACTGAAACGGCCATTTTGATCTAAACCGATCTTAAAAGTATAATTCTTATGTCATGTTCAAACTTTCTGTCAATTTCATAAATATCAGCTGCGGCAAATTCAGTACTGGTCAGACACATCGCCTGTAATTAGTCTAGTTTTTGGCGGTTCGCAATTGCTGCTATTTACCTGTCTAATTCAGGCAGCAGTAGTTTACCTATGCTCAAACCTCATAAATCTATTCAGAGGACATCAAGTTAACAAACAAAAGTTGAGGGAGCAGCAAAAACAATAAATATTAATAATCCGACTGAAAACAGCTTACCAGTACTGGATTGACTACAAACAAAATGTCTGTTGAGTATCGAATTTACCGTAAGGATTGTATTACCTGTAATATAACTTATTATACCCTTTAACAAGACTGGACATTTTTGGGTTCAGATATTTGGGAAGAAATTGTTCGTTTATGATTAAAATTCGTTAACTAATACAATAATCGAAAAACCGATCGGATGGGGCATTCGCACTAAATAATCGATAGTTAGATAAATTAACGTTGTAAATAAATGCGCAGGAAAGCGCTCCTATAATGAATGGGTATATCGCACCTACAATGAATGGAAATTACCAAATGCAATTTTACTTTATTCAAATCAAAACAATGATGTAAGATTTGTTATTAATTTGTATAATCAGTTAACATCAAAACATCATGTTTAATTCGTACTCTTTGCACATTAAAATGTATTGTTGCTCTGGAAATAAATTTTGGTAATTGACAGTCATAATAATAAGTGATTAATCATAGACTACTTTAGAGCAATATCGTAGTAATTTACAATTGCCTTAATCTATTTTCCAAAGATTAAAACCAACTTACGATTTGGGAAATGAAAAAAACGGGATTTAAAAAGGCTTAAAATTAGAGGAAAATGCTCAGCCGCAAAGTTGTACATTTTGCTTCTCCAAACAAACAGGAAATTTGAAAATTAAAACTCTGTTCAAATTAACACTCAAATAACAATAACATTAAGCGTGAAGAAATGATTAAATCCATTCATCAGTAAAAGAGATGCGAAGGATACTAAAAGGACATTCATTCTCATAAGTCGAAAATAAACGTACATTTCCATGGCTAAAAAAGAAAAGACAAACAGACAAACAACAGTTCACAAAACACAACACAGAAAACCAAAGACTGAGCAACACGAACCCCACAAATGCAATTCTATTCCAGGTTTCAATATGTATACAGAAAAGACAATATACTTTGGGCAAATTGAAATGAAGATAACATTTCTGTAAAAAGACTATTTGAAAATAAAGATACCTAGAATTTTCATTTAAGTAATATCATTGTTTCACTACATTGTAAATGTACACAACAAAATATTGATAAAAAATTATTTTGATGAATATATAAGAGGAAAACAAAGATGCTCAGCATAAAGTATATTGACAAATCAGAAATGTAGGAATCAGAAAGAGTCAAATGCTGGATTATAAAAAGCAGATTAGGAAAGTCAGCAAAAGATAACGAAAATAATGTGTCTCTTGCTTAAGGATATATGAGAGTAAACTATACTACATAGAAAATTTCAAAAGGCAAATCATCATGAGAGATAAAACAACTAATTACTATAGGGTCCCATTGATTTACTTTTGTTAATTCTTATTTAATTTCTTTTTTCGTCGTGTGAGGAAAATAATCATTTTTAGTTGCAAAAACAAATTAAGAAAAAAGAATTATGACTGAAGCTACATAATCATGTCGAATTAGTCATTCAATTATGTTAATTTTTCTCCTTAAAAAAATGATCATGTGGAGCAAAAAGACAAAAAAAATATATATTACTTTGGATCATAAGTGACACATTGTTTTAACAAAATTTGAATATAGAATAAAATTATTTTTGTTACATAACTATATATGTAGTCTTCAACTTGAAATGCTAGTTGGTTTATATTATGCTAAAAAATACCATTGTACTTTCTATTCTAATACAATAGTTGATGTTTCTTATTCGGCAGATTATCATAGCCCAACCTTGTATAAAGCCTACACCATATGCTACCTACAAGTATAAATATTGACCAATTGCACATTTTACCCCTGTTTTATTCTCAAAAAGAATTATGATTAGATGCAAAAGAAATTTAAAAATTTATATTCATTTTGTACAATATCAAAGCAATTTTTGTTTACTATAATCTCTCAAATATTTCCCTACTGTAAAACAGCGAAAACGATATATATGCATTAAGCCAATATTTCATACAAATCGAGTAAAACGTATACCGATTTTCCAACTGGACTATACCGCCATCTCGTATAATGTATCAGCACCTATATAATAAATCATTTAACAAAATCAACTTTTTTGTAAAATTTAGATTGAATTGACAAGGTGTCGACACAATCGTAAATAAGGTCACTGATGTAATGTAATGAAAATTGTAATCATATTAAATTATTAAAACTCGTATTTCGAATTATCAAAATAGAAACAATAAACAAACAAAATGGAGTTCTGAAAATAATTAAATCAGCTCAATATCCCAGCTATTCTATACAATAGAAGGATTAGTGCTTATAAAAATAACTAGATTATGATTTAATCTCCACTCAAATAATACCATTTCCATATAGACCATTAAATATTATTGACTTCATCCTAGTTCTTATCTTTCTTCTTTTAAAATACATTAAGCTTTTCATTGAACAAATGTCATAATTAATCGTATGTTAAGTTGGTATCATTTTGTTTTCAATAGTAAACTGGTTATTTCCGAATGCAGTTGTACATATTTCGATGCATTTGTAATCACTTCTTAGAGATCTTTTTCTGACAAATATTTATAGAAGATAATGAAGTGTTCAATACCTGTACTCCGACTTTCTTAGATCCTGTTTCTTTGTTACTTTTTGTAGTATATATTGAACCATTTGCTATGCTGCCATTAGATATGTAAGGAAGTTTCATACTCTCCAGTGTCAATGATCTTGTTATACCAAGATGAGCTTTGGTGTTCTGTCTCTGTAAATAAATGTTCACAAATAAGACTGATGTATTATATGTAAGAAAAAGAAATGCTTCGTCAGTACAGCACTAATTTTCAATTGATGTATACTACCTGACCAAGTTAAAGACTATCCTATCGAAAATTTAAGGAGCAGGAGAAAGCCTATACAGAAGAAAAGCATAGGATAGACCTAAATAGAGAAGGTGTATTCATCCTTGACTATCAAGGAGAGAGGCGGAAGATACCAAAGGAATATTCAAATTCATAAGTCGAAAACAAACTGACAACGCCATGGTAAAAAAAAAATAACCAAGAGACAAACAGCGGTCATTCCACTAAACACAATAGAGAAAACTAAAGACTGAGAAACACGAACCCCAGGTTTGGTCGTTCAGAATTCAGAAAAGCGCTTCGGACGGACGAACTTAACAAAGTGTTATTTCAATTTAACAGCAATAGGTCGATACAATTGATACTGCTAGTCCCGACGGTATCATCAGTTCAGTAATCAGTGCTTCGGCACGGATATGATTTTGAATAATTTTTATTTATATTCTCCGCGGATAAATTAAGAACTCATTACAAAAACTAAGGTTCCAACCCCTAAAAAACACAAAATTGGTATTAGACGCATTAACTTATTTAGGTCTTATGGATCCTTGGCTTTCACATGTTTGTGTTTGGGCGTTCCTGGTGCAGATAAATCCACAGAAGCGATTCGGACGGACGAAATTCATAAAGTATTATTTTCGGTCAGAGAATGTTGATATATATTGTAAATTGAGCAAGTTACTTGAGGTAAATTTTGATATATTCTGTAGTATCTATAAAGCATGCTATATTTAAAAAAAAAAATTGACGCTTGCTGTAAATCGAGCAGGCCCTCTTCAGAATATGTGTTGAATTTATTCATTGTCACAGCATTTATCAGTCTTGAAGATAAATGAAGTGGTAGTTATGGTGACAATGTAGGTATTGACTGTTTGTTTAGAATAAGGACATCACTTGTTCCAGTAATATTCAAATTATTTTTTTTAATATAAATTATTCATAGTATTTCATGTAACCTGCCATGCGTATATTTTCCTTGTTACCATAATGTAACACACCAAATGCTTTCTTAACATAACAAATGTGCATTATATATATATCAAACAAACCAATATACAGTTGTACGTTAATGTTTTGAAATTTAAAAATTTTTAAATAAGCAATTTACAAAAGAATCATTGAATTTTTATAATTTTGATTGTATTAGAAAGAAACAAAAACTCGGTCAGAAAATTATCTGACGCGTCGAATCTTATGGATATTTTCTCATTTTTAAAATAAGAGCTGAATGCATATAATCAAAATAAACCGCAAATGAGGATTGTTGTTTGCTCAATAATTCGAAATACCTACGTGTAGATTAGCAGCAATTTGTGTATTGAAGTCTAGTTTAGGAAGATTCCTGTTTCTGTCTCGTAAAGCTTTCCATCTTTGAACATAAGATCCTCTTTCTGTTAATCTCGGATGTACATATGCTAATGGCGAATGAAGACGCACTGGAGATTCCGGTGAGCTCATTACCCCTGATGGCATTATTTTAAGATTTTATGGAAAAAAAGTTTTCTGATATCACTGCACTTATTATTTGTCCATGCGAGTTTTCAAACATGATATATTTCTCCATCGGGCTTCATTTTCTTTTCAGGTTTAAAGTAAATGTGTTTACATATGATTAATGCATTGATATAACTAATGTCATCAATATTCACCTCACAAAGTAGATATAGGAATATTTTCAAAACAGATTTAACGGGATTTTAATCCTTCACCACGATTATAGTCTACTTCATTTACTATCTAATGTAAACAAACAGAATGAACGAATGTATCTACATAAGTGTAAAACAAACACTGAAAGGAAAATCTGTAAATCTTCACTGTATGTATATCCACATTTTCAATGATAAATTTCCGACCTACAGAATGTTTTTACAAGATTGATCGTTTTGGAGATCGATTCACATAAAATACTTTGATCTCGTTTTGATAAATCCTTGATTATAATAGTTGTAACGATTTGAATTGTTCCTTAATTGAATACATTTTATATTCCATGTTGAAAAGGAATTTAAAAACGAGGGCAATAATGGGTACAGTCTTTAAGTCTAAAAACCTTACAAAAGCTATTAATATATAATCTTTTAAACTACAGTATTAGTAATGAATGTTTTGGTATTACTGTACTCTTTAAAACCTCCCGAAAGGTAAATAGAAACGATTTTTACCTCTCTATCCTATTCTTGCATTATAGAGTATAGCTTTGTTATGTCATACTCTTATACATTAAAGGATAATACAACATAAGGACGATTGATTTAAATCAATAATTTACTGACAGAACATGAAGTTTTTTTTTCGTTTCGTCTACTTATAACAACTTATCTTCGTTTTGCCTAACGATTAATAAAAACGGTTTAAGATCCTTTTAAACTTTCTGCTATATATATAATTCTAACATGATGGTATGTCTTTACAATTTCTCATTCATATTGATGTCAGTGTAAAAATTCGTTTATTTGCTATTATCTACAATGGCCCGGGATGTTGATTGATAAGAGAGAGGCGAAGGATACCAGAGGGATATTCAAAGTCGAAAATAAACAGACAAAGCCATGGCTAAATAAAGGCAACAGTAGTATACCGCTGTTCAAAAGTCATAAATCGATTGAGAGAAAACAAATCCGGTTTACAAACTAAAACCGAGGGAAACTTATAAGAGGAAAGCAATGGAACAACAGAAACACTGAAGTGCAACAAAAACAAACGCCAACATACATAGAAACGAACTATTTTATAAGATGTGCCATATTCCTGACTTGGTACATGACATTTTACGAAAAAATGGTTGGTTGAACCTGGTTTTAAAAAAGAAAAACACCAACAGACAAACAACAGTACACAAAACACAACTAAAAATACTGAGCAACACGAATCCCACCAAAACCTTGGGGTGATCTCAGGTACTCAGGAAGGGAAAGCAGATCCTTCTCCACATGTGGCACCCATCGTGTTGCTCGTGTTCGAACAAATCCGGTAATAAGTTTAATTCGGTAGTTCATATTCGGGAAAAGGGGACGGGATTGAAGTTACGACATTAGGAACATATCCTCTATCCTCTGTGAAACGGATATGCCATAACGGTCAATCAACTCGTGATGGCGTCCGTAAAACTTACGAACGGATGATTTCAACTTCACTACTTGGAACTCTTGGTTTAATAGTTTCCTTGTGAGCAGCAACCCTCTATCAATGAAATCATGATAGGAAATACAAGCCCTGGAATATCGTATCAACTGGGAGATATATACTCCGTATGCAGGCGCTGCCGGAATGTTGCTACATAGAAATGGAAAGTTCACAATTGGGAAGCTGAAATCATCTCTTTTGTCGTAAATTTTTGTTTTCAATCGACCCTCGTTGTCAATTTCTAGATGTAAGTCAAACTTAACTATATCTGTTGTATCCTTTATCTCAAGTTCGATGGGATAGATGCGTTCAACATATAGTCACCAAATTTTGAATTATTTAGTGAGAGAACATCATCTATATAGCGGAAAGTAAAGTTAAAGGATACTGCTAACTTCTTTTTCTTTCTTCCTAAGAAATTCCTGTATGAAGTCAGCCTCATGTGAATAAAGGAACAAGTCGCAAGAAGAAGGGCACAGTTTGTTCCCATGGGAATCCCGATTGTTTGTTGAAAAACACGTCCTCTAAACGAAACAAATTTGTTTTCAATCAAGAAATCAACCATCTTGATAATGTCAATTACAGAGAATTTTTTGTTTGAATCAGATTGATTTTATACAAAGTAGGATTTATCCCTCCCTAAGACAAGATACTTGTATCTACGTTGGCCATTCTTTTTTACAAAAACAAAGCAGGACCAACTCTTTCAATTTGTCTTGATTTGAATAAAGCCAAATAGTGCTCTGTATGGACTAACTTATATTACTCTGCTCTCTGTTTACAAATATAAAAATAAGAAGATGTGTGATATGATTATCAATGAGACAATGATAGAAATGCACCTTTAAGCCAATCATCTTTTTCTTTTCTATTTATAAATAAATCAACAATGGTAAATGTTCCTCAACTTCGGTCGGTATTGCTGCAGGTTGGCTATCAGTTCACAATGTCGGTATCGTAACAGGCAAACTATCAGTCCCCAAGGTCGATATCACTGCAGGTTTACTATCAGTCCTCAAGGTCGGTACCGTTGTAAGCAAACTGTCCGTCCCCAAGGGTACCATCCGCCCAGTAGTGACTGATTTAATTATATATAAATTTAGACTTAATTGAAATTCCCCGATTCTCCGGGTTCATCTCACGCCGAGATAAAAAGAAAAGTTTTACAAAATAATATACACTACTTACAGGTAATGAAGAAGAGTCAATCCATTAATTCGTGCAAAAAACATCCGAATTGTACCAAATAATTGAAATTAGCAATTCAAAATAGAATCAGATTAATTTATGATGCATATATTATAAATAAATTTGTGTGAGTGTCACATACACCTAGTGAAACCCCTAGGATCAGCCACTAATAGGCTTTTAGTTTGTTCTAGTATACATTGGAGCTGGTCATGTTTTCCTTAATTCATAAACTTGTTGGCTTTATAAACAATATGACCGTAAAAGGATGGAATTTTTTTTGTGTTATGTTTATTTCATGTGTTTAGGTTTATGTATGTCACTCTATGTGTGTGTACTTCTAAGAAATTATACCAGCTTTTCAAAATTTTGGCTTGGAGTTTTCTGCAACTATCAGTAAATTAGCATATAAAATTGTTCATAAGGGCATGATGCTTGCCATCTTTCTTGTTTGCATGGTGAAACTACTTGGAAAGTGTGTTATCTTTCAACCTTCAGAGGAAATTTAAAACTATTCTCCGATAAAATAAAAAAAACAACAAACAAACAAAGAAGATAAATATACTGATATCCTCATGAATATCAAAGTGTAATCAAACGACATAATGCAAGCATGTGGTAAAACTGTAAAACTCATTATGTTCAGACTACTGGCATAACAATGTTTAAAAGAGTATAGTCTTACCTTCAAAGTGAGTAAAGACGTCCATCGTAGGCTCTGGGCTCTTCTATACTTGTTTGCTTGATCCTTCCCTCCAACTACTATAGGGAGTCCTGATGACATGTTGTTATATTATTAAATGTCTTACAGATGCAATTTTTGTAAATTTGTCATTAAATAAACATCTACGTGGTCTATTCTATGTTCGGAAACACATCCGTGAGAGACATGTACATATATGAGAATTCCATCTTGCCTAACCAATTATCAAAAAAGAAATAGTGACTTTTGTTATACTATATGCATGTTCTTAAACTATTATGTAAAGATCTTTTCTAGTATGTATTAACACACTTATAAGGTATTGAACATTTAAAATTAAACCAATTTTTTAATCTTCGTCTTAATACTTTTAATGTATCGTTATTCATGAATTGTGCTATCGATTGTGTATTTAAAAATCAAATGACCCTTATTTAAAAAGAATATTTGCAGTTAACATTAGAAACTACAACAGAGGAGCACCTCAATGAAAATAAAATTCACTCTTATTGGGTAAAGTTCTTTAAATAAAAGATCCACCATCATTATTAGAAATGATTTAATGCTGTTCAAAGTAATTAAAATCCCAAAATATCTTGTTGCTGACTTCTCCATAGACGAAAGGAGGTGGGTGTTAGTAATTATAGGTCACCGTACTATCTTCGACAATGAGAAAAACTCACTCCGTAGTGTAATCTGTGAAAGGCCTCTACATGCCAAAATGTGAAACAATTCAAACGAAAAACTAGCTGCCCGATTTATGTTAAACAATAAAAGAAAAACAAACAATGCATACTACAACCAACAGCAAACAGTCTCCTGAATTGTGACAGGCACATTCAGAATGTGGCGGGTTAAACATGTGTGTAAGCTTTCCACTCTCCCCTAACCTTAGGCAATGCTGTTACAGCACAACATAATAACAAACTGATATTTTTAAGATCGATCATCTTAAAAGATTTCATGAAAACGACCTTTGTGTAGTCTTCCGATTCCTTTTTGCACTACAAAGATTCAGAACAAATTTACCTATTTTCAGCCCCGTTCTGTTGACCTTTCAGATTTTTACTATTTCATCGACAACTTGCAGTATTGTTTCATCTATTTGTGGTATAATCATTACTGATACCTATTTTCAAAGTAACTTGACCATCAAATGTTACAATACATGTAGTCGTTAGGATCTGTATTGTAATGCTGCTAATATTGTGTACGATATTTTTCTGATCTAAGTCGGTGAAACAGGGCAAAGACTTAAACAAATAATGAATGATCAATGGTCTAATGTTAATGATCCTAAAAACAATACATTTCTCTATAAACACTTTCACCAGCCTGACCATTCTGTTTTTTCAATGAAATACTGTGAAACATTATTGAGAAAACATATCATTCAGCAAATGATACCATATTGAGTACACATATCGCTTACAAAGAAGACAATTTGGAACAGTTATCGCTTATGGATGCAACGATTAAATTGATTGTATGAGTATGTTGTCTAGTTCCAGGTGTAGAGATATCGACAAATCAAAATTATATAATTGTTGTCAATATAATGGAATTTTATGCAACTGTCATACAAGTGAGAGGTTTAGCTAGCTATAAACCAGGTTTAATATACCATTTTCTACATAAGAAAATGCCTGTACCAAGTCAGGAATACGACAGTTGTTTTCCATCCATTTGATGTGTGTGAGCTTTTGATTTTGCCATTTGATAAGGGTCTTTCCGTTTTGAATTTTCCTTGAAGTTCGGTATTTTTGTTATTTTACTTTATACTACTACCAATTTTCGACACATTAGGATTCACGTTCATGGAACTATACACCATATGTTGTTCACACCGTCTATAGATGGTTTGTTATCCTCTGTTCATAAACCTTTCAGAATTTACTATACTCCAACTAAACTCTTTTCCATACCTTTATCAAAGATCAATTCAATATTTCGAGAGGCTCAAACTCTACCGTTGTTGATAAAATGTCTGTTCAATACAGATTGGCTGCAATAACTATGAACATTGACAACTTCATGCAAAATTTGTTTTTAAACAATATTTTCCACCCGAAATCTGTGCAGAAAACAATACCTGATTTCTTAAAAGATTATACTATCAATACATATACCTTCACTCAACCAATTGCTTCCAAGATTTTCGATCACAAGAGAGTACCCTCAGGGATATAAAATCCAAACCTCCCGATTGTTTTTGTGCATCGTCCCCTTAAGATTATATTCCCCCTGGTCATTTTATAACTTGGCATCGTAAACAATGAATAACTTCGAGAGTTGTTGGCCAAAGGGTCAAAATATCAAACTCCCCAGCCCATTTACTACACGAAAATTTCATTAAACTTCTGTTTCATATCTTTATCTTTTTCTCGATATTGACAAAGATGGACGACTTCACACTAGAATATATGACAAACGTGATGATTTAAACTTTATTGTCCAATTGTCGACTTCCCATTTCTCAGTATATTGTAACATACCCTCTGCTCCATCATATACCGTTTAAATATCAAAGTTAATATGTTTTGCTCGTGCATGCTCACACTATACGGACTTCATTAACAAGGGGATGCTCCTTACACAAAAAATGCCCCAACAGTGTTATGATGAAGAACGACTAAAATCGACACTACATAAGTTTTACGGTCACCATCACGAATTGATTGACCGATACGATGTGTCGTTGTCTCAACTCACTAGTGACATGTTTCTGCGATCTTAGATCTCTTTATACCAGTCGTATGATCTGTTATTTTGTCGACACAACTAGTCTCGCTCCTTTTAGAGTTCCTATGATTCCGTCAATTTTTCTTTGTAACTTTGATTTGTCTCTTTCTACTCGATTTACGAAGTTTGAACATCGGTAAACCAACTGCTATTGCCTTGTTTTATATTACTTTCGGTTTTTGATAACTAATGTTAACCTGCCTGACACGTTTTCTTTTTTTTCCAATACAACAGATAGTTGGACAACAAAGTGTTATAGCAGTTGAAATACAAAGTATTAAAGCAATTGAACCACAAAGCATTATAGCAGTTGAACAGTTCCCTTTTGATAGGTATTTTCATGCATAAAAAATTAAAAAAGTATCTACACAATTGTTTTTTGAATATTTACATTTGTATATCCAGTAAGAAAATTACTTGTGGCAATTTAAGTTTGAATTTAAACTATTTTGTTACTCTATATATTTTTGATGTGAACCTTTGGAACAATCCACTGATTGTTCCCACGTAGTCCCTTTCATGTTGACTTTCGAATGAACACATCAAAATGTTAATGTAACTGATATTTTTATGCAGTTCAGTTTTAGTGGATAAACCATGATTCTGTCACCACTGCATTTGTAGAAGTCTAAGTTCTAATGGTGTACCAGGACGGTGTTAGTCATGGAAACAATACAACATGGTCAACCTTAGTTAGTCTTATTGATTACATTTTACGACGATGTGTGCATAGTATTATTTCAAAATTGCAAGTCATATTTACAGATAATAAATGTTGCAAGTACAACATTTAAAGTTATCGTAGTAATTTGTTGCACCATGTGCAGATTTTCTCTTCAGTTGGTGCTCGAAATCAAATATCACTGTGAAAAAACAAAATCAGTTATTATTAGTTTTAATTCTTAAGAAACACCGGTCTAATTAACATATAAGCATATAAGATCCTTTTAAAATCACCTGTCCGCTTTTCCTCATTTTTGACATTGTCGAATGTAAAATTATCATGGAATTGTTACTTGAAACATCTTTGACATCTTTCTATTTGAGTTCACTTAATAAGTGCACCGTGCAATTAATACTGTTCATCAACATTTGGTGCGAGTACATATTTTGATTGTCCTGATATATCGATAGAAAACCGGCTAACTGTCCCAGATGGTCACTTGAACATTGCAATTGAAAGAGCAACATGTCCATGTGTTAATATAAAAACTTTGATTTTCTGAGGGACATTTTTTACAAGATTTTCTTTTGGTTTTGTCAGCACTGTTTGTGTGGAAAGCTGAGATCAAATGTATTGTAAATTATGGTACTACGCTATTTGGTCAACATAAGTTTAGTCTTCTTGTCTATAAATACAGTCATTTATTGCAATGATACATCTTGTCTAAGTTAAGACCCAGTCAATTTTTTACTATAATGCATAATTTAACTTCGAAATGATAACTATGCAAAGCTGTATATAAAAACAATAAATCAATACACAGTCAAAAATACACACTAGTTTCCACTTGTATTTATTCATAAGAAATAGTGCCCATGTTTTTTAAAGGGTGACGTGTCTTCCTGCGGACTGTAACCTTGTGAACTAGCACGAAAAAAATCCGGTTTAGCTTGTCGGTCTAGTACAAAGCAGGGTTTATAATTATATCACGTTCTCGTCTTGAATATGCATTCAATTACCAATGTTACTGCATCAGATGCGCATTTCGACGAGAAATGTCTTCAGCGATGCTCGAAGCCAAAATATTTGAAATTCCAAAACTTATTTAAAATTTGAAGAGCAGATAAAAACAAAAAGGACAAAAAGTATAGCCAAAACCGAGTAAAGAATCAGAGCTTTGTATGAGGAGATATATACCTGAAGTTTAGAATAATTTCAATAACACAATATCCGTACTTCTATGTCTGTACCGAAGCTGGCTACTGGGTGGTGATACCCTAAAGAGACTAACAGCCTTCCATCCATCCATCATGCTTTTACCATGTTACTTTTTTCAACAAGGATCATCACAAGGCAAGTCTATAGTCTTGTATTTTGGAGTCTTTTTGAATTTTTCTGATATATATATATAAGGTGTTTACTATCATAGACTGTATAGAAAGTCCCTTAAAATGATTTTGCCATTTGCCATTTGAAAGGACTTTCCGTGTTGAATTTCTTTGGAGTTCAGTATTTATTAGGGATGTCAACTCGGTGAAAATTTACTAATCGATTACTCGTTGGATTTATCGAGCGATACTCGAGTACTCGCTTGGTAAAACATTTTCAAAATGGAAACACAAAATTATACCTATTTCACATGTATGTATTGACTTATGATCCTCAAACCCTCAACATTATTACCAAGGACTAAATTACAGTCCAAGAAATGTTAAACCATAATTTTTTTGGGGGGGGCGGGGGGGGGGGGGCATAATTAATGACAATTAAACGCAAACATTCGAATTGAATTTTGATTTTGATTAATTTTGATTGATATTTAATTTCCCGCGAGGCGCTCTTAATAAAAATATTTTCTTGAAAGCAACAACATTCGAACAGGAAACCGATTAGTCGAGTATCATTTTGGTAATCGATACTCGGTACTACCGAGCGGTACTCGAGTACTCGAGTACTCGTTGACATCCCTAGTATTTATGTTTTTTACTTTTTTTCACTTAATTTTTTAATATCAAATTATAAAACTTAGTGTTGACCAGAATTTATAATCAAATTCATTGTTATTTGAAATTTAGTTTGTCAAACCATTAACCTATATTCTTGAAATGAAAATGACATGGTGCATGTGATCCATTCAAATAAAATTGGAGTTTTCTAAGTTTAGCTTTTTTTTTGCAGCTGTATCATTGATTAAAAATGCATTTTGTATTTGTTTTAAAAGTACACGTAATTGAAATAATTCCTTCAGTGATTACAAATACTGGCATGTACCTTCATGTGGGGATAATGTTAAACTGTTTAGTTTCTCACCTGATTTAGGTGATCTTATATAAGGAATGTCAGGTATATAATTAGATGACCATGAGATGTTCAACCATTGTGAACAGAATATGTAACTTATAAAATACACAAATTTAATTTTAACTCTAGAATGAATTGTTACTATTTTCAAATCCGGAAATAAATTTTTGCATTTTTTTCCGATGAATAAATTTAAAAAAAAACTGTTTTCTATTTTATACTATAGTAAAAAAAAAAACCTATGGTGACCCCATTTTTTCTTTTTATTTTCTGAAAGCATTTTATAACAGCTGTCTTCTCATATTTTATTTTAAAATTCTGTCATTTAGTTTACCTTCTATTCACATAATGATGCCTTTTCGCTGTATAATCTACACAAAATGTATTTTTTTCACAATCTATAGCGTTATAACCTGACATTATTACACTTTTGAACATATCACAATGTATGCTATATTTTGGCAAAGTATGAAAGAATTTTATAATGTTTTGTTTATACTGCCATACTACCTTAATCTATGTACTAAGTATTGATTCTTCGTGATTTCATAGCTGCTTCAATTTTCAATCATTATTATCTAAAAATGAAGAAATTATCAAATACTTCAACATTTCACATATCAGTTTTATCTGAAAATGAAGAAATTATCAAATACTTGAACATTTCATATATCAGTTTTTTAGATCTAGAAATTGATAAAGATAATATTAAATAAAGGCAACAGTAGTATACCGCTGTTCGAAAGTCATAAATCGATTGAGACAAAAACAAATCCGGGTAACAAACTAAAACCGAGGGAAACATATCAACTATAAGAGGAAAACAACGAAACAACAGAAAAACTGAAGTGAACAAAAAACAAACGACAATGCAACACACACAGAAACGAACTATAAGATAACAACTGCCATTTTCCTGACTTGGTACTGGACATTTTAAGAAAAAATGGTGGGTTGAACCTGGTTTTGTGGCTAGCCAAACCTCGCACTTTTATGGCAATGTTAGATATAACACTAAAATGACACCATTACATGACAGGAATACAGTACAAATAAATGCAAGAACATTCAGGACAGAGAAATACACAAATAAACAATACAATAGTACATTTCGACATGCTAACCACAGAATAAAAACGAACACGTAAAACAACATACGACAGCACACAAAACAGCACAACAGAATCACGAACTGTCTTTCACACGACTGGGTCAAAGCCACAAAAGTGACGTCACAGGTAAATTTCTAAAAATGTTTAGATACTGTTCAAGATCAGGTTTGTAACTATGTCATTAAGTTTGTTTTCTTATTGTGATTACCCTATCAATAATAGTATTGGTTATGACATATGTATATATCTGTGTTCATGCTGTTTCATTGATTTTTTTTCTAAAACTAAAGCTTCTTATTCTTCTGTTTTGTAATTTCAGAATCTGAAGGACTATGGGTGAATTCATTGTTTGTTCACCCAAATAAAAAGCTTTACGCCATTGGATACATATTCGTTGTTTAAAGATTTTGTTTACCAAGGCATTTCCGTGTATGCCTTTTAAAATATTACTTATAATGCTTTAGATTCTTAAATTGCAAATTTGTTACTTCTCATAACTTACCAACTTGTGTTGCTTAGTCTTTAGTTTTCTATGTTGTGTCATCTGTACTATTATTTGTCTATTTGTCTTTTTATTTTTGGCCATGGCGTTGTCAGTTTGTTTTCGATCTATGAGTTTGACTGTACCTCTGGTATCTTTCGTCCTTCTTTTACCAAAGATTAAGTGATATTTTTCATCAAACTAACGCACCATCAATTCCACTTTTGACCTCATAAGTATATGATTAACTAAAAAGGAAAAACCATGTATAGTTTGTTGTCAAAACAAACTTGGAATGCAATCTACCATAATTCATAAATGGACAGTAAGTAGTGCAGGTATAGAACCACTAATTCGGGTTCAGTTTGGAAGAGCATATAAGATAGTTGTACATATTTTAACAAAACAGTTCCTACCCATAGCTGTAACTTACAAATATGTTAATATTTAGGTAATTTTGATATGAAAGCTTAAAAACATGGGATCACTGCTGAACCCTTGTTGAATGTTTTGTTTGGTACTAAAATAGTCTGACATTGAAATAGAAGGACATATTTTGCCTGTTTCTCAGTTCAGAATACTTGTTTTTGCACTTCAAAACTTCCAAGAACCTGTGTGCTCGTATATGCAAATAAAGGTATGTGGACTTTTTCACCACAATCCAGGTTAAGGTATGATTTTGACATTGAATAACTGTCACTCTATGCAAACTTAATACAAAATAGATATGCATACTTGAAATTGCTGAGATGTCAGAGAATGCAATAGGGGCTACGAATTAGTGGTTTATTACTTCTAAGCTGTATGTTTAGTTTGGAGGATTGATATTTCGAGAGTCGGCATTCCAATGGGTACACATTGTGCACCCATACTGGCCGATTTGTTTTTGTACTCGTATGAAGCAGAATTCATTCAGAACCTTCTAAAAGACAAAAAGAAAAAGCACCTAACGAAATTCTTTAATTTTACTTTCAGATATATTGATGATGTCCTATCACTGAATAACCCATATTTCAGTCAGTACTTACATCTCATATATCCCAGTGAACTTGAAATTAAGGATACTACTGATACTAGAAGGACTGCTTCATACCTTGGTCTTTTCCTCAATATTGACACAGATGGACGACTTCACACTAAAATCTGTGACAAACGGGATGATTTCAACTTCCCAATTATCAATTTCCCATTTCTCAGCAGTAACATACCCTCTGTCCCATCGTATGGTGTTTACATATCTCAGTTGATACGTTATGCTCATTAATGTTCACACTATACGGACTTCATATACAGGAGTGTGCTCCTTACGCAGAAACTGCTCCAACAGAGTTATGAGGAGGAAAGATTAACTAGAGGCTCTCAAAAGCCTGTGCCGCTCACCTGATTCTACTTTGGTTTTGGAAATCATGTAAAAATAGATTAAAATCATAACAGATACCCTAATAATGATTGAGGCCAAATTTGGTTTGATACATTGGCCCCTTAATTTAATCAAAAGCAGAAGACTTTTGTAAAGTTTACAGAAAATACCAATAAATTCATTGAATTTGTAGAAAATGACTTTATAAGGACAATAACTCCGACAAGATGTCAACTGACAATTTTGTTGACTTATGTGTAGATCTTCTTTTCTTGATATTTTTGCAGTTTACAGTAGATCTCAATCTATAAAAAAACATGTATTAAGGTCTTCATCAGCACCTCATAAGGAACATTTATGCCATGTTTGGTTTCATTCCATTCAGTGCTCCTCTAGCATTTGTATGTATTTCCCGTAAGGTCTTATGTTAAACTAAGTCCCCTGCTGGCGGCCATCTTGGTTGAAGGTTCGGCTACAAAGTAACAACACTTGGTCAGCACCTCATTAGAAACATTTATGCCATGTTTGGTTTCATTCTATTCAGTGGTTCTCTAGAAGAAAACATTTGTATGTATTTCACATAGGGTCCTATGTTAAACTTACTCCCCCTGCTGGCAGCCATCTTGGATGACAAATCAGCTACAAAGTAACAACACTTGGTCAGCACCTCAAAAGATCATTCATACCATGTTTGTTATCAATCCATTAAGCGGTTTTCTAGAAGAAGACATTTGTATGTATTTCCCATATTGTGTCCTATGTTAAACTAAATCCCTCTCTGGCGGCCATCTTGGATGATGTATCAGCTTCAAAGTAACAACACTTGGTCAGCACCTCATAAGTAACATTCCTGCCATGTTTGCTTTCATTCCATTCAGTGGTTCTCTAAAAGAAGACATTTGTATGTATTGTCCATAGGGTCCTATGTAAAACGAAGTCCCCCGCTGGCGGCCATCTTGGATGATGGATTGGCTTCAAAGTAACAACACTTGGTCAGCACCTCATAAGGATCATTCATGCCATATTTGCTTTCATTCCGTTCAGTGGTTCTCTAAAAGAAGACATTTGCATGTATTGTCCATAGGGTCCTATGTTAAACCAAGTCCCCCGGTGGCGGCCATCTTGGATGATGGATCGACTACAACGTAGCAACACTTGGTCAGCACCTCAAAAGGAACATTCATACCATGTTTGGTTTCATTCAATTCAGTGGTTCTCTAGAAGTTCAAAATGTAAAAAGTTAACGACGACGAAGGACAATGGACGACGGACGCCAAGTGATGAGAAAAGCTCACTTTGCCCTTCGTGCCAGGTGAGCTAAAAATGACATTCTGTAAATTTTATGGACACCATCACGAATTGGTTGATCTATACAATGTGTCTGTGTCTAAACTAACAACATTTTTACTACGTCTTAGATTGTGGTTTACCATCTACATCATCTGGTCTGCTAAGTACCCAATGTGACCTATTCCCAAATATGAATGTTTTGCCGAGTGTGAATTCGCATTGCTATACGACATGTCTCGGTATTTATACATCCAACATTCATGTATTTAGTTATGTTTCTTTTTTATGTCTGGTTCGATATTGAGTTATGTCTTATCGTCTTATCATTTGTGGTTTGAATTCTTTTTTTATTTTCTGTGTGTATGTAAGGGTTGAGATAATCAGCTATTTCATTTATGTGAATTTAGTTTAAAGTATCTATATGCACAGGATTTTTTTGTCTATACTTAGTTTTGATTTGGAAGAAAAGCCAACGTGGTGGAAGGGTACAAATGGTTATACCATTACAAACACAATTCTGTTTTGGTATTATTGTCATGGTTAGAAAATCCATAAAATAGCACCATTACAAACTCAATCCCAAATTTATATTCTATTTGTAGAAATTTACCTGCGATAAAATAAACGTCACAAAAAATGTCACTTTTTGTGGCGTTGATACATTTGTGTGACGCACAGTTTATAATTCTATCGTGGTGTCCTGGTGTACTGTTGTAAATTCATTGGAGGTGTCCTTTTTTTATTCTGTGGTTTACATGTTGTAATGTACTATTATATTATCTATTTATGTATTTCTCTGTCCTGAGTATTCTTGCGTTTATTTGTAATGTATTCCTGTCACATAATGTTGTCATTTTAGCTGTATTCTTAACATTGCCATATAAGCAGGAGGTTTGGCTAGCCATAAAAACAGGTTCAACCCACATTTTTTCTTAAAATGTCCTGTACCAAGTCAAAAATATGGCAGTTGTTATCAAATAGTCCGTTTCTATGTATGTTGGCATTTGTTTTTGTTGCAGTTCAGTGTTTCTGTTTTTCTGTTGTTTTCCTCTTATAGTTGATGTGTTTCCCTTGGTTTTGGTTTGTGACCCGGATTTGTTTTCGCTTAAACGATTTATGACTATTGAACAGCAGTATACTACTATTGCCTTTATTTATCTCCCGTACTTGGCAAATAAATAAACAATCCATTATAACAAAATATTCTATATTTGCATAAAATATAATGGGAATGTAGATATGGACAGAATAACAGATGATATAAATATCCATTGTATAAAATTACAAGAAAATTAACAATCATTTATACACAATTTTCAAATCCACAAACAAAAAATTACAATTATTATGAATTTACAGACATAACAAAACACCAACCATTTATTCACAGATCTTAGATTTACTCATGTAAAGGAGCTAGAATATAAAGTTTTCTTAAAAATTTACTATACAATTAAATTCAGATATATTAACAGATATAACAATTATATTCAACAACAAAAAACATCAAGCAATTAGACATTAAAGGTTGCTTTAGAACTATTTTTCAAACTTAGAAATAGCAAAAAATATTACCCTAGTATTAATATCAATTTTTACAGTACTCTTGTCATAAATAGCTGTATAGGTATAATTATATAGACTGTTATACCAACAGAAGTCAAAATGTGTATGATATAAAAAATAAATGTTATTTGATACTCAGTATTGTACAAAAAAGCTTTTCAAACTGCAAAAATAAAGGGGTCATTTCAAAAATGAAATGATTTTTTAATCTACTTTTTCAACTCTTTTTTTTTTTTTTTTTAAGAAATGAAATGGAAAATACAATGAATCGAAAGTATATTACGGACTGGAATATTTTGCAATGTAAATTAGAGAAAAAAGCTGTCAATTACTAAACCTGGTTGAAGCTGGATTTTTTAGATCAAAAGAAATCATATTATAAAGTATATCAATATAAACAACAACCTTTTTTATGCTTGCCTGTTTTATCTTTTTCCTACAGAAAAATAAATGGGACTAACATTTTGTAAATTTAAAGCATTCCTTCCCTCAAAAAAACAGAAAGTATTAATCAGATAAACATGTAGAATTTCTCCCCCCCCCCCCCCCCCCCCTTTTCCTCTTTTTAGGAAATTAAGAATTATTTCTATCCAATGCCGAAAATTTGTAAGTATATCAGCCTTTGAAAAAAACTTAGCAGTACATTTGTTTGTAATAAATATCCTGGTGTTGGATCATTATCCATAAAGTGATGTTTAAGTTAATTTTGAGACTAATTTCCGAAATGTATTTAAGAGTTCAATCATTTAGCAGTCATATAAAG
The DNA here is from genome assembly GCF_021869535.1 of Mytilus californianus. Lineage (NCBI taxonomy): Eukaryota > Metazoa > Mollusca > Bivalvia > Mytilida > Mytilidae > Mytilus > Mytilus californianus. The sequence goes on along the minus strand of NW_026262679.1, from coordinate 3,291,708 downwards.
ATAAATCTTTTACTTTCGAAATTAAAATTTGCAAATAGGTGTTCCAGTCAAACATGTTATATGGCACCAAAAAAAAGGCAAAAAAAGGCAATTTGACATTCAGTCTGTGTTTCAGTTTTTTATTCCTACTTTTTATGACAAAAAATACAAGAAATATATCAAAATAAATGTTTATGAGTGACTGTCAGATTTCGAAGTACCTCTCCTGGTTTAAAGCATCATGCCTAAGCTGAAAGAGCTCCTTTATTTAAAATGAAATGAAGTAATGTTCAAAACACTTAAGTAACACAATATCTTAAATGACTTAAACTATGCTTTGAGGCAAATCAAAAATAGTTGTTATACATAACAATGAAACTCATTCAAACACAATAAATATCATTTTTACAGTGAGAAATGTCATGGTGATAGGGTCATATTCAATGAAAGACATAACATCAGTTTAATGAGAGATTACACATTCACAATGGTATATGATCAGCCTAAAAAGATACAACAAAGGAGGCATGAATTTCATTACAAGAAATATGTATTCTCCAAGCATTTGTTTAAAGCTTTATATTAGAAACTTATCAATACTTAAATTCTGGTTTACAAAATTTAACAGGTTTAACTTTGTTAATACTGGTTTTATTTTTTCAGCAGTTAAAAAAATTAAATGTAAATGTGATATAACCCTTAACTGTAAAGCTAATTAAAATCAAGCAATGATTTACATGTCTGTGTAACATATTTTATACTTCTCATGTACTCAAGACCACTTACAAAATATCTAACCTCAACATGTTTATGGACACATCCCATGTAAGAAACCGTGTCACTGGTTGACTAGAGTCATACATTTTTTATATTGTTGTCCTTTAATGAATACTGTGGATTCATTTATTTTCGTGGGGACCAATTTTCGTGGATTAAGGAAAACTAACATGTTCGTGGATATTTAATTTCGTGGTTTTGTCGAAGTCTGCATACAAGCCTATAGAAAATTTGTTATTCGTTGAACATTTAATTTCGTGGTTCACCTATACCCACGAAATCCACGAAAATTGGTATCCAACGAATAATAATGAATCCACAGTATAGTGTTAATAACTGATCTTTGATAATCCTTGTTAAATTTATTTACCATTCTAGACTGGATGTAACTTGACATATTGTATACACACTTTTCTTTTGTTGAAGACTGTATGTTGACCTCAGGGTATCGTAGTTTTAGTGATGTTGAGTTGCTGTCTCGGGTTGCTGTCTCATTGACTCCTTTTATTCATATCTGCTACACTAAGACTAGTATGAAAATGAGTTGAATTGAACAATCCAACCATAAATACTGGCACAGTCATTCAAAAATAAAATATATTCAACAGATTGTCATTTACAAGATGAAAACATAAACAATGATATATTATGTATGTGAAGAAAAAATCTAAATAATTCATATTCACTAAAAAAAACAAATTAATAGTAACAGCAATTCAATATAAATATCTATTAGAAAATTCCCTGATATGTCATACTTTGGTCCATGTTGTTTAAAAATAGATCTTACAAAAAAATAATTATATCTATAACATTTAAAAGTTTGGATTCTGTTTTTAATTCAATTTCTTATATGAACATATATAGAAGTTCTGATTTGGTTAACTTTATGAAATAATAAAGAGAAATAAAAGTGAGAAAAATATTGTAATTTTTTACCATTCTCTTCTTTTTTTGCATTTTATTTTTATTATCTATAGAAATAGAAGTAAGATTATTCCTTTTTGTTTTGGGTGCTTTTTATGATTTAAATGTATATAACACAATTTTCAAAATTTGTAAGGCTTTTTTAAAGCTTTTTCATACTTTTATAAAGTCAGTCTGCAGGATATTCTAACATCTTTAATTTTCACTTATTTTATATTGTTTTGTCCTTAATTAAAATGAATCAGGGTTCTTGTTGAAATAGGCAAAATTATTAATAATAAAAATATTTCTGTATGCCATTTATGAAAGAATGATGTGAAACAAATAATTATGGAAATAACTTCTTAGCAATCTTTCAAATATTTAATTAGATAATAGTTTTGTTTACACAAGTCATTTAAAATTAATTTTGGATCATTCAATAATCACTGATGTTCTTTAGTGGGTCTCATTGGGGTCTAAGCGTGACCCGGGATTGACAATTTTTTGAAAGCGTGACACGTGAAAGTCAAATTTTTGTGCCGTGAAAACGGGAAATTACAAAAAAATGAGAATTGCTTACGCACATAGTGTAAGCGGGATACGGGAATCTGACAAAACAGTAAGCGGGATCCGGGATCAGAACCCCCCAATGAGACCCCCTCTGCTGATGTTTTGATTGTTTTCTAAGATTATTTTGATTGTCCTGTATCAATCTAATAGTAGGTCCTGTATCAACCATAATGTACTACTTGAAAACTTGAGTTTTTTTCCCTCAGATTTACCTATTAAAACAACCCTTCAGAAAAAATTAAATCAATACATGATACACCTAGAGATAATTGAAAAATGGACCATAGTCAAATAAAGGAAAAATAAATTGTAAAAATAAGGGATTTTTTTTTATCAACTCCATAATAAAATGTAAAAATCCTCAATTGGTTTGCAAAAATTCTATAAAGTTTGAAGGATCTGGGTTGAAAACTGCAGGAGGAATTGATTATACAACATTGGTACTGTCTTTTGCAAAATTGCTGAAAATTTGCACTCTTGGCAACCTGGCCAAAATAATCTCCTAAAATAGCCTGTTTTCTTTTAAAACAAAAATTCAATCATTGTGTTTTTCAATTACAATATACAAAACTCTAAAATAAAATTTCCAAAAAAATCACTTATTTTCTCATTAAGTCTTGGTCACATATAGTATTAAAATATATCTTTTTATAAAGGGCGAAATAACAGAGATTACTATACATTGTACAAAGGAATGATACATTATTACAGATCAACTTTGATATTAACAGAGAAGGTATGATAAGACCATTAATTTAGCCCCTTCAATTCAAAATTCAAAAAGTATAAGATATCAACAGAGAAGGTATGATAAGACTATGAATTTAGCCCCGTGAATTCAAAATTCAAAATGTATGATATATCTATCATATAATGCCCTTCAGATGTTCATATAAAGATATAAGGCTGTGAGATATCACATTTATATTTCAAATGACATTTCTGCACTAAAGTGAACAGAATTTATCATTTAAGTTATAATGAAATAATTGTATTTGTGAAAGACTGAATAATTATACGACTTTTGACAAATAGTAGCTCATCAAAAATTCTCCTTTATATAAATGGAACATTTCATCCACCAGTTCTAGTAAAATGCAAAATACTGGTTATTTATATGTAAATCATGACAGACATGTGAAATGATGATTGCAAATACAAAAATATTTTAAAATGTGGAGCCTACAAATTAAAAGAATCTATAAACTATTTGGTGTTTAACAAAAAAATTATTCACTGTTTTTGGACCTTAAAATGTTGTATTTATCACCTGTATAAATACCCATTTAAAAAAAGTAAACTACAATTACTTTTCAGAAAACAATAGTAGATGACAATATTTTGTCATAATTGTGGATTAATAATTTTTTTATTTTTTTTATAAAACTTTATTATATTGCACTGTCAGTGAGAAATATCAATAATGAATCAATATTACCTAACAGGTTGAAAATGCACAAGTCTTCTACATCCTTAAATTACTATAAAACCTATAAATTTATAAATCACTGATGTCTCACTAAGTTCAGGCAAACATGTGCTAATCTTGAGCAGTATTAGAATTTTCTTTCATCTACTAATAATCCAAATTTAGCAAAAATAATTGAATATTTCCCAAATATATCAAATGCTACTATCGTGATTATATGCAAGTGTATCCCTATTGATGACAGTTGTTGTTGAATAACCCAAACATATCCTTCATTAAAGCACTGAATTCCCAATCAAACCAAAACTAAAATGCAACATGATACACTTTCCTAAGTCTTTCTGTTCTTGATTCCATTCATCGAGGTTATCTCCCTTGTCTACTTCCTATTTTTGGTAAATTTATCTCCCTTTCTAAGTCATGACTAGTCTACTATGATTTAGTCTTGTCAGTATCTCGCACTACTTCAGTAACTCCTCCAAGACGTACCCGAAATTGTTTTGTACCCCAAAATATTGTCTGAGGCCTCCAAATAGCCTCAAAATATGTTACAGTTCTCATAAGTTCAGTAACAAACCAACAGAACACAAACTTCCATTTTGAAAATATAAGTGACCCATTCTGAAAAATAAAGAACCATTTATACTGTGTTTGTAAATACAATTGTATATCAAAGTGACTGTACACACAATATTTTTCAATAAGAGCCAATGTGTTTGAAATTTTTTGACAATTTATGAAAGGGATAAAAGTTATGTTTTAAATATTACTAAATGTATAACCCTTCTATAAATTTAACAGGAAAAGAAACTGAAAATGAACAACAAAAATTATAAAATATTCTTTTTCTTTTAAAATCATATTATCAAGAACTGGACAAAAAATAAAAAAAATCGTAAGGGTTCCACGGAACCCAGTGTCTCGCCTACTTTCACTGTTAATCGCAGGCTCAACAAAAATGAGGAAAAAAATTAATAAAAATATTCCTCTCTATACTATCTTTGATTGTAAGTAGCTTCTGTCTAAGTTTGGTAAAAATCCAGGATAGTTTATGAATCTAATAAATGTTTTAAAAACTTAAACTGCAGACTGTATGTAATGTTAACTGGAAGAAAAACTAAGTCCATTTATAAGTAAAATACGGAAAAAATGGAACAAAATTTTAACAAAATTTCCTTCTAGATACTAGCTTTTAATCATAAATAAGCTTCTGTCCAAGTTTGGTACAAATCCAGGATAGTTTAAGAAAGTTGTTAAAATTTTAAAAACTTTAACCACAGAGTGAATGTAATGTTAACTGGCAGAAAAACTAAGTCCATTTATAAGTAAAATACGGAAAAAATGGAATTTTGTTTTTACAAAATTTACTTCTGGATACTATCTTATGATCATAAACAAGCTTCTTTCCAAGTTTGGTAGAAATCCAGGATAGTTTAAGAAAGTTATTAAAATTTCAAAAACTTTAACCACAGAGTGAATGTAATGTTAACTGGCAGAAAAACTAAGTCCATTTATAAGTAAAATACGGAAAAAATGGAATTTTTTTTTTACAAAATTTACTTTTGAATATTATCTTATGATCATAAACAAGCTTCTGTCCAAGTTTGGTAGAAATCCAAGATAGTTTAAGAAAGTTATTAAAATTTCAAAAACTTTAACCACAGAGTGAATATTTGTGGACGCCGCCAACGACGCCGACGGAATGTAGGATCGCTATGTCTCGCTTTTTCGACAAAAGTCGAAGGCTCGACAAAAAAGAATTGAAACTCTTTTAATATACTCGCTTATGCAATTGGTTTTCCTTGTAGCTGACTGATTGTTATGTTTATTAAATTGGACTCTAGTTTATATAAAAAAAAAATAAAAACTGGAATTAATCTCGCAAAAAGTAATGGACATGGTGAATCACTTTTGCATGGATATTTATTATTATCAAAAAAATGTGCCTAGTAACATAATATCATTCTTCTATGACTTTCAATTGTTATGAGTTGACATAGATCAAATATTTAATTTCCAGAACTCATGGATAAACGGTGGGTCAATGCCATCAAAATTTTGAATTGACATTTTTTACTATCCAAATTAAGCAGACTAAAGACTTAAACTTGCAGTGAGGTGAGTTTTTTTTGTTGTTGCTCCGTGTAGAAGGCCTGACTGAGACTTTGAGATGAAGAACAGCAATAAAAGCCCTGTTCCCTTGCTTTAGAATGTTTTTTGCTATGTATGTATTGATTTTGTGTCATTGATGGATACCCTATATCCTTTGTTTTTCTATAATACATATTTTTCTATGACATGTCAATCTTTAGATCTGAACCATATACAGGACAGACAAAAGAACTTATAAAACAAATATGAATGATGAAAATACTAGATCTTCCTGGGATACCAATAGTTATTCATTATAGTTCCTGGGATACCAATAGTTATTCATTAGAGTTCCTGGGATACCAATAGTTATTCATTATAGTTCCTGGGATACCAATAGTTATTCATTATAGTTCCTGGTAAACCAATAGTTATTCATTATAGTTCCTGGTATTGGTTCATTATAGTTCCTGGGATACCAATAGTTATTCATTATAGTTCCTGGGATACCAATAGTTATTCATTAGAGTTCCTGGGATACCAATAATTATTCATTATAGTTCCTGGGATACCAATAGTTATTCATTATAGTTCCTGGTAAACCAATAGTTATTCATTATAGTTCCTGGTATTGGTTCATTATAGTTCCTGGGATACCAATAGTTATTCATTATAGTTCCTGGGATACCAATAGTTATTCATTATAGTTCCTGGGATACCAATAGTTATTCATTATAGTTCCTGGTAAACCAATAGTTATTCATTATAGTTCCTGGTATTGGTATTCATTATAGTTCCTGGGATACCAATAGTTATTCATTATAGTTCCTGGGATACCAATAGTTATTCATTATAGTTCCTGGGATACCAATAGTTATTCATTATAGTTCCTGGGAAACCAATTTTCTTGGATTTTGTGGGTAAAGGTAGATCACCTATTTGAATGACAAACTAAGTATCAATATTCTATAGGCTTGATTTCAGACTTTGGCAAAACCATGATATCAAATATCCATGAATACACAATTTTTCCTCAATCCACAATAATGTGTATCCAAGAAAGAAAATGAATCCACAATATAATATATTTGTTAATCAACTCACCTGGTACCGTTTAAGTAGTATATAATCTGATGTTAGGCATAAAGTGAAATGGAACAGCAGGAAATAACATACACTAATGTTGAAGAAATGATTGACACTTAGACTAACTAAAATTCCTATAGGAATCATGTCACCTAATGGTTCTAGTACACCACTTGTAAATGTCATCATGTTAAGGCGTAACCTCAGCCATCTACAAATAAATAAGAAAATATAGGAATGATTCATTAGAATACCCAAAAGTACCACCTGCATTTTCAAACACTCTTATAATTCTTCTCTACAAATTTCCAAACAGATGTTATAATCACTATAGTATGTGTTTGAAAAAGTTTAACTGTGAGCTTATGCCCTCTAATGATACCCCTGCTATATTCAGTTAACAGAATGCTGATGATTGATGAATGTGAAACACATCAGCGGGTACAGCATGGTCACCAAATTTCAGAAAGCCTTGACTTGTAGTTCTTGAGAAAATATACCTATGACATGTAGAAACCTATGACATGTAGAAACATAAGACATATAGATACCAACCTGACCATTCTATCCTTGTAGAAACAAATAGATGATGATGGAATATTTTGTTGAGCTGGGTAAGCTGACATTACTAACTTGTATCCTCTGCAAAATAATTAGAAAAATATAAATAAATATCAATCAACAAATCTTGTTAGAGAAAGTAAAAGAAATTGTCCGTAAAATCCCTTCCTTATATCCTTTTTATATCAATAAATCTAGATTAAAACAAACTATCGATAGAAATGAGAAATTTGTAATGAAGGATTGAATTTTGATTTTTTTCAGTTAATACTGAATTTTCAAATTAAAATAATATAGATTAGTTTAACTATTAGAGATAAGTGTGCCCTCTACAATTTCAATAACAAAGATGGTAGAACCTAAACAAACTTCGTAAAATAAATTTTTTCTGTAATTTCTTGCATATAGTACTCTATAACCTGCACCCCTGCCTGCCAATTGCAATTTGGGAGCAAATGACTGCAGACATTACAAGACCAAATTCTGTATTGTACCTGAATATACTTGAAAGAAAATCTAGATAAATATTGTGTTACATCAATGAGTACTTACTTTTCGTGTAATAATGTACATAAAAAGAAATCTTCAGCTAAGTATTTGCCAAAGTAGATAAGTCCTCCTTGAGGCATACACTCCTCTAGTACAGGCTTCTTAAATAAGTAGGACATTCCTGTACAACAGCAAAGGCCTAAGAAATTAAATGCTGGATAACATCGACCAATTATACAACCAAAATGTACCTGTAAAGAAAGATAACAAATGTTGACTAATGTACCAAAGTATACCTTAAGACCTTTACTGACCAAATCTTGTACATAAATTATTGTTATATTCTAATTAATGCCAATAATGTAATGGGACAAAAGAACTCATATTTTTATTAGCATCACTTTGCCCTGAAGCAAATAATCTTTTACTGAAGCATAAAAAAATGTTTGCTAGCGTAAGTGCAAAGACATCAGAAATACATCTATTTTATAAGAGGACAACAAACTTAGAAATTGACCAGATTGTATATTACTCTGTTTACTTTGACTTCTTGAAAGTTGCTTTTAACTAACATTATAGTTCAGCTATAAAAATGTGCTTATCAGAAGTCTAAACTAGGGAGTTGAAAGGAAAGTCCTGTGAAGAATATCCCAACTTATTGAACATTGAAGAAAAATTCCTGTTGTGGGTATAATAAAATTCAAAGTATCATCAAACAAGAAGTCAATACTACCCAGCAGGTTTGGAAAATCACTAACAATGTACAACCCCCATATTATAAAATTCCAAACTAAATTTCAAATCATTCCTGAATAATTTAATTTTGGATGTAACATGTCTTCTGATTGGCTGACAGTGTTTTGTCTATAAGCTCATAGACATAATTTTGTCATGTGACCGTGACGTCATCAATGTTTTTTCATGTTTACTCCGGTTTAAAATGCAATTTAGAGTTAAATTATAAGGAATGACTGTAATGTTTTTTCTGTCTATTCGAAATAACATCAAAAATGTGGATAGTGTCCACATGTGGACACAGATGATGCCCCCGCTTGCATGTCATATAGTTATAAAGGGACATAACTGAAGAACAGTAAAAGTGACACTACCCTAATTTGATCTTGATCTGAGTTTTGTGGTAATAAGCATTGTGTGTAAGTCTCATAACATTTGGTTGAGGCTAACTTAAGTAGAGAACAGAAACTAAAAATTCAGCAATTTTTCTATTTGTAAACATGAATAACTCTAGAACGGTTGTGTATAAGTTTTATAACATTTGGTTGAGACAAACTAAAATATTCAGCAATTTTTATGTTTATAAAGGGACATAACTCAAGAATGATAAAAGTGTCGCCACCAAATTTCGTACTTAATCTGTATTATGTAGTAATAAGCATTGTGTATAAGTTTCATAACATTTGGTTGAGGCAAACTAAAGTTAGAAAATGGAAACAAAAAATTTGTACTTGATCTTAGTTTTGTGGTAATGAATATTGTGTATAGGTTTCATAATGTTTGGTTGGGGCAAACTTAAGTTACAGAATGGAAACTAAAAATTTTGCAATCTTTCGATTTATAAAGGGGCATAACTCAATAATGTTTAAAGTGACACTATCCAAATTCAACTTGATCTGTGTTTTATCAGTGGAAGTCAAAATTAAACATTGCATTGTATAAAGCATTGATTGTAGTTGATTCAACTATAATCATGGACAAAGGAAGATAACTCCAATTTTAAAAATAACTTGATATTTAGAAGAAAATAAAAATTTTGCAATTTTTCCTTTTATAAAGGGGCATAACTCTAGAACAGTTAAAGTGATGCAACCAAAATTCAAACTTGATCTGTGTTTTGTGGTAATAAGCATTGTGTATAAGTTTCATAACATTTGGTTGAGGCAAACTTAAGTAAGAGAACAGAAACTAAAAATTTTGCAATTTTTCCATTTATAAAGAGGCATAACTCTAGAACGGTTAAAGTGATGCCACCAAGATTCAAACTTGATCCTTGTTTTGTGGTAATAAGCATTGTGTATAAGTATCATAACATTAAGTTGAGGCAAACTCAAGTTAGAGAATGGAAACCAATTTTGGGACGATGGATGGACGAGGGTAAAACTTAATGCCCCCACCGCTACGGTGGGGGCATAAAAAAATGTGGTGCACAATTTAAAATAACTGGCTATGCGGGTTATTCAGTGTGCACCACATTTTTGATGTTATTTCTTCGTAGACAGAAAAAATATTACAGTCATTCCTTAAATACAGTAAATGAGTAATATGTAATGAAAAAAAATCCATGCTCAATGGATATAATAAGAATTAAAAGTATCGTCAACAAGAAAGTGACTTCCCCACAAATCTGAACACTGTACAACTCAACATTAAAAAGTTCCTAACCAAATATATTAAATCATTCCTTATTACAAAATCATGTATTAAACATAAAACAATACAGGCAAACAGAAGAATATAACTGTCAATGTAAATACTACAGATCTCGACTCAGAGATGTTATACAAATTTCTACATAAAACATGACAGTGCTTAGTTTTTGTCATAGATCATAAATGTTCAATTGAAGGGTGCCTCCTGAGGGTTATAAAGTAATCAGTTACTTCCCTATGTTCTTATATTAATGTGAGTTATGTCCCTTAGTTGTTACCTTGTCAATAGTTCCAGCAAATCCTGGCAAGTCTGTATAAAATGGCATCTGATGAACTAAACCCACTTTTGGTTTCTGCAGCTTACAGGACATATCCATAATTATATCTGAGGAGGCTATAAAAAAGGTTTATCATTTACAATATTATATTCAATAGCTGGACTATTAATATTTAACTTTAAGAACCATATTTTAAAAAAATCTTCCTGTGATTAAATTATGTTTTCACTATGAGAATTCATTTGTGTTTGTTTAATGTTTCATCAATATACTGTTAGTATTATCATATATAGCAATTAGGAAGAATCATCAGAATTTTTTGTCTTTTGTTTTGTACATGATTTGTTGGGTACAATCATTAGATGATTTCATCAATATCAGGCTCAGACAAGCAGTTTCTTTTAAACCTCTCAAGGTTTGAAAAATTCATGGTATACTAATATCATTTTTAAATAAAAGAAGAATGTGTCTGAGGACACGAATGCCCCCACTCAAGCTTTGCAATTTTCGAAGTTAAAAAGGGCATAACTCTAGAATGGTAAATAACTCACTGCCCAAATTCGAACTCTGTCTGCATGTTGTGGTTCTTAGCATTGTGTTTGAGTTTCATAAAATTTGGGGAAATTTAAAATTTGTGTAATTTTCCAAGTTATTAAGAGCATAACTCTCGAACTGTAAACAACTCGCTGCCCAAATTAGTACTCTGTGAGTTTTGGTTATAAGCATTGTGTATAAGTTCATAAAACTTTGATAAGGAAAACCTAAGTTAGAGTGTGGAAACGAAAATGGGACAGACAGAAAGACAGACGGAAGGAAGTCAAGGGTAACACCTACAGCAGGGGCATAAAAATGTATAAAAATATTTAACACATACCTTTGATTCTACTGGTACTGACCCAGATAAAATCATATTTAGCATTCCAGTAACCTGGTGCCATATTGTTGACCATAGGGTTTACACAGCCTGGACCTCCACCTGTAAAAATAAACAAATAAAATCATATTCAACATTCTGTTAACCAAGTCCCAAATTGTATACCAAGAGGTTTACAAATATTTATGCAATTTATTGTCAAACTTGCAAATTTTATCTTTGAAGTAACAGTATATAACAAATCATTATATAAACCTTTTACAATACAGTAGAACTCTGTTGACGTTTTTCTCATAAATATCCATCTGGAAAAAAATATTATTTTTCAATGAAAAGAAGGTATGTATGATAAAGCCACCTGAACTCAAATAAAACAAAGTATTATAAATTCACTCATAAACATTCTTCAGATATTCCAAAGATATTTATTTAGTCTGTCAGGTATCGGCAATAATATGCAAACATAATTTCTGATCTAAAATGACCAAGTTACAATTTCAAAATCATTTTTCAATAAAATTTACATAATTTTTATATTGGATTAAAGACAACTTTTTTTGCAATTCAGGGGTTAAATTATGGCTATTATCATCCTTCCTTCATCCACCCCTTTTTAAACAATCCTGTATGAAATGGAACTGCGAGTGAACCCACAAAAAGATACCCCCTTCCTTACGAGAGACTTTTACCACCTCATGCAATACTGATGTCAGTAAATTCTATTACCTCCCCTTTGACATATGAATTCAGGATTAAAATTCCTTCATGCACATCCTCCGATGATGTTTTACAGCAGTGTAAAGTTTCATGAGTATCTGTCTAGCAGGTTAGGAGAAATTGTACTCACAAGAAAATATATGGGATATTGGAGTAAGTAAATTATATCATCTTCACACTAATGCGCTTACAAGACAAATGGATAGACAGACTGGGTAAAACCGTTATACCCCCAAAACGCTTTGCTTGCAGGAGGTATAATAACAGTTCTAAGCCCAGATATACTTTTTTTGATTTTTTGAACAAATGTCATGAATTACCTGTAAACAATGTACAATCCACATGAGGGTATTTCTTTCTCAGTTTATTTACAACAGGTATAGCTTCATCATCATCAGTCTGTGTACACAGTAACAACTCAAACTACAACAGTAATTATACCTGTCATTTGTAAAGTTAAGATAACCAATTGATGGAATCATTTGAAAAGTATTCTATAAATATTAATAAATAATTGAAACCACAGAACTGACATTCTAGGCCACCTGTTGCTAGTTCTGCAGCAATACATACTTTGTAGAACTTATGTCAAAAACAAGTTTAAATCTGTTAGTTTAAAACTGAAAAGTGGTATTCTCAATCTATGTCTCTGTAACTAGGAGGAGCTGCCATTCTAAATTCCAAAATCAATGTGATTTCTTCCATGATTTGTTAAGGGAAACCCCAAGAATATCTATGCTCAAAATTAAAATGAGATGTTAAATGGCATTATAGCATACCTGCCAACCCTCCCGTTTTGAGCGGGAGACTCCCGCGCAAACGACGAAATTCCGGAAATCGCCCGCTTTCGGATATTTTTACCTGGAATAACCCGTGTTCCTAATTCTCTGGCTTTTTCATTACTTTCAATAAAAAATAAATAAACAATCGGTGATCATTTGAAAACTTTAAAAAGAAGTTTTTATGTTCGATATATAAGTAATCGAAATTCATTTCTGCTATGCCAACTCCAACAAGATAGAGGTCTTTGTCTGGACCAAGTGGCAGTGTAAAAAGAAAAATAGATATCTGCAAATCGAAATGTCAAGCAGATTTGAAAGAAAGATTTTAAATTTTTACGACCAAGTTCACTTGGCAATGAATCTTTTTGCACATCATGTTCAATCAACTTTTCGATTTCTTCTGGTTGTCTGTACAATGTTTGAAAGCATGCTTAGTGTGAGACTCAAAACAAAATCTAAATATGGAATGTTATGAGACTTGGAGGTATTGAAAAAGGCTAAATAAAATCCCACCTTGTATATATTATAACCATGGATTGAAGAAATAAAGTATATTTATTAACTCTTTTTGGTGTTTTGTAGATGAATATGTAAACAGGTCATATATTTAACTTGAAAATGTCGTTCGTGCAAAATCTCCCCCTCAGCTGTCATAGCTGAGGGGGAGATCTCCCTCTTTGAAGGTTTCAGAGGTTGGCAGGTATGCATTATAGTGTTAAAATTCTCAAAAGCTTTCAGTAAATTCTCATATCCACATCTAAATATATCACCCACTTCAGCTTGGGGTATAAAAAACAATAACCCTTTTTAAAGTGAAAAAATATGAAATGAATATTTACAATAAATTCTAAATTGGACACAATAAAAGTTTGAGGATCTTTTGCCTTTACCTTTGGATAAGTGAGACTGAAATGACTTTCTAAGTTCTCTTCCAGTAAATCATCAACTCCCATCAATGGTTTGACTATTGAAACACCTGGTAAACAATCATGTGGCAATAACTGCTCTTCCTTCTTGTGGAAATGGAAATGCCTGCAAAAATATTTTAAGATAATAATAAACAAGTCACAAAAGAACATCCTTTTTCTCATTCAATCAAAAACATATTTTAATTTTGAAGATTAATCTTTTATAGAAATGTAGACTATATATATATATATATATATATATATAGAGAGAGAGAGAGCTGGGATTCCATGATCTTTATGTGGACTGTTTCTGTAATAGTTTGTAGGAGGTACTTTACTATATATTTCATTAATATCCTATACAAAAAGTGTGAACGAGCTGAAATGTCTTGCCTGCTAATAAAGTTGACCTTTTGCTTATAGTATCTGAGAAATGGCTAAAACCACAAAGTTTTAACATTGGTCACTGATCCATGATATAAGGTAAAGGTGTAGGTGAACCCTGTATGATGGACATGTAGATCTTGCAATGAATTTATATACCAAATATAGTTAATATTTTATTATTCATAATCAGGGTTTGAAATTAGCAGGGGCCCACTCGCCAATGGCCCCTAAAATTTGGTGTGGGCTACTTAAATTTCTGCTTTTCTTGTATAGGACTATATATGTGGGCTACAAAATTAAAGCTGTGGGCTACCATGCCAAAATTTTAACTTCAATCCCTGCTCATAATAGGTGAGAAAATCATGTAGAAACAATTATGCACATAAATTTGCTAAACAACAAGCTTTCATCATCAATTCTATCAGTATCTTTCTTGAAACATAAAATTACAAAAAGGACAAGCATTAATGTTCTAAAACTATATGACTGAATTTTAACAATAACAAATAAAACAGCTGTTTTCATACCACTAAAACAACTTAATTTGACACAATATCAAACAGTGTCACATTGGCAAAAAGACCAAATTTCTTTTGTTTTTGAAAATACCAATCAATGGCAATATGAGATGTGGAGTATATGTTAACGAGAAAGTAACCCAACAACACCATTAAACTAAAAAATAGATCTCAAGTTTAAAACTAATAGACAAGTATTCACACCAAATTTTAATTTTAAAATCCCCCTAATCTACCTGACAAGAAGTTGTAAAAGGCCTATACTTTCTAACAACTGTTCAATTCAATTTGACCTGAAGATATATTTATAAACATTTGTATAGAAATCAAAATTGTTAATGTAAAAAAAAAGGTGTCATCAACACTTGATATTTTATGAAACATCTTCATACAATTAATATAAGAATGAAAACTTGCAAGAAGATAAGTTAACACAAAGAGTTACATTAAGATTAAACCACTGCATTAAATGTAATACAATATTTCTTCTATAGAGACAGTTAAATTTTCAAATTCAAAATGCAAGACTGAGAGTGGCTAGATATAGTATCGCACTGAAAATTATGGTGGAATCTCCTTCTCTAGAGGATATTTTTGACAAGCTTTATCTTTCTTTTTTAATAGGGGAAAGCAAGGAAATAGAACGCCATAAATGAATTTAGACCAATGAAGAACTGAGATTCAGGGAATCACACATTGATAATAAAATAAATGGAGAATGATTCCATGGGACACAGATGATGCCCCCGCTTGCTTATAACGTTATAAAGCGACATAACTCAAGAACTGTGAAAGTGACACCACCAAAATTTGAACTTGATCTGTGTTTTATGGTAATGAGCATTGTGTATAAGTTTTAAAGCATTTGGTTGAGGAAAACTAAAGTTAGAGAACAGAAACTAAATTTGGGATGTATGGACAGACAAGAAGAACACTTAATGTCCCCTCCGCTGCGGTGGGGGCATAAAAATAATAAACAGTTCATGGAAAGTATAATATAGAGGAATATAAAGAGACTTACCCTCCTATATGACAAATTGATATAACTACAATGGCAACTGCATACACAATCAATGACAAGATGGCTGAAATAAAGGTTACATAGGACCACGTCTGCTCGTCAGTTCAGGTAAAGTGAAATATAGAGGAATATAAAGAGACTTACCCTCCTATATGACAAATTGATATAACTACAATGGCAACTGCATACACAATCAACGGCAAGATGGCCAAAATAAAGGTTACATAGGACCATGTCTGCTCGTCAAACCAATACATCTAAAAACATAAAGGTCAAAGGTTAAAATAATTACACAAAACTAAAAATATCTACTTTGTATTCATTAATTGAAAAAAAAAATGAATGCATCATTAACATATATGATTAGCTAAAACTTGACCATGTCTTTAGGTTAAACTAATCAATCTATTAATGTACAGGTTAAATATGACTAAGTATGTAAAAAAAAAAAATTAACCTGGGTCAAAGGTCAAGGTAACATATGATTAACATATGAAGTAAATGTAGTCATCTCCTGTACATTCCTTTATGATGAGACTTTCGTTCAATATATAATGAAACAACTATGATCCTTGGAACAGAATATAATGTCAGACTTACTAAGTTATGACGTATCTTTTCGATAAGGGTCCAAAAAAAGTTAATTCTTAAATGGAACACGGATACAATCTAATGTATTCTACATTTACTTCCAATAATTTCATATGGAAATAATGTGAAAGTGTGTTTCTTTTTTTTAAATACAAATTCCTAAGGCTTTTTTCTCATTAGATAATAGCTATTTTATTTTAAAGTTTTTTTTCATAGAGCTTATCCTCTATGTGCTAAAAAAAATCCTAATCTACGAATACTTCCCACTATACACCATATTTCTATATCAATGGTAGTAGTTACTGTAGGTTTATAGACCAATCTTGAGTTGTTTTTTATGAATGAGTTACACCAGTTGACCCGAGGTCAATCAGTGTAAATGACGTCCTTGAACAATAAGTTTTACTGTAATAGTCATTAAGTTGTAAAATGAGGATTTAATTTCATAAAGTCATTAAAAATCGAATGTTGGTTTCCCATAACACAAGAAAATTTTAAAGGGTCAGTAGACAGTATAATCTGTTTATTTTATTTTAATTTTCCTGTTGAAAATTCAAACAAGACACAAGCAGTTTCGCTCTACAGAGAATCTTTCAAAAACAACTGACAGAAAATTCTTGAAAAAAAACTTGTTTGCCATTTTATCTAGTTCTATATTGTGATATAAGGTTATTTTAACTTAAAGAATGATAAATAAAACAATTTAAGATAATTTTTTGAAGGAAATAAATATCAGACCATTTTAAAAAGCCTCATTGATAATTGTCTTAAAAAAGAGTCTTGCTCTTGTTCTTTCTTCTGTTTTTTAAAAAAAAGAATTGACCTGGAGGGGTAAAACAAACCGGCATGATTAGGGGAAACCATCAATCTTTTTTTGCAGGGCTTAACTATCACAGGGAGAAAAATATTGGGAATATAAGTTGTCGCACACGACAAACTTTGACATTGCCTTATATAACTACATCAGGAATGTGAGGAAATCAGGAAAATAAATGGCTTTGAAGTCGGCTAAAAATGGCTTAATGCATAAAATAGTATCCATGATGTCAAAAAACTTACAGCCGAGATGCGAGAAACATTAGCTATACTCCAGAACTGTGACTGTATACCAATGTTGCTGTCTATATCATACAGTCTCTGTGTAGATACCACAGGAAAGTAACTATAGGTATCAGAAAGACCAAAGTACATACACAACCAGGCAAATATCAGAGTTACGGCAGGTACTCCTATACACTGAAATAACAGTACGGACATCACTGAAAATAGAAATCAACAAGTCAAATATCAGAGTAACAGCAGGAAGTCCTATACATGGAATAATAGTATGGACATCACTGAAATAGAAATCAACAACTGTAAACTCTACTCAATAATTATAACTGCTTTGATAAAACAGAGATGCATCTCTTTTCATATTTATTCATCTGTCTTTTTTTTTATACATGCAGGTAATTCTTGTTTCCTGATAGTTAGAAATTTTAATCAATTATATAGAGTGACCTTGGTCCAGATCATGGTGTTGGTGGTTTTACATCTATACAGAATACAGTATTTACTTTTTGAAAATATAAGGACATTATTTGGTACAACATTGTACAGACATATACCCAACAAATTATAAATTGAATTTAAAAATTGTAGATCATCCATTTGTTTAAGGAATGGTGTCTCCTGAGACTCTCCTCATTTTAAGTAAGCATGAATTTATCATTAAACTGATATACATAAAGGTATAGATGGAATAATAAGCAGCTGCGCCAAGAGTGCATAATAAACCCTTATTCTGCATATTGAAATTGTTGCAAGAATAAAATGGGATATTTTGAAGGCATTTCATCATACATTCACCAATTCCAACAACTATGTTAAGTTTCCACTGAATCAATCAAAGTTCAGTAACCCTGGAATAACAAATCCAAAAATAAAAAATTTCGAAAGGGGGCTTTCTGTGGTTAATTCTAATGTTGTGTAAAAGTTATATGAGAATTGGTTCAAGCAAATTTGAGTTATCAAAAGAAGTATGTACAGACTGACATTTGTATACCATCATATGTCCCGTCTTAAAAGGCGTAAAAAAAAGCATCAATTTAGTGAAAAATAAACTAACCTATGAATACAGATTATTTAACACAATCAAGAAGATTTCATAAGAATTAAAGCGATTAAAAGATTATAAAAACATTGAAATTAATCTATAGATATTTGATCCTTTCTCATAGTTTCATGCACTTATATGCTACAGACAAGATTTCCATGGATATTAATGTTGTATCATAACAAATAAACAATAATCCATAATCAATAAACAGGTATGAGTACATTCCTCAATAATCTGATCTACATCATGTAAATATTTTTGAATTCATAAAGGTGTGCAAATACCACCATTACAGCATAAGTTGTTAGATATATACACAGTATTTAAGTGCAAACACAGAAATATTAATATAAGGGAAAGTTTATATTTGAAATTCAGCTAATTTATACCACAACATATCATGCAGTATACATATGAAATATTGATTTGTAAACATAATTGCTTTATTTCTAATGAAACATGTTTGCTTTAAGAATGTATTTAGAAACATTAAAAACAAATTTTATGAAAATTTGAAAAATAAATTTCAAAATAAAATGTATACCATGTATATAGTATTTAAGTGAAGTATAACAATTATTACTATCAAATTGATCATGTAAAATAACACTTTCACAACTTCCAACTGTCAAATTGTATAGCACAGTATGTTTTATTTATTTGTAAAGGAATTGCTGGAAAAATGGATTAATATTAACCAAGTTACATGATTTAAATCAGTAAAGTTTTTATGCTGACATTTTACAATTTAAACACGTAAACTAACATCCCTTGACTGTGATAAGTTTATGTGTACTTTTTAAATTTATTTTTGTAGTACAGTTCATAAATTTTCAATTTTATACAGGCTAGCTAGCAGTTTCATGAGTGATAAAATTATTTAGGTATTTATTTTCTGCATCTAAATTCCTATCAAATTCACTAGCTTTCCCTATATTATCTACATGACGTCCATACTTTGAAGTGCATGATGGTATCAATGGGATATAACCTTTCACATTTTACTACCTTATGGTCACGAACAATAGATTAATCTACCATTTCAGTTAAAATGCCAGTTAAGAAGGTACACATTGTTGGTAATACACACTTCTGTCGGATGCTTGATATCAGATATGTATTATTTAATGACGTGAACAAAGAAAACACTGGTTAAACTTCACACTCTATTTCCACATTAAAATTTGGGTGAGATTGTCTGCATTTAAATATCTACAGAACAGTTTTGGGATGTTCATATTTCATGAAAGAAAAGAAAATTCTCTCATTTATCAATTTGCTATTTCTACTTTCTATATTGTCTTTTTTACAAAACAGAGTTGGACCATGCTTACTATATTGCACAGGAAAAAGTCAATCTTTTTTTTGTAGATCACCAGAAAAGAATGTCAAAGCACTGGTAAGCAAGGTCGAGTTCAGTTGGGTTAGGAAAAGCATTATTTTCAAATGGTTAGTTTTTTTAATACATGTTTTGTAACCAGGAAAAATAATAAACAAATAAGGGAAAAAAAAGAGAAGTGGAAGATTTGAATGATTAACAATGAAAATGATGATACAGCTGTTCTTTGTCTTAAATGTCTGCTTAATGTTGTTGAATTGCCATCTCATTGACATATTCCCAACATCATCATATAAAAAGTATATACCTATAACTATGAATTATCTTAGCGTTGAGTTTTTTTTTCTTTCTAAAAGTCATTGCAAAATGTGTATACATTGTATATGGATTATTATAAGTGGTTGTGTCATCCAGTCAGATAACTTTACCTTTACCTTTACTACTAAACGACTTGGCACCTCCAGGAACCTTCTCACTGTTGTCCTTATAAAAAATCATTCCATGTCACACTTTGTAATGACTAAAGGATAGCTGATGCAGTACTGATTTGGTAACGATTTTGAACTGATTGTAATGCTACTGTGTTCTAGTCCTAGGTGAAGTATCACATGTATTATATCACCTTGATCTAAATCTCAACACTCTCTGTTGTTCAATTATATCTGAAATATTAAAAGAACATCCAATTAGCTCACAAAAGGATGAAAATATACGAATATAAAATGATTGGGTATCTGCCAGTTGTGGCCTGGCTTTGAATCCTCTAGTGTATCCTACAGAGATTAAATTTTTGTTGTACTACCTTCTGCATTTCATTCTTCTTAATAAGGGTAGAAATACATGCAGAGTTTTGCGGACATGTAATGAGTCTTACATAACAATTTTGTAGATAAAAAAAAGCTCTTTGCTGTCATTATTTTTTTCATACTCTCTGTGAAAATATGTTTAAGGCCTATTCAAGGATACCAAAAATATGAAAGTATTTTCAATTTGTGTTTGGTTACGGCTGGGACAATTATACTAACTGTTAGTATAATAGACCCAACTACAAATATTTTCTAAACCTGCTGCAGTCTAGTTTGACTGTCCTTGTACAGTTTTATCCTTTTAACAGTATTAACTTACATACGGTAAACATTTTTTTTTCATTTTTCATGACAGATTTGAATACCCAGATGACTTCAGATATCAAGTTAATGCAGTAGTTAAATAGTTAAAATCAATGTCAAAAGTTTCACAATTTCCTCATATTGCTGAAACATCTGTTAATATTATTGAACAACTGTAATATTATACCAGCTTGGTAGGATAATATAGCCAGAAGGACAAAAATAAAAGATATATATTGGTTTATATATGACACAAAGCTGTCTCATCTGCTCATGGCAAAACTAATAAACAGCTGCGCCATGAGTGCATGATACGTCCGTCGCTTTTTCAAAGTATAAAGTTCAATAACTTCTCAATGTCATATCAGAAATTCATGAAAAACTAAAGGGAGGTTATCTTAATAGATATAAACCAGTCACCAAAGTTTCAAAGATAACTGCTCAAAGCATTGACCGAACTGAAAAATACCCCCTTTTTTATGAATACAATCACATAACTCCGAAACGTAAAAAAGAAAATTTATAAAAATCTAAAGGGAGCTCATGGCAATAGATATAAACAATTCACCAAAGTTTCTTGCAAATTGGTGAAAGTGTTTTTGAGTTATTGTCCGAAAACTGGAAAATCCCCATTTTTTAATGAAAAAAAACCCAAAACATGGAAACTTAAAATCTTAAATTTATAAAAACAGACGTATAAAAACAGCCATTACTTAGAATATGCAATACTGACAAGAATACATGTATTCATACATATACAGTACAAGCAATAATTCAATGAGTTGGGACAACACAAATGGTAGATTGCCCTTGCCAGTTGCCGAATTCCTGACTCCATGTCATCCAAAAGAAACATAAAATTGATCTGTTAATCTTTATTATATATATACTTATTTGGGATGTTAAGTTAGCAACAAAGCCAGGGTTAACCTATCATGTTCTACAGGAAATTCCTGTACCTATTCAGGAATATGACATTTGTTTTCCAATCATTATGTTGGTTGATATAGTAGAGCATTTAGTCACATTTTTTTTTATTTATCTTGGAGTTCAGTATTTTTGTTATCTAATTTTTCACATTCAATATGTTAAACTTTTATTGTCATCCTAATACCCTTAAAAAGCAATATTAACAATTCAATGGAAAAAAAGTAAATCTGATTTAATTGGATATATATACTAGTATATATGTATATATTTATCAGTGAGATTTCATTTGTTTACTTGTATCAAAATGCAAACTACAAAATAATCCAGCAAAGGTACATTTCTTTATAGATTTTACATAAAAGTACATTCTTATAAAGCTATCAAATAAAATAAAATTGTTTATGTAAATGAAGCACCACTGAAAACATGAAACAAGAGAAGTTTGGTATCAGTGATGTGCTGAAGATTAATACTATACTCACTACACATGACACAGCTAATATTTATTGTCAATGGTAATATGGAGCATATATTTCATGAATGGATGCTTTAAATGGAATCTTTTCTTGAATCAAAATCTATATAATTTCAAAGCAGTTTATCTTTAAAGAATCAAATTTTGACTGAATACAGAATTCCTAAACCTGTTTTTATAAATATGAATAAATGGTAGAAACAAGGAATTATTTGAATCTGGAATAATTTTGAATTCTGGAAAATTGATAAGAAATGTATGATGAAAACTAAAGAGTGTTACCCATGCGCGCATGGCTAAGGTTAATTTGTACTTTCACTGATATTTCAGTTTGAACTAACAAAATCTCCCTTCAACATGTTAAATTCGGTAGGTTTCATGCATTTGTTATCAATTTTCCAAAATTCAAAATTATTCCAGATTCAAATAATTCCTTGTTTGAAGGGTATACTTCAAGTAGACATCCACCAACATTACAAAGTACAAAAAACACTTCTAAAGGTCAACGTTTAAACATTATCCTTACACAAAATGAGTAAAAACGTTCATAAATCAGGCCGTTAGTTTTCTCGTTTGAATTGTTTAACATTTGTCATTTTGGGGCCTTTTATAGCTGACTATGCAGTATGGGTTTTGTCCATTATTGAAGGCCGTAAAGTGACCTATAGTTGTTAACTTCTATGTCATTTGGTCTCATTGGCAATCATATCACATTTCCTTATTTTTATAAGACAAGATAAATGGCAAAATATCAGCACCTGATATGTAAGTATATCATGGTATTATTTTCAAAAGTTTGAAGTTTGACACACACTGTTATAGTTTTCATATTACTCACCAGGTATTTGTCAGATCAATATTGTATGCATTTCAATTTAGGTTTGGTTCTCTGTTTTTGAATCAGAGATGTGCCACTGACATTCCTGTCAAAACACATATGTGACCATGACAGGACAGTTAGTCAAGCAAGACATAAAATTCCTAATGTCAAATTCTACATTCTAGTCAATTTGGTTGCTGAAGAACACATTTTGTAATGTGTGTTAAATGGTGCAAATTTTTACTTCCTTCTAATTATTTTACCGATTCATACCTGCTTATCATTTTACATATCAAATCTGCATATGAATAACATTATTAACAGAACTTATAACACTGTTATGAATAGAGATATTTGTCACACTTACCTGACCAAGACTTGACTAATATCCATATGAAATTTCAAAACAATTCTTAACTTAGTGCTGACTCAAAGTCAACTTCCAATATATCAGAATAAATCAATCAATATTGTGTATGTACACAAAACTTTTTAGATCAACATATTTGATATTTAAATTGTATTCCAATGCTTATTGATACCTGTAAATGTATTATTGATAAACAATTGATGTGCGACATTCCCAGGTATATTAATCTTATCTGATTATATTACTCTGCCAATTAAATCTCACCAGTAAACAAACTTTACTAAGTATAACAGCTTTTTGCTGACATTTTAATTAAATTAAGGTAATTTGTGTGTTTTCAATTAAATTATGTAATGGCAAGCAAGAACATGTCTGTCACATAATCTCTAACACTTTTGTTTTCTAACATACTTACTGCGTACTGTATGTGATATTATGTCTAAGAAAATGAGAGAATTCTTAACCTTCAAATTGGACAAACTCTTATTAAAAGCATAATATAATTTAAAATCCCAGAGCGAGTATACATTTGTTTATACAATTATTTAATCAGTATTATACAAATATGAATCATACCCTGTGGTTAAGATTGGATGATCCTTATTTGTAAGGTGACCAGAATTTAAAATAAAACCTACTTTCAGGTCAATTGCAGATAATACTTCTATTTTATCATAGCTTCTTGGTATTTGGAAATCTTTAAGAAGTGTCTAAAAATAGATGAACTATATCACTTGTCTGTATTGTTTTTCCCAGGTAAAAATATTGCTTATCCAAGGTAACAAACCAATTTTATCAATTTTCTACCTATCAAACCTTGGAATGGAAAGATTAATGTTAAAAAGTAACAACTCAATTTAAATCATGTAGAAATAAGAAGATGTCACTGATGTGGTATGAGTGCCAATGTGTAAAAGGTAAACAATTATAGGTCAAAGTATGGCCTTCAACATGGAGCCTTGGCTCACACCGAACAGCAAGCTATAAAGGGCCCCAAAATAGCAAATTATACAAAGGTTTAGATATTCTAGACTGATCAGTACATGGCACTTCAAATTTGTTCAAAACAATAATGTTTCAATCGATTTTCCAAACAAAAGAATTTACAGAGTAAATCTTCTTATGAATATAAATGCTCTGTTTATCTATAGCCAATAATTTATAATGTGGCCAATGAATATAAACAATGGAGATTGTAAAATATACATAAAGGTGTAATTACCACAGGTAATCAGTCTGCTACTACTGTAAATATTTTCACTATTATATATAGTTAAATGTGTCATAAAAAATGAAAGTATGTGACGCAAGGCATGTATTTAATTACGTTAATTACGACGTAAAATTACATACCTGTACAGAAAGGTGAAATTAAGTTTAAGGTGATTTTGAATTTCTAAAAACAGGATAAATATAGATGTTATCAATAAATAAATAACTTATTTGTAGTTATTTTTAATCAAAGACTAAAAATAGCACTAAAAAAATCATATCAGCTTATGGTTCCAAGATATCAAAAATGATGATCTTAGACAGGAGATTCAAAACTTTTTTATGGTGATCTATTTGTATACAATGAGAAAGAATGTCAATTAAACTTCAAAATATGGAAAACTTAGAATTTGTGAAGTATTTATATATTCTAGAATGATTCGAACCTTAATTTTGTCATTTTTTTTTGGCAATTCTGAAACTCAACCGATGACCTTTCTCCACACTCTGGTAAAGTTTTTCACAGTACATCAGTACATGCATTAATAAAAGGTCATTTTTCCCATAATCAAATATGTACATCAGAAATTTGTCAAATCCAATTAGGACATTTGTGAATAGAGTCCAATTTATATGTGAAAACCAAGCCTTTGAATAAAATTACTGTTGTCCAAATTTTAGCAGAGTTAAAACACCAGTACACTTAGAAAAAAGTCGTTGAAAAGGATTATCTAAGATCCCCCTTCATATATATAACAGGTTGTGAAACAAATTCATCTTTCATCCAAACTAGCAATATCACATTCATTTTCCACCATTATGTGATCCTTATCTTTTAAACCTGCTTCAAAAGTGACAAATTTTGACCCTGATTTATCTAAATAATTTACCAGAGGCGGATTTAGGGGGGCCATGGTACCCCTCCCCCTTATGGACCTAAAAATAAAGTTAATGCATAGAATTTTTACATGTCCCACTCCCAACGTTAACTTTGGGGGCCAGTCCCCCTTTTTTATAATCCTGGATCTGCATCCATTTAACTATATCATTTGAATGCTTTTGTAGACTAAGTGTACACAAATTAACAACTTACTGTATATTAAAATTTATAAATCCAGCAAAATAAGGTTAAACATGTTAAATAGCTCACTTTACATATATTTTCTAACACTTATGACTTATCCTTCTTTCTGACCCAGAATTTACCTGAGTATTACTTTGAATGGTCATTCCTTTGTTGGTATTAGGTTTAATTCTATAGTGAGAATTTCTAAGTGTCATGTGATCAATACTCATACTACCTTTTCAATGAAGATATGATTAATGTGTTTAAAATTTACGAGTAATAGTAATTTTTACCTGAAAGGTTATAATGCACCTGTTTACACCTTTACAAAAATTAACATTATATATTTATTATCAATGCTAACGATAACTTCATGTATATATTAAGTCATAATCCTCTTTAAAATTCAGTGTGATCTATGTTGAAAATAAATGAACATTCATGAATATTTTAAAAGGAAATTAAGGGAAGGGACTGGATCATGAATTTTAATAAAATTTCTGGGTATAGATATATATACTGTATACAACCACTTCTGAAGGGAAAATATTTATTGTTATTGATTAGCATGTTTACAGGTGTTTTTATGTGAATCTTGAATCATTAATTAGAGAAGGAATAATTTGCAGTCTGAAAAGTCAATATTGGATAACTTCTATCCATAGAAATTTACCTGAAATACATTCTGTTAATAATTATACAGAGAATTTCAAAAATTTCAATCAAACTTAACTTCAGATAAAATAATTGCATTGAAACAGAATATTCAAAATGTGTAAATCAAAAACAAAATCACTTAATCTCAAAATACCATCATAAATAACTTTCTTATTTGTCAATGAGTACATTTTAAGTTTCAAAATTAGAAAATTATCATTTCATTTAAACTAAAAATATATTCAAACATTCCAATTTCAAACTTTATAATTAAATAATACCCATCCTACTTACAAAGAAAACAAAATCTTTACAATATCTTTACCTGATCATTTCTGATAACATAAATACTTATTTAAACACAAAATGATCCAGGGAATTAAATGTTAATTCTCACTCAAAGCCTGTGGCATTCTTCTGAATAAAAAAAACAGTAACATATTTTGGAAAGGGATGATATCATTTCTCTTGTAGACATTTAAATTAATACTTAATACCTTATAAGTTGAAGATATACCCCCATTTAATACCTTATAACCCCATTAAATTACCAACGTTTGTGATTTTGCCAGTTGATTTGGAGGCAAATCTTAAATTTGGTGACTGTTAACTCTAATATGGTGACCTCAAGTCACCTGATATATAATTATCGTCTCATTTGGTGTCTGTAAACTCTAATAGGATGACCTTACCATTTTATCTGGTGTCTGTAAACTTTAATGGGGTGAACTTACCATTCCATCTGGTGTCTGTAAACTCTTAATGGGGTGAACTTACCTTTCCATCTGGTGTCTGTAAACTTGAATGGGGTGAACTTACCATATCATCTGGTGTCTGTAAACTCTAATGGGGTGAACTTACCATTTCATCTGGTGTCTGTAAACTCTAATGGGGTGAACTTACCTTTCCATCTGGTGTCTGTAAACTCTAATGGGGTGAACTTACCATTTTATCTGGTGTCTGTTAACTCTTAAATGGGGTGAACTTACCATTTTATCTGGTGTCTGTAAACTCTAATGGGGTGAACTTACCATTTCATCTGGTGTCTGTAAAGTCTTAATGGGGTGAACTAACCTTACTCTAATGGGATGACCCTACCATTTTATCTGGTGTCTGTAACTTTAATGGGGTGAACTTACCTTTCCATCTGGTGTCTGTAAACTCTAATTGGATGACCCTAACATTTCATTTGGTGTCTGTAAACTCTAATGGGATGACCCTACCATTTTATCTGGTGTCTGTAAACTTTAATGGGGTGAACTTACCATTTCATCTGGTGTCTGTAAACTCTAATGGGGTGAACTTACCTTTCCATCTGGTGTCTGTAAACTCTAATGGGGTGAACTTACCTTTCCATCTGGTGTCTGTAAACTCTAATAGGGTGACCTTACCATTTCATCTGGTGTCTGTAAACTCTAATGGGGTGACCTTACCATTTCATCTGGTGTCTGTAAACTCTAATGGGATGACCTTACCATTTCATCTGGTGTCTGTAAACTCTAATGGGGTGACCTTCCCTTTCCATCACAGTCTATGATCTCACAAACACTATATTGTCTAATTAAAAAGAGGAAGTAGATACCAAAGAGGCATATCAATAAATGTATCTTGAATAAAATCAGACAACACCATTGCCAAATAGTTTTCTTAATACTATCATGGAATTCAAATGGCTTTTATTCATTAAATATCAGAAATTCATTTGCTCCTGAGATATAACTGCAGGATAAATAAATTAAACTAAATCCAGTATTTTACATTATTTCTATAAATATTAAATGTGAAAATTCAGGGAGAAGGGAGATTAGGGGTCTCCCAAATTAGGTAAGCTACAGGCTAATGTAACTGGATATCTTGTAATGTAGGGGTCTTCTATAGCATTACTATATAGTATGGGTTTTGCTCATTGTTGAATGTTGTACTGCAATCTCTAGTTGTTTATATCTTCACCCTTTGGTGTCCAGTGGGTAGGTGTCTCAGCCTCTGGTGAATATTTGTCTGGTTTGAAATATTACCACATATTCTTAAGTTATACTAGCTATGCTCTACTGTATGATACACCTGTGATCTTTTTAACATATAAAATAAAAAGATTTTCTTTGTCGACTAAATAAACAATTTTTGGCCCATATAACATAGTAGCTAAGATTCAATGGATATAAAACTTCAAAGACAATCTATTTAGACATGTATATGAAATCAATTTAAAAAAAGTGTAGAATGATGTAACTTTTATCTGAAAGACCAACTAAGACAACATACAATATCTACTAAAGCTCAAGTACATCAATTTACATTAAAAGTTTCTTTTTACCCCCCTAAACCTTGAAGTCTGTAAAGGGGTTCCTGTGATTCTTCATCTTCATATGATTTACATTATTCAATAATTAATCTTCAAAACAACAGTGCACATGCTGACATGTCTCGCCTGTTTTACTTATCACTGATTTCATGTTGAAAGTCTGTAATATGAAGGTTATACTACAAGTATCCTATAAACTTAACATTATCAATGTTCTATGAAAATGAGTTCATGGTCTGACCATGCCAGACAGACCTTACAATCATTCCATGCACCAAATAAAGTGGTCCTATCACTAATAGTACCTAAGAAACAGATCAAACTGCAAATACTTAACATTGACCAAATGAACCATGAAAATGAGGTCAAGGTCAGATGACACCTGCCAGTTGGACATGCGCACCTTACAATTAAATAGAGTAGACCTAGAGTAATTAGTTAACGCCTCCACCACAGGATCACTATCCCTTTGTTTCACTTTCATGCATCAGAAGTCGCAGGCAAAAATCAACCAATCAGTTCATGCTGTTTTTCAGCACTTTCATTTGGAAATATTTGTAAATTTCAAAGTTGACCCATTACGAACTGCAATGTGGGCATATTTACCATAGAGAAAAGGTCTGTGATCTACCCTTCAAAAGTGCTAAAAGCTTAACATAACTGCAGCAGCAAGTGTTACATAATGTACATACATAATAAAGTAGTGCCAGAATTTTACTGCCCTCAAAAACTAAATATTGAAAAGGAAGTCAAATTGGGTTGGGATGCCAATTTTTTATTCAGAACTCTTCCACATACTCATTTATTTTAAAAAGTCTCATGCTATTATAAGTAATATAATGACTTTAACCCCCTTCACACTAGCATTTTTTAACCAATCTATATTTGAATCGATCTAAATAAAACCAGTTAACATTCACATTATATTAAATCCTAACGATCTCTATCGGTCTAATCTGAACCACTGCGTTCACACTACAAGTAAACATGAGATCGATCTGACCTAAGTACCCCTAAAACTGTAAACACTGTGTACAAATAGAAATATTTAATCACATTGATGTGTTGATACACACACTTGCAAAAAAAATAATGAATGAAGTTATTGTTTCACTTAAATTACAAGTTCAATGTTGATACTACAGTTTGTACATTTTTCGTTAATTTTCAGTCCTTTCATGTTGGTCATCCATTTTCTCATAATTTGCACATGTAATTTTGCAGCCATAGATGCGCACAAATTATTTTTCGATTCAATCGTACTAGTTTAGATCGATCTCTGCGTTCACATTTAAAGTTAGATCAGTTCTCTTTACATCAATTTCAAACTAAACTACCTCTTTTGGTGTTTTAGTTTAGACCTATTCAAAATCAATTAAAAGCATTCACATTGGACTTAGATCGATCTAAAGTGAACCAATCAAGTTTAAATCAATTTAAATGTCCAAGTGAAGACCCCTTTCACACTAGCATTTTTTTAATCGATCTAAATAAACATGATAAAACCAGTAAGCTTTCACATTAATACAAACGATCTCCATAGGTCTAATCTGAACCACTGCTTTCACACTACAAGTAAGCATGCAATTGACCTGACCTAATTACCCATGAAACTGTAAAGAATGTGTATAAATAGAAATATATAATCAAATTAATGTGTTGATACACAAGCTAGCAAAAAAATAATAGATAAAGTTATTGCTTCACTTGAATTGCAAGTTCAAATGTTGATCCTGGTGTTCGTACAGTTTCATCAATTTTCAGCCATTTTTATATGTTCGTCATCCATTTTGTAATAAATTGAACGTAATTTTTCCACCATACATGCTAAAAACTATTTTCTATTCAATCGTACTAGTTTAGATCTATCTCTGCATCCGCATTTAAAGTTAGATCAGTTCACTTTTATTATATCAATTTCAAACTAAACTACCTCTTCTGGTGTTTTACTTAAGACAGATTCAAGATCAATTCAAAGCGTTCACATTTGGACTTAAATCGATCTAAAGTGAACCAATCTAATTTAAATCAATCTAAATGTCCAAATGTGAACGAGGTCTCCTGTGTTGGAAATTTTTGGACCAGTTCTACTTTGTGACAAATCTCAAGATCTGAGTTTTGGAGACAGAACAACCGTGAAACAGTCAGATTTTCAAAAATAGCAGCATAAATGGAATAGAATAAAAGGTATATGGTGTATAAATGCATTAAAAAATCTATACACACACTTGATAAAGCTCACAGCAAAAGAACCCTGCTTTATTCCTATTCTACATCAAAAAGTCACAGTGAGGCCTTCAACACAGAGCAAAATCTCACACCTAACTGATGTTTAAGATGTCACCAACCAACGGTTTAGGTAGAATTCTTTATTAGATGTCAATAATGCTATTTATGTGCATTTGGGGGAAAAGGATTTAGGGAAATGTTGGCAAATTACAGACAACGATGGTCCAGGAAACCTAGTACATATATCAATATTTTAATGTGAGAACATCTCCCTCCATAAAAATGTTTTAAAAAAAATTGATAGTCAAAACCATTAACTTATATATAAACATTTTCACTATTTCTGGGTACGGTTATCCCTTTTATCCCCTATTTTTCTAATTTGCACCCTCATCTTGTTTTTCCTATCCCCAACAACCTTGAGATAGACCTACAGTGCACGTTATTTTTTCAGTACATTGTTAAAGTCACATACTAAAAATAAACAAGAGTCTTTCCAACTAACAAGATAAAAATCTATATTTAACCCAGTCTACAGAGATATCAAACTAACAAACACTTAAACTGATAGTTGAATCACCGGCAAAGGATGTTCAGAACACTTAACTGCAGGAAATTATTACTGATAAAATATTTACTATCAATTCAGAAATTATTGTGTGTATTTATTATTGCGATTTTTGAAGAATGGACAAAAATGCCAGATTAATTATTGCGATTTCAGGATAAACTCTTTAACTGCATCAGATATCAGAATGCACCTTTTGTTTGCGGTATATCATCTTTTCCGCAAATTTATTGTTTTCTGTTTAGTATTAAATTTATAATTAAGATCCAATTATTACATCAGTGATCCGTTTATTTGGCAATCACCAATGGCAGTCAGCAGGGTTTAAAAACATTTGTTGTTCGACCTGTTAGTCAAATGCGTTTTGTTAAAATATACTTTTTCACTTTTTTGGTCTTTTGGAAAATGTTGTTTGTGCTGTATTTAGACCCCTCTAACAAGAAATTTGTTTTGCATGCACACGTATAAAAATTGCGGTTTTTATCCAACGCAATCATAGGTTTGAACGTTGTTTTCAATATAGACTTGTATATATATATATATATATATTCATATATCAATACAAAATATTTCAAAGAGAATATAAGATAAGTAGAGACATTATATATTTTGGGTAAAGCAATCGTAATATAGCCAGTCCTGAGTACAACCTAATATAGAAACATGTGTTGAAATGAGATGACAACTCTTTGTGTTGATTATGAGAGGACATATCATTTCTTTCTACTTTGGTTTGAGTCTAACATTTCATATAAACAAATTCAAATATTTAATATTCCAATCAAGGTCCCACAGGCAGTCAGGGGAATTACTAAAATAAGTGATTTCTAAATCACTCATTTGAGTAGCTAATTAGAAATTCTGTGTTTTGTAGTTTTACCAAAATTTGAAGCATACAGGTTTAGATTATATCGAATTGTTAATCAAATCAATGGGGGGGGGGGGATGTTGAAAATAGTGGGGGTAATTAATGAAATAATACTTAAAGAAGTGATTTTTTGGAAGACAATAGAGGTATGATACTTCAACAAGTGATTTTCATGTCATTACTGGTATCCCAGATTTAATACAGGGTCATCACCTGACATGACTGGTCATCCTATGAAAAAATGTTGTTTCTGATTTTAGTATCATAATTATTCCCAGGATCATTAACAATATATATTTAACCCTGCAATATAATAAAATCACTTAGTCTAGTGATTTATTTGTTCTACTTAAATAGGTGATTATAAAAGAAAGACCACTCTTACCTAGAACATTTCTAGACAAAATGTTACTTGCAAAAGTGACTGACAGGGGTCATTTACAAACAACAATTATGATTAAATACATGCACAATATAAGCAGAAATTATTGCTAGTTTTTAATTTATGCAAGTAATGTGACTGAGTGAGTATTGCAATAATAAGACCTAATTTTGCTTGTTCATCAATTTTGCTGTTTACAATTTATCTTTAACCAAATTTTGCTGTTTACAATTTATCTTTAACCATCATTGATTTCAAATAATGCCAAAAACAAGGTTAGAAATTAGCTCTTGCCAAGTCACCCACGAAAAGCTTAAAATCAAACAGGAAGATAAGTTTTTTTTCCAGTAGCCTAGAAGCCAATCTTTTTCGTAATTAAGTTTCTCTAAAAGTGAATCTTCACATGTTTAGGAATGACTATCACGCAAAAATATAAATATTTAGGGATTAAAATCTGGAACAACATCTTTACGAGGATTTCTTCAATAATTTTCACCAATACATGTATATCATTAAAAGATTTCAAATGTAGATTTTATAGTCATGACAGTAGGGTTGTATGCAAAATATGGAAAAAGATTGATCGATTGTTGTTTGTTTAATGTCTGGTATGTATTTGGAAAATGGATTTGGTAAAGACACAATATTTTCAAGCTTGAGGAAGAAAAAACATTACCACACTAATTCAATAGAAAATTACACCATGCAATACAAGCAATGATTTCCCTTTAGGTTTTTTGAGGACATCATGTGTCTTCTGCTATCTTGAATTGTAAAATAGCAGAAAACAATTGGTCTAGTTATTTGATGCAATATTCAAATTTTGAGTCAGGAATGTAATTCAGATGGAAGAAATTTCATTTAAATGAAGAAAATTGTGGGATTCATAATATATTTTATAAATTACAACTATTTCAACAATACAGAAATACTTTTTGTTCAACTGAAGAAAAAAAAATACATATAAAGGGAGATAACTCAGACAACTTAATTAAATAAAGGAATGTATAGGAAATTGACCTTAATTTTCCTTAACAAAGCCATCCTCCTATATTTTAGCTTACAATTGTATTATTCAGTTTTCTTTTATTATACACAAAACTGATTTTTCAATGTATAATCCTCACAAAATCTGACAATTTTGCACAACTTTTATCTTGAAAAAAAACTCCATGGCCTATATTTTTTTTTGTATTTTTGAAAATAGTAAATATAATATTAACTCCATTTGGGCAAAGTATCAGACATTCCTGGGTTTTGATTTGGACCCCGGTAGTGCATTTTCTGTAAAAACACTGTGTGGAGTTGTCACAAAATCCTTATTCAGTTATTGTCCATCAAATGTCCCGAAAAAATAACAATAGCAATTTTTGTACATGTCTATTAAATTTATATTCTCAGCTGTTCAGATAATTAGACTTGGCAAATTTCGTATAGAACACAAACAGCCTTTCGTATAACTTCTAAATGGGACTTGGACGTCTTGCCTCTTGGTTCATATATATTTGAATGTTAAAACAATCCTTCAAAATATTGCATTGACAGGTTAATGAATGATTGAATGAGTAATTTTTATACCTTTTAAATTCCTCAATTTCTCCCTACATCATTGCATAATGTGTTAAAAAAAGCTGAAACGTGTCATTATATGTCAAAAATATTCCCACACTTTCACATTAGGTTTTTCTCGGACTTCTTCCTAAACTGTTCAAAAAAGGTACATGGGTACCGGTCTAGTTCCCTAAAGTGAAAATTATTGGGCTATAGGTTAGCATTCCGTCCGTCAGTCAGTCCAAACTCATTTATATAACGTCCTTTGATTAGATATTCATTATTAAAGCCATTTTGCAAGAAGTTCGTACCATTTGAGCAAATTTTGTAATACTAGAGCTTGAACCATTGTTTCTCTTTTTTTTTGTTATTTCTGAATCACTTCAGGTTTATTATTTATTATATAGCCAACACATAAGGCGTTACAAATTAAATTTCAGTTTTCTGGGGGGAAAGTCTTCGTTTCTCAGGAGTTGGTTTAAGCTATCAAGTTTGTCCTATACAGTGGAGAATTTTTCCGGGGGCACATGGGGCAAAGAATTTACCTACCAAACTCTGTCTACTGAATGTTTAGTGTTAATATTGTTGATATCGATTGAAATGTATGATGCAGTTACATATTATAACAAAAAAACTCACATTTCGGAGAGAAGAATATGACCTAACACAGAATGAGAATGAGGTGTGCATGGCCCGAGAAACCCAAGAAGCAATTTGCTGCTGAAAATTCATGCCGGAATGATTTAAGCACCACCATTTATCTTTAGCGAGTGTACGGTTTGGGGAATGTGTGTTTTTTCTCAGGAAAAACCTTTTTCGACTTGATTAAAAAACAAACAGTATTTTCAATAACATCAATTCAGACCTTTGATCTGTTCCACTCCAAACCTTGTCTAGTTTAGGGGCCCTGCCCCCTTTTCAAAATCCAGCATCCGCATCTGCACGATACAAAAACAGTTGTGACAATTTTATTTTTTGTAATTGAATGTCGTCACATGATTTCAGCATATGTCTCCCCTATTTTCAATGGACCCCAACCCAACTACACACACACACACACACACACACACACAGATACATATATATATATATATATATATATAACTATATAATTCGTCTACACATCAGCCCAACAATCTTAATTAGATCTGAAAATTTGTGGAAGCAAATTTTTTGTTCTTCCCTGGCCGGGATTCGAACTCATGCTATTGAGATATCGTGGCGCCAAGTCGCTTTGCAATATGCCCGACGCGCTTTTTTTATCTTTATTATATTCACAATTTGGATATCGCAGTTTCAATTACACAAAAATGAAAACATTGTCATTAGTTATTGTCCTTTCTCTGAAATGAATCATTAGCTATACATGCTATATTATGTGAAATATTTGTCACGAACCGATAATTGTCTGATTATCAACTTTTGTATACTCATATTTTATATATATATATATATATATATATACAAGTCTAAATTGAAAACAACGTTCAAACCTATGATTGCGTTGGATAAAAACCTCAATTTTTATACGTGTGCATGCAAAACAAATTTCTTGTTAGAGGGGTCTAAATACAGCACAAACAACATTTTCCAAAAGACCAAAAAGAGTGAAAAAGTATATTTTAACAAAACGCATTTGACTAACAGGTCGAACAACAAATGTTCTTAAACCCTGCTGACTGCCAGCAGCAATATCATTTTCTATAGAAAAACATCAAGTCACTATACTATTATTCTCTCTCATTCTAATCTACCATTCAGCTCATACATTCATAATTATAAAAAGCTTACACAAAATACAATGAAAAATCAAAGTGTTAAGTGTGTGACGCGCTAGACCACTCGACCACCTAGGCTCTACAATAATAAAGCTTTCCGCGGCGGTGGCCGGGTGTTACCTTTCCTCGTCAGTTTTTACCTAGCGTCGTAACACAGTACATGATATATAAGGCATGAAGATGGAATGTTTACAGATCAGCGGAATTATCTATCGTGATGGATAAAATCTGTCGCAGAGTTGTCACTGGTTCAGACGTACTTATAATATAATTATTTATATGACTGCATCCTGTATTAATTTGTAAGATCCTTTACGACCGCGGAAAGCTTTATTATTGTAGAGCCTAGGTGGTCGAGTGGTCTAGCGCGTCGGGCATAGTGCAATGCGATTTGGTGCCACGATATCTCAGTAGCATGAGTTCAAACCCCGGCCAGGGAAGAACAAAAAATTTGCTTCCGCAAATTTACAAATATAACATTGTTGGGCTGATGTTTAGACGAATTATATATTATACAGAAAGTATTTTCAGCCTTGTATCACCATCACTGCTGGTGATCCGATGGATAAAATCTGTCACAGAGTTGTCACTGGTTCAGATGTACTTATATATAATTATATACACACAAAATGAATAGCCATTGCCAAATTTAAATGTATCTGTATTTTTATAAGACCTTCTTTATAACATATCTATGCACCTTTTTCTTGTTTCAACTACAGTATATGAAAGGTATGAATAAGGCTTACAGAAGAGAAGAATGGACAAAATAAGTAAAAATAAGAGTAAAACGGGGGACTAAAAAAATATTACAAAAATGGACAGCCAAATATTTCACGATCAAAACACCAGCTGTAAATGGTATAACAAATTTTACAAGAAGTATTATCATCAATGCTTAAGTTCCAACTTACTGGATGTGTTTCATATTTGCACATGACGTCAGAATAACGTATTCTTTAACTCTTTCGAAGGTAACACGTTTGAAGGAAATTTCAAAGCCTAATAAATAACTGCAACATAATAACCTTGATCTTAGACATCGACAAATAGCATTTCTGGACAACATATACATACATTGGAGAATAATATATATTAATAGAGTATCAAAAATACATTGTCGATAAAATCCAACAACATTTGCAGGTTAGATTTCGTCTCAGTTTTCCAGGATTCGACATGTAACGGAGTTTTCTTGAAAACATTTCCCACTGTTAGTCTCAATGCACGATATATAATTTTTCATATGATTCAAGAAGCATGGGTTATTGAAGTGACAAATACGATTAACTTTCATTCGACGGTACTGTAGTGAATCCAAGCGGGTTTTATAACATATTCAAAAAGTAAGACATGACCCGGCGTTTTCATATACAAAATGAAACGTCCGGAAAAAATTATAAAAAGCCAAAATCACGTACGGCATGAACGAAGAACACCCCAATCTATTTAGAAATATTTCCAATAAATAATGTTCATGATATGTCATCTATGTCGGCTGATACGTCTTGGACATTATTACAATTACCTACATTTTGACAAAACACAAATTCGTGCAAGAAAGATTGATTGATTGATGGTTGCTTAGCGTCCAGTGGCATGCATGTGCAGTCGGCATTCCCGGAAAATGTTTTTTTACACTTTTAAATTAAGTGCAACATAAATATACGAAATGAGCTTGCATCTTAACTAAATGCAAAAACATGTGTCAAGCTACACTAATCAAATGCAGTTTTAATGGTTTCTATTTAGACTGACTTTTAAAAAGCTATATCAAATAATACATGCTAAAAATGAGTAAAATTAATTTAAACAAGAGTCACACCTGTGCCCGTATCGCTAATCATTTAGAAATCAAAGTACTGACGTGCTGTTTACTGAGATGAACCCAAGATCTGATGGCTGGCGAATAAATAAAAAATGTTCTATCTCCATGTAGACTACAGTAAGTACATTTTACTAGCATTTGCTTTTTCAAGTTAAATATCAAACATTTCAGCCACATTCAAGACGTTAACATGCTAGTATTTAACATGTAATCAATTGTCTAGGGTCTGCGGGCATAGAGTGTCGAAAGGGATAACAAAAAAGTTAAATGTGTTTTGCACTGTCTGAAGACTGGATTATACATTTAATAAATGCATTTCGATCAGACGGGATTGTGTTTAAAACAGACACCCTTCCCCAAGGCAAGACTGGAGAAGTTCTATACTCATGTGACTCTTGCTTGTGTAAACAGTACGCTTTGGTTGCCCTTTTCTTTAAAACTTCACCGCGTAGACCTTTTTTGTTCTTTGAATAGTTTTAAATATTTCTGATTAACTCGCTTTTTCTTAATCATGCCATGACCCCACCAATGTATAACATATTAAATTCATGTAATTTCTACCATGTTTATAATAGCAATAGTTTTATGTCTTGATGAATTGTTCGAACGGACGAGACAAATCACAAAAGCGTATATTGGTCCGCTTTGTTTAACCAGTAGTGGAAAAATGAAATATCAAAAGGGGGAGCGGTTACGTGTTAATAAGAAAAAGAAGAAGGAACCAAACCTTCTTTTATACTTAATACTAATATTTAAGATATCAATAAGGAGATAATTAATTAAAAGTCAGCGGGTCAGCAACCTTACATAAAAGATTAACATGCATAGACATCTATTGACTATTTGCGATATTGTATATTCAAAGTCTATCGGAAATATCGGTTGGGTTGCTTTAATTCAAAACTGACTTACTTCTAGACTATTTGACTATATAGAAAAGTTTGCTTTTTTTTTTGCTTTCCACGTTTAGAATCAACCCCATCCACCCACCCACTCACACATACATATACAAAAACATTTTCAGTCTAATCCGTATAATGAACAGTTACCTATTACAGCGATCCCTACCACATATTATATAGACAATGTCCGCTCCACAGAGTATAGACCTAGCATGTCATGGCTCGAAAACGTAAAACTGTGTTTGCTGTTTAGAAAAGTAGGCTTTGATTCTGGCAAAATATAAAAGAAACATTGCCAAAGGTCAGCAGCTGAAAGCATAAAGAAATGCACCTAGTGTGACTATTAGTGGAGCGGCGGAGAGGACAATTTTAAAAATTTAAATTAACTTCATACCTCATGACATTAGAATAGCGCATTTGAAATCTTAAATAGTATACTTATTGAATATATGTGTCTTAAATATGAAAGCTGGTGCCATCATGCCTTGGTCAAAGTTCATCACTTGAAAAATTCTTATTTTCATCTAGAATAAAAACTGCTGATTTTTTCAAAATCTATAATCCATTCAATAAATTATACAAGAAGTACAATAATCAATGCTTAAGTTCCGACTTAGATGTGTTTCATATTTGCACATGACGTCAGAATAACGTATTCTTTAACTTTTTCGAAGGTAACACATTTGAAGGATTTCAAAGCCTAATAAATAACTGCAACAGAATAACCTCGAACTTAGACATCGATAAATAGCATTTCTGGACAAGATATACATACATTGGAGAATAATATATACTAATAGAGTATCAAAAATACATTGTCGATAAAATCCAACAACATTTGCAGGTTAGATTTCGTCTCAGTTTTCCAGGATTCGACATGTGACGGAGTTTTCTTGAAAACATTTCCCACTGTTAGTCTCAATACACGATATATAATTTTTCATATGATTCAAGAAGCAGGAGTTATTGAAGTGACAAATACGATTAACTTTTATTCGACGGTACTGTAGTGAATCCAAGCGGGTTTTATGACATATTCAAAAAGTAAGACATGACCGTTTTCATATAAAAAATGAAACGTCGAAAAATTTATAAAAAGCTAAAATTCACGTACGGCATGAACGAAGAACACCCCAATCTATTTAGAAATATTTCCAATAAATAATGTTCATGATATGTCATCTGTGTCATCAGCTATGTCGGCTGATACGTCTTGGACATTATTACAATTACCTACATGTTGACAAAACACAAATTCGTGCAAGAAAGATTGATTGATTGATTGATGGTTGCTTAACGTCCAGTGGCAAATATTTCATGCATGTTCAGGACCAGAACACATTAACAATAAATATTAAAGGAAGGTCCTGTTACAGAGGACGTCCGGAATGAAGGTCGGGGAAATTTGGACTGCCACTGGAATATGACTCTTTTTCCAAGAAATCTTGCGACTAAAATTGATCGTAAGTTATACTGAAATGTTTATGACTTACACGAGTAGAAATGAGTTGCTGCTCCTTGTTAACGCATGCTCTGTATACCATACAAACTAATACAGCATACTCGGGTACATCCAGACTGTATCCACTGACTATCCAATATATTGTTTTTTTACAATAAAGATGAAGAAACATATTACATGACTTGTATTTTTATGTCTTCTATATTGAGATCAAGGTTTTTCTCAAATATAGAAGTTACAGATGGTATTATATTATCCCGTATGTATTATCAACGGAAAATAAGCAGGTGCGGTTTTACATAAAAAACTAAATCAAATAACTCAAAAATATACATGAGACAAGGGCACTGCTATAATGTTATGCAGCGATAGAGACGGTCAAATAAACAGAGAAAAACTATCAATAAATTGCATGCAGAACAGTGATAAACTGTACCATTCCAGGACAGGAAAAGATTCTTGAATAGTGACAGAACAAAAAACTATTTTCAGTCTTGAAATGATCGGGAGAATGATCTATAGCAGCTGCAAAAGTAAATGATTCTTGCCATTGAGTTCAGACATTAAGACTGATATGTTAGTGAGTGAGTGAGTGAGTGAGTGAGTGAGTGAGTGAGTGAGTGAGTGAGTGAGTGAGTGAGTGAGTGAGTGAGTGAGTGAGTGAGTGAGTGAGTGAGTGAGTGAGTGAGTGAGTGAGTGAGTGAGTGAGTGAGTGAGTGAGTGAGTGAGTGAGTGAGTGAGTGAGTGAGTGAGTGAGTGAGT
Source organism: Mytilus californianus (assembly GCF_021869535.1). Classification (NCBI taxonomy): domain Eukaryota; kingdom Metazoa; phylum Mollusca; class Bivalvia; order Mytilida; family Mytilidae; genus Mytilus; species Mytilus californianus. Next base: position 3,250,643 of record NW_026262679.1, on the reverse strand, counting down.
GAGTGAGTGAGTGAGTGAGTGAGTGAGTGAGTGAGTGAGTGAGTGAGTGATTATTTTTTGTAAATTTATTTGATTGATTTCAGGTTCCTTATCCGGGACTAGATTAACATTTTGTTCTTACCGGAAGTGGATACCGAGGGAAAATGGCGGCGCCAAATATGATTTCCAAAAACAAAAAAGCAAAATGACAAGAATTCCAATAACAACTGAATATACCGGAATGAAAAATGTCATCAACAAGTCAAAACTGTCAAGCAGTCTTCCTAATAGATACTTTTTCAGAAGATGCTCTTGATATTTCTTTGCAATATTCAAGAACGCTTACTTTGTCTATTTTCCGAATCTTATGTCATCTCTCTGCTGATTTTCCTCAGAATACAAAACAGAAAAGAACAAAGCACAATTTACTGAAATGGGGTTTTAAATTTTTCGATTCACGTTTACATTGTCTTAAGGTTGAAAAATATAGCTTTAAAGAATTTAAGTTGAAATATTTCGAGGAATTTGAAAGAGAGTTGCTGAAGAGAATAAAACTTGTGCAGAAAAATATTGATGCAAAATCTTCCTGCAGAAAAGTCAGTATAATATCTCCGTCTGATTGTTTAACTAGATCCTTAACTGAACTGACACATGACTTTGAGTGGGAAACACCTGATCTCTTTTCACCAGTCAAAAGACGCAAAATTCATCAAAAGAAGGGATCACTTAGTCTTGATACAGAACAGCCTTCAGGAAATTATGTGTTCATGTTTACGAAATGTCCAAAGTCTGCAGCAAGTTTACGCCAATTTGCCAAGAAAAGAGTTTTGGATTCTGATGTCTTCTTGGATTCATTAATGCCAACATATTTGTTTTCTAAATTTTGTGATGGACTGAAGTTAAAGTTGGTTTGGATTGATACAGACTTTAAAGTACATGATGTAAGCTCATGTTTGCAGTTAAAGATAAATAAAATTTATTTTATGTATAGTAACATAGAAATATATTTAATGAAAAGACTATAATTCATCATTGTTCATAGGCAGTAGGTTATTTCAGTAAAAGCATGTACATGATGTAGGGTATCAGGTCCTTTCGCACCCATAACATGTTCGCACCCTACAGCAACACGTTCGCTCCCTGGCTTCGTTCACGCCCTATTTTTTCAAATACAGGTTACATTATTAGATGCTTTTTAGATTTATATATGTACAGGGAGAAGTTAAGACCCAACAGGGACTGAGACTTCTGGGAGAAGTGAAGCCCCAACAGGGAGACTTCAGGGAAAATTGAAGGATCGCGTTAATACTTTTTAAGAATCAAATTTTCCAAGAATCTATACCTTTTTGTTATTTTTCAAAGCATTATTTTTGAATGACAACTGCTAAGGTGGTATTCACTTGCCTTGCCATGCTTGTGGTCTGAATTACATTTGTACCTACGTATGCAAATTGTCAAAAAATATCATAAGGAATATAAGAGCTACAGTTGTGCAGCTAGGTCTGAATGAATTGAAGATTTGACATTGGTCAAATTTTGCTGCATCTCAAAGATTTTTTCAAACAAAAGTATATTTGAATTGCTCACAATTGTGTTTAATAACATATTAAAAAAAGAAAAAGAACCCTTTAAAAACAAAATAATAATCAATTGATATAAGTAAGTTAAATTCAAAAAAATATCTTGAAAAAGGTTTCACTATTTTCATTGCTAAGATCATAATAAAAAAATATATTTGTTCTTTAAATTATTTTTAATTGGAATTCAGAAAGAAAAAGTGTTTGTCACTTGTTGAAAACATATAGTAAAACTCTGTTGATTTCAAATTGTTTGCGGTACTTTTATGGAAAAGGCCATTTCCCAGCATAAAGTTGCTGTTGGAAATGCATAAAAATGATCCCAGAACACTTCAAGAGTGTTAAAACATGCCAAAATCAAAAAAAGTAACATCGGAAAAGTTGTATTTTTCATTACCAGAAATTGAATAAGTACTTGTAAATCGAAAACAAATACAGTGGGAGACGCGGCAAAATTCATACTTGATATTTTACAAAAATATACAACTTTGGAAGTAAAATAGTGCCGTTCTTTAGCGAATAATTGTTATAGTATTCATCAAAATATTATTTAAAGGATCTTTAGCTAAAACAGAGCACATGCAGCAGTCTGTAACACCAAATCCTGAACCGACTACGTTTTGTAGTTTATACATCGTTGTGCTGATTCCTAGCTGACTACTAAACTTTGTACGTAGTTAAAATACAAGCGGATTCCAGTTTACATTATGCAACATTTGAAAAGAAATGAAAATTTTTAATAAAGCATCAAATTTTGATATCTATCAGTAAATATAAGATAATCAAAATTAAAATTGCATATCAATATGGATTAGGTAAATGATATGAGTTTTGAAAAGATTAAAACAATTTTCAATAACAAAGATGGCGGACAATAAACAAACATCGCAAAATTGAGTTTTTTTCTTGTTTCTTGCTTATAGTACATGTATCCTACAGTGTATATAGCAATTTTAATGTTGGAGTATAATACCGTGGGCAAATCAGTTCTGAATTCTGGATAACATGTTTTTGTCGAGCCTGCGACTTTTGTCGCAGAAAGCTCGACATAGGGATAGCGATCCGGCGGCGGCGGCGGCTACGGCGGCGGCGGCGGCGTTAGCTAACTTCTTAAAAGCTTTATATTTTAGAAGATGGAAGACCTGGATGCTTCATACTTTGTATATGGATGCCTCATGTTACGAAGTTTCCGTCAGTCACATGTCCAATGTCCTTGACCTCATTTTCATGGTTCAGTGACTACTTGAAAAAAAAGTTCAGATTTTTTGTAATGTTAAATTCTCTCTTATTATAAGTAATAGGATAACTATATTTGGTATGTGCGTACCTTGCAAGGTCCTCATGCCCGTCAGACAGTTTTCACTTGACCTCGACCTCATTTCATGGATCAGTGAACAAGGTTAAGTTTTCGTGGTCAAGTCCATATCTCAGATACTATAAGCAATAGGTCTAGTATATTCGGTGTATGGAAGGACTGTAAGGTGTACATGTCCAACTGGCAGGTGTCATCTGACCTTGACCTCATTTTCATGGTTCAGTGGTTATAGTTAAGTTTTTGTGTTTTGGTCTGTTTTTCTTATACTGTATGCAATAGGTCTACTATATTTGGTGTATGGAATGATTGTAAGGTGTACATGTCTAGCTGGCAGGTGTCATCTGACCTTGACCTCATTTTCATGGTTCAGTGGTCAAAGTTAAGTTTTTGAGTTTTGGTCTTTCTTTCTAATACTGCATGCAATAGGTCAGCTATATTTGGTGTATGGAATGATTGTAAGGTGTACATGTCTAGCTGGCAGGTGTCATCTTACCTTGACCTCATTTTCATGGTTCAGTGGTCAAAGTTAAGTTTTTGAGTTTTGGTCTTTTTTTCTAATACTATATGCAATAGTTCAACTATATTTGGTGTATGGAAATATTTTATGATCTATATGTCAGTCACGCAGGTTTTATTTGACCTTGACCTCATTTTCAAGGTTCATTGCTCAGTGTTAAGTTTTTGTGTTTTCGTCTGTTTTTCTTAAACTATAAGCAATAGGTCAACTATATTTGTTGTATGGAAGAATTGTTAGCTGTACATGCCTGCCTAGCATGGTTCATCTGACCTTGACCTCATTTTCATGGTTCATTGGTCAATGTTTAGTTTACTTGGTTAATGTTAAGTTTATGTGACAGTTGTAATAAAGCTTTATATTTAGGACTATCAACATAATATCAATGATTAGTAAAGAAGGCGAGACATTTCAGCGTGTGCACTCTTGTGTATTTTGTCAACTATTGCGATATCGGGTCGTTTACGTTTGGATCAAGAATTTTTCAAAAATCACGAGGCAACATTGGGGAATTTTACTGAAAATCGAGGGCGACATAAACTTCTCCCTGGAGCTTTCCTAGGGCAACATAGTCTTACTTCGCCTGGTGTGGTGACCCCTGTAAGTAGGACTCTGAGGTGCGATGGGGACGCTGAAGTGTGATGGTCATGCTGAAGTGCGATGGTCCGTTTGTCGATGTGCAATGGTCTATATGATGGCTAGTATAAAATCTACAAATGTGCAATTATTATGAAAAGTACATGTAGATTTTTTTAATAGTTAGTATATAAATTTACATTCATTATTGTCTATGTCTATCCTTAATTACAATTGCATACTAAATGAGAGATCGTCCTCTTTGGTTTTCTACGTGTGGACATAATTCTGCATTAATATTTTATCTTTACTTTGTTCCTCTTGTGAGTTCCTTGTTTACCGCAATATTATAATATGGAGAGTCTATCTGCCGACTGGAATGTCAGGCTCCATTGTACGTAAAAAGGAACCTTTTGTAGATTTAGGAAAAACATCGCTACAGAAGGTTAGCTTTCCCTATCTACCAATCCTCTCTGTTTCTCGTAGTATTTAAAGTTTATATAAGCCCTGTATCAACTAAAAAACCTGGAAAACTGCTTTTAACATACAAATTGACTTCTACATCGACATGAAAAGCATTTAGTTTTGTGTAGACCATCACACTTCAGCGTTATCAAAAACACTGTCACACTTCATCGTCAAATTATCGCGGTTCAGAGTCCTACATATATTTCAAAACTTTCTATTTTCATGAATAAAAATTTAAACTTGTGAATTTTCTAAATGAAATATTATTTTTAGTGATAAGATGTTATTTATGATTACTGTTAACTGGTACAATGTATTTACAAAGCTAATTTGGTATTATTGTTATGTGTTTGAAAATCATGATTGTTGTTATAACTAGCTTTGGTGTACATTTGTACTTACCTTAAATATTCTAGAGCTCTTTTTGATTTGGAATATTTCATGATTTTTAATGATTGTGTCATCATGGCAATATTTGTTATTCATTTCATCAAAAAAAAATCACTAAGCACTAAAGCTCTTTAAGTTTAAGAATGATAAGAAATATTCATGTTACTGATAAAACAGTAATCATTACGTAAACATGTTTTACATGTATGTATACAATGTTTTTCTTAGAAGGTTTTTGTCGAGCCTGCGACTTTTGTCGCAGAAAGCTCGACATAGAGATAGCGATCCGGCGGCGGCGGCCGTGGCGGCGGCGGCGTTAGCTCACTTCTTAAAAGCTTTATATTTTAGAAGGTGGAAGGTCTGGATGCTTCATACTTTGTATATGGATGCCTCATGTTACGAAGTTTCCGTCAGTCACATGTCCAATGTCCTTGACCTCATTTTCATGGTTCAGTGACTACTTGAAAAAAAAGTTCAGATTTTTTGTAATGTTAGATTCTCTCTTATTATAAGTAATAAGATAACTATATTTGGTATGTGCGTACCTTGCAAGGTCCTCATGCCCGTCAGACAGTTTTCACTTGACCTCTACCTCATTTCATGGATCAGTGAACAAGGTTAAGTTTTGGTGGTCAAGTCCATATCTCAGATACTATAAGCAATAGGTCTAGTATATTCGGTGTATGGAAGGACTGTAAGGTGTACATGTCCAACTGGCAGGTGTCATCTGACCTTGACCTCCTTTTCATGGTTCAGTGGTTATAGTTAAGGTTTTTGTGTTTTGGTCTGTTTTTCTTATACTGTATGCCATAGGTCTACTATATTTGGTGTATGGAATGATTGTAAGGTGTACATGTCTAGCGGGCAGGTGTCATTTGACCTTGACCTTATTTTCATGGTTCAGTGGTCAAAGTTAAGTTTTTGAGTTTTGGTCTTTTTTTCTAATACTATGTGCAATAGTTCAACTATATTTGGTATGTGCGTACCTTGCAAGGTCCTCATGCCCGTCAGACAGTTTTCACTTGACCTCGACCTCATTTCATGGATCAATGAACAAGGTTAAGTTTTGGTGGTCAAGTCCATATCTCAGATACTATAAGCAATAGGTCTAGTATATTCGGTGTATGGAAGGACTGTAAGGTGTACATGTCCAACTGGCAGGTGTCATCTGACCTTGACCTCATTTTCATGGTTCAGTGGTTATAGTTAAGTTTTTGTGTTTTGGTCTGTTTTTCTTATACTGTATGCCATAGGTCTACTATATTTGGTGTATGGAATGATTGTAAGGTGTACATGTCTAGCGGGCAGGTGTCATTTGACCTTGACCTCATTTTCATGGTTCAGTGGTCAAAGTTAAGTTTTTGAGTTTTGGTCTTTTTTTCTAATACTATGTGCAATAGTTCAACTATATTTGGTATGTGCGTACCTTGCAAGGTCCTCATGCCCGTCAGACAGTTTTCACTTGACCTCGACCTCATTTCATGGATGAATGAACAAGGTTAAGTTTTGGTGGTCAAGTCCATATCTCAGATACTATAAGCAATAGGTCTAGTATATTCGGTGTATGGAAGGACTGTAAGGTGTACATGTCCAACTGGCAGGTGTCATCTGACCTTGACCTCATTTTCATGGTTCAGTGGTTATAGTTAAGTTTTTGTGTTTTGGTCTGTTTTTCTTATACTATATGCAATAGTTCAACTATATTTGGTGTATGGAAATATTTTATGATCTATTTGGCAGTCACGCAGGTTTTATTTGACCTTGACCTCATTTTCAAGGTTCATTGCTCAGTGTTAAGTTTTTGTGTTTTGATCTGTTTTTCTTAAACTATAAGCAATAGGCCAACTCTATTTGTTGTATGGAAGAATTGTTAGCTGTACATGCCTGCCTAGCATGGTTCATCTGACCTTGACCTCATTTTCATGGTTCATTGGTCAATGTTTAGTTTACTTGGTTAATGTTAAGTTTATGTGACAGTTGTAATAAAGCTTTATATTTAGGACTATCAACATAATATCAATGATTAGTAAAGAAGGCGAGACATTTCAGCGTGTGCACTCTTGTTTACTTTAGTTTTCTACTTTTCTGTTAATTATATTAAGTTATGAGGATGTGAGCCCCAGTCATGCTAGAAGGGGACAAGGGAATGAAGCTCCCCACCTGAAAATATCTGTTCTACCAGCCCTCCAAAAAAGCCTTTTGTCTCTGTTGTTTTACTAAGCTTAAGATTTTAAATGTTTTTTAAGATGTACTAAATTTCCCCAGTATGCTGACTTTAGTAGACAAGATTTGTTGTCCAAAAATTTATAACCAGAAAAACACATGCAATAGGGGGCTGATTTTGCTGGTTTCCTCTAGTATTGTAAACACTGTACAAAATTTAAAACTTTAATAGATGTTGTAACATGAATCTTCTTTTTTCCTTTGATCTTTTTATGGAATAAAATAGAAACGACAAGCATATACCATAATGTATGCTTTAAACTAAAGCAACCAAATAATATTGCATGAAAAGTCACATGGGCCTATATGACTCAATAAGAAAACAGCCATGCAATAACCAACAACACTAAAACCAATATTGCATGGGTAAGCTCCTCCTCCTTAGGAAAAGATTACGCCTACAAGAAAGCACACGTATAAATGTCATTTTAATAGATTTCAAATAAAAAATACAAATTAAAGGAAATCTCTGCAGGTTTTTTCCGTTAGACAAGAGAACAAAAAATATAATGCCTGCTCCTAAATTTCAAGAAGTGGCAGAAAAAAATAAATATAACTTCTGTCACTTCTGAAACAGAACATATTTGCCAAAAAAACCGACATATTAATATACCAAAATGAAATGTTGCTCACATGCAGAGCTAATATAAAAGTGAATTAAGTTGAAGTTGTAATTTGAAAATTGAACTACCCCTTTAGTATTTGTAACGGTGTGGTCCTTTGACGTTTTATCACTGGAATGGCCAACACGCTCTTCCTTGACATATGAATAGAATAAAATATGTTTATTTCCAAAACTACAGGGCCCATAAAGGGCATATAAATCAGATGATCAACAAAATTGAAATGTTTACTAAAATAAAATATCTCAGTACATATTTACGGATTTCCGATTATAAGCAAAAAAAAAAAGAAAAGACGATAATCGCAAATCAATCTAAGTTTATAAAAAAAAATACACACCTGAGAGAGAACTAAATCATCGCCTTCGATGTGTCGCCAATCTGGAAAGGGTAATACGTCTGCCGTGCTTCCTTAAATATGTAGACACTGCGGTTTATTATATTTTCCCGCTAAACGATGATTTTTTTTCCTGCACGGACTGTCGTCTTTTCAATCTATAACTTAATGGGCGGCTCATTCATGTCACAAATCATTTATAGCAACGCCTTCCTTTGTTAGCCAAAATAAACTCACGCTTTGCGTTCGAAAGTTTATTTGTCTAACTCGGAATACTATGCTATAAATATAACACATGCAGTCAGTTGACTGATTATTGCAGGTTTATTTAGATACCAATTCTCAGCAATAATTTCATTTGAGGCTTACATTGTACATAATATATCCATTTTGTATTTTTACAATTTAGTCTGATGTATCATTGAATTATTTTAGTCTGATATCATTGTAAAAACCAATCAATATAATTTATATAGCATCTGACATGGGTGAATAAGCACTTTTTTTTTCAGTCTCACCACTTCTCCTTATCAGTTTCAAAAAAGAGAAGTCACTAGTACTTCTCCCTATGATTCCAAAGGAGTGTAGCCTAATAAGTTTTTGATAAAAGCGATGTTTTTACGACTTTCAAATAAAAATAATTAAAATTAATTGTCCCTCCCTTTGTGGATATCTCCCTGCTCAGTCATTTGTAATTCTTGTATCACGGCTTTGAGATGTATGTAGAATTTAACATCTATCACATTATCTAACGAGAAATTATCAGCAATGTCACAATGTGTGAGGAGACATCATCGAAGTTACTTTTATCTAACACATACAAATGTAACTTTCTAAGGGAGGTGGAAAAACCAGAAATCAGAAATAGCAGGATAAACAGATTATTTGGTTTTCTGCATATAGATATCATAAATATCAGCCGCTCGACACTGTGTGAAGCTTTTTGTTTGTGCACTTCTGTCACTACTCTACACTCACCAAAAATGTTTACATTGTGGATTGGGTCTGATATTTTACAATATCAATGTGTAGATATCCAGTTAAACTCTACATTTATTGTGATGATTGGCCAATTTTTTATATCCAACTTTTATGGTATAGGGCCACTAATTCGGGCCTGGTCGCTAATTCAGGCCTAGTCAAGAAGAACATACATGTATAAGAAAGTAGTATATATTTGAAACAAAATTCTTCCCACACTTAGCTGTAACTTAAAAAATATGTAAAACAGAATATATCATACTAATTAAATTTAAACTTAGTAATTATGTTACCACCATATTTAAAATTCTGAGGTGGGTAGTACCCATTTATTTATTAACCTAAAATCTCATTATTTCATCACATGTAAATTTTGGAATGACAGTACTCATAAATAATAAGTTATGGTATACTAAAATTCTAGATAACTTCTTTTTTAGAATAGTTTTGACATTCAGAGCCTCAAACTTGTAGAAGATGCTATAGAAAAAATAAATGGCAAAGTTATACCTATTGATGCAGTTATACAATATGGAAAACAACCATTATCCTGCCTTAGTATCCAGAATATTGGTATTGTAAAGGATGAAAATGAAGAGGGAGGAAAGAAAAAAGAATTCAGTAATGCTATTTTACCATTTACCACAGTTTTTGAATTCTACTTCTCAAGGAACAGTAAAAAATACCTAGCCAATACCAGCTGTAAGGGCTCTAGTCATCAGGGTATATTGATGTATAATGGTGAGTTTGGAATTGTAGTAGTAAAGTAATATGCATCAGCAGCATGTTATATACTAATGCTATAATATAAAAAATCACAGTGACCAATTAAAGCGATTATTCAGTCAATTGAATTTATTTTGAATAATTCCTAGTAGATTGATATTAATTCCCCAGTAATTAATACCTAACAGAGGACTTTTCCTTAGTCATTAATTCTAATAATATGATTAATCTCAGGGCACACAACAGATGTCAAAACTGTAATTTAATTTACTTACAGAAAAAAATTATGATCAAAAAGGTCATTTTTTCTAGTAACTTGCTAAAACGACACAAAGGCATTCTGGATCATGTTAAGGGCATAATGGTTCATCTAAAAGAAACAAGGGTCCTAACACGAGACAGGCACAATCATTTGGTTTTGTAAGGACAGATATTTGTCTGACGACTCCTCAGAGGAGTTATTGCTCTTAATGACTAATTTTACAATTTTTTATGCCCCTGCGGTTGCGAAGGGGGCATTAAGTGTTACCCTTGTCCGTCCCATCCGGCCATCCGTATGTCCCCAAAATTGGTTTCCGAACTCTAGTTTGCCTCATCTAAATGTTATTAAACTTATACACAATGCTTATAACCACAAAACACAGATCAAGTTTGAAATTGGGTGGCGTCACTTTTACCGTTCATGAGTTATGCCCCTTTATAAACATAAAAATTGCTGAATTTTTCGTTTCCTTTCTCTTTCTTTAGTTTGCCTCAACCAAATGTTATGAAACATATACACGATTCTCATTACCACAAAACACAGATCAAGTTCGAAATTGGGTGGCGTCACTTTTACCGTTCATGAGTTATGCCCCTTTACAAACATAAAAATTGCTGAAGTTTTTGTTTCCGTTCTCTAACTTTAGTTTGCCTCAACCAAATGTTATGAAACTTATACACAATGCTTATTACCACAAAACAGTCTTAACTACGTGAATACTGCATCTGTATTTGGAAGTTGACTCATGCATATTTACAAGTGGGGCATCTGTGTTCCATAGACTCATTCTCCATTTATTTTTCATAATTGCCTATTATCTTGAAAATTATAATACATAAAAAGAAACTTTATATAGCAAACATGATCAGCAAGACAAGAACTACAAATAATTGAAATGGCTGAAACCATTAGACAACTCCTTATTGGAGTTATTGTCCTTTAATGATGATTTTTACTCATTTTTTTTTGGTTTTTCCTTAATTTTTTCAAACTGTAATAGATACATAGAAAATTTAAAAACCAAAAATGATAAGTAAGATTAGGTCTACAAATAAGTCAGCATTGTCGTCATTTGACTACTTACATGTATTGGAATTATGTCTTTTTAATGACGATTTTATCCAATATTTTATGTTTTTGACTATTATCTTGAAAACTTTACTAGATAAATAGAAACTAAACAGCAAGAATGATCAGTAAGACAATATCTACAATTATGTCAAATATTTCTGAAATAGTTGTTCAACTCTTTATAAGATAAGATAAGATATTTTATTTCCAATTATGGGCCCCAAAGGGCATAAACATTACAACATCAATAATTTTTCATAATACAATACAAACAATGAGATAAAAAAAAAAAAAAGAAAGTTAAACGAGAACTATTTAAGTTCTTAAAGAATACGTAGATAAAGAATCTATAGTATGTTGTTTTTTTTAATACTAATGCATTTTATTGCAAGTGTGGTTGATATAGATAACAAACAAGCAGCCCAAAAAGAAAAAAAGAAAAATAGATATCCACATATGTATAGTACACAAAAAGTTGGATCAATTAAATATATAATAATTAGCCAAAAAGAAAGTAGAAATTAAACATGTCCATGACTCATCCTGTGTCAGCAGCAAATAGGAAAGCATTATGGTTTCCTAAAGGCAGCTGACACCAGGGGGCGATACCTTATGGGCCATAGGCATGTAAAATGTGTGTAAATGTCTCTTTCCTACCTGTATCAAAAGCAAACAAGGAAGCATCATAGGTAACTTGAATGCAGTTGATACCAGGGGACGATGCCTCAAGGATACAAGAGAACATTTGAATAAATAATATATCTTAACAATTATTTTTTTTTTAATCGGCTAGTATGTTTGTGATATTCAGATGAATATAATTTTCTATGTCCAATCAAATGTATATACACACATAGATTTCCTTTAACTAATCTTCACTAAGGAAGATGTTTGTATATAAAATTACATATTATTTTAAGTAACTCAACATTTTCTACACTAAATAACCAGATAATTTTGCTTTGACTGCTCATATGATTAAAATAAGAATTATATTGTGCAATACTAGCTAACATACAATTTCTATCATCCTCAAATTTGTTACAATCAAATAGAAAATGAGCCTCATCTTCGACAGTATTGGAAGAACATTTATTACATATTCTGTTAATTCGGGGAATACCCTGATATCTACCTAATTCTATTTGTAATCTATGAGAAGATACACGTAATTTAGTAAAACTTCTTCTAAGTTCAAAATTCTTGATCAATGTTAGATATTTTTCAAAACCAAAATTTGTTTTATATAAAAGGTAGGTTTTCAGTTTACTGTCTGAAAATTTATCTATTTGTTTTTTCCAACAGCTAATAAACAATATTGATAGCTTGGTTTGTATATATTTCTTAAATTTGTATAAGGATTCACAAAATGGAGCATTTATGGCATTTGTATAGTCAATACCAAGTATTTTAAAAACAACATTTATTGAACCATACCATGATGTTATATTCATGTGATGTAGTGTCTTTGATTGTGTATATGCCTCTTTTAATAGAGGAAAATTATTACCTAAATTCTCTAATCTATACCAGTACAATAACATTCCTTTTATAATATTAAAATATATTGGAAATCTTCCAAGTTCAGATAACACTGCAGCATTTGTTGTTTTCTTGTGTACCCCAAGTATAAATTTACAAAATTTTATATGAAGTTTCTCACAGGGTAAACCTGAATATAATTTTTCAAAAGATATATCTTCCTTCTTACATTTAGAGGAAAGAGAATTAAACATCCCCCATATTTCGCTACCATATAATAAAATAGGTTTTACAGTGTGGTCAAAAACATGAATACTTGTTTTTACATCAGGATTAAGTGATAAAAGATCTTTCCTTAATTTGAAATGAGCTTTCAGGGATTTTTTGTATAGTTCATTTTGAGCATAACTGAATGAACCAGATGAGCTTAAATATAAACCTAGGTATTTGTATTTTGAAACACATTCCAGATTTATATTCTGAAATGTGAATATCTGTTTTACATGTCTGCCTGCCTTGTTGAAAATCAGCACCTTTGTCTTATTAGTATTCACATTGAGACACCAATCTTTGCAAAATTTATCAAGCATTCTCAGCTTTTCTCGTAGTCCTTCAGCTGATGTAGATAATAAAACAATATCATCAGCATACATTAAACAATGTAGATCTTTGTCATTGACATTAACTGGGTCTCTAGTATCTGACAAATATCTGGGCAAATCATTTATGAATATCTTGAATAAATTCGGACTGAGGTTGTCACCTTGTTTGACTCCAATATCTAATGGGAAAAAATCACTTACTTGATTTTGAATTTTGACACATGATTTGCTAATTTCATACATACTTTTAATAATGTTATAAAAATAATATTATATGAATTAATGCACTTAAATGACAATTTTTACCATTTTTTTGCATTTTTGTCTATTATTTTGAAAGCAGTAATAGATAGATAGAAACTTTAAAAAGCAAAAATGATCAGTAAGACAAGATCTGTAACTAAGTCAGCATACATGTAGAAGAATTTGTCAGTTGTCTTCTTATAGGAGTTATTGCCCTTTAATGACTATTTTCAACTTTATTGTGTTTTGGGCAAAAACTATAGAAGATAGAGAGAAACTGTAAACAGAAAAAATATCAGCAATACGAGTTCAACAAAAAGAGATTTTAGTCATGAATAATATTCTAGTCTACAATGTTGGAAAGAGTCAATTGATGAATATGTGCATAGACCTAGGTGAGCAACGCAGTGTCCTTAGAGCCTGTAGTTTGAATACCTTTACCTGCTATTGAAGCTATAAACAGGCTCAGTTTAATTCTTAATTGAAGAAGTATACATACATTTTATTTACAGATTTACAATTGTGCCAGCTTGATATACAGGTTTTACAGAAAACTCTTAGAAGGTTTGTAATTTTATCTTTTAAATGGTATTAATGGTTCTATACAAAATTTTGATATTATGGAATATAATTATGAGTTTTTATGGCATGTTACCAGGTAGTTATTTTGACACTGTTATTTAACAATGAACAAAACAATTTGATTTGGAATACATTTTTGAGTAAAGTAAAATTACAATGAAATAGATATCTTTGTAACATCATTGTCCTTTAGTCTTGAGTGGATAGTTGTCTCATTGGTAATCCTACCACATCTCTTCTATTTATATAATGAAAGTAGAGTGAATATTTATGTAAAGGAGAGAGAGGGAAAATCATGAAAGATCAAAATAAATATTCAATTGTGTGCAATTTCTTTTCTATTTGTACAGTTTTCAATACTGTAGATTTTTTTTTGATACAGTGGATGGTTATAATATTTTTCAAATTGTCTCCCCTTATTAAAACTCAGAAATAATTCATTGCTCTAATTTACAAATACATGGACCTTCTGTCAAAGGGAGGTAATTTGTTATTTTTTTCAACTATTAGTATGAATAAGTACAGGAAATAAAATTGAGAATGGAAATGGGGAATATGTCAAAGAGATTACAACCCGACCAAATAGCAGACAACAGCCGAAGGCCACCAATGGCCACCGCACCCGGAGGTGGTCCTCACCTGGCCCCTAAATAAAATTGTGTACTAGTTCAGTGAAAATGGACGTCACACTAAACTCACAAACATATAAATGAACTAAAATTAAAAAAACATACAAGACTAACAAAGGCCAGAGGCTCCTGACTTGGGACAGGCGCAAAAATGCGGCGGGGTTAAACATGTTTTGTGAGATCTCAACTCTCCCCCTATACCTCTAGCCAATGTAGAATAAAGAAACACATAGCAATAAATTTTAACATCATTATAAAATTAAATAAGATAGAAAGCCACTGACAGCAACACAAGCGAATTTATTTGTGATGGGCACTTGTCCTGTGTGATTGACTAGACGAAATGTTTCCAACAAGTCCAATGAAGAAATTTATTAAATCCTTTACGATTTTATTGTAGAGATAATATAAGTAGACCTAGTGATGGGACTGAGAGTTGTGTAGCATTAAATCTACCAAGTGTTGATGGAGAGATTACAGTACAGTATAACAAACTAGATTTACTACAGAATTTGACAGTATTAGAAGTGTATTGTACTTTACATCATTCTTCATCACTTTGTTCTCACAACGAGGAATTGTTTATCTGTGTGGGAACCAGTACTGATTCCTGTAAATCTCAAAGATCTTCCATGTTTCAGAATATAATATCTCAGCTCTTAGATGGAAAATTTGACCTTGTAAGTGCACTGTTATATGTTTGTTTATTTAAATGTAAGCTTGATTTTCATCACATTTTGTTTATAAGCACTACAATACACCTTATTGATTGAATAAACTTTGTGAGCAAATGGTTATGATATATAATACATCTCATTAAAAGTGAAGCAAAATCATATTTGTAAATTAATTTTGAACTGTCACAAATATTTTTTCATATGCTGAAATGTTATAGACATAAAAAGCAAGATTTATTATACATGATTATGGTTGTATTTAACAGAATTTTCCATACAGAAGTTGATGGATGGAATTTTCATGACTTGTGATTTTGAAACCGAAGTAACCATCGATATCCTATTTCGGTACTAGGTATTATGTTCAGTACTCTCCATGGGCCGTTTTAGCGACGGGTACTGGACAGACCACAGTGTTGTCCAATCATATACATGTAACTGGGCTATTCATTTTTCATTTTTCAAAATTCTTGTGCTACCTGTACAATTTCAATCACATGATTACCTGTTTGATTTGTCCAAGATTGTTTACTTTACCTAACGCTTGTATAAAAATACAGTTCTTTGTCAATATATTTTGATATACCAGCATAGCATTACAAATGTTACATACGTGGAAATGGGAATGGTGAACCAGTCTTAGGTTATGCACTGACCACAGTGCTATAAAAAAGATCGTGGGGAGAACACTGATGTTGATTAGAAAGGAACTTTTATTGCTTGTTTGTGAAACCATTGCTTTCTGTACTCCCATTACTTTTAAACCAACTTTTTTTTATGAGTGATTAATAGACACAAATATAAATCATTGTGAATGTCAAACTTTGATCTTCTTTTATTTGAATACATCATAAAAATGAGATTATCACACAAATGAGAACATCACAAAAATGAAACCCCTTGAAGTCACTTAGAAGGGGCTTAATACGAAAATATGAAAGTATCTGTGTGAAAAATAATTTACTTTATTTGTTTTGAACTTTATTGAAACCAGGTAGGAGATTTCTTATATAACTCTGTACAATTAAGTAGATTTAATTATATTCTATAAACAGGTGTTGTTGGCAAAAGATTTATCAAAGTTTTTCCTCCTGAAACCATTAACATCTGTATCAGCAACCTTGACCCCAGTGTCAACAGAGGTCATTTTAGAGGTTGAAAAACAGCTGGTTAAAAAGAAAGACAAACCCTTTGCAGCCGAGGATATTGAGAAACCAGCCAAAACCAATGTAAAAGACTGGCAGGGATTAATGTCAAAGTTATGTAGCAGTAAAATACCAAATTTCAAACAAGAAAAAAACACTGGTAAATATATAGAACTTGGAAGACTCTTAAGTTTGAAGGTCATGCTGAAGTACAACTTAATACATGTACATAGTGATTTTTGTAAAGCTTGATGTCATATTATATTTCCCTGTTGTTCCTGATATTAACAGTTTTTATGACATTCAACAATTAATGATATAAATTGATCTGCTATTGTAGTGATTAAAAACAAGTTTCTTAAACATCTGTCACGATCATGGACAGGCGTGGCGGAATTAATATTGAAAGTTTTATGACTATTTCTGAAACATCTTACTTATCTTATGTAGTGTGATAGTAAAGCCATCATACTTTTGCATGGACATCAAATCTTACAAATTGATAAGATAATTGTCAAAAATGACGAGTTCTTTAATTGAAAGTCAACACTCTATGCAAGTCTGTAACAGCTTCATTATTTTAATTGATCAGGTTCTGTTTTCTTTGACTTGTGAGTTTTGACCGTCCCTTTGGTACATGTTTTTCCTCTTTTAGTATGAAATTGATAACATATTATAAACATCCAATAATCAATGACTGTTGGAAAAACTTTTTCAAATGTACACATGAAATAAAAAACAAGATAATATGAGATGGCAAAATGTTTAGATACTCTCTGATGTACATGTATGTTATTCACAATAGTTTTCCTCTTTTACAGATAAAGAGAAAAGTTGTATTGGAGGAGTGTTTAATCCAAGATGTGTAGATACTCTAAGATATGTTATTCACAATAGTTTTCTTCTTTTACAGATGAAAAGAAAAGTTCCATTGGAGGAGTATTTAATCCAAGATGTGTAGATAAAACCCATCTTCCAGGTTGTCAGGCACCATTTATCACCTTAATTGATAAACTTAATGAAAGGTAATTTTTATTCTCCCCTGCAATAAAAATCTGGGGCTATTGTACCATTAACTATTCAAAAACCTGTATTATATGATATCAGATATTTTACCATTTGTTAATTGAAATGAATGCTGTTTTTTTCTCCAATCAGCCACTTGTTCTAATAATACCCTGACTTCATTTTCATTTTCAATTATCCAGGAAATTTGGTGCATTCATCAATACTGTAATGTTTGGTTACTGGAAAAAAGCAAAAAATCTCAATTTAGACTTATCAACCACACACAATTCTTTGTGTGAAAATCAGTAATTTTTATAGAATTCTCAACACACTTAATTGGAGAAATTGAATTGACCAAGTCTGTGCTAATGTATCATCCGGAATATACCTTCTTTTTAAGAATTTTTTTTTTCTAGAAATGAGTGCTAGGATAACATAATACAATGGGTAATTCTGCCCCTAATCAACTACTGCTGTATTGTTTGGGTAGAAAGTAAAAACGAACCAATATAAAAAAAAAACTTTAAATAAAAAAATTGATAAGATTAATTTTAGATGCAGATCCTTTATCCCTGTTTACTCCCTGAACTAAAGTTCTTGTGTGGATAAAAGTAGAATTAAATACCACAAATACTTACTGCATATACATGTGTGTGGAAGGAAGCAGCAATGTAACTAGATATCAGATAATAATCCTTACTCTTTGAGAAGTGCTACTCCAGCTAATCTTATTCATAAGCCAAAAACTCATCTGTTTTAAGAAATCTTTTATTATTATTATTATTACAATATATAAATGTTAGTTCAGTTATAGCTGCACCATTTGCTTAAAATTTATTTTGTGGTGATTCCTATTCAGAAAGGATAAAATGAATTTTGTACCTTGAATATCTTAAAAAAAGAGCAATAATTGAATTTATTAAACATTTCAGAATTTCCCAGTTAGAGTTTCTATCTGACAGTGAAGTTAAGACATTGAGACAGTTACAGAAAATGTACCATATAGAAAGTCGTCCACCAAAACTTATTGATCATACACCACAACGCCAAGGACTTGATGTCACACAAGACAATGGTGATTAAAAACTATTCACTCTTATACCACCTGTTGTAAAATAAGTAAAAATGTGCAGTCCGTGATCTAGCATGTAGATGTCAACCAGGTCAGACCTACAAGGAAAAAAACCTGGTCTATTCAGATTCAATCTGATTAAATACAGATCATGTGTCAAGGATCTGATAATGCTCTATTCTACTTTCTGTTTTTTTCTCTGGTTTTGACGGATTAATACACACCTTCAAAAAATTTTCATGGGCTGAACAGAAAGTAAAACGGAGTGTTGTCAGATCCTAGCAAGCGAAGCTTTGTTAATGTCTGTTATTGTTGCTTCAGTTCATGTGACATTCAAAGGATTACATTTATCATAAAGGACAATAACATTATTAATCATCAGTAGAAATTTATACTTGCTTAACTAGTTATCTTGTGTTATTGAAAATAAAACATAAAAAGAAACATTTCATCAATAATTGATAGCATGATGTAAATTATTATAACTAGTAAAACTATCCAAATATAAGTAAGGTTTCAATGCTACACAAAAGGGGGTAGATTGAGCCATACTTTACTATCCTCCATTGTTCATATCCATTTGGTAACATCTTGATGCTAGCTTTGGATATCTCATGATATTGAGTTGATTTAAGAAATGATTGATTACCATGGTAGAATTATTTACTAGAAGAAAAGGTTTGGGTTTTTTTCCTGACAAATACGTGTTTAAATTTTTGAAAATATAAGTCCAACAAACAAACAATTAGAACAGCAATCAGTGGACATGACAGTTTAATTTTTGTTTGATTAATGTATTTCAATCAATAATTTTTGTAGATAAAACCAATATGCACTCCGATGATATTCTATTGAAAGATGATAAAAGGAAGGATTCTGTACCATCACGAGGACAGATGATTCTTACACGCAGTAAACAGGCAGTTAAAGAAAAAGTAGAGGAACCCAATAAACAAACAGAAGGGGTAACAGTTAAAAGTAAACCAGTTGTTGACACACCCACTAATGTTGGTAAGCATTATATGTAAACATTAGACTATGTAACCTGACACAAATGTAGAAAAAAGTAGATATGGTTTAATTGCATATGAGACTACGATCAACCAAAGGACAAGGATGTGAACCCTTACAGGTCACAGTTCTACCTTCAACAATGAGCTAAACCCAAACCTTAAAAGGTCCTGGGGTGACCAAATACTGTAAATTCAGAAATTATTGCGTGTATTTATTATTGCGATTTTGTCATTTTAGACTAAAATGCAATTTTAATTTTTGCGATATTGAGAAAAATCCTGTTTAATTCATATGAAAAATTTCAAAATGCAAGTTTAAATTATTGCGATTATAACCCTGTCGCATTTTTCGCAATAATAAAAACATCGCAATAATTTCTGAATTTACAGTATGAAAAAATTCAAAGAGAACGGCCTGATTTAAACTGAAACAAAAAAAAAAAACAATTATGACAAAACAGCAACTAACCACAACCACTGGAATACTCCTGGATAGGGACAGGCACATAAAGAATGTATGAAGCATTTTTATCCAAATGTTACAGAAATTATGTATTGATTATGGAAAAAAGTTCTTTCTTTAATTAATTTAAACTTCTAAGTTATATTTTTTCATCTTTTTGGAATTTTAAATGATTTGTTATCATTTAACTGAAATCAACTTAAAACTTGCTTTATGGAAACTAATTATAGATATGTGATAAATTCAGCAGTTCTATATGTTATAAAGTTTGAACCCTAGGGTTCAAACACAAGAATGTCTAACCTTCTGCATGTCAATTCACTGGACAAACGAAATCTATATAGAAACATTTCTACTTGTAGATTTTAAAGATGAAAATGAGCTTAAACAATATTTGTGCACAATGTATGATAGAAATGTGAATGAAGATAGTTGTTCATCATATGCAGCAGTACAGCCATTAGTTACGATAACTTTATATTATATGAGAGAATCAGGAAAAGACAACCCACA
Source organism: Mytilus californianus (assembly GCF_021869535.1). Taxonomy (NCBI): domain Eukaryota; kingdom Metazoa; phylum Mollusca; class Bivalvia; order Mytilida; family Mytilidae; genus Mytilus; species Mytilus californianus. Next base: position 3,230,172 of record NW_026262679.1, on the reverse strand, counting down.
GGTATTTCACATGCTTTTATAAAAGTGGTATTAAGATGGATTTGTTTTATCAAAACAACAAAAGTTTAGCATATTTGTCATTAAGATCACAAGGCAAGGAAATAAAACCTTAGAATTGTTCATGCAAAAGGCTCCTTAAACTAACAAGTAGATACAGATGCTGGGAATTTATCACATAAACAGCATTATTGTAATCCCTCACATCTTCATTTTAATAATAATTCTGTCAATGTCAAGTTTTCATGTTGCATGTAGCACAGATACTATCAGCAATAGGTGAATTATAATTGGTTTATGGAATGATTAATAAGTGAACATGTCTGTCTGGCAGGGTTGATCTGACCTTGACCTCAATTTCATGGTTTATTGGTTAATGTTAAATATTTGTAATTAAGTCTCTTTCACAGATACTACAAGCAATACAAGAATTAATTCCAACAAAAGTTCTCAAGATGACATTTCTGTTGTCTTGTAGGTCCTCTTATTGTGACTTGAGATTTTTTTTTTGAATTTTTAGCCGGTGTCTTTGTTAAAGATTAATGTTGGAATAGCTTTTATACAGGGCTTTATTCCTTGAAAGATGGACTTCATGCAATGTAGTGATAATGGTTCGATGTTAAAAATTTTTATTTTATGATCTATATGTATATAAACTGATTATTTTCAGGAGTCTTGCGAGCAGTTGTTAAAATCTGGAATAATCTTATCCCCAGAAAGTTTACGTGAAAAACATCAAAATGAAGATGACAAACAGATGAAGATTAGGGAGTAAGAATTTAATGAGGAATATTTCAGTAATGTGTATTGGTGTTAGTTGGATGTATGTACAATCTGTAACAATGTTTACTTCATATAAATATGACTCAAGCTAGGAGAAGTTTATGTATCCCTCCTATTATAGACTACATGTATCTTTAAAATATCAGGAGGATTAATGTTGTTTGCTTTACACCAGTGGTTAATTATTCATGTATATCTAAGACGAGAGAAAAATAGCCAAGGATGAAGTACAAGAAGAAATACAATAGATTCAGTGGACTTTGCCACTTTTTTTTATTAAATTATTTTAGTATAAAAACAGAATATATAGCTTAACACTGCTATCCAACATTAGTATAATAACAGAATTTATTGTATAGCAACTTAATGTTTCCCTCAGAACATAACGAAAAGTTAGCATGCAAATATAGCTTCAAATTATTGATGTCATCAGTCATGACAGTGATAAAAATATGTTTTTAGCAGATTTTTGAGCTTTGCTCTACAGTCAAAGGTTTATTGCATGAATATAAGTGAATTTTCCCCCTCGAGAATACATATTGCACTCGCAAGCTAATGCAATATAAAAATCATTAATATTCATGCAATAACCCTATATTATTGTATAGCAACAACACATAGCATACAGAACATAAGCAAAAGTTAATGTGCGATAATATATCATATTGCACCAGTGTAAAAAAAACTTATTTCTCTAATTCTTTGACAATTTATACCTTTCTGCACTCATTGTATAAAAAAATTTAATCAACGTGTGGTTGGCGGTGATCTCAGAAGATGATTGGATGAATTTAAGGGTCATAACCTTTAACAGCTCAAAATATGCTAACAGGTGTTAATGAAATTGACAACTTTGTGAAATGTGGAACATCAAATAGTAAGTATTATATTTACCTTTTGTTTATGTATAGATATCAACTACAGATAGTCCTAAGATTAGAAGTTCAGTCGATGATACATGGAGGAGATCAGAATGCATCTGTCTTAGAAGATAAAGTAGATGAGGTATATTGTGTGTTCATTATAAATTAGAAAAATCTTTGTGTGTCATAAAGCTTTCGAGTTCATTAACTACATGAATATTTTTGCAAGAGTTTAGATCAAACGTCATGGTCATTTAAGAGTTTTAGAAAAAAGACATTCAAATTTAATAGGGCATGAACATTACAAACTGCAAATAAAACTTACAAAAAAGTTACTTTTGAGTATGGATTCATAAATTTTGGTCTACCTTTTAGTCTGTCTGTCCAACTATTACTAAAGTTTGTCATTGGGAAATCTATAGTTTACACAGAAAATGAATGTCACCATGTGTATTTGTGCTCCACAATATTTATTGTGTTGTATGCTACAATACTGTGGATTCATTTATTTTCGTTGGTACCAATTTTCGTGGATTGAAGAAACTTTGTATTTTCGTGGATATTTGATTTTGTGGTTTTGCCAAGGTCTGCATACAATATAAAAAGAAGATGTGGTATGATTACCAATGAGACAACTCTCCACAATAGACCAAATGAAACAGAGATTAACAACTAAAGGTCACCGTACTGTACAAGTCTACCGAAAATTTGTTTTTTGTTGAACATTTAAATTCGTTGTTCACCTGTAACCACAAAATCAATGAAAATTGATACCCCACGAATAAATATGAATCCACAGTAGTTTCACTATGCCAAATTTTGGTATTACTTATTCATCGACAGCATGATATGTCAACAATATGTGGGTTGTGGATTTGTTTGTATATTATCAAGGATTTGTATAGTATATTATATATTATATGCTATTAACCTGACTAATCCAGTGTTTGAAAAAATCATTTTTTTGAGAAAGCCCAATTAGCAGAATAAAAATGTTTCAGATCAGAACTATATATATATGAGCTCCTATACTATGGACTCATCAGAATAAGCTTGGAGTCATCACTTCAATAACTCAAAACTCATCCAAAAAATATACCAGTGAGAACCTTGTCTTTTGAAGTTCTAGTTACTTTTCCAAGAATACTGAAACATATGTATCCAATGGCTACCTATTATCCCCAAGAGAAAATGACATTGACCTCTTACACATGTCTTATTTGTTTATTTTATTATACCCCTGCTCTGAAAACTGAATAGAAAAGTTTAATCCATTAAAGTATTCAGTGCCATTTGTCTGTTTATTTTGTAGATAGTAACCTTACTAAGAACCATCAGTTTTATAACAGAACCAAAATTGCTGTCAGAGTTCATGAAAAATTGTTTGGTGGAAAAGTAAGTAATATTTTCAGGTAAAAGTTTTGTTCAGAGCTCTGAAATTAAAATATTGAATGGAGGTAATTATCAAGGAGACAGAAAGTCAATTACAAATGACAAGTTTTATTAAAATCGTGTCTTTCCGTTTTAATTTGAAATCTTCCCTATAAGTACTTCTGCATGTTAACTGTTGTACTCTTTTATTTATTTAAAGAACATTAATGAATTTTTTTCAATGAAAAAATTGCAATTACCATACTGAATTCTGTAATTGAAATACTAAGACTGCTATCACAGTAGGGTTTATAGACATTAAGAGGTTATGTTACAGTCTTAAACAATGAATACATACCCGAACCATATAGCAGGTAACAAGTTTGAAATATAAGATTTGTTTGCAAATAACCTGATTAATTGAAATTAAAGGCTATGAAAACAAGAGCTAGCTTGTATTTATGATAAATGGGTTTAACTTCCTTTAAATAATTTTGACCAATAGTCTTGACGTCTATTAACAGTAAGATTATACAGTACATTCCGGTTATTTGCATAGCCTATTTGTCAGACAAAATTATGCAATAAAGCGGAGTATGCTTATATCCGAAATGCCAAATTACGGAGTCAAACAACATCGATAGAACAGATCAGTAAAGGAAATCCCTGAAGAAAGATGAACGTCTATAATCCAATTACAACATATTGAATGTTGATTTATTCTAATAAAAGTTATATGTCTAGTGTCATACATGTTATTTTATTTTGTATTATTTCAATAAAGATTATAAACACATTTTGTTTTAGTTTATTTGCGTACCGACGTTTCCTTTACCAGTTTACCTGGGATACGAAAATAAATTTGTTCTAAAAATAGATTTGTTTCTATGACCCATATGTTCAATGTACATTGTTACGCTTTGATTAAAATAAACTATTTAACAAAACTACACAGTTTATAATCATTTTAACAATAGATGTGTACTAAACTGCCTTTGATATACAATATTTACAGCTTGCAGAGTGAAGTAACACTGTTTATTTGACTTCGATAGTTTCGTATATGCAAAGCAGTAAAGGGGCCCTGTACGGGTTATTTGCTGGACACGAGTGTTGAAAGTGAGAAAATATAATAATTAGAAATAAATGCTCTTTTCAAAATATATTAAAATTAAATGATTGATGTATAAAATTCTTGAACCATATAAAAATGCCCTGTAATATTTAACATAAATGCAGATCACCCCAAGCCCAATTACGGGAGTTCACATGGGATAAGATAATGATCGATAATTAGCAGGCGTTATTGTTTTTGAATTTCACCCCAAATGTAATCTATTGACAGTGTTTGAAATCCAATCAATTATTTACACCTTTTTAGATAGAATGATCAGTGTTTTTACAACAATTACCTGTTTGACATTTTTATGACCTCGAGGCTTAAAATAGAACATGGGAAACTTTACCTGTGTAGATATCGAGGTTTATTTTTAAATCAAATTCAATCATATAAACACGAAAGAAACTGTTTTAAAACTTTATTTGAATAACACAAAAGTAAATATGAAATAATAATGAAAATAATGATGCATTCAAGAAAAATATACTCACCAACTTGCCGTTTCTGGTCAAAAATTTCGATAGATTTAACTAAGCATATCTAGATGGCGATAATTTTCTATGCAATAAACCGAAAGGCCACTTGTAGAGCTATGCATATAACCGGACAATTTAACATTAGATGAATGGGAAATGGTTTTGTGCAGGAGAAAACAATGCAATTAACCGAATTATGCTATTAAGCGGTATGCAATTAAGTGGAGTCGACTGTATTTATAAAAATCACTGTTTTTAAAAAGTAATAATTTGGTTGTAGTGAAATGGTGTTTTGTTTAACCAATGTTTCATTGGAATACATTAAAATACAGTTTGAATTTTTAGTTTTATTCACAACTTACCCCAGATGTTGGGTAGTATTTATGATGAACTAATGCAACCTTATCCTGCTGAACTGGAGTCCATACTGTCACCAGATCAGAGTGCTGGAGACTCGTCAGTATTCAACCAATCAATGCAGAGCTGTGGAGGAGATGTGAGCCTGTCACAACCACCGTCAAATGTATCAGATGTACTCATTGATAGAGCTGAGAGAAAAAGTAGCAGGTAAGAATTCTTTATAATATTTTGGATTAACATTTTAAGAAAAGGTTTTAGTTTTGAATATGCATGATTTCATGGTTTTTTCAAAGTACCTGAAAAATGAATATTTGTCGTGAACAAATATTACTTACCCTTCGTATTCACGAAAAATAATATCACATGACTGATAATGAATCATAAGTTTTTGCCTTTACATTTGTATCTGTGGAAGGAAAAGTTTAGTTTTACTTTTCTGGTGACATCCTTAACAATGGTAAATATCTGTAAATCTAATGCACTTTCGCCTAATTTTAAACAAACAGTCTATAGATATAGGAAGATGTGGTATGAGTGCCAATGAGACAACTCGCCATCCAAGTTACAATTTATAAAAGTAAACCATTATAGGTCAAAGTACGGCCTTCAACACGGAACATGCATGTTTTTAATGATGAGAAGTCAATGAGGAATAGTCACACAACCTTGAATTTTTCAAGTTCCAGTAGTAAAAGGTGTAATTACGTCTGTTCCTTAGGGACTAGGCATGATGAGTGAACAATATTCAGTATACTAACGTATTTTCTATCAAGATAGTTTGTTCTGATTGTTTTGATTGAAGAATAGAAGGCATTTATCTGAAGCCTTAGCTGCACATGGATTTTAAAAAATTGAAGTACTGATACTTCAAGTACTTATGGCAAAACAGAAAGCAAAGGAACATGACTTTTGCTGCTGTTTTTCATTTAAAAGTCACATTATGGTGTTAAAAGCGAGCAAAAGCTACATAAAAGCTACATCTGTATATATTTATAAAAAAAACAATGCTAAATAAAATGAAAGAATAAGGCTAGGAAATCTAACATGTCTGCATATTGTGAGGATGGTTTTGTTGACCAATTAATAGCATATCTATGCTTGAACCACAATCTACTATTTCTTCTATGTATAATGAAACATTTCAGAACATAACATGTGTTTTGCAGACAATATATTTGCAGGCCAAAATGTTGAATCAAATACTATTTCAATGCCAAAAGGCTTCACATGGGCATACTTTTGACAAGTTATGTTATATATGCTTTTTGTCCCACCTTCATTGAATGTTGCAAAATGAGAGATAACAAGATGAGAGGGGCACTTCTTGTATAAAGCTACATATTTCAGAATGTAAAAGAGTTCCTGCAGATAATCCATGCCTTAGAGGCAGAATTTTTTCGCCGAAATATGTCCATTGATCTTTACCTCATCTTAATGGTTCAATGACCCCTTAAAAAAAATACTTGATTTCCATATCATGTGATTTTTGCTTATAGTATGGTGATGTTGGGTGGTCGAATTGGTAGGGTATGTTTGGAAAGTTGGTACCTTATTTGTTTATTCAACTCCTCCTACAGTTTTCATCCCAGATCCCTGAAACTTTACAGGAAGATTACATTTATATTGAAGTTGTGCACCTGCTCATATGGATTTTTTTTCTAATTTTTCCAGACTTGAACTTTATAGTCTTTTTTTATCAAAATTTATGAAAGAGGGTACAATTTTTTAGTAATCAACTCCTCCTACAGTTTAAAATTGCACAAATGTTGAAGTTGTGCACCTGCTTTTATGGGATTGTTTGAGGATATTTTCTCATTTTTCCAGACTTTGGAACTTAGTAATTTTTCAAATATTTAAATGTTCAGGATAGAGCAATCTCCATTGTTTAAAAACATTCTGCACAACCAGGCGACATATATTTTAAGTTATTATGAGGACAACTATGTTTGGTAGATAAAATCATTAAAGGTATGCATGTTGTCAGAAGTGGTTCACCTGACCTTGACTTCCTTTCATGGTCGGTTGGTCAACATAAGAATACCTATAAGGAGCTGTGGTATGATTACAAAGGAACCAAAGGAATGTAAGCAACTAAAGGTCAATGTACGACTTTTGAAAATAAGCATAACACATACCAAATAAAGGCTATAAAAGAGACCAAGATTACAAAATGTTAACAAAACAACAGAGAAAACTAACAGCCCTATAGTTTCTCAGATACTATAAGTAAGAGATCAACTTTTTTTGAGTAGAGAATGATTGTAAGGTGTACATGTCTGCCTGGCAACATTCAACTGACCTTGATGCCTTGAAGGTCAATGTCACATGTTTTTAGATAAACCAAAACTAGTTCATAAAGGGGTTTCTGGATGATAACTCCAGAAATTTTGTTGGAATTGGAACCAAACTTCAAAAACCATATAATTAAGTATCCATGAAAATTCAATTTTTCATCCATCCATAAAACTTGGAATCAATGAAAAAATTAATCCACAGAATATTTTTTATAAATTGAGGGGAAGATCTATATTGTGTATGGTCAATATTAAGTTTTCATGATTATGTCTATTGTGTTATCTATAAGTAAAAGTTCAACTGTATTCGGCATGCAGAATAATTGTGAGGTGAACATATCCTTCTGAAATGGTTCAACTGACCTTGACCTCGTTGTCATGGTTCATTGTTCAATGTTAAGTTTTCAAGATTAGATCAAATACTATAATATAGAATAGAGAATGGAAACAGGGAATGTGTCAAAAAGACAACAACCCAACCAAAGAGCAGAAAACCTCCCAAGGCCACCAATGGGTATTCAGTGTACAGTGGGATTTCCATTGTTTGTATAAACTAATTAATCATCTATGAAATCATATACCGATATGATATCATAGATTTTGGAGTGATACTATATTTGGAAGTAAAGGAAATCCCCAAAGAAAGATTGTTTTTGGAAAAAAAATATAAATAGATTTGAATTGAGTGGTCAGTATATAAAATGAAACATCCTACCTCTTTGTTTAAGAAAACTACTGTGAAATTTTCCTTGTTTGAGCAACCGGCCTCATTAACGTTAGTATATAGCATTTCAGTGATAAGGTTAGCACTTGTTAGTACACAATTAGCACACAATATACAGTTTATCTAATAAATAATATGGAACAGATTAAAAAGAAAGTAATATTATAAATTTTAGTTTAAGAAGATAAATTTAAATTTTTCTTCAACCAAATTGTAGAAGTTTTCACATTTGCCTTGTTTATTTGTCAATATATTTTGTAATGTTGGAGAAGTTCATTTTTTAAAATTTCAAACACATTAATTTGTTATGTTTTCTGCTTGGATATATAATATACTTTTCTTTGTTTCTTAAATTAATGGATTTTAGTTTTCTGGAAATAATTTTATGAAGAATTTGAAGCTTCCAGAAACGAAGATTCTTGAAAATGATCATATGTTGTTTTATAATGATTTGTGGGACATTGCAAAATAAGGTGTTCATTTTCTTTTACTTGTTCATTATCATTACTGACAACATTCATCAAATGTTTGATAAAATAATGGCTTTCAGAAATAATCTTACACATTGTCTTGATTGAAGGAAATTGCAAAGTACGGTAAACATTTTAATTGTTGCACATGTGTATTAGGTCAGTTCATGGGGAACCACTAGTGGTAGGTCAATGATATTTGGTATGCAGTTGTATCAGCATTGACACCTCTCATTTACATGGAGATTATTTGGCTCCACTCCCTCAGTTATGGTCTATTGACTTCGAAACTTTTGCTTAATTTACAAATATTAGTTTTTAATTAGGTCAGTTTATGGTATCCTCTAGTGGTAGGTTATTGATATTTGGTATGCAGTTGTTTTATCATTGGCATATCTCATTCCCATTGAGATTGTTTGGCCCTGTACTTTCAGTCATGATTCCTTGACTTTGTATATTTTGCCAAACTTACATGCAAAAGTATTGCTATTTTGATTTCAACATTTGCATTTTACTATCAAAATAACAAAAAGGCGAGACATATCTCTGTGTTGACAGTTTTATATAATTTTTTATAACAAATGTGACAATTTGATAATAAGCCTTTCTCACTGAACAATGACAATTTATTTTATTAAGGTCTATGTTAAGAAGGTCCTTGACATATTTATTTACCACATTTTTCAACTGCCATTGTCATTGATGATAGTTATAAATTTTTGGCTTCCTGGTTGTCCATTCTGATAACAACATTCATAATGTACGACAAATGGTCATAAAGTTTATTGTTTTTATAAAATGTTTGAACAATGTATTCCTGCAATGTTTACAGTGAACATGCAGGGGAACATTGATAAAACTAAATTTATATGTTGTTAAGTTTCGACTGCAGGAATCACACTTACTTAAAGTATTTAATTTTGTCATTTTGACATATAATGTGTCATTATTCTTTGAATTAAAGGGGTATGACTAAGCATGTGGTTTATTTGCGTGTGAATTTTTGTTTCTGCATGACAATATACAAAGAAGAAATGTAATTTTTATATAACTGCATTAGTTTTTGTCAATTCTCTGTGTGTTACACCTATAATCTATATTTTCATGTTCTCTGAAATTATTTGGCAATTTTAACAAACTCAGTTGAAATATAGATAAAATGGATGGTCTGTTTCATTGTTACTTCCTTATTGGCTGAGAAATAAATTAACCAGAGGATATACTTGAATATTATTTCTAAGTTATCCTTATTAAAAGAAATGAAAGGAAAAATGCAAGATCATAATAAACATTTTTATATCCCATGTAATTAGTAGTGGGGAAAAAAGCTTTCTGGTCTGTCCATGGTATTTCTCCCCGTATTTATATTTAATTATTAAAGTTTAGGATTACTGTAGTTTACCATTATGATGTGGACTTTCAAAGATATATGCGAAATAAGGGTTGGACCAAAATTTCAGGGTTCATTGATCAGGTTAATGTTTTGGTGGACGTTAGGTCAAAGTTTTTGGTTTAAGGTAGTTTACCATGAATTTGTGGTCACATAAACTGGAAACTTAATACATTTGTTCATTTTGATGTGAACTTTCAAAAGTATGTGTCAAATCAGGGTTTAACCTAGATTTCATGGCTCACTGGTTAAGTTATATTTAATGGAAATCATTAAAGTTTGGTTTAAGATAGTTTCAAAGAAGTTGTAAACTTTAAACTTCAAAGACACATTTTCATTTTGAGGTAAACTTTAAAAAATTGTTTGCCAAATTAGGGTTGGGACCTAGATTTCACATTTCACTGAACATGTTTGAACAGTATGCATAAATAATAGTGTTACTGTAGTTATGATGTCAGTTGTATTGATTTGTTTGTCAAATGAGTGATATAGCCTATAGGCTTCTTGAGTGTTGTTATTTTTGTCTTTTGACATATTTCACTTATGGCAATACATATGTATATTAACCCTAGTATCATTAGGGTAAACCAAATTTTCGATGACATTGTTCATGATAAAAACTTGTCAGCCAGTGTTTGAGACTTGACTTTAGCCTTTGTTCACACTCCAGTATGTTTTATGTGAATGTGTTGTAGCATGAAAATCTCAAAATATGATGTCTTATGACCTTGACCTCTTCTTCATACTGCATTGGTCATGTTAATTTTTTAGAATTTCTCAGGAACAGCACATGATCTATGTTATACATTTTTGTGATAAAGATCGGTCGTATCATGGTATGACGTCATTGTTGTCATCCGAAGGCATTTGGTTTTCCAGACAATAACTTGAGTATAACTTTGGATCTCTATGATATTGTGCCACCAAGATTCCATACCTCAAGGTGTAATACCACCAAATCATAGTACGTCACATCCGGTTGCATACGAAAAAGGGTCGAAAAAAATATTCCCTTGAATTTGACAGTTGCAGGAAATTAATCCTACATTTCATTGCAGTAAAAAATTTCTGAGTCATAAACATATATCTTGGGTGTTTCAAAGCACCATTATTTTTTTATTTGGTGTTTCTATAGAATATTTTGGAAACTTGAGGTTACATGGTTACTAAAGCTTGTACGCAGGAAAAAAAGGGGTGAAAATTTGATTGGTTAACTTCCAGTGATGGTTATTTTCTTATATGCAATGAAATGTTATGTGAAATTTTGTCTATAGTACTGGACAGGATAAAACTTTACTCATGCCAAGTATTTCTTTATTTTGCAACAAAGATAAATGTACAATTTTTTGAAAAGTGCAAATTTAACAAAGACTCATAGGGGAAAATCAACAGTGGTATTATCACTATTAAGGGAAACTGCACATGCACCTTTGGCATTGTGTGTACTCTCATTTGTTAAAATTTCATGCTATTTAAGTGTAATATTACAAAACTGAAATATTCTGAGTGGATTGAGTCTCAAAAACACATTTTATGAGAAAATTGCCTTGAAATAGGACTCTACCATGAATATTAGTAGACAGAGCAAGCCTTACTCATTGTTTTGTGGGAGCTTTTTTATGACTTTTTCTCCTTATTTCTTATATTTTGCTATAATAGAAAACCTTTTCCTAAGTAATACTTTAATGAATATATAGTTATTAGCAAATGAAATTATTTTTGAAGCAGTAACAACAAATTATTCACTAAAAGGGTAGCTTTTTATGTCCTTCTAAGTTTTACGTAAGGACTAATTGAAACCTCCATGGAGTCAGTAAACTTTTATATGGATAGTTCATTCAGCTTGAATACTTCAATTACTCATTTATTATCATATTTCTTTCATAAATGAGTGAAAGTTACCCCCAAATTTTTATTTATTGGCCTAAAAAGTTGAAATTTTGAAGAAATGAGAGGTATAAATGGACCAAGACAAAGAGGTCCATTAGTGGTATTTATCATCCTAGAGTCATCTTTTGTATCATATTCAACTGTTTGTAGGCAAGTGAGATAAATATTTGATCATTTATTGGTCCACACTATATTCTATCATGATGTGGCTTGATCTGGATTTTTCGAAGAAATTTTGCTCGAATCGCTGTAGATGTCGTCTTACATTATACTAGATTTTTCTCAAACTATTGAACTGATTATGACAAAACTTGACAGTAATGCTTGCAATATATATAAACCAGTATTACAAAGGAAAAAAATCACATTCAGTTTATTCAACCAAAAAGTCTTCTTTATCAAAAGGGTGGTTGAGATTGAATTTGGGGGTTATGCCCAAACTGTTTAGGAATCAGGAGTCAAAAAGGGGCCAAAAAACAATGATTTTCTGGTAACTTCAGTACCCGGTATAAGTCTATGGATCTTTCTGAAATTGTACAAAAAGGTTCCATACCAAAAAAGGAAGGTTGGGATTGATTTTGGGGGTTTAATTCATAGTCTTCAATTCTTGGGGTTCTTTAATATGCTGACTCTAACCATTATTTAGATTTTGGATTTTGAACCCCATCTTTAAATTGGTCCACATTGAGGTCCAAAATTAAACTTTGTCTGATTTCATCAAAGCAATTGATTTAATGGGGTTCTTTGATATGCTGAATCTAACCATGTAGTTAGATTTTTGATTTTGATCCTGGTTTTCAAATTGGTCCACATTAAGGTTCAAAGGGTTTAAAATAAAACTTAGTTTGATTTTAATAAAAAAAAGGAATTCTTGGGATTCTTTGATATTCTGAATCTAAACATGTATTTAGATTTTGATTTTTGGCTCAGTTTTCAAGTTGGTCCAAATCGGGGTCCAAAATAAACTTTGTTTGATTTCAACAAAAATTGAATATATGGGGTATTTTAATATGCTGAATCTAACCATGTATTTAGATTTTGGATTTTGAGCCCTGTTATCAAATTGGTCCACATTGAGGTCCAAAGGGTCCAAAAGTAAATTTGTTTGATTTCATCAAAAATTTAATTCTTGGGGTTCTTTGATATGCTAAATCTAACCATGTATTCAGATTTTGGATATTGGCCCATAATAGGTTAATGTCCAATTTCAAATTTTTAAGATCTTAGACCCCGTTCATTCTTCATGAGAAAGCTATGCTGTGTCAAATATTTAATCACAATCCAAATTCAGAGCTTTATCAAGCTTGAGTGTTGTGTCATTACTTGCCCCAACTGTTCAGGTTTCAACCTCTGTCATATCAAGCTGCTCCCTGCATTTTATTTGTGATATTGTGATAAAGTATATGTTTACCTGTCATAAGTCATATGGCCTTGACCTAATTTCATTTTTGTCGAGCCTGCGACTTTTGTCACAGAAAGCTTGACATAGGGATAGTGATCCGGCTGCGGCTGCGTTAGCTTACTTCTTAAAAGCTTTATATTTTTGAAGGTGGAAGACCTGGATGCTTCATACTTTGTATATAGATGCCTTATGTTACGAAGTTTTCGCCTGTCACATGTCCATTGTCCTTGACCTCATTTTCATGGTTCAGGGACTACTTGAAAAAAAAGTTGTGATTGTTTGTAATGTTAATTTCTCTCTTATTATGAGTAATAGGATAACTATATTTGGTATGTGCATACCTATCAAGGTCCTCATGCCCGTCAGACAGTTTTCACTTGACCTTGACCTCATTTCATGGATCAGTGAACAAGGTGAAGTTTTGGTGGTCAAGTCCATATCTCAGATACTATAAGCAGTAGGTCTAGTATGTTTGGTGTATGAAAGGATTGTAAGGTGTACATGTCCAACTGGCAGGTGTCATCTGACCTTGACCTCATTTTCATGGTTCAGTGGTTATAGTTAAGTTTTTATGTTTTGGTCCATTTTTCTTATACTTTATGCAATAGGTCTACTATATTTGGTGTATGGAATGATTGTAAGGTGTACATGTCCAACTGGCAGGTGTCATCTGACTTTGACCTCATTTTCATGGTTCAGTGGTCAAAGTTAAGTTTTTGATTTTTGGTCTTTTTTCTTATACTATATGCAATAAGTCAACTATATTTGGTGTATGGAAATATTCTATGATGTACATGTCAGTCTCACAGGTTTTATTTGACCTTGACCTCATTTTCACGGTTCATTGCTCAGTGTTAAGTTTATATGTGTTTCAGTCTGTTTTTCTTAAACTATAAACAATAGGTCAGCTATATTTGTTGTATGGAAGGATTGTAAGCTGTTCATGTCTGCCTGGCATGGTTCATCTGACCTTGACCTCATTTTCACGATTCATTGGTCAATGTTTAGTTTTCTTGGTTAAGTCTGTTTCTTAGAAACTATAAGCAATAGGTCAACTATATTTAGTGTATTGAATGATTGTAAGGTGTATATATATTTCTCGTTTGGCTTATATGACCTTGACTTCATTTTCTTGGATCATGTTAAGTTTATGTAATAGTTGTAGTAAAGCTTTCATTTAGGACTATCAACATAATATCAATGGTTAGTAAAGAAGGCAGGACATTTCAGCGTGTGCACTCTTGTCTAGTGGTTGTGTTGAGTTTTTTTGGATTTGATCTGTTTCTGTCTGTTGGTATGACATTTTGACAAAATTTAATATGTCATGGCTTTAATAACATTTCCTGCTACTGTGATCAGAATGCGTTTTCAGGATGAAGATTGATTCTCATTAGCTTCTACTTAAAAATGTCGCAGGTTTTGTCTTGCCTTGGATGAAAGTAGGGAAAGGAAAGACTATAAATTACTTTTCCACAGCAATGTAAACTAAATAGTTAATAGTTATTTTTTGATATGAATACATAAAAAAAGTTAGAAATAATTTAAATAGTTACTGCAGGTTGGCTAGAAAGGGTAAAAAGACTAAAAAGAAAATATATCTAAAATTGGTTTACTGTGTATGTCCATCTGGCATATAAAATGACCTCATTTTCTGGCTCAAGTAAGTAAGTAAAATTTTCAGGACTAGTTCTTTCCTTATTACATTAGCAATCAATATACATGACAGCTCAAAAACTTTTGTAATGTAGATTGCTTTTCAGGAGTACATGTCACTCTAACATATGTCATATGGCCTTCACCTCCCTTTCTTGCTACAGTGGTCAGGTTAAATTATTTCTATTTTTTTAGAAAAACAGATCAAAATATAATTATTGTTTTATTCAAACAGTAATCTAGAATGGTTATAAATAACGTAAAGCATTTTAATTTGATTTTTATGTTTAAACACAACCATTGTACATTCTTCTTAAAAATAGCAATAAAACATGAACTTATTTGGTACTAGTTATTATTTTGAAGCTTTAAAGATTACAGCACAAGCTTCACATAAAGGCACAAAACAACCGTTAATACAAGCAGTTAACACTTTTTGTGTTATACCACAATTAATTTCTAAGACCTTGACACACGGTGTCAGGAACCAAATGTGATAGAAGGCAATAGCAGCAAATTCACATCCCCATTCCATCGCTATACAGATTCCACAACAAGTTGTCATGATCACATAGCAAATGTTCTTCCACAAGTCAAAGCACTTGTTAGATATTTTCCACACACAATCTAAACTGTGTACGCCATCAGGTTCTGCCATAACATCATGGAAATCTACCTGAAGAAAATACAACATTCAGTGTTGATCAGTTCAGTATTATACCTAGAAACTGATGGATTATTTTCACATAAGGTTTTGTTTTCAGTTTGAACCTTTGATAGGGCAGCTAAATTTTGGTTGTGTTTAATTATTTTCTTTCATGGCTTAGTACAATGCCTTCTAAATGAAAGTGAAATGTTTGCACAGGGAAAATTTTGCAGTAAAATGTCATAAGGGAAAATGAGACGCATGTGAAAATTTCCTGATAATGGATATATTATAGCAAATGTTTATCAAATTTGTTCAAAAATACTTTATTTTAAAACTAAACTAAAATATTTCAATTGCATCATCAATGTTTTTAATACTATATATTGAATACTATATTATAAGAAATTTATGACAAAATGCATTTAAATACAAAGAACTTAAAATTTTAGTTTTAAAAATTATCACAGAAGTAGTTTAGAAATATATTATTAAAATGTACATTTCTTCATTCGTGATGGTTCAATAATTGTTACAATAAAAGATATGTTTCTTACCTTAATATGATTATTAATTCCATTAGGGTCTCTGTCCACTAGGTCCAATGTCGCTGACATCTTTACCAAAGCTTTTACTTTTGCAAGTGAACACTAAACACCCACTGATAAAAGCTTTAAATATGTTTTTTGATTTTTTTTTTTTGGTTACAATAATCAATTTCAGATCAAACAATATGCTCTTAAAATGATTAAACATCATTGTCTTTACCAAGTGTTTACTTTATCTACCTGTTAAATGCATATTAGAAACATAAAGTTATAAATCTTAATATGTATTTTGTTCAGGTAAAATTTGAGAATTTTACTTTAAAAGTGGAGCTCATTATCATTGACTTTCAGAAAATGTAAAAAAACAGTTCTTCATGGATAGGATTTTTACAAGTTTTTTTTAAAAAGCTTTAGCATATAAACATTATCATATGTAAAAGAAAACTCATTTCTGAAATTTATAATCCAAGTTAATGGGGTCTATTAGAGACACTTAAGCATTAATTAGTCCACCTTATTCATGAGTGTCATGAACCAGTTTTTAGACACTGAATGACAGTCATATAATTTTGTGATACAGATGTTAACCAAATTTTATTTTTCATTGACTAACCTAGTGTAAATAGCATCTTTAATTTGACCAGTAACCTATATAATAACACATAGAGTTGACACCAAATCTGATCTGATGGAATCCCATGCAAATTTGAGATTACTTGGGCATATTATTGTATCAGCTGACCAATATTGATATCAAAACCTAATAATTTACAAATGAACTCCTTGAACGAACACTTCAGAGAAAATTTGTTAATAATGCAAGTTAATACTATGGTGTATCAATAAACTATGGTGTTTTGACAAAGTCACAGAGGCAAGAACAAGTTGTGCAGTTTCTGACAGCGGCTTCAACAATGCATTTGTTTGGGATTAGGCTAGTTTTTTGGAACCAATAGAGTTAGGTCAATGATATTTCGTATATGCAGTTGTATAAGCATTGGCACATCTTGTTTCCATGAAGATTATTTGGCCCTCCTCCCTCAGTCATGCTCTTTGACTTTGAAACTTTTGCATAGTTTACATGGGATAAGGTCAGTTTAAGATGAACCACTAATGTTAAGGTAAAATTATTAGGGCCACGCAATCAAGGATGTAGGAGCACAATAGTTTTCACTTTGTCCGTCTGTCTGTCGTCTGGCCATCCACAATTTTTGTGAATGCAAAAACTCCAAAAGGTATAGGTAGGAGGCAAATGAAAGGATTTAAATGAAAAAGATAGCTTTGCTATAACAAAATGATTCTCTGTGTCAAATTACACTTTGCCCTCCAAAATACATATTGCTTGGTTTTTGTCGAGCCTGCAGAAAGCTCGACATAAGGATAGTGATCCGGCGGCGGCGGCTAACTTCTTAAAAGCTTTATATTTTAGAAGCTAGAAGACCTGGATGCTTCATACTTTGTATATAGATGCCTTATGTTACAAAGTTTCCGTCTGTCATATGTCCGTTGTCCTTGACCTCATTTTCATGGTTCAGTGACTACTTGAAAAAAAAAGTCAACATTTTTTGTAATGTTAATTTCTTTCTTGTTATGAGTAATAGGATAACTATATTTAGTATGTGCGTACCTTGCAAGGTCCTCATGCCCGTCAGACAATTTTCATTTGACCTCGACCTCATTTCATGGATCAGTGAACAAGGTTAAGTTTTCTTGGTCAAGTCCATATATCAGATACTATAAGCAGTAGGTCTACTATATTTGGTATATGGAATGATTGTAAGGTGTACATGTCCAACTGGTAGGTGTTATCTGACCTTGACCTCATTTTCATGGTTCAGTGGTCAAAGTTAAGTTTTTGAGATTTGGGCTTTTTGTATCGCCTTGACGGAGTAAAAAAGCGAGACATAGGTATGCTGTTTCCTGCGTCGTCGGCTTCAACAATGTATTAGTTTGTGATTAGGTCTAGTTCATGGTGGTAGTGGTAGGTCAATGATATTTGGTATGCAGTTGTATAAGCATTGGCACATTTCATTACCATGGAGATTATTTGGCCCCACCTCCTCAGTCAAGGTCTATTGACTTTGAAACTTTTCATAGTTTACATGTATTAGTTTGTGATTAGGTCAATTTATGGGGAACCACTAGTGGTAGGTCAATGATATTTGGTATGCAGTTGTATAAGCATTGGCATATCTCATTTCCATGGAGATTATTTGGCTCCGCCCCCTTAGTCATGGTCTATAGACTTTCAAAATTTTGCTATGTTAACATGTATTAGTTTGTGATTAGGTCAATTCAAGGGGAACCATTAGTGGTAGGCCAATGTTAATTGGTGTTCAGTTGTATAAGCATTAGCACATCTCATTTCCATGTAGAATATTTGGCCCCGCCCCCTCAGTCATGGTCTATTTACTTTGAAACTTTTGCTTAGTTTACATGTATTAGTTTGTGATTAGATCAGTTTAAGATGAACTGCTAATGTTAAGTCAATGATATTTGGTATGCAAATTTATTGGCATTTGCAAGTATTGTTTCCATGGAGATTATATAGCCCCACCCCTGATCATGGTTCATTGACTTTGAAACTTTTACATAGTTTACAAGTTAATGTTTGTGTTAAGGTTTGTTTCAAGGGAACGACTTATAATAAGTCAATGGTATTTGGTATGCAGTTGTATTAGCATTGGCACATCTCATTTCCATGGAGATTTTTTAGCCATGTACCTTCAGTCATGGTTCATCGACTTTGAATATTTGCATAACTTACATGTTAAAGTATTGCTATTTTAATTTCAACATTTGCATTATCAAAATTACAAAAAGGCGAGACATATCTCTGTGATAACAGATTATTTTCTAATACTATACGCAATAGGTCACCTATTTTTGGTGTATGGAAATATTTTATGATGTACATGCCAGTCTTGCAGGTTTTATTTGACCTTGACCTCATTTTCACTGTTCATTTCTCAGTGTTAAGTTTTTGTGTTTTGGTCTGTTTTTCTTCAACTATAAGCAATAGATCAACTATATTTGTTGTATGGAAGGATTGTAAGTGTAAGTGATAAATTAGTCCTGGTAAAATGTGTCCGGGCGGACAAATATAACTAGTATAAAAAGTCCATGGTTACAGAATTTACTAGTATATTTAGTCCGATGTCAGTAATTTATGTCCCCAGACTCATTTTCCTAGGAATTTATTTCCATGTCATCAATATTCCTAGGTAAAAACGTCCATGTCCTTTATTTTAATAGGAAAATGTGTAATAAAAGAAATCATTTACATGTAAACAATGGAATATTTAATTCTTATGTTTTAATGTTGTTTAACAGTTGTGCATTAATCTTTTAATAAAATTTATGTGCCCAGACTAAATTTCCTAGGAAATCCTGTCCAGGCCATTTAATATTGCTAAGTAAACACAACCATGTTCATTATTTTGATAAGACAATTTGTAATGAGGGAAATCATTTACATGTGAACAATGGAATTTTTAATTATGTTTCAATGCTGTTAAACAGTTGTGCATTAATCTTTAAATAAAATTTATCTGCCCAGACTAATTTTCCTAGGAATTCATGTCCAGGCCATTCAATATTCCTAGGTAAAAACGTCCATGTCCTTTATTTTTATAGGAAATTTTGTAATGAAAGAAATAATTTACATGTAAACAATGGAATTTGTAACTTATATGTTATTAAATTGTTTAACAGTTGTGCATTGATATTTCACTATTTTATCAAAATATGGGTGTTTTTTAATAATTAAACGGACTTTTTTTCCTAGGAAAATTAATATCACAGAATTTTATGATGTACATAATCACAAATGTTCCTTTCTTGATTTTGATATTGATTAATTTAAGTAATGTCTTAAGAAATAAACTTCTAAAGGGACTTTTTTCATACAAAAAAGGAGAATACAGAAATATAAAAATTTTCCTAGGAAAATAGGTGCCAGACATATTTTACTAGCTACGGACTTATTTTCCAAGGAAAATTTATCCAGGGACTTAATTTCCTAGTAAAATTACGGTCACGGACTTGATTACCTAGGAAAAAAAGTCTGGCGGACAAATTTTACTACCGGACCAAATTTACTGTTACATAAGGTGTATATGTCTGTCTGGCAGGTATCATCTGACCTTGACCTCATTTTCATTGTTTATTGGTCAATGTTAAGTTTTCATGGTTAAGTTTGTTTCTTAGATACTATAAGCAATAGGTCAACTATATTTAATGCATACATTGATTGTAAGGTGTACATGTCTGTCTGGCATGGTTCATCTGACCTTGACCTCATTTTCATGGTTCATTGGTCAATTTTAAGTTTTCTTTGTTAAGACTGTTTCTTAGAAACTAGAAGCAATAGGTCAACTATGTTTGGTTTATTGAATGATTGTAAGGTGTACATGTATTTCTCGTTTGGTTTATCTGACCTTGACCTCATTTTCTTGGATCATGTTAAGTTTATGTGTTACTTATAGTAAAGCTTTATATTTAGGACTATCAACATAAAATCAATGGTTAGTAAAGAAGGCGAGACATTTCAGCATGTGCACTCTTGTTTACAAAATACATATTAATCAAGAACACATCCTGATTTGATTGATGACGTCAAAATTTATGAAAATTGACAACTTATGAATATTTGCTTTTTATGCATCAGTCTTTTTGTCTCACAGAAAAATGTGCAAGCGGGGCCCTTGCTGACATGTCAGTTCTCTCTAATTTGGTATGCAGTTGTACAGTTATATTAGCATTTGCACGTCACATTTCCATGGATATTTTACGGCCCTATGCGTTTAATCATGGCATATTGACTGAAACTTTTGCTAAGTTTACATGTTGAAGTTTGTGTTTAGGTCAGTTTAAAGAGAACCACTTATGATAAATCAATGGTACATGTATTTGGTATGCAATTGTATTAACATTGGCATTTCTTATGTCCATGGAGATCATTTGACCCTGCAGCTTCAGTTATGGTTCAATGAATATAGTTTATAGTTGACACGAAAAAGTATTGCCATTTGAATTTCAACATTTGCATTAAACTATCAAAACTACATACAGGTGAGACATATCTCTGTGTCAACAGTTTATTTGATTTAGTGGTTAAACGTAGGAGTTACAATTTTGGTAATGTTATGTATGTTCGTGAAATTGTAAATATGATTTTACTTTATAGGTCCAGAAAGCTTATACACCATCCAAGTCTTGCTGATTTTGGACCTAAAAGACAGATAGTAGTAGATACTAAATCAGGAAAAGAGAAAGACCAGGTAGAGTTAAACTGATTGTAACATGTACTGATATTGCAAGTACAGTAACCTCACAACAACAATGAGAATACTATACTATTTGCAGCATATTCTCCCCTTAAGATTCTTTCATTCTCATGGCAGATAAACATATCAGTCTTCAATATCTTTTCCAACTAGCAAATTGTTTTATATATATTTTGTAATGGTAAGTTGTTACTTTATTTACGTAAAGCTATAAACTGTAAAAAATCTCTTCAGTCTGTTAACCTTTAAGTAAGTCTTATCAAACGATAGGTATGTTGTTACAAGATTTAGTAATTTTCACTTATTTTTGCCATTATTTACAAAAGTTTGAAGGAAAAAACCAATAAACCAATGATAAGTAAAAAATAAATTATACACCAAAAAAATGTTATGAGTCGAAAAACAATAAACCAGTAATAAGTAAAAAAAATGTCATCATGCAAATTTTCAGCTAAAGATTAGTTTTGTTTGGTAAATATCTGTCAAAATGAAAGGTTATTTATGCAAAATTAGAAACTGAATTCCTTTGTCTGTAACCTTGAGTGTATTATAGGGGAATGGTGGAGTTTCTCTTAAATATTTTGTGGAAATGATACCTGAGCTTGCTTTTGTACAGATCAATATTTTTTTTACTCCTTTTTTCAGAAAACAAACACAAAGCACAAAAGGAAAGAAAAAGGTGAGGAGACAATTGATCATTAGTGGGATTTATTTAATGATTGGATTTAGAGTAAATATACAAAGTTATTGTAAAGTTCAATCCTTAAGAATCAAATTTTTGCAACAGACTGAATATTTGTGTCAATTTTAAGATATCTATTTGACTGATCTACTTGCAAGAGGATATATCCTATACATTTTGTAATGGAAAACTTGGATTTCTGATGAATCATTACTGGACAATTTCACATTATGTATTTGATTTTAAACATTTACTGTAAATTGAGAAATTATTGCCTGCATTTCTTATTCCGATTTTTGAAGAAAGAACAAAAATGTGTGATAAATTATCAGATTTCAGGAAAATCTGCATATAGATATGGGTATCAAATTCAGAATGCAAGTTATTATTGCGATGATCACCCAGTCACATTATTCACATTTATATAAACCTAACAATTATTTGTGAATTTACAGTAATTCAAATGCAAAATTAGACCACATGAAAAAAATACTATACATGTATATGAAAATTCATTTGCACAACAAGAGCTAATAAGCAATAGTCTTATGAATTATCAAAACGAACCTCGGGTAAATACATATTATAAGCAGAAACATTGACCTTGAACCTAGGAATAGACATACCAGTTTTTTAAAAGTATTTGTATGAACTGTTTACAGATAGAGAGAAGAGGAAATTAGAGAGAAGACAGTCAGTTGCTGTCATGGAAACAGTGAAGAACTCAGCAAAGAAGAAGACTAAAGCTGCTCATATTCTGAAAAGTCCTAAATGTAGGTGTACAATTGATTTTTATTCTTTGTCAGTCTTACCACGTTTCTTGTCTGAAAGCTAAAATATGTTGATCGTAGAATCTGTGGACAGTTTTGTTTCGGTTGTTCTTAATAAGGAAATGACAATTTTTGTATAAAATCAAGCAAAAAAGTAACGAAAAATTGTTTTATAGTTAAAGGGAACTATATTCCTGGGCAACGAAAATAGTTCCCTTTAATTGTGGTCTGGCCAGTAGAAGGTATTTCCAACCATTGAAGATACCTTGTTAAAGAAGCACATGCCTTATTGTAGTAACATATTGTTAAAAGACTTGGGTCAGAGAATTATGTTTTGTCTTAGAATACCTTTTGTATGTGTAACATGTAGGTAAACTATTTCTGAAAAATATCAATGGCCCTAAAAAGGGTCATTTGTGATGGCTATCCTTGGCACTAAATTAATTTCTGTCTTCCTCAGCCCTCAATGAATGTTTCCAAACCTTGCTGTCCTTTTGTTTACATACACGAGTGATATCATTTGGATGGGAGATCACTCCTGTATAAATCAAGAGACCCAAAAGGTAAATAATAGGGATATACATCAAACATTTCATTTTTAGGCTTGTTCGTCATTCCTTGCAAATCAGCAAACATCTATTATTATGTGAATTTTACAGATATGAAATCATCTTATAGAAAACTTGTGTCTGAGACACCATCTCATAAACAGAAAAGTCAGAATATGTGGAAAAGGTTGGAAAAAGAACGTAGAAGAACTCAAAGCGTGATTGATGTAAAAGTGGTCGCTGAATCTCCTGTCAAATTAGGTATTTATACAATATAAATCTACAGTACACCTTCTGTTAAGTTAATGTAGTGCAAGAGTATTCATTACTTTACTAATAGATATTTAAAGTGAAAAATACTTCATTTCTTTTCTGTTTATTGATATAGCATCAGTCACATTTATTTTAATTAGGGCACCACTGAATGGCGGGTCGCCCTATAGTGATTTGTCTGTCCATCCGTCTGTCTGTCTGTCTGTCCGTCTGTAACAAATTGTGTCTGCTCTATATCTAGAGAACCGTTATGATTTCATACTTTATACTTGACATATATATTAACCTCTGACTTTATTTTTCTATAAAATAAAAATACACATGTTGCAATATCAGCAAAAATTACTCTACAATACAAGTCAGCAATATGTGTCACACCTTGAAAAACAAGTTGTACACGAATTACTTTAATTCCATTTACAGGCCACTTTTTCACATTATGGTAAAATCATTAGATGTACACACTAAAGGAATTCAAGTAATATTGATATGAAAGAATATTCAAGTAGAGAAACTCAAAAATAGACATTGTTATATCGTCCATGCTGACTCTTGATAAATTTTCTAAGTTAAAAATTAAAGCAAACAAATATGTAAATTAAAATTGTATTCTCTACCTGTGTAATAGAAGTTTCCTTTTTCAGATGTTGTGGAAAAACTGAGTCCATCTCAGAAAAAACAAGCTGTAAGAAGATCATTTTACTCTGCAGGACCTGTTAATAGATCTCGTAGCTTAACAAACAGCCTTGAACTTGCTGACAGAATTGCTGGCAGGACTAGCAACTTTGTAAAAAAAGCAAAAAGACAAAGTTTATTTAACTTGAAGTCACCTGACAGAAACTCTTCGTTTTTATTGTCTCAGTTGATGAGTAGTCCAGGTTCAGTCAGAAAAACTCCTGGCAAAAAATTATCATTGAGCAAAGCATTGCAGTCACCGTGCCAGAATACGCGATCAAAAACACCAAGTAAAGCTTTGTCATCTCAAAAATCTCTTTTTAAAGAGAAAAGTCCAAAGAGATCAATAAAGAAGCTGTCATTCACACCTGTGAAAATGTCATCCCAAGAAGTCCTTATACCAGATTCACCATGTCTAAATACAAGGTCACACACTCCAAATAAAGGTCAGAGGGTCACTGGTACACCTTCACGATCACTAACAACAAATACCTTACTCATGTCACCAAGTCAGAATACAAGGTCCAAAATTGTGTGCACACCTACAAGACATAGTGTTAAAGCTAAACTTTTCATGAAAAGTCCAGAACATAAAACAGGAAATAAAACTCCAGTGAAATTTGCATCACCTCGTAATCCACAAAGAGGAAAAAGAGCTCTGAATTTAAATGATGTTGAGATTGAGACAAATGATGCTATTGTGGTCTTGACCAATCAAAATTTAGGAGCCACAGAACAATTATCAGCTTATCAAATTGAGACCAAGTCTGAGAAAGAAATTATTATCCAACCTCAAGCAGAGAAAACGCCATCACCAACAAAAAGAATGGTTGTAAAAACACCTAGCTCAATAGATAGTTGGCCACGAAAGAAGAAATGGACAAAAATTAAATATAGCGAAAGTCCAAAAATTAAAACAGATGAACCAAACTTTGTGGAAGAAAATGGTTCATTGAAAAGTTCTCAGTCAAATGGTAGTAGTTCTGGTGATGATGAGGTTGGAATAAGGATCAATGATAAACTAGATACAGATGATAGACTACAGCTGGATATCAATAATGAGAAATCTAAAGATTTCATGTTTTGTAAGCCTAGGACTTCTTCCAAAAGAAGCTTAGCAGTTTCCCCTGAAGGTAAAACTTATGATTCCCCAGCTAAACGAAGGTGTTTTTCTCCATTGAAGAACAACATAAAAAAACAAGACATGAGTTCTGTAACTCTTGATAATGATGAGAAAATACTACTGAAAACATTTGGAAAACGAAATTTGAGTTTATCACCGGAAAAGTCCTTATTATCACCAAATAAAAGACAGAGAATTTCTTTGAAATCAATTGATTCACCAAAACAGGGGTTTTCCCTCCATTCACAGCTACTTTCAAAGAATCTCACTGACACATCTGACGTGTTATCTAGTCAGGGCTTTGACACAAATGTTCTGAATTCACAAGGTAGTTTTAAGTCACAAGACTTTCTTTCTCTAACAAGTAATGAGTCAGTGGAATATTTCTCGGCTTCAAATGATGAAGTCTTCCTATCACCAACCAGAAGGTCAAGAAATCTAGCCTCTTCACAAAGTCAGGAAACTGAAAATGCAAAATTAACAGATTTATCAAATATATCATTTGTAAGAACAGATTCACCTGTATTTGGTTCTTCAAAAAAGAAAAAGCTTGAGAAAAGACTAAAAAGTATTGAAATAGTTGGTGAGCAAGATGTGGAAGGCAATTCGAAAATAATTAAAAGTCCTTGTTCAAAAGTGCTGCAGTCAGAAGATGGGAGTTCTAAAATTTCACCATCTGCCAGGAAATACTCGCCAAGTGTATCAGCTAAAAGTCTCTGTCACTTAATTAGCTCCCCTATCCTGAACTCTCCTGCTACAAGAGAAGGAAAAGAAGATGGTAGTCCTAAAATAGATCAAGACAGTTTAAACGTTAGAAGACAAAAAATGTCAGGAAGAATAAGGAGATCATTAATGCAGAACTAAAATATTTTTCACAATACAGTACCGGTAGTTGATTATGTAATAATAAAAGGTTATTTTTCATTTAAAACCACTTACATTTGAAAATTTAAATAATGACAAATGTGCCTGATTTTTATAAACACTTTGCTAATCAACTCAAAACTGTTTTTTATATCCGAAAATTGTTTACTGGTTTGTATCCTAGTAAATTCGCCAAGCCAACTGTTATCTTTCAATAAGTATAATATTTTGGCTGTTGATAGTTATATCTAACAAATGTGAATTTTAATAGTTTTTAGCAAATTTTATATACGTAATCTGAAAGACTGAATTACAGCAGTTAATGTTTTTGTGTTAATTACGTTAAGAATACATCAAATATCTTTCAAGGTGAAAATATTTACTATATTTAATAGAAGATGCCATTTTTTCTCAATTCAGCTTTTAAGAAATATTCTTTCTATAATAAAAAAATTGTTTGCATCCTATTTAATAGAAATCTTTATTGTCTTATCTATACTATTAAATGAGAAGACCTCATTTTGTGTGTCGCTTCTCCTCCTTCCACAATAAATCAATCATCATGCCTGTGTACCCTATAGGTACCATGCATAGTAGCATTTATCATCCTCTCTTACGATTATTCAGTTTGGGTTGTTTTGGGAGGAAAACGAAAATAAAGGCGTCCGGATATTGTTTCCGTCATCGGACTGATTTTAAGTCACAGAAAAGACTTTAGTTTAGGACTGTTTTAAAATTACACATAATTTTCATAAGTACTTGGGGACAGGACAAGCATTTTCACGTTTTTCTGTATACTATGATCAATCATATACTATAAATAAAGTGTATTTGCTATTTACTATCAATTCCAATAGTTTACTATCCACGGCGGTCACTGATATATTATATAGAGTCTCTATAGTATTTATAGTATTATACATAAAAATAGAAAACAAAAATAACGGTCTTTGGAAAAAAAAGGGGGGAGGGCTAAAAATATTTTGTCCTGTCCACAAGTATCTATGACTTTTGATACCTTTCCTGAAATTCTCCAGTCATAAATCTTTAACAAAAAATTATCGTAAAACAAGTGTTTACATACTTTCAATTACGCTCTAAATGCCCTCGATTTCGCGGTTGTGTTCTTGTTCTTGTACCTTTAAAAACATCAACACCAGTACAATGTAATTCAAATCAAAGCCTGTTGTTTCTAATGATTTTCACTTGTGCTACCTTAATTTATTTATATGTAACATTGATAAGATATCTACTTTATTTGGATTGATAATTTGTATACAGAACCAAAGTTTGGTTTGTTTTTGTGTTGCCTGCGATAGTCCCAGAATGAGAGACATAGGGATTTAAATCCAGTTGTGATGGCAGTGTAAACTATTTTCTGTAAAGCTTTATATTTCAGAAGAAAAGATATTTATGTGTTCACACTTATTTCATACTTGTTTATCATGACTTTTAGGCTGATCTGAAATTAAAAGAATGTGGGAAAACTCACTATAGGTCAAATAATCTTTATCAAATAATTATGACAACATAGTCCAGGGAAAATATAATAAAATTTATTTTGAAATAATTGAATCGCTGAAGCCAGTGAAGCAACAGAAAAATTACTTGTGTTTGCTTAACAAAACATGAAAATTGTTGTTCAGTATCAATATTACACTTATTAAAGAAAGATTGTTCAAAAAGATATGAATTTGTAACATAATAATTATGTACATGTACATGTAGTTGTAATTAATAGTAATTATGTACATTATTTATTATATTTTTATCATGTATCAAGACTAAGATCAATCTAATATTTATCAAATAAAATTTAATTCCTACTGCTCTAGTTTTTGTCTTGTCTGCAACGAAAGTCACAGAAAGCAAGATATAGGGATTACATTCCGGCAGGGACATCGTAATCTATTTGTATAAAGCTTTATATTTCAGAACTACTGGGTATTGATAGGCAGTCAATTTATATTGGTGGAGAAAGCTGGAGAGAACCACCATCCTTTGGCAGGAAAACTGACAATCCTAGTCAATTAAAATAGCATTCAATCACACCAGCCACATGGGGTCATCAGATCGATACAAAGCATACAAACAACTAACAAATACACAAAAGACACACAGTACAGATCTTGCAGTACTCACATTTACTGACAGCTTGTTTATAGTCCATAACAACTAATCAAATCATCATGTAGGACTATGATTACATGCAATATTTGCCACTGGACATTAAATCCATCTTTTGAAATTGTAACATAAAGTTGTAGATAACAAAATGTAGCTTTTGTTTGATTTAGGATTTGAAATTTTATTAAAGGGAATTAAATTCTGTAAGGGGTCAATTTTTGGTTTCAGCCATATTAGCATTTTTGTTGATCTTTTATAGCTGTTTCAGTTTCTGTCTACTATGGTTTTCTAATTTATAGTCAAAAACACTAATATTTAATAAAATCATTATTGAAGAGCAATAACTCAATAACTAATAATGTTGTGGATATGTTTTTTTTCAAAAATATTAGACAAGTGTTTGCATTCAACCTCTGTGCTCTAATTTGAGTCTCTTGGCTTGTGTGTTGATAGATAGTTATATGATTCATAAACTATAAGTTAGCTCTGAGTATCAATCATGTGCAGTTTGGTTTTACTGTGCTTATCCTGAAGGTTTTAGCCTATCACAATACCAATTGCTCAAATAGTTTACCAAATTACAGTTTGAATTCATCTCCACGAACTGATCAACTGATATAATATTTTAGCTATTTGCTTCAGTGAAAGGTTGTTAGTATGAAGTGAGTGCATTGAAATAAAAATAATGCTTACCATCCATCCAGCTTTATTTAATGTCTGTGTAATGTGATTGACATAAAATAATCAACTTCTATAATATAAAGGCACTGGTTTTAAAAGGTCTGACTTTGACATGAAAACTTCTATCGTAATGACATTTTATAAATAATCAGTTCTAACAATTGTTTGATTAGTCAATAATTTATTGCTTTGTTTTCGAACAGGACGTTATTGTGTAATTGTAAGTTGGATAATTTTTTCAATAACAATTACTGATCTACTGGCATTAAAGGGAAATAAATTTTATTCAGTCATTGTAAAAAATATTTAATCAAAGATGAGGGGGTGGACAGGGGGTACCCTTCTCCCACCTCCCACTTTTAGAATCATTTTTGTCGAGCCTTCGACTTTAGTCAGAAAAGCGAGACATAGCGATCCTACATTCCGTCGGCGTCGTCGTCGTTGTCGTCGGCGGCGTCCACAAATATTCACTCTGTGGTTAAAGTTTTTGAAATTTTAATAACTTTCTTAAACTATCCAGGATTTCTACCAAACTTGGACAGAAGCTTGTTTATGATCATAAGATAGTATCCAGAAGTAAATTTTGTAAAAATAAAATTCCATTTTTTCCGTATTTTACTTATAAATGGACTTAGTTTTTCTGCCGGGAAATATTACATTCACTCTGTGGTTAAAGTTTTTAAAATTTTAATAACTTTCTTAAACTATCCTGGGTTTCTACCAAACTTGGACAGAAGCTTGTTTATGATCATAAGATAGTATCCAGAAGTAAATTTTGTAAAAAAAAAAATCCATTTTTTCCTTATTTTACTTTTAAATGGACTTAGATTTTCTGCCAGGAAACAACACATTCACTCTGTGGTTAAAGTTTTTAAAATATTAATAACTTCCTTATACTATTTTGGATTTATACCAAACTTGGACAGAAGCTTGTTTATGATCAAAAGCTAGTATCTAGAAGGAAATTTTGTAAAAAAATAAATCCATTTTTTCCGTATTTTACTTTTAAATAGACTTAGATTTTCTGCCAGGAAACAACACATTCACTCTGTGGTTAAAGTTTTTAAAATTTTAATAACTTTCTTATACTATTTTGGATTTGTACCAAACTTGGACAGAAGCTTGTTTATGATCAAATGCTAGTATCTAGAAGGAAATTTAGTTTTCTTCCAGTTAACATTACATTCAGTCTGCAGTTAAAGTTTTTAAACATTTATTAGATTCATAAACTATCCTGGATTTTTACCAAACTTGGACAGAAGCTTTTTACAATCAAAAGATATTATCAAGAGGAATATTTTTATTGATTTACTTACTCATTTTTGTTGAGCCTGCGATTAGCAGAAAAAGTAGGCGAGACACTGGGTTCCGCGGAACCCTTACAAATTTTTTCTCTCCCACCTATTTTTTGTCTCCCACAACAAATAACAAAATTTGAAATGCTAAATTAATAGAAGTTGAAGAGCATTGAGGAAAGGTTTTGCCAAATACTGCTTATAAGTAATCTTATACTCAGAGGTAGAAAATCCTTAGTATTTTGAACAAATCAACATACTTATAAAGTGTCAATATGAAGGAAGTTGATAGTTGACAGAACAAAATTTTGCTGATTGTAATGTAAATTACTTCCCTTTATTATTAACAGAATAGTATTAAATTGCTTTAAAAAAAAATATCCAAATTACAATTACGCAATAACTTCCTGTTAGAAAACAAATCTATAAATTATTGATCAACAAAACAATGTTTTGAACTAGTTATTTTTAAAATTTATTTAGGATAGAAGTTTTCATGTCAAAGTTAGACCTTTTCAAACCAGTGCCTCAAATTATACTGAGTCAATATTTTATTAGAATTTCATGACATAGACAATGATTAACTGAGGTTGGATCGTAAGTAAAACTTTTTTTCACTACATTCACTTCATTCTAACAACCTATCACCGAAGCAATTACTTGAAATATTTTGCCAGTTGATCAGTTCGTGGAGATGATTTCAAAATGCAATTTGGTAAACTATATGAGGAATTGGTATAGTAATAGGCCAAAGCCTACTAAATAAGCACAGTAACAGTTATTGACGAGGAGATCATTAATGACAAATGATGCACACAAAGTAATGCCAAAAGCTGTAATGACACAATGGTCAGATAGAAGTAGAACTGCTTCCCAGTTTATTTCTCGGTTAATATTCATTTTTGTCCTTTTAAAAATTTAAATTCTAGTGTCCAGTTTCTTAACTGTGTATTATAAAGGCATAAATAAATTTTAAAAGATCTATAAATATATCTTCTTTTATTTCAGTAAAAATATATTGTATATAAATTTAATTTAAAACATAAATAGTTAATATAAATAAAATACTTTATAAACTTTTATGAGCACATTATCATGATACAAAACTGAGCAGATATCTGTGAGATATCTCAACAACAGATTAACCATCATCTAAAGAAATATCTAAGCACTAAATTGCATGTATATATAAGTGTGTACGACATATACAAAATTATAAGTTGTATAGACTTTTTGTACAAGTTGTCACTAATTTGACACCCACCTTCTTTCATTAGATACAATGTTTTAATTAAGAATCTATATAATTCAATTATTATTAAGCACTAAAGTCTTTGGAATAAAGCTTCAAATGAAGACAGTTGATTGGGTGAGATTATATTTATACTTTTCACTCATACCAGTTTCTAAGTCCAGAATATCTTATTTTGTCATTATGTCATTATAAAAACATTATATCAGTGCCATGTATAAGTTTGTAGCATATAGTTCTGCTTCAGTCAAGAGATTCACAAAATTTCTAATTTGTCATCTACATTGGTAACCAGTATATACATCATTTTTATAGTTCGCTCTTATGTTGTACTGTTATACCACTGTCCCAGGTTAGGGGAGGGTTGGGATCCCACTAACATGTTTAACCCCGCCACATTATGTATGTATGTGCCTGTCCCAAGTCAGGAGCCTGTAAATCAGTGGTTGTCGTTTGTTTATGTGTTATATATTTGTTTTTCGTTCATTTTTTTATATATATAAATAAGTCCGTTAGTTTTCTCGTTTGAATTGTTTTACATTGTCATTTCGGGGCCTTTTATAGCTGACTATGCTATTGGGCTTTGCTCATTGTTGAAGGCCTTACGTTGACCTATAGTTGCTAATTTCTGTGTCATTTTGGTCTCTTGTGGAGAGTTGTCTCATTGGCAATCATACCACATCTGCTTTTTTATATCAGAGATAAACGTCGTAATGTTACTAAACATCAGTAAGTAAAATATATTGGGATGCTAAAATATAAAGAATAGAGAAAGAATAATGAGAAAAATAAATAAAGTGTAGAGAAAAGTGACTTAACAATTTAAAGAATACAGAAATAAACAACACCCCCAATCCAGACCCTCATGGTATACACGAGAATCTGGATAGAGAGGCAGAATATAGAATAATAGATAAGGACAGTAGAGAGTGATGCATTGCTAAAAAAGAGAGAAAAATAACAATTGTTCAAGAATACAGACATGAAACACCCCTTTTTACTATTTAGACCCTCCAAGATGATTGTTAAAACAATTTTGGCATTTATTCCACATCTCCTTAATTTTAAATTAATAGTATAGACAACGATATCTATATACTTTTAGATGCTTTGCAATTTTTTTACTGTATATCACTTTATGTTATTTGAGACTGGAGTCCGATAAACATTGGCCTCCTGTCAACCGCTGAATCTGATAGTTCAGTAAATATTGTAAAGTGCAAACAAAACAAAATTTCAGGGGGAGGGGGTGGTTGAAACAGTAACAATTGCGATGTACTCAAATTGGTGACAAATGCTAGAATTTTACAAGCGCACAACTGCATTTCTCCTCTGCACTTATGTAGAAAGGAACTAAACGGAATAAAATGAAAATTAAAACTTAAGATAATCAAATGTAGCTGCATTCGCTTCTTTCCATTTACTTCTTTAGAATGTTTTGTCAACAACATATGATTAAGTAATAGAACAAAAGAACCAATTGGATGATGCTGACGAATTAGGGTTTAACGTCCAGTGGCAAATATCATGTCCATATGAGAACGACAACACGTTATATGTACCCGGTGTTGTATAAGACAGACACTTTCAGTCGGATTTTTGAACGTGCTTCTTTGAACAGACACAAAAATCAAGGCTGATTAAAAACGTTAATAATAAATTCATGCATATTCCAGCGGCCAATCCATATCACGCTATATTGCAGTGACACACCTTTCAATAAAATGGAAAGAAAGTCAAAATAAAAATGCTCTTACTACAAGGATACTGTTGCACCGTATTGTCATTGCTTTTTTACTCAAGTACATCTCATTCTTAACTTTTTTAATGGGAAATTAGAAAGGTAGCAACACTATTGTCGTGGCTAAATAACTCTTAACTGACACAATTTTAATTGTCCAACCCATTAACAGACTTTATTCCCCTAATAGTCACTAAAACATGGTATTACTCACGTTATATTACAATTATGAAATATTTACTAATGTCAATTTATTTTTTAGAACCAAAGTACTATTTTGTGTCCTTTAAATGATATCTAAAATTGTTTGTTTCCCCTTTTATTAAAACAATTGCTATGCGTATAAGCATAAATACCACATACTTGCGCGACACCTTTTAGTTTTACTGAAGTTTGCGCAGACTATGAAATGTTTTGTCAGGTGGAAAATGTTCTATGATAGATATCATTTTGTCAGACACTTTTCTTTTTTTTTATTTGGTTCTTAAAATATGCCAAAAGTCTGTATATTTAACAGAGTTGAACATTTAAAGTGTGCGTTTTACTCTTAACAGACGTATAACCGACCCGATTAACAGACCAACCGCCCATATAGCCGCATACTCAATATAGATTAACCGACCAATCTCTCGGTTAGCCGAGTGTCGGCCGTGAAGATGGATCAGATGTAAATAACAATGGATTGCTAAATCTAAGAAAAGATTCCTATGATATATTAGGAAATAACCATATATTACAGGATCAAGACTTTTATTGCTGTCTTTCATCTTGAAAGTTACAAAAAGGTCTCCAAGTAAGGAGCTACAGAACATGCACTGATTAGTCAGTTAAAGACAAATCCTTGCATCCTGTGGTTGACAAGTGATAAGTGCAGTGTTATCCCCAGGCCCTTAAAGGACCGCTGCTCCACGGTGGTATAATTTATGAGCATGATTCTATCGGTCTTATTGCGGTGGTATAATTTTCAGTTCAAAATCATAAATCGGTATAACTTTAAACGACTTGTTAAATCTTTTCCGTGAGGTATAAAATTCCAGGTGAAATTTAACCAGTACCTTGATTGTTTACACCACATGATCAATTTACCTTATGAGGTTAACCTTGTTGATTGAATTCAATTGATGTAATTAACACTTGTAACAGGATTCTTTTGTGTTTTAATTGATAAGGAGATAATTAATGACTTCTGTCAACAATTTTATGGCTTCACTAACCATCCAAATGCTGACCAGTGATCTAATCGGAAATCTTAATTTGGACACAATGCCGACAGTTGTACATGTGCCGAAAATTATTTATACTTTATAAAAGATTAACTGTTGGTCTATTAAATAATAACAAGAGGCTGTCAGAGTGACAGCAAACCGGATTTTCCTGCATGAAATGATATTTGCAAATCTGGACCCCCAAACAGGATCAAGTAAAAAAAAATATATATAGCATTCAGAAAATTAGTTTATACAGAATAACGAACAAACTTACCACAAAATTCTTCAAACAATTTACCAAAGAAAAAAAAAAAAAAATTTCCAAAATATATCATTTGTACTTAATACAATGTCTTTTAAAAATCTATAAAACTTATCTGTAATTATCTTCAAAATGTCCAATAATGAACAGTTAATTTCAAACAATATTTATACCGTCCCACAGAGCTTATCATCAACAAAACTTAGGAAACACAAAATTTTGAAATAAATCTGTCACTCCAATTATAATTTTGTGATTGATAATTACCACATGCTTTGTTATCATAAAAACACTAATATCTGCAACTTATCTATCAATGTCAACAACTTTATCTACACAATGTAATGTAATGAAATATATCCTTTAATAAAAATAGATTATTATCTAATGAAAATGATATTTGCAAATCTGTACCCCCAAACAGGATCAAGTAAAAATTAAACATTAACACACCCAACAAAAATAAAATACCACATAACAACTGTGACATCTACCTTCAAAACACACGACTTAAAAAAAATAGTTATAAAGAAATTTTTGACAACTCCTGACTAAAATTAATTGAACAGATACAATCATAGATAGACTATCTATCCATGTACTTATTAATTACACCATTTCCGTTCAAAGGGAAATAACTCAAAATAAAAATAAATCATATAATAAATATCACTTTTCGCTACTGAAAGGTCTACAACTCAACAACGAGAAAAGCTAAAATTGTGAAAATTTAACTTGACCTTTATTTAGTCACAGGAAACAACATATCTAAATTTGAAAAGATTTCGTCAAAGCGTTTTCATGTTAATGAACGGACACTGTTTGGCAGCTGCCCGCCCGCCCACCGTACATCCCCAAATCAATAACCGATTTTTCCTTCGAAAATCCCAGTTAAAAATTGACAATTATGCATCATTTTATTCTGTATGAAGCAAGTTTTCCAAGCTAGCAATTGCAGCTGTCTCCTTGAATGGGTCTTCCTTCTCTTTTACAACAATAAAACTTAGTGCAATAATTTATATGTATACAGTGTAAAACAAAAAGCACATCAAATACTTGTAACCCAATTTAAGTGACCTTCCAAAAATATTCTAAAATAAAATTAAATTAGACAGGTGGCTTGAAGGAGCATTAGCTACGAGATGTAAAAAAAATATAAAAGTATGATTTTTTTGTTCAATCATTAATGAAAGTGAAATAATAAATCATTTTTAGCAGCCAGTTTGGTTCAGTTTGGTCAAAATAAGATAAGAAACATCGCTGATGAATTATTCACTTGCAAGTGAATAATTCAACCTCATTGAAACCGTATTCATCTGACCTTCTATTTATACCCTTAGCTAGAAATGGGTTATGCATGAACTAGGCGTGTTCAGCTATTAAAAGGAAAAGAATGTCAACATTGAAAGTGAAACAAGGATAAACCATTTGATTGACTAAATCGATCCACAAAAACTCATTCTCATACAGGTAAAAACGATGATTAACATAGTTTTAAAACCTATAATATGAAAACAAACAGACCTAGAAAAATTCAATTGCACAAGTTCACTATCTATTTATATCTATATTTATGTTTATATTGGGTTATATGACTGTCGGCAGTCTTCGGAGGTCACCTCGATGGTTAATTGGATGGCGTCTAGACTAAAATACACACGAAATGCTGATACATATTATTGAGTACATGCATGGTAAATTGCTTATTTTAGACTTTTAATAATTTGGATACACGTTTTAGTATGTTATAAATCAAATACAAGAATTTGAGTCAAATCGGTGAACATGAAATTGGCAGCTAATGCCCCTTTAAGGTGGATCATCACTAAATATTTCCTCAGATAGAATTTTCTTATACTTTGCCAAAATGTAGATGTTACCATGCTTTTTTCAAAATTATAATAAAAAGAATGGGTCACCATGCTAATTTTAAAGCTACAAGATGTGCAAATAGAACAATTTTGAATAGATTTTTCATTAAAAGGCACTTAAACAGAAAGAAATCTCAGATAGAATATCGAAATAAAATATGAGAAGATAGGTTGTCAAAAATAAGAATACAGTTCCACCATTTTATAAACAATCATTAGTAATTGCTGGAATATAATTGTAAGACTCAAGTACAATATGTTGTTCTTAATATAAAATATTCATGTTTAAAATGGTATAAACATTGTATAATAAAATGCTTCGCTGGGCGCAGCTTGATACGACTGCAGAGGTCGAACCCTGAACAGTTGGGGCAAGTATGGACACAACATTCAAGCTTGATACAGCTCTGAATTTGGATTGTGATTAAATATTTGACACAGCATAGGTTTCTGACACAGAAAGAATGTGGTCTAAGAACTTCATTTTTTTTAATTTACCTATTATGGTCCAATGTCCAAAATCAAAATACATGGTTAGATTCAGCATATCAAAGAACCCCATATATTCAATTTTTGTTGAAATCAAACAAAGTTTAATTTTGGACCCCAATTTGGACCAACTTGAAAACTGGGCCAAAAATCTAAAATCTAAATACATGTTTAGATTCAGCATATCAAAGAACCCCATATATTCAATTTTTGTTGAAATCAAACAAAGTTTAATTTTGGACCCCAATTTGGACCAACTTGAAAACTGGGCCAAAAATCTAAAATCTAAATACATGTTTAGATTCAGCATATCAAAGAACCCCATATATTCAATTTTTGTTGAAATCAAACAAAGTTTAATTTTGGAACCCAACTTGGACCAACTTGAAAATTGGTCCCATAATCAAAAATCTAAACACATGTTTAGATTCAGCATATCAAAGAACCCCAAAAATTCAATTTTTGTTAAAATCAAACTAAGTTTAATTTTGGACCCTTTGGACCTTAATGTAGACCAATTTAAAAAACAGGACCCAAAATTAAAAATCTAAATACACGGTTAGATTTGACATATCAAAGAACCCCAATAATTAAATTTTTGATGAAATCAAACAAAGTTTAATTTTGGACCCTTTTGACCTCAATATAAACCAATTTGATAGCGGGCCCACAAATAAAAAATCTAAATATATGGTAAGATTCAGCATATCAAAGAACCCCATATTTTCAATTTTTGTTGAAATCAAACAAAGTTTAATTTTGGACCCCAATTTGGACCAACTTGAAAACTGGGCCAAAAATCTAAAATCTAAATACATGTTTAGATTCAGCATATCAAAGAACCCCATATAATCAATTTTTGTTGAAATCAAACAAAGTTTAATTTTGGACCCCAACTTGGACCAACTTGAAAACTGGTCCCATAATCAAAAATCTAAACACATGTTTAGATTCAGCATATCAAAGAACCCCAAAAATTCAATTTTTGTTAAAATCAAACTAAGTTTCATTTTGGACCCTTTGGACCTTAATGTAGACCAATTTAAAAAACGGGACCCAAAATTAAAAATCTAAATACACGGTTAGATTTGACATATCAAAGAACCCCAATAATTAAATTTTTGATGAAATCAAACAAAGTTTAATTTTGGACCCTTTTGACCTCAATATAAACCAATTTGATAGCGGGCCCACAAATAAAAAATCTAAATACATGGTAAGATTTGACATATCAAAGAACCCCAATAATTAAATTTTTGATGAAATCAAACAAAGTTTAATTTTGAACCCTTTTGACCTCAATATAAACCAATTTGATAGCGGGCCCACAAATAAAAAATCTAAATACATGGTAAGATTCAGCATATCAAAGAACCCCATATATTCAATTTTTGTTGAAATCAAACAAAGTTTAATTTTGGACCCCAATTTGGACCATTTTGAAAACTGGGCCAAAAATCTAAAATCTAAATACATGTTTAGATTCAGCATATCAAAGAACCCCATATATTCAATTTTTGTTGAAATCAAACAAAGTTTAATTTTGGACCCCAACTTGGACCAACTTGAAAACTGGGCCCATAATCAAAAATCTAAACACATGTTTAGATTCAGCATATCAAAGTACCCCAAGAATTCAATTTTTGTTAAAATCAAACTAAGTTTAATTTTGGACCCTTTGGACCTTAATGTACAGACCAATTTAAAAAACGGGACCCAAAATTAAAAATCTAAAAACACGGTTAGATTTGGCATATCAAAGAACCCCAATAATTCAATTTTTGCAGAAATCAAACAAAGTTTAATTTTGGACCCTTTTGACCTCAATTTGAACCAATTTGATAGTGGGCCCACAAATAAAAAATCTAAATACATGGCAAGATTCAGCATATCAAATTACCCCATATATTCAATTTTTGTTGAAATCAAACAAAGTTTAATTTTGGACCCCAATTTGGACCAACTTGAAAACTGGGCCAAAAATCTAAAATCTAAATACATGTTTAGATTCAGCATATCAAAGAACCCCATATATTCAATTTTTGTTGAAATCAAACAAAGTTCAATTTTGGACCCCAACTTGGACCAACTTGAAAACTGGTCCCATAATCAAAAATCTAAACACATGTTTAGATTCAGCATATCAAAGAACCCAAAAAATTCAATTTTTGTTAAAATCAAACTAAGTTTCATTTTGGACCCTTTGGACCTTAATGTACAGACCAATTTAAAAAACGGGAC
Organism: Mytilus californianus; assembly: GCF_021869535.1. Classification (NCBI taxonomy): domain Eukaryota; kingdom Metazoa; phylum Mollusca; class Bivalvia; order Mytilida; family Mytilidae; genus Mytilus; species Mytilus californianus. The sequence goes on along the minus strand of NW_026262679.1, from coordinate 3,190,795 downwards.
CCAAAATTAAAAATCTAAATACACGGTTAGATTTGACATATCAAAGAACCCCAATAATTAAATTTTTGATGAAATCAAACAAAGTTTAATTTTGGACCCTTTTGACCTCAATATAAACCAATTTGATAGCGGGCCCACAAATAAAAAATCTAAATACATGGTAAGATTTGACATATCAAAGAACCCCAATAATTAAATTTTTGATGAAATCAAACAAAGTTTAATTTTGAACCCTTTTGACCTCAATATAAACCAATTTGATAGCGGGCCCACAAATAAAAAATCTAAATACATGGTAAGATTCAGCATATCAAAGAACCCCATATATATTCAATTTTTGTTGAAATCAAACAAAGTTTAATTTTGGACCCCAATTTGGACCAACTTGAAAACTGGGCCCATAATCAAAAATCTAAACACATGTTTAGATTCAGCATATCAAAGAACCCCAAGAATTCAATTTTTGTTAAAATCAAACTAAGTTTAATTTTGGACCCTTTGGACCTTAATGTAGACCAATTTAAAAAACGGGACCCAAAATTAAAAAACTAAATACACGATTAGATTTGGCATATCAAAGAACCCCAATAATTCAATTTTTGATGAAATCAAACGAAGTTTAATTTTGGACCCTTTTGACCTCAGTATGAACCAATTTGATAGCGGGGTCCACAAATAAAAAATCTAAATACATGGTTAGATTCAGCATATCACAGAACCCCATATATTCAATTTTTGTTGAAATCAAACAAAGTTTAATTTTGGACCCCAATTTGGACCAACTTGAAAACTGGGCCAAAAATCAAAAATCTAAATACATGTTTAGATTCAGCATATCAAAGAACCCCATATATTCAATTTTTGTTAAAATCAAACAAAGTTTAATTTTGGACCCTTTGGACCTTAATGTAGACCAATTTGAAAACTGGACCCAAAATTAAAAATCTAAATACACGGTTAGATTCGGCATAACAAATAAATAAATGTGGTCAAAGATTTTACAAATCTAATGCGCCATACTGGTCTTCCTTTATAAATATGCATTTCTTTAAACATAATTTAAAAGCAATGTAAGGGAAGTACCCAAAACGTTGTATTTGGATTACCTCCCTTACACTGTTTTAAATTATCTTAATTGTTCATTAACCATTACTTTATACATAATTTAAAAGCAGTGTAAGGGAGATAATTTCAATGATGTATTTGATTTATCTCCCTTACACTGCTTTAAATTATGTTTTGTACTAAAGTATTTGTCCATTAATGAGGACAACCTTGTTTTTCCCCCTTTTTTGCCCCTAATTCTTAAACGGTTTGAGTAATAACCCCCCAAAGCAAATCCTAACCATCCCTTTGTGGTATGGAAACTTGTAGTATAATTTCAGAGAGATCCATACACCGTTCCACAGTTATTGTCTGGAAACTAGAAAATGCTTATTTTTGGCCCCTTTTTGGCCCCTAATTCCTTAACTGTTGGTACCATAACCCCCAAAATCAATCCCCACCTTCCTTTTGTGGTATTGAACCTTATGGTAAAATTTCATAGAGATCCATTCACTTAAACTAAAGTTAGAGTGCGAAAACTAATGCTTCTTCGGACGACGACGCTGGACGATGACGACGACGCCAACGTCATACCAATATACGACCACAAAAATTTTTTTTTTCGTATAAAAAGTAAATAAACAAGTAAGTAAGTCTTATAATACATGTGACATTATCCTGAAAGACATAAAAATATCTAATTAGTATACATACAATGTCATTATCTGATCAAAATTTGAAACATTGATATACAAATTGTTTGACATTTATTAGTCTTTAAATTTGAACATTATATCTTGTGTTAACATGTGATTAAAGCTACTTAACCCTATACATGTGTCTTTACCATCTTTAATACTAATTGTAAATGTTTTACTCATTTCTTGGTTCACCTTTAAGAACAAGTCTATAACAGAGATGGTTTGTCCTTGCAGACTCTTCAGCAATTTCTCCATACTGAGAAATATCCAACCACCACCATCAATAGGGGTGTAGTTATTATCAAAAGACACATAACCTGAAAAAAAAAAACATACAACTACCTTTATAAGGGATGTATTTATTTCCATATGACACATTACCTGAAAAAAAACACACAGTACACAAGGGGGAATCACTAACAGTAAGTCCATGCTTTTTGGTACCTTACAATTTCATGGACATTATTTGGCCCTGCCACCTCAGTCATAAAAGTATTGCCATTTAATTGCAACATTTGTATTTTACTTAAAAATTACATACAGGCCATATATATCTCTATGTGAACAGTTTATAATTTATTAATAGGCTTTGCTATGTTTTAGTTACGATGTTATAATTTAAGATTTCAAGTCATTGAAAAGGGCCTGAAATTGATTTTCGATAAAAAAAAGTAAAATAGGAATAGCATAAAATAAATTGCTTCGCCGAGCGTAGCTGGATACGACTGCACAGTCCTGAACAGTAGGGGCAAAAATGGACACAATATTCGCACTTGATACAGGTCTGAATTTGGATTGTAATTAAAAAGGTAGTCAAAGAACTTAGAATTGGTTATATGATTTGAATTTATATTCAATTTTTTGCTTTTGTGCAATACACTATGCTGTTGCGAATTGACCCCCCCCCCCCAAAAAAAAAACAAAAAAAAACAAGCATTCTGAGAGTATTGCATGGCAATACATAGTCCCCTACCGGGTAAAAATTCATTACACTGGAACAAAATGCTAACTTGTTCTATAACTTGTCATGGTGTAAACAAAAAGAAAATATCAAGTCAATATCTTCAAGCATGACTAAAAACTGTGGAAAACTGAATATATGAGTGAATTTTTTCAAGTCCAAGGACCATAACTCTGCACAAAATTATCAGACCGAAACAAAAATTTGATCTTGATCTGTAACTTGTCATGATAAAGCTATTTACAAACTGTCAATCAATATTTTCAAGCATGATGAAAAACAGTGTGGAAAACCTATAACACTCTAACATTAGATATGATGTAATACAATGTATATCTATTTTCAAATTACAATCAAATATAAATAATAGTTCCAAATATTTTTTCTTTCATTTGTCACAAACTAATATAGATTTGTAACTTACCTATGAAATGTCAACTACTTTTATCTACACAATGTAATGAAATATATACCTTAATAAAAATAGATTATTATCTAATTAAAGGATTTCACTTAATAAAAATATATATATATATATATACAAGTCTAAATTGAAAACAACGTTCAAACCTATGATTGCGTTGGATAAAAACCGCAATTTTTATACGTGTGCATGCAAAACAAATTTCTTGTTAGAGGGTCTAAATACAGCACAAACAACATTTTCCAAAAGACCAAAAAAGTGAAAAAGTATATTTTAACAAAACGCATTTGACTAACAGGTCGAACAACAAATGTTCTTAAACCCTGCTGACTGCCATTGGCGATTGCCAAATAAACGGATCACCGATGTAATAAATGGATCTTAATTATAAATTTAATACTACACAGAAAACAATAAACTTGCGGAAAAGATGGTATACCACAAACAAAAGGTGCAACGGTTTTTGTACACCATATCCGGATTTCGACAATTAATGTCTCTTCAGTGATGTTAGGAATCGAAACGGTATTTGGAAGGCCATATAATTTACCTCAATTTACCTTTACAAAAATATATATATACATGTAGCATTCAGAAAATTAGTTTATACAAAATAACATATAAACCTGTCACAAAATTCCTCAAACAATTTACCAAGAATGTCTTTTAAAAAATGAGTTATCTCCCTTTGTACAGATTATATGGTTTAACATAGTACACTAACATTAGTTATGGAGTTTTTTCATGGACCATAACTCTGGACTAAATCATCAGACCGGAACAAAATTTGAACTTGATCTATAACTTGTCATGATAAAACTATATACCAAGTATCAAATCAATATCTTCAAGAACGAAGAAAAAAAGTGTGGAAAGCTGAGTTGCTGGACTGACGGATGGACAGACGGACGGACGGACGGACAGACAGACGGACAGAGTGCAAACCTAAAGTCCCCTTCGACTTCGTCAGTAGGGGACTAAAAAAATATTTGAAGAAAATTTCTTTTTAATTTCTGTCCCCCACTCACAATTTCTATTCTACCCCCCCCCCCCCCCCCCCCCCCCCCCCCCAATTTTTCCAAAAAAAAAAGATATGGTCATAATCTCAATTCAAATTTCCAATGGAGTTTGCAACCATAATTACCCATTTAAATACATCATAAAAGTCTTAAAATAGTAAATGACATACATAATCATGGCTAAAATTAATATTCCTTAATCAGCATTTTTAAAAAGTAACTTCTAAAAATAAATTGACAGCTAATCACCTCAAGACAATACAACATTTCTTTATACATAATTTAAAAGCAGTGTAAGGGAGGTAATCCAAACATAACATTGTACTTTTTTTAATTGTCCATTAACCAGGAAACCCTTGTTTTCCCCCTTTTTTGCCCCTAATTCCTAAACGGTTTGAGCCATAACCCCCCATAGCCAATCCTAACCATCCCTTTGTGGTATGGAAAGTTGTGGTATAATTTCAGAGAGATCCATACACCGTTCCACAAGTTATTGTCTGGAAACTAGAAAAATGCTTATTTGGGCCATTTTTTTGCCCCTTATTCCTAAACTGTTATGAATATAACCCCCAAAATCAATCCCAACCTTCCTTTTGTGGTTATAAACATTGTCTTTAAATTTCATAGATTTCTATTTACATATACTAAAGTAATTGTCCGGAAACCAAATGTCTTCGGATGACGCTGATGACTACGATGTGATACCAATATATGACCGCAAAATTTTTTGCGGTCGTATAAAAACATATTATCGGAAAGTCACCTATTTTGGAGCTACAACTACAACTATCAGTAGTGAATGAATGACAGAAAAAAACAAACACATGAACAGATATAAGAAGACAACTATTTGAAATTCAGGGGGAGGAAGATTTTCAAAATGAGTAATAAAATGCAGAAATTGATCATGTACAAAAGTGGAAATAAATTTTCACGCAACAAATCCACAGTAAAAAATAAGCATACCTAACAACAACTGAAAATGAATAGTCAATTAGAAAAAAATCCTCCTGATCCCAAAAATATCAAGTGGTTGTCCCCAAATGATGATTTAGTACACAAGTGTATAATATACCTGATGGTGATGAAAACATTACAATACTGTCCCTTATACAGGGCTGTGCTAATTTCCAGGTTTTAGGCCAGGGGACTCTTTCCAGAGTCTCTGTTGACTGAGCTTTTGCATAGGATTCAGCTGTAAGTTCTCCTTGTGTCTGTTGAATACTGATTTCAGATACATGTGTCCCAAAACTAGGTTCAGTATCTGAAGAAATAACAATGGTTTAGAATTATAAAGTTATACCATGGTTTAAATAACTGTAGCTACAGACTTAAGTTTCTACTTTTTGCAAAACCTTTAGACAATTCACCTATTTATTTTGGAAGTACATTAAAAAAAACTTTACTGGAAACCTGAACTGAATGAAAAGTCAAGTCTTTAAACTTAAAAACACAATAAAATGCTCCGATACAGCACTGAATTTGGATTGTAATTAAATATTTGACACAGCATAGGTTTCTGACACAGAATGAATGTGGTCTAAGAACTTAAAATTTTTTAATTTACCTATTCAAACCATATCATTATTATTTGCTTTTATATATAAATCAGAAATAACCAATTTAAAATGGAAAATTTTAAAGAAAAAAAAAGGAAAAAAAAATCCCCCCCAAAATTTTTGAACCCCCTTATGATTCATCACCCCCAAACTCAATCCCAGCCGCCCCTTTGTGATATGGAACCTTGTAGTACAATTTCATAAAGATGCATACACTTACACACAAGTTATTGTCCTGAAACTAGAAAAATGCTTGTTTTTTTGCCCCTTTTTTGCCCCTAATTCCTAACATTTTGAGGCAATTACCCCCAAAATCAATCCCAGCCTTTCCTTTGTGGTATGGGACCTTGCAGTACAATTTCAGAGAGATCCATACATTTGAACACAAGTTATTGTCTGGAAACAAGAAAAATGCTTATTTTTGGCCCCTTTTTGGCCCCTTATTCCTAAACGTTTTGGGCAATTACCCCCAAACTCAATTCCAGCTTTCCCTTTGTGATATGGAACCTTGTAGTACAATTTCATAAAGATCCATACACTTACACACAAGTTATTATCATGAAACTAGAAAAATGCTTGTTTTATGCCCCTTTTTTGGCCCCTAATTCCTAAAATTTGGAGGCAATTACCCCCCAAATCAATCCCAGCATTCCCTTTGAGATATGGGACCTTGTGGTACAATGTCAGAGAGATCCATACACTAACACACAAGTTATGTCTGGAAGTTACAAAAATGCTTATTTTTGGCCCCTTTTTGGCCCCTAATTCCTTAACTGTTGGTACCATTACCCCCAAAATCAATCCCAACCTTCCTTTTGTGGTATTAAACCTTACGGTAAAATTTCATAGAGATCCATTCACTTAAACTAAAGTTAGAGTGCGAAAACCAATGTGTCTTCGGACGACGTCGACAACGCTGGACGACGACGACGCCAACGTCATACCAATATACGACCACAAAAATGTTTATGCGGTCGTATAAAAACTACTAATTTTGGAAAATATCTAGTTAATTTTTTTGATCATTGCTTTTCCTTCATGAAGTTTTAAAAAAAAAAGATGAATTCATTCCATGTATTAGTTCTTTGGATCCAAAAAGGCTAGTAAATATGACCTATACCATGAATGATTCTCCTATGATGAGTGTACTTCATAAAAAACTAATATGATGAGTGTACTTAATAAAATGCTCCTATGGTGAGTGTACTTCATAAACAAGAGGCTCATGAGAGCCTGATATCGCTCACCGATAATTTCAGTTTCAGGCATTTGACTTATTTGTAGATCTTACTTTGCTGAACAATTTTGTCATTTACACTTTCTCTTTCTATAACCAATAAACAGCTGCGCCATGAGCCCATGATATGCCTGTCCCATTTTCAAAGAATAAGGTTCAATAACTTCTCAATGTCATATCAGAAATTTATGAAACACTAAAGGGAGGTTATCTTAATAGATATAAATCAGTCACCATAGTTTAATCAAAACTGCCCAAAGCACTTTAAAGATAATGTCAGAAAACTAGAAAACACCCCTTTTTTTATGAATAAAATTCCATAACTCAGAAATTTAAAATCGAAAATAACCAAAAACAGTAAAATTTAATGAAAATAAACTATTTCCAGCAGTAACCCAATAATGGGTTGTCAAACTTGTCTGAAATCTTCATAACAGATAGATCATGACCCATTTATCTCTCTCCTGCATATATCCGTCGCCAGTGTAACATGATAAGACTTTGGCATAGAATAGCAAGTATGCACGCAAGTCGAATTCCAAATCTTATTTTCCAATGGGATTCAACTTTATCAGAAAAATATAGGAAAACATGGTACAACGAGCTAAAATCAGTGATGGAAAAATGTGAACTTTTGGAACTATTGAACAATAACTACACAAATGGACTAAGCGTAAAATTTATTGCAAACTATTCAGAACTTTTGCACCGCATCACGAAAAATGGAAACTGGATATTATGAACATGCCAAAATTGCGAACTTTTAAATGTCTTGAAACAAACTTTAAAACACAGCAGTACATAACCACTAATATGACATGACAATAGAGATAGACTTTAGCCAGAATGCGTTGTGGAACTTTTCCATTGGAATTAGAACTTGGGCTTTATCGTGGTATCCCGTAAAATAGACTTTTTGTAAAGTTTGTAATGACAATGTATCCGTTGAGGACGAAAAGCATGTTTTAGTTCAATGTCCTTTATATTTGTGTGAAAGAAACAATGCCTTTGCTGACTTTCAGCAACGTAACAACATAGACCTTTCTGTTCTTTCTGATGACGAAATACTCATTAAATTGCTAACTACTGACTGTAAACTAGTGTCAAACTATATATTCAATATTTCAAAAATCAGAGCTCAGTTACTTTCTCATCATGACATATAAATAATCTTGTTTAAAAATGTTCTTGAAGTATAAATTTCGTATTTTTAATATTAGCGCCTTATTATAGATATTAATTGACAGTGCTTCGTAAGCCTTTGAAGGCTGGCTGATTAACTTTGTATTAATGTATGTAAAAATGTTATATCAGGTTGCACTATAAATAAAATTATATATGTATATATCTCTTTAACTCCCTTTCACTTTTGCTCTAACTGCTGTAGTTTTGAGATACGTGGCATCCATGTTTGTTGATGGATCAAAACTTTCGATACAATTTTCAAACTAGATACCCTAAGGAACATTCAGTTAAAGTTTGGAAGTATTTGTCCCAGTTGTTTCAGAGGAGAAGATTTTTGAAAAAGTAATAGACTTGCACTAAAAAATGTAAAAAATAAACGTTTCAAGGGCAATAACTCATTAAGGAGTCAATTGACTATTTTGATCATTTGACTTATTTGTAGATAATACTTAGCTGAACAATTTTGCCATTTACACTTTCTCTCTATCCATTATAATATTAAAGATAATAACCAAAAACAGTAAAATTTCATAAAAATAAACTATTTCGGACAGTAACCCTACAATGGGTGGTCCAATTAGTCTGAAAATTTCATAGCAGATAGATTTTGACTTATTCATCACTTTAACTACATGTCACTTTTGCTCTAACTGCTATAGTTTTTGAGATAAAAGCCAATAAACTGCTTCGCCGATCGCAGCTGGATACGACCGCAGAGGTCCAACCCTGAACAGTTGGGGCAAAAATGGACACAATATTCAAGCTTGATACAGGTTTGAATTAGGATTGTAATTAAATATTTGACACATTATAGGTTTCTGACACAGAATAAATGTAGTCAAAGAATATGATTTGAATTTATATTCAATTGAAGATTTCTTGCTGTTGTGCAATACACTGTGCTGTTGCGCAATACTTAGTAAATCTGTTTTCAGACTATATACAAAGAATTAGCAAAATAAATTGTGACCCCAATTTTTCTTTGGAAAATTGACAATTTCTTAAATCAAATCTTGTAGGAAAAAAAAATTGACACTCCCTCAAAAAAAAAATTTTTTTTTACCCCCCTCCCTCTTTGTAAAATGTGGTACAATTTAAGAGACATTCATACACTTAAACACAAGGTATTGTCTGAAAACTAGAAAAATGCTTGTTTTAGACCGTTTTTGGCCCCTTATTCCTGAACGGTTTGGAAAATTACCCCCAAAATGAATCCCAACCTTCGACTTGTGGTATTGTTGTGGTACAATTTCAGAGCAATCAAAATACTTAAACACAAGTTATTGTCCTGAAACTAGAAAAATGCTTGTTTTGGGCCCCTTTTTGGCCCCTAATTTCTATACAGTTGGGACCATCACCCCCAAAAACAATCCCAACCTTCCTTTTGTGGTATTGAACCTTTTGGTTAAACTTCATAGAGATCCATACACATAAACTACAGTAATTGTCCGAAAATCAAATGTCTTTGGATGACGACGACTACAAAGTAACAACACTTGGTCAGCACCTCATAAGGAACATTCATGCCATGTTTGGTTTCATTCCATTCAGTGGTTCTTCAAAAGAAGACTTTTGAATGTATTTCACATAGGGTCCTTTGTTAAACTAAGTTTCCCGCTGGCAGCCATCTTGGATGATTGATTGGCTACAAAGTAACAACACTTGGCCAGCACCTAATAAATAATATTCATGCCATTTTTTATTTCATTCAATTCAGTGGTTCTCTAAAAGAAGACATTTGTATGTATTGTCCATAGGGTCCCATGTTTAACGAAGTCCCCACTGGCTTACATCTTGGATGATGGATCAGCTACAAAGTTACAACACTTGGTCAGCACCTCATAAGGAATATGCATGGCATGTTTGGTTTCATTCCATTCAGTGGTTCTCTTAAAGAAGACATTTGTATGTATTGTCCATAGGGTACTTTGTTAAACCAGTCCCCCTCTGGCGGCCATCCTGGATGATGGATTGGCTTCAAAGAAACAACACTTGGTCAGCACCTCATAAGGAACATTCAAGCCATGTTTGGTTTCATTCCATTCAGTGGTTCTCTAAAAGAATACATTTGAATGTATTGTCCATAGGGTCCTATGTTAAACAAAGTCCCCCACTGGCGGCCATCTTGGATGATGGATCGGCAACAAAGTTACAACACTTGGTCAGCACCTCATAAGGAACATTCATGACATGTTTTATTTCATCCCATTCAGTGGTTCTCTAAAAGAAGACATTTGTATGTATTGTCCATAGGGTCCTATGTTAAACGAAGTCCCCCGCTGGCTGCCATCTTGGATGATGGATCGGCTTCAAAGTAACAACACTTGGTCAGCACCTCATAAGGAACATTCATGCCATGTTTGGTATCATTCCATTCAGTGGTTCTCTAAAGAAGACATTTGTATGTATTGTCAATAGGGTCCCATGTTTAACGAAGTCCCCCGCTGGCTTACATCTTGGATGATGGATCAGCTTCAAAGAAACAACACTTGGTCAGCACCTCATAAGGAACATGCATGGCATGTTTGGTTTCGTTCCATTCAGTGGTTCTCTTAAAGAAGACATTTGTATGTATTGTCCATAGGGTACTTTGTTAAACGAAGTCCCCCTCTGGAGGCCATCCTGAATGATGGATTGGCTTCAAAGTTACAACACTTGGTCAGCACCTCATAAGGAACATTCAAGCCATGTTTGGTTTCATTCCATTCAGTGGTTCTCTAAAAGAATACATTTGAATGTATTGTCCATAGGGTCCTATGTTAAACAAAGTCCCCCACTGGCGGCCATCTTGGATGATGGATCGGCAACAAAGTTACAACACTTGGTCAGCACCTCATAAGGAACATTCATGACATGTTTTATTTCATCCCATTCAGTGGTTCTCTAAAAGAAGACATTTGTATGTATTGTCCATAGGGTCCTATGTTAAACAAAGTCCCCCACTGGCGGCCATCTTGGATGATGGATCGGCAACAAAGTTACAACACTTGGTCAGCACCTCATAAGGAACATTCAAGCCATGTTTGGTTTCATTCCATTCAGTGGTTCTCTAAAAGAATACATTTGAATGTATTGTCCATAGGGTCCTATGTTAAACAAAGTCCCCCACTGGCGGCCATCTTGGATGATGGATCGGCAACAAAGTTACAACACTTGGTCAGCACCTCATAAGGAACATTCATGACATGTTTTATTTCATCCCATTCAGTGGTTCTCTAAAAGAAGACATTTGTATGTATTGTCCATAGGGTCCTATGTTAAACGAAGTCCCCCGCTGGCTGCCATCTTGGATGATGGATCGGCTTCATAGTAACAACACTTGGTCAGCACCTCATAAGGAACATTCATGCCAAGTTTGGTATCATTCCATTCAGTGGTTCTCTAAAGAAGACATTTGTATGTATTGTCAATAGGGTCCCATGTTTAACGAAGTCCCCCGCTGGCTTACATCTTGGATGATGGATCAGCTTCAAAGAAACAACACTTGGTCAGCACCTCATAAGGAACATGCATGGCATGTTTGGTTTCGTTCCATTCAGTGGTTCTCTTAAAGAAGACATTTGTATGTATTGTCCATAGGGTACTTTGTTAAACGAAGACCCCCCTCTGGAGGCCATCCTGAATGATGGATTGGCTTCAAAGTTACAACACTTGGTCAGCACCTCATAAGGAACATTCAAGCCATGTTTGTTTTCATTCCATTCAGTGGTTCTCTAAAAGAATACATTTGAATGTATTGTCCATAGGATCCTATGTTAAACAAAGTCCCCAACTGGCGGCCATCCTGGATGATGGATCGGCTACAAAGTAACAACATTTGGTCAGCACCTCATAGGAACATTCATGACATGTTTTATTTCAACCCATTCAGTAGTTCTCTAAAAGAAGACATTTGTATGTATTGTCCATAGGGTCCTATGTTAAACGAAGTCCCCCGCTGGCCGCCATCTTGGATGATGGATCGGCTACAAAATTACAACACTTGGTCAGCACCTCATAAGAAACATTCATGACATGTTTTATTTTTTTGGTTTCGTTCCATTCAGTGGTTCTCTTAAAGAAGACATTTGTATGTATTGTCCATAGGGTATTTTGTTAAACGAAGTCCCCCTCTGGCGGCCATCCTGGATGATGGATTGGCTTCAAAGTTACAACACTTGGTCAGCACCTCATAAGGAACATTCAAGCCATGTTTGGTTTCATTCCATTCAGTGGTTCTCTGAAAGAAGACATTTGTATGTATTGTCCATAGGGTCATATGTTAAACGAAGTACCCCGCTGGCAGCCATCTTGGATGACGGATCCGCTTCAAAGTAACAACACTTGGTCAGCACCTCATAAGGAACATTCATGCCATGTTTTATTTCATTCAATTCAGTGGTTCTCTAAAAGAAGACATTTGAATGTATTGTCCATAGGATCCTATGTTAAACAAAGTCCCCAACTGGCGGCCATCCTGGATGATGGATCGGCTACAAAGTAACAACATTTGGTCAGCACCTCATAGGAACATTCATGACATGTTTTATTTCAACCCATTCAGTAGTTCTCTAAAAGAAGACATTTGTATGTATTGTCCATAGGGTCCTATGTTAAATGAAGTCCCCCGCTGGCCGCCATCTTGGATGATGGATCGGCTACAAAATTACAACACTTGGTCAGCACCTCATAAGAAACATTCATGACATGTTTTATTTTTTTGGTTTCGTTCCATTCAGTGGTTCACTTAAAGAAGACATTTGTATGTATTGTCCATAGGGTATTTTGTTAAACGAAGTCCCCCTCTGGCGGCCATCCTGGATGATGGATTGGCTTCAAAGTTACAACACTTGGTCAGCACCTCATAAGGAACATTCAAGCCATGTTTGGTTTCATTCCATTCAGTGGTTCTCTGAAAGAAGACATTTGTATGTATTGTCCATAGGGTCATATGTTAAACGAAGTACCCCGCTGGCGGCCATCTTGGATGACGGATCCGCTTCAAAGTAACAACACTTGGTCAGCACCTCATAAGGAACATTCATGCCATGTTTTATTTCATTCAATTCAGTGGTTCTCTAAAAGAAGACATTTGTAAGTATTGTCCATAGGGTACTTTGTTAAACGAAGTCCCCCTCTGGCGGCCATCTTGGATGATGGATCAGCTACAAAATTACAACACTTGGTCAGCACCTCATAAGAAACATTCATGACATGTTTTATTTTATTCCATTGAGTGGTTCTCTAAAAGAAGACATTTGTATGTATTGTCCATAGGGTCCTATGTTAAACTAAGTCCCTCTCTGACGGCCATCTTGGATGATGGATCAGCTTCAAAGTAACAACACTTGGTCAACACCTCATAAGGAACATTCATGGCATGTTTGGTTTCATTCCATTTGGTAGTTCTCTTAAAGAAGACATTTGTATGTATTGTCCATAGGGTCCTTTGATAAAAAAGAAGTCCCCCTCTGGCGGCCATCTTGGATGATGGATTGGCTTCAAAGTAACAACACTTGGTCTGCACCTCATAAGGAACATTCATGCCATGTTTGGTTTCATTCCATTTAATGGTTCTCTAAAAGAAGACATTTGTATGTATTGTCCATAGGGTCCTATGTTAAACGAAGTCCCCTGCTGGCGGCCATCTTGGATGATGGATCAGCTTCAAAGTTACAACACTTAGTCAGCACCTCATAAGGAACACTCATGCCATCTTTGCTTTCATTCCATCGTGTGGTTCTCTAAAAGAAGACATTTGTATGTATTGTCCATAGGGTCCTATGTTAAACGAAGTCCCCCGCTGGCAGCCTTCTTGGATAATGGATTGGCTACAAAGTAACAAGATTTGGTCAGCACCTCATAAGGAACATTCATGCCATGTTTGGTTTCATTCCATTCAGTGGATCTCTAGAAGAAGTTCAAAATGTAAAAAGTTAACGACGACAACGACGACGGACGACTGACGACAGACGCCAAGTGATGAGAATAGCTCACTTGGCCCTTCGGGCCGGTTGAGCTAAAAATGCAAAATTTCCTTAAAATTACCAATTAAGTTGCAGCAACCCAACAATAGGTGTTCGGTTTGTCTGAAAATTTCAGGGCTGATAGATCTTGACCTATTAAACATTTTTACCACATGTCAGATTGCTCTAAATCTTTTAGTTTTGAGATATTAGCCAAAAACTGCATTTGACCCTTATGTTCTATTTTTAGCCATGGCGGCCATGTTTGTTGATGGATCAAAACTTAGGATACAATTTATAAACTAGATACCCTAAGGAACATTCAGTTAAAATATGATGGTATTTGGCCCAGTAGTTTCAGAAGAGAAGATTCTTGAAATAGTTTACGATGACAGACGACGACGGACGCAAAGTGATGGCATAAGCTCACATGGCCCTCAAAGGGCCAAGTGAGCTAAAAACTAATATGATGAGTATACTTAATAAAATACTCCTATGGTGAGTGTACTTAATAAAATACTCCTATGGTGAGTGTACTTAATTAAATGCTGCAATGATGAGTGTACTTAATTAAATATTCCTATGATGAGTGTACTTAATAAAATACTCCTATGGTGAGTGTATTTATAAAATACTCCTATGGTGATTGTTCTAAATAAAATACTCCTTTGATGAGTGAACTTAATAAAATACTCCTACGTTGAGTTTATTTAATAAAATACTCTTTGGATGAGTGTACTTAATATAATACTACTATGACAAGTGTACTTAACAAAATACTCCTTTTATGAATGTACTAAACAACATACTACTATAGTTAGTGTTCTTAACAAAATACTCCTATTGCCTATGGTGAGTGTACTTAATTTAATACTCATTTGATGAGTGTACTTTAAATAAAATTAAAAAAATGCATCCCCAAATGGCAATAGCTTTATAAGACGTGTGTGTTAATAAGTCTCAGCTTAAATTATTTATTGTTTCAACTGGCAAAAATTATACTCTATATACTAACTTGAACGATGCATTACTGCAAAGTCTTTCCCGTGTGAAGTCACTGTTCCTTCATCTGATCTGTTTCTGCACATCTGTTAAATACAAATACACAAATGTCCAGTCATTGCTGTCACTTAAAGGACATTAGAGACAGCAACCCAATAAACAAGCTTAATAAGATATAATACAATTACTGATCACTATACATATATATATATATATAATATTTCTGTGTGATTCATTCGAACAGTCATGAAAGAGATTTCAAACCCAATGGTACTTCAAAAATTATTTGTCCTAAATATTACCTGAGAAAACAGTTATTTTGAGTGCATTTCTTTAAAACAATAAATTTCAAATTAAAAAATCCCACCTGCATTGCTCAATAAGATTTTTAGAGTGAAATTTTATACTCTTGGTGCATATTATATCAATAATATAGCAAAGTCTACCAGCTCTAACTAAAATCTGAACAATTTTATGTTAAAGGGGCATTAGCTGTCAAATTCATGTTCACCAATTTGACTCAAATTCTAATATTCGACTTATAACATACTAAAATGCATATCCAAATTATAAAAAGTCTAAAATAAACAATTTAAGATGCATACACGCAATAGTATGTATCAGCATTTCATGTGTATTTTAGTCTAGATGCCATCTAATTAACCATCGAGGTGACCTCCGAAGACTGCCGACGGTCATAAAACCTGATATAAACATAAACATAGATATAAATAGATTGCAAACTCATGCAATTGAATTTTTCTAGGTCTGTTTGATTTCATGTAATAGGTATAAAATAGTATGTTAATAATTGTTTTTACCTGTTTAAGAATGAGTTTTTCTTATTCGAATCAGTCAACCAAATGATTTACCCTTGTTTCACTTTCAATATTTACATTCTTTTCCATTCTATAACTGAACACGCCTAGTTCATGGGTAACCCATATCTAGCTATAGGGATCAATTAATGTTCACATGAATATGGATTCTATAAGGATGAATTATTCACTTGCAAGTCAATAATTCATGAGCGATGTTTCATTGCTTATTTTTGACATAACAGAACCAAACTGGCTGTTAAAAGCGATTTAATATTTCACTTTTTCACTTTCATTATTGATTGAACAAACAAAAAATCACGTTTTATTTTTTTATATCTCGTAACTAATGCCCCTTTAAGGGGGTCTGTAATTCATTTTGATAGGTTCAGACATACTCATTTTTATACGCCCGTCAAATTTTTGACGGGACGTATTATGTTATACAAATGTCCGGCGTCCGTCCGTCTGTCCGTCTGTCCGTCTGTCTGTCCGTCCGGCGTAAACATGTCGCACCGTAACTTGAGAATGACTTATCCAAATTTCATGAAACTTAACATAGTTGTTTCTTATGATGGTCAAACGATCTGTATACTTTTTGGTGAAAATAAGATTAAAACTTTTTGAGTTACGGGACTTAGTAACTAAAACAGGTGTGTGTTTTTTTTCACATGTCGCGCCGTATCTCAAAAACAATTTATGATTATTGCTTAAAACTTTACACACTTCTTAGTTATATTAATCTTAAGATCTGTATACTTTTTGGTGATGATTCAAAATTTTATTTTTGAGTTATTGAGTATTTTGTTAAAAAAGGGGGAGGGGTTTTTCACATGTCGCGCCGTATCTCAAAAACAGTTTATGATTATTGCTTAAAACTTTACACACTTCTTAGTTATATTAACCTTAAGATCTGTATACTTTTTGGTGATGATTCAAAATTTTATTGTTGAGATATTGATTTTTTTTTTTTAAAAGGGGTGTTTTCACATGTCGCGCCGTATCTCAAAAACGATTTATGATTATTGCTTAAAATTTTACACACTTCTTAGTTATATTAATCTAAAGATCTGTATACTTTTTGGTTTTGATTCAAAATTTTTTTGTTGAGATATTGATTTTTTTTTTTTAAAAGGGGTGTTTTCACATGTCGCGCCGTATCTCAAAAACGATTTATGATTATTGCTTAAAATTTTACACACTTCTTAGTTATATTAATCTAAAGATCTGTCTACTTTTTGGTTTTGATTCAAAATTTTATTTTAGAGATATTGAGTTTTTTGTAAAAAAAAAAAGGGGGGTTTTCGCATGTCACGCCGTATGTCAGAAACTATTTATGCTTATTGCATAAAAATTCACACACAAGACGACAGGCGTATCATGCGCTCATGGCGCAGCTGTTTATTGTCTCACCTTGAAGGAGATTGGCCCTGCCCCCTCAGTCATAATCTAAAGACTTTGGAACTTTTGTTAGGTTTGTGATTAAGTCAGTTTAAGGGGAACCACTAATAAGTCAATAATATTTGGTATGCAGTTGTATTATTATTGGCATATCTCATTTCCATGGAGATCATTTGGTCTTGGTCACTCAGTTATGGTCTATGGACTTTAAAACAATTTTATAGTTTAAATCAGGGACTTTCTATACTACTATAGTATAGAAAGTCCATGTTTAAATGTTAAAGTTTATGATTAGGTCAATTTAAAGGAAACCATTAAATGGTGAGTCAGTGATATTTGGTATGCATTTGTATAGGCATTGGCACACTTTATTTCCATGGAGATTATTTGGCCCTGCCTCCTCAGTAATGGTCTATTGACTTCGAACTTTTGCATAATTTACATGTTAAAGTTAGTGATTAGGTCAGTTTAAGGGAAACCACTTATGATAAGTAAATGATTTAATGTGCAGTTGTATCATAGCACTGGCATATATTATTTACATGGAAATTATTTCATTTGGCCTTTACTTTTATTCATGGTTCATTGATTTTGAATATGTTGCATAATTTACATTTTTAAGTATTGCTATTTAACTTTCAACATTTGCAAATTTATATCAAAATTACATACAAGTGGGACATATCTCTGTGTCAACAGTTTATTTAACTTTTTCAACTGGACCAAATCACTACTTTACTTTAAAATTCATCATCTAAATATTTTTACAGGTAATTTCATCCCCTACTTACTATTTTATGCATAACATATGAAGAAGTAAATTGGAAATGTGTATGAACAAAATGTGCAAGTAATACACTGTCAACACTAGCCTAAGGGACTATATTCAAAGACATAAAAAATAATCAAAGGACAATAACTGTGTTCCTAGACCATATATTACTCTGTGTTAAAGGTTGCAACTTGCAAATATAACTGATTCACAAATCACACCTCTTTTGGGGAGATACTAAATATTCATAGATATTTTATTTTGTTTATCTACTGGATCCCAGGTATGATCTCCATGTTTCATCTATAGACACAACTTGGGAATTGTACCTGTCTAAATACAGCTGGATAGAAGTCAAATTGAATTCTCAGGAAGACTCAAAAGTAGGGATAGAACAGAATTTTAGTATTAGTTTAAACTCTTAGAAGTTAGAGACACGTGAATGTTGAAAATATGCAGCAAAAATAGTAGTGCATATGAACTTTCCATTCCGAGATAATTTCGTATTAAAAAAGTTTTAGCTGTAAAAGTAGTTCCTATAGGAAATTGCATTGTCTATATTCAAATAAGAGCAACCTACAATAATTTTGGAACCATATGCATGGTTAATTAACTCTAGAAATGTTATCCAAGGATTATTAGAAAGCCCCATACCATATCACACCTTGTTCCTTACTTGTGATTTCATGTGATTATGATGAATTTTTCCACATATTATAGTGTGGCTCTTGTATCAATTTTAATAAGTAACTGCATGTGCCTATACTGCCTGTTTCAAAAGAGGACTAAACCAGTTTAGGCAGTCAGTATGTGTATATATATATATATATACAATAATCATGTTTCTTGTTATCAAGGTTTTTTCAGTGTGGTCCATTGAAGTTTCATGTTTGATTTTAAAATATTTTCGTGATTATAATTTTTTAGCAAATGAGATTGTTATAATTTTTTAATAAATGCAGATATTGTTTTGCAAAATTTTGTTCCAGATGAGGAACCACTGTTTATATTCAGTGACATTTTATATTAGTGATGAATTCTTATTTTCAGCAAACAACTATTCTCTTTGAGTACAGAATGAAATACCAACTAGTACTTGATTTATGATATGGTCATAATATTGAAAGTCACTGCACCCATCTCAAGACTGTGACATTTATTGTCCTTTAGCTTTATTGTCTACAAATATTGTTCCCTGTATTTGTGTAACATGAAATAATATTCCCCGTGAAATATTGTCTGTCTGACAAAATGTCATATAAATATTGTCTGTGGACACTTTTATAATAAAATAATGTCCAGAACAATATTTCAGAAAATAATTCTGTCCATGACAATATTTCACTGTGAAATACTGTCCATGAAAATATTTCTTAACCTAATTATGTCTTCCCAGAGAAATCCTCTGTCATAAATTTGTGAGCATTTCTGGAATTTTAAAAACATTTTTTACGCAAGTATTTGTATATCCATAAATTGATGCATAAGTTTAAAATAATTATACAGATTTCTTTGTTATTATCAAATAAAACACTTTAATAATATCATTATCCAAAATATTTAATGTTGATATAACCTCCCTTTCATGAGGCAAAATTTTTATGACAATCCATTTATGAAATATTGTCTCAATAAACATAATATATAACCTTGGATAACCTCCCTTTAAGGCCATATGATACAGTTACAGGGAGGTAATGGCGATGCTAACGTAAAATGTTATCTTTTGCAACGTCAAACTGAGACAGATTGGGAAAAGATAAAAAAAATAAGCAGATGAGGTATGATTGTCAATGAGACAACTATCCACCAAAGTTCAAATAAAGTGGATGTAAGCAATTAATTATATGCAACCGTACAGCCTTCAACAATGAGAAAAACCCATACTGTATAGTCGGCTATAAAAGGCTCTGACATGAAAAATATGAAACTTTTCAATTGAGAAAACTAACGGCCTAATTATTAATAATATAATAATAATATAATAACAAAACAAATATGACAGACATGAACCAACAACAGATTTTAATCATAAGCTAGAAAACGAGTACATTGACCCTTCTTTTTTAAAATGACATTTGGTTTGATTATGTATGAAGATTATTTGTACCAATTATAATGAAAAAAATCACTGATGAATTTTTTTAAATTAGATAAAAGAACAGAGTTCCAATGTCCCCTGCGTTGCACATATTTTATCTATCCAAGGATCAAGGGCAATAACTAAAAAAATACACTTTTTTTGTTCTCTAAAATTGTGTTGATAAAAAGAGAAATGAATGCTTCATAGGAAATTTAATGTGATTTCCAATATAATTAATATTTCCAAGGGGCATAACTCATCCTGCTGAACTGACTTTAAATAAAGCTAATACTAACAATGAACACTGCCATTTCCTGGATCTTAAGATCTATATCTTTAACAGGAAGCTTAATACCAAAATTAATGATAAAAGAGATTATTTTTCATTTCCTATTGTTAATTATCCATTTTTAGATGGTGACGTTCCCTTGTCACCATCTTATGGTGTTTATATATCTCAACTTGTTCAATTCGCTCGTGTATGTAACAACGTAATTGATTTTAACGAAAGAAACCTCTGTATTACTGAAAAATTATTACACCAGGGTTTTCGATATCACAAACTAGTCAAAACATTTACTAAATTTTATCATCGGTACAAGGACATCATTCGTAAATATAAATCAACATGCAGACATCTTATACGTTCGGCCGTTCAGGTATTTCACATCCAATCTTTTATGGTAATATTCTATACAAAGCACAAAAATGTCGACATTCTCCTCAAAAGCTAACCAAACCTTTAAACAGACTTATTCAGAAGGGATATTGTTACGATACTGTTGTCAGGTCATTAAAGATGGCATATTTTGGTATTAATATTGATTCACTCATAGGGTCTTTTCATCGGAAATAAACACATTTATTCTAAAACCAGTTGTTGGCATGATACGGGTTATGTTCTTCTCATATATTTTATGATGATATGATACTAAACCCCTAACAGGAGGGATTGTGCTTGATTTTCATATGATGAAGACATGATCTTTCAACCAGTTTAATTGAGGTCTGGAGCTGGCATGTCAGTAACTGCTAGTAGTCCTTTGTTAATTTATGTATCATTGTCATTTTGCTTAGTTTCTTTTGTTACCTTTTCTGACATGGGACTCAGACTTCTTTTAAACTCAGTTTTACTGTGCGGATTGCTGTGTGTTTGTTTATTCTACATTGGCTAGAGGTATAGGGGGAGGGTTGAGATCTCACAAAACATGTTTAACCCCGCCGCATTTTTGAGCCTGTCCCAAGTCAGGAGCCTCTAGCCTTTGTTAGTCTTGTATGTTTTTTTTTTATTTTAGTTCATTTATATGTTTTGGAGTTTAGTGTGCGTGCATTTTCATTAAACTAATACATATTTTTGTTTAGGGGCCAGCTGAAACCCGCCTCCGGGTGCAGGATTTTATCGCTGTGTTGAAGACCCATTGATGGCCTTCGGCTGTTTTCTTCTCTTTTGTCGTGTTGTTGTCTCTTTGACACATTCCCCATTTCCATTCTCAATTTTATGTATATATTTATCAAAATTGCATAGACCTTATGCCTAGATGTAGTCCACTGGTCCACACCAGCCTCGTGTATATATATATTTATCCACAGGAAAACTTTTTCACAGCTATGAATATTGATGTAGGCGCGAACAAATTGCATACAACCATACAACAGTGTATAATATTTGGAGAATATACATTCAAAAAACATTTACTACTTTTTGGCACATTTTCACACTTATGCAAATACATGTACTACTACAAATGTATTGATTCAGTTGTGACAGTAATAGACACAGAAAACATTTTTTAGTTTTGAATGTTTTTTCACCTGGTTACTATGATAAGGTGGAAGTTTGTTCTTATTTCAAGAGAGGGGCACTCAGGATATATTTATTTGTAAAACACAATAAAGGGAACAGTAAGGCTGCATTCGAGGTAAAAAATAAAGTTCAACTCAATAGAAAAAAAATTGTGATCTTGAATAAGTAATGCTTGAAATTTGTAAAACTCATTTAGTTTACAGTGTATTCACTCTTCTTATGATAGAGTGGAGAAACTCAATAATAAAACAATGCCAGTGATGATACTGATCAAAAGTTATTTCTAAATAATAATTGTACATTTTAAAGAAATTATTTGTTGAAATATGTTATTAGAAATATACGTGCAAATACACAATGTTTTATGTTCAGTATTTATCAAGATATTTGCATTAGAAGCTTGTGAAATTGAAATTAAAAAAATGCCAAAATTTGCAGCATATTGATAAAAAAAATTGGAAAAAGTCATGTACATACAAAATCTAAAGATCTTTCGGGCCACCAATTTTTGGAGTGTTCCAAAAAAGTCCTTAGCATGTTACAATTTCTCAAAGTATACTTATTTTTTTCACACCTAAGTATTGAGCACACTGGTCTGCTGAGACTCACTCTGATCTTGTCACATGTACATTCAATAGAGAAATATTGTCTTTTCGTGAATATAAAAATTCAAAAGTCTGTCTGTGCAGGTTAAGAAATTAAAGATAACTATTCTTATAAAGTAGGTACTTAAGTAGTTAATAAGCAGCCTGGTGAATCTCATTCAAAGTTTGTACGATCGCGGAAAATAATTGAATTAAATTGGATTAAAAAATTACAGACAGTCTACCCTCTCGGTCTTAATGATAATATCATGGGAATTGGTAATATATCAAGAACCGATTCTGTTAACATTTTGGATATAGTTTCTAAAACTGTTCGTAAAAACCGTTCTCATGGTCGTAGAAAAAATCGCAATCAAAGAAAATTTCGGACCAATCATACCAATATTTCGGACCTAATTTCTATTTCAAAAAACAACGGCAGACATTATCTGTTAACAAAGCTCTGTTCATTACCGGTTAATAAGTTAAATAAAATTTTAGAGGATTGCAATACAATTTCATATAGCAGTCCTAAGTATGAAATCGTTCAAATTATAATGGCATATTGTTATTCTAAACTGTTTCCCAAAATTGATCGCCCTGAAGATCATAAAAAACAGTTTATTAAAATAAAGTATGTCAATAAAGGTTTTGATTTTGTAAATATTGCCGGTATTTTTAACGACCATTCTGTTAAAGAACAAATTCCGTGATATTTTGATAATACTGAGCTCCCTCTTATTTGTTATATTTACAAGAAATCTACCCGGAAATTTGTGTTTAATTATAGCCAATTGTGTAAAGATGTTAATATCAGTGAAAATACACCTACTTCATGTAATTGCAGTAATTCCGAATACATTTATGGACCCATTTCCCATGTTATAACAGGAGATCTTAACATCGTTCAAGACCGAGAGTTAAAATCATTCCTCAGTAAAGGACCTAAATATCGTCCCCCGTCAATAATTAATTGGAATGAGTGTCGTAATATCATCCACGACTCACTCCATACTTACTGTCTGAAATGGATAAAACGGGAAAAAGCTGACAAAAAATCTTTGGACTCTTTTTTTAAATCAGTAATGAACATAGTTGATATACGTATTCAACATTTTAAAGAACATTTTACTCTTAACAATAACCACAATAAACCTATTTCTCGTATCAAACATAAACTAAAAGAACTTGCCAAGGAATTTGTTTTTGTCCCGGCCGATAAAGCTGCTAATAATATTATTATTGTTTGACGTAAATTTTACATTGAGGTTCTGAAAAAAGAAATCACCAATTCACCAACATTCCAACTGACTCCATTTTCAGAAAACGACATCTGTAACAAACATAAACTTTTAGCTACCGCTTTACAAGCAGAACCAAATACAATGAAAGTCCCAACTATGTATTGGCTTCCGAAGCTACACAAAACACCTTACAAATATAGATTCATTTCGTCTTCAAGCCATTGTTCCACTACTAAATTGTCTATTCTTCTTACCAGTACACTTGGAACAATCAAAAACCTGATAATAAATTGTTCAAATAAGGCCTTCGAAAATAGTGGAATTAATTACTTTTGGAGTGTCAAGAACTCGTTGGAAGTACTTGATAAATTGCATGCATATATTGGTGATTTTGAATCTGTTCAAAGTTTTGATTTTTCTACCCTATATACCACATTGCCTCACATTCTCATTAAGAAAAAATTCACACACCTAATTAAATGGGCATTTAAAAAGTCAGAATGTGAATATATATGTTCAAACTCTTTTAGGTCATTTTTTAGTAGCAATAAACAAAAAAACTATGTCAATTGGACATGCTTTGATACTATATATGCCCTTGAATTTTTACTAGATAACATTTTTGTTCGCTTTGGAGATTCCGTATATCGTCAGGTTATCGGAATTCCAATGGGGACTAACTGTGCACCACTTATTGCGGACCTTTTTTTGTATTGCTATGAGTTACAATTTATGACAAAAATCAGTAAAGACCCATCGAAACAACATCTGATACACAAATTTAATAATACTTTTAGATATTTGGATGATATTTTGGCTCTCAATAATGACGACTTCAGTATGTATACTAAAGAAATTTATCCTGTTGAACTTACTTTAAATAAAGCTAATACTAACAATGACCACTGCCCTTTCCTCGATCTTGATATCTATATCATTAACGGAAAGCTTAATACTAAAATATATGATAAAAGAGATGATTTTTCATTTCCTATCGTTAATTATCCATTTTTAGATGGTGACGTTCCCTTGTCACCATCTTACGGTGTTTATATATCTCAACTTGTACGATTCGCTCGTGTATGTAACAATGTTTTAGATTTTAACGAGAGAAATTTATGTATTACTGAAAAATTATTACACCAGGGTTTTCGATATCACAAACTAGTCAAAACATTTACTAAATTTTATCATCGGTATAAGGACATCATTCGTAAATATAGCTCAACATGCAGACTTCTTATACGTTCAGGTATTTCACATCCATTTTTTTATGGAAATATTCTTTATAAAGCACAAAAATGTCAGTATTCACCTCTGAAACTAACAAAACCTTTAAATAGACTTATTAAGAAGGGATATAGTTACGATACTGTTGTCAGGTCATTAAAGATTGCATATTTTGGCGTTAATATTGATTCACTTATAGGGTCTTTGCATCGGCACTAAACACATTTATTTAAAAACCAGTTGTTGGCATGACACGGGTTATGTTCTTCTCATATATGTTATGATGGTATGATACTAAACCCCTAACGGGAAGGATTGTGCCTGATATTCATATGATGAAGACATAATCTTTCAATCAGTTTAATTGAAGTTTGGAGCTGGCATGTCAGTTAACTGCTAGTAGTCTGTTGTTATTTATGTATTATTGTCATTTTGTTTATTTTCTTTGGTTACATCTTCTGACATCAGACTCGGACTTCTCTTGAACTGAATTTTAATGTGCGTATTGTTATGCGTTTACTTTTCTACATTGGCTAGAGATATAGGGGGAGGGTTGAGATCTCATAAACATGTTTAACCCCGCCGCATTTTTGCGCCTGTCCCAAGTCAGGAGCCTCTAGCCTTTGTTAGTCTTGTATTATTTTTAATTTTAGTTTCTTGTGTACAATTTGGAGTTTAGTATGGCGTTCATTATCACTGAACTAGTATATATATTTGTTTAGGGGCCAGCTGAAGGACGCCTCCGGGTGCGGGAATTTCTCGCTGCATTGAAGACCTGTTGGTGGCCTTCTGCTGTTGTCTGTTCTGTGGTCGGGTTGTTGTCTCTTTGACACATTCCCCATTTCCATTCTCAATTTTACTTTCTACTACTTTTTATACAATTTTAAGAAACAGCATCACGATTTTTGTACATATATTTGCGGTCTTCTCCATCTATTCACATTCAATGTTTATATCAAGATAAGGTCCGGTTGAAGTTGCTTAGAAACTTAATTTCAAAAGTGCCAATCTTTGCTGCATATCAATTGATTCCTTTGGAATTTTTTCCCTGACTTTCTCTGATCTAGCTGTATATATATACAGATAATTAGCATGTTCCAGAGAGGTATACAGCCAGTAGAAAAATAAATTGAAGTTGGTACTCCAGAAATTTATTCGCATAGCAAGATTTTCAACCAATTTTACATCCAGCTTCTATATCCTGCTGTACTCGTCGTTTGCTACATAAGGAGGGAAATGAAAACATTAAATGGAAGTTTTGTTTTCATTTCAACTTATTTCTATTTTTACTATTTACCAGAACGTTTTCTCGTGAATCTATAATTGATAGCGTCCTTGCTAAAATGGGACAAACATTGAGAAGATCTAGTTTTCAGTGTTTACAGGGGAGGTAATATTTTGTCACTAGATTTCCCACTGGTTAGTGGAAAAAACAATGAGAAATGTTTTATTTTCTACTTTGTATGGTGTAAGGTAAGTGCTGGTTACAGACACTACTTGTAAAATTAACCTCCAGAAATTTATGTCTTTAATGAACTATCCCAAGTCTTTTTGCACAATTATAATTCCAATGCAATTTATTAACAAAATACCAACCAAAAAAAATCACAGGAATAAAGTTAAACTTTAGCATTCTGCAAAATTATACCCCCTTTCTTAATTAGTAAGAAAAGGACAATTGTAAGAACAGCACCACTCTCAAAATGAAAGACTATAAACATGTAGTCCATCAAAACCATTAAGAGTTGACCTTCTATTCATGGGAATATAAATCACAGCAGAAAAGGTATTCCTTACATAAATGGTATCTAAAAATTATTTGAGTTACGGACACTACATTGATCTAATGTTTATAATTTACTAAAAATGAATAACTTTTCTTGGGTAACATATTAAGTTTGTGTATATATTTCTTTTTTCTTTTTTACATTTTTTAACAACAGAATGACCCATGATTGAAAATAAATATATGTATTTAAAGTTATTTCCAATGTAAACATACATTACATGTTGACATGGATGGGACCTAGTATATCATTTCAAATCTGAAGTAAAACCTTAAATATATCTAAACAAAGTAGGTGCTATGCACTTAAAGGAATGATAAAAAAATATATTTCTGAAAAGAAAATCCTTCTAATTACATTAGTTAATTAGAAAAAAAGAAATGCTGATGGTTACGGACACTACACACTGGCTACTTTTTCCAACAATTTTCTAAAAATAACATACTTTTTGTGAATTAAAGGGAAGTCATTTCTACAGAACTTCATAAAATAAATAATTTTCTATCATAAGACACTACCAGAATTGTAGATAAAACAAAAATAAAGCATACTTTACCTTCAAATATACTTGAGTTCATTAAATTAACTTTTAAGTGTATTTAATAAAATGTCATACACTAATGTCAAGTACAGATCTTTAACAAATGTACATGGAATAAATCAATTAGAGGAAGAAAAAACATGAGATTTAAAAAAATGAAAAAGATATTTAAATTTTTTGACCAAGAAATTAATTTAAATGTGGATTGATGCCCCCGCTTGCATAGCATATAGTAATAAAGGGACATAACTGAAAAATGGTAAAAGTGATGCTACCCAAATTTGAACTTGATCTGAGTTTTGTGGTAATAAGCGTTGTGTGTAAGTCTCATAACATTTGGTTGAGGCTGACTTAAGGTAGCACTACAGTCTAACAATGATTTTTTGAAGATATTTTTGTTATCACATAATTTTGAATTAAGTATTATTCTGCACAGTTTGTAAAAATCCCAAAGTCATTATCATATCACAACAGGGAGTAAATTGATAATGAACTTATGTAAATAAAAGCACATGGTAATTAATCTAAATATATAGGCATTTGGGAGGGGCTAATATGTCAATCATCTGTTGATACCAGTGTCCAGCTGTTAATCCCTGACCACAAGATAAATATTGTGGTCTTATCTCATTGTATTGCAACAAAAGTAATTTATATAACATGTTTATAAACAGAGAAAAAGAAAAAGATATGAAGGAAAAAATCTAAAGGGAAGAAATCTACAAAAAATGAAAAAAAATATGGAAAAGAGTGTGAAAGTATCTTTGAAAGCCTCTGACTGCCTGTATAAATTTCTTCTATTTGGTCTTCTACATTTAAATACAGTTTTAGGCATTTTAACCAATTTTAAGTTTATGTGAAATTTTTCAATTCCATAAAACTCAAAAATCATGTTGGAATGTCTTTTTTTAAAGAAGTGGATGGTCTTGGATCTTTTTATTAACATGTCTTTTGATGCACAATTTTAATGTTCTAGCTTAAATTTCAGTAATAGTATATTTCTTTTTAAAATACAAATGAAATTTATTCTTTATAGTGAGAATAATGATGTTAAATATTGATTATATGCAGCTGGTAAATCCTGTTATTCTCTTATCTTAGACTGTCTGGACAGAGGCGGAGCTTTGTCTATATTTAATTACTACATCACAAATATTGGTCAAATCTGTGACGTCAAACTCCCGCCAAATGCCAAGTTAATGTTGCACAGTGCCACACATAATGCAAAATTTACAGCATAAGAGCATCAAAGAGACAAAGTGTGAGGTTCTATTGATAAAGTAATGGTGTCAGAATACTCCTGGGGTGTTCCCAGTGTAATTTTTGTATTTATGTTGCATTTATAGGGGTTCTAAGGGGGAAATTCCGTTTTTAGGTCATTTCTCAGAACAATTTTTCATGAGATTTGTTAGGAAAAAATGAAAATATAAACTTTATGGGTACCCCCTTTGGCTTGACTTTGATATAAGTGATTAAAGGGAGTATTTTCTACAATGCCGTGTCCCAGTTTTTGGATAATTTGTTTCTAAATGAATTTATAGGTCTCTAAAGATGAAAGGTGAAATGAGGTTTGGCACCCAGCAGTTAAATCAATATATCTTCTTACTGGAGGCATATATCAAAAATCTGAGACACGTTTTTGCAGTTTGTATATCGTTGATTAAAGGGATGAAAACAAATTTTTACTACCATTTGACCTGAATGTGCCATTTCCATCCAAGTTTGAAGCCCATTTTTTTAGAATTAATGAGCTATATTTTGAGATTTATCATACCAAAAATAAATTTATCTATGGATTAAGAAAGAGTAATATTTCAGCTTTAAAATGAGTTAAAGATTTTAAAAATCCATTGAGTAGTTTTGGAGAAATTAATCTTTAAAGACTGTTGACTGGAGTCAGAAAATTCTGACTGTAGTGCTACCTTAAGTAGGGAACAGAAACTAAAAATTCAGCAACTTTTCTATTTGTAAACACGCAAAACTCTAGAACGGTTGTGTATATGTTTTATAACATTTGGTTGAGACAAAGTTAGAGAACGGAAACAAAAAATTCAGCAATTTTTATATTTATAAAGGGACATAACTCAAGAATGGTAAAAGTGACGCCACCAAATTTCGTACGTAATCTGTATTATGTAGTAATAAGCATTGTGTATAAGTTTCATAACATTTGGTTGAGGCAAACTAAAGTTAGAGAACGGAAGCAAAAAA
Organism: Mytilus californianus; assembly: GCF_021869535.1. Lineage (NCBI taxonomy): Eukaryota > Metazoa > Mollusca > Bivalvia > Mytilida > Mytilidae > Mytilus > Mytilus californianus. The sequence continues at coordinate 3,161,243 of NW_026262679.1, read as the reverse complement.
ATTTGTACTTGAACTTAGTTTTGTGGTAATGAATATTGTGTATAGGTTTCATAATGTTTGGTTGGGACAAACTTAAGTTACAGAATGGAAACTAAAAATTTTGCAATCTTTCGATTTATAAAGGGGCATAACTCAATAATGGTTAAAGTGACACTACCCAAATTCAACTTGATCTGTGTTTTATCAGTGGAAGTCAAAATTAAACATTGCATTGTATAAAGTATTGATTGTAGTTGATTCAACTATAATCATGGACAAAGGAAGATAACTCCAAATTCAAAAATTACTTGAATAATGACATTGATATTTTTAGAAATTACATTTAGTTTTAAGACAAACTCAAGTTAGAGAATGGAAATGAAAAATTCAGCAATTTTTTCATTTGTAAAGTGGCATAACCCTAGAACGGTAATCAAACAGCTAATAGGCACTGAATGGTAAAGATTGCTTTAATTTATCAGTAGGAAGTTAAATTGAATATTGCATTGTATAAAGCATTGGTTGCAGTTGATTCAACTACCATTATGCACAAAGAAAGATAACTCCAATTTTCAAAGAAGACTTTGAAATATTTTTAGGAATGAAGGGTAATAAAATGCTCCACTGGGCGCAGCTTGATACGACCACAGAGGTCGAACCCTGAACAGTTGGGGCAAGTATGGACACAACATTCATGCTTGATACAGCACTGAATTTGGATTGTGATTAAATATTTTACACAGCATAGGTTTCCGACACAGAATTAATGTGGTCTAAGAACTTAAAATTTTTTAATTTACCTATTCAAACCATATCATTATTATTTGCTTTTATATATAAATCAGAAATAACCAATTTAAAATGGAAAATTTAAAAGAAAAAAAAGGAAAAATAAATCTTGAACCCCCTTATGATTCATCACCCCCAAACTCAATCCCAGCCTTCCCTTTGTGGTATGGTACCTTGCAGTACAATTTCAGAGAGATCCATACACTTGAACACAAGTTATTGTCTAGAAACTAGAAAAATGCTTGTTTTTAGGCCCCTTTTTGGCCCCAAATTCCTAAAGGTTTAAGGCAATTACCCCCAAACTCAAACCCAGCTTTCCCTTTGTGATATGGAACCTTGTAGTACAATTTCATAAAGATCCATACACTTACACACAAGTTATTGTCCTGAAACTAGAAAAATGCTTGTTTTTTGCCCCTTTTTGGCCCCTAATTCCTAAAATATTGAGGCACTTACCCCCAAAATCAATCCCAGCCTTCCCTTTGTTGTATGGTACCTTGCAGTACAATTTCAGAGATCCATACACTTGAACACAAGTTATTGTCTGGAAACTAGAAAAATGCTTATTTTGGCCCCTTTTTGGCCCCTTATTCCTAAACGTTTTAGGCAATTACCCCCAAACTCAATTCCAGCTTTCCCTTTGTGATATGGAACCTTGTAGTACAATTTCAGAAAGATCCATACACTTACACACAAGTTATTGTCATGAAACTAGAAAAATGCTTGTTTTTTGCCCCTTTTTGGCCCCTAATTCCTAAAATTTTGAGGCAATTACCCGCAAAATCAATCCCAGCATTCCCTTTGTGATATGGAACCTTGTGGTACAATGTCAGAGAAATCCATACACTAACACACAAGTTATGTCTGGAAGTTACAAAAATGCTTATTTTTGGCCCCTTTTTGGCCCCTAATTCCTTAACTGTTGGTACCATAACCCCAAAAATCAATTCCAACCTTCCTTTTGTGGTATTTAACCTTATGGTAAAATTTCATAGAGATCCATTCACTTAAACTAAAATTAGAGTGCGAAAACCAATGTGTCTTCGGACGCCGACGTCATACAAATATATGACCGCAAAATTTTTTGCGGTCGTATAAAAATTGCTTTAATTTATCAGTGGAAGGCAAAATTAAACATTGCATTGTATGAAGCATTGATTGTAGTTGATTCAACTATAATCATGTACAAAGGAAGATAACTCCAATTTTAAAAATTACTTGATATTTAGAAAAAAAAATGAAAAATAGCAATTTTCCCATTGGTAAAGGGCATAACTCTAGAACAGTAAAAGTGACGACACCAAAATTCAAACTTGATCTGTATATTGTGGTAATAAGCATTGTGTATAAGTTTCATAACATTTCGTTGAGGCAAACTTAAGTTAGAGAACGGAAACGAAAAATTTAGCAATTTTTCCATTTGTAAAGGAGCATAACTCTAGAACAGTAGAAGTGACGCCATCAAAATTCAAACTTGATCTGTATTTAGTGGTAATAAGCATTGTGTATAAGTTTCATAATATTTGGTTGAGGCAAACTAAAGTTAGAGAACGGAAACCAACTTTGGGACGTACGTACGTACAGAAGGACAAGGGTAAAACTTAATGCCCCCTCCGCTACAGCAGGGGCATAAAAATCCCTGGGTTACGGATACTACAAAAATAAAATGAAGATATAAATACCATAAAAATAATCATGAAGATGAATTTTCTTAACCTAACATTACAAAAGAACTCATCTTTTGAGTTTATGACAAACTGATACCAAAATGGGGGTTTTCAATAAGATTTTCTGGTTTCAAATTAGTACATCAAGGAATACTATCAGCTCGAATATTTTTAACAGTTATCTGTTTTTATAATTTTTTTTAATTTTTAATCAAAAAGACAATGATGATGCAGCAAAGTAGACATCATAGAACCTAGAAATTAAGCCTATTTTGATGAAATAAAAATATTTATAATATCATGCATGGTTACGGACACTACATCATTTTTGTAGTGTCCGTAACAATAATTTCATTTATTCTGACTAAATTCTAATAAGAAGGTGCAAAATTTTGTTATTATGTTAGTGTTCAGTGTCAAATCTATAAAGAACAAGCATTCTGAGAGTATTGCATGGCAATACATAGTCCCCTACCGGTTAAAAATCTATTGTACTTGAACACAATGCTAACTTGATCTATAACTTGTCATGGTGTAAACTTTATAACAAATATCAAATCAATATCTTCAACATGTTCAAGCATAACAAAAAAAAGTGTGGAAAACTGATTATTTGAGTGAATTTTCTAAGTCTAACGATCATAACTCTGCCAAAATAAAATCATCCGAATCCAACTAAATTTGAACTTGATCTGTAACTTGTCATGGTTAAACTATATACCACATATCAAATCAATATCTTCAAGCATGATGAAAAAAATCCGGAAAACTGATTCCTTTCTTGAATATTGTCCAAGGACCATAACTTTGCACAAATTCATCAGACAGAAACAAAATTCGAACTTGATCTGTAACTAGTCATGATAAAACAATATACCAGTACTAAATATCAAATCAATATCTTTAAGCATGACAAGAAAAAGTGCGGAAAACTGATTATTTGCATGAATTTTCCAAGTCCAAGGATCATAACTCCACACAAATCATCAGACCAGAACAAAATTTGAACTTGATCTGATAAAACTATATACTAAATATCAAATCAAAATCTTCAAGCACGAAGAAAAAAAGTGTGGAAAATTGATTTGCCGGACTGACGGATGGACAGACAGACAGACAGACTGACGGACAGAGTGCAAACCTAAAGTCCCCTTCGACTTCAGAGGTAGGGGACTAAAAATAGCTTATTGTTTACTCCATGAAAATGAGATGTGCTAATGCTTATACAATTGCTTACCAATTAACATTGGCCTAACACTAATGGTTCCCCTTGAAATGACCTAATCACAAACTAATACATGTAAACTAAGCAAAAGTTTCAAAGTCAATAGATCATGACTGAGGGGGTAGGGCCAACTTATCTCCATGGAAATGAGATGTGCCAGTGCTAATACAACTGCATACCAAATATCATTGACCAATCACTAGTGGTTCATCTTAAACTAGACCTAATCACAAACTAATACATTGTTGACGCTGCCGCTGCTGATGCCGCAAACAGCATACCTATGTCTTGCTTTTTTTCTCTGTCAAGGTGAGACAAAAACTGGCATCCTAATGTATTTAAGTTAGCTGTAGAGCTTACATAACAAAGACCAATTGTAAATGTCCCTGTTATTGTGTTTCACACGATTGCATGTAGTGAAATCTACCTCCTTTTTACTAACTATTTTTACCAGAAATTTGTATAAGTTTTATATACATGTACACATATACATTTTATTTACATATAATGTAATTAATTGACATGTCTATTTTCAGGACCTCCAATTCATGCAGTTAGGCATGTTTGTTAGTGGTGTTCAAGAAGTATATCACTGGATTGAGCTCTCTGTCTAAGTGTATTATTAAAGTGCTTTGCATTAAGCTCAGTTCATTGTTATGCCAATGCATTCTTAGTGAACTGAGATTAATAAACAGACAACCATATCTACAACTAAGGTAAGATCATTAAAATTGTCAACACAAGGAATTATTGAAGCAGCAACTACAGAACATAAGTAGTTAAAGGGAGATTAAAGCATTTTATTTACATTTGAAACAAACATTTTGCATCCAGATAGCCAAATAAAAAAAGCACATTGAAATACACATAACATTGCTACCTGGAATATGATGCTAGGTGGTTTTGTAACACTTTTTAACCATTTGTACTGCCTACTGAAGAGTCCTGAGTGCTACTGTTCATTCATTCATACATATGGACGAAACTCATAAGGCTTAGTCAGTTCCTAAAATTATCTTTCATTGTTCAACTTTTATCATTCCTTTCGTTATTTCTTAATTTGTGTTAATGATAATTGCCAGATTACAGCACTGTTTATTTTTATACCCACAACAAAACTGCATCCTACAGGTTTCATTTATATTTTTATCCACATAACAAAAACCTTGAAACATGAATAATTCTGCAATACCTTATTCATACTTATTTTAGTCTACACTTCTTGTCATAATTTATTTCTAGAAATTAAGAATCATAAACAAATAAATTGGATATACATGTACCATGTTATCAAAATTATTTCATACGGGTAAATTTGAAAAAATTCAAGTTTTATCATGTTTATATAACTTCAACCAGGCTTTGGAGAATCTAAGAAAAAGACTTTTTCAAAGAAAGAATTAAAATACATGTGTAACACAACAGAAGTGTACTTTCTTGCTCATCTAGCCCCTTGTGCATGCCAGGTATTATCGTCACTTTGAACTATTAGACATCTTCTTAGAAACAATTTTCGAACATGTAAACGAAATCTTTCACTAATGATACTAGGATGATCCTTAACTACAGTGTTCCAAGTAAGAAATGCCCACCACAACGGACATAATTAGAACCATAAGAGAAGAAAATACATACAGGTTCTTATAAACCATCTTGCATATAAAAATCACAGATATTGCACATATGCAGCTTATGTGTTCCTCTACTAATTTTGAGTTTTTGCTTTTATCCAAAAGCAAAGTAGTGGAACATATTTTAACAGAATCATTTGGTAGTCCATATAACATGTACAAAAAGTGTCTCCTCCATTATAATCTTGAACATAACAAGAGTGCACATGCTGAAATGTCTCGCCTTCTTTACTAATCATTGATATTATGTTGATAGTCCTAAATATAAAGCTTTATTACAACTGCCACATAAACTTAACATTAATCAAGTAAACTAAACATTGACCAATGAACCATGAAAATGAGGTCAAGGTCAGATAAACCATGCAAGGCAGGCATGTACAGCTAACAAATCTTCCATACAACAAATATAGTTGACCTATTGCTTATAGTTTAAGAAAAACAGACCAAAACACAAAAACTTAACACTGAGCAATGAACCTTGAAAATGAGGTCAAGGTCAAATAAAACCTGTGTGACTGACATATAGATCATAAAATATTTCCATACACCAAATATAGTTGAACTATTGCATATATAGTATTAGAAAAAAAGACCAAAACTCAAAAACTTAACTTTGACCACTGAACCATGAAAATGAGGTCAAGGTCAGATGACACCTGCCAGCTAGACATGTACACCTTACAATCATTCCATACACCAAATATAGTAGACCTATTGCATACAGTATAAGAAAAACAGACCAAAACACAAAAACTTAACTATAACCACTGAACCATGAAAATGAGGTCAAGGTCAGATGACACCTGCCAGCTGGACATGTACACCTTACAGTCCTTCCATACACCGAATATACTAGACCTATTGCTTATAGTATCTGAGATATGGACTTGACCACCAAAACTTAACCTTGTTCACTGATCCATGAAATGAGGTCGAGGTCAAGTGAAAACTGTCTGACAGGCATGAGGACCTTGCAAGGTACGCACATACCAAATATAGTTATCCTATTACTTATAATAAGAGAGAATTTAACATTACAAAAAATCTTAACTTTTTTTTCAAGTAGTCACTGAACCATGAAAATGAGGTCAAGGACATTGGACATGTGACTGACGGAAACTTTGTAACATGAGGCATCCATATACAAAGTATGAAGCATCCAGATCTTCTACCTTCTAAAATATAAAGCTTTTAAGAAGTTAGCTAACCCCGCTGACGCCGGATCACTATCCCTATGTCGAGCTTTCTGCGACAAAAGTCGCAGGTTCGACAAAAACCAAATATTGAATAACCGACACTACAAATACTTAGTGTGTCTGATATTTAGGATGGCTGTCATTGTGGAACTCAGTTTAACATAGAACTCTATTGTAAACAAGAGTGCACACACTGAAATGTCTCGCCTTCTTTACTAACCATTGATATTATGTTGATAGTCCTAAATATAAAGCTTTACTACAACTATCACATAAACTTAACATGATCCAAGAAAATGAGGTCAAGGTCAGATAAACCAAACTGGAAATACATGTACAACTCACAATTATTCCATACACCAAATATGCTTTAAATAGTTGACCTATTGCACATCTAAGAAACAAACTTAATCAGGAAAACTTAACATTGATCAACGAACCATGAAAATGAGGCCAAGGTAAGATGAACCCTGCCAGACAGACATGTACACCTTACAATCATTACATGTTTTAAATATAGTTGACCTATTGCATAAATTATATAAGAAACCAACTTAACCAGGAAAATTTAATATTGACCAATGAACCATGAAAATGAGGTCATGGTCAGATGATAATTGCCAGACAGACATATACACCTTACAATCATTCCATACACCTAATATAGTTGACCTATTGCTTATAGTATTAGAAAAACAGACCAAAAAACAAAAACTTAACATTAACCAATGAATCGTAAAAATGAGGTCAAGGTCAAATAAAACATGCCAGACTGACATGTACATAGTAAAATATTTTCATACACCAAATATAGTTGACCTATTGCATACAGTTATAGAAAAACAGACCAAACACAAAAACTTAACTTTAACCACTGAACCATGAAAATGAGGTCAAGGTCAGATGACACCTGCCAGTTGGACATACCAAATATAGTTATCCTATTATTCATAATAAGAGAGAAATTAAGAATACTAAAAATCTTTACTTATTTTTTCAAGTAGTCACTGAAACATGAAAATGAGGTCAAGGACAATGAACATATGACAGACATAAACTTCATAACATAAGGCATCTATTATATACAAAGTATGAAGGATCCAGGTCCTCTACCTTCTAAAATATTAACTTTTAAGAAGTTTGTTAACGCTGCCAGATCACTATCCATATGTCGAGCTTTCTTAGAAGTCGCAGGCTCGATAAAAAACCATAGAAAACTATTTTGTCAGAAAACACTGTCAAACATTCAATCATACTATCCACACTGATCTGTGTCCACACTAGTTTTCATATTAAAAAGACATCATAGGTCATCATGAATGTTGTTTTGGGTACTGTAAATTCAGAAATTCTTCAAAAAACGCAATAATAAATGCACGCAATAATTTCTGAATTTACAGTAATCAAATCCATGTATAGATAATTAAAATTAAGCAGCATTAAAATAGTTCTTGTTATCTTATAACAAAGATTTGAATAAATTAAAAGGTCATCATGCATAATCTGCCCCATAGTGGAGCTGAAAAAAGGTTGGCAGCTATGTAGAAGGATACATATCTTTACAGGCTCACACATGTATGTATCATAGGTCAAACTTATTCGTTCAGTGTATATTTACTTGTTTTTGTGTATTGTCTTTTTGATAGAGTTAAGCCATTTCAATTGATATTTTATTGTGTGTCTTTTTATGTTGTAATGTTATACTACTGTTTCAGGTTAGGGTGAAGGTTGGCGCCTGTTAAAACGTTTAAACCCACTGCATTTTTATGCACCTGTCCTAAGTCAGGAGCTTGTTGTTCAGTGGTTGTCGTTTGTTGGTGTGGTTCATAAGTGTTTCTCGTTATTGTTTTTTATATAGATTAGAGCTTTGGTTTTCCTGTTTGAATTGTTTTACACTACTCTTTTTGGTGCCTTTTATAGCTTGCTGTTCGGTGTGAGCCAAGGCTCTGTGTAGAAGGCTGTACTTTGACCTATAATTGTTTACTTTCTACACATCATGACTTGGATGGATAGTTGTCTCATTGGCACTCATACCGCATCTTCTAATTTATACATACAGTAATACATGGATTAACATCTTTAAACCAAAAACTTTAACCTGAGAATTTACTTGTTTCACACTACATGTATTACATTTTTATGATCAGTGAACTATGAAATTAAGGTCAAAACCCTAATTTGGCATATAAAGGTAACATCAAAATGGACACATGTACTACTAAAGGTACAAGTTGATGTGACATAAATCAAATACTTTAATAGTATATAGGATAGACATATGAACGGAGAGAAGCACAGACAAGAAAGTATAATGTCCCCTTTCTTTTTCAGGCGGGGCATAGAAAATTGACATGGCTAGATATATAAATTACCTTTAAAGGATTTGAAGATTAAAGTGCAAATTTAGTCATGATAGCTAGTACCTGCATGATGAAAATTTTCTGTTTTTTTGCAACATCTTTGAATATCTCCAGCAGCTCATTCACTTTATATCGGTTGGGTTTCCAGTTTGATCCCCATTCAATTTCAAAAGCCACTTCAACTCCTTTTTTTTCATTACTTTCTTTTCCATAAATATCTTGTTCTTGTTCGATTCCATGTGAGCTAACAGCTAATACAAGATATTTGTATTTTACTTCCTCAAATTTCGTTCTCACTGAAAAAAAAATTAGTGTGAACTATATTCATCCCAATGCAATTAACTGGGTTTCTTTCTTCTTGTCAAACTTGACAGCAATTACATAAATTTTATGAAGAGCTTGTTGGTTTTAAAAAATATACCAAAATGCATGGAAAATAAATAAAGTTTTATATATAAATTAACACTAAAAAATCCTTTAATTCCATTTCTGTAAAATTACTAACTGTCCCGATATCAAATAAAAAAAAATATATATTAGTTTGATTGCATAGCATAATCTTTTGTTTGAAGAGTAGGGGGATTTCTTTATATAAACTGCTTACATAAGTATAAAACCTGATGGGCTCACTCACAGTCAAATCATGTTGTTTATGTATTAGGTTCATTGATTGTATCATAACAATAATCTCACATGGTTTGGTCTATAACTTACAATCTATTAACTGGTTTTTAAAGTCTTCAACTGTTTTAGGGGGGTTGTATGTCCTCATATTAATCTTTTCAACTTCACAACCCTCAACCTGGCTCCAGAAGGAATTAAACTTTCCATAGTTATCACCGGCACTATTTTCATTCAAAGGAAATATTTTGGCCAATATTACCATTCCTCTTGAATATATTGTTGTGGATTGTATAGTCCTGGAGAAAATAATAATACATTATTTTTGGGATTATCTCTACAAAATATTATTGTTCAATGGTATCAAATCAATGATAAATCTAGGATTTTTTTTACTACATCCATACCTTACTAGTCCTGATCAGTCCTGCTGACTTCAAAGATTGGACTAAAAATGTATTGAACTTGATTTGATATGATTGATGGATTGTTGTTTGCTTAATATCCAGTGGCAAATATTTCATACCTATTTCTTATAGGCTACTTTCCATTTTGTTGGACAATTAAGTTTCAATTCTTCAAGTTCTTTATATAATATCTAACTGAAAAAACAACTTTGATTAAAAAAAATACCAGACTGAATAGAAAAGGGAATTAAAGTTGAAGGACAATTATTTTATGTTTGACTCCAAAATATATCACTAAAATCAGGCATTGCAATGGGTACGAAAGTTGCATCTACATATGCCAATCTAGTAATAGGATACCTGTCGATTCAAATAAACTAGTGATTCCAATGTTCATTTGGACAGATTCTATAAATATTTAATTGAAAATTGGAAAATATATTTGGTTGTCAGACTGTTTTATTTTAAGGAGGAACCGCTAAGAAATGCTAAAGGAATTCAAAATTTGCTCAAGAAATAAACAAGTTCTTCCCAGACACCATCAGATTATGGAACAGTCTGCCATCAACAACTGTAGCCTGCAACTCAATCGACACCTTCAAGTGTGAGTTGCAGAAGACAAAGTTGTGTTAAGAACTGTTTGAGAGATTTTAATTGTACATACTGGTTTTTAACTGCACTGTAGATATTGGTTTGTCTGCACCACGCATCAGTTCGAAAATACACCAGATGGTGGACATTAGTAAAAAAATACCATTTTGAGATATTCTGAGCATAAAGAAAAAAACAAACATAGAACCCAGTATTTACTTTATAACTTATATACTGATTCAAAACAATATTTGTTATTTTCATCATATTAACCTAAACATATAAGAGTCAATGAACCATTAAACATTGCAAAATACATATGCACAAACATATCAAATCCAGAATTTAGGTGATTTGAGAAACACTGACAAAAAGAACAATCTAAGTGCTTGTGAGCACTGAAGGGTAAAGATTGCTTTCATTTTGCAATTTTGTGAATTTTTAAATAAAACATTGAATTTGCTAGGAAAATTAAAAATTTGAGTTGGAGTTATCTTCCTTTGTTCATGATTGTACATTTGTAGTTGAACCTATTTTTATAACAGATTCATACACCATGCATTACTTATGTAATTTTTAATAAAAAAAAATAAAGTATTGTAATTTAAATACACATCATATTGTAACTTAAATATCAAAGTATAACATATCATCAATAAATTGAATGACATTGACTGGATAGGATCTAAATAATGATCACTTCACTGCACTATTCTGTTTGAACTATCAAAGGTAGTGATAAACCTTTAGATATCAAGTCAGTGCCATAGGGTTTTGATTGCATTTCATGCAATCTTTACCCAAAAATGTGGAGGACACAATTGTGAATCCTGTTTGTATTTAACAGATGGAGCAGAGTTTGTATCCAATTTCAGACCTGACATAGACAGAAAAGCTGAAAATTTGGGATCAAAGCAAACGAAAAACTATTTAGCTATTAAAAGTAAACTATTGATTTATGTGCAGGACCAAATCTTCTGAAATTCTTTATTATTTCAATCCCTTTAGGAATTAGTGTTTTAATCAACAAAATATAATTATTCATATTGAATACAAACAACTATGTGCATTTTCATTTTTTTCCCTTCATATATATATATATACCATTCTTCAGATTCGTGCAATGATACTAATATAAGATAATTGTCTACGAATAATATAAACTAATATCAATTATGTCAATACAATATTATTATTTCATATCTTATCTGTAAATAAATATCTTTTGACAGTGTCATTGCAGATATCTTTAGACTAGTAAAAGTGATATTAATGTGTACATACATTTTTTTTTGCTTATCATAGAAACAATATGTCATATATCATGATCTGGTAAATAAGTAAACATTCTTTGCCCCACCCCTGAACTTGTTTGTCCCATTGAAGTCTACATCAAACAATCTTTAGAACTGAGGGTGTTAAACACCTGTCAGACAGGTTCATGATATTGTTTTTAATGATCCTTCCAAATACAGGGGTATAGACATGATAGATCTTTCTAGTTGCTTATGAAAATTTTCTTGAAAAGTTAAGATTATCTTCCAGATAAGTAAAATTTTCTTTAAAATAACTGTTTACTAAACAAGGTGCAAATAGGCTTCTGGAAAAATAGCTGAACATATCAACTTTAAAAACTCTAATTGACAAGACGTTTAAAAAATCTAAGCAACTATATACTTGTTTTGTATAACTAAGAAAAGACACATTAATAGAGATGGCCTTTGTCATAAGTTACTAAAATATAATATAAAAAGATTGTTTGTTAATATCATAAAAGAAATAAACAAAGATGTCTCAGTAAAATAGGGAGAGACTAACCCAAACATTTCCCACATGTGTAGGATTAAAACAGTGTTATATATTAAGCCCTACATTATTTTCATACAATGTAGTTTATCAATCAACTGGTTCAAATATTTCACGACAAAACGAAATGTGATTCAGCAGGGCTAGATGATCCTAGATGTCAGAGTGACAGCAAACCAGATTTTCCTGCAGAGGTCGAACCCTGATCAGTTGTGCAAGTATGGACACAACATTTAAGCTTAAAACAGCTCTGAATTTGGATTGTGATTGAATATTTGATACAGCATAGGTTTGTGACACAAAATGAATGTTGTCAAACTGAAAAATTTGAAATTGGACATTTACCTATTATGGTTCAATATCCAAAATCTAAGTACATTGTTAGAATCAGCATATCAAAGAACCTCAATAACTCAATTTTTGATGAAATACTTTTTAATTAAACCATTTTTGTTCAAAGAGAAATAACTCAAACTTATTTCCATGAACCAGTAAAATTAGATATGATTTAACCACTAAAAAATAGTTCTCTAAAATTAGATATGATGTTATATATATCTATTTCAGACTACACGAAATTCGTCGGACCATCGGACAAATCCGGAGAATAATGGATCGGTCTGGTAAAATTTGTTGAATTCCGGTCCGAATGTCCGGTGTTGTTTATCGTCCAGTTTTGTTTTTTTTATTATCGCATTTCCAGTAGAATACCACTTCCGTTGTATTTTCAAATTTATATATGAAAGGATAACATGATTGGATTATTAAAATTAACGGAAGGAGCCATTCCTGGTAAAGCTGCAAAAAAGAAAATAATAAACGATGAAAGGAAAGAAAAAAAGCAAATTATATGAGGCACAACTTTCATCAAAATATACACTCTTGTCACATGATTTTGTTTTTGTGCATTTTGGAGAGGAGTAGGGCACAACAAGTCATAAGTTTGTTATACTTTGTCGGATAATATACAATTAGATGTAAAAAAAATTGGTCTGGTAAAATTTCATTCGGTCTGGTTAAGCTAGGTTGTTTACCAGACAGAATGTCCTGTAAAAATAAAATTCATTCGTGTAGTCTGTCTATTTCTAAATTATAATCAAATATAATTAATAGTTCCCAATATTTTTTCTTTCATTTGTCACAATCTAATATAGATCTGCAACTTATCTATCAATGTTAACAACTGTCTCTACACAATGTAATGTAATGAAAAATATATCCTTTAATAAAAATAGATTATTATCTAATGAAAATGATATTTGCAAATCTGGACCCCCAAACAGGATCAAGTAAAAATTTAACATTAACACACAAAACAAAAATAAAATACCACATAACTGTGACATCTACCTTCAAAACACACACGACTTAAAAAAAAATAGTTATAAAGAAATTTTTGACAACTCCTGACTAATCAATTGAACAAATACAATCATTGATAGACTATCTATACATAAACTTATTAATTTCTGTTCAAAGGGAAATAACTCAATCACATAATGAAAGGGTCTAAAACTCAACAACGAGACAAGCTAAATTCATGAAAATTGAACTTGACCTTCATTAAGTCACAGGAAACAACATATCTAAATTTGAAATTCGTCCAAGCGTTTTTATGTTAATGAACGGACACTGTTTGGCAGCCGCCTGCCCGCCCGCCGTACATCCCAAAATCAATAACTGATTTTTACTTCGAAAATCCAGTTAAAAAGTGTTTTGTCTTCTTTATGCAGACGATTTAGTATTAATATCTGAATCTGCATCAGACCTGCAAAATGCTTTAGAAAAATTAAATATAATTTGTGATTTTAAATTAAATATATCTTTTAATCTTAGCAAAACAGGGAATATAATTTAAAACAAGAAGCTGTCAGATTGAAACCAAACCGGATTCACCTGCATGAAAATGATATTTGCAAATCTGGACAACCAAACAGGATCAAGTAAAAAAAAATAAATGAATTTTTGTAGGGTTCAGAAATTGAAATGCCAAAATCAATCTAAGTATCACTTTTTGCTACTGAAAGGTCTACAACTCAACAACAATAAAAGCTAAAATCGTGAAAATCGAACTTGACCTTCATTTAGTCAAAAGAAACAACATATCTAAATTTGAAAAGATTTCGTCAAATTGTTTTCAAGTTATTGCACGGACAACGCTCTAAGTATTACTTTTTGCTACTGAAAGGTCTACAACTCAATAAAGATAAAAGGTAAAATCGTGGAAATTGAAGTTCACCTTCAATTAGTCACAGGAAACAACATATCTAAATTTGAAAAGATTTCGTTAATGCACAGACAGTGTTTGGCAGCTGCCCAGCCGCCCGACCGACAGCCATACATCATTAAATTAATAACCGATATTTTCCTTCAGAAATCCGGTTAAAATGCAAATTCTTTTACACAGTAAAAAATAGTTTGTATCAAGCCCACCTTATCGCTATTTAGTCCAATCCGGAAAAAACAGTCATTTAGACAACTTCCTTTTTGGGTCAACAGGCAAAAAAACAAAGGTCATCAGTAACGAGCTGAGGGAGGGAAAAATTTAGAAAGCGATCAATAGGAAACTTTGATAGATTATGATCCACTTTTTCGAAACTCAAATAATAGTAAAAAAAATTATTTTGTTTGAAGTATTAACGATGTTTTACACAGGTCTCAAAATTATCATGCATGGTGCATTGTTAAACAGATAGCTTCAACTGGATAAAAGAGTTGTGTAATTTTAGAACTTATCCGGAATGGAATAAATAGCGATTAGGTGGTTGTTGTTTATATTTAATTTACTCAGCTGCTTTTAATTCAAGTGTGTAATATTTCTCTTTAAAATGTTGTTTTCTTATTCCCACAATGAATCACAATCACATAATTAGAACTGGAAATTTATAATTATCAGATATGTCTACTTTCGGTTTGATAATATCGAAACCATTCATTAATTATATTTCAGAACAGCTTTTCAACCGTTTTCATATTTTCAATTCCTTAAAATCATTTCTTTTAATTTCGGCTCGACGTATCTTATTTTTCTTACGCTAGTTTTGTTCCCTGGTTAATTGTCAGGAATAAGCAGTTTACACACACAACTTTCTTTTTTAATTTTTAGTCTGGTACTTCTGTGAAAGAAAGAAGAAAGAGAACCAGACTTGTTCTGCTATTTCTACTGCGAAGGTAAACGACTTGCTAAAATGAGGTACCAGTTTCTCATTTACTTAAATCTGGTCAATCGGCAAACCTCGGTTGAATCCGGTAGACAGTCTGTCATTCAGTAAAGAGTAAATCTTTATGTTATGGCTATTAAAGGACTAATAAAGATGTTATAAATTGAATATGATATCAGAAATAACAGAAAATCGTGATGCATTTTCTAGATCAAAGCCAACTCTAAAATATGACCGGCGATGATGGAGTTGTCTCTTTTGGCAAAATCTTGCTGAATATATTCTTAATACTATATTTTTAGATCTTATTAAATGAATGGCCTCCTTAATTAGCGCTATTTTGCCGGCTCCGACAAAATAGCGATTTATATAGAGTTTTGCTATTTTGCCGGTCTTAATTCAGATTTTCAGTGTATTAATTAAGAATAGAAAAAGTATAGAAACATATAGAATCATACAGTTTAATAAAAAAATCTCAAAAAAATATTTCTTCTTTAAAAAAGCATGCATATTAAAATTGATATTCTTTACTTTTATAAGATGTCTCTTAAAAAATATGTCATGTCAGATGCGAATTAAGGGGGCAGGATATGGAGCTACATTTGTGGTTAATTAAGACTTTTTACCTGTTCCAGTCCAAACTTTGTCTAGTTTGTCTGGGATCCGCATCTGTTCATGTCAGGGCCTTTTATAGCCGACTGAATTTACGGCAGTATGGTTTTTTCTCATTGTTGAAAGCCGTACGTTTGCCTATAATTGCTTTAATCTTCTTCATTTGAACTCTGGTGGATAGTGGTCTCATTTTATTTTTGTATATGTAACAGGCTTTTTCTTAACTTGGGCATTTGTTCATTTTCCGGCAATTTACAAAATGCCTAACATTGACAGATATTATATAAAACGACAAAAATACCTAGTCATTTTGTATATGACTTGAATTTGAAACAAATTTCAACAAATTGCTTGTTCAGTTTCAGTATACAAAACACAAAACTATAAAGACTGAGCAATACGAACCCCACCAAAACCCGAGGGTGATCCCAGGTACCCCGGAATGATAAGCAGATCCTGCTCCACATATAGCACCCGTCGTGTTGCTCATGTAAGTACACACCGCCAGTGATAAGTCTTAATTCGGAAGGTCACAGTCGTATATATAGACAAAAATCCAACATGTCCAAGACTAATTCCAGATATTGATATCGTATATATATCGACAATGTCGATACAATATCGAATCGATGTCGATGAACTTACACACTCATGGCATAACCAGATTTCAATTACAACACCAATGTCAAAATTACCAGTATTAATCATTTATATGCGGAAACTCGATGGGAAAAATTATCTGATAGACGATGCAATCATAGATTAATTCTTTTTCACAAAATTTTGAAATATAAGTATTTAAGAGACCTAATGCCTGATTCAGTGGGAAGTAGACATGACCATTATACAAGACAAAGAAATAATATTACACAACTCAACACACGAACCCATTTATATTCTGAATATTTTATTCCAGCAACAACAAGACTATGGAACACACTTAACTTAAACATAAGAAAATGTGAATCTTTACCATTAATCAAAAAACAAATTCGCACCCAAAACAGTAAGGTATATCGTCTTGGTCAAATTCTTCGTACTCGCTTAAGAATGGATTCAAGTTCATTGAATTCTCACCTATTCCTTCGCAATTTAGTAGACTCCCCGGCCAAACTGTCGTTAATGGTGGTGATTTAGAAACAAATTCTCACTTCCTGTTATCTTATCCCATATACACCGATTTAAGACATGGACTATTAGCTTCTGTTTCAGTTCTTCCTGTCCAAGTTGACACAAACATTTTGCTTTTTGGCTCAACATACTCTCAGATGAGCAAACTAGTCATTTATTTAGTTTGGTGCAGAAATACATTATCAAAAGCAAACGTTTTAACCCTTGATCATGTTGATGTTACTTCTTCATCATTCAATAAGAACCCAAGCATTTCACGCTGTATACATTACAAAAAAATCATGTTTATTTTTTTTCTCTCTTTTGTATTTTTCACCTTTTTCATATTCATATATTTATTGCAGAGCATGCCAGTATTTATATTTATGTATTGTTCAATAAGTGTATTATTTGTGTACTAGGGGACAGATTTGTAAAAGCAAATTTGCTTGTTTCTGAATCCTAAATATTTATTTCAATTGTATTATATCGTCATGTGATGATTTATCTGAATAAATATTGTTTAAAACTAATGTCAAAACCTGATGTCGATATCAATGTCGACTCTATATCGATGATGACTTTTAAGACAATCAAACACAAATAAGACATACTAATCTGATCAAGTTAATACCATATATCAAAATTTATATATATATGGTGAGAAGATGGCTGAATTGTAATCAATAATTTTTGTTTCTCCATTGTATTAATACAAGACTGTCAAGTTATCACATCTTCAAATTATTGTATTCTTAAAAAAAACATATTTCATTTGATTGTATAAAGTTGACATGGTAATTTAGGTGATAACTTGGTGAAATATATGGTTATAAACGAAGACCGTAAAACTCTGTACAGATACAGTGCAAACATGACTAACTATATGTAAAATTTAAATCCATGGGTTGTGAACTGATTCATATTTCAAACAATGAAAACATGGTTTATTAATTGGTTGAAATTATATTTGAATTTGGTTTGAATAGTTTCGAGAACTCTTAGATCGGTACTTTGATATTTTGTCTATTTGTTGTTGTTCATCGTGCCGATCTGATAAGTCAAGCCCGTACAAACTGAATTTTACATTTTATATTTGTGTATTAATGCTACACCACCGTCCGAAATTTAAGGACAGGGCCCGGGTTTGCGCTCGAAAACATGTCACAGTTTAACCTCGCTACATCCTCAATATGACTGACCCTACTCTGAAGCTCTTTGATTCAGTGGTTGTCGTCGGTGGCTGTCTGTCATATTTGATTTTCGTTAATCAGTTAAACATACAATGTACATCAGAGTGTTTGTTTTCCCATTTGAAATATTTGTCATTTTGTCATGCCGGTAGTAATCTTGCTCATTGTTGAAGCCTGTACGGTGACCTATAGTTGTTTAAATCCTCATCCTTTTTGTGTCTGGTGGTTTGTTGTCTCATTGGAAAGCCAATCTTATTAAAATATATATCTCTGATTTCGTTATCCTCATATTGAGCACGCGAGTTAAGATAGATCTGAATTTTAATCAGATTGGTTGGAAATCGTACAATATCTCTTCATTAAATGTTAAGATTAGGGTACATAAACTAACCTAAATGAAATGAATCGAAAATCAAATTATGAAGAAAAGTTTTTAATGTTGATATGGAACTGAAATCGACGATATCGACAGTTTAAACATAAACAAAGAGAAATTAGAACTTATGTATCAGACAACATTTGGAACATAAATTGTCGATATCGTCAATATCGCGACATCGTCGATTTAAAGGGAAATCACACTATTTAAACTGCTAATGATAATTCATTGAAATTTTGCATGTAGACAGATCATACTTTATACAAAATTTTTGGCGAAAAAAAAATTGGGGTCACCAATGTTGTTTTCGAGATATGACGTCATCAAAATTAAAGAATTACTTATTCCGAAATATGGAAATAGCGCTCTAAGTTGCTAAAAAATGCAAAATTAAAAAAAAAAGAAATTGTTCAGCTGTAAACGCAAAATACAAAGTCAAATACAAGTTATACTTTATAAACATTCAGTTGTCTCAATTTCCTTATTTTCAAGACATATGTATATTTCCCGCCATTTTTAATTGCTATTTTTTTCTAGATTTTTTCAATACAAAAAAATCAACTAATGTTTTTTCCTTCAAACTTCTGCCTGTATAGCAGCTTTAAGGAAGATTTTAAAAGAATAATAAAAAAAGAGGGGTCGCCGATATTTTAACAACGCTAGCCTAAGCATGAAGAACGTAAACTTGATAAGCCTATTATCGAATTTTGGCGGGAACTATAACTATTTCCTAATGTTACGTTACAGCGACTCTTTTCACAAAAAATCTTAAGATAAATTTTACTCTTAAGAGTAATCTTAAGATTTTTAGGTTTTACACAAAAAATCTTAAGTAAATCTTAAGAGTAAAAACTATCGTAACTTTACGTGTGCCATCGGCCTCTCTTAAGTGAAGATTTTACTCTTAAGATTTTTTTAAGAATCGTAAGTATCACGTATCTCTATAGAAACAAAATGGCTGGATTGATACTGTTTAATTTCATCAACACAAGAGCTATTCGTAGAGAACGCGTTTTTCGCTATAGATCTGATGATCTTGATTCATTGAATGATGATCAACTGATAGCCCGTTATCGCTTTCCAAGACGCTGCATAATGGAATTGACGGACACCGTCAGAGACTTGATTGAAAGGGCAACTGTCAGATCACATGTAATTCCACCCCATATTCAGGTGAGAAACTTACAGAAAAAATACAATTCCCCTTCTTCTATCTTTCTTTGTTTTCAAAATATGTGCTCTCTATCACGTCCGCTATTTTACGAAGTACAAATTAAGTGTAACTAATCCCGACTCGGTACCAATAAATATAGGTGCAGCAAAAATGTGAATGTCAATTTATTTATAAGTCCGTGTCAAATTTTTGTTGATTGTATTTTGTTTGTCACAAGTTTTGTTTTATATGCTTTACCACAATAAAGATTGATATTATTTATATATGTCATAGAAAATACACATGCAGTAATAACTACACACTATAGATTCTACCATACAGAAAATCAAAATATAACTAACCTCCATAGAAAACCACACAAATAAATGACTAAATAAACTTAAGATAAGAAATGGAACAAAACAAAGCAATAGAATACAAATAAAAAAGGTATAAGACAAAAAGAAACACAACTAAATTTAAAACACAATTCCTGAAATATTGTTATGACTTGAAAAAACATGGACGAACAGATGGAAACCCGTACACGCATTTCCTTTGGAGTTGCAATGTAATAAAGCGTACTTAATACTAACGGTTTACATTATCTTACATTTATGCAAATAGAAAACAAGATTTAGTCCTCTCACATGAAGGACAATTACGGGAAAAATAAAACTATTCACAAAAATCCGTAGAACCAAAAGTATATGTAGGACATAAAAGAAAAAAAAAAAAACACGTCGACACTTCCATGAAAAGAGCATTAGCTGCGATTAAGTCTAAAATAATAACATAATTCTTTCAAACATTGGTATTTTGCTATTAGCTGTCACTGTGATTCAGACAATCCTATAATTCGATAATCATATAGTCCAACAGTCGTATAAACCGATACTCATGTAGTCCGACATTCCTTTAATCCCACAATGCTAAAGTCCGACAGTCCTTTAATTACGCGATCATATAGTCCGACAGTCCTTTAATCATGCGATCATATAGTCCGACAGTCCTATAACCCGATAATCATATTATCTGACAGTCCTATAAACCGATAATAGTATAGTCCGACAGTCCTATAATCCGATAATCTTAAAGTCTGAACGTCCTTTAAACCCGCAATTATATAGTCCGACAGTCCTATATTCCGACAATCATAGTCTGACAGTTCTAAAAAGCGATAATAATATAGTCTGACAGTCAAATAATCCCTTTATCATATAGTCCGACAGTCCTATAATCCGATAATAATATAGTCCGACAGTCCTATAATCCGATAATCATATTATCTGACAGTCCTATAAACAGATAATAATATAGTCCGACAGTCCTATAATCCGATAATCTTAAAGTCTGAACGTCCTTTAAACCCGCAATTATATAGTCCGACAGTCCTATATTCCGACAATCATAGTCTGACAGTTCTATAAACCGATAATGATATAGTCTGACAGTCAAATAATCCCTTTATCATATAGTCCGACAGTCCTATAATCCGATTATCATATAGTCCGACAGTCCTATAATCCGATAATCAAAAAGTCCGAACGCCCTAAGTCCGAACGCCCTTTAATCACACAATGGTACAGTCTGATAGTCCTTTAATCACGCGATCATATAGTCCGACAGTCCTTTAATCACGCGATCATATAGTCCGACAGTCCTATAACCGATAATCATATTATCTGACAGTCCTATAAACCGATAATATATAGTCCGACAGTCTTATATTCCGATTATCATATAGTCCGACCGTCCTATAATCCGATAATCAAAAAGTCCGAACGCCCTTTTATCACATAATGGTACAGTCCGATAGTCCTTTAATCACGCGATCATATAGTCCGACAGTCCTATAATCCGATAATCATATTATCTGACAGTCCTATAAACCGATAATAATATAGTCCGACAGTCTTATAATCCGATTATCATATAATCCGACAGTCCTATAATCCGATAGTCAAAAAGTCCGGACGCCCTTTAATCACACAATGGTACAGTCCGATAGTCCTTTAATCTCCAAATCATATAGTCCGACGGTCCTATATCGATAATAATATATAGTTTGACAGTCATTTAATAGAAAAAACCATACAGTCTGACAGTACTATAATCCGACAATCATATAGTCCAACAGTCCTATAATCCGAAAATCATCTAGTCCGACAGTACTTTCATCCCACAATGGTATAGTCCGACAATCCTTTAATCACACAATCATATAGTCCGACAGTACTATAATCATACAGTCCGACAGTGAAAAGAGCTGCAGGTCGTTACAGAACGACGTTACTCATATAGCAGCATTTCGTGCATCGCTTGCATTGCAATGTTTTAAACCCTTAATACTTTAAAACAATATTATCATGTTTGAACATTTTTAAACTATTTTGATTATTCATTTATATTTTTATCATTCTATCTAATCGTCGGTTAAACATACAGTAACAATTTAGTATAAAGTAATTGTCAAAGATGAAGTCATCTCAAAGACTGCATTTGTTTTAGAAGTTGCGTTGGTTGTATCGGAATTACGAAAGTTGATCACATGCCGATTATTATTGAAATAATTCTCGGCTTGCGGATTAAAATCCCTTCTACTCGGAGGTCCGAGGGTATCCGGGCTGAAAAGTAACACTTGCCTATTTGACTGCGGTCAGAATAATTTCACTATTTTAAAATAAACTAACGTCCATTCGCACGGGGAATGTAAAACCTGAAATGCCGTGTTAGAAAATGCTACTCTCAGCGCGTTATAAAAACCCTTGTAGCAACTTTTTTCGAATGGTCTTTAAAATTGGTTACAGTTTCCGTACTTACACAACGCTCCATAACTTATTCGAACAGTGGCAACCACAAATTTTGTCTGTGTCCGATCTTCCCGAACTCATTTTTCATTCATCTTTTCATGCTCATTGTACATAATATGTTTCATGACCATTGCTGTGGGTATAAAACCTTTACCTGTTATACTTAGATGGTAATACCGTTCGATCAATCGATCAATGTTGGTATATTATGAGGAATGTAATGCATCTGATAAATATGTATACAGACTGGAAATATAAGACACATCGCCATGCATATTCAAAAATCTTTTCATTTGTAATAAACGGATCGGGTTTTTTCTTTCTTGTTCAGTTACATGTGTACCATTTTCTGTTGTACATGTTGAGGTATTTTAGTTTAGTTTAGTTTTTATCAGCTGACAAATGAGAGTGTGACTAACCATCTAGTTAAAGTTCGAGTTATACTTAGAGTTCGAATATTAGTTCGAATACAAGTTTGAGTTAAAGTTCAAGTTATACTTCGAGTTTGAGTAAAAATTCGGGTTATAGTTGAAATTTCGTGTTCCAATGAAATTTAGAGAAAGATTGCGGTTTCTATTTCTCCTCGTCCACCGGGTTTTTCTTTGAATGTATATATTCTTTCATCATATGTTTTATTTCGTATGATATATCTTTTTTTTTTGCCAATGATCATGATAGGTAAACTACTAGAAGTAGTTTGAAAATATTGATTGATTTTATGTGTTATATGCCACTTTCAGCACTCTCTTCTATAACATGGTGGCCACTTTCAATTGGTGAAGGAATCGTAGTATTCAGAGAAAATCAACTACCTTTGTATTTGAAAACTGGTTATCCTTGTTTGTTAAGATCTGAATCTAACGATTTCCCAATTTCAGTGTTGTTGATAGGCATGTGATCACAGTGGGTGATATAAACATGTACCTACATCACAACTATTTTTTATGTTTTTTATGGGGTTTTTTTAAACCATCGATTGATTGTTTTTTTGCTAAATTTTCAGTGGCAAATATCACATGAATATCAGCACGAACACATTTTTCTATGATTTGAATGCTCTTTCAAAAGACGGATTTTTAACGTGTTGATTACCTAAACTGTATTTGACCGTCAAAACCTTTCGAAATTTTGGGTCCTCAATGCTCCTCAACTTCTTACTTTATTTGGCCTTTTTAACTTTTTTAATCGAGCGTCACTGATGAGTCTTTTGTAGACGAAACGCGCGTCTGGCGTAATGAATTATCATTTCAGACATTTTGTAAAATATATTTTATTTTTCCAGATTTTTTTTCCGACATTTTAGTAATATGCCTGAAAAAAATTTGTCAATATAATAAAAGGCTATCGAATCTTACATGCATTTTAGAAAATGGTTTAAATTTTCTGGTATGTTACATAATGTCACAGTAAGTGTAGAAAATGCTTAAATTTTCAAGCATGTTTCAGAATATCGAAATGTAGAAAATGCCTGTATCACATCTCAAGGGCGGATCCATGGTTGGATAAAAGGAAGGTGTAAATGTAAATGCCCATAGTGGTAAAAAAAACCCGATTCTATGTGCAAAAATGATATTTTGTTTTAGTAAAATTGAACCAACCACTGCATGTATACATTGTATACATAAAGGTATTATGATTTATTATATATGTCTCCTGACTATTATAAGTTATTCCCAGATTTCTCCGAGTAAAGCTGAAAATTAGTCAGCTGAGATGTCGATTAATATAACCGAAATCCGTAAAATGCTATTAGACGAAATAATTCTTTAATTCAATACTTCTTTACTCCAGCTATGGGACATGTATATATATATATATATATATATATAAACGCCTAAAAAGTGTACACAGCAACACCAATAACAAAAAAAGGAACTATAAATGTAATTATTTATAAATATTTCGGATAACAGATATCCTTCATCAGTAAATATGATTGTGATGTTGAATGAATCATATATCAGTCTACTTAGATTAAACTATACAAATCTTGAAATTTATACAATAAAAATGTCAAACCGAACATCAGGTAAGACGCTTGCACAATTCTAAATATGTTTTAAACACGACATAGGTTATATGACTAATTACAACAGAGAGTTCAAATATATGCTTTAAATAAAAATAATAATGTGCGATATGAACTAGCACAATTCTAAAGCTTTAACGGTGACGACAGTTATGATGTTACAAGAACGATTGCGTCAATAAGAATTCCAAATAAACAGCACTGAACGATCTAAATTTGTAAATATTTCAAATTTGACAACGGTAGAGTAGTTGCAACAGAGTCTGTGTATTTAAACATCGCAAACAAACGGCCGTTAAAATATAATAATAAATTTTGACTAAGGTTAACTAGTTGAACGTGGCTTGGTACTTTTACATCCCTCAAAAAATTAAGCAATTTAAATCGGTATATTCAACAGATTTATTTTAGAGATGAGTAAGGTAAAGAAATAGAAACAGAGACTGTAATAAAAAGTAATACAACCCAAATGTGAAGCACTGCATGGAGTCGAACTACATCTTTTCATTTATCCCATTTGGTGCCAAAGTTGTTAATTTTCTTATCCAAAATCTTTCCCGAGTGAGTCTATCCTCCCTAGACCAAGCAGAGTTGTGGTCAATGATTGTAATGGTCAGTCGATTGAGATCTGCCTTAGTGTGGCCAGGGGATCTCAAATGTCGACTGAGAGGGAGGTCTGGCTTGCATTGGTAGTCGCTACGATGACCGTTCATTCGTTTGTGAAACGGCTGTTCTGACTCGCCAACATACTGTTTACCACATTTACACTTAGAATTGTGCAAGCGTCTTACCTGATGTTCGGTTTGACATTTTTATTGTATAAATTTCAAGATTTGTATAGTTTAATCTAAGTAGACTGATATATGATTCATTCAACATCACAATCATATTTACTGATGAAGGATATCTGTTATCCGAAATATTTATAAATAATTACATTTATAGTTCCTTTTTTTGTTATTGGTGTTGTTGTGTACACTTTTTAGGCGTTTATATAATTTATTTATTGTGTACGTGTATCGTTACTCGTAACGATCCAGCGCCCTCGTGGGAAAAATCGTTGACTATTATTCAGACGTTTTATATATATATATATATATATATAAACAAGTCTAAATTGAAAACAACGTTCAAACCTATGATTGCGTTGGATAAAAATCGCAATTTTTATACGTGTGCATGCAAAACAATTTTCTTGTTAGAGGGGTCTAAATACAGCACAAACAACATTTTCCAAAAGACCAAAAAAGTGAAAAAGTATATTTTAACAAAACGCATTTGACTAACAGGTCGAACAACAAATGTTCTTAAATCCTGCAGACTGCCATTGGCGATTGCCAAATAAAAAATATATATGAGGGTAGGCCATGAATGCCCTTTATCGTCAAGCGTCAAACGTCCGTTTTTCGCTACCGTTAATTAATTCTTTATCGTCATTCGTCAAATCTGATTTTGTAGTTACCGTTAGCGTCAAATGGAGTAAAATGATTACCGTTAACGTTATTTTAACAAACATTTTACCGTCATTCGTCATGTCATTCCAACCCCCATATATATATAGTCAGAAGTCCATTACCCTAGTAATCTGAGACTACTATAACTGTTATAAAATTCTCAGTAGTAATGCATGGATTGTTCTTCTGATATAGTATACCGTCATATAATATTATTCCTATGGTCGCTCAGTGAGGGTAGCTGGAGCTGGGACTAATCCGTTACGTATACTTACAACATATTATGTCCCAGGCTGGTGTAACAAAGTAATATTGAAATCATTTAAAATTGAATATGTTTTATCAGGCGATCCTCCGTGACGTCAGAACTGATGAATGAAAACCTCAATGGTTAATAGCTGAAGAAAAGAACACCTGAGATCATTCAAGAAGTATTATCAAATGATCAGAGACATATAAACGGTGTCACTGTGTATACATATGTCTCTGTTAAAATCATTTAAAAAATAAGTATCATATCGAATAACCCCTTGTGTTCAGTCGAAAAGGTCAGAACTGGCGAATAAAAACCTAAATGGTAGCTTGAGTAAAGAAGTAATTGAAATTATTTCAAAACTAAAGGTCTGAGAACTGATGAATGAATCTACCAAATTTGGCGGGAAATAATTTTGTCCAATCAAATAGCAGGTGCTCATTCATCTTTGTAAAAGTAACAATGGCCGACAAAAACAAATTTTCACCATCAACAAGTGGTCACAGTCTGTCCAGCCCTGCATTGAGCCCGGATGACACAACGACAGAAAATGCAGATGATGAAGATCCTTCATTAGAAAACCAAGATAATGTTGAGCAGACATTGTTCATCAAAATGAATGCGCCACCCGAAAACCGGTGTGTTTCTCGTCATAAGAGTTTTATTTTTAACATAAATATTACAACGTGAATCACATAGATGATTCAGTCACTGTTTTCAATAATGAGCATGAAACTTGCAAAAATATTTCAAAAGCATGTGAAGTTTAGTAAAAAAAAATGGCTTAAAATTAGCTTAGATTCAATTTAGGATAACTTTACAGAATTATAATTATTTCCTGGTAAAACAGCAGAGTATGATACTATCCCATAAAAATGAATTGAACAAATTTACTACCTATAATTGAAGTAAATGCCTCCTCAACAAACCATTTAGGTTATTGAAAATACAATAATGCGACCTAGGGAGACATATAAAAATACTGGTATGGGACTCACTGTGGGACTGTCAACTTATGATTCACTTATGTCATATCTACCCCAGTGTAGATAAATTGGTCATCTAAATATGTTTTCATCTTTTTTACACGGCCATAAACAATGACTATCATACCTGCTAACCTCTGAAACTGTATGAGGGAGATTCACCCACCCCCTTTGGCGTAGCTGCATAGGGTGAGATGTTGCAAATTTATATAAGAGATCCCTTTGCACCATGCCTCAAAATTTATTGAAATGTCCCATTCTGATATTCCAAAGGGGTCAAAGAGACGCAATAAATTATTACTTGGCCCATACTTATGTAACAATGAGCACCTGTTCCCAACAAAACATACTAGGACATCCTCCTCACGTTTTGGTTAAATGTTGCGTATAGAAGCGAAACATGTTTCCGTTGTGGTCAACAGTATATTTTGTTACTCGGAATATCTCAGATTTTCTTTAGCGATACAATGAAATACTAGAATCCTGAACATTTTTTTGACAAAATCAATTCAGCCTTTGATTAGAATATCAAATGGCCATCAATTCGCACCCCTGGCCCCCCTATCAGGGCCCCTGATAGGGGTTTAGACAGCCCCATACCACCAGCCTACAAATGTCCCATTCCATTTTAGATTGAAGGGCATGTGTGTCCAGTGACAGTGTTTGAAACAATGAGTATGTTTTAAGTTTTCTAGCAAAATGACTTTATTATTGCTTAAAAACCATGCATTACTATTGTTATTATTTGTTAATTTTTCATCTATTTATCATTATAAATGTATAGAATATTTCTTTTTTTATACATCTAGGCCAATGACATTGAATAAAAAGAAAAAAATATGGAGGCATGAATAAAACACTATGCTTTAATTTTCTCTAGATCTTTGTTAAAAATTTTAATCATGGTATCTAAGATGAGTTTATTTGTGCTCATTCAGGAAAGGTAAATCATATTCACAAGCAGTCAATGCAACAATCAACATGGAAAAACAAAACCAGAACCAGAATATTCTCAATTATTCTTTCATCTGATATCATTAAAATAGACATGCTATAATTATTCTGTAAGGACATTGGTATATAACATTCAGAAGGAAGATTGAAGAAAAACACACTAAAAAGACAATTTTTACATGGGAAACATCTTGATCTGGGACTTAACTCATGACCAAAACTTCCCAATCTCCTGAGTCTATTACATGTATGCTATTTGTTCCTCTGCTTTTTCATTCCTTCCTGGAAGCTTTTCCTTCTTTGTTGTATACATGTATTATAGATAATCATAGCATTAAGCATCCTGGTTTACCCTCTTGAAAAGTATAAAATGAAAGTATGTTAATGAAAATTGTGGATTGATGGAAATAAAGCTTTTATTTTTGTTGCAGAGGATTATTTTGTAAATTAAAATTAGGGAATAATCTTGCTGTCGAAATGGTGATTTAAGTTGCTAAAAAATAAAAAAAATAGCTAAAACTCATAGTTAAGTAATATTGCCATCAAAATCAGTATAAGGGGGACAACTTGTGATCTGCAATTTGCACAGATTTTTGAATTAACCATGGACTAATACTGTCAATGATTAAATGAAATAAACAAAACAGCTACTTTGTACTGCCTTTGATTTAACATTCAAACCAAATTAAACGGGATACTGAGCGAGAAGTGATATGATAATTTGAATTACCAAGAGGTCTGATGGCTCCTTATAGGAGTTATTGCTCAGGTTTAAATGAGGATTTCTGCTCATTTTAATGTTTTTATGCCCCAGTCGCTTGGTGAAGGGGGCATTAAGGTTTACCCTTGTCCGTCATTATGCATGTCCAGAAATTGGTTTCTGTTCTCTTACTTTAGTTTGCCTCAACCAAAATGAAACTTGTACCCAATGCTTATTACTACAAAACACAGATGAAAGGAGTAGGTCCGGTAAGGGCCGATTTTGGCCTCAAATTTCAGGTTCATCTGATGAAAGATTTTGGACACTTTTTAAACACCTAAGCATGCTAAGTGTCTACTTCAGTCGATTCAATTAATTTATGTGAAAGATTTTAACTGAATTAGTCATTTCAGACGCTCTAATTCAAGCTTAAATATGAAAAATCTATCAAATATACCATAATGTGTCACTTTTCAGATGGTTTTTGTCAAAAATGAAAGTGGTCGCATCCGTGTTCACTCTCAACCTTTAAATATGTTATGTAATATCATCAAGTACAACTTATATTTAAATATTAAGAATGAACACAAATGCGGCCACTTCCATTTAAGACGGAAACCGTCTGAAATTTAACTCAAATTCTAAAATTGTGAAGATTTCAGTAATTTAGCATGACTTAATGATGCTAGTACCCGATATATGTGCATTGTATTGTCAAAAACAGCCCATTTTTATGTAGCAGAAGTATTATACTTTCCAATTAATAGCTAAAAGTTTACATTGTAACAATTTTGTAAAACTGCTATATTTTGGTGCCAAAAAGGGGTCTTACTGGACCTACTCCTTTGAATTTGGGTGGCGTTACATTCCCTGTTCTCAAGTTAAGTCCCTTTATAAATGGAAAAACAGGTGAATTTGCTGTTTCGGCACTCTTAACTTTACGTTGCCTCAACCAAATGTTATGAAACTTTTACACAATGGTTATTACCACCAAACACAGATCAAGTTTGAATTTGGGTGGCATCAATTTAACCGTTCTCGAGTTATGTACCTATATTGACTCTAGCATATTTACAAGTGGGGGCAACTGTGTCGTGGTAACATTTTTAGCTCACCTGACCTGAAAGGTCAAGTGAGTTTTTCTCATCACTTGGCCCTCCGTCGTTCTCGTCGTCTGTTAACTTTTACAAAAATCTTCTCCTCTGAAACTACTGGGCCAAATTTAACCAAACTTGGCCACAATCATCACTAGGGTATCTAGTTTAAAAAATGTGTGCGATGACCCCGCCTGCAAACCAACATGGCCGACATGGCTAAAAATAGAACATAGGGGTAAAATGCAGTTTTTGGCTTACATCTCTGAAACTAAAGCATTTAGAGCAAATCTGATTGGGTAATAATGTTCATCAGGTTAAGATCTATCCGCCTCTAAATTTTCAGACGAATCCCACAACCCGTTGTTGGGTTGCTGCCCCATAATTGGTAATTTGAAGGAAATTTTGCAGTTTTTGGTTATTATCTTGAATATTATTATAGATAGAGATAAACTGTAAACAGCAATCATGTTCAGCAAAATTTGATCTACAAATAAGTCAGCATGACCAAAATTGTCAGTCGACCCCTTAAGGAGTTATTGCCCTTAATAGTCAATTTTTAACAATTTTTTGTAAATTTTTGTAATCTTTTACAAAAATCTTCTTCTCTGAACCTGCTGAGACAAATTCAACCAAACTTGGCCATTATCATCATTAGGGTACATAGTTTAAAAAATGTGTCTGGTGACCCCGCCTTCCAACCAACATGGCCCACTTGGCTAAAAATAGAACATAGGGGTAAAATGCAGTTTTTGGTTTATATCTCTGAAACTAAAGCAATTAGAGCAAATCTGACAGGTGGCAAAAATGTTCATCAGATTTAGATTTATCTGCCCTGAAATTTTCAGACGAATCCGACAACCCGTTGTTGGATTGCTGCCCCTGAGATAGTAATTTTAAGGAAATTTTGCAGTTTTTTGTTATCTTAGATATCATGAAAGTATCTAATAATATCTTATACTATAAATAATGATTTTAACCTTATTTTACATGATTTCCAAAGCATCAGTAAATACAGGTGAGCGACACAGGCTCTAAAGAGCCTCTAGTTTTATGTGTGTGTCCACAGTATAGAAGTTAGATAGAGAAACTGTTAATAGTAAAAATTACCAGTAAAATAAGATCCACAAATAAGTTGACATTGTCATTGCTTTATGTGGGGCAAGTGTATCATTCAGTCAGCATAACTCTCAGTAGCTCCAGTAAAGTCAGAGCTCCAGATAAGCTGCGAACTTGCGTGGTCACGCAATAAAAACAATTGAAAACCCAATGCAATTGACTATTGCAGCGTTCAGAAACCCAATTCATGCAAAGGAAAACCCAATTATATATGAAAACCATGGGTTCTCAACCCTTCTGGTCTTTTTCCTGTGTGTAATTTACCCTTATCTATACATTATCGTCGCGTAAATCTATTTTTATACGACCGCAAAAAATTTTTTGGGATCGTATAATGGTATGATGTCGTCGTCTGCGTCGTCGTCCGAAGACACATTGGTTTCCAGACAATAACTTTAGTTTAAGTGAATGGATCTCTATGAAATTTTTTAAGAAGGTTCAATACCACTAAAGGAAGGTTGGGATTCATTTTAGGGGTTATGGGGCCAACAGTTTAGGAATAAAGGGCCAAAAAGGGGCCAAAAAACAAGCATTTTTCTAGTTTCCAGACAATAACTTGTGTGTAAGTGTATGGATCTCTCTGACATTGTACCGCAAGGTTCCATATAACAAATGGAAGGCTGGGATTGAGTTTGGGGTTAATTGCCCCAAACGTAGGAATTAGGGGCCCAAAAGGGGCCCAAAAGAAGCATTTTTCTAGTTTCAGGATAATAACTTGTGTATAAGTATTTTGATTGCTCTGGAATTGTACCACAATGTTTAATACCACAAGTAGAAGGTTGGGATTCATTTTAGGGGCTATGGGGCTAACAGTTGAGGAATAAAGGGCCAAAAAACAAGCATTTTTCTAGTTTCCAGACAATAACTTGTGTGTAAGTGTATGGATCTCTCTGACATTGTACCACAAGGTTCCATATAACAAATGGAAGGCTGGGATGGAGTTTGGGGTTAATTGCCCCAAACATGTAGGACTTAGGGGCCAAAAAAGGGCCAAAAAGAAGCATTTTTCTAGTTTCCAGACAATAACTTGTGTTTAAGTGTATGGATCTCTCTGAAATTGTACTACAAGGTTCCATACTACAAAGGAAAGGCTGGGATTTAGTTTAGGGGTTATTGCTCCAAGGGGGGTTTCAATAAGTTGAAAAGGGGGGGGGGATTTTTTGTTTACAATTTTTTTTAAGGGATTCATATTTTTTTTTCAAAATTTTTCAAATTTTGAATTTTTGAAAAGTTTCAAGAAGAAATCTTTAATTGCACAGTATTGTGCAATAGATTTGTCAGATCTTTGGCCACATTTATTTGGTGTCAAAAACCTATATTATGTCAAAAATTTGATCACAATCCTAATTCAGACAGTATCAAGCTTGAATATTGTGTCCAAATTTGCCCCAACTGTTCAGGGTTCGACCTCTGCGGTTGTATCAGGCTGCACTCAGCGAAGCATTTTATTGTAATATTTATAACTGGAAATCTTCTTTCGTTCTGAAAATAGAGTTACATCAAATAGTTGATCTGGGTCCCTGTTGAAATTGTCTTGTGCTCAAAAAGGTAAACGTGCTGATGTAAATAGATTTTGATCTTCTCTGTGTTTATCAAATGCAAGTAAGTGATCATAATTATTTTGGTATTGCTCTGGATTTATGACAATGAATGAATTAAAACGAAAGTAAATTTCCGGTAAAAATATTGAATAGAAGCATGTTTTCAGCTTCTTTTTGATAGCTGAGGGATAGTTATGATAACTAGAGTCAGCTAGTGTTATCAGGAAGCGTTCCTCGGACGCTCAGGTTCAAGCATAGTTCGTCCAGACAGAAAACCATGCGTCCAGGGCGTCTTTACGCGCCTTAACGAGAATATTGTTAGTATGACAAACACGGGTTTCCTCTCCATATGACTCATCAACGGTGCAACAATAAAATCAGTTGGAACAATGAAACGCCAATTAAACGTCATTAAACCACCCCTGGTCGTATCCTTAACCTGGTCGTTCCAGTCAAGATTTTATGGTGTATCTTAATCCAACTATTTTTTTTAAGTAGGTCTGGCGAACAGTTGATAGGACTGGCAAAACTTTCTTACAGGATCCAATGTTCTCAAGTACTACATAGAAATCTAAAAACTTAGCCACACCTACCCCAAATAAACCGAAGGGTGATCGCAAGTGCTCTAGAAAGGTAATTAGTTACTGCCCCACTAGTGGCACCAGTTTATATAAATTTGAGAGAAAATACAAAACGGGCTGAACAGTTAAAACAAACCAGACTCAAATTAAACGAACAATTGCTCATCAAGGTATAAACCAAATAAAACAGCCATCACATATAATGAAAGAAACATATTCAAATCATGGATGAACATCTTGGTTTGATATATAACTTCATTATAACATGCTTAAATTCAATATCTTGATGATGAAAAAACCCAATACATTAAAGAGCTTGGTGATGAAAAACCCAATTTGATATTTATTTGAGGGGTGAATTGGAGTTAATAATGCAATTGAAAAAAACTATTTCACTCAATTACATAAAAAATAATGGGTAAAAACCCCAATTTGTGAATTCTTATCTGGAGCTCTGAGTAAAATTTAAATTTTAGCACCCTATTTCAGTAATTCAGTAATACAACCTTGTTCCAGTCAAAACGTTTTTTTTTTTATCTTTATACACTGGGTTATATTCTTGACATGAAGGTGATGTACCATAATACTGTGTGTAATGCCGAAACCGTCAATATAAGTTCATTGATGCCATGAATCTATGAATAATTTTGAGTCAGAAAAAAGGACCCAAACTTTCAAGTCATCTCAAAAAGACCAAAATTGTATGAAAAAATTTCTGGATCCTTGTGTGAAGCATATCATCATGACCTTCATGTAACCTTGACATTTGACATTAAATTAAAAAATCTTGGGTTTTTTTTCTTGCATATATTTTATTGGTAAAGAGTAGTAAAATGAATCAACTTGCAAGCAACTGTATAAACTAATCTGGTCAAAAGATGTGAGATATATATAGTATAGTAATGGAATTTTATCTTGACCTGCATTTATATTTGTGGAAACGAATATTATTTTCATGGTACCCTAAATAAACTACTATCTCTACAGTTTTTTCCTGCTCCGGTTTCTGTGGGAAACAAATTAATTAATAATAGAAACCAATTGATATTGTTTCCTGGACAGGAAGAAGTGATTCATCACAACAATCTAGAAATATTTGGCATCCTTAAATTATCATGTTAGTTTGAAGTATGCTTATTATATGTATTATTGTTGATTAATTAGATAAATTTGATAAAACCATTGTTCACTACCAGATATTTTAAAGCATCTTGGCATAGAGGAAAATTTACGATATCTTGTTGCTAAAATTCATGACCTCAGAGTAAAATTTCATTTCTACTGTGCAATGAACTGCCACGGTAACTATTGAACTACGTTACCCAAAGCTAAATGCTTAAAAGAGAAAACTGTGTGTAACATTTTTGTAGCATTAATTGATTGATGTGATGTTTTTAGGTGGTATCATGGTTGTCTTGGGCGACAGAAAGCAGAAGAAAGATTGAGAACTGCAGGAGAAGTGGGATGTTACCTTGTTCGTGAAAGTGAAAGTAACAAAGGATCATATGTGTTGTCATATCTAGGGAAAAATGGAATGACTCATTTCAAGTAAGTGTTTATTGTTTAACCAGAGGTGCACTGTATGTGTTCAGACAGTGAGACAGGTTATATATAGCTGTTCTCTGGTGTTTAAGGTACAGTCTAAATTGTCGTATATAGGTAATTACTAACCCGTTAGGGCTGTTATTCCTGCTGACATGAAGCAGAGATGTTTCATTTTATGCTCAGCACTATGTGCAATTTTTGGTGAAGAGTCAGAATTATGCATGTTTCAAAAAGAAAAAAAATAATGAGATATATGAAAAAATATTACTCTGAAGTATACATGCATGTGATTAGACAGAGTTTAGAA
Source organism: Mytilus californianus (assembly GCF_021869535.1). Lineage (NCBI taxonomy): Eukaryota > Metazoa > Mollusca > Bivalvia > Mytilida > Mytilidae > Mytilus > Mytilus californianus. The sequence goes on along the minus strand of NW_026262679.1, from coordinate 3,125,984 downwards.
CCACCTTTCACAAACAAACATGTAAGAATGTTACATTGCCACTTGTATTTGACCAAGTGTCAGGTAGTGTGTATTGGGGAAGTCTTGTTTTACATTTCAGAACAGTTTCTGTTTATCATCATGATTTTCTGATTATGACTAATATGTTCTTCCTCTTCTAAGGATGAAGAATTTATATCAGTAGGATATGTTTACACTTATATTGCTGTAATTTTAGCCTCCTTTGATAATCTTGTGAAATGAAGACTTATAAGTACATGTATATATTGTTATACTTTCAGGATTTCAGCATATTGTGGTGATTATTACATTGGTGGGAGGCGCTTTGACTCTCTGTCACTCCTGATAGGTTACTACACATCAGTTTCATACTTACTAAAGGAGGAACAACTTAAATCTCCTGTGGAACCACCTGAGGTAAATGCTTGTAGAACTGGTTGAAATCTAAATTGCCTCTATGATCAGCGACTGCTATAGAAAATCTCAATCTAAATGAACTTAAAACATATCATTGACAGCTGAAATTCATATTTTTTTTACATGTTCCTACTAATGATGTTTTTAAGCCATACAATACAATTGTCAAAATATTTGCATGAGCATGTTTACAAAAAGAGAAAAATTAAATTGAAGTATGCACATTTTTTTTCATCATCAGTAACAACTGCTGCTGAAGGTGGAACATAGGTATATAAATTTGACAGAAATAGCACCTTAAAATATGTGTACAAAGATAAGTATTCCAGAAAATATTCAATTATAAATTGCCCAAAACAATAAAAAATTGATTCAGCTTGACTTTTTTTCCCATCTTTGTTTTGACAGTAAGAACTCCTCATGTCCCTTGTATGACCAGAAAAGAGTGTAAACTTGTTCTAGGCAAAAATGTCTAGGTCAGAAAATCCACTAAAATTGATACCCACTTTTGTTGTCCTTTTCATCCAAACTCCAGGCTTACAAGAATGAAATTTTTCAGGTCATGACCAGCCATAATTCTACATTGTAAATTCTATTCAATGAGTTTTCAAAACTAAATGTCTTCATTGATATTATTGCAAGTTCCCAACAGTGTCAAAAATATAGATTACGGTATGATTTCATAATTGTATAGTACTTGCTTTAGTTATTTGATGCAGTATTAGGTCTTGTTTGTTTTTTACAATTAGATATAATGTAAAAAATGGATATAAAATATAATTTGTAAAACATACATGTAACATCTTTGGAAAGGGCATATTGTACCTAAACATTGTTTCTAAAATGTCAATTGGTCTTATCCAAAATGAATGGAAATTTTTAACAATGAATAGGGGTAACAGTGGATGTAATGATGAATTAGAATTAAATACTCAGATTTATAATCTTGCTTTTGTAGCCGGTTGATGATAAGAGGAAAGTAGTCGCTATCTATCCCTTTTCTAAAATGCCAGAAACAGATGAACTCAGGTACAGTTTAGTATGTTATTAAACAATGTGTTATAAATAGCTGCAATCATGACTAATTTTTTTTAGGAAGATTAGAACTGTTGATGACACATAGAGATTACAATCTTGCATCAATGCCGTAATTTATGTGTATTAAGCTTTATATTTCAGATGGTAGAAGACTTGGAGGCTTCATACCTTGTATACAGATGCCTTATTTCACAATTTTTTGTCTGTCATATGCCCATTGTCCTTGACCTCATTTTCAGCAACTTCTTGAAAAAAAAGTTTAGTTTGTCATGGAAATTTCTCACTTATTATGAGTAATAGGATAACTATATTGGGTATATGGATTCCTTGCACGGTCTATATATCCGTCAGACAAGGTTTACCTGCCCATCCACCTCATTTCATAGATCAGTGATCAAGGTTAAAGTTACGTGATTAAGTCTGTTTGTGAGATACTGAAAGGACTGGCAGGTTTTATCTGTCCTTGACCTAATTTTCATGGTTCATTGGTCAATGCTAAGTTTTTAACTTGATTTCCAAAGGAAAATATTGGTTATTAATTTGGTGATGTATGGCGGGCAGGCGGCTGCCAAACAGTGTCCGTTCAATAACTCGAAAACGCTTTGTCAAAATCTTTTCAAATTTATATACATGTATGTTGTTTCCTGTGACTAAATGAAGGTCAAGTTCAATTTTCACAATTTTAGCTTGTATCATTATTGAGTTGTAGACTAAGTAGCAAAAAGTGATACTTAGAGGTTTGTCCGTGAAATACATGTAACTTGAAAACGCTTTGACAAAATCTTTTCAAATTTGGATATATTGTTTCCTGTAACTAAATGAAGGTCAAGTTCTATATTATACGATTTTTGCTATTTATCTAAAAATAGGAAGATGTGGTATGATTGCCAATGAGACAACTCTCCACAAGAAACCAAATGACACAGAAATTAACAACTATAGGTCACCGTACAGCCTTCAACAATGAGTAAAACCCATACGGCATAGTCAGCTTTAAAAGGCCCAGAAATGACAAATGTAAAACAATTCAGACGAGAAACCTAACGGCCTGATTTATGTACAAAATAATCAATGAAAAACAAATATAAAATACAGCAACAAATGACAACCACTGAATTACAGGCTCCTGACTTGGGACAGGCACATACAGAATGTGGCAGGGTTAAACTAGTTTGAAGGTGCCAACCCTCCCCTAACCTGGGACAGTGGTGTAACAGTACAACATAAGAACAAACTATTAAAATCAGTTGAAAAGGGCTTAACTCACCAGATGGATACAAAGCAGAAATACATCTAACAAAAACACAGAGTGGACGTGGCAGGGTACTTATATATCCCCACAACAATAAGACACTAAGTACAGATCTGATAGTACTCACAGTTACTGACAGCTAGTTCAAAGTCAATAACAACTAATACAAAAAAAAATCACGCATCTAAGACTAAAATATCAATCAGTACACATCCAACATCCAATGGATGTAGTGTAAAGATGTCATTAACAGTCAGAGAAAAACATGACCTTGTGCAATGCCAAGATAGATTGATTTTGGCCTTTCCATTTCTGAACCCTACAAGAATTCATTTATTTGTTTACTTGATCCTGTAAGGTGTCTAGATTTGCAAATAGCATTTTCATGCAGAAAATCCAGTTTGCTGTCAATTTGACAGCCTCTTATTGTGTTTTGGTCTGTTTTTTAATACTATAAGCAATAAGTCAACTATAATTAGTTTATGGAATGATTGTAAGGTGAACATGTCAGTCTGGTAGGTTTCAGCTTAACGTTGACCACATTTTCCAAGGTTCATTGGTCAATGTTGATTTATTTTTGTTGTCTATTTTTCTAACACTATAAGCAAAAGGTCAACCATATTTGGTGTATGGAATGATTGTTAGGTTTACATGTCTGTCTGGCAAGTATCATTTGTCCTTGACCTCATTTTCATGGTTCATTGTTCAATGTTTAATTTCAGTTGTTAGGTCCTCTTCTAAGATACTATAATCAATTGGTCAACTATATTTGGTGTATGGAATGAGTTTAAGATGTACATGTCTGTCTGTCAGGGTTCATCTGACCTTGACCTCATTTTCATGGATACAATGTTAAGTTTATGTGATACTTGAGGTAAAACTTTATCTTTACTTTAGGAATTTCAACATCACATCAATCATGGTTAGTAAAGCAGGCGAGACATTTCAGCGTGTGCACTCTTGTTCTTCTAACCATATCTAATCCATAAGTGATATCGATCAGTTTGATTCAACATGGTCACCATTCAGGCAACTAGAAATTTTTCCTCTGAAATCTTTTTTAGAAATAATAATGAATTATCATGCTGTTGTTTGTATTTATAGTCTTGCTGGATTTTGTCATTCAATCAGTTTGAGTTACTGAGACCTTGAATCTAATTAACATTTTTACAAGAATTTGTTAATTCAATAGCTACCTGACAATAACCAGAACAAATAGATGCTATTTCTTGAAGAAAAAAAGCTTCTTTCAAAGTTTAGTAACATTCCATGATGAGAATAGCTATTGAAATCCATCTATCAGTATAGAAGATACATAACTTACCAAATGAAGAATGTTTTTCAGTAAAATTTTCACTTATTTTATTATAAAAAAATAGTAAAGGGTTAATATTTTTTACTGTTGGTTTCCAGGATAACACCTTTCATAATTTTGTTCAGAGAAAAATATCTAAAATTATTTTTTTTTGCTATGTTTGAATATTTCAGTTTTGATAAAGGAGATGTTTTTACTGTGTTAAATGAGATGGGTAACTCCTGGTTATGGGTGAAGTCACAGACCACGGGAGAACATGGACAGATTCATGGAGCTTTAGTGGAAGATCTGGTAAAGAAAACATTCATATGTTAAAAGTTTTCTGCTTTTGTAGTATATAAACACTAAGAGAAAGTGAAAGTGGATTAACCTGATAGATATTTTGACGCTTCAAGTTGAAGTTTCCTATGTACATATTTTATTTTTGAGTTATCTCTCTTTGTTTAGAGTTCATAATAGAGGCAATGCTCAAAATTAATTGTGTTGTATAATGCAATCTGTTGTGATGACCAGTATACAATGTGATTACTGTCTTGCAACTAAAGGTATAAGGAAAATAAGGTTGGAGCATCAGTCCCAAGTCAAGTGCCTGTAATTCAGTGGTCATTGTTGGTTGCTGTCTGACATATTTGTTTTTTTGTTAATTGTTTTATCATAAATCAGACAGTTGGTTTTCTTGTTTTAGATTTCATAGTGTCTGGGCCTCATAGCTGAATGCAGTATGAGTATTGCTCATTGTTGAAGGCTGTGTAATGACCTATACTATAGTTGCTTACATTAAAGTCATGACTTGTTTGTATGTTAAAATTAGCTTAAGGATCAAAATTTAGTCATTCAGTGATTGGTTTTGAATAAATTTATAGTACTGTTTAGACTCAAAATTGTACCTTTTTAGCTCACCATTTAGGGGTAAAATTTTTGTTTTGCCTATTATCTTGAAAACCACTATTAGTAGAGAAAATCTGACAGGGGCAGACATGTTTAGATTATTGAGATCTATCTTCTGTCTGTTTAAGTCAAAACTCTCAGACGACAACTTATATAGTTATAGCCCTTGAATATCAAATTTTATCATTTTTTTGCATTTTTATTTTGCGGTCGTATATTGGTATGACGTTGGTGTTGTCGTCCGAAGACACATTGGTTTTCGCACTCTAACTTTAGTTTAAGTGAATGGATCTCTATCAAATTTTACCATAAGGTTCAATACCACAAAAGGAAGGTGGGGATTGATTTTGGGGGTTATGGTACCAACAGTTAAGGAAAAAGGGGCCAAAAATAAGCATTTTTGTAACTTCCAGACATAACTTGTGTGTTAGTGTATGGATCTCTCTGACATTGTACCACAAGGTTCCATATCACTAAGGGAATGCTGGGATTGATTTTGGGGGTATTTGCCTCCAAATATTAGGAATTAGGGGCCAAAAAGGGGCAAAAAACAAGCATTTTTCTAGTTTCATGACAATAACTTGTGTGTAAGTGTATGGATCTTTATGAAATTGTACTACAAGGTTCCATATCACAAAGGGAAAGCTGGAATTGAGTTTGGGGGTAATTGCCCAAAACGTTTAGGAATAAGGGGCCAAAAATAAGCATTTTTCTAGTTTCCAGACAATAACTTGTGTTCAAGTGTATGGATCTCTCTGAAATTGTACTGCAAGGTACCATACCGCAAAGGGAAGGCTGGGATTGATTTTGGGGGTAATTCCCTTAAAATTTTAGGAATTAGGGACCATAAAAGGGCTAAAAAAACAAGCATTTTTCTAGTTTCAGGACAATAACTTGTGTGTAAGTGTATGGATCTTTATGAAATTTTACTGCAAGGTTCCATATCACAAAGGGAATGCTGGGTTTGAGTTTGGGGGTAATTGCCCTAAACGTTTAGTAATTTGGGGCCAAAAAGGGGCCAAAAAACAAGCATTTTTCTAGTTTCCAGACAATAACTTGTGTTCAAGTTCTTAAACCACATTCATTCTGTGTCAGAAACCTATGCTGTGTCAAATATTTAATTACAATCCAAATTCAGTGCTGTATCAAGCTTGAATGTTGTGTCCATACTTGCCCCAACTGTTCAGGGTTCGACCTCTGCTGTGGTATCAAGCTGCGCCCCAGCAGAGCATTTTATTGTCTATTATTTTGAAAACTATAAAAGATAAAGAAAAATTTTAGTAGGAAAAATGATTAGCAAGACCAGATTTACAAATAAGTCAACATGGCTGAAATCATCAGATGACTCCTTGTTGGAGTTATTGCTCTTTAATGACAATTTTTGCCATTTTTTTTTTTGCATTTTTATTTCATATCTTAAAAACTATAATAGATAGAAAGAAACTTCCAATAGCAAAAATGATCAACAAGTCAAGATCTACAAGGAAGTCAATCATGACGGAAATTTTCAGTTGACTCCTTTTTGAAGTTATTTCCCTTTAATGATGATTTTCCCCATTTTTTTGCATTTTTCACTAATATTTTAAAAACTATAACAGAGAGATAGAAACTTTATTTAGCAAAAATTATCAGCAAGACAAGATCTACAAATATGTCTATATTACTGAAATTGTCAGTTAAGGTTATTACCCTTTCCTGATAATTTTTACCAAAAAATGGCTATTGTTGAAGATGCAGGTGAGTGACACAGGCTCTTTAGAGCCCCTAAATTTTTCTTATTGACATTTTCATCTATCAGTGTTTTTATAGCATTTGTATCGAAGTAAATTTAACCATTATGAAAAAAAATTAGTAATGCAATGTACTGCCAGATGTGGTATGCATCTGATGAATAGATGAAAAATGCTGTAGCATTTTCAGATTATTGAATTTATCTTTTAGAACGGAAATATTGATCCAGACGAGAGTTTGTGCTATTTTCATCCAAATGTTACAAAAGAAGATGCAGTGGAAAAGCTGAGACAAGGTAATGTATCCACCAGGAAAAGCTAAGACAAGGTAATGTCAACATGAATGTATCCACGTGGATAAAAGTTACTATTATTGTCAGTATTTGACTTAATGCATCTTTCAACATCTTGTGCAATTGTAGATGGTATAATTCACTTAGAACATGAATTATTGAATGGAACAAACTGGGTATTTAGGGCTTTTCCAGAAATACAATCAAATCTGCAAAGGACACTCAATAAATAACATATTAGTACCTTTTAAGACGGGTGCCCTTAAGCATTGTTCAAAGGGCCAAATTGACTCCTCTGTCACATCCCATATTTTATGGAACATCCCTAATCTACTTTGAAAAAATTGAATAAAGTAAATAACAAAAAAGAAATTTTTGGCAAATAAAAAGCCATATATATATATGGAAAATAAAAAAAGCTAGACATAATTATATGACAAATTAAAAGCTAGACACCTATGAGAAATAAAAAGCTAGACAGGTATGACAAATAAAAAAGTGAGACATATACGGCAAATAAAAGGCTAGACATATATGGAAAATAAAATCCAGGTAGGTATGGCAAATAAAAAGCTAGCTATATATTGTATAAAATAAAAAGCCAACTAGGTATGGCAAATTAATAGCTAGACAGATATGACAAATACAAAGCCTTGCAGATATGACAAATAAAAAGCTAGTCAGCTATGATATAAAATGAAAAGCCAGGCAGATATGGTAATTAAAAAGCTAGACAGATATGGCAAATTAAAAGCTAGACATACGACAAATATGAAGCTAGACAGATATGGCAAATAAAAAGCTAGTCAAATATGGAAAATGAAAAAACAGGGCAGATATGGCAAATACACAGCTAGGCAGATGTGGCAAATAAAAAGCTAATCAGATATGACAAATTAAAAGCTAGACAGATATGGCAAATAAACAGCTATGCAGATATGGCCAATAAATATTACTTATTACTCGTGATATTTGTGTTGCAACATTATAGATAATGAGAAAATATGTGTTTTATAATAGGAGGACAAGGTAGTTTTTTAGTCAGACCTAGTGAGAACTCACCAGGAAATTATTCATTATTTGTACTTTGTGACAAGATAGTACAAAGGTTTAGGATAGAAAAACACGAGAGACAATTACTAATGGGAGGAAGATACTTTGACAGGTTTGTGTTTTGTGCTTTATTTATTAAAGATGGACATTTTCATATGCCATGTACTGCTAATAAATCTAAGAGGAAAGCTTTGTTAATTTTTTTTATTTTGAAACAGAATTGGTTGAAAAAACCCACTGGAAAATTACTTTTCTGTGAAGGATAAAAAAAAGTTAAGCTTTAACACCTATCATAAGAATAATGGCCTTCATTGCTTTAGGGTTCACTGTACTTTAGTATTTATAAGTCTTAGTTTAAGGATTTTTTAGGTTATAGGGCTTAGTTAAAGGATTTTTTATACGACCGCAAAAAAATTTTTGTGGTCGTATATTGGTATGACGTTGGCGTCGTCGTCGTCGTCCGAAGACACATTGGTTTTTGCACTCTAACTTTAGTTTAAGTGAATGGATCTTTATGAAATTTTACCACAAGGTTCAATACCAGAAAAGGAAGGTTGGGATTGATTTTGGGGGTTATGGTAATAACAGTAAAGGAATTAGGGGCCAAAAAGGGGCCAAAAATAAGCATTTTTGTAACTTCCAGACATAACTTGTGTGTTAGTGTATGGATCTCTCTGACATTGTACCACAAGGTTCCATATCACTAAAGGAATGCTGGGATTGATTTTGGGGGTAATTGCCTCCAAATTTTAGGAATTAGGGGCCAAAAAAGGGGCAAAAACAAGCATTTTTCTAGTTTCATGACAATAACTTGTGTGTAAGTGTATGGATCTTTCTGAAATTGTACTACAAGGTTCCATATCACAAAGGGAAAGCTGGGTTTGAGTTTGGGGGTAATTGCCCTAAACGTTTAGGAATTTGGGGCCAAAAAGGGGCCAAAAAACACATTTTTAGCTCACCTGACCTGAAAGGTCAAGTGAGCTTTTCTCATCACTTTGCGTCCGTCGTCCTGCGTCCGTCGTCCGTCGTCCGTCGTCCGTAAACTTTTACAAAAATCTTCTCCTCTGAAACTACTGGGCCAAATTTAACCAAACTTGGCCACAATCATCATTGGGGTATCTAGTTTTAAAAATGTGTGGCGTGACCCTGTCATCCAACCAAGATGGCCGCCACGGCTAAGAATAGAACATAGGGGTAAAATGCAGTTTTTAGCTAATAACTCAAAAACCAAAGCATTAAGAGCAAATCTGACATGGGGTAAAATTGTTCATCAGGTCAAGATCTATCTGCCCTGAAATTTTCAGATGAATCGGACAACCCGTTATTGGGTTGCTGCCCCTGAATTGGTAATTTTAAGGAAATTTTGCTGTTTTTGGTTATTATCTTGAATATTATTATAGATAGAGATAAACTGTAAACAGCAATAATGTTCAGCAAAGTAAGATTTACAAATAAGTCAATATAACCGAAATGGTCAGTTGACCCCTTTAGGAGAAATTGCCCTTTATAGTCAATTTTTAACCATTTTTCGTAAATCTTAGTAATCTTTTACAAAAATCTTCTCCTCTGAAACAACTGGGCCAAATTAAACCAAACTTGGCCACAATCATCATTGGGGTATCTAGTTTAAAAAATGTGTGGCGTGACCCGGCCAACCAACCAAGATGGCCGCCACAGCTAAAAATAAAACATAGGGGTAAAATGCAGTTTTTGGCTTATAACTCAAAAACCAAAGCATTTAGAGCAAATCTGACATGAAGTAAAATTGTTTATCAGGTCAAGATCTATCTGCCCTGAAATTTTCAGATGAATCGAACAACCTGTTGTTGGGTTGCTGCCCCTGAATTGGTAATTTTAAGGAAATTTTGCTGTTTTTGGTTATTATCTTGAATATTATTATAGATAGAGATAAACTGTAAACAGCAATAATGTTCAGCAAAGTAAGATTAACAAATAAGTCAACATGACTGAAATGGTCAGTTGACCCCTTTAGGAGTTATTGCCCTTTATAGTCAATTTTTAACAATTTTTCGTAAATCTTAGTAATCTTTTACAAAAATCTTCTCCTCTGAAACTACGTGGCCAAATTAAACCAAACTTGGCAACAATCATCATTTGGTTATTTAGTTTTAAAAATGTGTGGCGTGACCTGGTCAACCAACCAAGATGGCCGCCTAGGCTAAAAATAGAACATAGGGGTAAAATTCAGTTTTTGGCTTTTAACTCAAAAACCAAAGCATTTAAAGCAAATCTGACATGGGGGTAAAATTGTTCATCAGGTCAAGATCTATCTGCCCTGAAATTTTCAGATGAATCGGACAACCCGTTATTGGGTTGCTGCCCCTGAATTGGTAATTTTAAGGAAATTTTGCTGTTTTTGGTTATTATCTTGAATATTATTATAGATAGAGATAAACTGTAAACAGCAATAATGTTCAGCAAAGTAAGATTTACAAATAAGTCAATATAACCGAAATGGTCAGTTGACCCCTTTAGGAGTAATTGCCCTTTATAGTCAATTTTTAACCATTTTTAGCTCACCTGACCTGAAAGGTCAAGTGAGCTTTTCTCATCACTTTGAGTCCGTCGTCCGTCGTCCGTAAACTTTTACAAAAATCTTCTCCTCTGAAACTACTGGGCCAAATTTAACCAAACTTGGCCACAATCATCATTGGGGTATCTAGTTTAAAAAATGTGTGGCGTGACCCGGCCAACCAACCAAGATGGCCGCCACAGCTAAAAATAAAACATAGGGGTAAAATGCAGTTTTTGGCTTATAACTCAAAAACCAAAGCATTTAGAGCAAATCTGACATGGGGTAAAATTGTTCATCAGGTCAAGATCTATCTGCCCTGAAATTTTCAGATGAATCGGACAACCCGTTATTGGGTTGCTGCCCCTGAATTGGTAATTTTAAGGAAATTTTGCTGTTTTTGGTTATTATCTTGAATATTATTATAGATAGAGATAAACTGTAAACAGCAATAATGTTCAGCAAAGTAAGATTTACAAATAAGTCAATATAACCGAAATGGTCAGTTGGCCCCTTTAGGAGTTATTGCCCTTTATAGTCAATTTTTAACCATTTTTCGTAAATCTTAGTAATCTTTTACAAAAATCTTCTCCTCTGAAACAACTGGGCCAAATTAAACCAAACTTGGCCACAATCATCATTGGGGTATCTAGTTTAAAAAATGTGTGGCGTGATCCGGCCAACCAACCAAGATGGCCGCCACAGCTAAAAATAAAACATAGGGGTAAAATGCAGTTTTGGCTTATAACTCAAAAACCAAAGCATTTAGAGCAAATCTGACATGAAGTAAAATTGTTCATCAGGTCAAGATCTATCTGCCCTGAAATTTTCAGATGAATCGAACAACCTGTTGTTGGGTTGCTGCCCCTGAATTGGTAATTTTAAGGAAATTTTGCTGTTTTTGGTTATTATCTTGAATATTATTATAGATAGAGATAAACTGTAAACAGCAATAATGTTCAGCAAAGTAAGATTAACAAATAAGTCAACATGACTGAAATGGTCAGTTGACCCCTTTAGGAGTTATTGCCCTTTATAGTCAATTTTTAACAATTTTTCAAAAAATCTTAGTAATCTTTTACAAAAATCTTCTCCTCTGAAACTACGTGGCCAAATTAAACCAAACTTGGCCACAATCATCATTTGGTTATCTAGTTTTAAAAATGTGTGGCGTGACCTGGTCAACCAACCAAGATGGCCGCCACGGCTAAAAATAGAACATAGGGGTAAAATTCAGTTTTTGGCTTTTAACTCAAAAACCAAAGCACTTAAAGCAAATCTGACAGAAGTAAAATTGTTTATCAGGTCAAGATCTATCTGCCCTGAAATTTTCAGATGAATCGGACAACCCGTTGTTGGGTTGCTGCCCCTGAATTGGTAATTTTAAGGTAATTTTGCTGTTTTTGGTTATTATCTTGAATATTATTATAGATAGAGATAAACTGTAAAAAACAATAAATGTCGGCAAAGTAAGATCTACAAATAAGTCAACATGACCGAAATTGTCAGTTGACCCCTTTAGGAGTTATTGCCCTTTATAGTCAATTTTTAACCATTTTTTCTTAAATCTTAGTAATCTTTTACAAAAATCTTCTCCTCTGAAACTACTGGGCCAAGTTAATTATAGATAGAGATAATTGTAAGCAGGAAAAATGTTCAGTAAATTAAGATGTACAAACACATCACATCACTAAAACACAATTTTGTCATGAATCCATCTGCGTCCTTTGTTTAATATTCACATAGACCAAGGTGAGCGACACAGGCTCTTTAGAGCCTCTAGTTCGTAAATCTTAGTAATCTTTTACAAAAATCTTCTCCTCTGAAACAACTGGGCCAAATTAAACCAAACTTGGCCACAATCATTATTTGGTTATTTAGTTTTAAAAATGTGTGGCGTGACCTGGTCAACCAACCAAGATGGCCGCCACGGCTAAAAATAAAACATAGGGGTAAAATTCAGTTTTTGGCTTTTAACTCAAAAACCAAAGCATTTAAAGCAAATCTGACATGAAGTAAAATTGTTTATCAGGTCAAGATCTATCTGCCCTGAAATTTTCAGATGAATCGGACAACCCGTTGTTGGGTTGCTGCCCCTGAATTGGTAATTTTAAGGTAATTTTGCTGTTTTTGGTTATTATCTTGAATATTATTATAGATAGAGATAAACTGTAAAAAAACGATAAATGTCGGCAAAGTAAGATCTACAAATAAGTCAACTTGACCGAAATTGTCAGTTGACCCCTTTAGGAGTTATTGCCCTTTATAGTCAATTTTAACCATTTTTTCGTAAATCTTAGTAATCTTTTACAAAAATCTTCTCCTCTGAAACTACTGGGCCAAGTTAATTATAGATAGAGATAATTGTAAGCAGGAAAAATGTTCAGTAAATTAAGATGTACAAACACATCACCATCACCAAAACACAATTTTGTCATGAATCCATCTGCGTCCTTTGTTTGATATTCACATAGACCAAGGTGAGCGACACAGGCTCTTTAGAGCCTCTAGTTTTCTAGTTTCCAGACAATAACTTGTGTTCAAGTGTATGGATCTCTCTGAAATTGTACTGCAAGGTACCATACCACAAAGGGAAGGCTGGGATTGAGTTAGGGGGTGATGAATCATAATGGGGGTTCAAAAAATTTTGGGGGGGGATTTATTTTTTTTTCATTTTTTTTCTTTTTTTCCTTTTTTGTTTCTTTTAAAATTTTCCATTTTAAGTTGGTTATTTCTGATTTATATTTAAAATCAAATAATAATGATATGGTAGGAGATACACACCAAACAGGATGTGTAAATTATTATATAATAAGTATTGTGCAATAGCAAGAAATTTTCAATTGCACAGTATTGCACAATAGCAAGAAATCTTCAATTGCACAGTATTGCGCAATAGCAAGAAATCTTCAATTGCACAGTATTGCGCAATAGCAAGAAATATCCAATAGCACAATATTGCGCAATAGCAAGAAATTGTCAATTGTACAGTATTGCGCAATAGCAAGAAATATTTAATAGCACAGGATTGTGCAAAAGAAGATACTTCCTATAAATTGCTTATTTCTTGACCAATTTCAATGGGGTTTTATTCTTGATTTCATGGGGTTCTTTAATATGCTGAATCTAACCGTGTATTTAGTTTTTGGATTTTGGGCCCCGTTTTTAAATTGGTCCACATTGAGGTCCAAAGGGTCCAAAATTAAACTTTGTTTGATTTCATCAAAAATTGAATATATGGGGTTCTTTGATATGCCGAATCTAACTGTGTATTTAGATTCTTAATTTTTGGTTCCGTTTTCAAATTGGTCTACATTAAGGTCCAAAGGGTCCAAAATTAAACTTAGTTTGATTTTAACAAAAATTGAATTCTTAGGGTTCTTTGATATGCTGAATCTAAACATGTATATAGATTTTTGAATATGGGCCCAGTTTTCAAGTTGGTCCAAATCGGGGTCCAAAATTAAACTTTGTTTGATTTCAACAAAAATTGAATATATGGGGTTCTTTGATATGCTGAATCTAACCATGTATTTAGATTTTTGATTTTTGGGCCCCGTTATCAACTTTGTCCACATTGAGGTCAAAAGGGTCCAAAATTAAACTTTGTTTGATTTCATCAAAAATTGAATTATTGGGGTTCTTTGATATGCCGAATCTAACCATGTATTTAGATTCTTAATTTTTGGTTCCGTTTTCAAATTGGTCTACATTAAGGTCCAAAGGGTCCAAAATTAAACTTAGTTTGATTTTAACAAAAATTGAATTCTTAGGGTTCTTTGATATGCTGAATCTAAACATGTATTTAGATTTTTGATTATGGGCCCAGTTTTCAAGTTGGTCCAAATCAGGGTCCAAAATTAAACTTTGTTTGATTTCAACAAAAATTGAATATATGGGGTTCTTTGATATGCTGAATCTAACCATGTATTTAGATTTTTGATTTTTGGGCCCCGTTATCAACTTTGTCCACATTGAGGTCAAAAGGGTCCAAAATTAAACTTTGTATGATTTCATCAAAAATTGAATTCTTGGGGTTCTTTGATATACTGAATCTAACCATGTATTTAGATTTTGGATATTGGACCATAATAGGTGAATGTCCAATTTAAAATTTTAAGTTCTTAGATTACATTCAATCTGTGTTAGAAACCTATGCTGTGTCAAATATTTAATCACAATCCAAATCCAAAGCTGTATCAAGCTTGAATGTTGTGTCCATACTTCCCCCAACTGTTCAGGGTTCGACCTCTGCGGTCGTATCAAGCTGCGCCCTGCGGAGCATTTTATTAGGTTATGGTTAGGTTTTAGTGTTAAATTAGCATACACTGGAAACACATGTACTTGTTTATTATCATTATACATGAAAATGAATAGGACTTTCAGTTTCTTATTTGTTATTAGATATTTTATTATGTGGATTTTGTTTGTATTATTAAAAAGTATCAGTAAATGTTATAGTCTGACTGTTCTGTCAAAAATACACGTGTTTCTTAACAGCTTTTAAATTTTAAACATACAGTTTTAATATGGTAATGCTTAATGAGAAAAATAAGAAGAAACAACTACTGTAAAACAACTTATTTTCGCGAGCGATTTATTTTCGCGACTTTCGCAAATAGAAAAATAACGCGAATATGTAAAACTTGGATCTTTCCTTAATAAACAACATCAAGTAAATTAGAAATTGCAAAATTAAATAGCCGCGAAGTGGACTAATAACGGTAAAACGCGAAATAAAGTATCCACGAAAATAACTTGGTTTACAGTATTTGTTTAGTTCTGTAGATATGCACATCATGGGGAAATGTCTAGGAATTTAGCTGTACAATGTGCATTCTATAGAAAAAAATTATGAAATATGTAAACAAAAATTTGATAGGTTTAGAATTAGTTTGTAGCTTACAAAACCATGATTTACATGCAGCCCAATTCTTACAATATTTTAAAATTTATGCAACAAAATACTGCAATAAGAGAAAATACTAAACACTACAAAATTGCTATACAATGTAAATTTGTAGTAACTCACTCTTGGACAGGTATTAAGAGTGTTTCTATTTATTTAATAGTTTGGATGGTATTATAGAACGATACAAGAAAGAAGAAATCGTGGAGGGTTTTACACTAGTCACACCAGTAGTTAGGGTAAGAAACAATTCCATTTCTACTTCGACTACAAACTTGAAAATTCTTATACGAGTAGTTAGGGTAAGAAACAATTCCATTTCTACTTGGACTACAAACTTGAAAATTCTTATACGAGTAGTTAGGGTAAGAAACAATTCCATTTCTACTTGGACTACAAACTTGAAAATTCTTATACGAGTAGTTAGGGTAAGAAACAATTCCATTTCTACTTCGACTACAAACTTGAAAATTCTTATACGAGTAGTTAGGGTAAGAAACAATTCCATTTCTACTTGGACTACAAACTTGAAGATTCTTATGCCAGTAGTACGGGTAAGAAAGTATTACAATTTAACTATGGACTACAAACTAAAAAGTCGAATGTTTGTAACATTGATTATTATATGCCATATTATTATGTATATGTTGAAAATGGAAGTTATTTATGTAATTATTTAAAAGATTCAACTTTCTCAATAGCATTTTTGTTGAGTGAACAAGGCAAAAGTAAAAAAAAAATAATTATATTTTGAAGAACAAAACATACTTGTGAGGTGTACATCAAGGAGACAGCAACGCAACAGGGCAAATAATCAAAATACATTTGGTTTTCCGCTATAGAAAATAGTGTATAATACATCAAGCTCTAAATCTAAAAAAATATGGCAGATTGACAAGGATAAAGTTCTTCGTTTTATTTTCAAATTGTTGTTTCATTGTACAGGTGACAGGTCAGATGAAGAAGTCCCAGCTTGATGGTTCTGCAGATGACTTGTATGAATCTATTAGAAATACTTCGCAGGGTACCTTCATTGGAAGAACCAACAAGTTTGATTTCAAAGGATTCCTACATATAAGGAAAGGTAAAGTCAATTTTACATGCAGTTTGTTAGATAGAATAGAATGAGTCAATGTCCATTTTTGTTAAGGCTGCCACATTTTGTTGCCAAAAAGGAGACATAGACATTTTCTTGTCAAAATTATTAAAATAGGAAAAAAAGGACGAGAGAGATCCACCTGACTATTGACCTGATTTGGAGTTATCTTACACAGATATTTTTATGCCCCTGCCATAGCAGAGGGGCATTAAGTTTTACCCTTGTCCGTCTGTACGTCCCTATGTATGTCCGTCCCTACGTACGTCCCAAAATTGGTTTCTATTCTCTTACTTTAGTTTGCCTCAATCAAATGTTATGAAACTTATACACAATGCTTATTACCACAAACACAGATCAATTTTGAAATTTGGTGGCGTCACTTTTACCGTTCTAGAGTTATGCCCTTTTATAAATGGAAAAATTTGTTTCCATTCTTTAACTTCAGATTGCCTCAACCAAATATTATGAAACTTATACACAATGCTTATAAGACGAAACACAGATCAAGTTTGAATTTTGGTGGCGTCTCTTTTGCCGTTCTAGAGTTATGCCCCTCTACAAATGGAAAAATTACTGAATTTTTCGTTTCCATTCTCCTACTTTAGTTTGCCTCAACCAAATGTTATGAAACGTATACACAATGCTTATTACCACAAAACACAGATCAAGTTCGAATTTTGGTGGCATCACTTTTGCTGTTCTCGAGTTGTGCCCTCTACAAATGGAAAAATTGCTGAATTTTTCGTTTCCGTTCTCTTACTTTAGTTTGCCTCAACCAAATGTTATGAAACGTATACACAATGCTTATTACCACAAAACTCAGATCAAGTACAAATTTGGGTAGTGTCACTTTTACAGTTCTTGAGTTATATCCCTTTATAACATTATATGCAAGTGGGGGGCATCATCTGTGTCCCATGGACACATTCCTTATTTATTTTAAATGAAAACTTTTCAGGATTAAAATTTATATCAGTTAAAAAATTATTGTTTTTAAATTCCTTGACTTATTTATTGAGTATAGGTCCATATAAACATACCTGCTATATTTCACATATGGTTGCTTATTATGTAAACAACCTTCAATCCTGATCCTGCATCATGCAAAAAAACAGAAACTGCTTCCAACAGTTATTACATTTTAGTTTTATGTTCCTTAATTCATACTTTTTTTTTCAAACAAAAAACCCAATACCCTTATAAAGTTCAGGAATCTCTAAAATGTCATATATACATTATTTTTTTCTAAGTTAATACTATTTCAATCAGAATATTTATATTAACTTTAAAGATGTCAGATTCAGTAACAATTTTTCCGAATTTTAAGTTTTCCCAATCTGTTAATATTTTCATTAAACTATTGATCAATCAGTTAAATCATCTTTTGAATATATTATGATTTCTTGATTTCATTGACAAAATACTTAAAAATGATTGAAGTAAAACCAAAAATCTGTTCATGTTGTATATGTGCTTTTACTCTGTTCAGCAAGAAAAATACATTACTGTGGATTCATTAATATTCGTTGGATACCAATTTTCGTGGATTTCGTGGGTACAGTGGAACCACGAATTTAAATGTTCAACGAATTACAAGTTTTCTAAAGGAATGTATGCAGACTTTGCCAAAACAACGAAATCAAATATCCACGAAAATGCTAGTTTTCCACAATCCACGAAAATTGGAACCCACGAAAATAAATGAATCCACATTATATAATTTACAGGTACACAGAAGAAGAAGTGGAAGAATATGTTTTTTGTGTTAATTGGGAGTGAAAAACAACTGTGCTATCTAGAAAATGAAAAGGTTTGATGTATAATATAATTTATGCATAGATAGGAAATAACAAATGCACTAAACTGAATCGCTAAAATCAACACATTTTATCAGGTCAAAGTCCACTCTTAGGTATTTGTACATTGAAATTGAACAAACAGGATATTATAGTTCAACAAGTAGGACTTTGTCATAAATGTTGATAAATTATATAATATACTGTAAACCATCCTATTTTCACAGACAATTTTTGATCTCATTTAGCCCTTTCCTGTTGATATGCAACAATTTAGTTTCAAGATTGTTTTAAATTTGTTAGTGTATTCATGTAATAGTAGGACAAAGTTTCACCTTTGCTTCAATTTCATCTACAAAATGTGTTGGTTTACAGTATGCATTATAATTTAGGCAAGGTCATCTACAAAATTTTTTGGTTTACAGTATGCATTATACTTTAGGCAAGGTCATCTACAAAATGTGTTGGTTTACAGTATGCAATATACTTCATGCAAGGTCATCTACAAAATTTGCTGGTTTAAAGTATGCAATATACTTTAAGAAAGGTCATCTACAAAATTTGTTGGTTTACAGTATGCAATATACTTTAGGCAAGGTCATCTACAAAATGTGTTGATTTACAGTATGCAATATACTTAAGCCAAGGTCATCTACAAAATGTGTTGGTTTACAGTATGCATGATACTTAAGGCAAGGTCATCTACAAAATTTGTAGGTTTACAGTATGCAATATACTTTAGGTAAGGTCATCTACAAAATGTGTTGGTTTACAGTATGCATTATACTTCATGCAAGGTCATCTACAAAATTTGTTGGTTTACAGTATGCAATATACTTTAGGTAAGGTCATCTACAAAATGTGTTGGTTTACAGTATGCATTATACTTCATGCAAGG
Source organism: Mytilus californianus (assembly GCF_021869535.1). Lineage (NCBI taxonomy): Eukaryota > Metazoa > Mollusca > Bivalvia > Mytilida > Mytilidae > Mytilus > Mytilus californianus. Next base: position 3,106,763 of record NW_026262679.1, on the reverse strand, counting down.
TCATCTACAATATTTTCTGGTTTATAGTATGCATTATACTTTAGACAAGGTCATCTACAAAATTTGTAGGTTTACAGTATGCATTATACTTCAGGCAAGGTCATCTACAAAATTTGTTGGTTTACAGTATGCATTATACTTTAGGCAAGGTTATCTACAAAATTTGTTGGTTTACAGTATGCATTATACTTTAGGCAAGGTCATCTACAAAATTTGTTGGTTTACAGTATGCATTTTACTTCAGGCAAGGTCATCTACAAAATGTGTTTGTTTACAGTATGCATTATACTTAAGGGAAGGTCATCTACAAAATTTGTAGGTTTACAGTATGCATTATACTTAAGGGAAGGTCATCTACAAAATTTGTAGGTTTACAGTATGCATTATACTTTAGGCAAGGTTATCTACAAAATTTGTTGGTTTACAGTATGCATTATACTTCATGCAATGTCATCTACAAAATTTGTTGGTTTACAGTATGCGTTATACTTCAGGCAAGGTCATCTACAAAATTTGCTGGTTTACAGTATGCATTATACTTTAGGCAAGGTCATCTACAAAATTTGTTGGTTTACAGTATGCAATATACTTTAGGCAAGGTCATCTACAAAATTTGAAATTGAGTTTATAATTTGAAATTAGATTTTCAATTTGTCTGTTCAAACAATGAAAAATTTTATGGAAAAATGTACAAAAAAGTGATCTCATTAATATCTGCTTTAAGTAGACAATACAACCACATAATGATGTTTTTTTTTTTTTCGTTTTCCAGAGATCTCGACCTAAAGGGTTGATAGACTTAAATTTCAGCTCACTATATCCAGTCCATGACAGCTTCTTTGGCAGGTATGACATGTATAAGATATGTAATTAAGGAATATAGTGAAACTCCTCTTAAGTACCAAAATGTCAGAAGAAAATTATACAATTAAAGGAATATCAATTATAAGTTAATACAATTTTATACATGATTTGTGTTTACACCATGTAGCAGGAGCCTTGGGAAAAGTTACCCTTTTATTCAAAATTAGTCTTCAGTTGTTTAAGTTTTATTGTAGTCTAAACATTCAGTTCCCCTTAAATGGTATCTTTACGATACAAGTAACAGGAATAATATAACAAATACTAGTGCAGAGGAAAAAGATGTAATCTTTACATTCCTTTGTCAGACTTCATCTTCAGGATGTATAAAACTGTTTCATGAACCACACATAATATGATGTTTAAATGTCCTCACCTATACAACAATTATTATTTAATTTCAGACCAAACTGTTTCCAGTTAATCACCAATGCCAACCCATACAACCATTTCCAGTTATATTATCTGTGTGCTGAGAATGGTGATGATGCACAGGTATGTTTAGTTCTGTGGAAAAGCATTCTATATACTGTATATCAAGTTATTTTTGTATCGGTTATGTTAGACATTAACTCAAAAACGCTTTAAATAATATACATGAAACTTTGGTGAATTGTTTATATCTATTGACGTGAGCTCCCTTTTGTTTTTTTATAAATTTCAGACGTACCGTTTCTGAGTTTTCGGGTTTTATTCATTAAAAAAGGGGGGATTTTCCAGTTTTCTAACAATAACTCAAGAATGCTTTCACCAACTTGCAAGAAATTTGGTGAATTGTTTATATCTATTGACATGAGCTCCCTTTCGATTTTTATAAATTTTAGATTTTACGTTTATGAGTTACAGGGTTTTATTCATAAAAAAGGGGGATTTTCCAGTTTTCCGACAATAACTAAAAAATGCTTTCAGCAGTTCTCATGAAACTTTGGTGAATTGTTTATATTTGTTGATGTAAGCTCCCTTTAGAATTTTATAAATTTTAGATTTTACATTTCTGAGTTATGGGGTTTTATTCCTTAAAAAAAGGGGGATTTTCCAGTTTTTGGACAATAACTCAAAAATGCTTTAAGCAGTTCGCATGAAACTTTGGTGAATTATTTATAGCTATTGATGTAATCTCCCTATTGATTTTCATAAATTTCAAATATGACATTGAGAAGAAATTGAACTTTATTTGTTTATAGTTTGACAACTGATTTACTAAGTATTGCCCAACAGCACAGTGTATTGCACAACAGCAAGAAATCTTTAATTGAATATAAATTCAATTCATATAACCAATTTCAAGTTCTTTGACTACATTTATTCAGAAACCTATAATATGTCAAATATTTAATTACAATCCAAATTCAGACCTGTATCAAGCTTGAATATTGTGTCCATTTTTGCCCCAACTGTTCAGGGTTGGACCACTGCGGGCGTATCCAGCTGTGCTAAGCGAAGCAGTTTATTAAGTCTTCCAAACGAAGTTTGGGAAGACTTATTGTTTTTGCTCAGTTCTTATTCTTCTTCTTCTTCCGCCGCTTTTAAATTTGAACTTGTCCGCACCCGTTCTCCAAAACCGCTTGTCAGATTAACTTAGGGTTTCACAATATGTTAGACTAACATGTCTAGTGGTGCAATCAGGGTTTTGTTTGTGCAATGGGGTTTATAAAGGGGTACTTTGAGGGGCAAAAAGAAAAGAGGGTTTTACTATAGAACCCTATGGGATTTTATTTTTTTAAATTTTCAAATGATTATAAATTGAAAACTGTTTGTGATAGACACAATCTTTTTAATTGAAAATGTTCTAAATGATAAAGCCAATTAAATGAAATACAGGGTTAGTCCCCAGGGGTCACCCCCACCCCCTGCCATTTAAGAAAGTTCTAATACCTTGTAAGTGGTCAAGATCCCCACCCCTAAACCATATATATTTTGGTTTGTTATGCTAAGATGGTTTGAATGATATACAGGATTAGTCCCCAGGGGTCATCCCGACCCCCTGCCATTTGAGAAAGTTCTAATATCTTGTAAATGGTCGAGATCCCCACCCCTAAACCATATATATTCTGGTTTGTCATGATAAAGCACATCAAATGAAATACAGGGTTAGTCCCCAGGGGTCACCCCCACCCCCTGCCATTTAAGAAAGTTCTAATATCTTGTAAGTGGTCAAGATCCCCACCCCAAACCATATATATTCTGGTTTGTCATGCTAAGATGGTTTGAATGATATACAGGGTTAGTCCCCAGGGGTCATCCCGACCCCCTGCCATTTGAGAAAGTTCTAATATCTTGTAAATGGTCGAATTCCCCACCCCTAAACCATATATATTCTGGTTTGCCATGATAAAGCACATCAAATGAAATACAGGGTTAGTCCCCAGGGGTCACCCCCCACCCCCTACCATTTAAGAAAGTTCTAATATCTTCTAAGTGGTCAAGATCCCCACCCTTAAACCATATATATTCTGGTTTGTCATGCGAAGATGGTTTGAATGATAAACAGGGTTAGTCCCCAGGGGTCATCCCGACCCCCTGCCATTTGAGAAAGTTCTAATATCTTGTAAATGGTTGAGATCCCCACCCCTAAACCATATATATTCCTATTTGTCATGTCTCCAACATTTGAATGACGTATACGTCAGTCCCCAGGGGTTCCCCCCACCCCCAATGTTCTAATATCTTGTAAATGGTTGAGATCCCCACCCCTAAACCATATATATTCCTGTTCGTCATGTAATGAACATTTGAATGACGTATAGGGCCAGTCCCCAGGGGTTCCTCCCCACCCCCAATGTTCTAGTATCTTGTAAATGGTCGAGATCCCCACCCCTAAACCATATATATTCTGGTTTGTCATGCCAAGATGATTTGAATGATATACAAGGTTAGTCCCCAGGCATCACTAATGCATATAACTTTACTGGACCAAACCAATTTTCACTGGACGTTGCCCAGTGTCAAGCGACCCTGGGAATTACGAATTATGGGAGCTTCGTTTGGGAGACTTCGTAACAGCATCCTGTTACAATCATTTCTTGTTAGATTTGAGATTGGGCAGTTAAATCTTCGCTGTGTTCATTATTGGTGTTTCATGGCCTTATACAATGCATTAAATGAACAGGGAATGTTTTCATAGTGTAAATATGTCAGGGAAAATGCCTTTTTGGGAAAATTAGAAGCCCTGCTTCTTGTCAATACTGTGAATTCATTTATTTTCGTGGGTACCAATTTTCGTGGATTGAGGAAAATTTGCATTTTCGTGGATATTTAATTTCGTTGTTTTGGCAAAGTCTGCATACATTCCTTTATAAAATTTGTAAATCGTTTAACATTTAAATTCATTGTTCCCCTGTACCCACGAAATCCCCGAAAATTGGTATCCAACCAATATTAATGAATCCACAGTAATGTGTTTTAAGGGCATGTATTAGTAGTGCTAACTTCTCATTTGTAAATTAAAATTATATGGTATGACATTTCAGCGATGGTTAAAAGTCCTTAAACCATACTGTGTTAACACTCAACCTATAAAGTCACAGACCATGGCTAGAAGATTGAAGGAGTTACGTACACTGACAGTAGAAATTGGTGATGCCCCTCAGTTACCATCCAAAACCTTGCCACACCCTTATTGTATAGTGAATTTAAATAATACAATTAAAGTGTGTCGGACAGCTGTGAAGGAAGAATTAAAAAGTTACTGGGAGGAAAAATTTGTCTTAGAGTAAGTAGTAATTGTCTGAATTCAATGTATTCAATGTATTTCATGTATTCTTTGTTTGGCAGGAAAAAAACTCATCAAAGATACCAGTCTTATAAGTTATATCTGAATGTTTGCTTTGGTCATAAGTCGGAATTTGAAATATTTAATATTTTGTTTTGACAAAAAGTATAAAATATGCCTATTTTACTTAAAAACATTTTTTCTTCACATTCTTTACCAATATTTTGTAGGATTTAAAATATTTAAAAAGAATGAATGTACCCCTGCTCCAAAGGTTTGTTGCATTTTTCTCAGGATCTACGTATCAGATGTTATGAAATTGGGTATCAAGCATACTATACTGTTTTATGTGTTTTCATAACTATATCTCATCAACTCCTTGTTAGTTAATACTACTTGAGCAGGGATATCATAAATGAACAATTACACTCATTGCATCATTTTTTGTCTCGCCTTGACGGAGTCAAAAAGCGAGACATAGATATGCTGTTTCTGGCTGCGGCGTGGCCAACAGTGGCTTCAACAATGTATTAGTTTGTGATTAGGTCTAGTTCATGGTGAACCACTAGTGGTAGGTCAATGATATTTGGTATGCAGTTGTATTAGCATTGGCACATCTCATTACCATGGAGATTATTTGGCCCCGCCCCCTCAGTCAAGGTCTATTGACTTTGAAACTTTGCTTTATTTACATGTATTAGTTTGTGATTAGGTCAGATTATGGGGAACCACTAGTGGTAGGTCAATGATATTTGGTATGCAGTTGTATAAGCATTGGCACATCTCATTTCTAATGGAGTTTATTTGGCCCCGCCCCCTTATTCATGGTCTATTGACTTTGAAACTTTTGCTTCATTTTCATGTATTAGTTTGTGATTAGGTCAGTTCAAGGGGAACCGTTAGTGGTAGGTCAATGATAATTGGTATGCAGTTGTATAAGCATTACCACATCTCATTTCCATGGAGAATATTTGGTCCCGCCCCCTCAGTCATGGTCTATTGACTCTGAAACTTTTGCTTAGTTTACTTGTATTAGTTTGTGATTAGATCAGTTTAAGATGACCTGCTAATGTTAAGTCAATGATATTTGGTATGCAAATTTATTAGCATTTGCAAGTCTTGTTTCCATGGAGATTATATAGCCAGCCCTCATCATGGTTCATTGACTTTGAAACATTTACATAGTTTACAAGTTAATGTTTGTGTTTAGGTTTGTTTATAGGGAACGACTTATGATAAGTCAGTTGTATTTGGTACTAGTATGCAGTTGTATTAGCATTGGCACATCTCATTTCCATAGAGATTGTTTAGCCCTGTACCTTCAGTCATGGTTCATTGACTTTGAATATTTGCATAACTTACATGTTAAAGTATTGCTATTTTTTTCAACATTTGCATTATCAAAATATTAAATAGGCTAGACATATCTCTGTGTTAACAGTTTATTTGCTTTATCTTTAGAGATATACCAAGTGATGTAGATGGTTTCAGCATTATGGTTTATAATCAAAATAGAAGATCAAAAGATACAGAAATTGGTATGCCTTAATTTGTGTTGTTCTATATATAATGACTATATAATTACTATGTTATATGATCACATGATTTTATTGTCCAGTCATTGTCTTATGTGGAAATCCTGTAAGATCAAAGTTATAAATTTGCCACATATCTATTGTTTTTTCATCAACTATAAAGGAAGATCTACAGTTTCACATCTCATACTTCAGTTTACTCTATGTCTTTCATAATACGAGAAAATATGAAGTTAAGTTTCAATGAAACAGCAACACTCCACAAAAGTGTACTACAAATAATACACTATTCTCCTTCATGTGTTGTTAACTTCTGGAATTCTTAGACGGGAAGAACTCACAAAGGACACTCTTTAAAAGTAGGAAAGATGTTTGTTGTCTGTAGACTCTGGTGATGCAGATAGTTTATCTAAAGCATTATGCTTTATTTAGAATAAAGCTGCTTTGAACTTAAATGTATATCATATTAAATAGCTACACAATTTGATAATTAAATGCACATATTTTTGACATAGTGGTAAACTGCTTGTGTATGACATAGTGTAAAAGAGTTGATGTTTATATAATGACATAGTGTTCAACATGTGATTTTATGACATGGTATTAAATATTAATTTTGACATAGTGTTGAAATTGTATGTATGACATATGGTGACCTATAGTCATTAACTTCTACATCATTTGGTCTCTGGTGGAGAGTTGTCTCATTGTCAATCATACCACATCTTATTTTTATATGGCGACAAACTCTGTGTTTGACATAGTCTTATATTGCTTATGTTTATCACATAATGTTAAAGATGTATGTTTATGACATAATGATAAACTGTCTATGTTTATTACAATTGTTTATGTTGATGATGTTATGAAAGATGTGTATATTTACTACATAGTAATAATATGTGTATGTTTACTACATAGTAGTAACATATGTATGTTTATTACATAGTAGTAATATGTGTATGTTTATTACATAGTAGTAATATGTGTATGTTTATTTCAGTGTTTAATTGTATTTTACAGCTCAGATTGTGATAAAATATGAAGACTTTGAGGCAGGAGAGACCCTTGATAAATGGTATCCCTTACATCCGACTAATAGTATAGTAAAAGGTGGTGATCTGGGCTCCATTAGAATCAGGGCTAGGTACCAACATGAGATTATCATGCCTGAAGACAAATACTCCACATTAAAGGAGGTAAGAATCAAGACCCACTACTAGCACTTGTTTATAATCCCTGAAGATGAAAGCTCTGGATTAGAAGGAGTTTTCATCAGAACCAAGTGCAAGGTCTAACATACAAACTATCATGATTAAGGATAAATGGAACACGACTGTTAATGGAAATGCTTGAATACAACGAAAGTATTTTATTGAAATTTTTGTGTGTGTTTATATTCTTTGTAGATTTTATGGAAACTATTAAAAGCTAGTATTCATAAACATTGTTGAAATGGCAAAATTTACAACTATATTTGTGAGACAAAAAATCTTGCTTTTTACATAAAAGCCCTGAACTAAATCTGGTTTTTAAGTTTAAAGAGGAACATTTTTTTGAAACTTGAACATCAAACCTCAATGTTAGCTATCTACTTTATTCACTCTTGTTTTTTGCAGTTACATTTCAATATAATGTATTGTTTTCAGCTTATACTAAATGGTGATCTGATAAACTTATTAGAACTGTTCAACATGTGTAGCAGTGAAAGAATTCCACTAGCAAAAGCCTTACTACAAATATTCAGACACGAAAAGCAAGAAAAAGTAATACTGAAAACAATGAATGATTTTGAAATTAACAGAGAAGGTAGGTTTTTAGAAAAATTATGGATTGTTGTTTTTATACACCTGTCCAAGATGGGACTTATTATGGTATACCGTTGTCCCTCTGTCCGTCCATCCCAATATTTGGTAAATTGTTCATATCTATTGACGTAAGCTCCCTTTCGATTTTGATCAATTTTAGATTTTACGTTTCTGAGTTAGAAAATTTTATTCATAAAAAGGGGAGGAGGGGGGTTCCCGTTTTCAGACAATAACTCAAAAACGCTTTGAGCAGTTTTCATGAAACTATATTGACTTGTTTATATCTATTGAAATAAGCTCCCTTTTGTTTTTATTTTATAAATTTTTTATATGACATTGCAGAGTTATGGAACTTAATCTGTTGAAAAATTATCAAAACTAAAAGGGCGACGGGCGTATTATGTGCTCATGGCGCAGCTCTTTATATTAATGTCCAGTGGGAAATATTTCATAATGATATCTGTAATTTGTTTATTACAGAGGAAGTATCTACATTATTTAGCTATGTGCACATTCCTTGCTGATAGCTGTAATTTGTTTATTACAGAGGAAGTATCAACATTATTTAGGGCTACGTCTCTTGCCACCACATTGATGGACCAGTACATGAAAATGACTGCTTCTCAGTTTGTCAGTGATGCTGTGAAGGAATATATCCTTAAGATTATAGACAGTAAACTGTCGTGTGAGGTGGGTAGATTTAGTAATTCATTGTAATGACTCTTTTTATTGAAAGGAAGTTTTGAGAGCATATACATAATTAGTTATTTTGAGTTTTATCAGGAACAAGATGTTATTGTATACAATTTGTATAGATTATGTTTTGGATTAGACCATGTTATTGTCATCAGACCTTAACCTCATTTTCATGTTCCAGCAGTCAGGTGTAGTTATAAGGCTTGGGTCTGTTCTTCAGTAATCATAAATGATAGGTCCACACATATTTTGAATGTGGGTTGGTTGTGAGTAGTATATGCAATCACTCTCAGTTTAATAACATTGATAGGTATTCTTTTTGTCACTTTTGAAAGAACTTTAAAAGATAGCTTTATCTTATTGATTAAATGCTGTGTTTTGCAAGTTCTTATTTCTAATCTGTATAACTGCCAAAATACTGTAAATTAACAAATTATTGCATGCGTTTATAATTGAGATTTTTGAAAAATGAACAAAAAGTCAAAAACGTGAGATTGATTATTGGGATTTCATGAAAATCTCCATACAGATATTTGTATCAGATATCAGTATGCAAGTTCTTATTATTGCGATACTTACCCAATCGTATTATTCGCATTAATCAAAACCTCACATTAATTTCTGAATTTAAGGGTAGTTTGTTTGTTATTATGTTTTTTCAATGTTCAGTTTTTGTGGTTCCGCCTGTTTCTTAAACATATTTTAATAGGTCAGCTGTATTTGGTGTATTGAAAATTGTATGAATATATCTGGCTGGCAGGGTGCAACTAACCTTGACCTCATTCACATGGATCATTGATAATGTTTATGTGATATTTGTAGTAAAACCCTTTGCAAATACTTTCAACATAAATTAAAAAAATTAACAGTAAAGCAGGGAAGACATTTCAGCGTTTGCACTTTTTTATGCAATCATATAGGAAGTGTTGTTTTTGTCTTGCATGTGACAAAAGTTACAGAATGTGAGACATAAGGAAAAAAAAATGATATATATATAAATGGTATTAACTCTTAAGTTATGAATGTCTTATGTTGACCAGGAGTTATCCTTCTTTATAAACTGTATCAACTGACTCTCCCCCTTTTATTATTGGAACAATTATTGTCTGTTATGTGTGTATAATAATCATAATTATATTGTATTGTCTGTATTTGTAACTTGATTGATATAAAATTGAGAATGGAAATGGGGGAATATGTCAAAGAGACAACAATGCTTGTCATGAGCCCTATGATTAGGAAAATAAAAAAAAAATCTATTCTATTCTATTCTATGTAGTTAATCTTTTATCTTGAAGACTTTGAACATAAAAATCAAACTAGTAAAGCAGTAGATAATTTCAGTGTGTCACTCTTGGTGAACTATCCAATAAAAGGAAATTATTATACATAGGAAATGGTTTTGTGGTTTGAATTTTAATACATATAACAGATTTATTCATATTATGTGGAGTTGTCTGTATGATGATGTATTGTATTGCAGTTAAATCCAGCCATGTTAGAACCAAATGAAAACATTATCACCAACAGAGAAAATTTTCAAAAGAATCTTACAGAAATGACAGAGAGTATATTTAATTCTAAAGACAGCTGTCCTCCGTATGTGTATAGTGTGTTAATCTACAGAATATTTTTAGTGTGTCAATCTACAGAATATTTTGTCTTCTATATGTATATTTTGTGATGTGTTAGTCCTTTGCTTCTATACAAATGTAGTGTGATGGACTGTTTTTTACATATATGGTGTATGTGTCTCTAAATCATCAGTAGTGTTGCCTCGGTAGGAACTTGTGTGTTAAATCCTAAGTAGTGTTGCCTCGATATGAACTTATGTGTTAAATCCTCAGTAGTGTTGCCTCGGTAGGAACTTGTGTGTTAAATCCTCAGTAGTGTTGCCACGGTAGGAACTTATGTGTTAAATCCTCAGTAGTGTAGCCTCAGTAGGAACCTATGTGTTAAATCCTCAGTAGCGTTGCCTCGGTAGGAACTTATGTGTTAAATCCTCAGTAGTGTAGCCTTGGTAGGAACTTATGTGTTAAATCCTCAGTAGTGTAGCCTCAGTAGGAACCTATGTGTTAAATCCTCAGTAGTGTAGCCTCAGTAGGAACTTATGTGTTAAATCCTCAGTAGTGTAGCCTCAGTAGGAACCTATGTGTTAAATCCTCAGTAGCGTTGCCTCGGTAGGAACTTATGTGTTAAATCCTCAGTAGTGTAGCCTTGGTAGGAACTTATGTGTTAAATCCTCAGTAGTGTTACCTCGGTAGGAACTTATGTGTTAAATCCTCAGTGAGCTGTATGTATTCATGAGTAGTTGTTAGTCAGAGGTATTTATATATCTGTAGGTTGTGAGTACTGTATAAAAAGATGTTTACTGTCTCTGAAACATAGACCCAATGACACAATGTCTTTCCTCTTTAGATGAGTGGTTTAGGCATCATAATTAGAAGAAAATAAACTTGCTACTGAACTATGACAAATTTGGGAAAGTTTTCCTGAGCCAAAAATTTATTAATATTTTTTTTACCTAAAAATTGCATATACAAATAGTTTGATTTATCATAAGTGCAGTATTTTCCCCAAAAGAAGTTTACTTTTGAACTTCTTTATCCCCAGAAGATTTCGGGAGCTGTTTGAACTAACTTTTTATGTTCAGTAAGTAGAATGTGTACAATTCTTTGAGAAAAGTTGGGGTGTTTGGCTTGATTAAGTGCCATTTAAAAGCAAAATTCTTAAGTTCAAAATTCATTTTAAAACGATAAAAAGTACACCTCACTTGAAGATGAGTTTACTGTGTATTATTATTCGTCTGTTTCCAAATTTTGGGGATTATGGGTGTTCAGATAAAAAATGAATTTGAATGGTTAACCAAGTACAAATTTTCTATATGCTTGTATTCAGTTTCCAGCAAAACCATGAAATCAAATATCCAAGAAAATACCAGTTTTCCTCAATCCACAAAAATTGGTATCCATGAAAATGAATGAATCCGCTGTACTTATTAGTCCACTACCGACAGAGTGGAAGAGGACTTAAGGCTTGCACTCTGTCTGTCAGTCTTGAAGATATTGATTTGATATTTAGTGAATTGTTTTATCATGACAAGTTACAGATCAAGTTCGAATTTTGTTCCGGTCTGATGATTTTGTGCAGAGTTATGGTCCTTAGACTTAGAAAATTCACTTAAATAATCAGTTTTCAACACTTTTTTTTCGTCATGCTTAAAGATATTGACTTGATATTTGTTAGATAGTTTACACCATGACAAGTTATAGATCAAGTTAGCATTTTGTTCCAATACAATGAATTTTTAACCGGTAGGTGGCTATGTATTGGCATGCAATACTCTCAGAATGCTTGTTTGGTCACTTGTTGAATTTTTCTATATTTTAATTCCTCGATTATTTGTTCTATAAACATAAATAAAACAGAGTGCCAGATAGATATACATATATTGATAAACACCAATGGAATTCTGATCTGCATTGGACAAAACAATCCTCATTTAAACATGATGAAACTAAGAAGTAAATTGATTAGGACATATGGACAAAGAGAAGTTGGCTATATACATAAGGTGTTACTTAAAGAAATAGATACACTCCAATAAAAACAAAAACACAAATTGAACAAAAATGTATGACCATGTTCTGTCTATTTGATTACGTGTATTTTACATCAATGACTATATAACGGCATTATCTTTTGTAGAGTTTTACGCTATATATGTGGTTGTTTACAAAAGACTGTTGCTGTAAAATGGCCCAGTGATGATAGTGTGAAGACCAGGGTTGTAAGGTAAGATGGTTGCAGACCATATGCATTTACATATTTTAAAAAAGGAACCCTCTCTGTGGTTTTTAATAATTGTGCTCTATTAAAGCTACAGAGCTCAAGCTTCTCAAACCAAAATTTACAAAATTGGTATTTGTTGTTTCTCTGCTAAAAACAATATTAAGAAGCAAATACTTGGTGGCTAGGAGTCAAAAAGATAGTGTCCATGTAGGGTGAAATGTCTTGTCTTATTAGCTATCATACCACTTCTTATTCATCCCCTACCGACAAAGTCGAAGGGGACTTTAGGTTTGCACTCTGTCCGTCTGTGTCTGTCTGTCCATCTGTCAGTCCGGCAAATCAGTTTTCCACACTTTTTTTCTTTGTGCTTGAAGACATTAATTTGATATTTGGTGTATTGTTTAATCATGAGAAGTTACAGATCAAGGTTGAATTTTGTTCCGGTCTGACGATTTTGTGCAGAGTTATGGTCCTTGGACTTAGAAAATTCACTCAAATAATCAGTTTTCTTCACTTTTTTTCGTCATGCTTGAAGATGTTGAATTGATGATCGGTATATAGTTTTATCATGAGAAGTTACAGATTAATTTTGAATTTTGTTCCGGTCTGATGATTTTGTGCAGAGTTATGGTCCTTGGACTTAAAAAATTACTCAAATAAACAATTTTCCACATTATTTTTTTGTCATGCTATGAAGATATTGACTTGATATTTGTTACATGTAGAATATTTTATATGTTGATTACTAAGTTGATCATTTAGTTGACTGACGAATCAATACCACTGTTAACTCACAACAGTAATCTCATTGTTGATTCAGAACAGTTCTGGTAAATTCAGAAATTACTGCATTATTTTTATTCATGGAAAAAATGTGACAGTAACCGAATCGCAATAATAAAAACTTGCATTCTTAATTTCAGTACTGATTTGAGTTCCCAAAATTTTGAAGTCTCATTTAGAAATAGCATTTTTACCTATGATCAGTGATTCACAATAATTAATTCACACATTAATTTCTGAATTTACAGTATACCTATTTAACAATACTCGTCTTATTACATTTCAGTGGTTTTGTATTTTTACGATTATTATGTCCAGCTATTCTGAATCCAAAGTCTTTCAACTTAATAACAGGTATGTTATGTTTCTTAGACAATTAATTTTATGAAAATAAACCTGTCATTTACTTGGGAATTAGTTTGTGAAGGGTTAAACAGTCCACACTTAATATGATAAAAAATAATCTTCATTTCTCAAGCCAATCATTGATTAAAAAAAAATGGGGGATAAGGTTCTAGAGTTTCCGGTTTTAATCATCAGTAATAACGTGGAATGGTATGACTGTTGATTGTTTATTATTTGTTGAATACTAATTTCGTTAATTTTTGTGGTTAAATGTTTATATACAATGAAATTAAATGTTCAACATTAAATAAATTTCTCATAAGTTTGTATGTATAATATTGAAAAAAATAAAAAGAAGAATGTGTCTCAGGACACAAATGCCCCAGAGTTTCATAAAATTTGTATGAGGCAAACTTAAGTTTGATTCAGAAATGAAAATGAGACGGACGGAAAGACGAGATGGTCAAGGATAACACTTAATGCCCCTGTGCCTATGGTAGGGGTATAATAAGTCTAGTTTCCACGAAAATTCCTTTTTTCATGAATCCTAAAAAAATTGATATCCGGGAAATAGTTACATGAAGAAATGATTTCAAGTTGGTAGATTATTCAATAAAAATTACTTCTTTTAAAGAAATGCTTTTAATTTCATAGAACGGTGAAACACAGTGTTATGGCAAAGAGATCATGAAAAACAATATTATTTGCTCTATTTACATGATGAATTTGACAACATATAATATACAAGAAAATGACATGAATGGGTTTGGTCTTGATACACTAACCAATGAAACAATAAAACAAACAAAAAAGTTTATAAATTTTATAAAAACTAAAACCATGAAATAATGATTTGCTGTCTGATTGATGATAGAAACAAAACAATGTATTAAAATATACTTTTTTATACAGAAACTCCATCAGAGACAGCTTCCAGAACCTTAAAGTTAATAGCTAAAGCCTTACAGAACTTAGCAAACCTTGTAGAATTTGGTGCTAAGGTAAGATTTATTCAGTTTAGTGTTAACAAATGTTTCTGTTTCCCATAGGTATGACATGTTCCTGGAACAACCTTCACCATGAAAGGTGGAGACCAAAAGTTTGGAAAGCAAAATATCAATGAGAGCATAAAAACAGGAAGTGCATGAATAGATCAGCCAAAATCATCTAAGACCAACATTACGAGAACAAAGCTCATGCTTTAGATGAAAGTAAAAAATGTTCATACTACAATACTATGAGGATTTTATTTTTTACTGTGTAAATCATATTGTCTTCTTTACAAACATTATTTGATACTGCATACTTTGAATTATTATTTTCTTGAGAGTTAATTGTACTGTGGATTCATTTATTTTCGTGGGTACCAATTTTCGTTGATTAAGGAAAACTTGCATGTTCGAGGATATTTAATCTCATGGTTTTGGCGAAGTCTGCATACAAGCCTATAGAAAATTTGTTATTAGTTGAACATTTAATTTCGTGGTTCAACAGTACCAACGAACTCCACGAAAATTGGTATCCAACGAATAATAATGAATCCACAGTATTGACATTAAACTGAATTTTGGTATAACAATATGAACATTGTGTAAATGTAACATACTGACTGCACTTAAATATCTTACTCAGAGTATTTGTTTAGTTATTTCACCATCTCATTGCTTTAAGTGAAAGAGGCAGATATCAAGATAACAGCTGAAAAAAATGTGTCTGCTAAAAAAATAGTGTTTACGACAACTTAGAAAATGGAGGATCTTTACAGTGGTTGTCCAGAAGTATTTTGCATTTGAAAGGTTTTGTTTTGTAAGTGTGAAAGTGTGATAGAAGGAGCAAGAAAAAGGCATAGTTTATTGAACAGTATCAATGACTATTTCACAACAAGGAAGGAATAAAGGTTCATTTGTTATCTTAAGTTTGCACTTAAGAAAAAAAATTTAAAATACTTGAAAGAAAGTGCATCTATTTAGCTCATTACATTATAAAACCAGATTTCTTTTCAAATATTGAAGTGATGTTCTAGATGTATACTTGCTGCTTGTCTGACATGTCAGAAGAAGGATTTTGTTAATTTATTCATTGGATAAATATTAGGACTGTTACTACAGAGTTACATTGTGAATGATACATTTATTTGTTTTCAGGAATCTTTCATGGAAGTAATCAATCCATTCATTAAGAAAAATAAGCCAAGAATGGTCATGTTCCTAGATAATTTATCAGTAAGTTTACAACACTTTTCCTGTTTAGGAATATAAAATCAATCTAAACAAATGCGTCAAGGAATTTTGCTAACCAGTTTGGTTGTAGAAGAATAAAAAAAAACTGGAAACAAATATACGAGTCTTAAGATTTGAACACCAATGATGATAGAATATTTAAAAAAAGATACCTGATGATAATCATGGCTTCCAGTTTTTGTCTCGCCTTGACGGAGTCAAAAAGCGAGACATAGGTATGCTGTTTCCAGCAGCGACGGCGGCGGCGTCAACAATGTATTAGTTTGTGATTAGGTCTAGTTCATGGTGATCCACTAGTGGTAGGTCAATGATATTTGGTATGCAGTGGTATTAGCATTGGCACATCTCATTACCATGGAGATTATTTGGCCCCTCCCCCTCAGTCAAGGTCTATTGACTTTGAAACTTTTCATAGTTTACATGTATTAGTTTGTGATTTGGGCAATTTATGGGGAACCACTAGTGGTAGGTCAATGATATTTGGTATGCAGTTGTATAAGCATTGGCATATTTCATTTCCATGGAGATTATTTGGCTCCGCCCCCTTAGTCATGGTCTATAGACTGAAAATTTTGCTAAGTTAACACGTATTAGTTTGTGATTAGGTCAGTTCAACGGGAACCATTAGTGGTAGGCCAATGTGAATTGGTATTCAGTTGTATAAGCATTAGCACATCTCATTTCCATGGAGAATATTTGGCCCCGCCTCCTCAGTCATGGTCTATTGACTTTGAAACTTTTGCTTAGTTTACATGTTTTAGTTTGTGATTATATCAGTTTAAGATGAACTGCTAATGTTAAGTCAATGATATTTTGTATGCAAATGTATTGGCATTTGCAAGTATCATTCCATGGAGATTATATAGCCCCACCCCTGATCATGGTTCATTGACTTTGAAACTTTTACATAGTTTACAAGTTAATATTTGTGTTTCGGTTTGTTTAAAGGGAACGACTTATAATAAGTCAATGGTATTTGGTATGCAGTTATATTAGCATTGGCACATCTCATTCCATTGAGATTGTTTAGTCATGTACCTTCAGTCATGGTTCATTGACTTTGAATATTTACATAACTTACATGTTAAAGTATTGAGTTTTTAATTTCAACATTTTCATTGATATCAAAATTACAAAAAGGCGAGACATATCTCTGTGATAACAGTTTTTAATGTAAACATTCTGTGATAATGGTATTGCATGTTTTATATTGACCAAGAATCACAAGGAATGTCCTGAAATCTGAATTTAAACAAATACATAAGTATGGGAGGACCCTTCAATAAAGGAAAAGCCATTCATTGTAATTTTGATACAATATTTTCTCTTGGTTCAGTTTTCAGTTTTGTGACTACTCTCTATGTATTAAGTCCAGATTTTTGTTCAATCTCTTTATATTCAATTCATATCTTGTTAATCCTCTATAACTTTAAACCAATACTTTTTTCTCTTTAAGCCCCTTTAAACCAACTCTATCAAATAGACTGGCAGGATATTTGAGCTCTAACATTACACTATTTAAAAGAATAAGATTTTGTTTTAAGAATTGAAAACCATTGTTGACTGCATCATTCATGTAACTATTTGTTCAACCTTTAATTGAAGGTAAACCAAGATAAGATCTGTGACAGCCAGAAAACAGAGTCCGTAGTGGATGATCTAGCCAGAGATTTGGCTACAGTTCATCAGATATGTGCCACACACTTAAACGATCTGAAGAAACTCAGTGAAACAATGGTAGGACTAAGCATTTGGTTCATTTGTATAGCTTGATACTTCATTTTATCAGTGACAATTATAGAATATTATTACTGGTTTTGACAATGGTGTTAAAATTTGGTTTTTATAGTTGATAACATAATGCAACTTCATATTAAATATCATCAGCCAGTTATAAGTTCTTGATGAACACAATTCATATAAATAAGAAGATGTGGTATGAGTGCCAATGAGACAACTATCCATTCAAGTCACAATGTGTAAAAAGTAAACAATTATAGGTCAAAGTACGTCCTTCAACACGAAGCCTTGGCTCACACCCAACAGCAAGCTATAAAGGGCCCTAAAAAGACTAGTGTAAAACAATTCAAACAGGAAAACTAACAGTCTAATCTATATAAAAAACGAGAATCGAGAAACACTTATGAACCACACCAACAAACGACAACCACTGAACAACAGGCTCCTGACTTAGGACAGGTGCATAAAAATGCAGCGGGTTTAAACGTTTTAACAGGCGCCAACCTTCACCCTAACCTGAAACAGTGGTATAACATGACAACATAAAAAGACACACAATAAAATATCAATTGAAATGGCTTAACTCGATCAAAAAGACAATACACAATAACAAGTAAATATACACTGAACGAATAAGTTTGATCTATGACACAATATAAATAAAAAAGATGTTTCAATGTCAAAAAGACAACTTTAACCTAGGACAAAATGGCATTAAATAAAGTAACGTACACAGGTAAATTTAAATAAAATAATTTAGTTGTTAGGCGTACAGAAAAATTTTTTACAAAATAAATTTGTTACTCATAGTATGAGTACAGAAGTGAAAATATTTTAGTCATACTAAATACTTATCAAAGGTGGTACATATTAAAAATAGTAAGACGAGATATAACACAAAATAAGTAAACATTGAATAACAGAAATGCATTACAAATTGTGTCAACAGGTCAAATTAACACAAAAGTATGATTTGAGAGTACTCGCAGTTACTGAAAGCTAGTTAAAAGCCATAAAAAAATTAATAATAATAAATCATGCATCAGAGACTAAAATCAATTAAAACACATCCCAGGCAGGGATTTAGTGTTTTAACGCCATGGACAGTCAAAGAAGACATGACTTGTGCAATGCCAAAATAAAAGTAATGACAGGCAGTAGGACAGTTAGGATTTAACCTTGTGATAAATATGTATGATGTTATGTATAGATAAAACAATTTCTAAATAGAAAATAAACATGGATGTGTATACATCCCAAAAAAACATTTGAAAAGAATACAAATTTAGTTCTGTTTTAATTTGTTGATGACAAAATCAATGTTAATGCCAATGAAAACAATATTCAAAGATCTTATTACAACATTAATAAGATAACCTTACTAAAAAGTTTATGTAAAGGTTCCATATGTTTACATTAACATAATGTTAAAATTCTAAAGTCACTGAAGTGTGATTGAGTGATGAAGCCTTTTTATTATACCCCACACAACAAAGTTGAGTAGTGTATTATGTTTTTGACCTGTCCATAAGTCTGTCTGTCGGTCCTGTTCTTGTCATGGCAACTCCTCTGAAACTACACAACAGAATTTCATGAAACTTTGTAGATAATAAGGACAAACTATGTAAATGTGCATAAGGATAGGAAATTATTATGCTATTTTTTTTTCTAAGGATTATGCCCCTTTGAACAGAATTTTGGCCTAAATATACTACTGCAACAGTTTGTTATCGCAACTCCTCTGAAACAACACAACAGAATTTGATGAAACTTTGTACATAATAAGGACATACTATATGGATGTGCATATTGACAGGAAATTATGATTCAATTTATTTTCTAGGAGTTATGCTCCTTTGAACTTAGAATTTTGGCCTAATATACTACTGCAACAGTTTCGTCATTGCAACTTCTGAAACCACACTACAGAATTTGATGAAATTTTGTAGATTAGAAGGACATACTATGTAGATGTGCATATCGACAGGAAATTACAATTCAATTCTTTTTCTGGGAGTAATGCTCCTTTAAATTTGACCTAACTTTACCTCTTCAGTAGTTTGTCAGTGCAACTCCTCTGAAACCATACTACAGAATTTCCTAAAACTTTGTAGTTAATTTGGAAATAATATGTAGATGTTCATATCCATACATATTTTATCAGTTGACTTTTGTTCGAGTTAGGAGTCTTTGAACTTAAGAATATGGTTCGATATTTTTTTCCCAGTGACAATGTTGGGCCTGGGTGTATGTGAGCATGCTCACAAAGGTTCTTTAATTTATACTATTAAGAGTTTATTTTAATTGAAAATTCTTAATTTTACTTTATTATGATTTTCAGCCTTCATTAAAGAAACTGGTTGCGGTTACAGAAATTTTGACAGATCACAAGAAAAGATATATGACTTGAAGAAAGAAGAACTAATTGTGAATGTGTTCAAATCCTTATTCGATCACTTGAAAAGTGAATCTTGATTGGTTCATTAAGTGTAGTTCACTTATAGTGCAACTGATTGGTTGATTATGATCCACTGGTTTCTTAGCATTACCTTTATGTAGAACCAGTATAGGCTGTGATATTACAGTAGTGGCAGATTAACATTAGCTTTAAACAATGGCCACCATTGATGTATTTTAATAGATTTTTTTATGTCAAAGCTGTGATCTTTAAGAATTCAAAAGACCTTCAAAACTTATTTTCTTTTCAAATTAAGTGTTTGAGTAAACCAAATTCAAATGTTAGCCTAAAAAACATGAATACTTTAAAGATCTGTGCTACTTTATTGAAGCAATCTTCATTGTATGAATAATTAATATTAATAAGAAATCACTCCAAAAAAAGGAAATAACTTATGTTGTGCCCTGTTTTGATAATGGTCTTTTTACTTGTTTATTGATAGCATTGTTGTTAATGTATGACACAAAATGATGAATTGGTGCCTCAAGCTTATGTGTTCAAATGAATGTATTTTTTTTCTGCCTGTGATACTGATTTGTAAGTGCTTTAAAAGTTTATATTTCTCATTATGATATCCATCATTCAAAAGGTAGATCATTCTGATATGTTATCAAATTCAGGCAACTTAGATATCCTTCAACTAAAAGCCTCCTTTTGATACCTTTTTTCTCTTCCTGATAATCATCCTTTAAATAATTAAATTCACATTTTGATCATGTAAAATATATGTTGTCCCAAAGAGATTTCTACATTTTCATCGAAAAAGAAAGTAATTATATAAAGTTTTTAATTATTTGAATATTTTAATCCATTTGTTATCAGATTTGTTATTAAAACCACAAAATTTTTACTGAATATTTTAACTAAATAACTTTTCCCACTAAACCCTTAACTATCTGCTTCCTGTCATGTCCAAAATGCTTTTAATTTTCATCTAGTGCAGGTCACATAACAGCTTGACTTTATATGACTGATTACTTTTTGTTTTTGAATCTATTTGTCAAGTCTTTGTATTGTTATATATAAAAATAAGAAGATGTGGTATGATTGCCAATGAGACAACTCTCCACAAGAGACCAGATGACACAGAAATTAACTAGTATAGGTCACCGTATGGCCTTCAACAATGAGCAAAGGCCAAACCGCATAGTCAGCTATAAAAGGCCCATAAATGACAAATGTAAAACAATTCAAAAGAAAAAACTAACGGCCTAATTTATGTACAAAATAATGAACGAAAAATAAATATGTTACACAGCAACAAATGACAACCACTGAATATAGGCTTCTGACTTGGGACAGGCACATATGGAATGTGGGGGGGGGGGGATTAAACTTGTTTGAAGACGCCAATCCCTCTCCTAACCTGGGACAGTACAACATAAGAACATTATTTTTTCAAATTTCTCAAGAAATAGACTACAACTAGGGATTGGTGGCTAAAGTTAGGAGATATTTAGTGAAAGTAAATTTTTATTGGTTCTGAAATGATATAAAACATGTAATTTATTGGTACTGAATATTAATTTTTTATTCAAAAACTAAATGATTTTGGCACAAACCAAATCAATTAAATTGCCATAATAATAAAGCTATACATAGAACCATATGGGAATCATATGAAATAAGTGCCTTCTCATTACCATTTTCTTATCAGATTAGAAATGCACACAAGCAGTATAGAGAAAATCGGCAGACTTTATTTTGCCATTACTTTAGGTGACAATCATTTAAACATTTACTATAAATTCATTATTATTTGTGGGATTGCAAGTTTTGTTGATTTTGTGGGAAAAGGGTAAACCATAATTTTCAATGTTTGACGAATATTCTAAAGGCATGAATGCAGACTTCTTTGGAAAAACCACGAATTAAAATACCCAAAAAAATCCATTTTTTATCAATCCACAAAAATTTAGTATCCACGATAGTAAAGAATCTATAGTAGAGTGTTATGTGCAGTTTTAGACTATAGTTCATAGATAAAATATTAAATGGCCTACTTCTGTTTGCAGTTCTATATAAGTCTTAGCTTGGAAACAAATCCAAATTAAAGAAATATTTTATAGATGTCAGTTTATTTGGTAATAAATGAGAGGTTACAATCGGCCAACATTGTTACAGATATCAAAGTTTGTCTGCTAGATTATGGTACGTTACTTAGCCATGTTTTAGCAGATGTTTGAAATTGTCTTATCTTTCACATACACATGTACCAGAATATAATTGCAATACAAAATTACTTTGATGTGGTATGATAGCCAATGACACATCTCTCCACCAGAGACTAAATGATGTAGATGGTTATCACTGTATGTTCTTCATCTCCTAGTAGTTTTTTATGTCCATGTCTGTCAATATTTAGTCATACCACATATCTCCTGTCTCTTATACAAACTGTATGAAAAAGTCAAAAATCTGTGCCAAGTTAATATATATTATCATTATAATAGGACTGTATACTAACATTTATTTAATGTTTTGATGGTTCAATATAGGGAATCGTTTCATATGTGAGCTGGCTCACATCTTCATTAATGTCTAAATTCTTTAAAGAAAATAACAATTAATAACACTGTTAAAAAATGCAATTTAAAGCTTATTATCTGATGAAATCATTCTTTTTGTTTGGTGGTTTGCTGTCATTTTGAGGGAAACACCACATCTCTTTTGACTCTCTTTATAATAGTATTCTTAATGATGTTATAATTAAAGTCTGGATGGCAGTGCTTAAAAAAAATATAGGTGATATTTATACGAATTTATGATATAGAAATAGCTTTAAAAAATCCTCATATGTTTTATTTTTAAAATCGAAGATAAATTGAACAAAAAGACCTATTAATAAATACTTCTTGTTTGAATAGACAATGTCCCATTTTGTTTTCTGGTAATCATACCACAAATAAAATGTTTGCTTAAAGAATGATATCTGAAATTTATTCAAACTTTTTATGAAAGATTATCTAATAACATTGTACTGCAAATTTTTGAGATGCTTTATAGATTGACATTTGCATTTAGGTCTAGATGCACTAGACTAAGTTCAAGGAGGATTTCCTTTACCGGTACATTTCGGCATTGTCATATAGAGACTCTTTTTTTTTTGCCAGTATATTACATTTATATGTATGATCAAGTATGTTTATGAATTTCTAACATTTCTGTACATATGAAAACATAATTTAATATTTATATTTTACTTTAATTTAAATTCCTTAAATAGATAATTGTTTGTATTTTATTTGATTTATTGAATTGAGAAAGTAAACATCAGTCGTATAAGCTAGTTAAGGTAGATTTTTTTAATGATATTTTGTAATATTTTAAAAGAAGCACATGTGCAATATTTTAATAAAAGTATGCAGTCTCTGGCTGTTGAAATACATCATTGTTGTTTTCTGTGTAATAATTCTTGATTCTTATTGGTTAATTTTCAAATTGCTTCTGCTTTCAATCTACAATGTGGGCCTCGGTGGCCGAGTGGTCAAAGTTGTCGAACTACTTTATCACTAGCCTGTCAACACTGAGATTGTGAGTTTGAACCCACTTGTGGTAGGTGCACTTGACTCCAATCTTAATCGACTAGGATTGAGTTTTCCTACTGAAGGTCGGTGGTTCTCTCTTTTAACACTCCTTCCTCCACCAATAAAAACTGACCACCATGAAATAGCACAATAGTGCTGAAAATGGTGTTAAACACCAATCAATCAATCTACAATGCAGAATCTTTTCAAACCTTATAGTACATTGGACTGATCGAGTGTCTAGCACAGTGAGACAGTGGTTCTACATAGGTTCCTGTTGAAGATTATTGGTGATCTTAATTTTATCTTTCTAAAAGTACTTAGTTAATCTGGAACACAGTTCTGCAGGAATATTGTATGGTTTGTTCTATATTAACATTCTTTGTATGATCCAGTAAGAGTTAAAAAAACAGGTAAAATAAATTTTTGAATCTTTTTTGTCAATTTTAAAAAATCCATAAAAAAGCAGAAATACTGAAAAATCTTCTCAACTTCTTCTCAAAAACAACCAAGTGACATAGCTACAGATAAAATATAATTGCAAAGGGTTGATTGCTACATAACATGATATATATATATATACCTGTTCACCATACTTGCCATATTTAAATATAAAAAAAATGTTTAAACTTTATAAATAAATAATTGATGTTTTATTTGAACTTTCAACACAGGGATGTTATTTCTGTGATTAGTTTTCACATTTGCCTTTGATGAAACATGTGGACTCCAAATTATCTTTCACCACATATCAATATTTAACATAGCACTTTGTGGAATGATAATCTAAAAACACCCAAATCCAACTGGTTATATTGAACCACATTAAACCTGAAATCTCCTGAAGGTGCATGCACGTAGCTACGTTTACGTCAAAACGCCCGGGCTTGCACATAAATTTTGAAGAAAAAGTATTTTAACTCAAATCTGGGAACAGTATATCTAACATTATATGTCAATATATATAAGTTCCTGCTCAAATAAATCAAAAGAACTGATTAAAAGCACACGAGCCTTGTTATTCTTTCTTAAATGACTTGTAATTGAAGATAAAAGACAAAGTGATGAAATTTACTTTTTAAACAACTGGAAACATATTATTTTTACATACTTTTTGGTCATGTAGCTCTGCAACTGTTTCGGTTCTTATGCATCCTCGGCTTTCAAATATTCGGCTATATATGAACGTTCCTGATGAAGGTAAATCCGGAAAAGCTCTTTGGACGCATGAAATTGATAATGTGTTGTTTTCATATTTTATATTATATATTTGTTCATTTTCTGTCAAAGTTTGAAACTACTGTGAATTCTACTCAGTTTACTATTGTTTAAAGCAATTTATTATCTGCTGAGATACGATGTGGCTTGCATTTTTGTTACAGTTCAATATTTATTTTTATGGTTACACCTGACTACCGGTATCTATGAAAATTAATTAGCACATATGTCCATTAATGAAATTTGAGTGTTAATAAGTGAGTAAATTAAATAAGGTAAAAAAATGAATAGAATGACAACATTGAAACAGAGACTTGCTTTTTTACTAGCTCTTTAAAGTTTTGATTTTTTTGTCGATTGATTGTTTACCCCACATCTCCTTTAAAACATATTTTAAAGCAACTGGTTTGGACATTTTTCTCCTAAATAAATGACCATTAGATTCCAAATCAACACAAAATGGATAAATTTAACATGAAAAAAAACCAAGCTAGACTCTAAAAGAGTGGTGAAAGATACCAAAGGGATATTCAAACTCATCAGTTGAAAACAAACTGACAATACCATGGCAAAAAACGAAAAGGCAAACAGTATAAAAAACACATCATCAAAACTAAAGACTGAGCAACACAGCCCCACCAAAAATGAGGGTGATTTCAGGTGCTCCGGCAGGGTAAGCAAATTCTGCTCCACGTATGGCACCCGTCTTGTTGCTGATATAAGTACTAACTCAGTGATAAGTCTTAATTCAGTAGGTCACATTCGAGGAAAAGAGGACGGGATTGTGTCAATATCAACAAGGAGGTGTTCTGCCCTGGGTCAGCTTAGGGGACCTCAAACCCCTTGATGTGGTTCGGGTGTACACTTAAAAATGGCCTAGCTACGCCACTGAGGTGTGTATTTCCCCCCAAATTTTGTATTTAAGATTTAACCAACCAGCAAACATGGTCAATATAAGTATACAATGTACTAGTAAAACATCAACAAGTTTCCCAACAATGCTCTATGATAAAGTTCTCTTTGAAATATTTTTGTTTCTTTAAAGTTCCTGTCTTATTGAAGTATACCCCACATCTCTTTTTTTCTATTGAAAAGTATGGAATTATATGAATAAGTATTAATGAAAAGTACATTTGCTCTAAGGGAACATTGCATTGTTTTAGGTGATCAGAGAATTTGTTTTAGTTTGGAAATAACATACTTATAAAAAAGATGTGGTATGATTGCCAAAGAGACAACTCTTCACAAGAGACCAAATGACACAGAAAATAACAACTATAGGTCACCGTACGGCCTTCAACAATGAGCAAAGCCCATACCGCATAGTCAGCTATAAAAGGCCCCGAAATGACAAATGGAAAACAATTCAAACGAGAAAATTAACGACCTAATTAATGTACAAAAAATGAACGAAAAACAAATATGTAACACAGCAACAAATGACAACCACTGAATTACAGGCTCCTGACTTGGGCCAGGCACATACATACAGAATGTGGCGGGGTTAAACATGTTAGCGAGATCCCCTCCCCCTAACCTGGGACAATGGTGTAACAGTAAAACATAAGAACGAACTATAAAAATCAGTTGAAAAAGGCTTAACTCATCAGATTGATACAAATAGAAATACATCTAACAAAAACACAGAGTGGACGTGGCCGGGTACTTGTACATCCCAACAACAGAAAGAACAGAAAGTACAGATCTGAGAGTACTCGCAGTTACTGACAGCTAGTTTTTGTGTGGAGTTTCCCGTGTAAAACTGAAATATCTAAATCTAGGAAAGGACAGTTATTACCGTTTACATTTGATTTATTTAAAGTAAGTTCCTTTGGGTAAATTTCGGCAGTATATTAAGAAAATTCTTGATTATTTAACGAAAAAATATCATCAAGATTACGGTAAGTGTTGTTGAATTTATCAATTAAATGCAATTTAGACGGGTCTTTACTGAGTTTGGTCATAAACTGTGATTCATAACAAAACAAAAACAAGTCTGCTATTAAAGGGGCGCAATTAGTGCCCATAGGAATACCTACAACCTGTCGATAAACTTTGTTGCCGAAATGTACATAAATATTATCAAGGAGAAAATTAACAGCTTCAATCATCTCATCACACCTCCAGTAAGTATATCTAGCATATTAAAGAAGAAGGCTTTAAATGAGTTGCAGTAAATATATTTGCATTCAGATTTACCAAACGACCATTTAGGTAAATGGGAAAACGTTTGTTTGATAAGATTGTGTGGAAGTGTAGTGTAAAGAGTTGAAAAGTCAAAACTATAAACAGAATCAAAAGGACCATCAAAAGCACGTAATTTATCTAAAACATCCAAAGAATTTTTTACACTCCCAAAATAGTTAATTCCACTTTCTTCATATATCATGTATTTTTATTTACTCCATTTTTGTCTTTAATTTATAAGTTGTTCAAAGAGCAAATTATGTGTAAATGTAAAGGTTACAATGTGCAGGGAATTAAAGAATATCTGTACCAGTTTTATGTAAGTTACACATGCAAACTTAAAATTTCCTACAATGTTGTATAAACACTTTGTGTGCACGTTTGGAGAAGTTTTGCAGACTTTATAGAGGGTGTAACTTAGTTCATTTTAGCAGCATTTGCAAAAGAAAGTACTCATTCTATGTATTTGTTCATGCTCAAGTGGTCTGGTTAGAGGACAAGGTTCACTTTTAGCAAATTTTGGCTTCGAAATTCAACTGTATCATAAGATATCAAAAAGGCCACTATCAGGTTCTTAAATGGATCTAATCCAAAAGCCTGAATGTAAGGTAAAACAAAACAAATCTCTCCATAACCGTACATTTTAGGCTACAAAGTCAGCACATGTTTAGCTCACCTGGCCTAAAGGGCCAAGTGAGCTTTTCTCCTCACTTGTCATCCTTCGTCGGTCGTCTGTTAAATTTTACAAAAATCTTCTCTAAAACTACTGGGAGCCACAATCATTATTGAAGTATCTAGTTAAAAAGATGTAACTGATGACCCCGCCTGTCACCCAACATGGCTGCCATGGAAAAAATAGAACATAGGGGTAACATGCACGTTTTGTCTATTATCTTGAAAATTGCTTTAAACAGAAAATATTTGACATGGGCAAAAATGTTCAGAATGTTGAGCTCTACCTACTGTCCATTTATATAAAATTTTCTCATAGGAGTTATTCCCCTAAAATGATGGATTTTACAATTTTTTTTTTCATGTTTGCCTATAAGGTAGATCGGGTGTCTTTTTCTGAGCATTCCTTCTGGGCATGTTGCAAACATACTTTTTTGGTTTAATAATATTTAACCAATTTTCATTCTATATACAACAGAAACATATAAAAATTGAAAATTTAAGATTAAACCTTCATAAAATGAAGTGTTGTTAAGTGTATTTAAAATTTTCAGAAAATCCTTTTAAAATCAAGGGCAGATGAATTTGTAAAATAGGACAATTATGTTTTTGAGATTTTTCAAGAAAATAAGGACTGTGACCCCCTATTTTTATTTGATATTTCAGAAGAACTAATAAAAAGCAATTCTCTCATTGAATTTTAAACAACTCTATCGTTTAATTTTACCTGAATAAGGAAAAAAAATAGGTTTCCTCTATATGCAAAAATGCCACGGATCTACAAATAAGTCAACAATGTGGGTTCGTTGTCTAGTGGTTCATTGAAGACCGATGGCTACAGTGCTGAAGGTCCCGAGTTCGTTTCTGACTCGGGGTGCTGGAAATTTCAGTACATCAGTAGGGTGATTTTCACCCTCCCACATACATCTCTGGTATCCAGACCGGAGTTTAACTAGAATGGGTACTTTGGGGGCCTCGGTAGGTCAAAGTTGCCCCTACTTTGAACTGGAGATCAATCTGATATCTCTTCGGTTTATCTGTTCCCGCCTAGCAGCCGGTGGTTTTCTCAGAGTACTTCGGCTTCCTCCACCATAATAACACTGCCCGGTGTCCTAGCACTCCCTTTGTGTAAAGGTGGGGATTGTCCTTTTAAATATTGTTGTAAATACGTTAGTGACACATTTCCATTAATCCCGATTGGGAGTGTACACAGATTCGCAGCTCTCGAGGGGTACGGAGGGATCTACGTACATACATGGTCAAAATGGTCAGTTGACTCATTATTGGAGTTCTTTCTCTTTATTAATGAATAGTGGCCATCTTGAACTTGCAGTGAAGTGAGTTTTTTGCTCCATGTTAAAGGCATCACTATGAATTTGATTTGAAGAACAGCTATAAATGCACTGTTCGTTTGATAGTTTTCTTCATGTGCGAGTAGTGATTTTGTGTCATGAATTTTTTTTTTGCATTCACACATTTATGAAAATGCATTAGTTTATGGCAGATTATGTTTTCTCTCAACTCTAATAGCGATATCACATTGAAATTGATATAATAAGATAAATGACAGCATCCTTTATATCCAACGTATCACCAACACTGCGAATAGTGTTTTAAAAATTATATTAAATAAAAAAGACTTGCACTGCTTCTGGTACTTTATAGATTATGTAAATACTATAACAATTGATTAATGAAGTCTCCTCCTTATCTAACACGAAGGACAAGAGGGTACAATTGCTATCACACGTCATTTTTAATCAGTCATCATCATGGTTTTACACTTTCAAATTAAAAAAAAACATGAAACCGCTGGGTAGATTGAAACAGTTTCTGGTCAGTCATTCCTGGTGTGTCCAGGCTTAAGAAATATATTTGTTACATATCAAAATTAAGGTAGGACGCTCTTTATATGTCTCATGGCTTCAGTTCTAAATTCCATCATTTGGAATGGGAGTTTTATTCAACTATTAGGACCCCAGGAGTGGTCTGTAACTCAAGAAAACAATATGACCAGAAACATTTGCATAGCAATATCGAATAGTCAAGCTATGCATGTAAAAATCACTTTTGTAATAAAACTTAATATTATTTTGTAATGTACTTTGGTCCAAGTGCAGAGGCGGATTTAGGGCCTGGGGGTAGGAGGCCCGGGTACTCCCTTATGGAGCTACATATATGGTTAATACATAGATTTTTTACATGTCCCACTCCAAGCGTTGCCTAGTTTAGGGCCCCCAGGCCCCCCTCCCCTTTTCAAAATCTTGGATCCGCATCTGAAGAGTATTGTGACTTATATACAGAATGCACCTTGAGGGTATATAAATGTCTTGTAACGAATGATCAGTTCTTCTTTGTGCAAAGCAATAATGGCCCTGTTAAGACTGTTAACTTTGCAAGTCTTTTACAACACCCATTGCTGTGTGTATCTGCGTGTAGATGAGGAATTATTTATCCTTTTAACTCTCCAGAGTTATGTCTATTGAACTGTAGTGTAATCTTTTCTCTTTTTCAGACCTCGACACCGCTCCTTACTGGTTTATTATCAATACTATCTAGATACAACACATATGATCTTACGAGTGAAATTATATATTCTTCTACATTTAGGTCAGTGCGCTCTAATGAGAGTCATATTGTAAACAGTCATAACATAACCACAGCTTAAGGCCTCTTAGGTCCCTACTATGTATTGATTACCTAAACTACACAAAAAACCCGTAAAATATCGTTTCATCTTGATCTCTAGTAAGTGTTCTACAACTAGTATTTCAGTGATATTAACTAGTTCCTCAACTACTATCAAAGAACTTATCATTAACTATTGTAATAAAACATATGAAAATAGTGGAATTAACTATTTTTGGAGTGTAAAAAATTCTTTGGATGTTTTAGATAAATTCCTTGCTTTTGGTGGTCCTTTTGGTTCTGCTGACAGTTTTGACTTTTCAACTCTTTACACTACACTTCCACACAATTTTACCAAACAGAAGGTTTCCTATTTAATTAAAGGGTTGGCGCCTTCAAACTAGTTTAACCCCGCTACATTCTATATGTGCCTGTCCCAAGTCAGGAGCCTGTAATTGAGTGATTGTCGATTTTTTGCTGTTTCTCGTATTTGTTTTTCGTTTATTGTTTTGCATAGTTTGTTCTTATGTTGTGCTGTTTCGCCACTGTCCCAGGTTAGGGTGAGGGTTTGGCGCCAACAAACTAGTTTAACCCGCCACATTCTTTATGTGCCTGTCTAAAGTCAGAAGCCTGTAATCCAGTGGTTGTCATTTGTTGCTATATATCATTTTTGTTTTTCGTTCATTATTTTGTACATAAATCAGGCCGTTAGTTTTCTCGTTTGAATTGTTTTACATTTGTCATTTCGGGGCCTTTTATAGCTGACTATGCGGTATGGGTTTTGCTCATTGTTGAAGGCCGTACGGTGACCTATAGTGGTTAATTTCAGTGTCATTTTGTCTCTTGTGGAGAGTTGTCTCATTTGCAATTTTCCACATCTTCTTATTTTTATATCATTGAAAAATCAAATTTCAAACATATTTGCTGTAACTAATTCAAATCCTTCTTCCCTAATGAGAAAGGTAAATATGCTAGATATTCTTACTGGAGGTATGATGAGATGATTGAAGCGGTTAATTTGCCGCAACTAATTTTAAGCCGTCTTCTCTAATGAGAAAGGTACATATGCTAGATATACTTACTGGAGGTATGATGAGATTGTAGCATTTCAATTTTCTCTTTGATAACATTTATGTACGTTTCGGCAAAAAAATGTTTCGACAGATTGTAGGTATTCCTATGGGCACCAATTGCGCCCTTTTAGTAGCAGACTTGTTCTTGTACTGTTATGAATCACAGTTTATGACCAAACTCTGTAAAGATTCGTCTAAATTGCAATTAATTGATAAACTCAACACTTATCGTTATCTTGATGATATTTTTTCGTCAAATAATGTCGAATTTTTAAAATATACTGCCGAAATTTACCTTAAAGGAACTTCCTTTAAATAAATCAAATATAAACGGTAATAACTGTCCTTTCCTAGATTTACATATTTCAGTTAAACACGGGAAACTCTACACTAAAATTTACGACAAAAAGGACGATTTTTCTTTCCCAATATCCTTTTCTGGATAGTGATGTTCCTTTGGCACCATCTTACGGGGTTTATACATCACAACTCGTTCGCTATGCCAGTGTCTGTAGTGACGACGTTTTGTATTTCAATGAAAGTAATAGAATGGTTAAATTATTAAGTCAGGGATTTCGTTACCACAAATTACGAGATCGGAAATTAAGATACGATCCGGTAAACTAATCGATCCTTTAAATAAACTTATTCTAAAAGGTTAACAACCCAGCACTGTAATTAGATCTTTAAATATTATTTTTATTGGTATAAATATCGATTTTGTTATCAGTAAATTAAAATCGAACTAATATTATTGTTATGTACATATACATATGTACATTCACGGTTCTACAACCTGTTGATACCTGTATTTTAGCATTGCACAAGGTAATGTTTTTCTCTGACTGTTAACACTGTGTCTAAACTACCCCGGCAAAAAATGTTTGGACTCGATGGTATCTAATATCGGCACGGTGACGGAAAATCAATAGACAGAGAAAAGGTAGTTTTCTGTTTATTTATTTGTTATTGTTATGATATCGAAGAATATTTATACATAAATAACTGTTTTCTATTGTGAAATGTAATATTTTCTACAACCGTTCTAGATTAACAGAGAAATAAGTAAAAATGCACGTCAAAATGACGAATTGAGTGAACCTTGCCTCGAATTTGTTTAATTTCTCCTTAAATTGTTCACATGGTAAGGAAAGAAAGGTACTGAAAGAAAGATATTGACATGGAGATTGCAAAACTAGTCACTTTGAGCACCTCAATACTTGTATTTCTGCATATGGAACGAAAGAAATGGGTCATGTCAAAATAAAAGCACCCGGTTTTGTCAATGTGTACAACCCGGTTTTGTCCTAGATTTCACAAGGCAGAACCCGGTTTTGTCAAAGAAAACAAATGCATAATCGCAAAACATAATTGAACTTCAGCAATTAAAATGAGTTTGGTGGCTGGTTGGAAAACGATTTCTTACAGAGGACAACCTGTTATTTATTTGAATCTGTAAACACTTGAATTCCTACTTTATTGGAACAAAAAAAATTATAATTTTGCTTTGCATTAAAAAAAATACTCTAACTGCGAAATAGATAGAAATGAAGGTTAAACCGCAAATTGAGTTTTAAGCTTTCTATACGTTTTTTTTAATATGAATTATGTAAATTTTAGTGTTTAAACTTAAAATTAGAGTTTATGGTCTTAAAAATTGAAGGACGCACATTTGATATGTGATTTTCTTGCACAACAGGATGGTTATCTTTATAAGTTATCCAATCTCCCTAGGGGTGTAATATTTCCTATGATCGTTTAAAATAAATCTTCTTAAGGCTAAATGTTCATTATAAGGCATTATAATCAAACAAATGTATATATGCTTGCAGAATCGCCATAGAAAATGAACGTTTATGGTGAGAAAAGGATTACAATAATCATGCATTAAAAATCAAATCTATCTATCCCAAATTGTAACTATAATACTAAGTATAAACTAGTATTATAATAGTCTTTCAGGCCATCGAGAAAATGTAATAATGATTAGTTTATTAATAGTTGTATAAATAAACGGTTCTGTTATCTCTCCATTGTGTTATGATTATCGTACATTGACGTTGGTCAATATATTATTGACAATATATAGGGACGTATTCAGGTTTTTTTTCAAAGTGGGCGTAATTCAAACAGCTTACATACCGCAGAGCGTAGTGAATCGAACAATGTTTTGGACGAATTATGCTAAAAAAATTGTAAAAAAAGATTTAATTTTTTTGGGCCATTAAAGGTTGGGTGGGGGCGTGTGACCTATACGCCGCCTGGATTCGCCACTGATGTTATAAAACTAAATCGTATACCAACTTAAAATTTTATAAGAAATAAGAAAGCAGGGACACCCGCGAAATTGGATGTATGTGAGTAGGATTATCATGTTTATTCAAAAAATTCACATTGTTATTTTGGATTTGTCGGAATGCGAGACCAAGGAATGCAAATTCGTGGCGGCTTGAACTATTTGTATGAAGCTTCATATGTCAGACGTTAGAAGGCCTGACTGCAACATACCTCGCACACAGATCTTTTATGTAACGATGTTTCTATCTGTCATATGTCCATTGCCCTTGACCTCATTTTCATGGTTCAGCGATTTCCTAACAAAATGAATAGCTGATAATGGTTGACATCTATGATCGTGTTCAAGTCCGTATCTCTAATACCATAAGTAATAGGTCAACTATATTTGCTCGTATGGCGCATATGACTATCCAAGTGACCTTGAACTTATTTTCTTAATTAATTGGTAAATGTTAAGTTGGTTTTTTTTGGATGGTTTTAATGACTGTAATGTGTTCATGTCCGTCTGGCAGGTTTCATCAGACGTTGACTTTTCTGAAGTGTTTACAGATTCAAATAAATAACAGGTTGTCCTCTGTAAGAAATCGTTTTCCAACCAGCCACCAAACTCATTTTAATTGCTGAAGTTCAATTATGTTTTGCGATTATGCATTTGTTTTCTTTGACAAAACCGGGTTCTGCCTTGTGAAATCTAGGACAAAACCGGGTTGTACACATTGACAAAACCGGGTGCTTCCATTTTGACATGACCTATTTCTTTCGTTCCATACGCAGAAATACAAGGATTGAGGTGCTCAAAGTGACTAGTTTTGCAATCTCCGTGTTAATATCTTTCTTTCCGTACCTTTCTTTCCGTATCATGTGAATAATTTAAGGAGAAATTAAACAAATTCGAGGCAAGATTCACTCAATTCGTCATTTTGACGTGCATTTTCATTTATTTCTCCGTTAATCTAGAACAGTTGTAGAAAATATTACATCTCACAATAGAAAATAGTAATATATGTATATATATTCTTGGTTATCATGAAAATAACATATAAATAAACAGAAAACTACATTTTCTCTGTTTATTGATGTTCCGTCACCGTGCCGGATATTAGATACCATCGAGTCCAAACATTTTTTGCCGGGGTAGATTAGACACAGTGGTTAATGACATCTTTCCATTGGATGTTGGATGTGTACTGATTGATACTTAAGTCTTAGATACATGATTTTTGTTTTGCCTGCGACGAAAGTGGCGGAAAGCGAGACAAAGGGATTGCTTTTCCGGCGACGGCGACAGCGACGACGTTGTCAACAATTGTTAAAAGCTTCCTGTTTATGTTATAAAATTAAGGAGATGTGGTATTTTTGCCAATGAGACAACTATCCACCAAAGTTCAAAAAAAGTGGATTTAAGCCTTCAACAATGAGAAAAACCCATACCGTATGGTCGGCTATAAAAGGCCCAGACATGAAAAATATGAAAACTAACGGCATAATTTATAACAAAACAATTCACGAAAAAAATATACGACAGACATGAACCAACGACAACCACTGAACTACATGCTACTGACTTAGGACACAGGGACTCGGTTAGCATATCAATTTGACGACTATTTTGACATGGTCCAGTGACTTTGAATCAATTAGCAATTTTCAATGTTAAGTTTTCTGCTTAAGTTAGATTGATAGGAGCTACTTACAATAGACAACGATAGTTTCTATAAAGTTACATTACTGTCTGTTCATCTCAGTCTGTGACGTCGACCATTTTCAGGCCCTGCCCACTAGATCATGGTCCAGCGACTTTGAATTAAGGATGTATTCTTCTGATGTTTCAGTCTCGTTGAAATCTCGTTCAAAATTTATTTCCAAAACATGTGATACAAGTGGAAAATATCAAGGAATTTAAAAAAT
This sequence comes from Mytilus californianus, assembly GCF_021869535.1. NCBI lineage: Eukaryota > Metazoa > Mollusca > Bivalvia > Mytilida > Mytilidae > Mytilus > Mytilus californianus. Next base: position 3,071,282 of record NW_026262679.1, on the reverse strand, counting down.
ATTATAATCAAACTAAACTCTGAAAAAATTGTGTACTTAAAATAAGTAGTTTTTGAGTAATAAAATTTTCAAATTTTACAACCAATCCGGTCAGTGTCAACAGCCAAAATGTTGAGAAAATGGGTGAGGGGTACAAAGAAATGATTTTACCAGAAATGTGTACATCCATATCAATTTTTCTTTTCAAAATTCTTAGATATGTATTTTTTCAATCATCTATAACTAAGAAGTTGACATAATATGCTTTTTGTTCAAAAAAAAGGAAAAAAGTCCCAATTTTACCGTGACAAAATTGACATCATGGTCATTTTGACACGAAAAAGCAACAAAATTTTATAAACTTTCTAATATTAACACCAACCTATAGTTTTTTTTAAGTTAAATTTATTCAGATTGGTCCACTTCATCTTTAGTGAAAGTATGAAAAAAGTTTTAATTGTGAATTGTAATAATAGCCCAAAAATGGGTAAAAATTGATGAAAAGTGGGAAAATCATTAAAAATGGGGTACTTTCAAATGGCCGTAGCAAAAAAAGAAGTGAACCACCTTATGATTTTTTCTGATCTTTTAAACTTTTCAAGATAATTATTATCAGTAAAGAAAGCAAGACATTTTTGTTTCATAACTATAAGGTTTTGCATGTTTTTACTCATAAAGACGTTTACACTTAATTTAATCTGGATAATAAATAGTAACTTCTCATTAACAATCTAAATAATTGAGACACAAAGTGTCTAACTTCAGAAATAACTTTCTTACAGTCATATAAACCAAAAAATCAGGTTAAGAAAAAAGTTTAATTCTAGAAATTTTTGGCTCCTCAGAGGTGTACATCCTTAATAAGCAATGTCGCTGTCCATCAGATTGTCTTTTTCTGAATTTTATGCCGACAGGGGAGACATATCTCTGTGTCAACAGTTTATTTTATCAGTTGTTATTGACTTTGAACTAGCTGTCAGTAACTGCGAGTACTCTCAGATCTGTACTGTTGTGTTGTATGGATGGATAAATACCCTGCCACGTCCGGTCTGCGATTTCGTTACTTGTTTTACTGCTTTGTATCGATCTGAATAGTTTAGCCCTTTTAAACTGATTTTTATAGTTTGTTCATATCTTGTACTGTTACACCACTGTCACAGGTTAAGGGTGTGTGTGCGCCCGCTAATATGTTTAACGACGCCACATTTTGTATGTGCCTGTCCCCAAGTCAGGAGCATATAATCAGTGGTTGTCGTTTGTTGCTGTATATCATATCTGTATTTCGTTCATTGTTTTTTACATAAATAAGGCCGTTAGTTTTCTCGTTTGAATTGTTTAACATTGTCATTTTAGGGCCTTTTATAGCTGACTATGCGGTATAAGTTTTGCTCATTGTTGTAGGCCGACCGTACGGTGACCTATAGTTGTTAACTTCTATGTCATCTAGTCTCTGAAGGAGAGTTGTCTCATTGGCAATTATACCACATCTTCTTTTTATAGGCAATGTATTAATATGTACAGATTGCAGGAATAAATGAGGAAGGTCCACTCTTTCATCTATTTTTCATTTTGTAATGATTGAATAAAAACAAAAAAGTTTTCCAATGTTTTCTTTATTCTGGAGGTGCTGCTTTAGGTGTATGAAAAAAACTATGTGAGTTAGTTATCAGCACGTGTGATTAGAAATACATAAAACAAACTTCAGAAGTATAGCCGGATAAAGAATCGGTGCTATGCGTGAGATAGTTACATTCCTTAATATCAAAAGATTCCTAAGTTTTATTACTGCATATTTCATGTCCGTACTTTCAATCTAGCACTGAAGTATTAAAATACTCGGGGGCTGATGAATACGTAATTATTTCTGATAAGTACGTCTAAACAAGTGACAACTGCATCCATTGGATCACCAATGAAGGTGATACACGTCCGAAAACACATATTATATTCATAATTACTCTAAATATCAGCACAACAATGTTAAATCTACAAAAGCAAATTTTTGTTCTTCCCTCGCCGGGATTCGAACTCATGATATTGAAATATCGAGACAGCACCGCCTGCACTGTGTCAAGCGCTCTAGACCTCTCGGCCACCTAGACTGAACTAAATATTCAGTTTTCGGTGGCCTAGTGTTACCTTTCCTCGTCAGTAGAATCTAGAGTTGTAACACAGTACATGATATATTAGGCATGAAGATGGAATTGATTGCAGATTCCATCTTATCTATCGTAGAGGATCGTAAGATATTTCGATTTCTGTATATACGTAATTATTTCTGTATATGTACGTAATTCGATAACTGTGTATACGTAATTATTTCTGATTTACTCTTAATATCAGCACAACAATGTTAAATCTGCAAATTTGCGGAAGAAAATTTTTGTTCTTCCCTCGCCGGGATTCGAACTCATGCTATTGAAATATCGAGACAACACCGCCTGCACTGTGAATCGCAGTATTTTTGACCTTAATTCCGCGCCATAGTCATCTGAGAAAATAATATTTATGCAAGTAATTTGTGATTCTTCCAATTATGATTACTTGGATGTGACCTATCGAATTAGACATATAACCGGATTTGTATTTACATAAGCAACACGACGGGTACCTCATGTGGAGCAGGATTTGCTTACCCTTCCGGAGAAGCTGAAATCACGGCCCTGTTTTAATGGTGTGCGAGTTGTTCAGTCTTTGGTTTTCTATGCTGTGTTTAGTATACTGTTGTTTGTCTTTTGTGGTATCTTCAGTCTCTCTTTTTTCAGCCTAGGTTTTTCAAATGCCCTGCCGCTTGGTATGTGGGCTTGATTGTTGATTCCTTTGCGCGAAAGCAGTAGCCTACTCTGCATTCTTCTTTCTTTTAGTTCATTGTGTTATATTAAATTTCTGCCATTGGTCCTGGTTTAGTTTCTGAAGTTTGATGTAATAAACCGGATCACTTTCTTTGGACATTTTCTAATTTCTCTAGTAGATACGTTTGATTGGGATCCCAAGCAGAACTTGAATATTTAAGGACTGGTCGTTCAAGTCATTTGTATGCTTATAATTTGACTTCCTGGATGCAGCTAAATTGTGCTTATAAGAGTGTCTTTTAGTTGTTATCAAACTGGACTTTATTTTTCTCCCTGCTAAGTGTCATCATATTACATCAGTTGGTCGGTAAGAATCTCATACCTGATATCATCACGGATGAATGATACAGAATGATTGTCATTGATTGTATTACACATTAAAGTGTACCAGGTGCGGATCCAGGGGGTGAGGCGGCAGGACAACGCAAAAAGTGGGACTTGGCCATCAATGCTTTAACCATATATGTAGCGCCATAAGACCTGCTCCCCTTAAATCCGCCTCCGTGTACGTGTATTTACTACGAAGTGTATACTGAGACTACAGTAGTAGTTGTCTCTGAATTATAATAAATGAATAAGTTATCAGGCCAGATGTCCAATCATGATAACCAAGACATGAAACTAAAGCCGGCATTTATAACTGGTCAAACTCAGAGCTATCCTGGTTCCATGAGCGCCATAAATACCTTGATTTTAAACAGTTTTATATAATTGATATCATCACTTCAAATTTTACACAAATTCATGAAATATTAGCTAATATAGGCTGGTGATATATCTTTAAGTCAAAACGGCTAATGATTTTTAAAGGCCAGTTTGCTGTTTAATGGGTATGATTTAAGACTTAAATTATTTAATCAGCGAAGCAGTGAAACATATATTTTTTCAGTGATCACACTGGTTTGAATTAGAATTTTATTAGTTTATAATCTTCAGTGCATTGAAATCTACTCACTAGTTATTTTCACTCCTTTTGCCGGTTGGACTATGTAAATTTCCTTTGTTGTAAATTTCTTATTTATACTATTGCAAAGTTTAATCTTTACTTTTTGAAGTTGATATTACGTTGAAATTAAGTTTTTCTACAGCTGAGACAGGGACTTGCTATAGTATAGAAAGTCCCTGGCTACTAGTAGTCTCAGTATACTCAAACCAAAAATTTGAGAAAAGGCCGGAATTTAATCAACCAGCATTGTTGAATTTTACATACACCGTTGTACTTCCTGTTTACAATTTCCTGAAGGAAACCAATCTATATTGATGTCATTTTTTAGACAAATCTCTAGGCTGAAAAGTTCAATGTCAGTAACTTTACTTTTATTTATCGAATAGCTTATTTGTGTGCCCTATTGATTTTTCGATGTTTTTACGACCTGTGAGGGTAGAGATAATCTTAAAATCTTATATGGCTTGTGGTAACATTGTCACAGAACATAAGTTCCTCCATAATATTTATTCCAAAGATAATTTATTATGTAACAAAAGTTCCAATTGGAATTAATGTTATGTGATATTTATTCTATAAGCATAATAAAAGGACCGATGCCTCGGAATTTTTATCACATAAAATAAATTCCAATAGGAAGTTTTATTACATAATAAATTATCTTTGGAATAAATATTATGGTGGAAATTTTATCGTATGACTGGTATAACATTTTGACTTTTATCATTTTGGCAATTTGACATATCATTCATTAAAATAAAAGTAATCAGAAACTACGGGTAACAGGGGCGGATCCAGGAATTTGGAAAGGGGGGGCGAAGTTTTTAAAGATTGCCGAGCGGATCGAGGCGAAAAATTTTTGGGACCTTTTTTGGGCTAAAAAACATAAAATAAGTGTAAAATGCACTTTTTAAACGGTTCCTGGCGAGGGGCATGTATATTCTATAGTTGCTGTAAAGTGTAAGGGTTGGACATGTTTTATGCTGTATTCTCCCTATTGATTGTCTATCATAAAATGATAGTATGGATCCAAAGCTATGTACTGATATATTTGATGTGGGACTTGCCAGTAAAAAATAGACATGGAAAATTCTCGTTTGTTGTATGTTAAGTTAGCATAACCTCACAGATTTCTTGTTGTAAACAAGAAATACGCCGGGCTATTCGATGAAATTTACAATACGACCGACACGAGTTAAAAAAGTCAAACAAGCAATTTTTATCCAAATGTTTGGTTGATATGTTTCACCAAACAAAATTAAGGGAGGTGAGGGGTTCCAAATCAACCAAAGGCTACGAATGAGTCTGAAATGACAACGAATTTATGAATGACGGTCGACAAATGGAGACATAAAGGCCACACTCAGCAGTCAGGTTGCAGTCTGGTCTTGAAAAAAGTATTCAATATATCAGTTCGGCGAAACAGACATTCCAGTCAGAGATGCAAACCCTGGCCTAAAAAAAATACGCCCGTTTTTTATTCATCATGTCCATTTAATGCTAAATAATTCTGTTGGAAATTTTCGTTTCTAATAGCAAAAAAGTGGACAAGATTATTGTTTTCAATCCAGATACGGCCAGAATTTTTATTTAATGCAAAAATCAGAGTCAGATTGTTTTCTCTCAAATACCTTAGACTGCCTCCTCAAATCAAATGGTTCGTACCTTAGACTTTAAATCTATCTAGAGCTTATACTGACTGGGGATCATTATTCAGCTTTCATGTTATTTTTAAATAGGCTGGGGCGTTTGGGGTTAAACATGTTTTCGTAGGTAAATAATATTGCTGTGGATTTTTTTTTCATGAGAGTGTAATAGAGTATTACTTTCTGTTTGGTTGAATTGTGAAATAGAAGTCACTACGTTCTTGCTCAATCCTGTGTCGCTTTGAAGGTATCATGATTGTCATCCTCAGCCTAAGCAATGTAATTTACTGTAATTTGAATTTTCAAAATGACTGAGTGACGTTTTTTTGACGCACTGGTCAACTCCACCATAGCGAATCACATGACTTTGACATAATCAGTAAATACCAACGAAAAATATCTTTATAAGTAAAGAATTGTCGCATAAAAATTAAATACACGGGTAATGGCAAAGTTCACGAAGTCTAGTCTGATTAATCTTTTTACATAAAAAAAAAAAAGTCCAAGCAAAGGGGGGGCGTACGCCCTCTACGCCCCCCTCTAGATCCGCCACTGGGTAAATTGCTTTAATAACATATATACAAATCAGTCCGAAATTGATGCACATTTTACAAGCAAACAAATTGGAGTTATTTTGATTTTTTAAGCACAGGTAAATATTCATAAATACTATTTCTCCTGGTAAAAGTATTATGTATTATCTATTTCAAATGAAAAAAATATTATGTAATATCTATTCCAAAAGGAAAAAGTATTATGTAATATCTATTGTAAAAGGAATAAATATTATGTAATATCTATTCCGAATGGAAAAAGTATATTGTAATATCTATTCCGATTATAAAAAGTATTATGTAATATTTATTCCTATTGGAAAAAGTATTATGTAATATTTATTCCAATTGGAAAAAGTATTATGTAATATCTATTCCAAAAGGAAAAAGTATTATGTAATATATATTGTAAAAGGAATAAATATTATGTAATATCTATTCCGAATGGAAAAAGTATATTGTAATATCTATTCCGATTATAAAAAGTATTATGTAATATTTATTCCTATTGGAAAACGTATTATGTAATATTTATTCCTATTGGAAAAAGTATTATGTAATATTTATTCCGATTGGAAAAGTATTATATAATATCTTTTCTATTATGTAATATTTATTCCAATTGGAAAAAGTATTATGTAATATTTATTCTGATTGGAAAAAGTATTATATAATATCTTTTCCGACCCAAAAATAGTATTATGTTCTATCTATTACGAATGCCGGAATGGTAAATTGGTATTGACAATTATAATTCTAATATAACTATAGTAGAAATAATACTAGTAAAAGAACAGGTATCGTGAATATGGGAAATAATTGTTCCCAATGTTGTAGACATTAAATAATCATTTCAAATTATCCACAATTACTGGCATGCATATTTTACATTTAAATGATATTTGTCTCATTAGAATTAATATTTATATTTCACAGCTGAACTTGTTAACATATTTACTTACCTTCAACATAAGTTCCATCATTTAAGAACATAAATATTTCTCGTACTCATCAGCCTCCATGTTTATACATTCAGGTGTTGTGTACAGGTGATTATATCTAACTCATTAACACTTTTCAATTTATATAATAATCATATAATCAGCATTCAAAACCTGTTTTGATTTAGATAATAATCAATCAGGTGTAAACTAAAATTCAGCATAATAGGAACATTTGTTATACTCATTAACATATAAGATAAGTTCCTAATATCAGTGGAACAAATATATTACAGATGGAAAAAGTATTCCATGACAGAATTTCCGCAGAACATATATTATTATAATATTGTTTCCCTCAGGAACAAATATTATTAGGAACAAATATACGTTGACAACATGCTCACCTTCAGGTCATGGGGTCATTCCACGGCCGGATCAATTAATGACAGTCTTGAAAATTGGTATGTGTTTCTTTGGGTGACTAGTTTTCCTGCAGATTGTTAACTAAAAAAAATACATACATAGGTTTAAAATGTAACAGGAGGGGGTCGGTGTCCACACCTCTTGGAACGTGTAGTAGCCAGTACATCGTCCCTATTCGACCATCGGGATACCTGATATCAGATTTTGGCAGAATAGAGACATAATCTAATAGAACTCAACAATTTATTTACAAATGTACAACATTCAAATAAAACATAGTTAAATGAAATGAAAAAGAATAGTCTTTTGAAAGTTGAATTCAAAAATAAAATGTAATGGAATAGTTACTTATAGTTTGCAAAATGATATCAAAAGGAACAGTATTTCTAGTCAAATGAAATCAAATAAAAATAGCGATACTAAGTTTAAAAAGTAAATGCAATTGTATTTATATACTAAGCTTTGTGTTTCAGAATTTAGTAAATCGTAAAGAAATAATGCCAATGTAGTTGCTGAAAATTAACTCAAGTGGAATCAAAGTCATTAAGGATTCCTGCCAGCTGTAGTTTAATTAAGACTGATTTAAAGTGTATTAGAGAAGGGTGGCAATGTTACACTACCGGCTCATGTATACACGTGGAGAGTGAACTTCTTTCCACCGGAGCAACTCCTGATCAAGTTTTAGATAAAAACTTATCACTTTCAAAGATATAAATAAAGATATGGTACATGTATTGGTTAGCACGTCTAGATCAAATTAAACATAAATAAACATTTAATTGAGAAAATACTAATTTGGAATTATTAAAGGGAGACTACCCAAATCACATCCATTACAAAAAGATGGCTCAGTGTGTCTGGGTATCGGGTCTGTTCACCCTGGGTTCCTTCATCCATAGAGTCTGTATGTCCTGTTTTGTGGTATTCATGGTGGTAAATATTCCACATGTGTTCCAATATTGAACATTATGGAAAATATCATTTTCATTATCTTCTCTGAGACTATTTGACCTAATTCAATTCAACTTGCAAATAATTGAATATGGAAGTTTCAATATAAAAAGTCATCATCTTGTTCTGACCCAGATGGAAAACATGGCTTCATGAGAAAGTAAATACTCAATTCTACTGGTTACTTTTCAAATTACTTCTATTTATTTTTACTATTGATGAAATTTGTATTGTGAGTAGATGTTAGCTTATTTTTGGAAATTACAAACTCCAAAACACAATCATCCAAATGGATAAAAGGGAGCATATACATTGTACCTTAAGGGTGCATTATTAAAAAAAATAAGTCAAGAAATAACAGATAACACTATGATCAAAAAGAAAATGACAGAAATAGCAACAAATCAAGAAATCACTACACAGAAAACTAAAGTTCAGCAAGACAAATACAATCAAACACATTGGGTAAATCCAGGTGCTCTGGAAAGGTAAGCTTTATAAAGCAGATCCTGTTCTACTAGTGGCACCTCACCACCCCGCTGTCTGGCTTATTAAATTTTGTGGTAATTCCCATAGGTGATTTCATGATCGGAGGAAAGAGGATGGAATTGTAGAACATATCTTTGGTCATCTCTTTGATTCAGCTTTATTTTATTATGGAATAGAGAAACGATTGTTTGTAATAGAAAATTGAATATAATGTTCATTTTAGATGTATTAACATTTTGTACATATATTTTTCAGATAATGGCCTGGAAAAGACTTATAATGAAGACAATAGCCAAGGGAGAGTCAACTCCTACTATTATGGCTGGCATAGTTTTACTGGTGGCACTTCATTGGTTAATTAAATTTGAACAAATAAAGGACAATGGTGCATTCCAAGACCTTGATATTCCCATTTTACAGGAACATGATTTATATGGGTTAAAATATCCAGAAAAGTTCCCTGACCAAGGTCCTGATAAAATTCCTAAAATTCTCCATCAAACATGGAAAAATAAAGAAATCCCCAGTAAATTTATAAAGTGGATTAAAACATGGTTGGTTAATCATCCTGATTGGGAATACTGGTTATGGACCGATGAAAGTGCAAGAAATTTAATTCAAGAAAAGTATCCACATCTTTTAGACACATTTAATGGTTACAATGAAGGAATACGAAGAGCAGATTCATTACGATATATAATTCTACATGAATTTGGAGGAGTTTATGCAGACATGGACATGGAAAGTCTTAAACCTATTGATCCTTGGTTAAAAAAGTATCCATGTTTTGTTAGTCAGGAACCATACGAACACCCAGTGTTAGACAGTAATTTTGAACATTTAGCCATTAATGCATTGATTGGTTGTCGACCTAAACATCCATTTATGAAGAACATGATGGAAAATCTACCACGATTCCAACATATGTGGAATGTACTTGACAGCACAGGACCACATTATATGACATTGATTTTAAATGATTACATACAGTTACATCCAGATCTTAAGGCATCTAATGAAAACTTCACATACTTAGCTCCTCCCGAATATTTCTTTCCAACAATAGATCCAGCTAAATATTTTTGGTTTAGACATCAATGTGGTAAATTCCATAAACTGAGTAAAATTCAACAAAAAGCCTGCATGACATTAAAAGTGAAAGGTGTTAAACGTAAGCCTCCTCACTGGAGTTTTACCAAACATCATTGGGAACATACATATATAGATTTAAGATTATCCTTAAAAGGACCAGTCAATGTTTTCAAATTAGTGCCTCAAGCAAAAATATATTCAAATCAAAGAAGAACTGGAAAAGTAAGAGGGAAAAAAAGTTATATATAGAAGCAAATTAAGATTTTTAATTTTTGTATTCCTATGTTGTTTGCACTTGCCTGTTGTATCGTATAATTTGTGAATTTATATTATGAAGAAAAATCAGTCTTTTTGTACATGTTGTAGTTGTGATTTAATTTACTGTGGATTCATTTATTTTTGGTGGATGCAGAAACATACATCTTCGAGGATACTTAATTTCTTGGTTTTCACAAACTCTGCCTTTAGGAAATTTGTCTTTCTTTGAACTTTTAAATTTGTGGTTCACTTTACCCAACGAAATCCACGAAAATGAGTACCCCATGATTAATAATGTGTCCACAATACCCCACGATTAATAATGAATCCACCTGGTTATAACTCATGAAATTAATTCAGAATTCTTGTTTTCTGATACAAAATGATGTAGAGATATGCAAAATGAATAAGAAATGCTGCCATTGGAAGCAATTTAAACTATGTCCAAAATTGCTCATGCTAAAACTCACGTTTACAAATATTACAAATATGTGTGTATATATGTAAAAAATATACATTATTATACATAACAACAGCTACAAAAAAACTCAAACCACCAACTTAAAACCCAAAGAAAGCAAAGTGTCATGAATATGAAATTTATACTTAATAATTTTGGTGCATCATAAGTGCTTTTCTTAATTTGCCTTCATCAGGAACACTGAAACCTAAAAATTTGACAGCTTAATATATATAAATGAAGGGATAACAAGAATAAACCCCAAAAAAGGGCAGAATGATTAATTTTAGATACAGATCCTTTATCCCCTTCACTGGCCTTCAGCCCCCTTAATTAAAGAACTTGGGTGGATGACAGTTGAAAATAGAATTAAATACCACAAATGTTTACTTCTATATAAATGTGTGTGTATGGAAGCACCAATGTGCCTATTTCAAAAGTTTAAACTGAAATCAAGTAGTAATCCTTACTCTTTGAGAGGTGTTACTGAACGAAATCAGATGGTTCCTTAGCGAAAAACAGAGCTGTTTAAGAAATCTTTTGTTTATTCTGGATCAGTGCTATGGAATGGACTACCAAACAAATTCATAAAGCCCAAAACACTTACTTTTAAACAAAGTTTCAACATGTTCAAGAAGTACATTTACTTCTACTTGACACAGTCCTGATAAGATTCTGTTTTCTACAATGTATTATTTTGATTTGTATATTTTTTATGTCCCCGCTGTAGCGGAGGGGGCATTAAATTTTACCCTTGTCTGTACGTCGTATGTACGTCCCAAAATTGGTTTCCGTTCTCTAACTTTAGTTTGCCTCAAGCAAATGTTATGAAACTTATACACAATGCTTATTACCAACGAACACAGATCAAGTTTGAATTTTGGTGGCGTCACTTTTACTGTTCTAGAGTTATGCCCCTTTACAAATGGAAAAATTGCTGAAATTTTGTTTCCATTCTCTAACTTTAGTTTGCCTCAACCAAATGTTATGAAACTTATACACAATGCTTATTACCACAAAAAACAGATCAAGTTTCAATTTAGGTAGCGTCACTTTTACCATTCTAGAGTAATTCCCCTTTTCAAATGGAAAAATTGCTGAAATTTTCGTTTCTGTTCTCCAACTTTAGTTTGCCTCAAGCAAATGTTATGAAACTTATACCCAATGCTTATTACCACAAAACACAGATCACGTTTAAATTTGAGTAGCGTCACTGTTACCATTCTAGAGTTATGCCCCTTTACAAATGGAAAAATTGCTGAATTTTTCGTTTCCTTTCTCTAACTTTAGTTTGCCTCGAGCAAATGTTATGAAACTTATACACAATGCTTGTTACAACAAAACTCAGATCAAGTACAAATTTAGATAGTGTCACTTTTACCGTTCTTAAGTTATGTCCCTTTAAAGTTATGTTCCTTTATAACTTTATATGCAAGCGGGGCATCATCTGTGTCCTATGGACACATTCCTCATTTATTTTTAATTTAATTTTATATTTTTTTACTACATGCACATCTTAAACAGTTTTATCTATCCTGTTTATAATAATACATTGAACTACATGACTGTAAATTAACTATGTGTAAATATCTGTTTTTGATAGTACCTGGTATTGTAATTTGTATGTGAGGGCCTCAGGGAAGATTAGTTTGTTGTAACTAACTGTGTTTACCCTCTTTCAATAAAGAATTAATTATTATTATTATATTATCATTATTATAAATACTTTGATACTTGAAGAGCTATATGACATAAAGGGACATAAAAAGACTAGCCAAGTCAAATTTGACTAAGGGAGTTAAAGAGTAAACAAAATTAGAATTTAGGATTGTTTTGAAAATAAAAGTATATAGACAAGAGTGCACATGCTGAAATGTCATCAAGACGTTGCCTGCTTTACTGATGGAATTTTGATTTGAAGCTCATGAATATTAAGGTCTTTCTGCAGGTAAAATATAAAATTATCATTATCATAGATTCAGATGAATCATGCCAGAAAGACGTACACCTTACATTCATGAAATACACATGATAGAGTTGACCTATTATTTATAGTATCTTAGAAACAGACCTTATCACATAAAACTTAATGCAGATCACTGATCCAAACAATGAGAAAAAATGGTGACCCCTGTTTGATGCAGAGGCTGATTTTTTGGCCGGTGGGGGGCCAGTCCCTCTTATGGACCTACATTTATGGTTAATGCAGAGTTTTTACAAGTCTCGCACCTAAAATTGCCTTGGTGAGCCCTCCTTTTTTCCAAATTCTGGATCTGCATCTGTGACAGACATGTACTCGATGTACTCATAACAGTTATCCCTTTCACTAAATATAATTAACCCACTGGTTATAGTATCTGACAAATGGAACTTCTCAGAAGTATATACCTATTATTGACAAATGTACTATAAAAGTGAGGTCAAGGTCAGATGAACATGTACACATTACAATAATTCCATACACAAAAAATAGTTGACCTGGTGCTTATAATATCGGAGAAACAAAGCTTATCAAGAAAGCTTAACGTTGACCAATAAATCATGAAAATGAGGTCAAGGTCAGATGAACCCTTCTGAACGGAAATGTACAATAACAATTGTTTCAAAGACCTTTTTTTCATTTTGTCTATCTTGAAAACTATAATGGACAGACAGAAACTCTGTCCTGAAACAGGACCAACCAGAGAAGATTTTAGACTTCAGTTTCCATTCAACACAAATATTCTTATTACATTATATCAATGTTATGCAAAAAGGACAGATGAGCATTACAGGCTCTTTTAATCTTGATGAGTGGAATAAAAAAATTGTATGTAAAAAAATCAATTCTATACACAAAGGTTCTAAAATACTTGTATGATAGATAACAAATCAAATCAAATCAAATATTTTATTGTCTTATAAACTTTACAGTTTGTGACCAACATGTATTAACACAATAAACATATATACATACATATCAAACAAACACAATAAAAACAGCATCAAAATTTATAAAAACAAACAAGTTGTTAAGAGTCCCCTGCCCTCAGTTCTAATTACTTTTTCAAGAAGGATCCTAACTTATTTGTATAAAAAACACACAAATCGGTACAAACAGGCACTTAAATCTACAATACTAATATGGAAGATAACATCTACACAAAGCAGTAAAAAAGACACTTAAATCTACAGTACTGTTTAGTGGTAAGAAAGATAACATCCACACAAATAAGTACAAAAGACACTTAAATCTACAGAACTGGTTAGTTGTACGAAAGATAACATCCACACAAATAATTACAAAAGACACTTAAATCTACAGTACTGGTTAGTGGTATGAAAGATAACATGCACAAAAGAGTAAAAAAGACACTTAAATCTTCAGTACTTGTTAGTGGTATGATAAGATATTTTTTAATTCCCAATTATGGGCCCCAAAGGGCATAAACATTACAACATCAATAATTTTTCATAATACAATACAAACGAAGAGATAAAAAAAAAAGTTTAACGAGAACTATTTAAGTTCTTAAAGAATACGTAGATAAAGAATCTATAGTATGTTTTTTTTTAATACTAATGCATTTTCAAGTGTGGTTGATATAGATAACAAACAAGCAGCCCAAAAAGAAAAAAGAAAAATAGATATCCATATATGTATAGTACACAGAAAGTTGGATCAATTAAACATATAATAATTAGCAAAAAAGAAAGTAGAAATTAAGCATGTCCATGACTCATCCTGTGTCAGCAGCAAATAGGAAAGTATTATGGTTTCCTAGAGGCAGCTGACACCAGGGGGCGATACCTTATGGGCCATAGGCATGTAAAATGTGTGTAAATGTCTCTTTCCTACCTGTATCAAAAGCTAACAAGGAAGCATCATAGGTAACTTGAATGCAGTTGATACCAGGGGACGATGCCTCAAGGATATAAGAGAACATTTGAATAAATAATATATCTTAACAATTATTTTTTTTTAATCGGCTAGTATGTTTGTGATATTCAGATGAATATAATTTTCTATGTCCAATCAAATGTATATACTCACATAGATTTCCTTTAACTAATCTTCACTAAGGAAGATGTTTGTATATAAAATTACATATTATTTTAAGTAACTCAACATTTTCTACACTAAATAACCAGATAATTATGAAAGATAACATCCACACAAATCAGTAAAAAGACACTTAAATCTACAGTACTGGTTAGTGGTATGAAAGATAACATCCACACAAATAAGTACAAAAAACACTTAAATTTACAGTACTGGTTAGTGGTATGAAAGATAACGTCCACACAAATCAGTAAAAAGGACACTTAAATCTACAGTACTGGTTAGTGGTATTAAAGATAACATCCACAAAAATAATTATAAAAAGGCACTAAAATCTACATTACGGGTATGATTAATAACAAACACACAAATCAGCAAAAAGGGCACTAACATCTACAATACTTGTATAAAAGATAACAAACACACTAATCAGTAAAAAAGGCATTCAACTCTACAATACTTGTATAAAAGATAACATCGCTCACATCAGTAAAAAGGGCACTTAAATCTTCAGTACTATTATGAAAGATAGCAAACGCACAAATCGGTACAAAAAGGCACTTAAATATACAATACTTTTACAGTAGATAATACACACACAAATCAGTAAAACATGCACTTAAATCTACAATACTTGTATTTATTGCATTTCAAATTAGTATTAAAAAGGAGATGTGGTATGATTGCCAATGAGACAACTCTCCACACGAGACCAAATGACACAGCGATTAACAGCTATAGTGATTTTTTATAGAATGAAGATAATAACATCTGTCTGAACTTTTTAATGTTTCATTTTAATATATAAAAATGTTTTCTGTTACAAATCATGATGTATTGT
The DNA here is from genome assembly GCF_021869535.1 of Mytilus californianus. Classification (NCBI taxonomy): domain Eukaryota; kingdom Metazoa; phylum Mollusca; class Bivalvia; order Mytilida; family Mytilidae; genus Mytilus; species Mytilus californianus. Next base: position 3,055,805 of record NW_026262679.1, on the reverse strand, counting down.
TTTATGTGTACATGTTATGCTGCCCATCAAGGGCCCTTGATTGGAATAATAAATATTCTTATTCTTATTCTTATTCTTATAGGTTACCGTACTGCCTTCAACTATGAGCAAAGCCCAATATAGTGTATATTTTGTAAGTTTTATTACTGAAAAGAAATTTTAACGACTGTAAACAGTTATAGTTACACCTAGATTTATCGAAAGACAATTTAATCACGTATGAAATTTTCTGTTTGGTAAGATTATGTGGTAATAAAGAAATCATAACTGAACAGAGACAAACCAAACCTTTGATAGAATGAAGCTTATCACAAACGTTGTAACTTTATGAAACAGCCACATTTGAAGGTCGGATGAGAACAAAACTTTACGACAAAGGAGATCATAATTTCTGATCCTTTCCTTTCTAATATTATTTAGAAACTTTCCAGCAGCGCCTGCATATGGAATATATGACTCAGTCCAAATTCCTAATTGAAACTATATTCCAGAGCTTGCTTTTCTTATTAAGATTTCCAAGACCGAGGGTTGCTGCTTACAATAAAGCTATTGAACCAATGCCTAATGTGTAAGTTGAAGTCCCCAAATACGAAAGTTTTAAAGACGCGTTCATGATGGATGCCTATGAAGTGCGAAACGAAACAAAACCAAATCAAACGAAAAAGTCCATGTGTTGGTATATGAACGTCAGAAATCGTTCTGCTAAAAAAGTAAAGTAGAAGGTGCACAATGGCATTATTTCATGAAGAACCCTTGAAAGTTTGATTGAAATCAATTCACTGGTTAGGAGGAGATGCGGATGGAGAATGCTAACACCCTATAATATGAAAGGGCAAATCCCATGTTTTGGTATGGGAAACCCCAGAAGTTATTTTGACTAAAAAAGTTAAATAGGAGGTGCATAATTGCCCTATGTGATGAAGAATTCTCGAAAGTTTGATAGAAGTCCATTCACTGATTAGGAGGATTGATTGTTGATTGCTTAACGTTCAGTGGCAAATATTTCATGCATGTTGAGGACGAGAACAAATTAACAATAAAGACAAGTAGGTCCTGTACTAGAGGCCGATAGGGATGAAGGTCGGTGAAATTTGGACTGCCACTAGAAAATGAGGGAATTTTGGATAGGGACAGAAATTTTGCCTTGCAACATGCAAAATTCTGACCGGACGTGGCTGCGTACATTCCACCCAGCCAAACGAACGCCCCACATTGGCAAGGGTTCCACTGCCGGTAGGAAGAAGATAGCCTAAGTGACAATATTTCTTTGATCCCCAGTCACCCTTGGGACTCTCAAGTTAGGAGGAGTTGCGAATGGGGAATGTTCATCCCTATAATATAAAATTGTAAAATCCATGTCTTGTTTGGTATGGGAACCCCAGAAATGATAATGATGAAAAAGTAAAATAGGAGATGCACAAGTACATTACGTAATAAAGATTATGTGAAAGTTTCGTTATAATTTAAATTTTTTTTTTTATTAGAACTACCCTTACTTCGTTAAGCGGTTTGAGTAACGATACATGTTCAGTTATATATATTATACGATTGTACAATATCAACGTTAGAGCTGATATAAGGACAATATTCAAAAGAAGGGTCGTATCTTTAGATGTTCTCAAAAGTTTAACACAAGAGATTTCAAACTGACTTTATTTTGGCCTCCATCTTTGAAATATATACCATTGGCAGCAGTTGTTCATATTGATATTTACAGTTGGTCCATTGTCGGACACTGTATATAGATCTATATAGGCTGAGTCCTGGAACACTGTGACAGACACAAAAAAAAACCCAGTGCACAATATCTTATAAAAAATCAGACTAGTGCAATTTCTTAGAAAAAAATCGGTGCACAATTTCTTAGAAAACTAAAACTCAAATATTTGTGTCAATCAATACCTAGCTAGTGTAGAACACTCCGAGCCAACAAGTAAAACCAAAATACAGTAATTAAGCACTTTCGGAGGGACTGAGAGTTCCACACGGAATGGTGCTTAACAAATTGTTATGTATAATACACCACATGTCAAAGGTCCAGGCTTCAATAGGCCTTTTTAACTTAATTGCTAAAAATAGGCTATATGCTTTAATACTTCCGGTTGTTTGGTAGCTGTTCATTGAGCTGTTTGTTTCAGACGGTAACATTGACCTATTTCTATAGTCATGGGTAAACTTGATAATCTAAAGAAGGACAAAACTAAGTTACTTACACTCGGAGTATTTGTTGCAGACGTTGTGATTTTAATAATTGTTTTGATAATCTTATGGGTAATGCCTGAACCAAGAACCCCAGGAGAGGAATGTGGGTATATGTGCCTCCCTTGTCCTAAAAGGGAAAATCAAGTATGTTGTGGCTGTAGGGCTGAAAGGCTGAATACGTATTTAGAAGAGGTAAGAAGCATTTAATGGGTTAAACATATCAGAAAAACAGTCCGCGTTAGATTTTATTTTCAGGATGTTATATACAAAGTGTATAACATTTGTGTATAACATCACAATAAAATGTACGCTCTAATTACATATAAAACAAATACACATTCACGTTTTGTTGTTAGGAATTTTACAATCAACATTGCAAATTATATAATGCTAATTTCTAGTTAGAATTATCGAATTTGAACTATATTAATCGACCAACAAAATTTTAGAACCGAAAGTAGAAAGTCCGACATCTTGAATCTTGAATGTGGACGCGTGACTTTCAAGTCCAAACTTATTTGGCGCGAAAATTTCAAACTTTTTTTCATACCAATAACGTTTATGGGTTAATACAATAAATATTGTATGAAATAGAATGCGAGCATCAGTGATATATTTTATAACAATTTTCTTTGTTTATTTTAATTATTTTCTTCCAATTTCTATTTCTGAGGGTCTAGAGGGGGTCTGCATTTTATATTCTCGAGTGTTTTAGGCATTTCTTTTTGCCCATTATTTTCTATTCTTTATATTTTAGCATCCCATTATTTTCTTCTTCTATCCCCCTTTTGCTTTGTTTATTCTTTATTTTTTGGTAATTATTCTCTATTCTGTCAACCCAGCCCAGACTCTTTTCGAGTATCAATGCAAAACGTGTAAATTATAATACCAAATTATTGGAGTAGAACTCAAATGTTTGTTTGATATTTAACTTAACTGAGATTTTCTGCGAAAAATATACATTTTTTATGACAGATAAGTAGGGTATTATACATTGGCCATTGACATCCCATTTAACTACAATGTAGTTTTTTTTAAATAGTTTTATGTTATTTTTGTTCAGTAACCTTGGCCATTGACAACCCTTTCTAAGAGTGTTAGTTAACTACAATGTAGTTTTTATTTATTCATGTCAGTATGAAGACCAGTTTTATGATATTTTTGTTGAATTACTGTACGTTACTAACTCTGGTAGTGATTTGTTGATATAATTTTCGAATTTCAGAATTTTGACAAGTCTTACCTTGAAGTTGATACAGAATATACAAAAATCTACGATAAAAGAATTGGTGAGTTATCAAAAAGAGTGAGAAATGATTTGTTATCCGGAGTAATTTGGATCTGTTTCTGAAGAGTTGTCACATAACCGTATTAGATTGAGTTGCTGAATGGTGTATTTAGCTGTCTAAGTATAATTTTTCTTATGTTGTTCTGAATATGAAATCCTATCCAACCAAAATACAAAACGGAAATTTAGGAATTTTGTCATGTTCAATATAATTAAAGGTAGTTATTTTTATACAGTAATTCATTCTTAAGATTTGTATGTATGTTTCATTTAACCGTTTGGTCAATTTCTGAAAAAATATGATTATGACCGGTGTCCTTTTGATTCCAATCACTTTAGATCAACATTATATAAATAACACATAGCTGAGAGGGTGAAAGAGCAGATTGTTACCCCAAGAAAACATTATCAACTGAGGCGAAGCCAAGGTTGACAATGTCTTTTCGAGGGGTAACAATCTGCTCTATCACCCTCTCAGCTATGTGTTATTTAATTTATTGTACTGAATGTTCTGTTATTACTGTCTTTAATTTCAAATTCAAAGTAATAAACTACGACGTACATAACAATCATCAGTATTTATTAAAGCGCACACTTGATCTCAAGCATCTCCGTGAAGGGTAATAGAGTATTTGCCATGGGATAGAGTAAATTCTCTCCCTCCTATCAACCAATCAAATCTGGCATTTTGACATGGAGTTTAATAAAAGTTGATATTGTCTGCTTTTAAGTTCATTGTTCCAACTAAATAATTCTGACGATTCTTCAAACTAAAGTAAGTAAGTTGTTTATTAATGTGACATGTGTAAATCAACATGAATATATGTATGTACTAAATATAATCCGACATACAAAATACACCCGGCCCAATGGACCAATACGTCGTCTTTTACTTTCAATTCAATTTAAATGTTTCAATATCACTTGTTAATTGTCAACTTAAATTCGATTGAAAGATAATCATAATTTAAGAATGAGAGTTTGTAAAAGTTCAGATCTGGTTCTTCTTAGTTAAGTATTTGAACATGTTTGAAAATGATACCTAGAGTACACTGTTTGTTTGCTACGGAAACGTGATGATGCTACGTATTTAGCTATTTTCCTTGGATGGTTTGCCATTAGAAATATTATTTTTTCTATGGTAATCTAGCTGCATTTAGTCAGACACCACTTATATCTCGCTAAAACAGTTAGTCTGATATCATTATAAAATGTACAGTTTAGAAGAAGATGTAGTTCACTTTCAGCATTCTGTGAACTACAAAATCGACATAGTCTATCCTCCACTGGTTCCCCAATATATCTTCCAGTCTCAATTCTAATCGGCAATATCCTGCACATAAACTGGGCTAGTACAGATCGCTCGTTCGTTGTAAGATTTAGTTCTACATAGTGTTTTAATTCACAGTTTGTTTTAAAGTTTAAGTAGGATCGTAGTTTTGGCTTAGTCATCATGGACTTTCTCCATATACCACAATAATAAGTTCATACAATTTTGTTTAAAAGATTTTAAATCCACCACTAATCTACTTCCGTAATAATGTGGCATTTTTAAAGTTCAGTGAAACTATCTTAAATGTCACTACACCAATTGTTTGTGCAACATTCGTAATCAATGTAAAACTCCACTTTCTGTTATTCTTATGGGAGATTTAGAATCGTAAAGCATCTTTAAATATTTTCTTAGTTCATCTCAACTGAATCAGTACCTTTATAAAAATTAGGAGATGTGGTATGATTGCCAATGAGACAAATATCGACCAGAGAGTCATCTCACCAGAATCAGTACATTTTTATTATTTGTAAAATACATTACTGAAATATATTGTTCTATACTTTTAGCCAAAATTTATGGAGGCTATATTGGCGATGTTAAACCCGTGGCTCACATGATAGGAGAAATGAGAGAACCATCTGAAGAGAGTGAGTTTTTTTAAATGTCTTTACCATTTTTTTTTTCATTGCAATTCTTTTTTTATGGTGATTTCTGTGCAAGATACATCAAGCATAAAAAAGGTATTTTTACATTTATAATTTAATACTTGTATGCCTACCGAAAAAGATATTCTTATAAATATTGTGTACAGTTTTTGTATGAATTCATCTTCCAAAAAAAGATATTTTTATATTCAATATATATGTTTGCTCATTTTGATTTCAGTATTAATATTTTCATATTTTAATTTTACTAATTATTTGTAACTAATTATTGTTGGTTAGATTTATTCCCCATGGACTGTTATTAAATTGATATATTTCATCCCAGGGTTAAAAGCAATAATTGCGGGGTTGGCTACAAATGTTTATTTGACTACATTCTCATTCTGTATGTTTGTTTGGCTCCCATACAAGTGAGACAAATTGTTTTACATTGCATTTGTGTTTTCTTCCTTTTTACTAAATCTTCTTTATTGAGTACCACTTTCAGGAGGTGAGAGATACATTTAATGTTTTACCCCAAATTTCTATTCTCCTCATTGTTATTGTTGATAACGTTGTCGTACAGTTGTGCTCGGACCAGATTTTTATACGACCGCAAAAATTAAAAATTTTTTGGTCGTATATTGGTATGACGTTGGCGTCGTCGTCGTCGTCGTCGTCGTCGTCCGGCGTCGTCCGGCGTCGTCCGAAGACACATTGGTTTTCGCACTCTAACTTTAGTTTAAGTGAATGGATCTCCAAAAAATTTTACCATAAGGTTCAATACCACGAAAGGAAGGTTGGGATTGATTTTGGGGGTTATGGTACCAACAGTTAAGGAATTAGGGGCCAAAAAGGGGCCAAAAATAAGCATTTTTGTAACTTCCAGACAATAACTTGTGTGTAAGTGTATGGATCTCTCTGACATTGTACCACAAGGTTCCATATCACAAAGGGAAGGCTGTAATTGATTTTGGGGGTAATTGCCTCAAAATTTTAGGAATTAGGGGCCAAAAAAGGGGCAAAAAACAAGCATTTTTCTAGTTTCATGACAATAACTTGTGTGTAAGTGTTTGGATATTTCTGAAATTGTACTACAAGGTTCCATATCACAAAGGGAAAGCTGGAATTGAGTTTGGGGGTAATTGCCCGAAACGTTTAGGAATTGGGGGCCAAAAAGGGGCCAAAAATAAGCATTTTTCTAGTTTCCAGACAATAACTTGTGTTCAAGTGTATGGATCTCTCTGAAATTTTACTGCAAGGTACCATACCACAAAGGGAAGGCTGGGATTGAGTTTGGGGGTGATGAATCATAAGGGGGTTCAAAAAATTTGGGGGAGGGATTTTTTTTTTCTTTTTTTTTCTTTTTTTCATTTTTTTTTTCTTTTAAAATTTTCCATTTTAAGTTGGTTATTTCTGATTTATATTTAAAAGCAAATAATAATGATATGGTAGGAGATACACACCAAACAGGATGTGTAAATTATTATATAATAAGTATTGTGCAATAGCAAGAAATTTTCAATTGCATTGCACAATAGCAAGAAATCTTCAATTGCACAGTATTGCGCAATAGCAAGAAATCTTCAATTGCACAGTATTGCACAATAGCAAGAAATATCCAATAGCACAATATTGCGCAATAGCAAGAAATTGTCAATTGTACAGTATTGCGCAATAGCAAGAAATATTCAATTGCACAGTATTGTGCAAAAGAAGATACTTCGTATAAATTGCTTATTTCTTGATCAATTTCAATGGGGTTTTATTCTTGAATTCTTGGGGTTCTTTAATATGCTGAATCTAACCGTGTATTAGGTTTTTGGATTTTGGGCCCCGTTTTTAAATTGGTCCACATTGAGGTCCAAAGGGTCCAAAATTTAACTTTGTTTGATTTCATCAAAAATTGAATTATTGGGGTTCTTTGATATTCCGAATCTAACCGTGTATTTAGATTCTTAATTTTTGGTTCCGTTTTCAAATTGGTCTACATTAAGGTCCAAAGGGTCCAAAATTAAAATTAGTTTGATTTTAACAAAAATTGAATTTTTAGGGTTCTTTGATATGCTGAATCTAAACATGTATTTAGATTTTTGATTATGGGCCCAGTTTTCAAGTTGGTCCAAATCGGGGTCCAAAATTAAACTTTGTTTGATTTCAACAAAAATTGAATATAAGGGGTTCTTTGATATGCTGAATCTAACCATGTATTTAGATTTTTGATTTTTGGGCCCCGTTATCAACTTTGTCCACATTGAGGTCAAAAGGGTCCAAAATTAAACTTTGTTTGATTTCATCAAAAATTGAATTCTTGGGGTTCTTTGATATGCTGAATCTAACCATGTATTTAGATTTTGGATATTTGACCATAATAGGTGAATGTCCAATTTAAAATTTTTAAGTTCTTAGACCACATTCATTTTGTGTCAGAAACCTATGCTGTGTCAAATATTTAATCACAATCCAAATTCAGAGCTGTATCAAGCTTGAATGTTGTTTCCATACTTGCCCCAACTGTTCAGGGTTCGACCTCTGCGGTCGTATCAAGCTGCGCCCTGCGGAGCATTTTATTTTTTTATCTCTTGACGACCATCATTTGGTTCCGACTACCCATTTTCAAAAATCTGTTCCTCTGAAGTTCCAATTCAAAATGTTATAATCTAAATTTTTATTGATGATTTAAAGACCCTCTACACACGATCCTCATTAATTTTTTATCTGGTGACAAACTTGGCTACGCATAGTTCCATCCTTTCTGTAACTGCTGTCTGCACAATCATGAATGATATATGTAAGTTTATAGTCTTATTATTCTAATTTGGTTCTTATTGGATGAAAACCATGACCATTTTAGGCATTTCTTTGATTCTGGTCAATAATGAAATCTCTGTTTGATAGGGAGGCCAACAAGGCGTCAGTGGTTGTTCATGGTAACTATTAGAAATATCATTTTAATCTTCTCTAAAACTACTTGACTTATAACCAAACTAAGTTAGATTTTGTATGAAAGCTTCTCTACAGACCTCATTATTTGATTCTGATTGGGTGAAAACCATGACCACGGATGTATTCTTTGACTATGATTGACAAGATGGCCATTTTGTATATAGTTCTATTCGAAGTAAAACGTTACAATTGGAGTTTTGTTCTGGATAAGCGATTGTCACAGGAGTTGTACTGGGTCACGGAAATTGCTTGAACATATCAGTTTTCCGTACTTTTTCTGAAATGCCTGAATGAATTTACTAGGTATTTGGTATACAGTCATATCATAAGAAATTACTGATATACTTTTTTTTAACATTTGCTTTAGGGGAGACACTTCCAGTAACGAAATGGTACAAAGGCAACAACTGTTTGCTCTTGAATGGAATGTCCATGCATAGCGGGCGCATGCGTGTTCCAGCCACTGGATATTACCACGTATACAGCATGTTGGATATAAGTTACCACTACGAGAAAGACAACTCCAGGAAATCAGTTGCGCCAAGTGACAATCCTTCTCTAATTCACTCTATCTTCCTCTCAAATATCGATGACAACAACGAAATTGAGGTGTTGAGTACCTGTCATCCGTATGAATTTTCCAGGAACGACATATTTGGGCGATTTGACACCTATCTTAGTTCGGACATACATTTAACAGCTGGAGACGAAGTTTATGTCAAAGTTTCTAATATCTCACAAGTCAACAGCCCTCCCAAAAACATTTTCGGAATTTATATGATATAACTTTTACAAGGTTGTGATACAGTCTGGAGTTAAAGAGCTTTAATAGATTCATGTATAACAGAAACTAATGCCTGAAACATTTCTTTGTGAAACCACAATATTCTAAAAACAGCTGAATCATTTAAAATAACCGAAAACATTAGTGAATTTTCGAATTTTTCCCTTTTACATATTTTGCTTTTTTTTCGAGTGCAGAGTTCCCACATATATAAACATGTTGAAAGGTAGAAAGAATGTCTGTTTTTCATAGTACTAGCAAAACAAGTTATGAACTCCATCAGCTTACACGTATAAATATAATTGTATTAATATTAAATTATTATCATATCTAATTTAACATCAAAACTAACACGTTTGTAGTGATTTGATATAAATTCTTCTCATTTTGGGGGATGGGGGTAAAGATTGCATTCACGCAATCAGACAGGCTTGATAGCAATATTATCTAAACATCATCACTACTTTTGAGAGCACAAAAACATAGTTCATTAAAGGAGGGAAACATCCTATCATGAACATATCAAGCAATTTGGTAATGTTATATATACACTCAGATATTTGATTTACAAAATGATGTGTATGTGTATAACCATAATTGTCAAGAGAACTATTTTGTTATAAATTACTTTAATAAGTTGTACATGGTGCATGAATCTTTTTTTTCTAAAATAGCAATGTTAAGTATTGCAATTGTCTCCCTTTGTCTACAATGATGGATACAGGAAGATATTTGTATCTATGATGAGTTTATTTGCAATCCATTGATTAACTCAATCATGACAATGCAAAGTTTAATGTTTAGTTCGCACTGCAAGTTGAATGCAATCTTCACCTTTCAATGCTCACAAGCACCATGATTGTATATATAGTAAAATATTTTTATTACTTCTTTTTAAACTTATATACTGATGTATGTATGCTTACCAAAGCTTTAAATTGGGTTGTAATTTTTATTATAGTTTGGAATATTGTTGTGGTTCGGTGTTAACTAAATTAAAATATTTAGTTTTAGTTTTCAAAGTCACATTTTCAGCGTTAATTATGTTTCTTAGCAGCTTTTAAATCTTACAGCATAATAATAACCTCGAAACAAAATTAAATAACCAATTACATTAAACTTTTTTCTAAATCAGTCAGAGGTATACATATACACATGTTACAAGCAATTAACTATTTGACAATTACAAATCTGTATTGAACACATATAAAAGCTAAGCTTCAAAACAGAAGAAAAATGGAAAAGACAAATGTATATAAAAAAAAGAAAAAAAAGAAAAAAAAAGAAATTTAATTAATAAGAATATATTTTTCTTTAACATGTATTTACACTGTCATGCACATTACACATCTAATATTTAGCAAAGAACACAAGACCACAATTCACGATTTATTCATATTCATATAAAAAACAATTATTGGTAGTGTGAATGTGTGACCGTTTGTTTGCATTTTTAACTTCATTTTCATTAAAATTATGTAAAGCTTTTTGTCAAATTAAAAATATGAAACCAATGTTGTATATATTCTTTCAATACATTATAATGCTAAGCTTTTGTTGTCCTCCAGTAAACATTGTTTTTCCTAATTTTCCTCAATGGAGATTTTGTTACCCGATATCAATAGTTTTCGCCTTGCATGGCTATAAACTGGACCCCTGTTGTGTTCACTTATCGCTGCACTGTTTCTGTGCGAAACTTTAGATGTAATGGCGGACTAGTTTAGTATGGCTACCCCATTTTATGCCCCATGTGTTTGCAATTTGTATGTTATGAAGTATTTCTTTATGGTTTGACTGGGTTTCGTGTCACTTTACTTAAGTTAGATTTTGCAGAAGGTAGAATGACTTCTTAACAGTCAATAGATATAAGAAGATGTGGTATGAGTGCCAATGAGACAACTCCCCATCCAAGTCACAATTTGTAAAAGTAAACCATTATAGTGTCAAGTCTTCATCCACAATTTTGGGAAAAAATGGCTTTCAAGCCATCTTGTGACCAGTACCATTGGCCATACTTTTCTTCATTCCAAGACTCCCACCATAACCATTTTATGCTTGACATTTAAACACAACGGAGCTTGTCTTTTTATTTTTGAGATCCAGGCTTCACATTATGGGCTCTGGGCTCCTTTGAGCAATGAGCTCCAATTATAGGGATCTGGACTCCAGAGATATATGTCATTAGCTCTACTGATGGGGGTCTGAACTCCAGAGGTATGCTTCTGAGCTAATGGTACGATGTCTCTGGGATACAAGGGAACTGTGGAGCCTGTGTTTAGTTAGAAACCCAACAAACAAGTGTGTGCATTAGGCTTCCTTCTTCAGGGTAGGTAGTTTAAAAGGTTATCTGTTTTAACTATTTTTATTAACCTGAGTATATTGGGGAGACCTGCAATTTTGTAATAATTCAATACAAAAGCACCAATAAGAACTTCATAGTAGGTATTTGGAGGAGTATAAACAAAGGTAGGTAGGGAATCCCTTAAACATAAATCCGTGACATTTTCAAAATCCAGAAAACACGATTACGATTCTGCTTGGATGAGTATTCATATGATATATTTGTCTGCCACTATTGTCACCATTAATAAGGAAAAGTAATACAACGCTCTTTGTTAAGTCTTGGCTCATGACATTATGTAACTGATACATCATAAAACATGACTGGGTAAATATGTAATCTTGGATTATCTTGGTTAAGTTGCACGGAAAAGAAATACCCAGCAGATGTACTAGCTTACTCGGTAAATGAGAAATTCTAACTAAAACATTTGTTAATTTACTAGTTAAAATTACTTGTCTTTCTAGTTTATTTACTAGTCTTTCTATTAAATCTTCCTTCTACCTAGTAAATTTCACTAGAATAACTAGTAATCCCATGGACAGTAAGTTTACTTATTTATCTAGTAAATTCTTCTCGGTATTTTTTTGAGTGTATGGTTATTTTTAACGAGAATTACTAATTTACGATTACTGAATTTCTACATAATTATATATCCCTGGCGTCAAATTTTTGGGTTTGAGCGATCTCGATGAAAGTAAATCCAGAAAATCTCCTCGGATGCCTTTTTAAACGAAAAATGCTACCGTTTACATTGGAATGGAACGATCTATGGTAGAATTGCAGTAAACTATTTTTGTGGATCCGATTATATCCTCCATATCTTAAAGAGAAAGAGCAAAAGATGTACATGCAAGTTAGAAATTTTAGCATGTTACAAGTTTGCATATGAGTATGTATCCCTTTACAAGTAACTTTGCAATAGCTAAAATAGTTAGAAATAGGCATGTAACAAGTTTAGGGGACGATTATTTGATTTTTCTACTTTTGTACACAATTATTTTCTGTAAATGACTGCATTTAGTGTTGGCAAATATTCATTGTCAGTCTGTCTTGGGCAAGTCAGATTATTCATTTCCAAAACTCCTCCGTCCCCGATCTCCCTTCCTTTTCCCTAGAAAATCAAGTGATCGTCCCTTCGTATAAGGTCTCTCCATTTTGAAGAAATGAAAATTGAAATATAGACCAGCCGCAGTCACTTTTTTCAAAATCAAAAAACTATATTCTAGACTTAATATATATCTAATCCTTAGCTTTTATTTCTCTACCCTTTTAAAAAGATACTGCTTTAATGAAAATAAAATAAGTGTTTGCCATTATAGTCTGATACCTTGAGAGGGGTGACACAATATAGACAAGGTTTTAATTTCTGTTTATTCAACCAGCGTTCTCAAAGGGTAATCAATATATCCTAGGACAATCAGGAACAATCAGTATTATGAAAGTTTCCAGTAAACATATCATATACATGTCTAGTGAGATTGAACAAATTGACGAGAAAGTGGAATTTTATATCTATTTTAAGTCAGTATAACCCAGATATAAACGAACCTAAAACCAGCATGCTATAGCCTCATGCAGGAGACGTGGTTCAACAGGTGTATTATAGTAGATTGTACGTGAACCTTTATATTTATTTATTAAACAAATTTACAAATGTTTTCATTCTGCAGAAATTCAGACTTTGAACCGTGGAATCGCCCATGATAAGAATGTGTTTGTTGATTAATAGCAGTTTGCAAATATTCGTCTAGACCGTTAAAAAAATACCAATTTAAACTGAAGTTTCCTATGTTCACTGAATTCATAGATTAAGAATTGCTTTATAGCCCATTTTCGGGACGATCGTTAGATTTGACTCTAACACAATATTCCAATGAATCTGACGTAAATTAAAAAAAATGGTCAATATTAAATTTTCTGACCTTAAGTTTTGAATCGTATCGATATCCACGTCCTAATCAATGGTGTTTTAATACGACCGCAAAAAATTTTTGCGGTCGTATATTGCTATCACGTCGTCGTCGTCCGAAGACATTTGGTTTCCGGACAATAACTTTAGTTTGAGTGTATGGATCTCCATGAAATTAAACAAAAGGTTCAATAGCACAAAAGAAAGGTTGGGATTGTTTTTGGGGATGATGGTCCCAACCGTTTAGAAATTAGGGGCCAAAAAGGGGTCCAAAACAAGCATTTTTTTACTTTCAAGACAATAACTTGTGTATAAGTATTTTGATTGCTCTAAAATTGTACCACAATGTTCAATATCACAAGTAGAAGGTTGGGATTTCTTTTTGGGGGTAATTGCCCAAACCGTTCAGGAATTAGGGGCCAAAAAGGGTCTAAAACAAGCATTTTTCTAGTTTTCAGACAATAACTTGTGTTTAAGTGTATGGATGTCTCTTAAATTGTACCACATTTTACAAAAAGAAAATTTCTTCAAATATCATTTTTTTGGAGGGGGGGGGGGAGTGAGGGTCATTTTTTTCCCCTCAAGATTTAAGAAATTGTCAATTTTCCAAAGAAAAATTGGGGGTCACAATTTATTTTGCTAATTCTTTGTATATAGTGTCTGAAAACAGATTTACTAAGTATTGCGCAACAGCACATTGTATTGCACAACAGCAAGAAATCTTCAATTGAATATAAATTCAAATCATATAACCAATTTCAAGTTCTTTGACTACATTCATTCTGTATCAGAAGCCTATAATGTGTCAAATATTTAATTACATTTCCAAATTCAGACCTGTATCAAGCTTGAATATTGTGTCCATTTTTGTCCCAACTTTCCAGGGTTGGACCTCGGCGGTCGTATCCAGCTGCGCTCGGCGAAGCAGTTTATTGATGTTGCCGAAAGGCAGGCGAGACAAGCAGCCCCACTGCGACGCAGATTGGGAGATGTCTATTTATCTTCATGTCTCAACAAATCAATTGACATTTTTTCATGTTTCGTGCCGATCTGATGAGTAAAACCATTCCAAACTAATTTAATACAGTTTGTTCTTATAATGTGCTATTACACCACTGTCCGAGGTTAGGGGTGGGTACATGTTTAATCCCGCCACATTTTATATGTGCCTGTCCCAATTCAGGAGCCGCAATGCAGTGGGTGTCGTTGGTTGCTGTCTGTCCGATTTGATTTTCGTTTATTGCTTAATCCATATCCGTATACTGAAAAATCCTAGGATAAATAAGGATATGGATAGTAAACTGCACATTGCTAATAAACATACAAATCTTGGTGCCAAAGTTAACGATTTGATACAAATCATGTTAATAGACAAATAAAATAACACCGGTTAACATAACTATATCCTTTCACCGATTCCCTGGGTATAATATTTCATACATAACAAAGAAGTCTTTAATTGGTACTTCACATAATTTATTTTTTTTATTTTTGTAAACATGGATATGGTAAAATATTTGTGTTTAGGTTTACTGTGAAATTACCCAACTTATAATATATAAATACATTTGATCAATGTCAAAGATATCAAAAGGGTTTCTTTGTGCATTTCTAAGCATCACATAGTGCCTTTTAATGACGAATCAAATTATGTTTATTTGTTGTTTTTTTTTTATTCTACTGACTTTACCTTCACGATGACCGTTTCGTGACCAAGTTCTGCCGATGTCACTATAAAAAGATCGTTATATGTCAGGTTCAGCAGGTATATTGTTGTAGGCAGTGACCTTTTATATATTTAGATTCATTTAACAAGCTTGTCAGTCACCACTACATAAAAAAGTTCATATTAAGTACATCTATATACTTTAGGTCACTCGAAACATGTGTTGTAGCAAAAGCAAGAGGCTCATAGGAGCCTGACTCGCTCAAAATAATACTAAGTAATGCCGTATGAACGAATGCTCGCCAAGTTACTGACGGCAAGCTTGAAGTTCTTTATCTGCTGATTTGTTTTTACACTCTTACACGCGTTTATCAATGTTTATCATATGATCATGTCTAGTAGGTGAAAAAAACGGTATACGTGCGCGTGTGAAATATATACATTTGATAATTTTTACACATATAATCTATGAACTACTACTTACACCAGGATGCTATTAAATGTTGTTAGATATCCTGCATTCATTGTGCTTTTCCATTGCATTAAGTCCTTCCTTTTGCCTTATAAACCATGATATCTTGGTGTCAACTAGATTCACCCAATTGGGCTAATTCTCTCATGGGTGTATCTAAGCCAGGAGACAGTGGATCAATGAATAAATATATGATTTTTTGGTTATTGATATCCCGCCTGTCACAGTGCGAGTAAAAAAACTCCACAGTTTGTGAAGCAGTTGATATTTTACGACATTTATATGCAGAAAACTAATAATGTGCTTATCGATCTCTTAAAATATCAACCGCGAGTCACAATGTGAACTTTTTTTCGAATGAGTGAAGCGAACGGGCTTCACTTGGTGTCTAGCGACGGTGAAAACCCGATAATTTCGTTCACGCTTGGTTTTTCTACCGGAAGAAAGCTCGATAGCGACTGCTCTTTCATTGTGTCGTCCCAATCACATTCTGTCCTGACGTTACACAGCCATGATAAACACATAACGGAACCACTAAGATGGGTGGAATAGGCACATTGACATATTATATCTATATAATTATATATAAGTCGAATTTAAGGATACATGATAACAGCATTATGGACTAACAGGTAATCGGCAAAATCATTAAATTATAAAAAACTGTTGGGATTAATAATGTGAAAAAGCAAAATTGATTAATTGATTAATGGGATTTAAACGTCAAATGACAATGATTAAAAACATACTCATTCAGGATGATAACATGTCAACGATATGTAAAAATCATCAAGCTTTTAAAAAAAACAAAAAAAAACTGAGCCAAAAATAATTAACGTTACAGCGAGGAGGAAGAAATGTAAACCTACTTAAACCAATAATAATCTGAATAAGAGACTAACAGTTTGCTCTTACTTCTAAATGCAATGTGTTTGGCGGAGAAGGAGCAAATACTAGATATAAAGTCGTTGGTACCACCCGTCAAGGGAACCCATAACCTTCCGAGCACATTACTACGCGACCATCGAGGCAGATGAATAACGAATAAGACCAATATAGATATGCCATTCGCGTGAGAAAATCATCACAGACATTATGCGTCCCGCGACTAGTTTGTTCTTAGAATGTTTGCTCAAAACCTTGAATAAGAATAAGAATATTTATTATTCCAATCAAGGGCCCTTGATGGGCAGCATAACATGTACACATAAAACAATACATCATGATTTGTAACAGAAAAACTTTTTTATATATTAAAATGAAACATTAAAAAGTTCAGACAGATGTTATTATCTTCATTCTATAAAAATCACATACATTTAATTCCAGGCAGGATCAGATCTATAAAATCATTACAATTATCATTGTTATTACATACATTTATAAACATTTCGTCTAACATCTAGACATGTAATGATATAGCTCCCTAAATATTTAAGTATAGACAAATTTTCATTAGTTAATAACCAAACAAATTTTGCCTCATTTGAAAGATATATAAAATTGGGACAGATACAGAATAGAACTCAGGTTACAAATTATAGGTCATTTGCTTTCATCTGTATGAATTTACACCTGTCAACATGACTCGATGCAGTATGTTGTATTGTCAGACAAATGAAATCAGATTGTTAACCACGTGAAGTACGCATGGTTCAACAGGTGTATAGTAGTAGGCAATGAACTTAAATGTTTACATTTAACGATATTTACCCATGTTTTCATTCATCACTTTACATATATACATACTATCTTTGTACCAAGGTTTCGCCCATGCTAAAAAAAGATATCTAAATCACAATCAACCTATTAACCCGAGAAATAAAATGTAATATATGATAAAAGATGATACCGAAATGTATTGTACATCGAAAACTAATTTCGCATCAATAAAGTTCTAAACGAACTGTTAGATACTAGTATCTTAGTATCAAACTGATCAATAAACACATTCTTATACTGAATTCCTTAGGAACTCTTGATACAAGGTTTGTGAATGGTCCATGTAACCATGAAAACCAAAAGGCTAGAAACACAGCAGCCATTTAGTTAAACTATTTATCTGAAATTTAAACTTATAAAACTCATGTAAAATAGCTGTAAATAGGTAGAAAATAGATCACCATATAATAAGAAAACTTTTTATTGTATAATTGTTCTAAATATCTCCTCCCTTTTTCAAGAAAAGTTAAGTCCACATAGGATTTAGATATACCCTTGTCTGTTTATTCTTTAAACAGGCAGAAGACAAAAGATTCACATTACAGAACAAAAGAGAATATATCGGACCAAGTTAAAGGCCTAACAACATTAACGATACCAATGTTGTGCACCAGATGCGCATTTCGACAATTAATGTCTCTTCAGTAGTTATTTGAAAATCCGAAAACCTAATAAAAACGTTGGAAGAGCTGATCAAAACAAAAAGGACCTACAGTATAGCCAAATCATGACAAGGAACCATAGCTTTACACGAGGAGATATATATTCTTTAATTTAAAATAATTTCAAAAATTTTATAACAGCAAGTTTCAATATAACAATATCCATATTTTCATGCCAGTACCGAGGAACCTTGCTACTGGGTTGATGATACCTTCGGAGATTAACAGTCCACCAGCTGGGGTATCGAACCAGTGGTAGTAATAACATTGACGATACCAAAATTTATCCACCAAATGCGCATTTAACAATTAATGTCTCTTCCGTGTTGCTCGAAGCCGAAATATTTGAAAATCCAAAACCTAATAAAAACATTGGAAGAACTGATCACAACAAAAAGGACATAACGTATAGCCGATTCCGGACAATGAACAAGAACTTGCATGAGGGAGATACATTCCTTAATTTAAAATGATTTCAATTTCAATCTAACAATATCCGTATTTTCATGCCAGTACCGAAGAAATGGCTACTGGACTGGTGATACTTTACAGCAGCTATGTCTTGCCTATACTTTTGTATGGATCTGATGGGAGGATGACAGAGCACGACCAACACAAACTCTCTGTCTTCCACACCAAAAGCCTCTGAAGAACTTTGCGAATCTTTTGGCCACCAAAAAATCTCAAACCAGAACACTCTCACCAGATGCCAACAAGAGGATATAGCCAGTACTATGATGAAAAGACGCTGAAGTTGAACTGGTCATGTCCTTCGGAAAGAGAAAGACGATATTACTTAGACGGCACCCCCACTAGACCACAAAAGGTAAAAGAAAGAGAGAAAGACCTAGAATGACATAAAGACGATCTGTAGAGACAGAAGTTAGTCAACGTCAACAGACGGCACTCTACACAAAACTGCAAACAACCGACAAAAGTGGAAGATCTTCGTTGCTGCCATTCACGCCAATGGCGTGCAAGGAGTAAGTAAGTAATGCGGTATGAGTTTAGCGCATTGTTGAAGTACGGTGACCTATAGTTGCTAACTTCTATGTCATCTGGTCTCGTGTCAATAGTTGTTTCATTGCATTCTATAATGTTTATATGTCTACATATTTATAAAATATAAACGACAGCTAGCTGGTTATGTATAGATATACATTGCCAACGCTTAAGATATGAAACCTTTATCTATATAAATTGAATTGTATATATAATGTCAATAAGTTGAAGCTTATGAAAAATGATAATCTGAGAAATAATGTTATGCCACCACTATCAATGATTTTAATAACAACAGGTAAACATTGCCGAAAAACAGAGTTTTTAAATTATATGGTTTTCCATATTAAACTTGTCTACATAGACAATTTATCGACTGCGATCGACTTAAGAAATATACCATTTGGGAAAAAATCAAGTATATCTACGCTCTGATGAACTGAGAAAAAATGTGAGATAACCAATACAACAATATAACACATGATTTTAAAGTTATTTTTTATAATTAGTTTTGAAGGGTACAATGTGAGTTTTGTATTAATTTTTTAGTTACATTTCTTAAACTACATATTGATTAATCAGTTTAACTGTTTACCCTGTGATAGCTTCTACAAACCAACAGAAGAGATAAAAACAGTCTAAAGAAATACCACCCCCACCCTCCCAAGAAAAAAAAATAAATAAATAAACAAAATCTACCCGGTCTCTCAAAAACCATCTAAAAGATTGTATTAATGTCATATTTGAATCTTTTTCTTTCTTAAACTAGATTTAGGCAAATGACAGAATACAAAAAAGAAAACCACCCCTACAACAATCATCGATGGCTTTAAAGAACACAAAAAAAAAGGGACAAGATCTAAAATAATTAAAATTTTGTCAATATAACGGCACTATAAACAACTGTCATACAAATGGGAGGTTTAGCTAGCTATAAAATCAGGTTTAACCCACCATTTTCTTTTGAAAATGCTGTACTTAGTCAGGAATATGGCAATTGTTTTTCACTTGTTCTGTTGATTGATAGAGTTTGATTTTTCAGTTTTTATGGATTTTCCCTTTTTGAATTTGCCTTGGAGTTCGGAATTTTGTTAAACTTTTTCAGTGTGTCTTTTTACTGACTTTACTTTATATTGGAAGGGTGTTACAATGTAGACATTGCTAATATATTTGTCTTTAGTTTTCTATGTTGTGCTTTGTGTACTGTTGTATGTCTTTTTGTAGTTTTTCATTTTTTTTCCATGTCATGGTCAGTTGGTTTTCGACTTGTGAGTTAGAATATCCGTTTGATGTCTTTCGCCTCTGTTTTATCATGTAGATATTGCTAATATATTAGATGAGTGGTATTATGTAGACATTGCTAATATACTTGTATACACTTTTCTCAAAATGCTCATTGGAAAGTACCAAGACCTAATGAATAAATATTCATTGTCTAATTCACAAATAATACAAGATGGTCTTGTGTTATTGATTCTAGGTGCTGAAGTTGTGTATCTTTTCATTGTACTTCAGATTCCCCATAATTTGTCTTTGTGCTATTATGTTTCTAGTGGTCGTATGACTTTTGACGTAACGGGATATTTATGCATCCCGCCATCGGGTTTTTGACTTTTTAACTGTGGGCATTCCTGGTCCAGATCAAACAGGTCTACATAGACAATATATAGACTGCGATCGACTTTAGAAATATACCGCTTGGGAAAAAATCAAGTATATCTACGATCTGATGAACTGAGAAAAACGTGAAATAACCAATACAACAATAATACACATAATTTAAAAGTTGTTTTTTTTATAATTAGTTTTGAAGGGCACAATATGAGTTTTGTACTAATTTTTAGTTATATTTCTTAAACTAAATATTGATTAATCAGTTAACCTGTTTTACCATGTGATCGCTTCTACAAAGCAACTGAAGAGAAAAAAAAAGTAAAAAGAAATTCCCCCCCCCCCCAAAAAAAAAAATGAAATAAATATAACGAAACTATAAACAACTGTTATACAAGTTGGAGGTTTAGCTAGCTATGAGACCAGGTTTAGCCCACCATTTTCTTCGAAAAATGCATGTACCAGGTCAGGAATATGGCAGTTGTTTTTTATTTGTTCCGTCTAAAAGTAAGTACAATGTATTAGTTAAATCATTCATCCTTTTGGTTTACCCTAATATGCACATTTATATACATCAGTACAAAATCATCATAATTTTCCAATTTTGAAAAGTATTTTGAATATGAAAAGTATTAATAATTTCTATAAGTATTTACCAGTCATGGTTCCATAAAGTAAATTAGAGTACTAGTAGATATTTCCAATAAAATGACATTCTCGACATAACCAACCTATTTGAACGTAATTCGACCTTTTGCATTGAAGAATGACAGAGGGGAGCATAGACTGCATGATAATTTTGCTCATTGAATACACATATTTTGTTGTAAATACATGCTACTAAGTATTCAAAAAGTAACCCAATCTGCTATTTTAAATCTATACATATTTTGTTATTAAATTATGGATGATTTTATATGTACCTTTTAAGTGAACAATTAATTCAGTTACCAGTGATCAAATGCACCGATAATTACTTGGTCATTTCATCTAGGAATAAGGGCAAAGATTGGTTGGTCCGGATTCAGAATAATGTTTCCAGGTAGGTTGACATGTCTTCCAGCGGACTGTAACCTTGTGAACTCGCACGTTAAAATAATGAATCAGCGTGTCGGTCTTGTACAAAGTCGGGTTCATATTTATACTCTGTTCCTGAATATGCATATTCAAACTGCATATGCAATTAACACTTATGGACCAACATCCTGTTGATATTTATATTTTAGCGTTGCGCAAAGTCGTTATCTTTTACACTACATTGGTAATAAAAAAAAACGTCGGAAAGGAAAATACGAGCGTGCCGTTTTGACTGCAATGCGCATCGCAGTCTTATTATCTTATTTTTATTATGTTTTTGACTTATGACACACGCACTTCATTGATTTAAGCAGTAAAAATAAATTCGGCGAGCTTCTATAAATTGTTTATCAATAAAATATATAAAATACTATAAGCAAATGCACTTCAATAGATATAAAATATTTGCCTGGAAATGTCGTTTGTTCTTGGACTCATACATCATTTTACACTGTAATTCCGTTAAACAAGACAACAGAGCAATCCTTAATCGAACACACGTTCTAAAATACAACCTATATAGGGAATTGCTTATCTATAAATGTTATAATTAATGGAAAAAACTTTGACTTAGAAATTAAATGGAAACAATAGTTTTTATCTCAATTTTCAATTTTAGTCAAAAAAAATAAACTTTTAAAACAGAAAAATGGAGTTTTCATCTGCAAAGTATAGTGAAAATTAAGGTGTCATATTCAAAACCATGAACGATAACTGAAGTCGATCTTATAATAGGCAAGGGATATGTGCATGTTTATACGTGATCTTATGTCCGTGAAATTTAAGGCGGGATCCTGGAGAACCACGTGATAAATAGAAAAAATACCTTATTTCTTTCATTTTTCATCACGTAACAAATATTTGATGTGGACGAAAATTCCAGTGTATTATTTTAATATTCTTTGAACATTTAGTTTAGACTTAAACAAATTCCATGGTTGGCGATAATCAGGTCGAGATATGTACGTATATCGTTTTATTAGAAATCTCTACTATTTCTTTAATTTACGTTTTCCTCGACGTAATAGTACATTTGACACGTTTGAATGTCTGATAATGAAAACGATATTTTCATGAATTCTTTTTAACACCATCCAGTTTTAAAAACTTATTACTATATTAAATAAGAAGATGTGGTGTGACAGCCAATGAGACAGCTATTCACATAAGTCTAAATAACGTAGATTTAAGCAAATATTGGTCACCGTACTCAAGTTTTACTTTTTAATCAAAATAAAGAATACAACAGATGGCAATCAAATCAAAACTTCGGGTACTGTAAACCTGTTTAGCACATGTAAAGTACAACTCCTCGTCCAATCAAATTGCTTGAATTTAACTTCTAAGTTTCATAGTACATACTTTTTCCATGTACTTAGTAACTTATGCATGAATGACTTAAGGATTAGATTTCATTGAAAATGCCCCTGGAAATTTTAGACTAAAATATTGTGTCCAAAATTAAAGAAATATACGTTATTAGATCACACAATTATTTTTTATATATCTTGCTATTAAAATCATTGGTTTAAAAACTATTTTTTTAAAGACAAGTTTCTATCATTTAAATAAGGAATAAAACATATGTGGTTCTTAAAATACCTTGATCAGAGTAAAACTCAACTTAAGTAGTGTGGTCATCTAACATTAACACAAAAGAGTATGTCCTAAGAAACATTGTGAAGGGAAATTCAAGCAACTTAATTGTACGAGGATTTGTAATATATACTCTTAAAGGGCGGGGGGGGGGGGGGGGGGGAAGGGGATCAAAATAAAATTATGACGATGACGATCATTTTTGTTGAACTTTCTCAAAGAACTTGATCCCTTTTATCATGAAAAATGAAACGACTGTGCCACCTATATCTATTTTTTGACATAGCTTTAGTTTTACTTTGAAAAAAAAATCCCCAAAACATGGTTTCTTAAAACCCCTGGCTCAAAATTTCATAGTATGTAACTTTCCATAGACTAACCGAAACTTACAATAAGTTTCATGTAATGAACACTGTTTTCACATATATTTCACACTTTATATGATATGGCTATTTGCCATTGTTTGTTCTAGACTGACAAATTTGTTCTCATCTGTATCGTTATATAAAATGACCTAGTTTCGTTCTTGAAATCATTTGAGTGTGGTATTGATATAAATGATGAAAAAGTTTGCATTTTACTTGATGCTGATGATGCGGTTATTTTTGCAGATGGTGAAAAATAATTACAAACTCTGTTAAACGCATTTGATAAATGGTGTGGAGACAATTGTATGAATATTAATTCCAAAAAGAGTAATATCGCGCATTTTTGAACACCTTCTGTTGATAAGACAAATGTTGTATTAAAATGTGGAAATAATATCATTGAATACTCTACTACTTATACTTATTTAGATCAAGTTTGAAGTGAATCTTTACATTATAATGTATCTGCTAAAGCTATTGCAACTTCTTCAAATAGAGCACTTGATCTTATCATAGCTAAGTGCAAAAGTGTAGGTGGTGTTACTCATAATGTCTTTTCAAAACTATTTAAAGGTTTGGTGCTCCCAATTGTTGAATATGGTACTCGTATTTAGGGGCGCAATCATATTACATAGAGCAGTCTCTCATAACTATCTCTAGAAAACTATAGATTTACAAACACTAATGAATGTACCCGTTGTAAAGAGGTAGAAACTATAGAACATTAGTTTTTAAATGCACTGAAATAAAACAATTTTGGAGAGAATTTTCGAATTAGTGGTATTTTGTTTTTGGAGTAAGAATATTTTTGAATATAAAAAGTGTAAATTTTGGTATTTTAAATTCTGATATCTTAGTTTAAATTATTGTATTCTACATGCATTGTATTACATTCAATATGCAAAGTTCACATAATTAGACAGACTGTTAATAAATGAACATGCTTTTGTTTTGTTATAAATTAGGCCGTTAAATTTTCTCATTTGAATTGTTTCCTATTTTTCATGTCGGGGCCTTTTATAGCCGACTGTACGGTGTGGGTTATTCTCATTGTTGAAGGCCGTACGGTTACCTATAATTGCTTACATCCACTTCATTTGAACTTTGGTGGATAGTTGTTTCATTGGCAATCATACCACATCTCATTATTTTTATATTTTCTTAAATTTTTGAAAAGACGTTTGAACATTTTAAAACATTTATATCTTTCTAAAGACAAACACGAGTCATTTGTCGATAGATGGGGGACATTATGGAATTTATATCAGATATCAAATGAACTCCAAAGTAATCTTACTATAGTATCAAATTCTAATGAAGGTTAATCCAGAAAAGTGCGCCGGACGCGTGAAATTTATAAAGTGTTGATTTAATTTTTTTGTAGATTTTTTCTTGGAGTCGGTAAATATATTTCAAACGCAGCAGTTGGAGGGGATATGGGGTGGTTACCTATCTTTAATACAAATGACTATGTTTAATTCGACTTTGATACTGTTTGAACAACAAGGAATTTTAATATGTTAAACAGAAAGGTTTTCATATGGACAGATAATATGAGTAAAAACCACAAGTGTATTAAAAACATTAAAAAAGTAAATTGCAGAATATTTGTGTAATATTACCGAATATGTTGATAGTACCTCAGTTTTTATATCATTATATCTATAAAAATAGGAAGATGTGGTATGATCTAGAATGTTTAGTAAATATATGTTGATCAGTGGCGAGAGAGAGAGAGTTAGTAAATATATGTTGATCAGTGGAGAGAGAGAGAGAGAGAGAGAGAGAGAGAGAGAGAGAGAGAGAGAGAGAGAGAGAGAGAGCTCTATCAGGTAAAGGTGGCAACATACTTCAAATATACAAAACTATTATAGAATATAAAGCTCGTGTAATTTTATGGTGCCCATTACATGACAATTTTAGGTAAAATTTACTTGATGAAGCATCTGGTGCAGAAAAAATTGATACCGTTAATGCTATTTGCTGTAAGATAAAACCACAATCTATTTTACATCGTACTTAAAATCATACAAAAGTACACATTGAATCAATTGGACGATTTTCGAATGTGTGTTGCCTTTTTTAATCAATGTATAATAAATTTCTTAATATTGAATCCGTGACCGATTTTGAAAACAAATATAGCAAAATAGCCTATGCTCTTAGGGGTTTATATAAGAAAGTTCGACAAAACATACATATCAAACTTTTTAATCTTTTTTATTAATATTGTATTTATATTGTGTCATAGATCAAATTTATTCGTTCAGTGTATGTTTACTTGTTTTTGTCTATATGTCTTTTTGACTGAGTTAAGCCATTTCAATTGATAGTGTATAGTGTGTCTTTTTATGTTGTGATGTTGCACTACTGTTTCAGGTTAGGGTGAATGTTGGCGCCTGTTAAAACGTTTAAACCCGCTGCATTTGTGTGGACCTGTCCTAAGTCAGGAGCCTGTTCAGTGGTTGTTGTCTGTTGGTGTGGTTCATAAGTGTTTCTCGTTTCTCCTTTTTTATATAGATTAGACCGTTGGTTTTCCTATTTGAATTGTTTTACACTAGTCATTTTGGGGCCCTTTATAGCTTGATGTTCGGTGTGAGCCAAGGCTCCATGTTGAAGGCCGTACTTTGACCTATAATTGTTTACTTTTTACACATTGTGACTTGGATGGAGAGTTGTCTCATTGGCACTCATACCACATCTTCTTATTTCTATTTTAAGAGATTTTGGAAAATTCGCAGTTTAAATGTGAAAGAGCGTACATGTAACAAGATTAATTGAAAAAAACAAAGATGTAAAAAAAATTGTGTTTTTGAAAGAACCCTTATGACTAGCCGAAGGAATAGTACTGGGATTATTTGTACGGCTAATCTCCTCTGGCAAATCCTGGGACGTGTAGTAGCCATTTCTTATCATAATTGTTTTATTTTCTTTGTTTCTTCTCCTCTGAAACGAAGTTGACACCTCTCAAACGTATTTAGCAAAAACCTTTCGGAATTTTGGTTCCTCCATACTCTTCAACTTCCTACTTTATTTGGACTTTTAACACTTGATTTGAGCCATTTGTAGACGAACGCGCTTCTGGCGAAGAAAACTATAAACCTGGTATCTTTGACGAGTTTTTTTTTGAAGCAACTATCGTTTTGGTTCGCCCTTGTTTAAGCATTTATATGCATCAGTAACAAAAAATTCTTAAATTTTTAATTTACTATATTAATTTGGTTATGAAAAGTTTGAATCAGTTCTTTAATTGGTTGAAGTCTATGGTTTCTTAAATTAATTGACAGTATTTCTATTTCTCCCTTCTGCCTCTACATTTTAGCGCTTATGACGGTCTGATAACAAAAACTTATTTTTTTAATTCATTCTATATATGACCATCAAACTAATTACGAAGGAGATGTGGTATGACTTCCAATGATACAACTATCCATCAAAGTCCAAATGACGTAGATGTTAGCAACTAGCATGCATTACTTGTTAGTTAAAATTAAGAACACAACAAAATCAACTTAAAAACTTAGAGACGAAACGCGTCTGGGGTACAAAATATAAGCCTAGTAT
Organism: Mytilus californianus; assembly: GCF_021869535.1. NCBI lineage: Eukaryota > Metazoa > Mollusca > Bivalvia > Mytilida > Mytilidae > Mytilus > Mytilus californianus. The sequence goes on along the minus strand of NW_026262679.1, from coordinate 3,028,672 downwards.
CTTTTATTAGTTTTTGCCATAAATGGTCAGTGTGAACTTATGTTATCATTTGGTGTTTGTCATCCATCTGTAGTCCGTTCTTCGTTCAACAGCTAACTGTGACTTTTCATTTTCCCTCTTTAAAACGACATTTTCTGAGTAAATGTGTGACAAACTTGTGATGAATAATATATGACAATATATGTAAATTTTCTGACAAAAGAAAAAATATTTCGCTCCAGTTATAAAAAAAAACATAACTGATAGAGGAAATACTTAATTTTAATTGGTGAATGTTTCTCAACTGAATATGAAAAAAAAAAAAAACACCAATTGTTTTTGAAGATACTTTTGCAGAAAAATAGCATTTTTTACCGAATGAGTGGCGGTCATCACGGTAATGATGTCACTTAGGTTTCCTTTAAATCTTATGGAAATTCACATTTTTATTTCTTCCTTTTTAAATAGAAGATGATTTGTAATAAAGTTTTCAGGAATGATGTGCGGAGGGTCTTTTATCTACAACCGTTATACCATCTGGCAGATCAAAGAGATGGTTTCAAACTACGAAAAAAGTAAAATAACAAAAATACCAAGGAAAAATCAAAACGGAAAGTCCCTTATCAAAAGGCAAAATCAAACGCTCAAACACATCAAAAGAATGGAAAACAACTGTCGTATTCCTGACTTGGTACAGGCATTTCCTAATCCTTTTCAAATGTCAAAGAAATCATGATTGGTAGACCTTTATAAGAATAATTATTTCATACTGGTGCCACAGACATACCAATTGAACCTTATGGAAAATAACATTTGAATTTGTACATGAATATACATGGATGATCGGCTCCAAACATGAAATGGCAAAAAAAAAAAACCGACGAGAAAATGCTTTATTCTGATTGGACAGCTTTTTAAATTGTTCTCTTTTCATACTACAAGGACAAACAAAAAGGCATATAGACAAAGCACATTGGCAAATACGAAAGACAATAATACAAAAATTTACCATAGCACAACAACACAATGACGGGATGTTCAAGTACCGAGCCACGTCAAATGGATAATGCCAAAAATAGGCTAAACAGTAAAAGTAATAAAGTACAAAGACAAATAAAACAATACCATAACACGTTATTAAGATGATAAACAACATCAGTACCTATAATCTGTACTTCAAGACCATCATGTATTATTTGTGAAGTTGATACGGAATATTTATCAACAAGGTCTTGGTATCTTCCGATGAACTTTCTTTTAGAAAAAGGACGAGACGTTCTTTGACATACCCTTGGTTCATCAACTCTCTGCTCAAACACTGATGACGTTTTATAAAGTCTGAGTAACAGCTGAAAGCTCTTGAATACCGAATGAGTTGGGAAATGTATATCCCATATGCAGGTGAAGTTGGTATATTGCTACTAAGGTGGGGGAAATTGATAATTTCAAAATTAAAATCGTTTGTCATAGATTCTGGTACTGAGACGACCGCTTATGTCAAATTCGAGGTATAAATCTAAAAATGAGGCACAGGAAACCGTGTCTGTTGTTTCTTTAATTTCTAGTTCTGGAGGATATATTAATGGAACCCAATCCGAAAAGTTTGGAGTGTTAATGGAAAAAACATCATCAATGTATCTGAATGTGAAATTAAATGATCTGGCTTCTTTGATCTTCTTGTTTTTGACAAGTGTCTGAAGGAACTCCGACTCATATGAAAATAAGAAGAGGTCTTCAAGTAGAAACACACAGTTCGTTCCCATAGGAATGCCGTCAATTTGTTGAAAAAGTCTACCTCCAAATTGAACAAATATGTTGCCAATAAGAAACTCCAGCATACTGATCACTCGCTCCTCTGTGTAGCATGTTTTATCTTTCTGTTCACTATTAACAAAATATGCCGTTTGGTATCCCAAAGTAATAAATTTACAGTGTATGCTACCATTTTTATATTGATAAGCATTGTGGTTTATTTCTTTTAGACAATTTTTTAATTTCACATGGGGAATGGTGGTATACAGGGTTGAAAAATCAAAAGTTTTGATAGAACTTATTTCAGAGAAAGATCGAGATTTAACATTATCCAGAAGTTCTTTAGAGTTTTTTAGAATCCACATATGGTTAATACCACTACGCGAGTATACAGATTCATAGTATTTCTGAAGACCCTCTTTTACTGCGGACAGAATCTTTGTCAATCTAATGTGCTTCCTAAAATCAGACCGAAAGTAAATGCGTTTTTATGCATTTAGCACATTCAAAGTGCTTCACTTTGTCAAGACTAGGTGTAATTAGGTGCCATTATACTGCACCAGATGTAATTTACACTACACTACACATGCAAAGTAATAGTTTACATTCTCTAACTGTACACTTCGATAATTAATAGAAAATAACCAATAAAGTGGCCTTGATGGTCAGTATGACATTCACGTACACAAACATTACACTACGATTCCGAAACATGTTTTCACATTGCTCATGTGCACCACAATTAACTGGGACACTTAAAAGAAACGGACAACCTTTACCCGCAGACTTCAGTTAAACAACGAATATGCTATAGGTAAAACATTTTACAACATTGATACGGGTTTTTATCATTTATTTCATCTTATGCGTCTTCATGTAACTCAGAAAAACCGACTTGACACTTCATATAAGGTTTTATCGAAAGATTTTTGCAATGAATACAAAACTCTTGGTAGCTCTTGGCTATTGTTTTGCCTAGGCTTATAATAAAGTCACAATGCTACATGGAGAAGTAACTAATCGGACAATGAAGACCATATGTCAAAGAGAAAAAAATAAAAATGACAACACTAGAAAAACACTACATGTGCAGAAAACTACAGATTGATCAACCAGAAGCGTAGTTTCTGCAAAAATATTTCAAATTAATCGTATCGCAATAAAAATATGTCCATACTGTCCTTAATATATATTAAATTGTGCGAGAAAAAGAAGCTGTTAAGACATCTTTTGTCGTGGCAACTACTAAATATGAAAGATATCACGATGATAGAATTACATGTTATTTTGTTAGAGATATGACTCTCAATTTTCAAGAGTTTTTTTTACTATTCAAGTACATTTATTGTTTTAACTGGTTTCTGAGAAATTGAAATACAGTATTAAGATATAAATGTTGCTTAGTTATTGCGTTAGCTTAGACTTACCGTTTTAGCTACACTTTATTTGCCATCTATGCTATTAACTAAGATACATCTTTTACTCTCGGCTGGAAAATGATTAGTCAATGGATGTATTATTCCCCTTACATTATTTTAATTGTACAGTTCGGATTGTTACCAAGCAGGTGAAGTTTGCTAGTAGGGACGCATGTTCGAAGCTATATAGGAACAGATACGTCATTTCTTTGTCACTTATGAACAATTCCAAATCAACCTTCAAGAGCAAAGTACCCAAAACTAAGAAACATATGTCCAACGATACGCAAAGATCCTCCTAAGATGACAAACATAACGTTACGTACAGTTATTAATCTGCCTTTAGTTACCACTATTTGTTTTGTGATTGAGTCAAAAACTTTAACACTTTTCAATGATGATTGGAAGACCGTCTGCAGATTCCTGAATTTTTAATATCTGATAGTATAACAAGCTTAAATAATCAGTGATAGCACATTAAAAACTTCTAAATTAGAGCTGGTAGATCTTGGTAGGGGGAGATTTAGGTGGTATTTTGTTGAAATAAATTATTTATTTTGTTTCGATCAGAAAAACAACCAGAGAAACTTCTTGAGTCTAATTATGTTTTTCTTCAAAGATCTGTATGGTACAGTGAAATCAATCGATTATGATTAAAAAATATGCCTTTTATGTTGGTGTAGATAATGAATGATGCCATTAGTACTTTTTAGCATTATGTTGTAATGCATAAAACACGCGGGTGAAATTTCTAATTTGTTAGACATTGAGAAGTCATTATAAAAATTCGATTACCCTGACAAAGAATGCGAGAAGACGAACTTTTCACTAAGTTTATCCAACTAAACAACCACTGAAAAATCAAACATGTTTGATAGCCTTGGTAACCAACAAACAAGTTTTGGTTGTATAGGTAGTTCAAGTGCACCTACAGCCTCGGCCTCACCAACACTTGAAAGTACACCTGGACGTATACCCAAAACAAAAGTAAAAAGCCTTTACATATCTTTTACATAATTTTCCAGTGTCCTGGAAATTATTGATACAGTAAAACCAGATATTATAATTGGCTCTTAAAACTTGGCTAGATTCAGAAACAAACCTCAAAAACGTATAGACGACATAACTTTGGGTGTTAATGTTTAATACAACTGCATAAAATGTTATGAAAAATAAAAATGAAAATGATGAAATAATTAATATTTAACACTTTTCAATTGGTTGATTTCAATAAAATAATCTGTTATTTTGTTTTCGAAAGAATAAATATTTGAAATATTTTGTAACGATACAGGCAAATTTTCCCACAAGGATGGTCCAGCATACATAAACGATTTTTGGTATAGGACGTATGAGGTTTCCTTGAACTGGATTTCTGTCTGAACATAATGAAACTAGCTAGTAAGACAAAATGGGACATCATTGTTGATACACTTAAATGTCATCACAAAAAGTTCTCTTTTCAACTGTCATCAAGTTTAATTGTTTGAATAATGGCTCAGAAGGAAATAAAGGGTCTGTTTCATTGATTATTCTAATTTTATTACTTGACAATGTAATGTTTATGTAAAACATCTTGTAAATCCGGTATTTATATGTCTTGTTTTCAATAATCTAAGGAGGTGTACACAGGTGGACGAATAATTTGACGCAACTGAAAAAAAAAAGGTTATATTTGCCAAGGTTAAAAATGTCATTACAACAGGATACACACGTTGATCTACGTTAGCATGAAGTAACTTACGAGAAAATTCCGTTGGACAAGTAGTCTCCTGGCTCGTGGAACGATAGAAATTTAATGCGAAGCGCATTTTAAATATTTCATAGGAAAGAATGCAAAATACTATGTTTTCAGAAAATTGCAGATGAATTGTACGTTGACAGTAATATACCTTAATCTTCGTCCATTGATAATTTGTAACCACCAAACTGCCGATAATTTAGTTAACTAAATGATTTGTCGTCGTGATTTTGTAACTAAAAATTATCTTGTTGCTTTTCAAATCATTCAGAACTCATTTCTTGATTTTTTATTACTCTCCCTGGATAAAAGATGATGATGGATAAATACCAATGAGACAGCCATATGCGGATCCTGAATTTTGAAAAGGGGCGGGGCTGGGGACCCCGAACTAGGCAACGTTTGGAGTGGAACAGGTAAAAAGTATGAATTAACCATAAATCTAGCTCCATAAAGGTGGGCACCCTGGGCTCCCCCGTAAATCCGCCCCTGACAGCGATATACATGTAGCAAAGTTTACCACAAATTACATTATGAGGTCATAGTACGGCTAAAAAGATAAACGAAATTGTTCTGAAATCTTGAAGGTTTAGTAACAACAGATGGTGGTAAACAATTTGTAAATCAATGGAATAAGGAACAACATTATCAGACAGAATGCATATTCCAACAACCAGTATCTATATAACACAGTCCCTCTATTGAAGCACTTTAAGCATACACTTACAAAAACATATCATTTCGTTTATTGTATTATCTGATTTCAATGTTTTTAACTCTCCTGAAAGTATCATTTGACTGAGAAGAAGGCTTACAGTCATAGTAAATTGTCACTTTGATGGCCAGTCATATGTTGAGAAATGTCTACTCTGCTTATCTACAATGTTTGAGAAACACAGTAAAGACGGTCTCTATATGATGGTGTTTGTCTTTCTGTTTGTCTGTAAATTTCAGCGACTCATTTCACACAAAATATAAGGAGAAAAAATACTCATTTCAGTTTAAAGTACAATCAATTTTTGTCGTAAGATTTTTTGTGAAAAGAGCTCCTAGGTAAAAGCAAAAAATTGCTCTCACGACCACTACAAGGGCTTGCTGACGAAGATCCATATCAGCTCCATCTTGCCTTTAAGAATTTTGTGTCTACTAAACCCAGGACAGATAGCTAGGAAAGATTTTGGATAGTTTAGAGTGATTTCTTTTTATTTATTCAGTTTTTGGATAATGTGTGACAATTTTCCAAAATTTGGATGGTAGGCCAGCACAAATTTGAATCTGTGTTTACTGATCTCGGTTGATGTTTTTTTTACACTAGGAATGCCTTTATCAGTGTTTGTTTATTTCTAAAACATGTAGACCATGCTTTTTGGAATTTTGAGTCCTCAATGCTCTTCAACTTCGTACTATATTTGACATTTTTAACTTTTTTGATTCAAGCGTCACTGACGAGTCCTTTGTTGAAGCAACGCACGTCTGGCGTACACAGTTTTAATCCTGGTATTTATGATGAGTTTATTTAGTACAGTGTTATGGATAACAATTCGTGGGAGAAATATATTGGTGTTTGTACTTGGGCTTCTAGTACCAACCTATTGACATGCTTTCATTCCTTAATTGTGTAGTAGTGTTAATGTATGTGATCATCTGTCTCTATTGCTAATCAGTTTACCTCGAGAAAGTGTTATCACCTGTCTCTATTGCTAATCAGTTTACCTGGAGAAAGTGTAATCACCTGTCTCTATTGCTAATCAGTTTACCTTGAGAAAGTGTTACCACCTGTCTCTATTGCTAATCAGTTTATATGGAGAAAGTGTTACCACCTCTCAATTGCTAATCCGTTAACCTGGACATAGCGTTAACACTGAATGCTATATACAAGTACTAGCACTTGCATTGAATTTCAAGGTAAATGTTAGAGCATTGAATTTCAAGGTTAATGTAAGCGCTTTGAGTTTCAAGGTTAATGTAAGCAGGTGGAATACAAATTCAGTTTGAGGATCAATAACGCTACGCGAATACCTATATACATCCCAATCTGAAAGTCAAAAGAGGTTTTACACAATGTTCCGCCGTCTATGACATTTTGAGATAATAGTTCATCATTAAAACGCACACAAATTCATCTGAAAAATAAATATTTAATAATTTGTTCAAATAGAATAACGGTTTTCTGGAAATTTCAAAACTGTTTTCTTAAAGTCTCTAAAAGCTTCACAACCTTTAATCTCAACGGACCAGTCAGTGGATCTAGATTCAAAAAATGTTACTAGTCAACGGACCATTTTTAAATACATTTGTAATCAGCAAATTCTTAAAAACTATACAGGCTAAACATTCAATAATTGCAAAGTTAGTGTTTGTACTTTTGGTGATAATTTGAATTTGCTTTTTAGTTTTAACCAACAAAGTATTTCAAAGGCAAACCGATAGGGTGATGCCTTTGTTTACATTTTTTTTCTTTCAGAACCCTTGAATGAGTAGAACGCCTTCATTGATTTCTTTGCCTGAATTTAAATATATTGTATATTGATACTGACATACACAAACAGTCATAATTTTGCCAGATGAATATATTATTTCTACTATAAGAATTTCAACTTATCTTCAAACGTTTCTACGATAAATCCTAACCAATGGACCTATGTTACCCAGATCAACAGACTTTTCTACTGTAACTTATTACAAATGTATATCAACGGAGAGAGTCTTCGATAAACCGGATAGCGCCCTTATATGTTCTTTGCATTCAATTTCGCAATAAGACCGAACGTGAGTGTATATTCATATTTTTCGTACATCCAAAAGGGATTAACCTCAGCAAGAATATGACAGTCGGACGGACGAAGCCAAGGGATTCACATTTCTACAATGATTGTCGGTTGAGAAAAAGCTTTACAACAAATGGTGATTCACCTTCCCAATTATGAACTTTCCATTTCTATGTAGCAGCATTCCAACTGTCACTGCATATGGAGTATATTTCTCCAAGTTGATACGATATTCCAGAGCTTGAATTTCCTATTATTATTTCCTTAATAGAATTTTGCTGCTTTCAATGAAGAAATCGAACCAAGGTTTCCAAGTGATAAAGTTAAAGTTGTCACTTTGAATGTTTTACAGACGCTGTATTAATGAAATATCTGTGTCACAGATGACCACGGGTATTATTCCAATTGTCGTAACCACAATCTATCTCGTTCTCTTTTCCTCGATTGTGACATCAACAAATGTGTACTTACCATGAGTAACACGACGGGTGCCACTATTGAAGAACTGTTTACACTTTCGGAGTGTTTTGTGAACTTATTTGTCTTTCGTGTTTTTGCCATGGAGTTGTCAGTTTCTCTCGACTTTCGAATGTCCCCTTGGTATCTTCCGGCTTATTTTTGGTTCGCTGTTACTCAGTACGTTTTCAAAGAATAATAAGCATTTTAAGTATGCTACTACAGGCGCTTGCTACTTATGATATTCTGTATTTTGTGCTTCTTATCTGAATTTTTATATTGTGTGATCAACATCCTTTTTCGCTCTCCTAAATGGGTTCAAATTGTAAAATACAAGCATTAAACTGACAATGATCTGCCGTTTCCTGATCATCATCAGCTGTATATCTTATTATTTTGAATTATCAGTATAAAGCTTTCTAATATGCATGCTGGATGAGTGTCCTGTTCTGAGGCAATGTATATGCATATCTATTTCTTATGTGTTCAAAGGTAGCTCTGTCGTACGGCAACTTCCCGCTGTAATCCTGTATTTAACTTTTCGTATTCTATTGCCTATTGGACATTGAATATAAAGTCAAGCCAAACTGAAGTATATTATATATTGATAGCGAAAAAAAAAACACCTTTATATAAAAGTTAATAAAAAATCCAGCTCATATTAAATGATAAATTGAAAGCAAATGCTATCCTTAGCCGATAGGTGTGTCAATCAAGTGCAATAATAACATACAAATAGGACGATTTATTTAACAAGTTTTCACATAATTCCTCCTTTTGTAATTACGTAATTTTCTTTGTATAAATTATTAATGAACAACATACTTAAATGTTATTGTCTTAGAGCAGTTATATTATACAAGTGTTTTATGGACAAAAATAAAATTATTACTCAGCATTTCCTTCCCTTCTTCTTAGTTTTACTGACTTACTTTTGGACATTTAAGACTATGTATTTACCTATTTCTCAGTTGTTTTTTTTAGATAACGTAGACTGTATATATACACTGTCTTAGGCTATTTTACCAACTTACAAAGCTAATCGATGTTTGCTAAGAAAGTTTTTTTGTTTTAACTTTAAAGTGTTTTTTTCAAAATTTTTATTGAATTGAATCTGTAAAAAAAGAAGAGCATAAAACCATGGTAGGAATGAATAAACTCATCATAGATACCAGGATTGAAATTTTTATATGCCAGACGCGCGTTTTGTCTTAATAAGACTCATCAGTGACGCTAGAATAAAAAAATTAAAAAGGCCAAGCAAAATAATTCATTTCAACACAGAAGTGCTGACTACTGGGCTGGTGATACCCTCGGGCAGAAAAACTCACCCAGCAATGCCATCGACCCAGTGGTTGTAAATATAAACACATCATAAATACCAGGATTGAAATTTTGTACGCCAGAAGCGCGTTTCCTCTAAAAAAGACTCATCAGTGAATATCGAATCAAAAAAAGTTAAAAAGGCCAAACAAAGTACGAAGTTGAAGAGCATTGAGAATGACCCATAATTCCTAAATGTTTTGCCAAATACAGCAAAGGTAATCTATCCCTCGGGTAGAAAAAGAAAAGGGAAAGAGCACAATACCATGGTAGGAATAAAAAGAGCAGAATACCATGGTAGGAATAAAAAGAGCATAATACCATGGTAGGAATAAAAGGTAGAACATAATACCATCATGGTAGAAAATAAAGGAAGATCATTATAACATGGTAAGAATAAAAGGAAGAGCATAATTCCATGGTAGGAATAAAAGGAAGAGCACATACCATGATAGGAATAAAAGCAAGAAGCAAGAGTATTATACCATGGTAGGAATAAAAGAAAGCGCATAATACCATTGTAAGAAGAAAAAAACCTACACCGAGTCGACGAAAGATAGACAGTACAATGACCAAATCAAAAAATGACGAATAGGCAAACAACAGTTAACATAGCAATACACCAAAAACGCAGCTTAGCAACTAATGAACATTCGTTTCGTTGACATTTTGGCACCAGTTGCGTTGCAAAAGCGAGTAACATTGCACTTGGGTTTTCTTATTAAAAGCTTGTAATAAATTTATTGTAATAGCTAAAAATAAAAGCTGATCCTCACAAATCTGATTATATAATAATTAATTTATTTTTTGTCGTGTTTTTGTGTCTGTTTGAACACTTTCCGTGTGCATTTTTTTGTATTCTGCATTCATATATTTTAAAGAGAGGCGAAGGATACCAAAGAAACATTCAAATTCATAAGTCGAAAATAAACTGACAACGACATGGCTAAAAAAAGAAATAGACAAACAGACAAACAACAGTACACAAAACAACATAAAAAACCTAAGACTGAGCAACATAAACCCCACCAAAAACTGGGGTGATCTCAGGTGCTCCGGAAGGGTAAGCAGATCTCGCTCCACACGTCGTGTTGCTCTTTTAAGAACAAACCCGGTGATATGTCTAATTCGGTTGGTCACATTCGGGGGAAACGGGACGAGATTGTAGATACGACAATTGGAGCATATCCTTCGTCATCTGTGAAACAGATATTCTCTTACCGTCAACCAACTCGTGATGGCGTCCGTAGAATTTACGAAAGGATGATTTCAACTTCACCACTTGGAATTCTTGGTTTAATAGCTTCCTTGTGAGCAGTTACCCTCTATCATGAAAATCATGATAGGAGACACACGCCCTGGATTATCGTATCAACTGGGATATATCTACTCCGTATGCAGGCGCTGCTGGAATGTTGCTACATAGAAATAGAAAGTCCACAATTGGGAAGCTAAATTAATCTCTTGTGTCGTAAAGTTTTGTTTTCAACCGACCCTCATTGTCAATTGTTATATGTAAGTCAAGATATGAGGCAGACTTTGAGTTATTTAGTGAGAGCACATTATCTATATAGCGGAAAGTGAAGTTAAAGGATACTGCTAACTTATTTTCTTTCTTCCTAAGAAGTTCATGTATGAAGTCAACCTCATATGAATAAAGGAACAAGTCGGCAAGAAGAGGAGCACAGTTGGTTCTCATGGGAATGCCTATTGTTTGTTGAAAAACATAAATATTGGAATCTCGAAGGCTACAGGATTTATTTTAAAAAACTTGTAATTATTATGCATTATTTACTTTATGTTATTGTGGTGCTGAACACCAATGTGTACTTCTGAACCAGTCAATGTTTTATATGGACCTCTTCATCTTCAACCACATGTATTGAGTGTTTGTTGATTGAATTGATTGATTGATTGATTGTTAATTATTAATGTACTTTGTGTATAATTGCTGTATCACCTGAATAAACCCTGGAGATTTATCATATATTGTTCATATATTATCATTTCATGCTCGGATCCCACGATATTATTGTAATTTGTGTAGCCTAAGTAATAATGAGCAATACAAACAATGCCAGTATACAGGATGAAAGAGATGCCAGTAGACTAAACTAACACACCTACACGCTCCATACATGTCATCGGAACGGGTCAGGTGAGATTAGTTTTTGTTTTACCGTGTCATTGTAATAAATAGACAAAATTAAGATCTCACTCCCAACTTTCGTTCATAGACAAGTGACATTTAAAAAAAAAACGCTAAGTAAATGATTTAAATGCACCCACCTAACATATGGCTATATTATATATCATTTGAAAGCTTGTTATCTGTACTCTCTATTTTGCCCGGTCGTCAATAATTCCTACTGTGCAATTTTCGTTAAATCAAGGTCAAAGGTCCAGAATGAACATTCCTAAATTTTGCAAGAATTAAACGAAATGCTCTTTGCTAGTACTTGTATATTTTTTCCCCTGAAAAAATCATATGAACCTTATAAAACAGAACACCATAATTCAAAATCAATTGCAAATTAAAATGTTTAGTGCGCAATATTTACAGAAAACTGCAATTCTAAAAAAATCAAGCAAAAATGATACAATTGCGCTGAAAGCAAAATATTTTTTGAGGCATCAATATCAATATGTCAAAAATCAAATAAATTTATCATTTATAGGTCAAAGTATTTTTTCATCCTTAAAAACTGCAATTAATATTATATTGGTCATGGATAAGCCTTCTGATTCAGCTTTTGCAGTTGCCCTAAATACCACCATCTGCAAATAGGGACCTTTTTGCTTTTCAATGTTTATGTAACACATCGATTGTTTTCAATATCAGGAGAAGATCATTTACCATATTTGAAAATAAGGGGTATTGGAAGTGCTGTAAGGATTATACAAGTATAGACAGTCGAAAGCGGAACACGTTAAGAAGTTTATTCTCGTTCAATATTCGAATGCATACTATATGCACCAAGCGCTTTACAATCACAACTCCTGCAAAAATTTAATGTAATCACATTAAAACATACTATATTTGCTATTTTATCAAATAAGACTGAAAGTAAATATTGTGGAAGATTGAATACCCTTCCTGAGCAACTGCGATCACCACCGGTTTGAGGTAGTGTTCGTATATTTCGGTGTAGTATTTTGAGGACTGTTGTTTGTCTGCCCTACTTTTCCGATTTGGTCATATCGTTATCTGAGTTTCTGCGGCTGTATGCTTTGAGACTTCCTTATTGTTATGTTCTTCCTTTTTTTCAACCAAGGAAAAGATACCCAGCTTATTCAAAGTTAAGTGAATTTATGAAATCACAACAGAACTTAAAGCTCAGATATACATGCAAGATTGAAAATATATATGTGTGCGTGTGTTTGTTTAGCGGAAATGTAGGAATCATCTTGTCCCTAGGCCTATTTGTCTTTCATCTGTCTATTCCGATGTCTATCCCTTAGATTAAAAAACTAATTATTGAGCAATGATACTCCTACATAACTTGGTAAATTTTAGTAAAGTTTAAAGTTTTAAATTGCACATATAGAGATTGTGAATCAAAGGATATTATTCATGATAAACAAATTCAAATAGAGTCAAATTGTAAGCAATTCTAATTCACCATTACACACCTGCTTTTAAGCTATCTATTTTTTTCAAGAAAATTACGTAGTTTGATAGGGTATTCTACTTCGGACAGGCACAAACAACATTTTCAGTGTCTAGAATGTAACAGTTTTTACTTCCTTTGTCAATGCACGATGTAATTGAAGCAGATAAGGTAACACATTTTTTAATTTGTATAAGAGACATAATGTGAAATTCAACTGTTTATTGATCAATTTACTAGCTTTGTAATTATCTATTCATGTATTTAGTTTTTTTCGGGCTAGGTTAATATTCATATATAAAGTCCTTTATTTCTTTTAATGTTAATCATGAAATTACAAACAAAAAAGCAAGAAAAAAGGGAGTGACAATAAAAATACATAATAAAATATCAAAGTTTCGCTCCCCAAATTCCCCCTAAAAGCATGAATCCCATGTGTATTATATCCTATTAACATTTCTGTATAATTAAGATTTGTGTTTCTGCAACCAAATATTGACTACATACAACTTTTGTTGTAACGTAGAACAGCTTAAAGGCTATGATTTTGCCGATTGTGGTTTTTTGATCAACTGTATGTTTGTTTGTTATGTTTGGCAATAATATAATGATGTCAAAAACATCGTTAGCACCAAATATAAAATTTCAATTGGTTTTATGATGATTAGCAATTGAATCACATGGAAATATTTTGGTTTTTACTCATTTCCATCATTTTCACAGTAATTTCTTGAAACGGGCCCAATTTATTAAAAATAGGCAATTGATATTTTAAAGTGCGTTTGATAAGTGACTATTAACCTGACATCTTTTAAAAAATGAAATTGTCCGTCCTTGACCTTTCATCGTGATTTGACGAAAATTGCACCGTACGAATATTTGACGACCGGGCAAAAAGATAGCACAGATGACATTCTTTCGAATGGTATATGATTTGCCGTATGTTAGGTGGGTGCATTAGAAATTGAATCGTATGGTTAATGTCACTCGATCGTCTATCAGATTTACCTATAAAATGTTATACAAGGAAAATTATATGTTAATATTCACAGACATCCTATTACATGTAGCATAAACATTGAATGTTCAAGACATCTGGTGTTAAAATACCAATGTGTACATGTATCATAACCACGTTGCATAGTTGTTTTTTGTTAACAATTATGACAAGAGTGATCAAATGTTACAAAATGAAAATGAAAATAATAAACACAACAGTGCATGCTAAACTTTTCTTTTCAAACACATCTTTATTTACCACAAACCTATACAAAACTGTTAAAATAAGGAAGAACAACACTAAAGCATTCTTCCATTGACATATTGGTTATTTCATGATAATTCATGTGAATTTATCTCATGGACATCCACACCTATTTTAAAATTTGCAAATGAATATCCTATCCTGGTAAAATCTGAAAATAATAATTTTGCATAGACAGAATGATATGATAATGGATATTCTGCAGCACAAAATGAAGGAAACAATTGTGAATGAAAATGAATAATTAATCGGCAAAATTTTATCCTGCATCCCCTCCCCCTCCACAAATAAAATGTCAAATGGTCGTCCCCTGGTATTAATGACGTCACAACAGATCCAAATGACATTCAATTGGTAAAAGTGTTGAATTCAGAAATAACCGAAGATATGATTAGATTCTCAGATGCATTAGAGAAGTGAAAAACCAGTGGAGATGATTTAATGATCAATGAATTTATTAAATGCACATAACACATTTTTATGCCCGTTTATAAATGAGACACTTTTTAGGACGGTTTTTTATACTGGTATATTGACTGAAATATGGCACAGGGAAATATATCTAACACTCCCAAACGTGTCCATCCCCCCAAACGTGTCCGATTCCCCAAACATGTCCATTCTCCCCAAACGTGTCCGTTATATTCAATATTGCCCAAACGTGTCCGATTTCTTAACCCCCAAACGTGTCCGATAATTGTTATTCGCCAAAACGTGTCCACTGCTAAACGCCAGAACGTCTCACGTCTTTTAGCGCTAATACATGTACAAATGACATCAATAACATTTACGGCAATTCTATGATGGGGGACACAGTTGATGAAGTGGTCTTTTATTATCAGTAGTTTGTTCAATGCCGGTTGTTAATGATTATCATACTTGCAAATTTAATCTGTTACATATGAATTAACTTTTGAATGAAATTGCTTATTGTCCAGTTGCAAGTATTTCATGCATACATGTATTAGAGCAAACATACAAATAATTTTAGTACAGTTGAATTAATCGTTTACTAAATGAATTATTTTGTACTATTAAACTCCGATATATGCCTTTTTATATCATTCCTGTCGGCGAATATTACACGGCGGGCTTTCAATTATAGAATTGACTTCCCTTTTTTCAACAGTTCTGATACAAACTGGTTTTCAGGCCTTTTTTTAATTTTAGGTTTCGAGCATCACTAAAGACACAATAAACAAGAGACATAACGACCAGTAACAAATATTTCATGCATTATTTGAACGACATCATGTTAACAATAAATACTGTAGATAGGTTTTATTATCATACAGGGAATTTAGGATTGGGCCTAAATTTGTACGGTTATTCGGGATTAACACTAGTTGGGATTTTAATCTAAAAAAATTTGAGAGCGAGTAAAGGCCGATTTTTTTTATGACTTCAGTAAGAAACTACACAAATCTCCGTTATGTAATAGAGGCCGCTTTAAATAAAAGTTGCGGAAATTTAAAAAAAATGTTGCCTTCCAAAATACAACTAATGGCACCATGAAAGAGTGAATTGCTACAAAGGTTTTAATGCGCAGAGAAAGGGACATTCTCCCTACACCAGGTATCTGATTTAATATCTACAATTTAACTGAGCATGGCTGCTTACATAGCCGAACGGTCGCCACCGCTTTTACCAAGGTTATAGTGACGTTTTAAAAAAGACCTGAAAGTAATTTATTTCTATTTTATAATGAAATAATAAAATGAGTATACGTTAATGAAAAAACAATAACCAAATAACCTATGTATTTATAATATGGACACGAATGATAGTTCCAGTAAAAGAAAAATATAAAGCTTGATATGGACACGTTTTGGGGATTGGGCACGTTTGGGTGTTCATAAAAAAATGGACACGTTTGGGCGTTTATACAAACGACACGCTTTGGCGCCCTTTTACATTGAGCCATGTTTTGCAGTTCAGTGACGTCATGTGGACACGTTTGGGGGAATCGGACACGTTTGGGGGGAAGGACACGATTCTGAGTGTTACATATATCTTTTTATAAAAACAAGGGTGATCAAGGAGATTCCCCGAATTATATTACTATACTATTTTTATTGGAGTTTGAGATATAAATATCAGTATTTTGGATGACAGGCAGATATCTTTATTTTTAAAATTTCGAATTCTGAACAGTTTTACCAATTGAAACTGGCAGGTGTCAAAACTTAGAAAAAGAAAGCAGAAAGTGTGTATTGAGTAATTTAGATGATATTGGTGATGAATACCATTATATTTTTAATTGTGCAGCTTTTGATGACTGCAGAAAACAAAGTGTTAAATTTTATTATAGGAAAAGACCTAACACTATGAAGTTTCATGAATTAATGAATTCAAAAACATGTTCAGCACTAAATGAACTGTGAAATCAGCAACATATGTTAAAACGACTGAAGATTTGGCCTCTGATTCCTCCTTGGATGCTGATTTTGTTTTAAAAGGTGTGCTCTACAGTGATTAATAAGAAACCAGATTTTCTGAGCAATATGGAAACTTGGACCTCTGCCTTTGCAATTTACATATAAATAAGATGTTGTATGAGTGCCAATGAGACAACTATCCATCCAAGTCACAATGTGTAAAAGTAAACAATTATAGGTCAAAGTACGGCCTTTAACACGGAGCCTTGGCTCACACCGAAAAGACTATGGTAATTCTATTAGCAAAATGGCCGTCCAAAGCCCAATAGTATTTAAAATATATGCAAAGCATTCGGTTGGCGGCTTTTAGAGGTACTAATAATGGTTGGGCGGTGTATGATGAACAGTACCGCCTCAAAACAAGAGCGCTATCCAACATCTTCCTGGGATGTTATTGATCAGGAATTGTTGGTTTTGAGCATAATGACAGGGAATATCAGACAGTCATCGTCTGTAGTCATGAGCAGTAATTTTTTTTCTCTCCTTGAATTATCAATCTCGTCAGGTTTCTGATATCAATCATAGTAGAATTCAAGCGAGCAGTCCTCCTAATCAGAGTAATTTTCGTGGCTACAGCGGAGCCGGATTTCAATCTCGTTAAAAAATTCAAAAATGATTTCACTAGGACCGTTGCATGTTTGGCAAAAAATGCAAATTTGATCACAAATGCTCAAAATGTAATAGGGCACACCAATTATCAAGATGAAGAAATTAAAAAAGTTAAATGTTATGACTTGACCGATTTATATAAATTGGGAAATGCCGCTATTAACGTTTGTGAAGTAGAAAAATGTTTGTTGAATTACCGAGAGAAAAACGTTGCCTCCTCAGGGAGTACTTTTTGGCTTTAAACTAATGCACGCTGGAACCAGATTATCTCAGAGACCACTAGGAAGAAGCTGAATAAAAATATAGAGCTTGGGTGTATCGCAGGCCTATTTTCACACCCATCTTTTCCTTTATTTTGCTGGTACCACCTTGCTCTTATACCTGAGAGACCAAAAAGGAATTTCGTTTAGTTTTGAATCTTTCTTCCTCTACTGATAATTCTGTCAATAGTTTTATTGATCGAGCTTTTTATTCTGTGGGTTATGCAAGTATTGACGATGCGGTCGAGATGATACAAAAGTAAGAAATAAGGTTTTACTTGCAAAAGCGGACGTGAAGCCCGCCTTCCGATTATTGCGAATTTGGCCAGGCGATTTCGACTAGTTAGGTTTTTAATTTGATAATAAGTTTTATTTTGACCGCAATCTACCTTCCGGGGCAGGTCTTAGCTTTTCTCTATTCGAAAATTTTCAACGGCTTTACATTGGTATAGGCAAGGTGCAGTCCTTCCAAGAATGTTTTGCATTATTTAGATGATTTTTTGGAGAAGCAGGCACAAACCACCGTTCCGATTTATTAAAACATTTACAAATGTATGCTATAAATAAGTTCCCTTTAGCAGAAGAGAAAATCATTTTACCCCAGTTGAAATTTAATCATTTATATCATAGAATACTATCGCCATGGAGCTCAGCATACCGAAAGATAAGCTAATATTGAGATAAAAAAAACCGGATCGTTGTAAAACGGATCGTTGTATTCTTGGTTGTAAAAAAGGAAAGTTTCGTGAATTTCAGTCACTTATTGGACTATTGAACTTTGCTTTTCAAGTCGTCGTGCCAGGCAGGGCATTTTGTCTTCGGTTAATTGATGCAACTTGCAATGCAAAAGCAAGCTTGGCATAAAATTGGCGATCAGCTGAGATTAAAGATTATATACAAATTTGGATATCCTTTATAAATGAGCATAACGAGTTTCTGTAATGCTAGACCTGTTTTGGACAACAAACGAGACAATCGAGTTGTACACTGATAGTGCCAGGGGTACAAATAGGGGGTATGAGATTTATTTTGATGACAAATGGTAGCAAGCTTGTTAGCCTCTAGAGTGGAATCAGATGGGTGTTTTGAGGGACATCACGTTTTTGGACTTTTTCCCAGTCGTCGTTGCTATTCAATTGTGAGGACGATTTTTAGAAAATATTGTTTGATATTGACAACCAGTCAGTTGTAACAATTTTGA
Organism: Mytilus californianus; assembly: GCF_021869535.1. Classification (NCBI taxonomy): domain Eukaryota; kingdom Metazoa; phylum Mollusca; class Bivalvia; order Mytilida; family Mytilidae; genus Mytilus; species Mytilus californianus. The sequence continues at coordinate 3,009,852 of NW_026262679.1, read as the reverse complement.
ATAAAAAGTCATCAAAATGTGCTAGAGTAATAATGTTATCTCATGTATAATTCTTTGATAAAGGTTCAGCACATTTCTGGTAGTCGTAATGTAATTGTTGACGCTTTGTCTCGTTGTCATTGGCAGCTCTTCAGACAGTTACCACCAAAAGCAGACAAGTAACCTACTCAAATACCAAGCCTTCTATGGAAAATATAGACGCGGAAGTTAAAAAAGTAGTAAATTTTTCTATGGCGAAAAATACATTAAAAACTTACAAAACAGTAGAAGAGCCATTAGAAAAGTTTTGCAAAGAATATGACTTAACTGTTGCATGGCCCATTCAAATTGATCTGTTACCTCGTTTTATAGCTCATAATTTATCGTATTCTGGTTTATCATCATCTACAATTATTACATACTTATCAGGAATAAACCATAAACATGAATTACTAGGTGAAATTGACACTGCATGCACTTAATATTTTCTAAAATGTTAGATGGATTTCGAAGGCAAAGTCCCAAATTATTAGATCTATATTCGCGCTCCTTTAGAAAGTTCTACAATCACTGCCGTCCGTTTGCTCTTCTAATATCGCTTTTATTATTGATTTGGTATTGAAATTTTCAAATAATTAATATGAATTGAATTTGAAGATTCGGAGTTCGAAAGCTGACCAAAGAGGTATCCCTACGACTTTGATCATTTCTCAGAGGAAGGCGGATTTTTGTCCTGTGAGCATGCTACGTGCATTTTTGAAAATTAGATACCCTTCTACAGACAAACCCCTGATTTTAAATTTTGATGGGTCTCCTTTCACTCGTATTTAAAAAACCCTTTATTTTTGTGGCATTAAAGACCACGTCCGATCAGTTTTAGAACAGGTGGAGCATCGCATTTTAGCATAATAGGAGTTTCGTATACAGAAATTAGAAAGTGGGGACGTTGGGTGTCTGATGCATGCACGAGTTACATTCGTATTTGGTAGATTAATTGATTTGAAGACCATGGGAAGATCTATTTTATATGTTTTGTATAAAGTTTAAACATAACTGCACGTTTTACAATTTTTGTCATTGTAGAACCCAGTCAAGTTTGTGGACCAGAAGTGCTAAGAGAAGACCAGGGTTATGTTTTTTATTGGTATGGCCAGCGAGGGATGAAATGGAAAAAAAATGGTACCTTCAGTTGAATAGAATCTAAGATATCATCCGTCTCTTCAAATTTTGATCATACATTTTGGTTCAAACGATTTGGGTCTAATTACAGGAAATGAGTTTATTGAGAAGATAAAGTAGGATATTATTCGTTTGCATGCGTTAATGACAAATATATCTCTTTGGTATGGAATGAAATTTTGCCTCGTAGATATTGGCACTTGGCAGATAATCAGGTGGCTATCAATTCGAAATAAAAAAAAAGAGTTAATTTAGCTGTTCGTAATATTTTTAAAAATGAAATAAATCATGGCCTTATATTTGTCATCCTAATATAACAGCTCAGGAAAGAAAGTACAGGCATGATGGAGTACACTTATCAGACGAAGGTAATGATGTTTTCTTAAACAATGGGTGTATAGACCTTCTCATTTGGCGGGATCTGGCCAGATGACAGGGGGTCATGACCATACAATGTTATGTTTGACCATATGCTACAATATTTTCCTGTGGTACCACAGGGAAGTTGGGTTTTTTTTTATGAATGTTTTTCTCTTGTTTACCAGAGTGGCCGGTTTATTATTGGTAACTGGTAGTTATTTTAGCCTACGAATACCAGATAAGCTTTATTCAGGATATTGCCTAATAACTACTTGCCAAATTATAAATGCCGGGGTTTGTATTATCTTGACAGACCTCGTTTATTGTTTTTCCCAGCGGCCGATTTTATTCCAGATAGTGTTTCTTGAGTTATTTGAATCCTTAATTAATTGTAAATGTCTCTATCTACTTTCGTACGTTATTTTTGTAATTGTATTGAAATATGAGTAATTATCTTTATGCCCTTGTAATTTAGTGTGTGAGAATAAAGTTATATATGGAAAGTATTAGATGAATTAGACACTTCATGCACAAATTTAGATAAAGGTGATTCAAGTTAGTTATTTTCAAGAATTACATGATTTCCAATCGTGCTTCGTCCCTCATCTCTACATATTCTGTTGAGGTATATTTCATTTCTATGCATTTATCATATATGAAGCATATAATTGTTTCACGTTTAAATATTGAAATTGTTGTTAGTTTGAAGGTCTTGAAAACAGTATAAGAACTACAAGGTGTCTTTCCTGGATTTGAAGGATATGCTCTCTTGAGCACCCGTTTCCCGATATATATCCTACCAGTTTCTAAATATTAAATCCTACATTCTTATATTGTTCTTGTACAATAATTTGGAAAAGAAATATTGATACCGTGTCACAACATTTTCTCAACTTCTTTCAAAAATAAGAAAAATGAAAGCACAATTATCCTGAACTTCAGAAACAAACTTGATTGAATAGTACACATTTGTAATTTACTATCGTGTTTACTGCCGATGCGGTTAACCACTTATCAAGATGTTTATTATATATACGCCCAAAAAAAAATTAAAACAGTCCGTTCTTTTTCATTCATCTTTATACGTAAACGTTTATATACACCTTGTAACTACATTTATATAAAAGACACTTAAGTAAAAATACATGAGGAGCGTTTTTCCCTTTAACGTCTAAAAAGTAAACAATTTATATTTATTAAAAGTTTCGGTCATCTAAGAACAACACTTCCGTTGATATAACATAGCATATAAAGATTTGTGAATCTTTTTTTTATGAAAATAACCTTAACATATATTGAAAAACAATAAGTAATATGAACTATATGCTTTTTTATTGTCTTTAGTTTTATTTGTAATCACATTATCATCTGCTGCAAGACAAAGCCACTATGAATCCTTTTCTTCCCACAAAAATCCCGTATTGAAACAGTTTAACTGGCGGGATATGATCAGTGCTTATATCGAATCACAATAAACAGCTGCGCCACGAACGCATGATACGCCCGTCGTCTTGTGTGTGAGGTTTTATGCAATAATCATAAATCGTTTCTGAGATACGGCGCGACATGTGAAAACCCCCCTATTTTATAAAAAAAATCAATAACTCTAAAATAAAATTTTTAATCATCACCAAAAAGTATACAGATCTTTAGATTAATATAATTAAGAAGTATGTAAAGTTTTAAGCAATAATCATAAATCGTTTTTGAGATAAGGCGCGACATGTGAACCCCCCCCCTTTTTTTTTTACAAAAAACTCAATAACTCTAAAATAAAATTTTGAATCATCATCAAAAAGTATACAGATCTTTAGATTAATATAACTAAGAAGTGTGTAAAGTTTTAAGCAATCATCATAAATCGTTTTTGAGATACGGCGTGACATGTGAAAAAAACACCCCCCTGTTTTAGTAACAAAGTCCCGTAACTCAAAAAGTTTTAATCTTATTTTCCCCAAAAAGTATACAGATCGTTCATAAGAAACAACTATGTTAAGTTTCATGAAATTTGGATAAGTCGTTCTCAAGTTACGGTGCGACATGTGGACGCCGGACAGACGGACAGACAGACAGAAGGACGCCGGACATTTGTATACCATAATACGTCCCGTCAAAATTTTGACAGGCGTATAAAAACGACACTGACTGTCCGCGTATGACCAGTATTTATCGACTCACAATGATGACCACTGCTTGGAGCCGTATGACCAGTATTTATCGACTCACAATCATTACCACTGCTTCGAGCCGAATGACCAGTGTTTTTATCGAATCACAAGCATGACCAGTTATTGGAGTCTTATGACAAGCGCTTTTATCTAATCACAATAATGGTAACTCGAAACACATTGATGGCCTCTTGACTGGAGCCATTTGACCAGTGATTAAATCGAATCAAAATAATGGTTAATGATTTCAGCCGTAGGACCAACGCTCTTATCGAATCAAAAAACGATCACTGACTTGAGGCGTATGTCTAGTGCTTTTATCGAATCACAATAACTGCCACTGACTGGAGCCAATATGACTAGTGCTCCAATCAATTCACAATAATTGCCACTGACTGGAGCATTATGACCAGTGATTCTACCAAATCACAATAACTGCCATTGACTGGAGCCAATATTACCAGTGCTCCTATCAAATCACAATAACTGCCACTGACTGGAGCATTATGACCAGTGATTCTATCAAATCACTATAACTGCCATTGACTGAAGCTAATATGACCAGTGCTCCTATCAAATCACAATCACTGCCACTGACTGGAGCATTATGACCAGTGATTCTACCAAATCACAATAACGAACACTGATTGGAGCCGTATGACAAGTGATTCAACCAAATCACAATAATGGTAAAAAACTGGACCGTATGACAAGTGCTCCAATCTGATCACAATAATTGAAACTAACTGGACCGTATGACCAATGTTCCTATGGAATCACAATAGCGGACACTGACCGGTCCGAATGATTAGTAATTCTACTATTTAACGACGATAAACTGTCAACGCCATGGCAAGAAAGAAAAACGACGAAAACAACAGTATACTAAAAACAACATAAAACTGAAGACTGAGCAACACGAACCCCACCTGAAACCGGGGATGATCCGAAAGTGTAAGCAGTCCATGATCCACCCGTTGTGTTTGAACATATCCGTCGTCATCTGTGAAACAGATATTCCATAACGGTTGGTCAACTCATGATGGCGTCTGTAACATTTTTGAAGATATGACTTCAACTTTACCACTTTGAATCCTTGGTTTGAAAGCTTCCTTGTAAGCAGCAACCGTCTAGAAAATAATGCTTACATGACTTCTTTTAATTCTAATAGATAAATACTGACGATGTTCCGTACTTTGTGTATGCTCATTAGAATGTTAACTAGTTTTGTCAGTGCTAAAACTATCCATATCAAGTCAATCTTGCGATTTTCCATTTAAGACAATTATCGCTACCATCTATAAGCATACAAACGAGTAGGTCCATGAACGTTCAATATTGGCCCTAAAATTCCACGAAATTTAATTTGTCAGTAATAATATGCAAAATTATCTGACAAATACAAAATCAATCAGCTCTGACGCATTCGAACACTTATGATGTCATTAGGACGTCATAATTGGGAAATCCTATAATGAAAATCATAGTTTTGACTTACTTTTACCTATATTTTAACAGTTTTTGCTTAAACCGACATTGGTCACATGCATGGACCACCATAATCTTTTATTATTTTAATCTGGATGTATTTTTGACTCTTATACAAATCTTTTTATTACAATTTCTTAGTTCGTAGGGTGTGGCCAATGTTTTTCAGAAGGAAATAGACCTTACAAATACATAAAAACAGGCAAATTGGCTAAAAATATGTGAAACATAATTCTTTTGAAGCTGCGAATATTGTTTAAATGAACAACAGACAGAAAAAGGGTCTAGTTTATCGAAATTTTCATATATAAGATCGTTAATATAACTTTTTGATATACTACAAAGTTTGATTTTTATGACCAAAGTAAGGCCTTTCTTGAGATCTTAACTTGAATCAGAATTTATCTGTGTAATTTATAACCAGTTTCTTGGTTATATGGAATCTAGTAGCAGGTAATGTATGCATTGCAGAAGATGATTACCATCTATATCAACTTATACATCTGTAATCGTGATAAACATAAAACCTATGGTATACATACACATAACTGATAACTGTTTTAAACGAATCTTGACCACCAAAGTTCTAATACACGTAGTCATGAGGATCTTAATTTTCCTGCTCCAAACATTGTGTACGGCATAGAATGTACTCTTTGCGGACTGGTCTGAGTTGGTAAACTACGACAAAGACGAAGACAAATGACCCAATCTTGAGTATACAGAATATTTTTTATTTGGGAAACGCCAGAATTGAAGGTCTAGATATTTTGTCTTGTCCAAGGTATAGTGGTATATACAAATTACACCACCATAATCTTTTATTATTTCAATCTGGATGTATTCTGACTCTTGTACAAATCTGGTCTGAGTTGGTAAACTACGACAAAGACGAAGACAAATGACCCAATCTTGAGTATACAAAGAGAATATTTTTTATTTGGGAAACGCCAGAATTGAAGGTGTAGATATTTTGTCTTGTCCAAGGTATAGTGGTATATACAAATTACACCACCATAATCTTTTATTATTTCAATCTGGATGTATTTCTGATTCTTGTACAAATCTGGTCTGAGTTGGTAAACTACGACAAAGACGAAGACAAATGACCCAATCGTGAGTATACAAAGAGAATATTTTTTATTTGGGAAACGCCAGAATTGAAGGTGTAGATATTTTGTCTTGTCCAAGGTATAGTGGTATATACAAATTACACCACCATAATCTTTTATTATTTCAATCTGGATGTATTTCTGACTCTTGTACAAATCTGGTCTGAGTTGGTAAACTACGACAAAGACGAAGACTAATGACCCAATCGTGCTCTAACAAATATAGTCCCACTCATCATGTTATTACTGGAGACCTCGGGGATCGTGCTCTAACAAATATAGCCCCGCTCATCATGTTATTACTGGAGACCTCGGGGATCGTGCTCTAACAAATATAGTCCCGCTTATCATGTTATTACTGGAGACCTCGGGGATCGTGCTCTAACAAATATAGCCCCGCTCATCATGTTATTACTGGAGACCTCGGGGATCGTGCTCTAACAAATATAGTCCCGCTCATCATGTTATTACTAGAGACCTCGGGGATCGTGCTCTAACAAATATAGCCCCGCTCATCATGTTATTACTAGAGATTGTGACATTGTAATCAAAGAACATTTAAGAGTTTTTAGCCAAAGGTCCGAAATATCAAATTTCCCAGCATATCAACTGGAAGAAGAACTTAAGGTAACTGTTGGGTGGAGTTGAGTTATATGTCAGAAAATTGTCAATACGCAAACCAGATAAAACTGGATAGTTTATCTGAATGGATCACAGCTATTCGGTCAACCATTTCTTATCCTTTAAAGAAACCCTAGTTTGCAGATGCTTTATCTTCTCTTCAAAACGAATATGTTGTTCTAGCAGACAAAGCCTCTTACAATATTCAAAATCTACGACATACAATGAGCACACAGGTTTCTTATCATTTCAAAGCGCTCTAGTTTGTGGATGCTTTGATGAGAAGGACGATGACAATCTCCCGTCTTTGTATTGGATAATAAACTTCACAAAAGACATTTTAAGAACGATTTATAGCTTAGGCTTAGAGATTTGAACATCGGTTAACTACTGTTGCCTATATTAACTATATCGATTGATCAGATTTGAACATCGTTTAACTTATGTTGCCTATATTAACTATATCGATTTGATGAGATTTGAACATCGTTTAACTTCTGATGCCTATATTAAATATATCGACACTTCACATTTCCTTTGGAGGTGATAAGATTCCGAATGGTTCTAACTCCTATGTTTAAAAATGTGGGGTATATATGATATATGTTTATATACATAAAAACACAACAGATATTCAGAGATCAACATATGGTTTTCAACAAAAAGCGACTAGAAGTGCCATCAAAGATATACCATTAACAACAAATTTTAAATACCCCCCCCCCCCGAAAAAAACCCCTAAAAACAAAAACCGAAAAAAAACCCCAATAAAAACATAAAACTAACAAAAAAAAACATATCTATCAAGATATAAGAAAAGACAACAATTGACGAGGTACTTGACTTGGAAAAAACCACATCAATACTTTGGGCAATTAAACAATGGTGTGTCTGTAAGTAACTGGACTATTTTGTTTTCATAAAGAGCAAGCATTATTGGAGGGTTGAAACATAATTACAGTTATTTATTTCAGCGTTTGTCACATTGAATAATCAACTTAATTGATAGCATCACCGGCTTCATTGAAAAACTATAGAACGACCAACTTTGCTGTACCTACATATTGTATTCATTGTTAATTTTTTGTATAGAATATTTCTCACTTGACGTTAAGTAAACAGTCAATCAATCATGGATAAAATAGACACACATATTTTGACCTTACAATGTGTTAACTAAGAACAAAACAAATACTGTACTGTAATTACAATTATCATTATATTAATGTTATACAACTTATACTTCGTCCATACGAAGAGCAATCGTGAAGTTTGGATATTACATCCTTGAAGTTAAAGATCTCTAATACCCTTTTGTGGTTGAAAATCTTAGATACAATAGTTTTTGTGTAAGTATTAGTATAAACGACAACATTCTGTTCTATCGTATTATTAATTTTGTTTCCTTTCATTTGCTTGATTATGCTTAATTATGTACCACCATAGATAAAGTATATGAAATTATCTGTCAATCCACGAAGAAGAAGAAAACCAAATTATATAAAAAAAAACAAGAACAAAACAAAGTTTGTCTACAACATTTGTAGTTTAAGTCTGTATAAAAACAATTATTCATAGATTTCATGTGGGTTACTACGTTTGCCGCATTGTAATATTCAGTTATAATTACATACACACCTTAAGGTGTGTCATTAATACGAACTGCTTATCTTTTAAGTCTAATTTCAAATTAATAATAATCCTGCTGAGGGCCTATTTAATACTGCTTTGATTTTTTTTTTATTGTTTTATTCTTCAATGAGACGACATATCTTTATCTTGTTTATCATATACACCACATTAAAATTACTAACCTTGGGATCAATTTGATATTACGATTATTTTAATATAGAAGGTAATCAAGATTAACAAAAGACGCCATTTCATTTGTTCTGAAATATCTATACAAAACAGCAGGTATCGTCTAAAAGAACTGAATCTCCGGAAAAGAAATGAAGCCTTCCTTAGTTGAAAAAATTGGATTGAGCTTACTGATGGCAGTGAAACTGCATTGATTGCTGTGCAAAAAGATTGGCTTAACGTCATACTATACCCTATATAAATATTGCAAAGCAGGAGACACTAAACCCGTCGACGAACCCGGTATTGCTCCGTTTCGGATTTCATGTTTTTTTTTCTTCTCTTAGTATATTGAATATTCAAAAATGATTTTCGAGTTTGAGCATCATTTAGCTACCGTCACATCTTATTTGTTATATTGTTTGTTTTTTCCAGAAGTTCTATCTTGTAACCTTCATCAAAGGTGTAATAAGGTAAAAAAAGCATTATATCCAATTATCAAAACTACTTAATTAGATATGACAAATTTAGCTATCATCAAGCTAATGGTAAGATGTACCAACCAAGGCAAAAAGAAAGAAGACAAAACAAGATAAGGTTACAAAACGACAAACAAATCCACAAAACTTATCATCTAAGCATTCATTATTCATTGAACACAGTACATCGTAAAAATCTTAGTATTTTATACCTATGCGATTATCCTTCACTTTGTTACTTGTCTTCATTCAATGCAGATGAAATTATTCTTCTGTGTAATAATACCGATTTTTCTCCTCACCAAACGTGTTATAACCTACATCAAGTGAAGTCGAGGCTAAGGATGGGCGAATACATAAAAACGGTTGTGAGCAACAACAAAAAATCAAACAAAAACGACTATAATAGAAAAACCATAACCCATCTTAGGTCAAAGCCTTAGTTGCACTCTACAAATTGGGCCTGGTTAAATTATCAACATGAATGATTATCATAATGTCAGATTCCGTTTAAATTGTATGAAAACATCAAATATACATTTGGGATTTATATGTATTGATATTCAATGTAATTTACTATGTTCTATTTAATTTAACAGGTATTTATAAGGAAAAGTATTACATATAATATTGATTTAAATCAGTGATTATTTGAAAATTGTGTAACATATTTAGATTTGCTATGACGCATTTTACCAACTGCTTATGATTTAAAACGACTACAATACATAAATCGGATCTGTAAAGATAACTGTGTTTTGCCAAATGTTTGGGTGGTAATCGTGATACCAAATCTGTATATGTTGTAGGTTAATTGTCTTTCTTTATTTTACTTAATTTGCCCATTTAGGAAATCATTTCAAATTGTGGAATGCATCTCCCTCATCAAAGCTCTGATTCCTTGACCCAAATTCACAGTACTTTTAGTCTTTTTCGATAAAACCAACTCTTCAACGTTTCTAGTAGGTTTTAGTTTTCAGATATTTTGACCACGAGAATCACTATGGAGACATTAATTGTCAAAATCGAATCTGATGCAGTAACATTTGTGCCGTTTAATGTGATTTAACAAATATATTAAGATTATGGTCATAGTATCTCTTCGTGTAACAGTTTTACATTGAAAGTCTCAAGTTACCATACTTTACATGTTTTTGAAGAAACCAAAACTGAAAATTAGCATTACAATTTGACAACATATTTTCTTAAATATGTTGAACATAGTTTTTGTGATAAACTTATTTTTACTCCTTTCACAAATACGCCAATTCATTCACACAGTTAACGAAGATAATGGATGCAGACTTTTAACCCTTAAAGTTTGCCTGTTTAAATATCAATTGTTTATATTTTCATTTATCGAAGTAGTGTTCCTTAAAAACAACCGACCTCGATTACCAAACAGAAATGAAATGACATATCAGATCAAGTATAAAAAAATGGCGTGATTCTTACAGGCACACAATTTGTTTCCATGAAAATCATTGTTACATCTTAGTTAGTTTCAATTTCTAGACGATAAATAACAGAGGAGAATTTTAAAAACATTCTTAATAACATAGATGGCGTTCTAGTCAATGTATAGCTAACGATGATTTGAATAGGAAGAAGGTCTCTAGCATAATAACATACTACAAAGTAAATAAAAACCACACTCATATACACATACATAGTTTTAGTTTTACTGAAATATTACATAAAAATAGCAAACCGTAAAATGACACTAGTGATAACTTATGTTTCTAAATATTAATGCGCATTTATCAAAAGGTGAAGACTTACACAATTCATGACATACCCTTGATATTCCGATTTGAATAGCGATTGTCGAAAAATGAAAAAGGACATGAGAAAGCCAGACATCTGTTTTGTCTACAGAAAAACTCTTAACTGGCGCTCGAATCAAAACTGTTGGGAGGCTAAATAAATACGAAAATGAAGCGCATGAACAGCCCCCCCCCCTCCCCCTCCCCGTTTTTGTTTTCGAAAGCCATCTGTCAGTAAGAGAAGGCTGTAGAAAAAACCTTAGTATTTCGAATAATTTCTACAGTTTTACAGGAAATTACCGCAACAGTGATATTTCATGTCGGCACACAAGGGTTGTCTACTGGGTTACGAAAGGACAACCAGCATTGGTTGTAAAATAATTTCCCGAGTCTTAAAAAGTGAATGAATTTGTTTGTTTAAGGGCTAATATGAAAGTGCATATTACATAAAAATGTATAATCACTACTTATACTGCATTATAAAGGGTATTCACAATACTTAAATAGAGACGTGGAGTATTAATGTCAAGGGACATCAACCGACACGAAAAAGTTATGTTAACTAAATCCATATATACGTTATATCAAAAAGTAAAATAACAAAATACCGAAATCCAAAGGAAATTGTAAACGGAAAGTCCTTTCTAAAATGACAAAATCAAAAGCTCATAGGTTTGGCTAGCCATAAAACCAGGTTCATGACTTTTGAACAGCGGTATACTACTGTTGACTTGCCTTTATTTATCAAACACATCAAACGAATGAAAAACTACTGACATATTCCTGACTTGGTACAGGCATTTTCTAATGTAGAAAATGGTGGATTAAACCTGGTTTTATAGCTACCTAAACCTCTCACTTGTATGACAGTCGCATAGAATTCCATTATTTTGACAACAATGTGTGAGCAAAACAAACAGACTAAATAGGTAACAATGTAAAAAATTGGTGTACATCTAGAAATTGACAATGAGGGTCGGTTGAAAACAAAACTTTACGACAAAAGAGATGATTTCAGCTTCCCAATTGTGAACTTTCCATTTCTATGTAGCAACATTCCAGCAGCGCCTGCATACGGAGTATATATCTCCCAATTGATACGATATTCTCGGGCTTGTATTTCCTATCATGATTTCCTTGATAGAGGATTGCTGCTCACAAGGAAGATATTAAACCAAGAGTTCCAAATGGTGAAGTTGAAATCATCCCTTCGTAAATTTACGGACGCTATCACGAGTTGGTTGACCGTTATGGAATAACCGTTTCACAGATGATATCGGATATGTTCCTTATGTCGTAACTACAATACCCTTCCCTTTTCACGAATGTGACCTACCGAATAAGACTATTTACCGGATTTGTAATAACATAAGCAACACGAGGGGTGCCACATGTGGAGCAGGATCTGCTTACCCTTCCGGAGCACCTGAGATCACCCCCAGTTTTTGGTGGGGTTCGTGTTGCTTAGTCTTTAGTTTTCTATGTTGTGTCATCTGTACAATAATAAGTCTGTTTGTCTTTTTATTTTTGGCCATGGCGTTGTCAGTTTGTTTTCGATCTATGAATTTGACTGTCCCTCTTGTATCTTTCGTCCCTCTTTTAGATTCGAAATAAAATAAATATTTGATACATGGTTATTATTTTATTCGCTACAGGATTGTGGAGTGTAGACATCGGAAAAGCATACACGAACAGAGAGAAATAAGCATATTGAAATAAAATAGAAATGTACTTTTGATATTAAGGATTGTATAAGTTAATTTAGTATGTACATCAGAAAATTAGTTGTATAAATTAATTATAATTGTCATTATACAACCTTTTGATAAAGTCATTAAATAAAGTTAATGCAGTGTTACAGATATCCTGTTTTTTTTCCATTTAAAATGAATACTCATTAATTGCAATTGAATTTTTGAAACTGCGTACTGTTCATAAGTAAATTGTTAATCTAGAACACGTCTAGTGTTGATGTTATGTTTACTTGATTATTTATAAAAGTACTTGCTATTTTTTCATAATGTCGTAAGATTGTTGGATATTAAATGTTGCTCCTCTTCAGCATGTATTAATTTTTTTATACATTTTCAATAAAATAATGATTAATTTAATGCTTTGCTTGCTCTCTATTTGATGTTAATAAGTCACAAAATATCTAGTAGGAGTTTCAGCTCTGTTTTGATATATATTATCGATTTACAATGTTACAAGATAATCGAAAAATTTTAAAACTATTGCAAACATGTAAACTTTCAATATTTTGAAACCTATCATGTAGAAAATGGAAGGTCATACTCTACAATCGCATGGAACTGCAATTCAGATTTAAAAGAGTTGAAACATTTCTAGTTAATATATTTTTTAAGGAGTATGGTCTACCATTTTTTTTTATATGTGTGTCTTAACTCAAAGGAAACCTTTGTAAGAGGACGATTGTTTCAATATCCCAATGTATCGTTTGATGTTATCTTTCTAATTACTAGTTCTAATAAAAACGTTTTTTTGGAACAGATGCATCCTTAAAGATATGTTCGTTGTTGAAAGGCTCTATCAACTTCACACGTCATTGAAAACCAGAATAAGTTGGTTTCGATCTTGTATAAAGCGTTGTCAAATTGTTCTATCAAAAACTATCGACATGAAACATATTTTGTCGCAAAGGAACTACAATTTATTTTCAACATTTGTATTTACAAAATATTACATATGTACGAACACATTAAGACGATTTTTATTAAAAAGTATTACATATGTACGTTCACATTATGACGATCTTATATACGAGGAAATACCACAGGTATATCAACTACACCAATGCCACTTTGAAGGTGTTTTATACTGAAAGGGCTTGTACAGATTTATTAATCAACATGTATTTTGCAATTTATTTCTTTTTCTGTACGATAACAGTAATTTTTTAAAATCATTTTATGTAGGCTTTTCGTTTTAAACATGTATTTATATATCATAATATATAACCAGAGTATCTTCTTCCGTACACCCATCCGATGTAAGTTCAACAAACACAATTACCGTCAAAAATTGACTCGTTTTCAACTTTAATTGGAATCAGAGATGGGTCGTTTTGTGCAATAATAGGAACGTGTGGTATCTAGCAACCTAAATTAGGTCTTTTGAATTCCTGATCAACATAACTGAATATAATTACACTTTGCCTTTTAAGTTGCGTGGAATCTTGAAACATATCCTCTTTCTCGTCAATATTCATATCAATATTTTATGTTTTACTGACATTTTTCTGAACACTTCTCCTTTCTATGTAATTGAACATGTACATTAGATCATTATTGTAAGTTTGTTTCCTGGTTAATTTTCAAGGTGTGCAACATATTAAGAATTATTAAGCCGTATTTTATATTAGTGTTCTAGCATTTATTTATACTGTATTCCTGTCACGTAATGTTGTCATTTTAACGGTATTTATAACATTGCCATATAAGCGGGAGGTTTGACTAGCCATTAAACCAGATTCAACCCACCATTTTTTCTTAAAATGGCCAGTACCAAATAAAGGCAACAGTAGTATACCGGTGTTCAAAAGTCATAAATCGATTGAGAGAAACAAATCCGGGTTACAAACCAAAACCGAGGGAAACACATCAACTATAAGAGGAAAACAAAGGAACAACAGGAACACCGAAGTGCAACAAAAACAAACGCCAACACACATAGAAACAAACTATTTGATAACAACTGCTATATTCTGACTTGGTACAGGACATTTTAAGAACAAATGGTGGGTTGAACCTGGTTTCATGGTATGCCAAACCTCCCGCTTTATGACAATATTAAAAAATATCGCTAAAACACTACGTGACAGAAATACTGCACAAACACACGCAAAAACATTCATAACAGAGAAACGCACAACCAAGTCAGGAATATGACAGTTGTTATCAAATAGTTCGCTTCTATGTATGTTGCATTGGCGTTTGTTTTTGTTGCACTTCAGTGTTTCTGTTGTTCCGTTGTTTTCCTCTTATAGTTGATGTGTTTCCCTCGGTTTTAGTTTGTAACACGGATGTGTTTTCTCTCAATCGATTTATGACTTTTAAACAGCGGTATACTATTGTTGCCTTTATTTATGCAAACTGTTTATGAAGACAAAAGATGACTACACGACATGTATATAATCGCATAAGCTTAATTGTAACAGGAATCCTTTTTCAGGAAAACCCGTGTTTCCAACGTTTTTTGTGTGACTCGTTGGATGCTCAATACCTCAATTTATGATTGAATTGTAGCCCTTCTCTGTTTATTTACCTTCTCATGCAGTTGGTTGTATATTGCAACGTCCGTTCAAAACTTTCGTGAAATATTACTCAGCTTATGTATAAAGAAATTATTTGATATCTGTTCTGAAACTTTATTATTCTGAGATGTAACGTGTTCAGATTCAGATCTGCTTGGCAGTCACTTGTGGGATGTAACGTGTTACCGATATTCAGATCTGCTTGGCAGTGAAATCTGAGATGTAACGTGTTACCGATATTCAGATTTGCTTTGCAGTGACTTCTGAGATGTAACATGTTACCGATATTCAGATCTGCTTGGCATTGACTTCTGAGATGTAACGTGTTACCGATATTCAGATCTGCTTGGCATTGACTTCTGAGATGTAACGTGTTACCGATATTTAGATCTGCTTGGCAGTGACTTCTGAGATGTAACGTGTAACTGATATTCAGATCTGCTTGGCAGTGACTTCTGAGATGTAACGTGTTACCGATATTCAGATCTGCTTGGCAGTGACTTCTGAGATGTAAAGTGTTACCGATATTCAGATCTGCTTGGCAGTGACTTCTGAGATGTAACGTGTTACCGATATTCAGATCTGTTTGGCTGTCACTTCCTGTCTGATGATACTTTGAATTGTTATTGTGACCACTGGGCATGGAACTTTTGGTAACATATTACTCTTCTTTAATGAATTATTTGATATTCAACTTGGAACTGTAATATGATGAGCTGTACAATGTCAGGAATTTTCAGATCTTAAGATATTATTTGTATATTAATAACCTTTACTGTTTAGTCTTTTTTGGTAATATCCTTTTGACGTGGCTGGGTACTTTTGCATCCCGCCAATGTTTTGGTGTGCTGTGGTCATTTTTTGAATTCTTCTGTTTCATTTTTGCTAATGTGCTTTGTCTATATGTCATTTTGTTTTTCTTTGTTGACATATTTGTTTGTTTTATAGTGATTAAGATTATAACACAATGTTGGCTGCTGTACCCCTATTTTTGACATTTTTACCTATTATGTCTGTTTGTTTTGTTCACACATTGTTGTCAATATAATGGAATTTTATGCGACTGTCATACAAGTGAGAGGTTTAGCTAGCTATAAAATCAGCTTTAATCCACCATTTTCTACATAAGGAAATGCCTGTTCCAAGTCAGGAATATGACAGTTGTTTTCCTTTCGTTTGATGTGTTTGAGCTTTTGATTTTGCCATTTGATAAGAGACTTTCCGATTTGAATTTTCCATGGAGTTCGGTATTTTTGTTATTTTACTTTTCTGACGTGTTCTTCAACTTCGTATTTGATGAAGCATTAAAAAAACTGATTTGATTCTAGCGTCACTGATGAGATTTATTCAGACGAAATCGTGTCTGTTTTAACAAATTATAAGTCTGGTATCTTTGATGAGTTTTACTAGCCACTGGGTCGATTCCACTACTGCTGTACGCTCCATGCCCGAGGGTATCACCAGTCCAGAAGTTAGCACTTCTGTGTTGACATGACATATCTATGAAACGGTCTATCTGTATATTTTCTGTTTTCAAAATTTTGAATTTTTCTTAACACTTATGTTTTTTCTGCCTTAAGGACTGATTCCCTTTGCCGAATTTGGGACAATTTTTCTGAATGTTTAGTTTTTTATGTTTAGCACATTCATGTTTTATTTGACTTTTAAACTGGTTTGATTCGGGTGCTACTGATGAGTCTTATGTTGTCTGGAGTAATAAATCACAAGCCTGGTATCATTAATGAGCTTTTCCTTTCAACTTTCTGTATCTCAATTGATTTTGTTTGGCTAAAGCGCGGTTTTCCCTGATGTCAGAATGCGGTTGCATCACAGGCGCAGAAGCATTTTATTTAAAAGGTATTAATATCAATTTTGTTTCTGAAATTTGAGATAAAACATCTTTTTTTTCTTTGTCAGGATTTCCGCTGGCGGTCGCCATTTTCGCATTTTGCGAAAACAATGTAATTGTGGCGATTAAAAATCATGAATGGCGAAAAAATTTGGCGAAAGAAATATAACGGTCCAACTTCGTCCATCTTGTTTATTTTGTTTCAGGTTTCTCGCACTTTTTCCCTTATCACACAATACTCGGATTTCACCTTTGAACTCGTCATACGTATCAATTTATCTGAAAATCAATAATGAGTCAATAATCAGCTGATTGCATTTGATAGCAATCGACAACAATAGACTAATTTAAAAGGTGTTAATTGTATTGTTTAATGAAAATATGTGGTAAAACGGCGTCACATGTCACCTAAAAGATTGTTTTAATAAATTGATAAAAATAATTGTTTTGAAGTGGGTACTTCCCAATCGTTTTAGCGCCGCACCAGTTTTAAGCATAATTTACTTTTAACGATGATTCGGAAAAGAAAACTATTGTTTTAAAGAAAGGGTTCAAAAGTAAAAACCATCTCTGATTTTATCCTTTGTCCATTTACTAGACATTGAATATCCAATATAATGAGTGAAGATGAACCCCGTGTTCCCAGAAATCAAATTTTACCGTATGGTTAAAAAAAGTTCAAGATTTCTTTTCTAATTGAGTGTTTGTTTATTGCAATGTAGGATCTGAAATAGATATATAGAATTATTATAAATGAGACAACAATGCTGCAAACTGATTTTTTTTTGTAAGCAAGAATGAAAACATGTTTATGTGAGTTAGCGAAAAAAAATTAAGAGTGGCGAAAAAAATATTGTTTTGGGGAAAGATGTGGCGAAAAACGAAATAGTGTATATGTATATACATGGTTTTCTTTTGATGTCTGTAGTATCTATATAATTAGGGTTTAGTCCGTCTTTATTATCTATCTGTTGTTGTAATGGTGTTGTGATTTTGGATAGCCATAGGATGTGTGAGCTAGTCCGTCTTTATTATCTATCTGTTGTTGTAATGGTGTTGTGATTTTGGATAGCCATAGGATGTGTGAGCTAGTCCGTCTTTATTATCTATCTGTTGTTGTAATGGTGTTGTGATTTTGGATAGCCATAGGATGTGTGAGCTAGTCCGTCTTTATTATCTATCTGTTGTTGTAATGGTGTTGTGATTTTGGATAGCCATAGGATGTGTGAGCTAGTCCGTCTTTATTATCTATCTGTTGTTGTAATTATGTTGCCTACGGTTAGTATTATATATGATGAGTTTATTTACTCCAGATTTTCTTTTATTCATGATTATTCTGTTATTTGCGTTTATCCCAATATCAAAACGAAAAACTAAATAAAAGTACACCAATCATAATAAGTGTAGCAAGAGTAAACAATTTCAAAGTAAAAAACCAACTAAAACACATTTTTACCCCTCTTATTGAAAATAAACTCATTATAGATACCAGAATTGAAATTTTGTATTTGCGCCAGACGCGCGTTTCGTCTACAAAAGACTCATCAGTGACGCTCGAATCAAAAAAAGTTAAAAACGCCAAACAAAGTACGAAGTTGAAGAGCATTGAGGACCAAAAATTCCTAAAAATTTGCCAAATACAGCTAAAGTAGTCTATTGCTGAGGTAGAAAAGCCTTAAGTAGTATTTCAAAAAGGTAAAGTTTTGTAAACAGTTAATTTATAATTATGAAAACCTTTTAACCAGACAAAAGAACGTGATGGTCTCCTCTATACAGCGGGTTAATCACTTAGTATATGGATAAATAATAATGGTATGCAGGATGTCCTTCCATATCTCTGTTCGGAATGTTGGGACAATGCTCTTCAACTTCGTACATTATTTGAACTTTTTAACTTTGTTGATTCGAGCGTCACTGATAGGTCTTTTGAAGACGAACGCTCGTATGGCGTAGAAACTTTTAATCCTGGTATTTATGATGAGTTTATTCTTAGTATAAAAATGTTGATGATATTTTTGGAACGAGGCATGTTGTCACGCTTTACAAACTTGTTGACAATGTTACACTGTTACATGCATGTATTGTTTATTTTTGTGTTATTCAGTAACCATCATATTGTTTGGATTTTAAACTAATCAAATTCTTCTATTTCTTAATAAAACCACCTGATCAAATTGTTGCTGCTCGATGGCGTAATTTGTTTACATATATCTAAAGCACAACAGTCACTCGAGGTTATTCAACAAAGACACGTACTTATAAACAATAAATATTTTATGTGTTATTGGCATAAATGAATAGATAAATAATAAATGGGCAACGACTGTTGTTGATATTTGTCTGCTGATAATGTCTGCCAGATTATCTTTTTTATAAGAACCGCTGAACCAGAGGGTCATGGCATCCATAGTTACACATTTTTACAAAAATGTACCACAAAACCTCAAGGTCGATTAAAATCAAACTTCACCTGGATCGTCTTTAGAAAGTCTACTTTTGACCTTATGATTTTTGCCCCCGCGTATTACCCCCGGAATAGATTACCTAAGCTGTATTTGGCAAAATCTTTAGGAAAGTTTGGTCCTCAATGCTCAACTTCGTACTTTATATGGCTTTTAACTTTTTTGAATCGAGCGCCACTAATGAGTCTTTTGTAGACGAAACGCGCGTCTGAATAAATATTATAAAATCTGTATCTTTGATGATTTAGTTTTACAAACCATTGATTGAATGAATTCTATGTGATTTATGTGCAGTGGGGGCTCGAAATAAATCACATGACTGGCAAAACTATAACCTAGATACCATGATAAGGGGAGTTACAGGAAACTGATAATTTATTTTGTCTATCCATGTAAATGTTTAGGTGAATTTTTAATTATACATGTATAGTTTCTTTTAATTTAAATACGTTTGAACCAGTTACGGCATTTTACATGAAAAAAATTTGATGAAAATAATTGTATCTCAACCGTTTTTTTTTCGTCTTCGAAGCTTCTCAGCTTATATGTGTTCCAAAGAAGAACGTTGGTAGTAAAACAGCAAAGACGCTGTCATATTTGAAATACAAACGGGTATCCGGACAATATATGAAAAAAGTATTCTAAAATTGAACATTTATTAAATATCTGTAAATTATGCTAAAACAACAAGTTTAAAGACAAAAGTACCTCCATGACAATTTGGTCACATTTATAATTTTACTCTCTGAAAGTCTCCAACATTAAATCACAATAAATAAATTGTATGAAACAACATCATTAAAGATGATAACATGTCAAATTCATACTGGTTAATAAAATGATTTCTGATGCACAATAAAAAAATATATGAAAACAAAACATAACAATGTGCCCTATTAACAAACAAAAAGAAGAATGGTAAAAAGAAAGACTTGCACACCAAGCTGATAGAAAATACATAGGTAAAAATTCAACTCGGTACAGTTTTGATTACCAAAATTAAAACGAAATTGGGCATTGTTTAAATACAAAATGCATTATTTACTCGTTTAAATGTAAAAGAATTTATGAAAACCCAAAACTAAAATAAAAGCAATATATACATAGTGCCCGAGTATTATGACGGAGGTATTTGAAGTTCATGAGATCCAGTACTTTCCTAGACAAAATCACCTCACTGAAGTAACGACGAATCCTCCATTCGTCCGACGAATTAGAGATCTGCTTTCCTTTTACTGGTATCCATAGCTTGGCTAGATACAAGGTACAAGATGCCATGTTGAAGTTCAGAAATTTTATTATTTGTAAACATTGTCTTTCCAACTCAGAATCACTGTAGGAATCTAATCTTTGAGGTATATAAAAAGTTTGTATGCCTCTGACAACCTGAGTAGTAAGCATATTCTTTAATATGCATAACATCAAATATTAAGATAAGTGTTGGGTTTTTTAATTGCATTGGGAGTTGCATGTTTGCATATCCTTTCTGTTTCAAATTATACTTTAGTATCAAAATGAGTCTTGGTTGTATATCACACCACTTTAACGACAAAAATCCCCTGATATCAGGACGAAGGAGTCCTAACCTGATAAAAATTGGTTATGTCTAAGATTATATCACGAAAACGAAACCCACAAATAAAAATAAATGGACTATTCACACAAAATGCTAAAAAAAAATTGTTGAAAAGCAAGATTGAATGTATTCACAATATTTTTGTAGAGCAACGACAGCTAAACAAAGTGGAGATCATCAAAAATTATTTTTGAAAGACATATAAAAGCTAACTCTAATTTCTTTTAGGAAATCCAATAATTTCCTATTTATATGTAAGGGACTTATACAAAATATTCTCCTTTTTAATATTAAACGAAGTATATACCTTTATTCTATTATATATGTTTAAATGGGGGATGTTGAGAAAAAATAGATCTCATTAGTAGACCCAAAAAGTTTTTCAAAATGACACTTTAGAAAACCACCAATTGCTAGTCTACCAAAACTGTTTTAGATAAACTCCATAATATGCATTCACCAATTAAAATGTTATATCTTAGATATACCCCAAAATAAAAGGGAGAAGGTATTCCAGGCAAATCTTTTGCTCCCTTAAATTCGAAATTCAAAACTGAGTACAATAAATCTATCAAATAACATCCTTTGGGAGTCCACAAGATATTAATCTGTCACATATATGTATTTTTTTCATAATATTGTTTTATATAATTCAATATGGGCTAAAAAATCTTGCATTCTATACAAAACTGCATAAACTTCCAAATTATCCCATTTTCAGATATAAGATATGAGCCAAAATCCCAAAAGATATTTTGCCATTGATTTAGTTATCTTATTCAAAGATGTAAATGTGGTTAAAATATTGTTTTGGGTAAGGCCTTAACTCATATCTAATTAACCAAAAGCTATGGCGTAAAAGTGTCATTTTGAGTCAAATATCTCAATTTCGACATGTTTATTACATCATAGTGACGTCATCGTGACATCACAAGTGACATTCCTGTATCTGGTCGTAAGTGTCCATATCACATTCCCATATCAATCAACAAAATTAATATAATTTTGGAAGGGTTTGAGGATTTTAAATATTTTTTAAAAATGTGGTGCTGAATAATCGTATTTATCATACCCACTCCTTTCCGATAAATAGACAACTTACATACACATATAAAACGAATTTAAGGTGGTACATAACACTACAGGGGGATAACTCTGAAAAAAACAACTGAACGTTTTAATCACGTTCTTTTGTTAAGGTAATATTAAGCTTCTCAATGATCAAAATTAGTGTTTGTCAAACTATTATTTTTCCGATAAAGCGTCTGGTTCAAGTTTTTTGAAATTTTCATATTTTTGTCAAAGGATTAAAGTAAATATTTTTTCAAAATTTTATGAAAATTAAACCAGCCAAATTAATTTTAGTCAAGGTGTTTGGTACCACCTTAACAAAAAATATATCCTGACATTCTTTTAAAAATTACAGTGTCACTTCGTTTAAATATTTGAGAACAAAGTAATTTTTTGCCCAAATATACTTAAAAGAGTCTCTGATAAAAGGAAATTATCAAATTATCATTTAAATGTTACATACTTCCAGGTACAGACCTCAGGTAAAATAACCTATCAGATGACCATTTAAAAAAATAGTACAACAAACAGGCTTCTTGAGTCTACTGAAAATACAACATAACGCCAAATAGATGGACAGAACGTTTAAAACGGTTTCTTGACTAAGATTGCGTCACAGTAGTTGAACCCGTCAATATACCGGAATTGCACATTTGTGAAGCCATGCTTGGCAAAAAGTTTTTGATATTCTGATGCATTTCGTTCTTTTCCTTTCGACATTAAAGCCAGAATTAAGTCATTGGTCGTACAAAGTTCTGGGCTGGATTTGTCGTCACTTAAAACTTTCTCTAAAACCAACAGACTGCCACCTGAAATATAATAAATAAGTAGTGTATGTTCTCATTTAAAATCTTTGAACTAATAATGAATGTGAACTCGTACGTGTTCCAGTTTTATAAAGTCATTTTAATATTTCTTCAATACACACAGTCCATTTTTTTTAAACCGATTTGGATAATAACAATTTCTCATTTTTAAGGATTTTTTGTTTTTATATTTTATACCGGATTGTAACCTCAAATTTAAATATGAAACTCCTTCACGATTCTGAGACAAATTAAGGTATTTTACCTCTTGGAACGTTAGTGATTGGTACTCCCGTCATTTATATCACATCAAACACAGAATAAAAACTAAACAACGTCCAAGAAACAAATATTCACTATTTGAGAGTATTTTCAGCCCTCTCTTTAATGTTTTATGTCTACCAGAAGACACCCACCAATGTCGGGCATGCTATTTAGATTAATATCATGTTGTTCTCTCCAAAATAATTATGGTCAACTTTAAAAGTGCATGTACCAATAATTTCTATTGAAGAATCAATGTAGTTGTTTATTTAGGTTTTTGTTTGAATTTGTTGTTAGTTTTTACTCATATCTTAACTGACCAGGTCTTAAATGGGAAACGGCAGTATTGACATAAATCCGAATCGGACGACGGAAAACACATTTAGAATTCATTTCCTTTCAAACATTTTCCTCCAAACAAATTATAAAAAGTTGGGACGGTAAAACAATGTACGTGTTAGATTCAGGGCACAGAATCATAAAGTTAATCTGGTCGTTGCTGAATCGATACATAATAAATAACTGATCTCCAAATTTTATAGACTTATTTCATGATCATTATATTTAATATTTACCTGGCGGTAATTTAGCGAATATTTTGTTAAGAAGTTGATCCACATGAAGCTCATCCCAGCCATGTAAAACATGTCCCAGTATGTATAAATCGCCTGAAGGTATGTCGTCTTCAAAGAAGTCTCCTATCCAGACAAAAATAAATAATATGGCATAAATTATATCGAGATAGGTACATATAAAAATATAAGAATACTGTCAGATACAGTATTGAAAAATATTGAAGAGATGCAGATTTTACTTCCATTTTTTTCAAATCTAAAGTGTTATTAGCTTTGATGATATTATAGATGAGGTGTACATGAATTGCTTATTTCGAAAAAAAGGAATACAGAACTAACCTGCTTTGTATTGGAGTGTTCCATCTGAATTGTGCGGAAACATTTTCTGTGCGAGCTGTACAACTGGAGGCAAGTCAAACATCGTTACTTTCATGTTGGTGTATGCGTTGGACAGTTCAATTGAGATTCTACCTGATCCACCTATATGATAACATATATAATGAATATAAATGAACATAATTGCATGGTTGTAGCTTAACATTATCAAAAGAAGTGAAAGAAGAGAGGATTTGGGTATTAAACATTGTGGAAATCAAGAATGAGGATTTTGAGAATTTTTAGTTGCACCATCAAGTGTAATGATGCTTATGGTCATTGTTTGTGTCATTTATTTAAAACAGTTCTTGCTATATGTATTAACAAACTTCACAAGGTAACATGCATCACTCTTGCCTTATTAATTTACGTGTCAAACTACCACAGTTTTTGTTTCAAATTTTACAGCCAACTTGACAAGTAACCCATAAATATTATCAGTTAATTAAGAAAATAAAATCTTTAAATCATAATACATACCACCAAGATCAACCGCTTCTCGGTGAGGACTGAGATCAAAAGCGCGCACAACAGCACTGGCGCACGAACAAGAGAATGCATCTGTTGACATAATGAATTTGGATAACATGTCACATGGTGGATTGTCCATGTTATTTGGTTTAGGCATCATCGATGACATCATAGAAGGTGACATCATTGACATTTTCATTGCCATCATGCCATTAGGCATTGGTGGCATTTTGTTCATATTCATTCCATTCGGCATCGGTGGCATTTTATTACTTTTTGACACATTTGTTTTGGTTGGACTGCATGTTGGTGATATTTTGTCTTCAATCTTGATTGTTTTCATTTTCATTTCAGTAATGTTCTTTTCATTTTTTAGGTCCGTTAGATTCACTCCATTCTTATTCATGCCGTTTTTCATGGCTGCTATATTTCTGTTGATGTCAAACTTGGGTAGACCTGGAATTGAGAAATAACTGTTTATTTCACACTTTTATTTTTCAAAATTTGCCAGTCTTCATTGTTACATAGAGTATAGAACAACGGCTACTTAATCCATTAGAATTTAAGACCTTTACTTGAATGGATGAAGGTTTGGGATAGAAATCGGAGGTGTAAAACGCATACCATTGACAGTCACGTTTGCTCTATCTGATTTGAGAAGTTAAATCTGAGACACACAATGGGACAGTGCCATTTCCCCTGTTAAACCGACTACGCAAATAACAATGAGAGAGAAACCACACACACAAAACAAACACCAAAACAAAACAAAAGATAAGATAAGAGGTAACAAGTACGATAGTCAGTCATAGCCAAGAGTCTAGAAAACTAGTAAAGAAATTTAACAGAGACTATCAACGCAAAAATCACAAAATTGACAAACACATTAGGTATGAGAAAAGGCAACGAGTTTTCGCGACTTGGAACAGGCACAGGTATATTTTTGTTGAGTTAAACTAGTGTTTTGATATTTCAACCCTCCGCCTTCAAATCTCAGTTTGTGGACCAACAAAGGCTACATATAAAAACAATATTAAAACAATAGTATAGGAAGACCACTTTACTCTATAACAAAAACATCAAACAGTACATCAGATAGCAAAACTCAAGTACAAACGTACCAACTCCCGCCCTTAATATGCATGATTGTTATTAAAGAACAGCAACAAAAGAGCTGTAACTTTGCTTTTTGTGTTGTTCGCTGTGCATATACTGATTTTGTGTCATGGATGGATACCCCATATCCGTTCTTTTCTAGTATATGATTGTCATTAACCAATCAATTAATTACTTAATCTACAAAAACTGAGAATAGAAACGAAATATACATAACCAAGTCAAATTGTTTGCTTACACAAAATTAATTAAACTGGACTTATAAAGAAAACAGAGATTGTGTGCCCCATTTTCTGCAATCGATGAAAAAATTTAAATATCTAATTAATCTGATTAGTTATTAGGTACAAAGAAAGATGAAAATCGATTTCCGTTAATTATCATGTAAATTAAAATAAAAAGTACGTATGTTCGATATGAATGAAGGTCTACTATAATTGTTTACACAAAATTTGCTGTAGCTTTACAAAAAAAAAAAAACAACATGTAATTCAAAGGTTTTATATAAAAACGTGTCCTTGAAGAATATTGGGAATGTTCAATCAATCAAAGAAAGTGTAATATATGAATTATTAAACTTTTTCTCATTTTGATGTAGGAGGTAAAGTACTTTTTAGTAGTGAGTCATTTCATTTTTATCAATGAAACATCATGTCATTCATGTTTGTTTCCCGCGACAGCTGTGACTGTCTATAGCAAAGGAAAGAAAAAGTACATTAAAGACGATATTATATTTCATTGATGACATATTATATTCTTTGAAACACATTTATATATTATTCATTATTACTTAAAATCAATACCTTATATCAGTTTCAAAATGTTTTTTTTTTTCAAATGAAATTAGTACTTGCTTTTGATATACACCTACACACGTTTTGTCAGGCTCTTCATATCAAAACAATTTTATGCAAACTTGAAAACAATAATAATAAAAAAAAATACTGAAAAACCAATGTATATCTATCTTCAGTTCAAATGTATATCTTGACACACTTGAACTACAGAAAACATCGACGGAAAGTGAAGGCGTTCGGATCATTGCAGTAATAATTTTACTAATTGTTGTAATGTATAATCACAGTGTCCCAAACCATGTGTGTACAGTCAGTGCCCTCCTTCACAGTTCTAGGTCGATAATTTGGGTGTACTCAGTATCACAATGTCCGCTTTTCACATTTCTATCTTGTAACGTTAGTTTAAATTTACTTCAACATTGTCCCCCTTTCACAATTTAGGCTTGGTACTTTGGAAGTACTATCACAGTATTCTCCTTTAAAATTTGTATGCAAAAATAATGAGATGTGGTATGATTGTCAATAAGAAAACTCTTCTACAGAAACCAAAGGACATGGATAACTAATTGATACCACACGGACGTAAAAAATTAGCAAACCCCAAACCGTACAGTAAGTTTAGTAGTTTATGTGTACTATCACAGTGCCCCCATTTTTGAAATATACACATGTATAGTTGTTAAATTCTATGTCCCATATCTATGCATAATTTTAAATTGTTTACAAGCGCAGACCTTGAAAATAATTGCAAGAATTCCAATCAGTCCCAGTTAAAAAGTCAAGGTTATGTTGGAGAAATGAAAATAACAAATTAATGGCAAATCATCAATTAAAACTATCAATATCAGAAGGCATTGCATTACAATGAAAATAAAATAGAATAAAAAAACAACATAACAGTGGTCGTTGTACATAAGGACGTTGACACTATCTTTGTTGCACAAATGTCATGCACTGCTCTTATTGTTTCAAATACATATAAAAAATGTGTCAATTTTAGGAACGATCACGGTTATTCCCCTTTGACATAGATCTACATTTCTAGTTAAGAAAATGAAACACGTGTCCTTAAGCTAACACATATATTGCAAAAACTGAAGATTTTTATTGTGTTCCCGTAGTTTCCAAAACGATCTGCCTCTCTTTCCAGTCGATTGACCTTAAACGCTATATCGTAAACTACCCTAACCCAACTCATCTACTGAATCAAAGCAACCTCTTTTTTTGTAGTCTCACAAAAAATTGGAACATGTATACTTCTCTTTGGTAATTTTTTTTTTTCGGATGTGAAAGTCCCGAAAGAGCAACAGCTTAATAACAGTTGCGAGCTTTTGGATCATTTGGAGGCTGTCTAGAACAGTAATTAGATGGACGATATTTATTGGTATTTATTGGACGTTATTGGCTTCGTACTATCTTTTAGTAAATGCAAGTACTCTCAGATCGGTACTTTATGCCTTCAGTCTTTTTGTTAGTTGTTTTTTTTTTGTGTGCGCTTTGTGTCGATCCGATGAGTCAAGGCTTTTTCAACTGATAAGTTGATCTTATGTTGTGCTGCAACACCACTGTCCAAGGTTGGGAGAGGGTTGGGTGCCCGTAAACATGTTCAATCCCGGCACATCCAGTATGTGACTGTCCCAAGTCAGGTGGTTGTCGTTTGTTGTTGTATATTAAATTTGTTCTTCGTTTATTGTTTCATACATAAATCAGGACGTTAGTTTTCTCGTTTGAATTGTTTTACATTTGTCATGTCGGGACCTTTTATAGCTTGCTATGCGGTATGTGTACGGCGAACTTTAGTTGCTTAATTTTACTGGCCATTGGTCACTGGTGGAAATTTGTCTCATTGGCAATCATACTACATCTTCTTATTTTTAGATGTGAGTACTAATTTTTAAGTTGACGTGATCACACACTTCATTGAAAACTACGTGGAACCAAAAATTGAACCTTCCTTTAATCAAAAGTTTACTCTGATACTGAACGGATGGACGAACGGACACACAAACGGAAAACATAGTGCCCCTGCACCTAAATTATCGTAGTCGGGACATAAAGATGGAATAATACAAATTGAACAGTATTCAAAACAGAACAGAAAAGCATGCCACAATTTTATGTTAAAGACCATTGATAAAATTTTTAATTGTTTTTGAACTGTTTAGTAATTATGATTCTAACATATGACGAACAAAATAGTAGGTCATGAAACAGATCTTTCTAACCTGGTTATGGCATTCGGAGAACTTTTTTTTTATCGTTCTGCATGCAGAAACCAATTAGACACACACAATAGTACTTGACATAATATACATGACTTGTAATTACTGACAAATAGCAAGCAGCTATTTATGTTTTACAGCATACAGAAAAGTGACAAGAGGATTTTCTATAAATTGTGCAGGCTCTTCAGATCTTGCTCTCAACATTTTGTAATCGTTGACTGATGTAAATGCCATAGAGATTATTTTTACTAAATACATGTATCTCTCTAGCTCTTCACAAATCCATAAAGTCTAAATTAACAGATTTAATTTTATATTGAACAACAGCAGGTTGTCTTTGTAAAAAAAGATATCGAAAGATAATTCATGACCTTCCATTTTGTTCGTCAGCTGTTAGAATAATTTAAAACAATGTAAACCTGTTGCTATATCTAAAACATGAAAACCCCGTAAGAAATGACTTTCCCCTGAAGTATGAAAAAGGAGATATGGGTTATATGTCAATCAGGCAACAAACCGACGACTCATATAGTAAAAATGACACGCATAGGACATACATGCTTCAACAAGAGCGAGGTGTAAATATAACAAACTCTTAATCGTTCAGTCACAACGACTCAAAGAGTAAAAATGACACGCATAGGACATACATGCTTCAACAAGAGCGAGGTGTAAATATAACAAACTCTTAATCGTTCAGTCACAACGACTCAAAGAGTAAAAATGATACGCATTGGACATAAATGATTCAACAAGAGCGAGGTGGAAATATAACAAACTCTTAATCGTTCAGTAACAACGACTCAAAGAGTAAAAATGATACGCATTGGACATTCATGATTCAACAAGAGCGAGGTGTAAATATAACAAACTCTTAATCGTTCAGTCACAACGACTCAAAGAGTAAAAATGACACGCATTGGACATACATGATTCAACAAGAGCGAGGTGGAAATATAACAAACTCTTAATCGTTCAGTCACAACGACTCAAAGAGTAAAAATGACACGCATTGGACATACATGATTCAACAAGAGCGAGGTGGAAATATAACAAACTCTTAATCGTTCAGTCACAACGACTCAAAGAGTAAAAATGATACGCATTGGACATACATGATTCAACAAGAGCGAGGTGTAAATATAACAAACTCTTAATCGTTCAGTCACAACGACTCATAGAGTAAAAATGACACGCATTGGACATACATGATTCAACAAGAGCGAGGTGTATATATAACAAGCTCTAAATCGTTCAGTCAAAAATGTGATCAAATTAAATGTTATGTTTCAAATTAAAGATCAAAGAAAAGTGAAGGGTTTCCTCTCAATATCTTTGTATAACAAGACATCACAAAAAAAAGCAAAAAAAAAAAACAAAACAAAAAAAAAACAAAAAAAACGCACACACATCATAAGAAACACATATTTTTCTGTTAGGTCTTTGCTGATTATTTTAAAACTGAACAGTAAGAAGAAGAAAAATATTTTTTTACCGTTGGACTAAAATACATCCCAGACAAAGAATCTATCCAAGTATGACTTTTAATGTTTTACTGCAGTGCTATTGGGATGCAACCTGTAAAATCGTTAACATTGTCTTCAGAAGCAGCATGTTTTAAGGAATGCAACTATAACTTACCATTTTTCAACAGTTCGGGGAGATTTTCTGTTAGGGGTCCGCACATCTTATCGTTCATCATGATTAAACCAATCATTGTTGGTTTCTTAGATCGTGTTAGGTACTTGGATGTACTTGCTGAATTTTTGTAAGTATTTGATCCTGAAATAAATAAAATTGTATTTTCGGTAAAATTATGATATTTATATTTATCTACAGTTATTTTGAACCAAAGTCAAAACACGAGACAATTTAAGAAGATGAAGTCACGACTTGGCAGTTAAATGTTTAAATATGTTTAGTTTGTTTTTCAAATCTGCGAGACAAAACTTTTTATCAACTGTGAAATCAAGATTGATCCCCTCATGAAATATTAAAGCTATATCTTGATCAAAGATTCATCTCTAAAAATAAAAAAAATGGGTAAAATTTTGTGTAGAGAATTATGGTTCCACATTTGATCGCTTAAGATTAATGGAATTAAAGGAGGATATTAAAATTAACTATTAACTTATATCAGTAACATCACTGACGTAGTTTAACTGTTCATGTTTTTAGAATAGCATGGTCACGATAAAGTTATTTTCAACATCACCTGTTATATTTTTAATCATCCCTCCGGAAATAACTAATTGTTTACAAGCGCAGATGCTTACCCTTTTTGTTCTGTTCGACAATGATTAACCTGTAACTAACTAATGTATTCATCAGTCTATCCAAAATCTCCAGGTCGTACCCAAACTTCTTTGATAGGAGTTCCAGTGACGCAGGTTCTCCGACGCTTTCTAAAGCATCAAAGAAACCGGCTTCTATACACTGAACCATAATCTGTAATTAAACATGTATCATTTGTTATTTCAGGATGAAAATGAACAAACTTCGTTCATCAATTATTTTCATTTTTATGAATTAGCCAGTGGTCAGTAGCTTTGATAACGAACACCATCTAAAGACATTTTGCCGCATTTTGCTTCAATATAAATCACCAAGTTCTGCATGTGTTTTAAGCTGTCTCTCCTCGGGCTGTACATCGTGGGGCGTTTGTAGTTATTATTAAATGTATGACTGATGCTAAAATGACTAACACAACATTGTATGCCCTTTCCACTATGCTGAATTCCACAACAACTCATCACTGCTTGCAGTAGCTCTAAACTTTCAAAAATTGGTTATACTTTGTACACAAATATCAACATTTATAATGTAACCCTCATTGAAAAATCCACTAAGTTACTAGCATATGCGCATATATCCTAAAGTTATATTTTTATCACTCTGTCGTTTTATTCTTAAAATATTATATATATGATCAATGATCTTTTTTTAGTTTAGCTGGATATCTACATTTCAATTTCAGCCAATAAGCATGCGTAGCAACTGATGCAAATGAATAGTCAATTCGCCAAAAAAAAACTCCTGCCCCCCCCCCCCCCCCCCCCCCCCCATTTATAAGTTCTAATAGATTAGTAAATTTTTGTGATTGGACCAATAGAATTGGATTAAATGGATGAAATAATCATTGGGTTGATATTTGGCGTCAAGTTTGTAATACATTCCGCCATATTCAGGAGGAGATTCACTATCAAGTGTTGTACTAACGTGTTTGATCATAAAGTATCAGTCCAAAAGGAGGCCACTAGTGTCACCCCACCGGACATCTTACTCGGAATCCGCGTCAACAAGTCTAGTTTTACTTTTAAAGCGTAAATAAATCTATTCAAACTTCTTAGAAAAATCTTTTTCCAAACGATGCAAAAATTGAAAAGGAAAATGTATATATATAGAATATTATAGAATATTTTGTTCTATTTCAGAATCTACGATTTATATATCGGTACATCGTTTTTTCCCCTGAATTATGGAGGTTAAACAATCAATAATCAAATCTACTTTTTTTTCTTCTAATTTTCAACTTTTTACCGATAGCGTGAAGTTAAATATATTCCGTCGACTGACAGTTATCACCTATATGTGTGTCAAATCTTGGAGTTTTATTTATGGATACTTTCTTTGAATTTATTTTAAAATAAGATTAGTCCTCGTTATGTAATAAATGAAAAATTTAAACACCATTTCAAGTATAAAGCTGTTAATCTTTCTTGACATTCCAACCGTTTAACTATCACCTTTCTAAACTTAAAAAGTTGAAATACGTTCAAATTATGCCTTCCAAAAACGGGACAAGTTCGGTACAAATGACACCACCAAAGTTATCTGATTACAAAGAACCGGGGGGTCTTGTATCACATGGTATCAGGGCTATAAGCACAAGCGAAGTCATGATATATGTCAACATTATATAAGGAAGTCACAGACAAATTCTTCTTTAAATACTTCAGTAATATATTTTAGTTTATGTCAATATTTTAAATACTGCACTTTAACACGCAACTCTCATAAATGATAAGAGTGGTTACTAATAACGGATTTTTATCGAAGCCTCATTTTCAAATGTACAAACGTGGAACGTCTCCCTTGTTTTGCTTCCAGGAATTTTACCGCTCAAATTTCAACGTCTTTTCAAATTGAAAACTTGTTTGTAAAGCAGTAAAGAGATATTCTTCATACCATATTATTGGAAAATTAAGTATTCTGAATAAAATAAATCCCGATAACGCACTGGGAGGTAAACATGTTCGGGTGGTATAAAACTGGGAATTTGGAGTAAAAGCTAAGTGACCTCAAAACTAAACTTGTATTGTTGGGTCGCGATTTCATTAGCTTTTATTAACTCTCAAAACTACAGAAATAATATTTTTATCTTCTCTTGTTTTGTTTTTAAATTTTGTTATTAAGGATCCAAAGTGGATGTTTCTAGTAGGCTTTGTTATATCTGAAATCCTCTGAAAATACTTATCCTTAATAACATACATGGAAGATACTTTGATAGTTGGATACGATTGGTCAAAATCAGAACTACTTTTATATATACAAAAACTGCAAAAATGACCAAAATGTATATATCTGTGTTGATTGTATATAACAATATAATACCATTTTGACAAGATAAAGCCAAATTCATAACCAACTTATTTAGAACTTAAAAATAATGTCTACTTTTTCTTATATAATTTCTAAAACAAAAGTCCCTTCATAGTTTTCGTACATATACGAAAACTATAGAATTGTATATGAAATCACTATGTCCTCTTTATCTTATCTATTGTACATATTCATTATATAAATTCTTTTGGATTCTGTAAAAGAGACATAAGAAACAAACATGGAAGTATTTGAATTGTTTCTTTGTTTAATGCTATATACTTTTGTTACAAATTCTTCAGCTGTATTGTTGAATACCTGTCCATGAACTAAATTAAGCTTTTGTAATTAAAATTGGATCACTGTTTTCACGCGTGATCCGTACATGAAAGAGGTTTTACATTAATGCACATGTTTGTGCAGTGGTTTTTGTTTGAGCTGTTGAAACCGGCTTTTGTGAAAATGTCGATATATTTGATCTTCATTTGATATTTGATACGACTGTTTGGTTCGATCTCTTGTTTCCTCGACCGAACTCTCCCTTAAACTGAAACCAAAACAAGTTAGTAATATCAATAATAACTTGAAATAACTGCGATTTTTACAGTACGTTTTATAGGTAATAGAATCTGTATTATTTATTTATTCCTGTCCTCTTATCATTTTGGTCAGCCTTAACATGATAAATATTTCTATTTTTTTCTAACAATTTAAAATTTAATATGCTTATATTATTACTGAAAATTAACCTCGAAATATGCTTTTAATATTTTCTGAAATTTTAGCTTAAACTCTGCTTTTATCAATTCTGGCAACCTTGTTAGAAATATGCTATTATTATTTCTAACAATCTAGATTGGAATTTGCTTTTTATTACATCTGACAAGTTTGGAATAAGTCTTTAACCTGTCTGAATGCTAGCTTAAAATGTGCTTTTATACACCTTATCGCTATTCCCGGCTGACCCGAGAATCTGTCCCGCTTGAACTATTGACGTCATACAACAATCACTTTTCCATTATGGCGTCAGATATTTTGTATTATGACGTCAAAATTTTACGGGAACCTGTGTGATGTGCTTTTATTGTTTCTGAAAATCTCAGTTTATACTACTTCTGAACAGTTTTACATTTGTATTTTTGAATTTATTTTTATCTATATCTTTCACTGTTTAATGCATATTATTTTGATACACAATTAAATACCACTAACTCGTGAGTTTTGCTGCTCACAATTTGTGGAAATTGAGAAAACAATAAAAAAAAATTCTCGTTGATAAATAAACATAAATATCAATATTTCTGCAGTTTCAAAGAGAGAGAACCAAATACAATGGGGATATTCATATGTGTCATTATAATTATATAACCTATAATGCATAAAGAAAGAAATCTATACGTTTGTTATTTAGTTCATTGACTGATACAATACAACATATTGCATGGCCCACGCCTTTCATTACATAAGTTTCAAATTATAAAATTGGAATGAAACAGGACGTTCTTGAGTCAAACGTTTGACTAAGTCACCATCAGACTTTGGTTTAGGTTGTTAGATTTGACTAAGTCTTCACGATACTTTAGTCTGTGGTGTTATATCTGTCCCAAATGCTATTATGATATAGAAGGTTACAACTCAGCTAAAGTATTTACTTCAATTGATATTTTCATTGTTAGATTTTCGAAATACCTGTTATTATTTTTATACAGTGTTGATTCAGTATTGTATGATAAGAACTTATCACATTTCTGCTGATCTATCATATTTTGTCCAAGGTTAAGAAAATGGGTACATTTAGTTCATGGACAGTAGTTTGTAAAGAAAAACACCGTGGCCTTGAATGTTATTGTCCAGTGTTTACTCGTACCTAATGTAAATAAATAGCCACTTGTTTTTCAATCCTGTCCTGAAGCACGGATCTGAAATATTTTATCTTTTCTTACAAATTCTGCTACTAATAGAACAAAGATGTTTATTTTTTTTTAATACTGTCAATGAACACCAATACTTTCAAACCCTCAAACTACTTTTTAAATTGCAACTATCAGCTCCCAGCATAATAAGATTGAAAGTAGAGATGAGTCTAAAAATAGCAAGAGAGAGAGAGAGAGAGAGAGAGAGAGAGAGAGAGAGAGAGAGAGCCAATAGGTTAGATAGATTCTCTCGCCATAATATCATTTAAAATAAAACAAATGTCATCACATTCTTTAGTAATTTAATCGCATTTTTTTAAAATAGTTACACTTATTCATATCATTTCTTTCATTAAGTCACTATTTCGTTGTTTTAATTTATCGTCTCTGGAAATAAAAAAAAAGGCTGTTGGGATATTAAAAAATATACATTTTGGTATCAATTACATGTATATGATATGATGTTATATTCAAATTGAATTAACGTTTGCAGAACAAAAAGTGTTGGAGTGTGGAGCAAAACTATTAACTTTAATGGTGTGCTGGATTCCCTTTGAATGTAGTCCCGTATTTGTCGTTGATTTTTTCATATGATTTTTACACTAACTTCGGAGTGTCACTTTTTTTATGAAATCGCTCTATTAAACGCTTTTCTATCTAAAAATAAATTAATAATATGTTATTGTCTCTCGTCCTGTTGATCTCGTTTTTACAACATTTCTTATAATCCCAGTGTACTTTACATCTATAATATTTCAGTAGAAGACGGTCTATAAAAAAGTATTCTCATTGACAACAATTGTATGACGACACCAGATTTACGTAACAGACAGTTACTATGTTAACATTATTTATAACACGAGCATGCATATGTACATCAAGTATGACATAAAAACAACTGTTGTAACATTATTATCACATTTTGTTATATAAAATTAACTAAACATAATAAACTTCAAAACAAAAGGAAAAAATAAACACTTAAAATGCATTGAGAAAAGTATTTACTATAAAGCATTGCTTACCTTATATTTTGTTGCACCGTTGACAATTTGTAATATTTCGTCTGCCAAAGGATCAGATCGAAGCTCAGTACCGTACATCTGGATGTCACTCATTTTCTCAATCTGATTTTCCGTCAGATCTTTCAAATGTACGTGAAAACTATCCTCACCGGCCGGCTTATAGTGTCTGACAGCTCGAAATCAGCTGATCGGGGATTTATATTCAAGAAACCAGGTCAAACATTATCCATATATGGCAGAAACTCCCACCCTTTACCTATTTAAACGCCAATCAGAAAATGAGATAGAATTCATTCAAAACAATACACAAATAAACATACATTAACTGGTATACGTTCACCGATTTAATATATATGTATATTACACTATATTTCTATCTATATATCTCATTGATCGATTTCTTATCTAGACTCACGTGTTAAATACATACATAATAATATCAGAAAAAGAATGATTTGTGCATAGCCCTACTTAAACAACCTAACTACTAAAAATATAATATTTAAATCGCATATTATCAAGATACCAGTCTTGTTGATTGCAAATTTATACGTTACGGGATAAAATTAAACACGTTTAATTTGACAGTGAAAGTTGAAAGACAACAAACCTGTTCAAAATATTATTCAGGGTTTTTTTATAACTATGAAACTGGTTATTTAATTAGTCATTAAGTCATTTTTCATGTTAAAATTAAACATACTGGTAAAGGCTTATCTATTATAAATATTATATAAAATTACATGTCCTCGACGTGTAAAAATAATCGATTTCCTCCTTAAGATAAATAAAGACATGGATTTAAGTAATGATAATGATGACAGTACTTAGCATTAACAACCAGATAAATTCAAAACGTTATGCATGAAATATTCACCACTGGACGTTAAACAAACAACAACCAATCAATCAATCATATAAACGATTCCTTTAGTTTTAACTGAACAGCAAGAAACTTTAACAATATAATTCTAAGATATAAATAAGATGTGATATGGGTGCCAATGAGACAACTATCCTAAGACCCCATTTCACACTGGGACATTTAGATCGATTTAAACTAGATTGGTTCACTTTAAATCGATTTAAACCCAATGTGAACGCTTTGAATCGATCTTGAATCGGTCTAAACTAAAACACCAAAAGAGGTAGTTAAGTTTGAATCGATCTAACTTAAATGTGAACGCAGAGATCGATCTAAACTAGTATACGATTGAATCGAATATAATTTGTGCGCATGTATGGCGGCAAAATTACACGTGCAATTTATTACAAAATGGATGACCAACACAAGGGCTGAAAATTAACGAAAACTATACGAACAGCATTATCAACATTTGAACTTGTAATTCAAGTGAAACAATAACTTAATCCATTATTTTTTTGGTATCAACACATTAATTTGATTAAATATTTCTATTTATATACAGTGTTTACAATTTCACGGATAATTAGGTCAGATCGATTGCATTTTTACTTGTGCATAGTGTGAACGCAGTGGTTCAGATTAGACCGATAGAGATAGTTAGGATTAAAGATAATGTGGACGCTAAATGACTTTATCTAGATCGATTCAAAAAATGCTAGTGTGAAGATTAAAAAAAAAAACTTCAACAAAAGGGGGGAAATTAAGGCATTACGAAAACGAAATTATTTTTAAAAGATTTATGATTGATACACATCCATGCATTTGACACAATCTTTAAAAAACAATGGTCAACCAAGGACCACGTAAAGTTCAAAATACTGTTTAAAAAAAAACCCTCTAAGAATCTTACAAAATATACTTTCGAATTGAAATTATCAAAGTACTTGCCATTTATTGATAGTCGATATGTTCATAGTTTTTGAAAAGCTACATACCTTTTGGAACATCTACCCCCAAAAGTGACCAATGTACAGTCCCAATGTATTCATACACAAAATATATTGATCATTTATTTATTTATTTATTGGATATTTAAGGGGACGAAAAAAAAAGTTAATTTTCACCTTTTGTAAGTCATGCTTATATTTTATTTGAATTGTTGGAATATAGCGTACATTTCTTTTGGATCCGTACCCTCCACTTTAAAACTCCATAGATAGGCCACAACAACATGACTGTCATGATTTGAGGTTTTACTATTTCCACAAAACTAAACTATTCTGATATTATGTTTAGAATCATGTCGGCCATTAATTTTCAGAATTAAATTACACACATGCTACCCTCCTGTTGACTGGATAATAATGACAGGGTTATTAAGAGAAGAGAAGAATATCCGGTTGTCATTAGAATACATATAAATGTCACTTTCTGTAATAAATATGATCACACAACCAACACCTGTTCTGGTTTGTACTTCTAACGACAAATCTACGTCATTTCAATGTCTTTCAAGGTGACGCACTACTACCTTAATAGCTAAATTAAGGAGATATGGTTCTTATAAGTATTAATGAGCCTACTATCTACCAGAGACCTAATGACGTAGATATTAGCAAATATATGTCACAGTATGACATTTAAGGAATGACTGTAATATTTTTTCTGTCTATGAAGAAATAACATAAAAAATGTGGTGCACACTGAATAATCCGCGTAGCGTGTTATTTTAAAGTGTGCACCACATTTTTTATGTTATTTCGAATAGACAGAAAAAATGTTACAGTCATTTCTTATAATTTAATTCTAAATTCCATTTTAAACCTGAGTAAACCATGAAAAAACGTTGATGACGTCACGGTCACATGGCAAAATTAAGTCTATGAGCTGATAAACAAAACAACGTCAGCCAATCAGAAGACGCGTTACATCCAAAATTAAATTATTCAGTAATAAGCGAAACCCATACCACATAGCATGCAATAAAAGGCCTCGACATAACGAAATGTAAAACAATGAAAATGAGAAAACCAACGACCTGATTCATGTACAGAACAACAAACGAAAAACAAATATAATATATAGCAACAAACGACAACCATTGAACTCCAGACTCCTGACTTAAGACTTGTCGTGAATCTTGACTCAAAGATTGTACAAGAGGCAATGTTCTGGCCCCCATTAAGTTGGAAATAAATAATCTTGCCTTTTCACACATGAAAATAAATATTCTGGTCCCAAAATATTCACCAAGATGTTAATATTTTTTAAGTATCCTTTTGGACAATGCCTTAGCTGATATTTGTGAAGTATC
The DNA here is from genome assembly GCF_021869535.1 of Mytilus californianus. Lineage (NCBI taxonomy): Eukaryota > Metazoa > Mollusca > Bivalvia > Mytilida > Mytilidae > Mytilus > Mytilus californianus. The sequence goes on along the minus strand of NW_026262679.1, from coordinate 2,970,318 downwards.
TTTTTGGATATGCAGTTTTTTTGCAACCATATGATTATATTGGGATATAGAAAAACTGTCACCTTGACTTCTCCCTACCAGAGGGAAAATGCAACCGTCCATTTGGTTGTGTGTGATATAGTAATACTGAGTCACATCCGGTACAGCAAATAAATAACAAATTTCTCATTATTAATAAAGAAATGAAGAGTATATTACATAAAACTATACTTTTTGAGTTAAGACCCATTTAGACAATCCATATGGCAAAATCAAAGGTACTTTATTTAAATCATTTGCACCACGTGACTTTGTCCCTTTTGATCAAATTACTTCCCTTAGCTTAAGATTGAAAATATAATTTATTATAGATTTGCGGATAATCCAGTCCTATTCCGTCATGTATCTAAAACTAATGTATCTTTAAAAACTTCCTTTGGCGGATATTTACAAAAATGCTGTGTAATTCTAAGGGAAAATGCTTAAAATTTGACTTTTTACGAAATGGAAAGGTTGAAATCATCATGTTTTTAAAAGAATTTGGCCGAAAACTTAAGAAAGCAGGTAAGTTAAAAGTTATTTAACTTTAAAATTCAACCTACAAGGTGTTTCCCTATATGCGAACAAATCATGAACAATATCTTCTTGCATGTGTATTTCTGTTTTGAATCTTGCTATTTTACGATTTTACGTCATTTTATTTGATCTTATATAGCAATTACACAATGGTTACGCTTCCGATTTTTAAACTAAAAAGGCCGAAAGATTTCAGAGTAGACAATGTCCATTTGTACACGGACAGAAGCCTAAAAACATGTACAATTCATCTATATGCGAACAAATTGTTCATTCGACATAGGTATTTCCATATTGGCATTTTTATTAAAAGGGCTTATATAATCCTATTGTAATGGCTGCCGTCATGATAAGGCAAAATGGCCGCTATGCAAATTAGCAAATTACCCCAAATTTTGCCATATGCTGCTGTATCTGATTAATTTATAAAAGATTTGGTTAAATGTGCAGCTTAGTCATTGATTTTTTTCTTAACCCTATCTATTGGAAAAGTAAAATGCTAGTGTCGTGCAAAATCTATAAGAATAAGAATTTTAAAAGCGGTATGATATATGACATATTGACAAATAATGCTGATCAAGCAACATTTTGTGTACTCCTTAAACTCATTATCTAAGTTGTATAATTGTATTAGTTGGTCAATGGGTTAGTTGGTTTGCTGGTTAAATGTTGGTATCAATTATTGGAAAAGTGCAGATTAAGCACTTATACAAAACAATGTACTCTATAATGGTTAGCATTTATAAAAAAGTAATTCCATCTTTCAAAATTTGATTTAATTGATTTATAATTTTGATCTGATATGCTATAGTAGACGTGTATCTTATGCTTTACTTGTGTATACTTTTATGTTAATGATTGAAGTACTTTAATATGTCAGTATAGGTGGTGCTGGTTTCACCAGGAACATAATTCAACAACCGAGAAGTAGCATTTAAAATCCTAATCCAGTATAAGTCAGACTTTTCTGCTTTTATGAAAGTTCGATGCTGAATGTTGGAGAGGCCATAGATATAAAACGTTAAACGAAAAGGACCTGAACAAACCATCCAAAGCCGTTCAAATTCAAATTTGTCTAAGAAGCTGTTACCATAGTTTTGTCTGTTTTAAAATGATGTTTGTTGTAAAAGATAGATGACAGAAACAAAAGGGAAACTCGAATTAATAAACAAACTGACAATGCCATGGCAAAAATGAAAAATGACAAAAAGACAAACATCAGTACACAATGATACAGCATAGATAACTAAAGACTCAGGAACACGAACCCCTCCAAAAAACCGGGGGTGATCTCAAGGTCGCAAATTGTGAATGAAAACTGTATTTACTAAATGACTAGTTTTGAAATGTCTGTTCAAAGGCGGAAGTTCATTTTTTACCGACTGATCTGTTCACGGCCTGCATGTATTTAATTGATAAACACCACACATGGGCTTTAATGGACATATGCAGTCATTCGGATGGTTAATAATAACGCCTGGCTTAAAATTTTGTTTCTTTCTTTCATCATAATATCTATCAAAACAACATACTGTGATCTCGGACATCTTAATTTCTAAACTTAACCCCTGTCTTCGGACAAAAACTTTGTTTTAGGTTCAAGCTCCGAACCAGTACTAGAGCACTACAATTGATTATTTTTGTATGGGTACAGACACTTTTCTTTGTTATTTGTCGAGATACCAACATAATTGTCTCCGGAATACAGCACGTATGTTATTTTCATGCAATAATGGTTGAAAATATGGCTAACACCTTGAACTTTCAGTTTATACGAAATTTTATTTTGTCAAAAGTACTGAATTAGCACATTTTTGAAGATTTTCTATAATCCACATGTTATTTGAAATATCGTTTCGAGTTTAATGGTCTTTTCATAATGGTCAAGGTAATATAAACAGTAAAGTTGGTCAGCCGTTTAGTGTACTGGTCATCTTATATCGGTCATTTATTGTCCCGGAATTTTAACCTTTACTCATAACTGACCAATATAATCGCGTCAATGAATTCATCAAGACATTACATGATTACAGACGTATTAGCTAATTTCTTACTACGCATACTCATGTTTGCACATAATTTTAATGTATTTATATGGAGAAAATTTTGCTCGATCATTGCTTATTTCTGTGTAAGTAAGGTTTGTTAAATGATGGTTTTTGTTCAAAGTTCAAAGTTCACAGTTATATCTTTACAGAAAGAGTTAAAACACTTGGAGGCTATTCAGTATTCAATATCAATTAAAAAATTTATGAAATCAATGTCTTCATGTAAAAGCATATATCACGTTCATTGAAATCTATACGTCATTTAAAAAAGCGCTTACTGAGATAAATGAGAGAAAGAGGCTAAGTGAACATCACAATAATTATTACAAAATTGATGTAAAACAAGATGTTGTTTTATTTTGTATAGATAATTTATGTACTATAAATAATAAAAAAAAATGAAAATTTTTAAAGCTGTTCTTAAAAATAAATAAATTGGTAACGTCCAGCTTCTAATATTTACTATTTTCGGAGTTATAGTTCTTTGATATATTATAAGTTGCCGTAACCAGGACAGAGATCTCGGATTTTATTATTTGAGCCCAATATTTTATCATATTTACCAACACTTCCAAATTCCAAACTTGCAAATTTTGTAGAATGTTCAATGACTTTAAAAATATATTTGATATGTACTCTTTCTGTGAGAAGATTATTACAATTAGTTTTAGTGAATTTATCCTGTTGCATAATTATCTTTTCATGCTGAGAATGAGTCCGAAACTTCACTTCCGAATAGAATGACGGGTTTAATTGTGTGCTAAAAAATATATAATCGAGTTTTCACAGTAGGTTTATGATGCTGAATTTGAAAAAAGACGTTCAACCCCTTTTTCACATAACATTTGTTTGGGAACTCTGAAGCTACCAGAATTACTTAAAGGTACCTCAAGATAAGATCTGGCTCCTCATATTCAAAGGGTTTTGAAAAAACTCTATACATTTTCATGCTAATTTTTAATACTTTTTTTATTTCCCTAACACATTGACCTGTTTTGTACTTTTTTGTCCGAGAACAAAACAAAAACTTCACAGAATTTCTTTTTTTGTCATAAACTTTTCTCTTAATGACATCCGTTTTCGCCAACACATTCATTGTAAAACATCAATCAACTACTCTTCCTTTTCTCTCTAATTCAAAGCGACCTTTCCATAAAACATTTCATTGTATAGCAGTCAGCAAAGTTTGTATTAGAGTCATGTATTATACTAGAGTATATCGGCATTAATTAACCCTTTAGTCCATTACACTGTCTATTGCAGATTTATCTATTATTTTTAAGGTGCAACTCTCATCTTCCGTATTTAGCAGCCATTCTCCTTAAATAGTTTATTTGCTAAATCAAGATGAAAAAAAAGGAATGTTTTTTATTTCATATCAAATTGGTTGTTAGAGGAAATTGTATACAGTGCTAAATATCAAACCGTTCAATGAAAGGACTTCCGGAATATAAACGGCAGGGGGATTGTTTCATTAAAATATCACGTCTTTGAACAAAAGTTGTATTGAAAACAACAGCGATAAACTCCTTAATGTCTAATAAATTCTTAATAATTGTGTTGTTGGTTAAGCATACTGTATACTGTACATATAAAACAAAAACAACTAAGAATAAAATACAGAATAAAAAGAGCACATCACATGTTTGTAATTGATTGCTCTGACGCTGCAACATCATTGGCACTATGTACAAATAAAAGTTTGAGTTGTGTACGCACGAATATCACGTGTCGAAAATGTGAACAATTGAAGAAAATACAAATTCATTTTCAATTTTTGTGAGAGACATTGGTATTCCTATGATTTTCGCAAATTCTTGACTTTTCAACAGTTTCAATGGTACATTTCAAATCATTACCACTTGATGAACATTGGTATTTGTTATTCTAGAATATTTTTAGGCTCATTCATAATGTTATAAAGATTTTGAAATCTACCATTTTGAACACCATACTATCGAAAACATGATGTCTGTAACAGCAGGTTATGCATGAGCTCAGTTTCTGCGAACATTTTTAACATGGTATTATTTAAATTGGTTTTACTTATACTCACAGTGTGAGAACGGAACTGTACTGTTTATTTATATTTTGGTCATTCGTAAATGTGTCAAGCAGGGCTCCAACACTTGCTTCATCAACAATTAACCAAACAAATAATACAAATGCCGTATACATCCAAAAGTGTTCCTTACAATGGTTACGCTCCCAGTAAACCGATCAAAGAATGGCTGATTTCCGAGTAAACAGATATAAATTGTCAGACAACAGCAAATAAAACTGCTAAAATCAAAGAAAATACAACAAATTTATTCGACAATCTTAATATACAATTTTCTAATATGAAGTTTACTTTTCTGAAATTTAAATAGCCAATGTTCACGTAGATAACTAAATTAGATAATTATTTTGAACGTTTGATATGTTTTTGACTGAACAATCACTTGCATATGTATTTTATTGTTTGTTCCTTGTTTCAACTATAATATTGATCACGATGAATACGCCTGAACGGAAGTTCAGTCAATTTTAAGACAAGTGTAGAGTAAAAATATAACAATTTGTAACAACCAAACAACACATTAAAAACTCACCACATGTCAAGCCATCAAGTGGAAGTCTAAAAAGATAGCGAATAAATGTAACTATCAACGATCTGCCGACTACACAAAATTCCCAAAATGACAAAAAATATAAAGATATGAATGATGGATGGATTGTGTTTAACGTCTAGTGGCAAACATTACATACACATCACGACGAGAACATGTTTATGTAATATGATGATAAACCCTACTTTTCACTAGACTAACACGCTAAGCCGGTATCTGTCGACGGGAAGATAGGCCACCCTACCCGACACATTATTCGGACTCTGAGGTGACTATTCTTTGCAAGTTAACAACCCCCTCCCCCTCGAGGACATGTACATTTTGTTTTTGCATACCGTTACTGTTATTTTTAAATATACATTACCGAAAATTAAGCTTAACTATTTTCAAATTGTTATAATCGATTAAACATTTCTTTATGGTGGGGGAGGCTGGATCGTAATAATTCTGTCAATGGCAAACACGATCGATCCCAGAGCTGTCTATCATGTATCAGTTTTAGCTTTCTAACTATGAATTAACAACTCTTTCTGATGATATATTTTGAAATTGAACGTATTCCTTTGTGAATTTCACTGTCAGTTTTATTATTGAATATCCACAAGGTATAATCAAATATATTTGATATTTCTATTGCACCATCTTTCGCCCTACTATAATCCTTATCATTTGTATAATAATAGCATTGAAGAGAAAGTTTGTGTTTAATTAGTAATTCATTTATTATTTATTTTTAATGACGCAATATATTCTGCGTCACACAAACAAAACTCTGCCTACGTCCGTGTTTGCTAGAGACAAAAGCAAATACCAAACTTCTAACGTACCTAACTGGACCACATTGCTTAATCAATGCTTAAGTCTAAGCCGTATTTTATTTAACATAAAGCTTTTTCTAGCATATTTTATTTATTTTTCTTCCTTAAATAGAATCATACTTTTATTCAGCCTTTAATGCTTATTCAGGTACATTAAAAGTTAATGAATTGAGAATAAATCTATTTGTTTAGTACAAGAATTATCAGTGAAATCTATTGCCAATAAGTTGCCTTTTGTCATGTCATAAAACTAATCAAAGTTGACATTCTAAATGAATCCCTCTGTAGGTGTCTCGGTGGATTCTATGGAGGGAAACTAATCTGTGTACATAAATTTTGAATAAACGACTTACATAATAAAATAATTTAGATATAAATTTAAAATTTGGAATAGGTTCCAACATATTCCACTTGACGTTGTAACTGAATGTTATAAACCAACAGCAATCAACTGTGATCTTTCAGTATAATATTTATACACATTCATGATTTGCCAAAATGTTGTGTTCAAGTGTATTTTATCAACGCTAAAGAGACAATGAGGTATGAAAGGAGCCATTTTTTAATAAAAAAAAATATAGTAAAATTCTACATGAATGACATATTCGAAAAAAAAAACATACATGTAGATTGAATATAACCCACAACCTTGCCCAACATGATATATCACTTTTGTCGAGATGTACGTTTAACATACCTTCGGAAACAGAATTGTGCTAATATCTAATAGTGGTCGCTACTCACATTTTCTACTTTTTCTTGTATTTGTACCCTTCCTCTATGGCACTTTCAACGGTAACACATTAAGAATTTGACATCAACCTCTATATTTTTCAGTATTTGTCGCTTATACATACAATTCAAATACGCTTCTGAAGAAATTGTTTCAATTTCTATTACATTTTTTTTTCAAACAGTTTATTATTTGCTCTGCTTTCCCGCCAAAAGTTACATCTTTTTAGATGCTCTTGATAAAAACAATCATGCATATGGAGCGTAATCTTTACTTTTCCATAATTTATATTTTGTAGAAATCATCTACTGAAAACGACTTCGTTTATGAAAATTTTGATATTTACACCCACTTCATGTGATTAAATGTTTTGTAAATATCTGAAGTCAGCCATTCTTATTCTAGTTTTGTCTTCAAATGATGAATGAGGTCTCTATTTTCTCAAAAAAAAAAATTTTATTGCACCAAATCTGCCGTGTAAATAGTTTACTAGTGAATATCTTCTATCATAGTATACCTTTTGTTAATTACTCAATAGCAAGAGACTACTATTCAGTAAAGTATAATTGGTCAACAGTATGTTAGAAACATATATCCTATTCAATATATATATATATATATATATAAGCATGACAATTTAAATTCTTAGTTAAAAATTTCTGTAATTTCACGTCTCGGATATAAATTGTTGGATCTCAATTCGATCTCGATTAGAAGATTAACTATTCATGCTGATTGGATAGGTTTTGGCTTGATGTACCGGATATTCTCAATATTTGATGCTAACTAAATATCAAAAATATTTTTTTTGTAACTGAAATTGTGTGTGTTTAAGAGGATTTAGGACAATCACATAAATGAGATTGGAAGTGGGTGTAGATACAAAGTAATACCTAATTAATTTACGTTTGTTTTATTATCGTATTATACATAAAAACCGATTGACAAAAGGGCATGGAGATGAAATATTTCCCTATATAAATTTGCAAGTGCAAATATGAAGTTCTAACATTGTTAGGTTGACTCCATGAAGGAAAAAAGGAATAAAATTAAGGTGACTACTCTGCAATGATATATGATTAAAATACGAATCAAAAAAGAGAAACACTAAAACAATATCGAAGATATGTGTAACTGTGGAAAAAATAAAAATAAAATGTTTTATGAAGTCGGCATTTTTGAGTCACTCATTCCACAAGTTCACATAGGACATAATTGACAAGAGTAATGCATTTCTATTACATAGATATAAGAAGATGTGGTATGAGTGGCAATGAGACAACTCTCCATCCAAGTCACAATTTGTAAAAGTAAACCATTATAGGTCAAAGTACGGCCTTCAACACAAAGCCTTGGCTCACCCCGAACAACAAGCTATAAAGGGCCCCAACAATGACTAGTGTAAAACCATTTAAACAGGAAAACCAACGGTCTAATTTAATCACTGTATGGTATGAATTACAGATTATTCTATTGCACTACATGAAATCGAGCTCGATTCAATGAGTCTCTATGTGCATAATTAACATCAATTAAAATCTTTTATTTCAACACGTGAAATCGAGTTCGATTCGACGAGTTCCAATGGGCATAATTAGCAGAATATTCTATTGCACCATAGGGACACCGAGTTGGATTCGATGAGTTTCCATAGGTTATAATTGATAGATTATTTAATTGCACCATTGGAAATCGAGCTCGATCCGAAAAGTTCCTAAATAGTGTAGTTGATAGATTATTCTATTGCACCATGGGAAATCTAGCCCGGATCGACGAGTGCCAATAGAGTGCACGCTGTAATTGACATATTATTCTACTGCACCATGGGAAATTGAGCACCATTTGACGCGTGTTCCGAATATTCTAAACAGCTGATGCAGATGCATTATTTATTGTAACTGAAATTTTGTGTGGTATGGTTATTGGGAACAATCACGTAAATGAGATTGGAAGTGGGTGTAGATACCAAGTATTACTCTAATTGAAATTTTATGATTGTTGGAAGAAGTTAAAACTGTACATTAGAGATTAAAAATATACATAATGTAACAATGTGTAAGCAAATATACCCAGCAGATCTTTTTGGCATATACTAAAATTTTCTTTTTTTAATTTCACATCTGACCTTATGCTATGACTTCATCGTATGTATACATGAACACCGATCGACAAAAGGGAATGGAGATGGAATATTTCCCTCAATAAATTTGTAATGGCAAATTCATGATGGAAAACTAATGAAATGAAAAGACTACTCTGCAATGATCCATGATTAAATCAAGAAAAATAAAAAGCGAAACACAAATATATTGAAGAAATGCGAAAACATAGGATAAAAAAAAATAGATACTTGTATTTAAGGAGCTACCACTAAATCACATGACCAATTAATCTGACGTTTTGCGAAGTCGGTACTTTTAAGTCACTCAATCGACAAATTCATATAGGACATAATTGACAGATAATTTAAGGAGCTACCACTAAATCACATGACCAATTAAGCTGACGTTTTGCGAAGTCGGTACTTTTAAGTCACTCAATCGACAAATTCATATGGGACATAATTGACAGAGAATTCTATTTCATCACGGAAATCGAGCTCGATTCGATAGACACTGTAGGGTGTAATTGACAGATTATTATATTGCATCATTTTTGCACGATAGGCCGACCGTGCAAGACCCTCATGGGTAGTCAAGGTCGTTAAAAACCTCCCTCGTCTCGTCGCACTACTGGAAATCGAGCTGGATTCGACGAGTTTCTGTAGGATAAAGTTAGCAGATAACTCTAAAACACCACGGGAAATCGAGCCCGATTCGATGAGTTCCAATGGGAATGATTAACAGATTTTTCTATTACACCATAGGAATATCGAACTGGAGACGACGAGTTCCTATGGGCATACATGACAAATAATTCTATTACACCACAGTGAAATCGAACTAGATTTGACGAGGTCCCAAAGGGTATATTTGACAGATTACTCTATTGCACCACTGGGAATCGAGTCGGAGATTACGAGTTCTCATGGACATAATTGACAAATAATTCTATTACACCATGGAAAAAATCCAGCTGGATTTGACGAGTTCCAATGGGCAGACTAAGCAGATTATTATATATTACACCACAGGGAAATCGAGTTGGATTCTACGAGTTCCTTTAGGGTTAATTACACCATGGGATATGAAGACCACGAGTGCCAATGGAGTGTACATTGTAATTGAAAGAATGTTCTATTGCACTTTTGGAAATCAAGCAGGATTTGACGAGTTCCTATAGCAAATAAATGATAGATTATTTTATTATATTTATGGGAAATCATGTTCGATACGAGAAGTTCCGAAAGAGTGTTATTGACATGTTATTCTATTGCACCACGGGAAATCGAACTGGACTAGAAGAGTTTCCATATGGTATAATTGATAGATTATTTTATTGCACCATGTGAAATAATGTTAAATAATAACTAACATAATATACTCTTTTATCGGCACACGTTAAAGGCCTCGTTTGTATACAATGCATGCGATAAGGAAGAATAAAAGGAAACAAGATGTAGCAACAAAGAAATTGTGTTTACAACATCTTATACACAGAAAAATATTAAAAAGGGCGTGAAGTTTACCGCGCTTAACAAATCATTAATGCAATAACATTTACAGTAAGATGGAAAAAGATATTTGGGTATCAATGAAACAGTCTTCAACCTACCACAATATTTGGTAACAAGCATGTACAATCATATATTAAGGCGATCTTTGAGGACAGTAATTTGAGAACTGTTTAGATTTGTATCTGGATTTGACGTGTACTGTGTTGCTACGGAAAATGTTAAAACCAAACTGTAGTACATACAAAAAAAACCATTGGATTAATTAGAGGTTTGAAAATAAATAATTATTAAACATTCAGGCTCGGATAATGGTTAAAAACAAACCAATAAAATACATACTATAGACACAATGAATAGAAATAGAAACTCCAAGGAGCTTTTCCGTTATTTCGCTATAGATCTAGTATTGCTGATCATTTCTAAGACTGGTAAAACATGCCAAATACATATTAACATCGATATCAGGACAAAATAAATTAGTTGCACAATTTTCTATCACTAGTAATCATTATAGATCTTATAATTCCTGACCAATTTCCAAGTTGTGTCTTCAATAACGCATATGAGGAGTCGAAAAATGGTTTCAGTAATTTTGATGTTAATCTAGAAATTGTATTGCAGTAACTGATAATTTTTGTTGATTATTGTTCTTATTTATCTAATATAGTGTTCAAAATAGAAGGCAACCATGCTTAAATTTGTCAAAAATCATCATTTACTCTTATCTGTGACAGTCATTTCGCATTGATCTTGAATTAACCTACAATTTTGCTGTTTGCATTTTCTCTGTTATTGTCGAGCCTTCGACTTTTGTTGAAAAAGCGAGACATAGCGATCCTTCATTCCGTCGTCGTCGTCGTCGGCGGCGGCGGCGTCCACAAATATTCACTCTGTGGTTAAAGCTTTTTAAATTTTAATAACTTTCTTAAACTATCCTGGATTTCTACCAAACTTGGAAAGAAGCTTGTTTATGATCATAAGATAGTATCCAGAAGTAAATTTTGTAAAAAAAAACATCCTATTTTTCCGTATTTTACTTATAAATGGACTTAGTTTTTCTGCCAGGAAACATTACATTCACTCTGTGGTTAACGTTTTTAAAATTTCAACAACTTTCTTAAACTATCCTGGATTTCTACCAAACTTGGACAGAAGCTTGTTAATGATCATAAGATAGTATCCAGAAGTAAATTTGTAAAAAACAAAATTCCATTTTTTCCGTATTTAACTTATAAAAACTTAGTTTTTATGCCAGGAAACATTACATTCACTCTGTGGTTAAAGTTTTTAAAATTTTAATAACTTTCTTAAACTATCCTGGATTTGTACCAAACTTGGTCAGAAGCTTGTTTATGATCAAAAGCTAGTATCTAGAAGGAAATTTTGTTAAAATTTTGTACCGGTTTATCCGTATTTTACTTACAAATGGACTTAGTGTTTCTTCCAGTTAACATTACATACAGTCTGCAGTTAAAGATTTAAAACATTTATTAGATTCATAAACTATTCTGGATTTAAGCCAAACTTGGACAGAAGCTTCTTACAATCAAAAGATTGTATCGAAAGGAATATTGTTATTATTTTTTTTTTCCATATCTTTTTTGAGCCTGCGATTAACAGCAAAAGTAGACGAGACACTGGGTTCCGCGGAACCCTTACGAATTTTCTATTATCTATAATCATCTCTTATTGTATTAGGCAGACATGATAATCATCATAATTTCAGGGCAATAACTCCTATAACGGTTAAATTATCATTTCAGTCATATTACATTTTTTAAAGAAATAACTGCTGATCATTTTGTTGTTTACAGTTTCTGTCAATCTATAATTATAGTTCTATAAATGATACGCAATAATACTTAAAAAAAGGTCGTTTAAAGACAAAACCTCATCTAAAGGGACATATAGGGATTTATGTAAATCTTATATCACTACAAAAGTACTAAATTTGGTAAAGAAAATGGTCAGTAAAGGGCAACACGTCATATAAAGAGTCGTCTGATAATTTGATACTAACGGAGAGAAGCAAGATCTTGACTTTCGATACATTGCACAAGTAAGATTTTCTGTATCCATTACGGTTTTTGAGATATTAGATATTTTCCCACTAAGTTTTATTTCTTGCCATGTCGGTCATATGGAGCGGAACAAAATAAACAATATTAACTTTAAAGTTTTCTCTTTATTTGTCTTTGTACACTTATGTTCTATTTGTTTCTTGTTGGTCATAAGACTCTTGACGTGAATCGGTATTTGTGCATCCAGCTTTTGGGTTCGTTTAAAGACAAAACTTCATCTAAAGGGACATGTAGGGATTTATGTAAATCTTATATCACTACAAAAGTACTAAATTTGGTAAAGACAATCGTCAGAAAAGGGCAACACGTCATATAAAGAGTCGTCTGATAATTTGATACTAACGAAGAGAAGCAAGATCTTGACTTTCGATACATTGCACAAGTACGATTTTCTGTATCCATTACGGTTTTTAAGATATTAGATATTTTCCCACTAAGTTTTATTTCTTGCCATGTCGGTCATATGGAGCGGAACAAAATAAACAATATTTACTTTAAAGTTTTCTCTTTATTTGTCTTTGTACACTTATGTTCCATTTGTTTCTTGTTGGTCATAAGACTCTTGACGTGAATCGGTATTTGTGCATCCAGCTTTCGGGTTTTGTCTTTTGACGTTCCTGATGGGAGTAGGCCTCAGTGGCGGATCCAAGGGGGGGGGGGGGGGGGGGGGTCCGGGGTTGGAACCCCCCTCTTTTTTGACGATCAATGCATTTGAATGGCTGGATCCGCCCCTGGGCCTATAGGCTTGATTTGGACACATGAGGTTTTTATAGTGTTGTGTTTATTTTGTACTTTATCGGGAAAGTGTATATGTCATTATTTTTTACTATACTGTACTATCAACTAAAAAACCTTTATTTTTTATGCGTCTTTGTCAGATTTTTTTGTGTATATTCGGATATTTTGAGTCCTTTGTTTTGTATATCTATGGTGTATGTTTACACAATTTTGGCTGCCAGATCCCAATTATTTTCACGTTAACCAATTATGCCTGTTTGGGTTGATAACACAGTTATGTCATTATAGCGGAACTATAAACAACTGTCATATTAATGGAAGGTTTATCTAGCTATATAACCAGGGATAACCCGCCATTTTCTTTGGCAAATACCTGTACCAAGTCAGGAATATGACAATTATTTTCCATTCGTTCCGTTATTTGATATAGTCAAACGTTTGGTTTTGTCTGGCTTAATGGACTCCCCTCTTGAATTTACCTTGGAGTTCGGGTTTTTTTGTTAATCCTTTTTTTTTTTTTAGATAATTGTTCTAAAAAAAGTACTTTTTTCGTAAAAGTAAGAAAAGGGGATTGAAGTTGTGCAAAATTCCGACCAATCAAATCGCAGTAAATACACCAATATTCTAGGTGATTTCGTATTGCCTTTCGTTTTATAACAATATCGTCGATCTGTGTTAGCATAAGTGGTCTTCAAACGTTGTCCAGTATATACCAACAGCAAATTGATACGCCTTCATAAATCAACTGATGTCCTATATGTTGTCATTACGACTGGTATTTCATGAAAAATACTACATATATTGAGCTGTGTCGGATAGAAATCAACCTTATGCACGTGCATGGACATGTGAAGACTGATTGATTTTGGAACATTCAAATACAAAATAAAAGAAGAATTTTGGTCTGTTCTGTAGGTCTTATAACAACTCAATTTTCAAGCAGTTACAAACTTTCCGTAGAAATTTTATCAAATCGAAGTAGGATAACAGTATTAATATTCGCTTGCATAAGGTCGATTTCTATCCGACGCAGCTCAACTATAGTTATTCCATCCAAACATTTCTTCATTATAAAAGACAAAATGACTAAGTGAACCATGCTTGCATATAATGAAGGCAAGGTATATTTTTGAATGCAATTTCCCGTTGCACAAAGTAAACATCAAGTGTGCATTCATCACTTCAATAATTTTATCTCTCCATTCAAACGCATATTTTATAAACTAAGAACAAAAATCCATCATTGGTGGTTTTGCCTGAAAATATAATTTATAAAAGGAAGTTATCTATTGCATAAAAATCAGTAAATATTAATCTTTATTTGTCCAGCACAACAAAATGCAAAATGTATTTTTGGAATGTCATTGTGCATCAATTGAAATATGTAAGTCCAATTTCTTCTGAAATTATTTCACTTGAGACCATGGTTAGAATAAACATCGAATGTCAGGTATATAAATAAAGGAAACAGTAGTTTACCGCTTTTCAAAAGTCATAAATCGATTGAGAGAAAACAAATCCGAGTTACAAAAAAAAAAATCCGGATTTTGTGTTGGAAAGGGATTGGACCCTACTACTCATTTGCTCGGTGTAAAGACAATGGATAGTTCATACAAGGTTCTATGCAATACTGTTCCTATTGTGTATACATATGTAGTTTTCCAATAGGGCGCCGTGGTAAAAGGTTCTGTTAGTTATTTTGTGCATAGAACCGATCACAGTTTATTATTTTGTGCTGTTATACCACTGTCCTAGATTAAAAAAAAAGAGCGCCCACAACAAGCATATTGACCCCGCCGCCTGTTCCAGGCCAGGAGACTGTAATCCGATGTTAGTCGTTGGTTGCTGTCTCTCATATTTGTTTTTCGTTTATCATTTTTAGGAAAATTCAATCAGTTTTTTGTTTGTTTTTGAATTGTTTTACATTTTGTTATACCTGAACCTGTATAAGCTTACTATGCGTTAACGATATTGATGAATGGTTACTTGTAGTTGTTTATATCCTCGCCCATCGATCTCTGTTATCTCATTGGCAATCACAACACATCCCTTTTTTGTATTAGGTAAGTGTCAAATGTTTTAAAAATAATTTCTTAAGATACATGCTAACGTAAACTAAGGTAAGTTAACAAACAATCCATGACGATTACATCATTAAGTTTTGCCTATAAAGGCCGTTAACATTGAAGATCACAACCAGCTGCAAAAATGATTAACTAGAAACTTAAGCTTAATCTTTAAACCAGATGTTAATTTACTGAATTTAAAGTCAAAGCGAAGTGTGACATTTGTAGCTTTAAATATCACGAAAAAACAGCATTAGGCTTATCGCACTAATCAACACACAATCAAAGACGAATATAATCACAGAATGATTAATTGATGTCTAAGAATAGGTAAATGAGTATTACTTACATGACATTGATTATTGCTTAAATAGGTGATTTGTTTTGCCTAGAATGGGTCTCTAATAATTGTCTAAATTAAGGCAACAGTATTGTACCGATGTTATAATCTCGAAAACAGATAAGGAAGAAAAAATCTAGATAAAAAAAACAATAAAAAAACCAATCTGAGTGGATTGCATGAACTCCGATAGGAGAGAGACAGGGTGCGTCGATACTATGCATGCATCAAGTGCCATGCGAATTCACGTTCAGTCAAAATGTCACAACGGAAATAGATACACTCGGTAAAACTACAGGTCAGGTGACTATACTGTAGAAGAAAGATCTAAGACCGCGAAAAATGTCGGTAAGGATGTGAGACACCGATACATCGTATCGATCAACCAATTTGTAATAGTGACCGTGAAACTTATATAGTGTCGATTTCAGTCGTGCTGCCTCATAAGTGTGGTGGAGCAGTTTATGTGAAATGAGCACATTACTGTTAATGAAGTCGTCCGTATAGTGTGAACATGTACGAGCTTTAATGATTAAATTAGATATGTCAATGCCATATGATGGAGCACAATGTATGTTACCTCTGAGAAATTTCAAGTTGACAATTGGAACAGGTCATTGCATAAAGTTGTCATTTTATTTTGTTTGTATTTTTTTTGTTTGTATTTATTTTTGTTTTTGTTTTTTCTTTTCTATTTGTATTAATAGTTTTTGAAGGCCTCATGGAAGATTAACATGTAATTGTTAAATGTGTCACCTTCGTTAAATAAAGAATTTTATTTATTTATTTATTGAAATGCTTTTTGAGCATTCCTGATGAAGGTTAATCTAAAAGAGCTTTCGGACGCAAAAAATAATATATAGGGGATTTATTGAGTTGTGCTTAACAACACTTTCAGCACTATTTTGCTATTTCATGGCGGTCAGTTTTTACTGATGGAGGAAGCCGGGGTGCCCGGAGAGAAACACCGACCTTTGGTAGGAAAACTGACAATCCTAGTCAATTAAGATTGGAGTCAAGCACAACTGCCACGTGCGGGATTCGAAATAACAACCTTAGTGTTGACAGGCTAGTGATACAGTAGTTCGACTATTTGATTTCACCAATGTGCATTAATTCATATATATTGTGCCGCAATTATATTATTATAAATAATATATTATTTGAAACTGCAGTTACAAGGGCGGTAATAACGTAACAAACGTAAAATGTTATTTTTCGGGACGTCCAAATGTGAAATATTGAGAAAAGGTGTATTTTCCAACTGATTTTAATTATTAGGTTGAAAACGAGTACATGAACCACTGTTTTTTTAAATGACATTTAGCTAAATAATTTAGGAAGATTATTTGTACCAATCTTTTATGAAAAAAACATCGATTATTTTGTTTAAGCTAGATACATGTATAGCAAAAAATACCGTTTTTTTCTCTAGAAATGGAAATTAGATAAATTTGTATATAATTTCCAAAGAATTGTTACTCACATTCGTACGAAGAGAAGATGCTCCAAATGTTATTACAAAACACTACTTGCGTTTATCTGTTAAATCAAAGAAATATGGTTTTTACACCCTTTGGTTAGAAATGTAAAAAAAATCAAAACAAAATTATTACGAAATATCTTAAATTTCGGCCTCATTTATTTCTTATAGTAGCACATGGAGGTACATTTTTTTTTTGATAGCTACAAAATAGCTTGTATGCAAATTTTACCGTGTGGTGAAAATCTGTATTATATGCTCTTAAGCAAACAGCAATCAACCAATGATCAGTCAACACGTTTAGTTTCAACGTATGCTTACTGTTTTCATGCCGTAATCAAGACTGTTTGTTGTAGAATTTATAAATGAAAACAAATCCATTCTCATGATGTTTTGCATTTATGATATTGTAAAAAAAAAGATTTTTTTAATATTGATTTGTATCAATACAAGAAGTGTACAGTGTACAAATAGGTATCTAATAGTTTACATTTTATCTAAAATCTTTCAAGATAAAATCTAGTTGAATATGTATATGCACTTTCTGTTTTGCAGAGTCTTCTTCACGTGGTATGTGGGAATTAGATAAATGTGATTTGTCACCAAACAATCATGTTCAAATGTAAATGCATTTGAAATCTAGATCTTAAATTTATTAATAGATTATTAGGTCATTAACTTTGAAGCTTATGAGTGTTTCTGAAAGTATATCGCTTTTGAAGCTTTTCTGTCACAACAACCTGAAAATAAAAACATTTTTCTCATTCATACAGAGCTGCTGTCATTTCCTTAAAGAATAATCTTAATACTGTCATTTTTTTATTACAGATAACAGCTCTTTTTATTTGTATATGGATTCAACACAGCCACATATTGTCAATTTGTACACATTTTGAGATAAAAAGTACTTTAGTTTTTATATTTTTGTAACTTCCTTCATTTTGATTCAACATATTAGTACATGTCCATTACATTATTGCAAAGTACCACTCCTCTCCAATTTAAAAATACTGTACGGCATACGATAATTCTGACCGGATGGTAATTTACGTGTAATGGAATATATTAATACTGACCGGATGATAATATATTTTGTAAAGGAAAACTGTAATACTAACCGGAATATAACAAATAGCTTCGGAGGTTTATCCAGAAATGCGCTTCGGACGCACTGAAATAATCAAGTATTATTTTCATTTTGTAATAATCTCCAATCGAGTCACCTTTTTTACTTTTAAAAAGATGTCTTTGGTTAACATCAGTAAATTCTTTTGAATTCTCTTTTATTTTATTTGTATCAAAAACTCATGAAATATACCATAACTTATGATTGGCTACGCCGGACTCGGAGTTTCGTCTAAATAAGACGCATCAGTAGCGCTCGAATAAAATCAATTGGATGGCCAAATCAATGACGAAGTTGTAGAGCATTAGAAACCGAAAATGTCGAAAAGTTGTGCCAAATACGACTAAAGCAGTCTATGTCTTGAGTTAGTATTTTTTTCTTGTTTCGAATAATTTAGCATTTTATCAAAAGTAAATATACAGAAAATGAACATACCAATGATATTTTATGTCCACAATAATAACATAAACGGTACCAATATTTCTGCACCAGATGCGCATTTCGACAATAAATGTCTCTTCAGTGATGCTCGAGGCCAAAATATTTGAAAATCCAAAACTTATTAAAAAGATGAAGAGCTCTAAACCAAAAGGGACAAAAAAGTAAAGCCAAAAAAATAAAGTGCTGACTACTGGGCTGGTGATACCCTCGGTGCTGACTACTGGGCTGGTGATACCCTCGGTGCTGACCACTGGGCTGGTGATACCCTCGGTGCTGACTACTGGGCTGGTGATACCCTCGGTGCTGACCACTGGGCTGGTGATACCCTCGGTGCTGACCACTGGGCTGGTGATACCCTCGGTGCTGACTACTGGGCTGGTGATACCCTCGGTGCTGACCACTGGGCTGGTGATACCCTCGGTGCTGACCACTGGGCTGGTGATACCCTCGGTGCTGACCACTGGGCTGGTGATACCCTCGGTGCTGACCACTGGGCTGGTGATACCCTCGGTGCTGACTACTGGGCTGGTGATACCCTCGGTGAAGAAACATACACCAGCAGTGGCATCGACCAACAAAAAAACAAATCATCAAAGATACCAAATAGAGCAATTAGTTTTGAAATATGCTGACATCAAGTCAAAACTGCAAAATCTATTATCGTTTTCTTGGAAATGTATTTTGCGTTACTCCATATTTTTTTTCAACCGAGTTTTTAAAAACATATTTCATATATTTCAACTGATAATTAAACAGATACAAATAAGCTTTACTCCCTGCAACTAAATTCCTCGGTGTTCAGTTGCTTCCGTTTTCCTTTGCTAAATGATTAACACTGAAACGTTATTTAAAATATAGGGTTGGAACTATTTGATGGCAAATTAACAGAAAATAGCTTTAAATCTGGATACATTCAAACATATGTGCATTGTATATATTAGTATTAATGTCTATCCACCTTAAGTGGAACATATTAAGATGATGTTTTTTATGTGGCCTTACAAAGTCCACACATCCAATTAAAGGCGATGTCAGTTCTAGTTTAGGTCCAGCATCTATTATAAGTACTCAACATGCATTGTTAAAATTTGTACGAATAGTTTGATAAACGTTTGAAAAAAAGAGGAGAAAGATACCAAAGGGACATTCAAACTCATAAATCTAATAAACTGAAAACACCATGGCAAAATAAGAAAAATACCGAAGGAAAAACAATAGTATACAAAACACAACATAGAAAAATAAAGACAAAGCAACACGACCCCCCCCCCCCCCCCCCCCCAAAAAAAAAAAACAACAAAAAACAAAAAAACAAACCCGGTGAGAAGTCTAATTCGGTAGTTTCACATTCGGGGAAGTTTGATTTAAGTTTGAGTCATACATGAGATCGAACATTTTTTCACCAGCTGGACGAATAGATTAAACCGTTTTTTTACTTTATCTGTAGATTTATTTAACATACCAGTAACTCTTAATATAATAAAAGGACAGAGTTTCAATGCCCCACTGCGTTGCACATATTTTAGAGAAATGAAGGCTTGGGAGTAAATGCAATTTCCGATATAAATAATATTGCCAAGGGACATAACTCTTTCAAAAATATTGACCGGCACTGAATTTCGAAATTGTCCAAGACTTTCGAACTTTTCTCGAGAATTTGATATAAACCAATGATATAAGTTTCATAAAAATCGGGCAAAAATAAGGAGATGTAGTATGATTGCCAATGAGACAACTATCCACCAAAGTTTAAACGAAGTGGATGTAAGCAATTATAGGCAACCGTACGGTCTCCAACAATGAGAAAAAAACCCATACCGTATAGTTGGCTTTAAAAGACCCCGACATGAAAAATATGAATCAATTCAATTGAGCAAACTAACGGCCAAATTTATAACAAAACAATTTACGAAAAAAACAAATATGACAAACATGAACCAACGACAACCACTCAACTACAGGCTCCTGATTTGGGACAGGCACATGTTTGAAGACGCCAACCCTCCCCTTAACTTGGGACAGTGGTGTAACAGTACATAAGAACAAACTATAAAAATCAGTTGAGAAGGGTTTAACTCATCAGATCCATAAAAAGCAGAATAACATATAACTAAAACATACACCAGCGTTGCAGAGTACTTATACATCCCTATAAACAAGGGAAAAAAAAGACACAAATTACAGACCTGAGAATACTCGCAGTTACTGACAGCTAGTTCAAGGCACACAAAACTATTATAAATAGTCCGTTTCTATGTATGTTGGCGTTTGTTTTTGTTGCAGTTCAGTGTTTCTGTTGTTCCGTTGTTTTCCACTTATAGTTGATGTGTTTCCCTCAGTTTAAGTTTGTAACCCAGATTTGTGTTCTCTGAATCGATTTATGACTTTTGAACAGCCATATTCGTCTGTTTCCTTTATTTAAAATATCATGTATCTAAAACTAAAATATCAATCAGTACAAATCCAACTTCCAATGAATTTAGTGTAAAGACGTCATTAACAGTTAGAGAAAAACATGACCTTGTGCAATGCCAAATTATAGGTATCGACAGATTGTAGTACCGTGAATGTGCATATTTAGTATGGTTGTAACTTACTGATAAAAAATTCAATATTCATAACAATAAAAACAATATTCAAGGTCTAATTACAGTGTTGAATTGGTAACCTTTTATAATACGTTTATTTAAAGGATTGATAAGTTTACCCGGATCGTATCTAAATTTTCTGGCTCGGTAAACAACATCACTGTAAAAGTTGGGATGTGCTATTCCGTTTGAAATATGTTTTCTACAGGTACAGCCAAACTTGCAAACCAAATCTTTGTATCTTTGGGAGAATTTAGTAAAGTTTTTAAGTAGTTTGTATTAACGAAATCCCTGAAATATTAATTTACTAGTAATACATAGATTACGCTCATTGAAATCCAAAACGTCACTACAGACACGTGTTAAGCGAACGAGTGGGGATATATAAACAATGTAAGACAGTGCCGAAGGAACATCACCGTCCAAAAAAGGAAAATTAACAATAGGGAATGCAAAATCGTTCATTTTGTTTCTTTTAAGCCTGGTATCTTGTTTTGTTTTTTTACTTTACATGTACACAGATTGATGGATTTACGAAAAAAAAGACAACCAACACATATCTAAATGGTAAGTAAATTTTGGCATATGTTTTGAGAAGTTAATAACGTACTTATAATAAAAGTTGTTGTATGTTATGATTCTGCAATAAGTAGGTGATACCTTTACCACAAAAACAGCTGTATGCCCCAGGGAAAGGAAATAATTAATTGTGAGATCTTAAAATACACGAAACTGATCTTGTATTCAAATTTAGCATCATAATTGATTAAACTTGTTCTGAAAATAGACAGCATAAAATAAAACATCAGATCTTAACCATAAAACAAGTGCTTGTGTTTAACTACTAAATTGCAGTTACCTGATGATCTAATTAAAACGTTACGGTTGTATATGTTATTTATCATATTCTTCATTCATAAAATTTGTAAAATAGGTAAGAAAGAAATAACACCAATTGTACAACTTTTGGTTCACTACAAATTTTACAAAATTATCTGGTGACATTAGTATACTTATGTGCTTAAAAGTAATCAGTTATATAAAAATTTTCGTTCCTAACAAACATTTTCTGTTTCTTACAAAATATTGAGGTATTTCATTGAAAGAGAGAAACCCCATATGTGACCATATTATACTTTATAGGAACGGTATATGAGCCATCTATCATTTCTTTATAGATTTTTATCCGGATTAAAACAGATATTTTTGTCTGTTAAATTTGCATTACATGCAAAATTTTAGATTTTAACTTAAAATAGCTAATAGCCTTTAAAATATACCGCAGTCTATTTGTTTTTGAAAATGCAACTGTTTATATTTGATATTCAGTATCTTTGTTGTCTGAAGCGATACAAAGACAGATGATGTACAAAAAGATAGAAGAATCAATGAGCATCTACCAAAACAAATTGTTACTTATGTTACAAAAAAAAAGGAAATATTGAAAGGTGCCGTTTTTAAGGAAAATGTTAATACTTTTTGCAAATTCCTATTTTCAAAATTAGCACCTTCAGGTTTGCACCAGCCAAGTAGTTTTATTTTCCACAGCTAAGCACATGATACAAGCCCCAAACCTCGTCTCAGATTTCTAAATCGTGTCCTATTACGGAATATTGGATGCATCTATTTTCGTTCTAATGACCTCATAAATCGGAAATATTGAAAGTGAATAGTTTTTAAAGAAGTACGGTGTACATTTTGATTTTTTAATTTCCTGGCCATACGGGAACATGTTTGTAACGGTTATCAACCAACACTTTTGGAAATACTTCTTTTGTCTCCTTGATTTTTTTAGTGACAACATATTTATTGAGTTTGGTGGAATTATATTTCAGCAGGCATTCTAATGAGTACTAGTTATGCACTTCTGGCTGATTTGTTTTTTTACTCATATGAAGCAGAATTCGCACAGTACCTTCTCAATGTCTTAAAGAAAATACATTTTACTTTCAGATATATTGGTGATGTTCTCTCATCAAAAAACGCACACTGCAATAAGTGATTACATTGCAAAAATCCTATTGAACTTGAGATTAGTGATACTACCAAAAGTATAGGGTTTGCTTTATATCTTAATCTTTTCCACAGATGGACACCTTCAAACTAGAAAATATGAGATACGTGATGATTTCAATTTTTCAATTGTCAACTTCCCATTTCTCAGCAGTAACATACCGACTGCTCCATCGTATGACGTTTACAGAGCCCAGTTAATACGTTACGCTCGTGCATGATCCACTTTACGGACTGTATTAACAGGGGTATGCTCGTTACAAATAATCTGCTCTAACAGAGTTATGAGAAAGGACGACTGAAATCGACACAACGTACGGTCACCATACACAATAAATTGACCGATACGACATGTCATTGTCTAAATTCACTAGCGACATGTTGCTAGGTCTTAGATCTTGATATATCAGTATAGTTGACTGATCTGTAATTTTGTCTTATTTCCGATCGTGAATTTGCAAGGCGGGGGATGCTTGCAAATCAACAAACGAGTACTCTGTTTACGCAACAGGTTACGCTCCTTTAAGAATTCATTCGTTTTCCTCAGTTTTTGTTTGTTACTTCGATTTGTCTCTTCAATTTACGAGCTTTGAACATCAGGGACTACTGTCGCTTGAATTTATTATATCACTTCATGTGACATAATATCTTTAAAAATGACAAAGTTATAACTAGTTTAATAAAACCATCCCAACTTTTCATGAATAATTACTTTTGTCCTACCTTAACTCAAAGAGAATCATATAGACATATCGAAATGTGTAGGAATAAGAGGATATATGGGGTAAAAGTCAACGGCACAGCTGCTTAATAACATAATTTAATCAAAATAGACGTCCGAACGTCACCTTTAAATAATCTAAAGCAATGAACATTTGCATTTGCCCTATATAAACAGTAAAATTACTGGCAAGGCCAAACAAAACAAGTACAAAGTTGGAAAGGATTGAAAACAAAACCAAATTATCCAAAATATTGTTCCAAATATACCTGTGTATAGGTAAGCCTAAGGGTTTCGAAAAGTATTACATTTTATAATGGGCCAATTTACAGAAATAAAAATGAAACAGTACCGATGTTAAAATCTCGTAAATTCATTTTGAATATACAAACAAAATAAAACAGATTGAGGGAATCTTATGAATTTTAAAAGAAGCGAGACAGCTTGCTTCGACAAGGTTAACGTCTCCTTTTATGTATGCGCTGATCGACCTGTAAATCCTGGGTGACTGAAAATGTCATGATAGGGAATGGGGCACGATGTATTAAAATGCACATGAGATTAACAAGAGAGGAGAAGATACGACTATTTCTGTATCTTAAGATATAATATCGATAAAAATCCTCTATCTTTAGACGCATACACATCGTATCTATCTTACAATCCGTGCTGATGACCGCTAAACGTTTTAAAATGTAGTACCAAATTCAATCGTTCGTACAGAAGACAAACAATTTCACAGATAAAAAGTGGAAAATTAATAGAAATAAGTTGAGAAAAAGCTACACAGATATCTTAAAGGTAAGCAACACGAACCCCTGAATAATATATATGAACCCATGTGCTCTAGAACGATAAGTAGTGCCGCTCATATGTGTGGTCATCTTGCTCCAACTACCTTATGCATCTAAATGGGACGACCATATTCATAATATGTTAAAAAAAACAACATTATGCAATGATTTTGGACATGTTGCAATTTTTGATTATAGACTGAGCTTATAAAAATAAGAAGATCTGGTATGGTATGATTGCCAATGAGACAACTCTCCACCAGACACCAAATGGCATAAAAGTTAACTACTATAGGTCACCGTAGGGACTTCTATAATGAGAAAACCCATACCGCATAGTAAGCTATTAAAGGCCTTGAACTGACAAATTAACCATTTTGCTGTTTAATAGAACAGAGGGCCATAAAACAAATATATAAATACCAAAAAGTTATAAAATGTTTGCAAAGTACAGAACTCAACATAAATTTCATTTAAAGGCAACTTTTTTAATCGGAAAAGCTGCATTACAAACGTCCATTCAAGGTTTGCTAAATTTCAACAAAAGGTACACATAGTACCCCGCCAATTCAACCACATATGTGGAAATGTCTGAGCTTCAAAACGAGCCAACCACATATGTGGAAATGTCTGAGCTTCAAAACGAGGCATCCAAGTTTACTGTATGGAAGGAAGAACTATTACCGTCTAACTGAAATGAATTGCGCATAATGACTTATCTATGACATAGGTATTCAATAACGATAAACTCGATCTTGATGGCGCTTGTTAAACATTTCGTAGAATTTCAACTTAAGCATTGTCAACATTTGGTTCAATAGCTTCCTTATAAGCATCAATTTTCTACCAATACATTTATAATAGGAAACACTAGCCTAGACTACTGTATCAATTATACAATAAATGTTCTATATGCGAGTGTTGTTGAAAGGTTGCTACATAAAAAATGATTACAATAGGAAAATTAAAGCTACCGCTTTACTAATTGCTGCTTAATATCAATTTCTCTAGATGTTAGTTAAGATCTGCAGCAAATTCAAACTTAAATTTTCCTTTTTTCGAGCGAATATATTTCAACTTGTCTTAGAAACAAGCATTGTACTTTCCCCATGATGTTGTTGTTGGTAGTAATGGGTCGGACGAAAAAGGGGGGTGTCAAGTAAAACATGCGAAACTCTTTTACGTCATCGGATCGAATTGGATTTAAGGGTAAGATGGCCACGTCACATATGATACAACTGCGGTATTTCAAAGACATGAAAATATTTTTTTTTATTTATTGAAAAAATTCCTTCAAAATTGACGCACATTTGTATAGAAAGCGCTTGGAATCAATTCTCAGTATAGTTTTCTATGAAGTGTTTTGTATACTTGTTTATATTTTCATCGTCTTTTGTCGACTAGTATAAAATATTCATAGAGTCACCGACTCTTTTTTTGATATATTAACATATCTATCATCGTGTTGGTAGTGAAAAGCGTAGAACAAGAATAGTAAGACGCGTAGTAAAACGACGGTGTATGGCTTCACAACTCGACGACGTTACGCTCATTTCGGCGTATTTGTTTTGGATGTTATTTTATACCATGAACACAACTTGACTAATATATACCAAAAATATCAGAAGGCTGTGCCTATATGATGTTTTACATCATTAAAACGGAATTTTATCTTATAACAACATTTCTTTTTTTATTAAGTATTTGGATTTTTTTTTTATAAAACGAATGTTTCACCTTTTAAGGATTTTTATACTTCAGAAAATTAACATTTAAATAAATTCTTTCTTCGATTTCAAGTAGTTGTTTCACGTGTTCAAGATGTATGTAAAATTTTAACAAAATCGGTTATATATAAAAAAGAAGATGTGGTATGATTGCCAATTAGACAACTCTCCACAAGAGACCAAATGACACAGAAATTAACAGCTATAGGTCACCGTACGGCCTTCAACAACGAGCAAATCCCATACCGCATAGCCAGCTATAAAATGCCCCGAAATCACAAATGTAAAACAATTCAAACGAGAAAACTAACAAAAAAAGTTACGAAAAACAAATATATATGTCACACAGCAACAACCGACAACCACTGAATTACAGGCTCCTGACTCGGGACAGGCACATACATACAGAATGTGGCAGATTTCAACATGTTAGCGGGATCCCAACCCTCATTCTAGCCTGTTAGCGTCCCTTGCCTTGTAGGGAATATTAGTATTTCGAATTGTCGAGACAATATCAAAGAAATTAGAATACAACGAAGGATATTCAACTTAAACGTATTGCTTTATTTTAACCCGAATTACTTACTTATTTTTTTTTAATTTATGCAGGTAATAAATCAGCAGAAACATTTTTAAAGTTGATTTTGTGAACTGAAAGATATTGTAGTATTTATAGACCTAGCACAATAGCTTTCAACACGAACTTTGGATGATTTAATTAGAACTACGATAGTACTGATATAAACAGGTAACTGCAGAAGTATCGGTAAAAGTATTCACTAAAAAATAATTACATGTTGGTAAAGTTTAAGGTCGTCTCACGGTTAACGTTCTCTTGATTGAAGATTATGTCTTCTATTCTGGATTTGTAAATCACGTTGTTCAGTGTGGTTTATATTTTCCATTTCATGCACTTAATGCCATAATCTAGCAAGGACAGCAAAGTTTTAATAATGTGTTTTATTGTTGTTGTGCCAATTATTTGCTGTTATCTTTGGACAATAATACAATCATATGTTTCTTAACAAAAATATATAAAAACTTAGAATCCCGAAACCGCTTTACAGGTTATCGAATGGTGCAGTCAGGTCAAACAACAAATTGCTGTAAATGCGATATTTTTTTTGTAAAGTCTTATGAGGAAGAATTGGACTATTAAGTGTATACATAAAATACTTAGTACTCCACATTCTTATATCAATTTTGATAATTGCAGACTGTGGCTTATTGACTTTAATCAAATAGCAATACGTCGGTTGCTACTCGTATGATAAACATATACTTGTCCTTTCTAACCACCTGGTATGAATCCCTTTTCTGATAGAAATGTGTATGTTCCTAACTATATTTAAATGTGGAATATGTTTAAGACAAAGTATACGAAACTTGGCGATATTTCGGATTTTGATGAAATTTTGCATGCATTTAGAATTCTTGAACTGCATCTGAATATAAAAAAGGAGTAATGCTGCGTAAATGCTTCCAAATATACAGTCAATTA
Source organism: Mytilus californianus (assembly GCF_021869535.1). NCBI lineage: Eukaryota > Metazoa > Mollusca > Bivalvia > Mytilida > Mytilidae > Mytilus > Mytilus californianus. The sequence continues at coordinate 2,942,317 of NW_026262679.1, read as the reverse complement.
AAATGTAGATTTTGATTTTTGATTTTTTGTGTTTTTAACGCCACTTTTAAGCACCGCTTTTTGGCTATTTCGTGGCGGCCAGTTTTTATTGGTGGAGGAAGCCGGAGTGCCCGGAGAAAAACCACCGACCTTTGATAGGAAAACTGACAATCCTAGTCAATTAAGATTGTAGTCGAGTGCACCCCATGAGCGGGGTTCGAACTCACAACCTCAGTGTTGACTGGCATGTGATTACAGTAGTAACTACTTAGACCACTCGGCCACCGAGGTCCCTTACAATGTAGACAACAGGTCTATAAATGCATAGAATGCACGTAAAAGGAGGTGAAAATATGCATTTTATAAACTGTAAATTGCGTTTTCTGAAAATCTGTCCGGAAATATCCAAATTATTTACTGGGGGAGCTATACAATTTCCCTTTGAATACTGAATTTGTTCCCATACCTTACTTGTAGCAACGGCTGTCATGTTAGACGTTGAGCTGGATTTATCACCCTACGAATGAATGTAGTTAGGTTTAGTTCCCATATTGACACTAGTTTCTGTTTTTTTTTATAATAAATTAACAAAGGACAGCGAATGTCAATTGATGGCAATAGCGGCATAAGCTCACACAGTAAACTTGGTGTTAAAACAAAATCGCTTTGAAGTACAAAAGTACTGTATTATAAACAATATAACACGTATCTGATGTCGTAATAGTAAATAATACATTTTTTTACGATTCGTTCGTATTCTTCAAACCTGTACTGTTGTCAATAATTGTTCAGGTAAGAAGTTCAAGGAGATATAGATAGATTATAATTCAAGGTTTACGCTACCTGTACTTAAACAGCTGAGAAATCAGCTGGATGCTGTATCAAATTTCGTTTAAATCAGCTGTGGTTAACATGTAAACAACCCCTTTAAATCAACGACCTTGTCTTTCTGGCATTGATACACATTTCATAGGGCGTTGATCGTTTTATTTATTTTTGCTGAATCATTTAAATCACTAACTTAGAAAACATTAAACTTTGATAAATATATATGTTAAATAATATTTGTGACACTTGTTACATTTGTACCGTAACAAATAATGTCAGTTTTGGATTTTTTTAATTTTTCCATGGGCAATATTTTATAATTTGCAGAAAATCGACCGATCTCGTGAAAGATAGATATTTCCCAATCATTGTATAAAAACTTGTTAAAGATACAAGGCTTATAATTTTATAAGCCAAACACGCGTTTCGTTTACAAAAGACCCACCAGTGGTGCTTGAATTAAAACAGTTGGAAGGCCAAAACAAGTAATAAAAAATCAATTTCATTCGAAAGAATCAAAAATGGTTTAGGTTCGAAATTTTATACATAACCCAAGATGTCTACTTCGCACTTGAAGATAGTTAAGCAACGAAACAAATGACAATTAAAGCGCAATTTCTTTAACAATTTGATATTGGCACTTACGAAGTTACTGTCTCATACATCCATCACTATTAATTTTTAGAAGAAATAGAACTTATTTGATATTCTTTTTCGAAAGTTTGTTACAAACATATTTTTCATGATCCAGGACAATTCTACCTCTAAACCTTTTCCCGATTTATTCAAAATGTCCCTTATACATTTTTACTGAATGCAATGACTTTTACCTTACAAAAATTTGCATCCAGTCTTTATTGTGTAATAACCAATTTAAAATTGTCCTTTTCTTGCGACATACTTCTAGAATTCGAAGCCATTGTAAATTTTGAACCATTTTAACCCCTATTTCATTAATAACTTTCTCTTAAATAATTTTTATTTTTCTCTCTTTATACATATCAATAGAATAGTTATTTTAACAATCAGTGGAGTCGTCGAAACAACAGATTATAAATTGACACGACAGGAAAGAGACTGCCACTTTAAAAACCTATTGAATTCAAAAAGGTAATATCATTTTTGTATAACAAGATATTTTAGCATTGTTACAGATAATAAATATTGTTGTTTTGTTTTGAATAAACAAACATTGTATTTGTAAATGCAGGAAATTGAAGACTGTAATATATATTAAACAAATGTTTTCTATCATGTGCTAAAGGATTATTCGACCGGATTGTCTCAAAAGGTAATTTACATGAATATAGGCAACAATAGTTAACCAATGTTCAAATCTCATAAACCGACAAGAATAAAAAAATAAGTCAAAGTAACAAACAACAACTGAAAAAATCGCGAGTACTCCAGAAGGACCGATGATGGGTGCGTAGACAGGGTATATGTCTCCTGCTATGTATGAATCGTCCGCCATGCGAATCCACACTGTGTAAACATGTTTACAATTGGGAATACGACACAATCGGTAAAATTACAAATAAGACGTCTATTCTGATATCAGAAGATCTAAGACTGCGAAAACATATCGCTTGTGAAGTAAGAACAGATATATAGTATCGGGTAACCAATTAGTAAAGGTGACCGTACAACTTGTGTGTGTTGATTTCAGTCGTTTTTCTTCGTGACTTTTTTGGAGCAGTTTTTGTGCAAGGAGCACACCAATGTTAATGAAGTACATACAGCGTAAACAAAACCGAGCATATCAATTGAGATATGTAAACGGCATTCGATATGGCAGAGGATATGTTACTGATGAAAATGGGAAGATAACAATTTGAAATTTGAAAACTTTCAAACGTCATAGATTTTAATTTAAAGTCATCCAGCTGTTTCAATATCGAGGGAAAGATCAAGATATGAAGCAGATCTTCTAGTTCCGGTATCAAGCTTCCTTGCATGTTCACTGTGATATAGAAGTGTGAGTAAAATATTTGGCCAAATATTTCGTCACGCCGTCACCCTTTCGTTTTCACCAAACTGTTAACAAGAATGCAATTGACCTCTTTACAATTTTCAGATGCAATTGCATTCTATCTTAAAAAAAAAAGAAAATTCGCCAGACAAAGTTTCAGGAAATTTAGAGTCAAATATTGAACTTTTTTGCGATATTTGCCTATCTTATATATTTATACTTCTGTCTGCCGGATTTCAAATTTCCTATCTCTATAAGTCTAAAAGCCACAGATTTATCTTTTCAATATCTAGATGCAGTCCCACATGTCCTGGTTGTACTCAAACCATCGCGTTATACATGATCATGGTTCAACTTGTAGGTCATCTTCACCTATTCAAATATAGAATCAGGATCACCTTTGCATCACCATCTATTTTATCTTACTCGGATCCAGAATACATAGAACGCAACCTCATCACTTCCACTGGGAAGGGTGTCATCCATATCACTTCAACACATTAATCCGTAATCATTTCAATAACTGCTGAGACCCATATCCGAAAAACTGTATACATATATTGTCCGCTATCGTATAGCTCACCTTGGGGTACTTTATAATGAAGGGATTAGAATTATATACTTGTTTTATTTGTAATAATGTAATTACTATGGAGAGATATCAAGTTATCTTGTTTTTCTACTATTTTTTTTCAGTTTCTCTGTCCTAAATATTTCGCCAAAGCTTTGTTCTATCCTGCGGTCTGTCCATTCAGTAAATTTTGATATAGCAAAAACTTTCATGACGTACCTTGAAAAAAAAACTAATAACAGTCCTTCAAAATTCAGCACATCAATACACTTTTTTAACAATTCATGTTTTTTGTCTTTGTTATTCACTGTCGTTGTATGGCCGTTTTGCTATTAAAACTATAAAAGTTGAGATATCTGCTAGCTTATTATAATAAAATTTTCTTTTAATCATGCATTTGTTTGTGCTCTTCCTTTGAAAAATTCTATCGGTTTAAAATATGTGTGAAAATATGAATAATTGTGTTATAGAAATTTACCGTTATAAAACTTAAAAATTATTTGGAATTAAGGATGTTTTCTCTGTTGCATAGCTCTGATTCCTTTTCTGATTTTGGCCTTACGTTTGGTCCTTTTTTTTGTTATAACAGCCCTTTAACGTTTGTATTAGGTTTTTAATTTTCTAATATTTTGACCTCAAGCATCACTAAAGATATATAAAGTGTCGAAAAACTCAACTGGTGCAGTAACATTAATACCGTTGAAAGTTATTATACATTTTGTACCTAGACAAGTGTTATTAGCTAGATTTGAGATTAATATTGAACAGACATATCATGCTCAGCAGTGGTATTGATGGAAAATATCAGTCTAGAGAAATTTCCTTCACCTAGCGGCTGGTATTTGTTCGCAAATACCCCTCCTGAACATGAGAAATCTGTTCAATACATTATAAATACACTAGCTATCAACCAATCAAAATCCAGGATATATATGAGGTGTAAACATGTAAAATGTACTTACAAATACTAACAGCTATAACTATATATGTTATGTAAAAGTAAGATGTGGTATGATTGCCAATGAGACAACCCTCCACAAGAGACCAAATGACACAAAAATTAACAACTATAGGTCACCGTACGGTCTTCAACAATGAGTAAAACTTATATAGCATAGTCAGCTATAAGAGGCCCCGAAATGATAAATGGAAAACAATTCAAACGAGAAAACTAACGGCCTGATTTATGTACAAAATAATAAACGAAAAAAAAAATATAATATACAGCAATAAACGACAACCACTGAATTACAGACTCCTGACTTGGGACAGGCACATACAGAATGTGGCGGAGTTGAACTAGTTTGTTGGCGCCAAACCTCCCCTAACCTGGGACAGTGGTTGCAACGGCACAATACAAGAACAAACTATACAAAAAAAAAAAAAAAAAAAAACGAAAAATAAATATGAGAAACATCAATAAACGACAACCACTAAGTTACAGGCTCCTGACTTGGGAAAGGCACATTTAAAATGTTGCGGGGTTAAACTAGTTTGAAGGCGCTAACCCTCCTCTAACCTAGGACAGTGGGGGTAACAGTACAATATAAGAACAAAGTATAAAAATCAGTTGAAAAGGGCTTAACTTATCATATTGATACAAAGCAGAATTACATCTAACAAAAACACAGACCGGACGTGGCAGGGTACTTATAAATCCCCACAACAAAAAGACACTAAATACAGATCTGAGAGTACTCGCAGTTACTGACAGTCAATAACAACTAATAAAAAAGTATATTGTTATCATTAACAAGAGCAGGATAATATACAGCTTTTCAACGTTTTTCGCTTTATCAAAAATACAGAATTTAGAAAAAATATGAAAACAAATATTTCCGTTCGAGCACCATGTGTGTATAGAGTTTTCTTCAGCAAAATATATTTCCTCTAGTCCACCATGTATGTAAAGAGTTTCGAACAGTAAAATACACTTCCGTGTTCATAACATGTGTGTGAAAAGTTTTCTTCAGTCATATATATTTCAGTGTGCACACCATGTATGTAAAACGTTTCCTACAGCAAAAGATATTTCCGTGTATACAACACGTGGGTATATGAGTTTCCTTAATTCCGTTTGCAATACATGTAAGTAAATGTTTCCTACAGCAAAAGACGTTTCTGTTTGCACAATATGTAAGTATAGAGTTTCATACAGCAAAAGACGTTTGCGTTTGCACAACATCAACATGTGTATATAGAGTTTCCTACAGCAAAAGACATTTCCTCGATACTACATGTGTGTATATAGTTTCATACAGCAAAAGACGTTTCAGTGTGTACAACATGTGTATAGAGAGTTTCATTATAGGTACTGACGTTGCTTATCATCTTAATTACGTTTTATAGTGTTCTTTTTATTTGAATTTGTATATTTTTAACCTTCACTGTTTACTCCATGTTTTGGTATTATCCTTTTGGCGTGGCTCGGTGTTTATACATCACGCCATTGTGATATTTTGCTATGGTCATTTTTGTATTCTTTTCTTTCATTTTTGCTTATGTGCTTTGTCTATAGAGTGTCTACCTGCCATTTCGTTTTTTTGTTGTTGACATAGTTGTTTTGATTTATAGTGATTAAGATAATAACACAATGTTGACTGCTGTACCCCCAATTTTTGAGCTTTTTACCTGTTATGTCTGTTTGTTTCGCTCACGCAATGTTGTCAATTTAATGGAATTTGACGCAACTGTCATACAAGTGAGAGGTTTAGCTAGCTATAAAACCAGGTTTAATCCATCATTTTCTACATAAGGAAATGCCTGTACCAAGTCAGGAATATGCATTGTTTTCCATTCGTTTGATGTGTATGAGCTTTTGATTTTGCCATTTGTTAGAAGACTTTCCGTTTTGAATTTTCCTTGGAGTTCGGTATTTTTGTCAGACATGTCTGTGCACACAATATGTGGGTATACAGTTTCCTACAGCAAAAGACATTTCGGTGTGCACAACATGTGTGTATAGAGTTTCCTGTGGGTATAGAGTTTCTTACAGCAAAAGACATTTCCGTTTGAACAACATGTTTATATAGAGTTTCCTACAGCAAAAGACATTTCCGTGTATACAAAATGTGTGTATAGAGTTTCCTACAGCAAAAGAAATTTCCGTGTAAACAACATTTGTGTATTGAGTTTCCTATATCAAAAGACATCTCCTTGTGTACAACATTTGGATATACAGTTTCCTACAGCAAAAGACATGTCTGCGCACACTACATGTGGGTATAGAGTTTCCTTTAGCAAAATACATTTCCGTTTGTACAACATTTGTGTATAAAAAAAAGTAAGATTACAAAAATACCAAACTCCGAGGAAAATTCTAAACGGAAAGTCCCTAAGTAAATGGTAAATTCAAAAGCTCAAACATATCAAACGAATGGATAACAACTGTCATATTCCTGACTTGGTACAGGCATTTTCTTATGTAGAAAATGTTGGATTAAACCTGGTTTTATAGCTAGCTAAACCTCTCACTTGTATGACAGTCGCATAAAATTCCATTATATTGACAACGATGTGTGAACAAAACAAACCGACATAATAGGTAAAAATGTCTAAAATAGGGGTAGAGCAGTCAACATTGTGTTATTATCTTAGTCACTACAAAAACAAGCAAATATGTCAACAAACAAAACGGCATATAGACAAAGCAAATTAGCAAAAACGAAAGACAAGAATTCAAAAATTTACCATAGCACAACAACACAATGACGGGATGTACAAGTACCGAGCCACGTCAAATGAATCACTACAAAATCAAGCAAATATGCCAACAAAGAAAAACAAAAAGGCATATTGACAAAGCACATTAGCAAGAACGAAAATGAAGAATACAAAAATTTACCATAGCACAATCACATAATGACAGGATGTACAAGTACCGAGCCACGTCAAATGGATATTACCAAAAATAGACTAAACAGTAAAAGTTCTAATTAACAAAGACAAATAAAAATATAAATCAATTGCTTTAAAAAGCAATTGTAAACGGTCTTTCCCCCACCTGAAACATGATTGACTGATATATTTGTATGTTTGTTTTGTTTGTTTGTTTATTTGTTTGTTTGTTTGTTTGGTTTTTTTTTTCTTTCTTTAAAGGGTCCATATTAGTGTGTTGGTTAAGTTTCTATATTTAGTTTGGAAAGTTTTTATTCTATTTCAGGGTCCGCGCGCGTCTTTGTCTCGCGCCAGGTTGTGGCGTCACGTGACGAGGCTTTATATTAGCGAAAACTTAGTATTTTTATTTCTTTTTAGGTGGGGACGTTGGACAGACAACATGTATAGCGACGGAATACACACAATGTATTTCTTTTGTCATTGTAGGTAATTGACGTTTCGATCACAGTTCACGAGCAGTGCATGCTTTGGATTTAATTGATCCTGTGTAACTTTAAAACACGTTTATCGATTATTTTCATACAATGTACATTTTTCAGCAGCAGTTTTATTTTGTAACACAGATTTGTATTTCAATCTAGGAGCGGACATTTTATTGTAGGATTTCACTGAGATTTACGGAACTAGCAAGCGATTTTTACGGCATTGCAATTTCATTTCTCTAGGAAAATTCTTGAGAGATATCTGCACCACGTTGTTTTATGAAGATTCAATACATGTATACTATACCCTGCTGACTGCAAAATTTGGGGTCAATTGGACATGTAGTTTCTGAGAACATCTGATAACAAGCATGTGGATTTTTTTTTTTTCAGAAGAGATGTAAATACAATATTAAACACATGAGACGGAAACATGCATACAATGAATGATTGATTGGTTGGTTGGTTTATGGATTGATTGGTTGGTTGGTTGGTTGGTTGGTTGGTTGATTGATTGATTGATTGATTGATTGATTGATTGATTAATTTAACATGTGGGATATGGTCTCTTGAAACAAGCGAAAAGATCTTGGACCCCATATTAAACACATGAGACGGAAACATGCAGGCATGCAATAATTGATTGGTTGGTTGGTTGGTTGGTTGGTTGGTTGGTTGGTTGGTTGGTTAGTTAGTTAGTTAGTTAGTTGATTAACACAGAGAACGGATCCACTTGGATCCTGCAAAAACGGAATTGAAAGCCTAGATACTATATATCTAAACACATGGGATTTATCTTTTGAGAGATCACTTAACAAGTAGTAAGGTTAAAGGTCAATGTCAACCTACAAAAGCATTAAAACACAATCAAACTCTTTAAATAGTGCCAAAAACACATAATTTGCCTCTTTGTACATGACCTTGACCTTTGACCTTGACCCCAATTTCAAGGTCATGAAACAAGGGCCTCAAATCAAAACACTCTAGGTCTCTACTATATATTGTTAATGAGTTATATTACCATACAGCTAATATTAGATATAAAAGGGGGCGAAAACTCCCATTAAATGTCTACGTACCCTTTCAACTAAAATTTACGTGTTACGACATGTCGCAACTAACAATTCTATAAAAATATGTTGTCAAATATCTTATAAGATTTCTGAAAATTAGTGATAACAAGCCAAAATCAAAATTTTTAACATGACCTTGACCTTTGACCTTGACCTCATTTTCATTTTTATGGACCAAGGACCTCAAATCAAAAGACCCTAGGCCTCTATCACTTATGGTTTTCCAGTTACAAATACATTTCACATATATCAAATACAAAAGGGGAAATAACTCTCATATGGAGTCTTCGTAAAGCTTCGGTCTAAATAAAACCTAACATCCTGAGGATATAACGAGCAATTTGGAAAAATAAATTTGTCGCTTTCTTTTATGGTTGCGGAGGAGATCTCATAACAAGAAAAACAGTGTTTGGGGAGATAACTCTTACAAAGAAAAGTGTTCGGTTAAACAGGGTCAGTTTCAAAAGCGTATAGACTGTATGATATCATATACCAAAAAACTAAGCGACATCTTTTGAAACAAAAATACACCGCAAGAAAAAAATTAGGCGGAAGAAAAAAAAAATAATCAGAAGAAAACCAATAGGTCTTTCCACCCTTTCTGTGGAAAGACCTAAAAATAATATAACACGTTATTAAGATGATAAACAACGTCAGTACCTAGAATCTATACTTCAAGACCATCATGTATTATTTGTGAAGTTGATACGGAATATTTATCAACAAGGTCTTGGTATCTTCCTACAGCAAAAGACATGTCTGTGCACACAACATATGTGTATAGAGTTTCCTACAGCAAAAGATATTACTGTTTGTACAACATGTGAGGATATAGTCTCCTACAGCAAAAGACATTATGTGCACACATGTACCTATACAGTTTCTTACAGCAAAAGACATTTCCGTGTGGACAATATGTGAATATAGAGTTTTCTACAGCAAAAGACATTTCCGTGTGGACGACATGTGGATATAGAGTTTCCTACAGCAAAAGACATTTGCGTGTGGACAACATGTGGATATAAAGTTTCATACAGCAAAAGACATTTGCGTGTGTACAACATATGTGTATAGAGTTTCTTACAGGAAAAGACGAGTTTTGAAATTTCGTTAACAACGAAATCATTGTAGACAAAATCTTCTCTAGGTTTCATTGTGAAAATGGAAACTCGACCTAATAGCTTCATACATATACTATGTGCCAAGGGGTTTACCAAGCAAGTTATACAGCACATACATCCTCTCCAAATTTTACAAATTGACTTTGAGCTTATATGTGCAGTGAACCCATATATAATAGCTTTTTGGACTCAAATGATGTAGCGCATTGTTTAAATGTTCATTACACCTTATAGAGATGCATAGATTCTTTAAAAGTATCTTGACTGATTTGCGTTCTTTGGAAACATGAGACATGGTTTCTCAATGGAAAGTTTCTTTAATTGTAGCCAACAGCTATTTCATATTGACTTCATTTTCATTCAAACAAAGTAAACAACAAAGATATATGCATATGCTCAATTACTTTTCCATGGAAAATCTGCGTTCAGCTGCACGTTAATCAAAGAAGTCAAACAGCTATAAATGCGATACATGAAGTGGGAGTTTGAAAATGTCAAGGTCATGAATAATTGTCTTAATTCATATAAAATATCAACCGATGACATTTGGCACGGGTCATATCAAATTTCTATGTTTAAAATTAAATAGAATAACAACAATAACGGTACCAATTTTACTGCACCAGATGCGCATTTTTGACAAATATTGTCTCTCCAGAAATGATCGATGTCGCGCTTGCAAACTCGCGCACTATCGGTTCAATTATATTATTGTGTGTTGTGGCAATATTCACTTTAGCCAATGATTATATATAAAATAAATACATTGAATGGGATAATTAACGATTGATGTCAAGGCAAGACCAATCTTATAAATCTAGATTCGATCAGTTTGGTTAAGTTTCTTCTTGATGACAAGGCAAGAATTAATCTTATAAAATTTTAATTTATCAGTTTGGACAATTTTTCTTTTGATGACAAGTATACTCCTCATAGAAACCATGAATGAATTTTTTACACCAGAGGCGCGTTTCGTCTACAAAAGACTCATCAGTGACGCTCCAATCAAAAAAGTTAAAAGGGTCAAATAAGGTACGAAACTGAAGAGCACTGGGGACCCAAAATTCCGAAAGGTAAATTGTCGTTTGATCACAAGGGGAGACCGATCTTATAATTCTAAAACCAATTAATTTGGTTGAGTTTTCGTTTGATCACAAGGGGAGACCGATCTTATAAATCTAAAACCAATCAATTTGGTTGAGTTTTCTTTTGATCACAAGGGGAGACCGATCTTATAAATCTCAAACAAATCAATTTGGTTGAGTTTTCTTTTGATCACAAGGGGAGATCGATCTTATCAATCTAGAAACAATCAATTTGGTTGAGTTTTCTTTTGATCGCAAGGGGAGACCGATCTTATTAATCTAAAACCAATCAATTTGGTTGAGTTTTCGTTTGATCACAAAGGAAGACCGTTCTTATAAATCTAGAACCAATCAATTTGTTGGAGTTTTCTTTTGATTACAAGGGAAGACCGATCTTATTAATCTAAAACCAATCAATTTGGTTGAGTTTTCGTTTGATCACAAAGGGAGACCGATCTTATAAATCTAAATCCAAACAGTTTGGTTGAGTTTTCTTTTGATCACAAGGGAAGACCGATCTTATAAATCTAAAATCAATCAAATTGGTTGAGTTTTCTTTTGATGACAAGGGAAGACTGATCTTATAAATCTAAAACCAATCAATAGACCACTTTCGAGTTATGTCCTTCACCGGAAAAGTTCGTCAATTATGCGCACCTTTATGACGTCATTTACCAGATAGAGGGGATCGCCTGTATTCCTGCACTTTTAAAGTTCACCAAGCGTCTTCGTGATCGTTATTATGCAGGCTAAACTAGAAATAATGTTTGTTCCGTAGGTACTTGATAACAATTCTCTAATGACAGCAGTGCTGATTATCAATTATAAGAATTTAATTTGCAGAATAATTCGTGCAATATAGCATCATATTTTTTCAACCACTCGCTCAACATGGAAAGGAAATGACGATGCCCCTAAACGCACGAATGATGTTCACTAAAACCAAAGTTTTTGACGGAATTGCAACGGACTCGAAAGCTATCAATTTGGTTGAGTTTTCTTTTGATGACAAGGGAAGATCAATATGATAAATTTAGAATCGTATAGTGTGGTTAAGTTTCCTTTTAATGACAAGGCAAGATTAATTTTAGAAATCTAGAAACAATCAATGTTGTTAAACCAATATAATAAATCTAGAAACAATCAATGTTGTTAAACCAATCTAATAAATCTAGAAACAATCAATGGTGTTAAACCAATCTAATAAATCTAGAAACAATCAATGTTGTTAAACCAATCTAATAAATCTAGAAACAATCAATGTTGTTAAATATTCTTTTGATGACGAGGCAAGACCAATCTTATAAATCTAGAATGGACCAGTTTGGTTAAGTTTCTTTTAAAGAAAAGGGAAGACCAATCTTATAAATCCAGAATGGACCAGTTTGGTTAAGTTTCCCTTTGAAGACAATTTAAGAAAAGACCAATCTTATGAAACTTAAATCGATCAGTTTGATTACGATTGGTTTCAAATGAGTAATAAAACAGTAACAGAATTGGTTTGAATTTGTAATTTAGGCAGGAAATTTATGTTTACTTACATTAAATGATGGTGATGGATGGCTGTTTAACGTCAAGTGGCAAGTTAAATGCAATTTAAGAACGAGAACATTTTGATTTGGTATGACTTTGAATCATGCTTTGTCGTAAACAGACATGATGTGTTGAATTTTTGACATTCTAGTTCACAAGTTAACCGACCACAAGAAGACATGCCACCATACCCGGACACATTATTCTGACTTCAGGCCAACCAGTATTTGCTTTCATGTCTAAATGTCGAGTGTTTAGCGGAGTAGGAAAAGAAAATCACAATTTTCAAGTCTTTAGGTTTGAATCGGTCGGAAATCTAATCCACGACCTCCCGCCCTCTGTCGACCACCCTCCCACGAAACCACCTAGACGCTAAATGAATAAATATCTTACCTGCTATAAACTTCCAGTAATATCATTGGTTGAAAGCGAAAACGTTGGAACCGTGCATATTTAATTTTAGGACAGTGGGCATGTTTTATTTTAAGAACACGGTCAGTGGGCGTGGTTTATTTTTAAAACGCGGTCAGTGGGCGTGGTTTATTTAAAACACACAGTATGTTGAAGTTTTTTTGAAATTTAATTGTTATTCATGGCATTTGTTTTTGTACAGGTTGTTAATATTGAAGACTTCATCACTGTAATAGTCCACACGAGACTCGAAATATTGCTTTAATTAATGCTCATATTGATCACTCTAAGATCAACTGAAAAGTATTTATTATCTTTTTACAAATACGTCATAATTCCCTATATCAAGATAGATAGTCGGTAAGATAAATTCGTTACACAGTGTGCTATAGTCTAATACGATATATAAGGGGTCAGTAGATTTCATATGGGACTCTAGATTTACTCTCTCTCATACCATATGTAATTTGCTGACCCAGTTAATATCGTATTAGGTCACTAGCACATTGTGTAACTAATAGTGTACGTAGGTCTTGGTGAAAAACACTTAACGAAATACATGTCATTTTAATAGACACAATTAAAATGTAGCATGTGCTAAAACTACAGGTTTTTATGAAGCATTGCCTTCTTAGTTCATGAGAAACCAAAATAAAAATGTTTTTGGTTTGACCCGACCAGGAATTAAGTTCACGAACTCCCGCCCTCGTAGCGACCACACTCTTACGAAACCACAGCGACGATAAATGAATAAGTACACGTCGGTCCAGGTGAAAAACACTTGAAAAAAATACATATCATTTAAAAAGACACAATTAAAATGTGGCATGTCTTCTAAAATATATATATGTCTGTTATGAACCTTGCAATTTCGAATTATGTTGAAGAATTATGCAACATGCTCGAATAAGACCATTGTATAGACACTGTATATTAATCAAAAGATTATAGAATATATATAAACACAATTAAAGCTATGGTCCTGCGTGCATATAAATTATTAATAAAATAAAAACTGAATACAATGAAACAATGGATAATTTGTTGTTTGATAACCATTTGCAGAGAATAAGCAACAAATATATATGAAATTTGGAAATTTGAATTTCATAGAGTCTCGTAACTTAGATTTTGGCTGGATATTGGCTGTTTTATTATGTATGTATTTAATGTGTGTGTGCAGTTATTTGTATAACAATTAATATGCGACACTTTATTTTCATTATTATCATAATAGAAAACTAACTTTCATGAATGTTGCCATTCCCGTCTAATATATATTTGGTAATTTCGGGTAATTTTCATGAAATTAAAGAAAAATTCTATTCAAGAACTCTTTTTCTGCCACAAAATATTTGGTTTATTGAAAGAAGTAGAAAAGAATATTATATTAAAGTACACTTATGAACTTTCTTGTTGAATACATGTAACAGAAATCAATTATACTCTTTGTAAAATAAACTTTTTTTAATATTAGAATCGACATAAATATACCATAATGCTAAATTTAGAACAAATTCTACTTGCAACTGTTATTCATTTTTATGTATTAATTTCAGACATATCATTAATATATCTTCTGATTCTCAATAAGATTGAAATGCTAGGAATATTGCGGAGAAGACAATATGGATAATTTTTATTGTTTCCAATCAAAATTTCACAAAACGATCAATTATCTTTTCTCAATAGTGTCAGTTTTTTTCCCTTCAATTTTTCCGTGTTTAATTTGTTTTTCCCCTTTAGATAATACAGTCGGTCATATTTTTGTGATAACTTTTGTGAATGATACCCGAGTTCCACTAGTAAATTACGATAGGTATGGCTGTTTAAGACGTTATGTCAAAATTTAGAGCAGATCAATTACGCAGTTTCCTTGAAGCAGAATTCATGCAATTCCAGAGCAAAAATTAAGTGGTGAAATTCAGCCTCCATATAAAAATCTGAGTAGCTTTGCTCAATATAAGACTCTGAGTAGCTTTGCTCAATATAAGAATCTGAGTAGTTTTATTCAAAGTCGTTTTGAGGATAAAAAGCTTGCAGAGCCTCATACAACCATTTTCTTACATGGTAATAATTTTGGTAACTTAAATAATAACGTTTTTATACCTGACGGACACATATGAAATAGTGCTTATTATGAAATGTAGAATTATGAAAGAAATATAGTCCAAAGTGTATTTTTTATAAAAAGTTTATAAAATTTGAAAATAATACGTAATGAATATTTTTTTATACTTACATTTAAATAAAAACTGAAGATAATGGATAATTTCTTAGTATTACAGATGTGTGTGTATCCACTCTTTATTATTACTTTGGTAAATGCATATTGTCGATCGATGAGTAACGGATGTATTTATGAATGAGAGATCAAGTAGTACAGTTCCATATGATCAAAGAACCCATTTGAGCAGTAAAATATCTATTTTATTTATCATTATGCCAGTTATATAGCTACAGACACCCGTACAAAGAACTCTCTCTTAAAATAAGTTGATGATCCAATCTCAATGACGTCAACTCCATCCATAAATCTATCAACACGCATTTATTTTGCTTGACCTGATTATCTAATTATTGGATCGTGAGGTGATGAGATGACTTAATGCAATGTAGATTATTATAGACATTTATTTTATTAATTAGGTTATATTTGATGATAGTTCATTCATAATATGGGATAGTCATTCATTTGCACGTGCATACAATTTTGTTTTTCGTTGAAAAAAAGAATAGAATAAAAGTCATGCTATAATAAACCAATTAGTATTTACACATTAAGCAAAGAATGCTTTTCAAACTTGGTGCTACATGTGTTTTCATGGTGTGGCTATGGAATATACCTGGTATCTATTTTTACTCTTCTGTATAATAGAATTGACCTTTTGATCCTTTTCTCTAATAATATCCTTTTGTTGTTTGTAAATGTTATTGTCCGTATTATTTAAACATTTTTATTCCAGATTTGATTTCACTATTTTTATATACTAAAAAAAAAAATTCTTACGGTAATTATCATAGTGAAACAACAGTAGGAAACAATAAAAATAAAAAAAACGTTTTTATGTCGACGGATGTTTATTTTTCAGAAGTAATCGATATAGTTTCTATTTGGCAACTTTTGACATTAATGATGCCAAAACCATGGTTACTAGTGGGACATTGTGTCCGATCTGGTCTCTGATTGGACAAAGACTTGTGTCATTGTTGATATAAGAACATAGTGGGACAAAAACAGTTTATGCATAAGTAAATATTTGTTATTCAATACTTGAATTCATTATAAATTATCCATTTAAACACACCATTAACGAAAACCTCATTGAAAATCAGTCATTGGTTGCTATGAAACTCTTTTACCTGTACAGTTGTTGCTAGGATGCTCTCTTCGAGGTCCGCGCTCACAATAACATAAGTAAAGCAGATTTGTCATTTGCATGAAGATGGTGGATGAAGGAGGTTGTTTAAGAGACAAGAGTGTTAAGTATTTGAAAAACTTAGACCACAGAGTTTTAAAAGCCTTCAAACATGTTTAACCCCGCCACATTCTTTATGTGCCTTTTCTAAGTCAGGAGCCTGTAGTTCATGTCTGAGAAAAACCCATACCGTATAGTCGGCTATAAAAGGCCCTAACTTGAAAAATATGAAACAATTCAATTGAGAAAACTAACGGCCTAATTTATAACAAAACAATTAACGAAAAACAAATATGACAGACATGAACCAACGACAACCACTGAACTACATGCTCCTGACTTGGGACAGGCACATAAAGAATGTGGCGGGGTTAAACATGTTTGTGAGCGCTCAACTCTCCCCTGGCCTGGGACAGTGGTGTAACAGCACAACATAAGAACAAAACCAGTTGAAAAAAGGCTTAACTCATCAGATCGATACAAAGCAGAAAAACATCAAACATAAACACAGACTGGACGTGGCAGGGTATTTATCCATCCCTCATCACTAACAACAAAAAGGACACTAAATACAGATCTGAGAGTACTCGCAGTTACTGACTGCGAGTTTAAAGCCAATAACAACTAATAAAAAAATCATGTATCTAAGACTAAAATATCAATCAGTGCACATCCAACATCCAATGGATTTAGTGTAAAGACGTCATTAACAGTCAGAGAAAAACATGACCTTGTGCAATGCCAAAATAAAGGTTTCGACAGATTGTAGTACCGTTAATGTGCTTATGTGTATAACAAAACTATTTAGTATGATTTTAATATACTGATAACAAAATCTAATTACAGTGTTGAATTGGTAACCTTTCAGAATAAGTTTGTTTAAAGTATTGATAAGTTTACCCGGATCGTATATAAATTTCCGGGCTCGGTAAACAACATCACCGTAAAATTTAGGATGTGCTATTCCGTCTGAAATAAGTTTTTTTTACAGGTACAGCCAAACTTGCAAACCAAATCTTTGTATCTATGGAAGAATTTAGTAAAGGTTTTAAGTAACTTGTGGTAACGAAATTTCTAACTTAATAATTTACCAGTAATACATAGATTACGCTCATTGAAATCCAAAACGTCACTACAGACACGGGTATAACGAACGAGTTAGGATGTATAAATACCGTAAGATGGTGGCAGAGGATTAAGTTATAAATATATATCAGGGATTTTGTAAACCACCTTAAATATTCAGAGATTTTGTAAGAGCACTAATTTGGTAAAATCCCTTAAATTGTTAGGAACTTTCTAAAATGACTGAATATAGTGTTAGGGATTCCAACCATATATACATGACATAACTATATTAGAATGTATTTTGTCCAACATAGAATAATATGTATGAACAATCTTTTTCAACAGACATTACCGATTAAAACAAAAATAGATATGAACAAAAGTGATGTTTACAGTTAGAAAACTTACAAATAATGTCCACAGTATAACACCATCAGCCCAGGTCTAGTTTGTTCACAGTTTTTTTTTCTCCAGAACTTCCACATTTTACACGTTTGATAAACATTGCCCAACACAAATGGCGGATAGTTTAACTGTTTGACATAAAATGTGAAAGATATTTATTGACGTACCGCAATTAGTTATATAAAAAATAGATAATTATTTGAACAATTTTGGAAGATCTTGTGTACTTTCATGCAATTTAAATAGCTTCAGATTTTAAGGTATTCAAGATACGACTTTAACCACAGTAAGTGACCACAGGCAAAAAATGTCATCCATTTATGTCTCATTTATGATCTGTCTATTGAAGTGTACGTCTAATAGCAAGTATTTTGGTATAGTCATTTTCTCACATTTGATCTGTCTACTGAAGTGTACGTCTAATAGCAAGTATTTTGGTATAGTCATTTTCTCACATTTGATCTGTCTACTGAAGTGTACGTCTAATAGCAAGTATTTTGGTATAGTCATTTTCTCACATTTGATCTGTCTACTGAAGTGTACGTCTAATCGCAAGTATTTTGGTATAGTCATTTTCTCACATTTGATCTGTCTACTGAAGTGTACGTCTATAGCAAGTATTTTGGTATAGTCATCTTCTCACATTTGATCTGTCTACTGAAGTGTACGTCTAATAGCAGGTAATGTGGTATAGTCATCTTCTCACATTTATGATTTGTCTATTGAAGTGTACGTCTAATAGCAAATATTTTGGTATAGTCATCTTCTCAAGTTTATGATCTGGCTATTGAAGTGTACGTCTAATATCAAGTATTTTGGTATAGTCATCTTCTCACATTTGATCTGTCTACTGAAGTGTACGTCTAATAGCAATTATTTGGGTATAGTCATCTTCTCACATTTGGTCTGTCTACTGAAGTGTACGTCTAATAACAATTATTTTGGTATCGTTATCTTTTCACATTTTCTCCTTCTTTGTCTTAGTAGTAAAATACTTTTGTGCGTAGAAATTACTTTATCTATGCAGTTCACAACTAAAAAGACCAAACAGTGCTGATATTGATATTTTGTATATACTATATTAAGGTGTGACTCATTCCCAGAGAGTCAGTGTTAAATTAAATCTTGGAATAGAAAGTCCCCAGATAACTAGCATTGAGCCTAATTAATTTTTTTTAATTCCCTGAATTAAACCAGAGATCCTGTAAAAAGTACTCAATTATTTCTGAAAACCTATCCAATAACAATGACACAATTTAAAAATATACTTTTTATAAATAGTTTTTTATTAAAATAAAAAAATTGTGGCAATTTCGATTTTCAATGCAGACTATTATACTAGAACGCACACATTCGGATCTTAAAGAACGTTAACATTCGGACCAACGACAAAAAGGTATTCCGAACTTACAAAAAAATCGAGCTTTAACTTATAAACATTCAGCTAAACATAATGAAAGTAGTGAAATGGTCATTATCACCAATGGCAGTTTGGCTATATAAGTCCGAGTGACCGGCTACATCATCATTCACCTTTTCAACATGTATTTTTTTTCCACAAACAAAATTATCGGAATAATCATGCATTTCAAATAGCGTTCATACGTCGTCTTTTGTAATCATCATACTGCTGCAAGAAATCGCCAACTGTTTCATTTTGAATATCTTGCAAGACCTATTTCGTATAACGATTATTATTAAGCTTTGAATACAAACTTTCCCTTTTAACAACAACAAAAACGAATAAAAATTATAGGTTAAGGAATTGCAAGCTGTTTTCTAGTCCTTGACACAGTTTTCGATACATCTTTCAATGGGAATACTATTATATCATCATTGATATTTTTATTTTAATCTTGATACATCACCTCCGTAATTTAATTCAGACCAAACCGTATAAGATTTCGCTTTGTCGAGACAATATAATAAATAAATAAATTCTATTTTATTATTGTGTCACATATTGATTGTATATTATACAATAACATAATAAGAATATACATTAAAACAATCAATACCCAGCCATTGAGTTGGCTTTTGAGACACACATTTACAAAATAATTCACATTTATAGAGACAAGACAATATTTTATTTAAGTCTCACATAACATTTACTTTATTAATTTGTTTTTTTAACAATAAAACGAAGATTTATCATTCACATACCTGGTTCAAGTTAATCATATAAATTATAAAACATGGATGATAAAATTATTATTATAGATTATGAAATACACGTTCTTGAATAATACACGTTTTCTTGAATAATGAAATCTTGAAAAATACTATCATATAGAAATCATTTATTTTTGATGAATTTGAAATATACCATGAACCCCTTCGTAATCTAATCCAACCCGAAGAAAATTGTGAATATAAACAAATACAGATACCTTTTTATGCCATAAATGATCGGCAACGAATTAAGGAGACGTTTTGCTTTTCGCTCCAATTATAAGTTGGCCGAGTTTCTGTTGCCAAAAATAAAAAAAATTAAAAAAAAAGACTGCTCAAGTGACGTCACAGTATCAGTCAATCAATGCTTATTACATTCATTAAATATCTAATTCATTCGTTTTTGTGGCCAATGTATTATCGATAGTCATAATAGTAATGTTGAACATTATTTGAGTAATGTAATGCCAATAATATTGTTTAACGCAGTATAGGCTTGCATGAACCCCTTACTTCAAATGCTTGCCAGACGTCACGAATAACGATCTGATTTTTTACTTTTTACTCATTTATAAGCCCATTTCACAATTGTATATCTGAACAAATGTACTATTGTAATATAGACAGCGAACTGCGTCTCTTTGTATGTTAATGATATATTTTCCATGTAGATGTAGGTTTTTTTTATGTAAATAAGGCGACAGTTTACTTTTGCTGATATCATAAAATCTATATATCAGCGAACAGTCTGTAAATGTTGTCATTGTGGGTCTTCTGCGATCAACTAACTAAAGAGTCCAAGATTATTTGTTTACATAGAATTTACAATCTTTTATGTAGATATTCGCTAGGTGTTTTTGATGGCAAATGTGCGCAAAAATCACAGTAAAGTCATTTCAGCAAACACTGTCATGCATTGCATGAAAATCAACATGTACACAGACCATCAATTACCAGACTGTTCCAGCTTGACGAGCAAATTTTATCCAGATAACTCGACGGGCACACAATTGAACAGACAATATTTTTTTTTTCTCTCTTGTAGATTTTACATATATTATAATAAAATGTGTCGTTAAATTGATGAATTAACTTTGAATAAATTGCTTTGTTTATACTTTACATATATATACCATGGCACAATATATTCTGACATGTGACTATACAAACCAATCAAAAGGTCGAAATAAATCTGCTATATACAAATTTGATTCTTAAACGCTTCAAAATCCACATTTTCCGATGTAGAAATAAATTCATCGAAACTGAACCATCCATTTATACAAGATATTTGCACAAAACATTAAAATATTATATTTCTATGTCCTGCCTACGATAGCAGTGGTGCATTACGCTTTCTAGTCCGTACGTCTGTGCGTCCATCGTCTGATATTTCGTCCGTCCGTTTTTTTTTTCTGACCGCTATTCCGTTCTACCGTCTGCATCATGTTCAAATTTTTGGTCTAGGTAATAACCCATAAAGTTGTAGTCATATTAAGTTGAAACTAAGTACACATGTTCGTTTTGATGTGAACTTTAATTAATTGTATGTAACATTACGGTTTTGGCCTCAGGTTCACCGAAAATGGAAATGTGATAGTGTGAAACCAGTACGTTCTGAGGTTAATTTTGTATCGGTTAAGGTAGTATATCATAGAATTGTGGTCACATCAACTTGAAACTTAGAAAACAAGTTCATTGTGATGTTTTCTTTATAAATTAAATTACAATGATAGTGCAATCAGGGCATTGTGTCATTTTATACACATATTCTTGTTACTTATACTACAAAAACGTCACTTTTTTAGTCAAAATTAGCTTTTAATCAAATGTTTATTAACGTTATTTCATACGAATTTGTGAAAGTTGTCATATTTGTTATGTTTCGATTCGATTATTAATTATATCTATTCACAAGTTTTCTAGACTAGCGAAAATTAAGATATCGATATATCCTATAGACACTGGTCTATCATGGTAAATGCCATATGATAACCTCTAGTAATACTTCTAGTCATTTGTTCAGTGGTGTAAACGTTGATTAAGTAACATGTTTGCATTTTGCTGGTAAAACGAAAATTTAGACATTAAAACAAGTTTTTTTAAGTTGATTTAGGCGGTAGGCAATTCTGTCTGTAAAATGAGGAGGTCACATGTACTTTTATGCTTTACGTAAATATTGTGTTCTGACTATGTTACAATTGTTTTGCCAGGCAATGAATAATTGTGACACAAAAACACCATACGCAATTAAAGTCACCTTGGCACACGGAAATATCATCTCAACAATCGTACAATACAAGAACAAGACAACCTGTAAGGGCAAAGACCGTCTTACAGTTAACCCAACACACATATTTACACATGTAAACCACAGATAACCATCAAACCTAACGTACGGGCAATCCTACCTCCAATGCTATCAGGAGCTTTGTTGTGGTATCAATTCCACCGCCCATGCCATCAGGAGCTTTGTTGTGGTATATCTATTCTACCTCCCATGCTATCAGGAGCTTTGTTGTGGTATCAATTCCACCTCCCATGCTATCAGGAGCTTTGTTGTGGTATGTCTATTCCGCCTCCCATGCTACCAGGAGCTTTGTTGTGGTATGTCTATTCCGCCTCCCATGCTATCAGGAGCTTTGTTGTGGTATGTCGATTCTGTCTCCCATGCTATCAGGAGCTTTGTTGTGGTATGTCTATTCCGCCTCCCATGCAATCAGGAGCTTTGTTGTGGTATGTCTATTCCGCCTCCCATGCTATCAGGAGCTTTGTTGTGGTATGTCTATTCCGCCTCCCATGCTATAAGGAGCTTTGTTGTGGTATGTCTATTCTGTCTCCCATGGTATCAGAAGCTTTTTTATGGTATGTCGATTCAGCCTCCCATGCTATCAGGAGCTTTGTTGTGGTATGTCTATTCTGTCTCCCATGCTATCAGGAGCTTTGTTGTGGTATGTCTATTCCGCCTCCCATGCAATCAGGAGCTTTGTTGTGGTATGTCTATTCCGCCTCCCATGCTATCAGGAGCTTTGTTGTTGTACGTCTATTCCACATCCCAGGCTATTGGGAGCTTTGTTGTGGTATGTCTATTCCGCCTCCCATGCTATCAGGAGCTTTGTTGTGGTATGTCTATTCCACCTCCCATGCTATCAGGAGCTTTGTTGTGGTATGTCTATTCCACCTCCCATGCTATCGGGAGCTTTGTTGTGGTATGTCTATTCCGCCTCCAATGCTATCAGGAGCTTTGTTGTGGTATGTCTATTCTGCCTGTTTATAAACACAATTGTTCCTTCCCGTCTCATCCAACAGAAATCCAAGTAACAAACAACGATGCATTGATTTGGACTGTTTGTCTCATAGTCGGACTAATCCTTACGCCAAAGAGGGAGTTTGTTCATTTGTTTAAAACGATTGTTTAATTGATGACTGCTTAACGTCCAACTGCAAAAACAGTCAGCATTTTACGGCATACTGAGTTAAATTGTTCTATGCCGTACGACAATAGTCCACGGGACGACATGTAAGCGTAACCATACTTTATTCTGACTCCAAGCCGATCAGATTTTGCACATACTCCTAAATGGCAGGTGCTTGGTTGAGAAGCAACTAATACTAATCATAAAGTATTTATTTTGTATCCGGCCGGTGGAATCACACCCAAGACTGAAGCACTCGTGTCGAGAAAAATATATAACAGATAGACCTACATGAAGAGAACATGTATGTACCTTGTTTCGGAACATCAATTATACTTGAACTCCGGTGTCAGTTTGTCGTATTTAGTAAGAACTATTTTCAGGAATTAGGGAAATTCTTCTCTTTTGAGTTATCTACGAGATCCACTACATCTGAAATTGAACTTGCATGTTGTTTTCTTCAACAAGCATTGTTATCTGTTATTCAGGATTCAATGTCATGTCGAAAATTAAGTCACTAAAAACATTCAATACTGGTCATTCTTTTGCTTTTATTTCCAGGATTTGTTTGTATAAAAACTGTAGCATAATCATTTAAAAAATTATGTAAATTCAAATTGTGATAGCTCTTTATACCAAACATTATTAACCATATTGCTCTTACAGCTGTGGTTATAAACAATAAAACATGTTTAAATCTCATGAAACTTCCGTTGTTTTGAGACATTATCTAAACCACAAGAAGTTAAATTAATCGTCAAATCAAAAATGTGTTTCCTACATGTAAGATGAAGCAATTAACTCAAAACATACAAAAACTATTATTAATGACTTTTGAATTCATTCATCTCTTACATAACTAATTCACGTTTCTCTCCTACATGTAAAAGGCAAAGTTATTGCCAAAAAACTGAAAAAAAACATTAAAATTAATAATTTCCTATTAAGTTTACATAAACAAGGTTACTTCGTTATAAACAGAGATAACCTGATTAGAATACAGAAGTGTGGACAAAGGAGGTGTATTTCAATCACATTGTGAAACGTGACACATAAACACAATGACATCTTTTGGTGCTTAATGCTGACTATACGAGAAAAAAACATATATGCAACGTTTTCTAAATTAAAGAGAATATTTGATGAACATCAGTAGAACGTTCTCTTATTTTGAAAGAGAAATGACAAACCCATCTAAATGCTAATAGTTCATGAACAATGAACACTCTACATGTAATTGAATTTTGTAGAAAGCGCCTAACATTGCTCGTTGGTTGTGTCATTATTACATTCCTGGCTGGCTGTATCGTTATTACATTGCTCGTTGGTTGTGTCATTATTACATTCCTGGCTGGCTGTATCATTATTACATTGCTCGTTGGTTGTGTCATTATTACATTTCTGGTTTGCTGTATCGTTATTACATTGCTCGTTGGTTGTGTCATTATTACATTTCTGGTTGGCTGTATCGTTATTATATTGCTGGTTGGTTATATTATTATTACATTGCTGGTTGGTAATATTATTATTACATTGATCTTTGGTTATATCATTATAACATTGCCCGTTGGTTGTATTATTATAACATTGCCCGTTGGCGGTTTCATTATTACAATTAGAAGCTATTGTCTCATACGATCCCTGATTTTCATCTTACTTATTGAAACATGTGTTGTTCGTTGTTGTTTGTACTTCTATTTATTTCGGAGGAGTCGAATATTCCGGAGAAGTCGATTTTTGTTGTGTGTACTTCTATTCATTTCGGTGTAGTCGGTTTTTGTTGTTTGTATTTCTATTAAGTCCGGAGGAATCGGTTATTTCTGAGAAGTCGATTGTAGTTGTTTGTACTTCTCTTTATTCCGGAGGAGTCGGTTGTTGTTGTTTGTATTTCTCTTTATTCCGGGGTAGTCGGTTGTTGTTGTTTGTACTTCTCTTTATTCCGGGGGATTCGGTTGTTGTTGTTTGTACTTCTCTTTATTCCGGAGTAGTCGGTTGTTGTTGTTTGTACTTCTCTTTATTCCGGGGGAGTCGGTTGTTGTTGTTTGTACTTCTCTTTATTCCGGGGGAGTCGGTTGTTGTTGTTTGTACTTCTCTTTATTCCGGGGGAGTCGGTTGTTGTTGTTTGTACTTTTATTGATCCCGGAGGAGTCGGTTGTTGTTGTGTGTACTTCTATTGATCCCGGAGGAGTCGGTTGTTGTTGTGTGTACTTCTATTGATCCCGGAGGAGTCGGTTGTTTTTGTGTGTACTTCTCTTTATTCCGGAGTAGTCGGTTGTTGTTGTTTGTACTTCTCTGTATTCCGGAGGAGTCGGTTGTTGTTGTTTGTACTTCTCTTTATTCCGGAGGAGTCGGTTTTTGGTGTGCTCCTTTGTACTGTCCATTATTTTTGGTATAGTTCTTGTTATCTTTTACATATGCGCTTCTCAACGATTCTTATGAATATGGACTTTTGTTCTATTAATTTTTTAGTAAATACTTTGCTCTTGTTTGTAAGATAATTTAGAAAGAAGTTTTGAAAAGATATATACAGTTTGAACAATATAGGACACCTATAAGTAAAACTGTACAATACATTTTAACTTCCCGAGACTTGCAGTGTGAACAAAGTTAAGGAAATAATCGACAAAACAACTCCTTGGTGATTTTTACAGGGTTTAACACTTAAAATAAAAAATGATTTGACAAGCAATCCAGATTCAGAAAATATACTTGTGTAAATAAATGATATTCCACCAGTAATTAATGAAAATATCAAAGAGTAATTAAAACATTTTAATAAATAATTGTTTCCGGTAACTTTAAATGCATGACAGCATAACACGGTAATAAAACACGCTAATAAAAAATTGCCAATTTACCTCCTATTAAAATAACTCAACGCCCCTTAAGATTCATGGACTTGTTCTTTCGTATATTCACAATCAGAATGATATTAATTAAGTGTTACATACCAATATGCAATACTTTTTACAAATTCACATTTTTCATTTAAAATTAAATTAAATACTATTAAAAAAATTTAGATATTGGTATCCAGAAAAACAACCAGAAACTTTCAATGTACAAGATAGGCAAAGGATACCAAAGAAACATTCAGACTCACAAGTCGAAAACAAACTGACAACGCCATGGCTAAAAAAGAAAACAAAAAGACAAACAGACAATCAGACAAACATCTGTACTCAAAACAAAAAATAGAAAACGAAAGACTGAGCAACACGAACGCCATCAAAAACTGGGGGTGATCTCAGATGCTCAGGAAGGGTAAGCAGATCCTGTTCCACATGCGGCACCCGTCGTGCTCATGTTAGTACAAGCTCGGTGATAAGTCTTATTCGGTAGGTCACATTCTGGGAAAAGAGTACGGGATTGTAGATACTACAATTGGAACATATCCGTTGTCGTCTGTGAAAAGGATATACCATAATGGTTAACCAAACTTGTGATGGCGTCCGTAAAATTTAAGAAGGGACGATTTCAACTTCACCACTTGGAACTGTTGGTTTAATAGTTTCCTTGTGAGCAGCAACCCTCTATCAAAGAAATCATGATAAGAAATACAAGCCCTGGAATATCGTATCAACTGGGAGATATATACTCCGTATGCAGGCGCTGCAAGAGTGTTGCTACATAAAAATGGAAAGTTCATAATTGGGAAGCTGAAATCATCTCTTTTGTCGTAAAGTTTTGTTTTCAACCGACCATCATTGTTAATTTCTAGATGTAAGTCAAGATATGAGACAGACTTATTGTATTTGTTGTATCCTTTATCTCAAGTTCGATGGGATAGATGCGTTCAACATAGTCACCAAATTTAGAATTATTTATTGAAAGAACATCATCTATATAGCGGAAAGTGAAGTTAAAGGATACTGCTAACTTCTTTTCTTTCTTTCTAAGAAATTCTTGTATGAAGTCAGTCTCATATGAATAAAGGAACACGTCGATAAGAAAAGAAGCACAGTTGGTTCCCATGGGAAGGCGATTGTTTGTTGAAAAATGTGTCCTCCAAACGTAACATATATGTTATCAATCAAGAAATAAAGCATCTTGATAATGTCAGTTTTAGAGAATTTTTTGTTTGAATCAGATTATCAGAGTGATTTTATACAAAGTACGATTTTCCCCTCCACAAAACAAGAAACTTGTATCTACGTAGGCCATTCTTTTTTATTTGTCTTTTAGTTTGGAATGGGGAATACTTGTGTAAAGTGTACTAAAGTACAAAACTAAATGCATAAATAAGGAGATGCAGCATGATGGCCAATGAGGCAAAAGAGATTAAAGAAACCAAAGGGAAGTTCAATCAAAAAACGAAAAAAAAGAAGAAACCAAACAACAGTATATAAAACACAACCTATAAAACCAAAGACAACTATCCACCAGGGTCAAAATGACCGGGTTTGTACTAACATGAACAACACGACGGGTGCCACATGTGGAGCAGGATCTGCTTACCCTTCCGGAGCACCTGCGATCATCCCCAGTTTTTGGTGGGGTTCGTGTTGCTCAGTCTTTAGTTTTCTATGTTGTGTTTTGTGTACTGTTGTATGTCTGTTTGTCTTTTTCTTTTTTTAGCCATGGCGTTGTCAGTTTATTTTCAACTTATGACTTTGATTGTTCCTTTGGTATCTTTCGCCTCTCTTTTAATCAACTAAAGATTACCGTACGGCCTTCAACAATGAGTAAAAGTTATATCGTACAGTTAAAGCTATAAAACTGCATGCACGGCATTACAAAATATGATGTTATTGGATAATTAATGGCTTTTTTTCATTTGATTAAAAACAACACATGTGTATTCGACTTTTATACTTTAATGGGATACTGATTATCAAAGTACCGTCTATGTTGACATGATGGTTATTCTTGGTTTTGGCACTTACTTTGCGCTAGCGCCTGCTTGGTACAATGTTATGTTCTAATGAAGTCACACTTTAGATATGTTCCTGAATACTTGACATCAATGCAAACTCTTTAAACAAGAAAATAAGCGAACAGTTTGGATGAAATACAAATGATATCTTACGCTTTCAAATTCATCTGACAATTTTTCACCGAATATTCAGTAAGTTGGTCACCAGGGAATATACTTTGAAAGAAGATCATACTGAAAAAATTAAATAAACAAAAAAGAATGAATGAATGAATAAAAGTTTTACATTTTTTAAATAAATTTATTTACATATTTAATTCTATTTATGAATTCAGTTTAAAAGAAAAGAAAACAGTTTATATTTTTCAATTAAATAACTTTTTATACTAAATTTATTATTTGAATAAATAAACTACTATTGAACATGTTGAATAGAATTGATTGATTTGATCAAGGATTTGTATACTATACAAATCCTTGATTTTGATTTGATTCGAAAAGGTTCTTTATAAAAATAAGGAGATGTGGTATGATGCCAATGAGACAACTATCCACCAAAGTTGAAGTGGGTGTAAGTAATTGTAGGCAACCGTACGGCCTTCAACAATGAGAAAAACCTATATTGTATAGTCGGTTATAAAAAGCCACGACATAAACAATGTGAAACATTGTTATTGAGAAATTAATGTGTAACTGTAATACTAAACTTCCTCTAACAAAGAAATACCTCAATTGACGACTAATCCTCAATCGTAAGTATCTTAATACATTTAAATTAAAAAAAAAATCATTTGCAGTGAAAATTACAAATAAACCTTTAAACATATCATATAGAATAATGTATGCACAGTTATGTACAACACGGACCAATTGGGCGCTGTAGCCTCAATGGTTTAGATTAATTTACTGACATACGATATTACTAACTATGGTGTGGCGATAACCCGATAACCATTTAAGACTCTAATTGTCACAGATATAACACATGCCTACTGTATAATTAACCAGTAATCATTAGTAATAGAATTACCCCATTCCTACTGTAGGCGTATTCAATACTCATTAGTAATAGATACAGTAGGTCTTCATGTTCCAGTATAGGGGCGAAACCTATTCCTACTGTATGATTATTCAATAACCATTAGTAATAGATACTATAGGTAGTGGGACCTTAAAGCACTTTTTCAAAGAGATACAAAGATTTAGGTAGGAATTGTGGCTTTCAAACTCATTCAAGCAGCCCGTTGTTGCTGATGCTTTATCCTCTCTTCAAGACACATATGTTGTTGTTCCAGCAGACAAAGCCTGTTTATATGCAAAAACCTAGAATGTCGAACTAAAGTACTTGGAATTAGCAGAAACTATGGGAATCTCGCATATACCGTACGTCAATCACGAAATACGAGATTTAAAAAGCGCAAATCCATCCTTCTGTCCTTTGGTATTAACATTAAAAGGGACGATGCAAATCCCGTCTTTATGCTGGATACAATAACTTCACAAAATCCTTATAAAGAACGATATATAGCCGAGTTGTCTAGATCCTTATAATGTTGTTATTATCATTCACTCTATAGTGTGGCTTTTGTTGTGATAAGGTATATTCAAACAATGTTGTCAGTGTCAAGCAGATGTGGATTCTAAAGTATTCTAAAATCTTCAATTTCAATCTTTACTTTTTTGCAGTAATATCAAATTATTGAAATTTTCTACACTTTACACTTGTATTCCTATATCGTCTCATAAAACAGGGATTTCTTTGAAAAAAATATGAATTGTAGGTATACAAGATCCCTATTTACGGTTACAAAAATCTTCCATTATGAGAACCACACGGATCCCAGCAGCAAATATACCAAAAATGATATCATTGAAAGGCTGAAATCTTTGATTGACAACATTTTTATTTAGTTTGGTGAATTGGTATTTCAGTCGGTATTCCAATGGGTACTAATGACGCATCCCTACTGGCCGGCTTGTGTTTGTACTCATCATACATAGCCTCTATAAAGACAAAAAGAAAAGTCATAGATGTCATGTCACTAAATAACACACATTTCAGTGAGTGCTCGCATCTCATATATATCCATGTGAATTTATGATTAAGAATGCTACCAAAACGGGAAGGTCCTGTGCATGTTGATATCTCATTGATATTGACACAGATGGGCGACTTCAAACTAGAATCTATGACACACGTGATGTTTTCAAATTTCCGATTGCTAACTTCCCATTTCTCAACAGAACATACCGCTACCCAATCGTATGGCGTAAATATCTATCTTAATTATTATATAACGTTCGTGCAAATTCACACTATAAACGGACTTCATTGACAGGGGTGCGCTCTCATTACCCCCCCCCCCCCCCCCCCCCCAAACAGAGGTATGATGAAGAACGACACTAGTGTACTTGAATGTTACGATTAACATCACGAATTGGATGAACGATACAATATGTCTGTGTCTCAACTGACTAGCGATAAGTTTTCGCGGTCTTAGATATTTAGATACCAGAATAGCGTCTAATCCGTAAATATATCTATTCTGTCCTCTTCCTAATCGTGACTGAGTGTGGATTCACATGGCGAGTCATACATGCGTAGCAAAAGAAGCTTAGCTTATGGACCCACCCGGTCTCGCTCCTTTTGGGGTTCATGCAATTCCCTCAGAATTTGTTTGTAAACTAGATATGGTTCTTTTAAATCGATTTGTGAGATTTGAACATCGATAAACTACTGTTATCTTAACTCATGAACTTGGTTATAGAACGGTCTACAATAAAACAACACGACTCATGAACTTGGTTATAGAACGGTCTACAATAAAACAACAAGACTCATGAACTTGGTTATAGAACGGTCTACAATAAAACAACAAGACTCATGAACTTGGTTATAGAACGGTCTACAATAAAACAACACGACTCATGAACTTGGTTATAGAACGGTCTACAATAAAACAACACGACTCATGAACTTGGTTATAGAACGGTCTACAATAAAACAACACGACTACGACTCATTAACTTAGTTATAGAACGGTCTACAATAAAACAACACGACTCATGAACTTGGTTATAGAACGGTCTACAATAAAACAACACGACTCATGAACTTGGTTATAGAACGGTCTACAATAAAACAACACGACTCATGAACTTGGTTATAAAACGGTCTACAATAAAACAACACGACTCATGGACTTGGTTATAGAACGGTCTACAATAAAACAACACGACTCATGAACTTGGTTATAGAACGGTCTACAATAAAACAACAAGACTCATGAACTTGGTTATAGAACGGTCTACAATAAAACAACAAGACTCATGAACTTGGTTATAGAACGGTCTACAATAAAACAACACGACTCATGAACTTGGTTATAGAACGGTCTACAATAAAACAACACGACTCATGACCTTGGTTATAGAACGGTCTACAATAAAACAACACGACTCATGAACTTGGTTATAGAACGGTCTACAATAAAACAACACGACTCATGGACTTGGTTATAGAACGGTCTACAATAAAACAACACGACTCATGAACTTGGTTATAGAACGGTCTACAATAAAACAACACGACTCATGGACTTGGTTATAGAAAGGTCTACAATAAAACAACACGACTCATGAACTTAGTTATAGAACGGTCTACAATAAAACAACACGACTCATGAACTTGGTTATAGAACTGTCTACAATAAAACAACACGACTCATGGACTTGGTTATAGAACGGTCTACAATAAAACAACACGACTCATGAACTTGGTTATAGAACGGTCTACAATAAAACAACAAGACTCATGAACTTGGTTATAGAACGGTCTACAATAAAACAACACGACTCATGAACTTGGTTATAGAACGGTCTACAATAAAACAACACGACTACGACTCATTAACTTGGTTATAGAACGGTCTACAATAAAACAACACGACTCATGAACTTGGTTATAGAACGGTCTACAATAAAACAACACGACTCATGAACTTGGTTATAGAACGGTCTACAATAACACAACACGACTCATGGACTTGGTTATAGAACGGTCTACAATAAAACAACACGACTCATGAACTTGGTTATAGAACGGTCTACAGTAAAACAACACGACTCATGGACTTGGTTATAGAAAGGTCTACAATAAAACAACACGACTCATGAACTTGGTTATAGAACGGTCTACAATAAAACAACACGACTCATGAACTTGGTTATAGAACTGTCTACAATAAAACAACACGACTCATGGACTTGGTTATAGAACGGTCTACAATAAAATAACAAGACTCATGAACTTGGTTATAGAACGGTCTACAATAAAACAACACGACTCATGAACTTGGTTATAGAACGGTCTACAATAAAACAACACGACTACGACTCATTAACTTGGTTATAGAACGGTCTACAATAAAACAACACGACTCATGAACTTGGTTATAGAACGGTCTACAATAAAACAACACGACTCATGAACTTGGTTATAGAACGGTCTACAATAAAACAACACGACTCATGAACTTGGTTATAGAACGGTCTACAATAAAACAACACGACTCATGGACTTGGTTATAGAACGGTCTACAATAAAACAACACGACTCATGAACTTGGTTATAGAACGGTCTACAATAAAACAACACGACTCATGGACTTGGTTATAGAAAGGTCTACAATAAAACAACACGACTCATGGACTTGGTTATAGAAAGGTCTACAATAAAACAACACGACTCATGAACTTGGTTATAGAACGGTCTACAATAAAACAACACGACTCATGAACTTGGTTATAGAACTGTCTACAATAAAACAACACGACTCATGGACTTGGTTATAGAACGGTCTACAATAAAATAACAAGACTCATGAACTTGGTTATAGAACGGTCTACAATAAAACAACACGACTCATGAACTTGGTTATAGAACGGTCTACAATAAAACAACACGACTACGACTCATTAACTTGGTTATAGAACGGTCTACAATAAAACAACACGACTCATGAACTTGGTTATAGAACGGTCTACAATAAAACAACACGACTCATGAACTTGGTTATAGAACGGTCTACAATAAAACAACACGACTCATGAACTTGGTTATAGAACGGTCTACAATAAAACAACACGACTCATGGACTTGGTTATAGAACGGTCTACAATAAAACAACACGACTCATGAACTTGGTTATAGAACGGTCTACAATAAAACAACACGACTCATGGACTTGGTTATAGAAAGTTCTACAATAAAACAACACGACTCATGAACTTGGTTATAGAACGGTCTACAATAAAACAACACGACTCATGAACTTGGTTATAGAACTGTCTACAATAAAACAACACGACTCATGGACTTGGTTATAGAACGGTCTACAATAAAACAACACGACTCATGAACTTGGTTATAGAACGGTCTACAATAAAACAACAAGACTCATGAACTTGGTTATAGAACGGTCTACAATAAAACAACACGACTCATGAACTTGGTTATAGAACGGTCTACAATAAAACAACAAGACTCATGAACTTGGTTATAGAACGGTCTACAATAAAACAACACGACTCATTAACTTGGTTATAGAACGGTCTACAATAAAACAACACGACTACGATTAATTAACTTGGTTATAGAACGGTCTACAATAAAACAACACGACTCATGAACTTGGTTATAGAACGGTCTACAATAAAACAACACGACTCATTAACTTGGTTATAGAACGGTCTACAATAAAACAACACGACTCATTAACTTGGTTATAGATCGGTCTACAATAAAACAACACGAATTGAGAAAAAAATATATGTATTTCTTTTTACAAATTTGCTGCACACAGAAACTAAGCCAGTGAAACAGTGAAAACTGTTAATTTCAGTATCTGTATAAATAGGTGTACACTTGTAAGGCATTTTAACTTCTCGGAGTATTTTGGGGTTTTGTGTGTACAAAGTCCGTTAGTTACTGAAAATATGCAAAAACTATGATTATCTTTCACACTCCATTTCTCCTTTGTAGTTATGACTTTGCTATACATAAACGTACTTACAAAACATGTAGTATATTTTACAAGGCTTAGAGAGGAGAGGGAAGGGGAAGGGAAGAGCGGTGATCACTTTCGGAGATACACAAGTCGAAAAAAGACTACAGGCATCACCGCGGCTAGACAAAAAAAAGAAGATAAAAAGCACAACCAACATTTACAGCAATAAACAGTTCAATTTAAAATTGAACATCACTAACCTCTCCAAATAATCATGATGTAAATTATAATGTGTTAATGTTTTAACCTTAACATATCATTATGTATAAGTTATCTTTCACCTACGTGTTTTTCATACTGTACAGGATTAAAAGACATATATTTTTTATCTTATAAAATTTATAAATCATTCAAGGTCTTAACAATTGCCTAGTATACTGACTGACACGAACAACTAACCAATAAATAATATGACCTACATATAATGGAACTATCCTTTTATGACCTTCATACTTTCGAATTTTGCATATCTTTAATCTATGATGCATGGTTTATGTTTACATCTTTAATAGCTTCCCTTAATGTCCTTAACATTGTAAAAGAGAAACGAAAGATACAAAAGGAACATTCAAACTCATAAGTCGAAAAAAATGACAATGCAATGGCACAAAAAAAAAACCCCAACAAACAACAACAATACACAAAACACAACATAGAAAACTAAAGACTGAGCAACACGAACCCCATCAAATGTGTGTTTCCTTTTGAAATCATCTTACAATTGTGTGTGGGGGAGGGGTTGTAAAGGGACTTTATATAAGTTATGATATAAATTTAGTAAATGTAGATGTATACAGGAGACAAATATTTTTTTTAAATATAAAAAAAAAATAATAAAACGAGTCGGGTCCAGAGGACAAACATAAAGAGGCAGAAGGTAACAAGAGGACAATACATAAGTCTACAATAAACTTACAATACCATGGCAACAAGAAAATAAACTTACAATACCATGGCAAAAAGAAACGACGAAAAGACATACAACGGTCTACAAAACAATAAAACCAAAGACGGAGCAACACAAACCCGGACAAAACCTAGAGTGATTTCAAGTGCCCTGGAAGAGTAATCAAATTATGTTCTACCAGTAGCATTGTCGGGACGCGGCAAGGAAAAATTCGATGATAAGTCTGACTCGGTGATGTTGCAATTGAAAAAGAGGACGGGATTGTGGCAATGGCAATATCACTGGTCATTTGTGACACAGATAACGGTCAACAAAATGATGAAGGCCATCTTAAAACTTTCGATTGATTGATTGATTGGTAATTGCTTTACGCCTCATCATCACAAAAGAGCTATATCGCGGCGATAAAACTTTCGAAGGGACGACTTCATCTTTACCATTTAGAACCCTTGATGAAATTCCCTGTAATCAGCAACCCTCTATCAAGGACATCATGACCAAACTAAAAGTTGGGTCTTTGTGATATCTTTCGCTAATTTATAACATTCTAATTAAGGTTTCAATTATATTTGACCAATGCTTCAAGCTTTCAAAATCTGAAAACCTTCATGTTTACAGCCTTTATTTAATATATTTTTGTTTCTGTCGTTGTCATACTGTTGCTCGTCAGATAATCACATGTAGTTTATTTTTCTGTCGGTGTCATACTGTTGCTCGTCAGATAATCATATGTAGTTTGTTTATTTTCCTTTTTTGTCATAATGTTCCTCGTCAGTATGATAATCATATGTAGTTTGTTTATTTTTCTGTCGTTGCCATACTGTTGCTCGTCAGTATGATAATCATATATGTAGTTTGTTTATTTTTCTGACCCTGAACGTCAAAGTTCTTCTGTCCTTGACCTTAGAAGTCTTAATAAAAGTAAAAATAGCCTAAATTGTCGTACGTTTATTGGACAGATCTGTACCTAGTCATTTGCAGATGATAGACTAGTAGGTGGTAAGGGATTATTCCGGATGTTTCATGTTTTTATCAACTATAATTTATATATATGAATAGAGATGTACCAAACATAAGATATAGCCTTAAGCGAAAAATGTTTATGAATGAAGATGCTTTTTTGTAAAAAACATCCACTTAGTAAAATTGGCATGTCTTCAACAGATGTTGTTCATTTTTATATCATAAAAGAATGATTATGAAAATTGTAAATTGCTTTCCATTCATATCTTTTTCATGAATGAAAAAATGAGCATTGACGGGAACTATAAATCCACTATATTACGTTTGAAGTTGTCAATATGATGATAGTAATGAATGTCCAATGTTCAGTCCAAACAACAGCTCTTTTCCCCAGAAGTCTATTTCTGCGTTATTGCTCAGTTAAAAGATATTTTTTGTATTTGAATTAAGAGATAGTCAATTGATTATAATGAGAGTTTGATTAAAATTTATCAATAAATATTTACCGTTTAAATACGCCCATGTATGTTTTTACAAACAGATATTGGCGTTATGCAATTACTCTAACTCTCCCACATACTTTTAAGTTGAAAATTTCCGTTTAGCTCTTTATGAAATCGTGCTGTATTGTTTGTATAAACACTGTTGTAAATTCGTAGAATTAGTAAGTGATATTTAGAAAAGATGAAAGTTAAAAGTCTAAATACATTAGCAATACAAGAAAAAAAAAACCTATTTATATTTATCTCTATGTTTTACAAAGGGATTATAACTATCTTATTCCAAAATTGGTTCAATAATAATTAAGTAGCGAGTTTAAGAAAGAAAAAAAACACAACATATGGTATACACCTGTATATTGAAGGATACCCTGATTTACATATGGAATAAACCTGTATATTGAAGGATACCCTGATTAACATATGGTACACATCTGTAAACTGAAGGATACCCTGGTTAACATATGGTATACACCTGCATATTGAAGGATACCCCGATTAACATATGGTATACACCTGTGTATTGAAGGATACCCTGATTAACATTTGGTATACACCTGTAAATTGAAGGATACCCTGATTAACATATGGTATACACCTGTAAATTGAAGGATACCCTGATTAACATATGGTATACGTTATATAGATACAATGGATAAGCGTGGATTCTTGAAAAAGAAACCATGAGCCCGGAGGGCGAATGGTTTGTTTTTCATGAATCTACGCTTATCCATTGTATCTATAACTTAAACTATTGTGTTAATTTCTTTTCAAAATTAAAGCCTTTTCTTAATTAGAAGGTATTGTAAGTGAGTTTAAATAACCATGTTATCGTGTCCAACGATGCATTGATAATTCTCAGATCACAATTAATTGGTTAACAAAATACAAATATAACACTTCTACCTTTAAAGATCTTTATATTATCAGGCATCTGAATATTATCTGTTTTTACAAAATAAGACATATTCGAACTTATTTCTAATAAAATTGAGAACGGAAATGGGGAATGTGTCAAAGAGACAACAACCAGTCCAAAGAGCATATATAAAGTATATATAATAAGTATGTTACCGAAATTTCTAGCACTCCAGGCACATCACGATTTTCTAGCATAGGAATTTGCGAACAAATATTTGTAAAATTATGTAGTAAAACAGATGAAAATCATACTATATTTATACAACAAAAATTGACAAATAGAATGTAATCATTTTTGTTTCAAACATGTGAAATAGCCAATAATAATCCAAAAAATAAACGGTAAAACACGCTATTATTACTAAAATATCCACTTTAACATGCAAAATTAGAAAAAAAACAGAATTGGGACAACAGAGATAATACAGGGATTCGAACCTAAACCGACAAATCCCTATCTTTTAACTCGTTGATTTTAAGCATGCTAACCTCGCGGCTACCAACTTATACCATACGACTGCCCATTGTGTATATATAAAGGTACAATCCCTGTGTGTCCGATGTTCATTTATATATATAAAATAGACATCTAAGTTGTAACCCATTGGTAGCCGAGAGGTTTCGTCGATGTGTTGATGTCAGTCATTCATAACAGATTTCCAGGAAGGGTTCGATTCCCAGTGAAGGCATATACAAGTTACAAAAATTAAAAGTAAGTTTTTAGATTAATTCCATTAGTGAACAGAAATCAGTAAATTAGCCAATTCAAACTTAATGAAATTAGACACACAAAGGAAACAATTGAATATAATTTGGTGAGTCCATTTCAGCGGCAGATGTAGGAAGCGTTGATTCTAGAAAAAGAATCCACGGTAAATGAATAGGCTGACGTCACCACAATGGTTTAAACCTGTATATTGAAGGATACCCCGATTAACATATGGTATACACCTGTATATTGAAGGATACCCTGATTAACATATTGTATACACTACAAACCAGTAAAAGTCTGAAATGGCCCGTATCTGTACTCGATTGTACTGATTTTTACTCGACCAGTCTGAATTGGTCTGCATTTTACTTAATATTACTCGACCCAGTCTTAACCATACTCGACTGTACTGATTTGTACTTGACCTTGATCATTGCTATTGAAAATAGTCTGAATCATTACTCGACCAGTCTGAAACAGTCTTAACACGTTCTCGACCTGTACTCGACCAATACTTGACCAGCTCTCGACCTATTTTTTCAGTCTGAACCATACTCGACCAAAGGTCTGAACAGTACTCGACCAGTTTGAACCATCCTCGACCAAATAACCTCTGCTTTTTATAATTTTGATTGTTAAAATAACTTTCTTTTTAACTGATATGACAACAGCCACAATAAAATAAAGATATAATATATATATATATATATATATATATATATATATAAACAGATTTTTACATCCTTACATGATTCTCAGATTTATCAAATCGAGATAGTTAAATTATCTAATTTTCAAGTCTGAGTCTTGTTAAATAAAAAAACTTTTTTTTTATCTTAAAACCACACCTATTCTGAGGGTAATAAAACCTTATTAAGGTGCGTTTTGTTTGGCATGTGTATTTTAAAACAAAACTTGATTTTCCTAAATTCCTAAATAAAAACTATATAGGTTTCATGGTTACATACCATAGTTATATAACTATCTATTTAATGAGGTAACAAACAGGCAACAAAATTACTGACAATGTTTGACTTTATATCAGAAATATATCTATTCTGATCATAATTTGAGATATATATATATTTCAAAAAGGAATAAAAAAATTAAAGAAACGAATATTTTTTTTCTTTTGATAAGGGTTAAGCTGTAAAGTAATACATTCTGCTTGGGTCAAACTGATTAAAAAGATCACACCTGGTCAGAGTGTAATAAATTTTAAATAACATCCATTGAAAATCCCAACATCCTGTAAAACTTAAATCACAAGGCCTTTTGAATTCACTAGATAAGTAATACACGAGTTTAAGAAAAATAGAGGTTTCTTTTTACCTGTAAAACACACCTGTACTAAGGTAATTAAACCTGATTTAAGTGCTTCTTGTATGCCAAGACTTTAATTTTGACAAAATGTATTTAAATTTAATCAATTAAAATTTCTACTGCAACTTTGGAATACATTTATATTTATATATTTTTGTCCCGGCTGATAAGGCTGCTAACAATATCATTATTGTTTGACGTAAATTTTACATTGATGCTCTACAAAAGGAAATCACCAATTAACCAACATTCCAACTAACTCCATTTTCGGAAAACGACATCTGTAACAAACATAAACTTTTAGCTACCTCTTTACAAGCAAAACAAAATACAATGAAAGTTCCAACTATGTACTGGCTTCCGAAGCTGCATAAAACTCCGACCATACAAATATAGATTTGTTTCGTCTTCAAGCCATTGTTCCACTACCAAACTATCTATTCTACTTACTAGTACACTTGGTACAATCAAAAACTTGGTAATAATTTGTTCAAATAAGGCCTTTGAAAATAGTGGAATTAATTACTTTTGGAGTGTCAAAAATTCGTTGGAAGTACTTGATAAATTGCATGCTTATATTGGTGATTTCGAATCTGTTCAAAGTTTTGATTTTACTATCCTATATACCACGTTGTCTCATAATCTAATACAGAAAAAAATCACACACCTGATTAAATGGGCATTTAAAAAGTCGGAATGCGAATATATATGTTCAAACTCTTTTAGGTCATTTTTTAGTAACAACAAACAAAAGAACTATGTCAATTGGACCTGCTTTGATACTATAACTGCCCTTGAATTTTTACTAGATAACATTTTTGTTCGCTATGGAGATTCCGTATATCGTCAGGTTATCGGAATTCCCATGGGGACTAACTGTGCACCACTTATTGCGGACCTGTTTCTGTATTGTTATGAGTTACAATTTATGACTAAAATCAGCAAAGACCAATCGAACCAACATCTGATTCAAAAATTTAATAACACCTTTAGATATTTAGATAATATATTGGCTCTCAATAATGACGACTTCAGTATGTACACTAAAGAGATTTATCCTGCCGAACTGACTTTAAATAAAGCTAATACTAACAATGAACACTGCCCTTTCCTGGATCTTGATATCTTTATTTTGAACGGGAAGCTTAATACCAAAATTTATGATAAAAGAGATAATTTTTCATTTCCTATTGTTAATTATCCATTTTTAGATGGTGACGTTCCCTTGTCGCCATCTTATGGTGTTTGTATATCTCAACTTGTTCGATTCGCTCGTTTATGTAACAACGTATTTGATTTCAACGAAAGAAATCTCTGTATTACTGAAAAAGTATTACACCAGGGTTTTCGATATCATAAACTAGTCAAAACATTTACTAAATTTTATCATCGGTATAAGGACATCATTCGTAAATATAAATCAACATGCAGACATCTTATACGTTCAGGTATTTCACATCCAATATTTTATGTTAATATTCTTTACAAAGCACAAAAATTTCGGGACTCACCTCAAAAGCTAACCAAACCTTTAAACAGACTTACTCGGAAAGGATATAGTTACGATACTGTTGTCAAGTCATGAAGGATTGCATATTTTGGTATTAGTCTTGATTCACTCATAGGGTCTTTGCATCGGAAATAAACACATTTATTCTAAAACCAGTTGTTGGCATGATACGGGTTATGTTCTTCTCATATATTTTATGATGGTATGATACTAAACCCCTAACGGGAGGGATTGTACTTGATTTTCATATGATGAAAACATAATCTTTCAATCAGTTTTATTGAGGTCTGGAGCTGGCATGTAACTGCTAATAGTCCATTGTTCATTTATGTATCATTGTCATTTTGCTTAGTTTCTTTTGTTACCTATTCTGACATCGGACTCGGACTTCTTTTAAATTGAGTTTTACTGTGCGTATTACTATTTGGTTACTTATTCTACATTGGCAAGAGGTATAGGGGGAGGGTTGAGATCTCACAAAACATGTTTAACCCCGCCGCATTTTTGTGCCTGTCCCAAGTCAGGAGCCTCTGGCCTTTGTTAGTCTAGTATGTTTTTAATTTTAGTTCATTTATATGTTTTGGAGTTTAGTGTGACGTCCATTTTCACTGAACTAGCCACAATTTTATTTAGGGGCCAGCTGAGGACCACCTCCGGGTGAGGGATTTTCTCGCTGCATTGAAGACCCATTGGTGGCCTTCGGCTGTTGTCTGCTCTTTGGTCGGGTTGTTGTCTCTTTGACATATTCCCCATTTCCATTCTCAATTTTATTTCCTTTTTAAAAGGTTATCAAGGATTGCTATGAAAGTTTTATTATTATTATTATATTAAATTCTTGGTTTTACAAAACAAAGGTGTCAATGTTAACATTTATCAAGTTGCTTTATATACTATTTTATATATATTTTGATAAAAAAAATTGAATAACATTTAAGATATTTGAATAATGGTTGAAAGTTCTAGTATTTTTTATGTACATAAAGCAATGTGAACATGATATCATGTATATAAAAATTCATTTAACGAAAACTTAATTTATTACATGATATTTTTTTAATCCAACCAGAAATTACTTCCTTTGATCATCTTGTTTTATTTTTATTTTAAATGTGATATACATTGTATATATATATAGTTCCTAAATTGATGAAATACAATAGATAGATACAAAAACAGGTCTAGGTTGGTTAAGACGTGATCGAGTATGGTTCAGACTCGTATAAAATGATTAAGTACTGGTCGAGTAAAGGTCGAGTACAAGTTCAGACTATTAAGTACAGGTCAGACTACGGTCGAGTAATATCAAGTAAATGTCAGACCAATTCAGACTGGTCGAGTAAAAATCATTACAGTCGAGTACAGATATAAGCCATTTCAGACTTTTACTGGCTTGTAGTGATATTGAAGGATACCCTGATTAACATATGGTATACATCTTAAACTGAAGGATACCCTGATTAACATATGGTATACATCTGTAAAGTGAAGGATACCCCGATTAACATATGGTATACACCTGTGTATTGAAGGATACCCTGATTAACATTTGGTATACACCTGTATATTGAAGGATATCCCGATTAACATATAGTATACATATGTAAATTGAAGGATACGTACCGATCATCAGGTTGTCTGCATATTGATATTGTAAAATATCAGCTGCGAGTCACAATATGAAGCTTTTTGTCGAGTGAGCGAAGCGAACGAGTTCAAAAAGGCTTCATATTAAGTCGAGTAGCTGATAATTTACAATATCAATATGCAGACAACCAGATAATCGATTTATCAGGTGGTATTTGTGTAGTTTGCATGATAGAATCAAGTGTTTTCTTTGTTTCACCAGCAAACCGGAAGATGACGTGATAAGTTCGGGTCAAACTTATCAACGTCGTTTCATATATTATGACGTCGGTGATATGTCCGTGTCAAAGTTATTAAGGCCGGTTCAACGTATTTGACGTCTTAAAGCCGTGATATGCAATTTTATCAAGGGCTGAGCAGAGTGATATAGACAGTGGGACGACCGATAACACGATTTACATAAGGTATACAACTGTTTATTGAAGGGAACGGTGATTAACATATACTATTCACTTGTATATTGAAGGAGACCACGATTAACACGTTAAATACACCTGTATATTGGAGGAGACTACGATTAAGATAGAGTATACACCTTCATATTGAAGGGAACAACGATTAACACATGGTATACACCTGTAAACTGAAGGAGACCACGATTAACACATGATATACACCTGTATACTGAAGGAGACCACGATTAACATATGGTATACACCTGTATACTGAAGTAGACCACGATTAACATATGGTATACACCTGTACATTGAAGTAGACCACGATTAACATATGGTATACACCTGTAGATTGAAGGAGACTACGATTAACATATGGTCTACACCTGTAAACTGAAGGAGACCATGATTAACATATGGTATACACCTGTACATTGAAGTAGACCTCGATTAACATATGGTATACACCTGTACATTGAAGTAGACCACGATTAACATATGGTATGCACCTATACATTGAAGGAGACTACGATTAACATATGGTATACATCTGTAGATTGAAGGAGACTACGATTAACATATGGTATACACATGTACATTGAAAGAGACCATGATCATCTGACGGATATCTTTTATTGTGTTTTATGTTGTTGGACTTCAAAATGTATTTAAAAAGAATGCCAATTCTATATCATAACTTTTTTTTCTGTTATCCGTAATCTGAATAATTTTTCCACAATATTTTGTCAATCATTTAAGAAAATCTCATGTATTTATTGTAATTATTTATTGCACAA
The DNA here is from genome assembly GCF_021869535.1 of Mytilus californianus. Classification (NCBI taxonomy): domain Eukaryota; kingdom Metazoa; phylum Mollusca; class Bivalvia; order Mytilida; family Mytilidae; genus Mytilus; species Mytilus californianus. Next base: position 2,898,326 of record NW_026262679.1, on the reverse strand, counting down.
TCCATCGTAAATAGAGGGAGGCATTTTCGATAGTTGCTAATGAAAGTTTCATTGATTGAAATGCAAATTATAAACACTTGAACACCATGAACTTTTCTGAGATTTTAGTTATTATTTGGAATTGTAAATAGAACACCTGACCAGTTGATGTCCCGGTTAATTTACTCCAGGACAACAATTTTAACTACTTGAGGAAAGTATTAGAAACTAACCAAGTTTGTATTCTGCATACTTTTTAAAGTACACAAAAGTACACAGCGAAATAAACAACGTACATCATTGTTAAAAAAATCTGATTTAAAAATATCATATTTGAGAATTTATTATTTTAAAAATATTTTGTTTATTTAAATATGCAAAAGGGGTGAGACACAAATTAATCAAACTTTAAAAGTATTCTCCCATGGACAGTTTGTAACAATAGAATATTTTACATGCATACATACTGTAATTATACATTATATCTATTGGATTAAGATGTGTAATAATGATGTGAATGGTTGTACACAGTATACATTTCCGCATTAGTATGCTATTTTATGCAATTAGAAATCTCTTGGACTCGACTCTTTGATTAATTCATATACATTTTTAAAATGATTTTTTATTTTGATCATTAGTTAGTGATATATGACCGGAGGTTAAGATGTTACAATTTGGAGGACAGCTCTCTGGTAAACCAGTTCAGATTTTTTGATAGTATATTTCTTATGTAATATAAAAATAAAAAGATGTGGTATGATTTCCAATGAGACAACTCTCCACCAGAGACCAAATGACGTAGAAATAGCAACTATAGGTCACCTTACTAATATAAAAATAAGAAGATCTGGTATGATTGCCAATGCGACAACTCTCCACAAGAGACCAAAGGAAATTAATATAATGGAATATGTAGACAGCTTTCTCACAAGTAAAAAAACTCTAACTGCATGTAAAATATAAGGGCATACACTACAGGCACGGGGACACATTCTACTGCATCCACACAGCACGAGTAACAAACCCTGCAGTAAATATAAAAATAAGAAGATGTGGTATGGTTGCCAATGAGACAACTCTCCACAAGGGACCAAAGAAAATTAATATAATGGAATATGTAGACAGCTCTCTCACAAGTAAAAAACCCAAACTTTGAAATATAAGGGCATACACTACAGGCACGGGGACACATTCTACTGCATCCACACGGCATACACTAAGCATGATAAGGGCATTAAAAACAGAAGTGATAGCAATCTTCTCGTCTAAATTAGCATCCAAACGACAAGAAGGCTCTGAAATAATATTGGCTTTGCGAAGCTCATTAGTCAAAAAGGAAGCTAATCATGAGCATCTAAATAAAGTCAGCATGATGATGAGTTTACGATTTCCTAATGATTAGGTACGTGGGCTTTTGAATTCTAAAGATAGGCTGGATATCGTTAATAATTGAAACTTCCTCTTTTCTAGTCGTTCAGCTAGACTTTCCCAACCAATCTCATCATAAACAATTATACTTCTAGTAAAAATAGAAAGAGCTGTTTCTGGCAGCTTCAAGCTACAATTGCTCTAATTTGTTACAATAAGCACACCCTTATTATCCAAAAACTTCACAGGCACATTCAAGTAGCAGTCTTAAAAAAGTCAAGCACAAATATTCTTTCTACTTAATCTGTACTTTAATTATCTAAGTACAGTCATTGAAGATTTATAGTACTCACATGGATTATACATGATAGACTACGTTATGAATAGATGAGATGTGTCACTGCAATGGCCAAGTTTGAGGAAATAAATTTTACTTTATTTTTGTTAAAACGAACAATTCATAATTTTCTAATATTTTACAGTAAAGCAAATGTTAATACGAAATGTACACGTTAATAAACTGTAATAGAAATCAACATAATTAAATAGTTTTGAATATAAAATTTAGTACAAAAATAATGTGTGACACAAGAATGAAATCTTCTATGAAATACAGCAACCGATATTAGAGCGTAGAGTAAGCTGAGCCTGCTTTCAGAAACTGCAAGCATTTCTAAATGATATAGTATACAATTGTTAACCTTTGTTTTAGTTGTACTTTGTCTTTTTTTATCATCATACAGGTAATCAAGGATCATGTTCTTTTCCTGTGTTGATTTTTATTGCATGTTTGATCATGTCACTTTTGTTAGTCCAATGATTGAGATTAAAAGGGAGAGGGATGAAATATAAAAAAAAACACAGTATAACCCGCCCCATATTGATGTGTCTGTCCTAGATAATCTACCTCGTCAGTGGTTGGCATACGTCATGTCTAAGTGTTATTTGAATAGTTTTGTGCTAATAACATATATAGATTATATAACACCACCCTGTTGATTACAATATTTATCAACTCGAGATAGGGAAATTTTCAAACTTAAAGAATGCAATCATGTTAAAATAAAAAAAAAAAAACTATCTATCGAGAGATATCGCGTGACATTAAACGCGACTTCATTAATCAACATGGTCAACGTGTGATCATGTATCAAAATATATCAAAATGGTCAGAACCTATTATAGTGCACACAGAATTATAAAAAAAAACATCTTAGATATTCTCTGTTTACTATATTCACAACAGACTCAGGCCGATTTTGAACTTGACATATGGCATTGATATCTGTATATAGTTGAAGATTGTATGTTCAATTGATAACCTGTCAGAATAAGTGTATTCAAAGGATCAATAAGTTTACATGTATCGTATCTAAATTCACGGCGTAGCTCCATAAACAACATCACCTTGAAATTAGGATTTGATATGCCGTTTCCAACATGTCTTCTACAGGAACAACTTAACCTCCAAAACCAAATCTTTATTTCTATGATTGAAGAATTAAGGGTAGGTTTAAAGTAATCTGTGGAAACGAAATATTTTACTGTATAACTTACCAGTCATACATAAATTGCGTTTATTCAAATCTAAAAAAAGTCACTACAGATACGGGCACAGCAAATGTGCAGAGTTATAAACATCATAAGAAAGTACCAAAAGGAACACTACCGTCGAGAAAAAGAAAATAAATAAATAACGACACGGAACGAAAAATCGTACTTCTGAAACGTTCATATATAGTGGTTTCCAACTTACATCCGATGTTCCCGCTGACAAACCAGCATGTTCAGAGTACTATATATAGTGTCAAAAAGTTCTTATATATAGTATCAAAAAGTTCTTATATATAGTATCAAAAAGTTCTTATATATAGTGTCAAAAAGTTCTTATATATAGTGTCAAAAAGTTCTTATATATAGTATCAACAAGTTCTTATATATAGTGTCAAAAAGTTTCCGCTGACAAATAATCATGTTCACATTACTAAATATATAAAAATAAGAAGATGTGGTATGATTGCCAATGAGACAACTCTCCACAAGAGAGCAAATGACACAGAAATTAACAACTGTAGGTCACCGTACGGCCTTCAACAATGAGTAAAACCCATACCACATAGTCAGCTATGAGAGGCCCTGAAATGACAAATGTAAAACAATTCAAACGAGAAAACTAACGGCCTGATTTATGTGCAAAATAATGAACGAAAAACAAATATGATATACAGCAACAAACGACAACCACTGAATTAAAGGCTCCTGACTTGGGACAGGCACATACAGAATGTGGCGGGGTTAAACAGATCTGAGAGTACTCGCATTTACTGACAGCTAGTTCAAAGCCAATAACAACTAATAAAAAAAAATCATGAATCTAAGATTAAAATATCAATCAGTACACATCCAACATCCAATCGATTTAGTGTAAAGACGTCATTAACAGTCATAGTCTCCTCATAACAAACCAAGGTTCAGATTATTATATATAGTCCTGATAAGTTCCCGATTATACCAACCAATATGTCTTCTCTACTATTTATACGGTGTCAAAAAGTTACCGCTGACAAACCAACATGTTTACATTACTATGTATAATCCCCTGATGACAAACCAACATGTTCACATAATTATATATATTATCTAAAAGTTCCACCTGATAACCCAACATATTCACATTACTACATGTATATATAGTCTCCAGTCTACTAAGTTACTTTTCTGATATCTTTACGTTTAAAGGAATGGTGTTTTGTTAGGTTGAATGGGCACTTAAAATAAGGGTATACATAAGGACCCTCTAGTTTTGTAAATTATTGTATTGGTGATTCTCTTTTATAAGTATCGGTTGGTTTGCAAGTCAATGATCATATTTGTCAGAGTTAAACCTAGAAACCAGTTATCGGAAACAGATTAAAGATAGGATTGTGTAGAGGAGCTCTTCTTGACCTAATAGATGATACGCTATTGGAGTGTGTGTTACTTAATTAGTTAGTAGAGCGATGGCTTCCTGTACAAAGTGTCCTGGGTAGATATACAATAGGCCAAAACTCATGAAATACTAGGAAATAACCCATATATTAAAGAAATTGTATTTTTGTTCCTCATCTCCGCGGTGGCTGGAAGGGCTTCAACAATTAAGTTCACACAAATACCAAAGAAACTCCACAACTGCTAGCATTGAAGTTATGTATTCAAGAAAAGTTACATCATGTTTTGATTTAGTTGGGTCCCACCTCTGATTGTTGTATTTATTCGTTTTTATTAACACCGTTATGAATTTATGAATAAAGAAACTAAATATCCGAATAAACACACACAAAACACGCATTAGCAATAGTACAAACTGTTCAAATAGTATCACAAGATAATTTTAATTTTATAATACGTGTACGTGCGATTTGCCTATGCATGTAACATTGTGATAAGACCTTTCTGCAATTCGGTTAATCAATCAATGCTTTTATAGATAACTTTCAATTTTTGTGTCATAAAATGTCGAGACACAATCTTCCTAGTTAGGTGTGTAAATATCAAGATATTTCAGTTCTGATAACCAAATTTTTGTTAGTGTTATCAAGTATACGTACACACGATTTAATTCGGGTAGAGAATACAAGTTATTGCATATATATATATAGTTTGAAGATAAGGGAGATTAAAACAAATATCCGCATTCTTTTGACTTTAACTGTCATTACCTTTGAAAGATAACACCAAAATTACAAGAAAATGGCCATGTTACGACAAAGTCAAGTGCGGATGCGGATTAATACAAAAAAAACTATACTTTTATTTTTAATTATTAAGTTGTGTTATTCGTTTTTTTAGTGGGGTAGTTGTGGTTCCAGTTTCAAAATGTGTTTCTTGCAAAATTTCGTACCTTTTGACGTAATTCTTAATCTGGTCGGAACCCCTTGATAGCTCTTCTTGATCGGCCAAGGAAAATTACGTACTTGCCTTCGGCGGCCAAGAACTATTTATCAATATCAGGCGCGCAGTTAACATCTATTTATCAATTATTCAATTGCCTTATGTTCAAGTTGTGAAAATTAAGGGCAGTAACATACCGATGACGCCTTTGTTGGCGGACAAACTTATTTAAAAAAGGTACTTTTACCTTTGAAAGTGCTTTCATTTATTTGATGTATTGATAAATTGTTTAAACTTTTTATTGAAACTGAAATTTAATTTTCTTTTTGTGGGTCCTATATAAATTTGCAACGCAACACAGAATGTGTTTAAATGATTCATTTGATTGGAATATTGCCTTTCTTAAATGAAAAAAACAGAAGATAGAATATGTCTCCCGAGACCACATCTGAAAAAGTAGGGAAATGAAGAGACTATATCAACCATGTCCTATCAAAAGTGCAGAGACTATATAAAGCATGTCCTATTAAACGGAGAGACTATATAAACCATGTCCTATTAAATGAAGAGACTATATAAACCATGTCCTATTAAATGGAGAGACTATATAAATCATGTCCTATTAAATGAACAGACTATATGGATCATGTCCTATTAAATGAAGAAACTATGGAAAGCATGTCCTTTTAAATGGAGAGACTATATAAACCATGTCCTATTAAATGAAGAGACTATATAAATCATGTCCTATTAAATGAAGAGACTATATAAAGCATGTCCTATTAATTGGAGAGACTATATAAAGCATGTCCTATTAAATGGAGAGACTATATAAAGCATGTTCTATTAAATGGAGTGACTATATAAACCATGTCCTATTAAATGAAGATAAAATTGAGAATGGAAATGGGGAATGTGTCAAAGAGACAACAACCCGACCATAGAACAGACAACAGCAGAAGGTCACCAACAGGTCTTCAATGCAGCGAGAAATTCCCGCACCCGGAGGCGTCCTTCAGAGACTATATAAAGCATGTCCTATTAAATGGAGAGACTTTATAAAGCATGTCCTATTAAATGGAGAGAATATATAAACCATGTCCTATTAAATGAAGAGACTATATAAAGCATGTCCTATTAAATGGAGGGACTATATTAACCATATCCTGTTAAATGGAGAGACTATATAAACCATGTCCTATTAAATGAAGAAACTGTATAAAGCATGTCCTATTAAATGGAGGGACTATATAAACCATGTCCTATTAAATGGAGAGACTATATAAAGCATGTCCTATTAAATGGAGTGACTTTATAAACCATGTCCTATTAAATGGAGAGACTTTATAAACCATGTCCTATTAAATGGAGAGACTATATAAAGCATGTCCTATCAAATGGAGAGACTTTATAAAGCATGTCCTATTAAATGGAGAGACTATATAAACCATGTCCTATTAAATGAAGAGACTATATAAAACATGTCCTATTAAATGGAGTGACTATATAAATCATGTCCTATTAAATGGAGAGACTATATAAACCATGTCCTATTAAATGAAGAGACTATATAAACCATGTCCTATTAAATGGAGTGACTATATAAAGCATGTCCTATTAAATGGAGAGACTATATAAACCATGTCCTATTAAATGAAGAGACTATATAAACCATGTCCTATTAAATGGAGTGACTATATAAAGCATGTCCTATTAAATGGAGAGACTATATAAACCATGTCCTATTAAATGAAGAGACTATATAAAGCATGTCCTATTAAATGGAGTGACTTTATAAAGCATGTCCTATTAAATGGAGAGACTATATAAAGCATGTCCTATTAAATGGAGTAACTATATAAACCATGTCCTATTAAATGAAGAGACTATATAAAGCATGTCCTATTAAATGGAGAGACTTTATAAAGCATGTCCTATTAAATGGAGAGACTATATAAACCATGTCCTATTAAATGAAGAGACTATATAAACCATGTCCTATTAAATGGAGGGACTATATTAACCATATCCTGTTCAATGGAGAGACTATATAAAGCATGTCCTATTAAATGGAGGGACTATATTAACCATATCCTGCTAAATGGAGAGACTATATAAAGCGTGTCCTATTAAATGGAGAGACTATATAAAGCATGTCCTATTAAATGGAGAGACTATATAAACCATGTCCTATTAAATGAAGAAACTGTATAAACCATGTCCTATTAAATGGAGGGACTATATAAACCATGTCCTATTAAATGGAGAGGCTATATAAAGCATGTCCTATTAAATGGAGTGACTATATAAACCATGTCATATTAAATGGAGAAACTATATAAAGCGTGTCCTCTTAAATGGAGAGACTATATAAACCATGTCCTATTAAATGGAAAGCCTATATGAAGCATGTCCTATTAAATAGAGTGACTATATAAACCATGTCCTCTTAAATGGAGAGACTATATAAAGCAAGTCCTATTAAATGGACAAACTATATAAAGCATGTCCTATTAAATGGAGTGACTTTATAAAGCATGTCCTATTAAATGGAGAGACTATATAAAGCATGTCCTATTAAATGGAGTGACTATATAAACCATGTCCTATTAAATGGAGAGACTATATAAAGCATGTACTATTAAATGGAGAGACTTTATAAACCATGTCCTATTAAATGGAGAGACTATATAAACCATGTCCTATTAAATGGAGAGACTATATAAAGCATGTCCTATTAAATGAAGAGACTATATAAAGCATGTCCTATTAAATGAAGAGACTATATAAAGCATGTCCTATTAAATGGAGTGACTATATAAACCATGTCCTATTAAATGGAAAGCCTATATAAAGCATGTCCTATTAAATAGAGTGACTATATAAACCATGTCCTCTTAAATGGAGAGACTATATAAAGCATGTCCTATTAAATGGACAAACTATATAAAGCATGTCCTATTAAATGGAGATACTATATAAAGCATGTCCTATTAAATGAAGAGACTATATAAACCATATCCTATTAAATGAAGAGACTATATAAACCATGTCCTAATAAATGGAAAGACTATATAAACCCTGTTCTATTAAATTGAGTGACTATATTAAGCATGTCCTATTAAATGAAGAGACTTAATAAACCATGTCCTATTAAATGAAGAGACTATATAAAGCATGTCCTTTTGAATAAAGAGACTATATAAAGCATGTCCTATTGAATGAAGAGACTATATAAAACATGTCCTATTGAATGAAGAGACTATATAAAGCATGTCCTTTTAAATGGAGAGACTTTATAAACCATGTCCTATTAAATGGAGAGATTATATAAAGTATGTCCTATTAAATGAAGAGACTAAGTAAACCATGTCCTATGAAATGGAGAAACTATGGAAAGCATGTCCTATTAAATGGAGAGACTATATTAAGCATGTCCTATTAAATGAAGAGACTTAATAACCCATGTCCTATTAAATGAAGAGACTATATAAAGCATGTCCTTTTGAATAAAGAGACTATATAAAGCATGTCCTATTAAATGGAGAGACTATATAAACCATGTCCTATTAAATGGAAAGCCTATATAAAGCATGTCCTATTAAATAGAGTGACTATATAAACCATGTCCTCTTAAATGGAGAGACTATATAAAGCAAGTCCTATTAAATGGACAAACTATATAAAGCATGTCCTATTAAATGGAGTGACTTTATAAAGCATGTCCTATTAAATGGAGAGACTATATAAAGCATGTCCTATTAAATGGAGTGACTATATAAACCATGTCCTATTAAATGGAGAGACTATATAAAGCATGTACTATTAAATGGAGAGACTTTATAAACCATGTCCTATTAAATGGAGAGACTATATAAACCATGTCCTATTAAATGGAGAGACTATATAAAGCATGTCCTATTAAATGAAGAGACTATATAAAGCATGTCCTATTAAATGAAGAGACTATATAAAGCATGTCCTATTAAATGGAGTGACTATATAAACCATGTCCTATTAAATGGAAAGCCTATATAAAGCATGTCCTATTAAATAGAGTGACTATATAAACCATGTCCTCTTAAATGGAGAGACTATATAAAGCATGTCCTATTAAATGGACAAACTATATAAAGCATGTCCTATTAAATGGAGATACTATATAAAGCATGTCCTATTAAATGAAGAGACTATATAAACCATATCCTATTAAATGAAGAGACTATATAAACCATGTCCTAATAAATGGAAAGACTATATAAACCCTGTTCTATTAAATTGAGTGACTATATTAAGCATGTCCTATTAAATGAAGAGACTTAATAAACCATGTCCTATTAAATGAAGAGACTATATAAAGCATGTCCTTTTGAATAAAGAGACTATATAAAGCATGTCCGATTGAATGAAGAGACTATATAAAACATGTCCTATTGAATGAAGAGACTATATAAAGCATGTCCTTTTAAATGGAGAGACTTTATAAACCATGTCCTATTAAATGGAGAGATTATATAAAGTATGTCCTATTAAATGAAGAGACTAAGTAAACCATGTCCTATGAAATGGAGAAACTATGGAAAGCATGTCCTATTAAATGGAGAGACTATATTAAGCATGTCCTATTAAATGAAGAGACTTAATAACCCATGTCCTATTAAATGAAGAGACTATATAAAGCATGTCCTTTTGAATAAAGAGACTATATAAAGCATGTCCTATTGAATGAAGAGACTATATAAAACATGTCCTATTGAATGAAGAGACTATATAAAGCATGTCCTTTTAAATGGAGAGACTTTATAAACCATGTCCTATTAAATGGAGAGACTATATAAAGCGTGTCATATTAAATAAAGAGACTATATAAAGCATGTCCTATCAAATGGAGAGACTATAAAAAGCATGTCCTATTAAGTGAAGATACTATATAAATCATGTCCTATTAAATGGAGAAACTATGGAAAGCATGTCCTATTAAATGGAGAGACAATATAAAGCATGTCCTATTAAATGAATAGACTATATAAATCATGTCCTATTGAATGAAGAGACTATATAAAGCATGTCCTATTAAAAAAAAAAGACTATATAAATCATGTCCTATTAAATGAAGAGACTATATAAAGCATGTCCTATCAAATGGAGAGACTATATAAAGCATGTCCTATTAAATGGAGGGACGATATAAAGCATGTACTATTAAATGGAGAGACCATATAAAGCATGTCCTATTAAACGGAGAGACTATATAAAACATGTCCTATTAAATGGAGAGACCATATAAAGCATGTCCTTTTTAATGGAGAGACTATATAAACCATGTCCTATTTAATGGAGAGACTATATAAACCATGTCCTATTAAATGGAGTGACTATATAAAGCACGTACTATTAAATGGAGAGACTTTATAAACCATGTCCTATTTAATGGAGAGACTATATAAACCATGTCCTATTTAATGGAGAGACTATATAAAGCATGTCCTATTAAATGGAGAGACTATATAAACTATGTCATATTAAATGGAGAAACTATATAAAGCGTGTCCTACTAAATGGAGAGACTTTATAAAGCATGTCCTATTAAATGGAAAGCCTATATAAAGCATGTCCTATTAAATAGAGTGACTATATAAAGCATGTACTTTTAAATGGAGAGACTTTATAAACCATGTCCTATTAAATGGAGTGACTATATAAACCATGTCCTATTAAATGGAGAGACTATATAAATCATGTCCTATTAAATGGAGTGACTATATAAACCCTGTTCTATTAAATGAAGTGCCTATATAAACCATGTCCTATTAAATGGAGAGACTTTATAAAGCATGTCCTATTAAATGGAGTGACTATATTAAGCATGTCCTGTTAAATGGAGTGACTTTATTAAGCATGTCCTGTTAAATTGAGAGACTATATAAACCATGTCCTATTAAATGGAGAGACTTTATAAAGCATGTCCTATTTAATGGAGAGACTATATAAACCATGTCCTATTTAATGTAGAGACTATATAAAGCATGTCCTATTAAATGGAGAGACTATATAAACTATGTCATATTAAATGGAGAAACTATATAAAGCGTGTCCTGTTAAATGGAGAGACTTTATAAAGCATGTCCTATTATAAATAGAAAGCCTATATAAAGCATGTCCTATTAAATAGAGTGACTATATAAAGCATGTACTTTTAAATGGAGAGACTTTATAAACCATGTCCTATTAAATGGAGTGACTATATAAACCATGTCCTATTAAATGGAGAGACTATATAAATCATGTCCTATTAAATGGAGTGACTATATAAACCCTGTTCTATTAAATGAAGTGACTATATAAACCATGTCCTATTAAATGGAGAGACTTTATAAAGCATGTCCTATTAAATGGAGTGACTATATTAAGCATGTCCTGTTAAATGGAGAGACTTTATAAACCATGTCCTATTAAATGGAGTGGCTATATAAACCATGTCCTATTAAATGGAGAGACTATATAAATCATGTCCTATTAAATGGAGTGACTATATAAACCCTGTTCTATTAAATGAAGTGACTATATAAACCATGTCCTATTAAATGGAGAGACTTTATAAAGCATGTCCTATTAAATGGAGTGACTATATTAAGCATGTCCTGTTAAATGGAGTGACTATATTAAGCATGTCCTGTTAAATTGAGAGACTATATAAACCATGTCCTATTAAATGGAGAGACTTTATAAAGCATGTCCTATTTAATGGAGAGACTATATAAACCATGTCCTATTTAATGTAGAGACTATATAAAGCATGTCCTATTAAATGGAGAGACTATATAAACTATGTCATATTAAATGGAGAAACTATATAAAGCGTGTCCTGTTAAATGGAGAGACTTTATAAAGCATGTCCTATTATAAATGGAAAGCCTATATAAAGCATGTCCTATTAAATAGAGTGACTATATAAAGCATGTACTTTTAAATGGAGAGACTTTATAAACCATGTTCTATTAAATGGAGTGACTATATAAACCATGTCCTATTAAATGGAGAGACTATATAAATCATGTCCTATTAAATGGAGTGACTATATAAACCCTGTTCTATTAAATGAAGTGACTATATAAACCATGTCCTATTAAATGGAGAGACTTTATAAAGCATGTCCTATTAAATGGAGTGACTATATTAAGCATGTCCTGTTAAATGGAGTGACTATATTAAGCATGTCCTGTTAAATTGAGAGACTATATAAACCATGTCCTATTAAATGGAGAGACTATATTAAGCATGTCCTGTTAAATGGAGAGACTATATAAAGCATGTCCTATTAAATGGAGAAACTATGGAAAGCACGTCCTATTAAATGGAGAGACAATATAAAGCATGTCCTATTAAATGAAGTGACTATATAAACCATGTCCTATTAAATGGAGAGACTATATAAACCATGTCCTATTAAATGGAGAGACTATATAAACCCTGTCCTATTAAATGGAGTGACTTTATAAAGCATGTCCTATTAAATGGAGAGACTATATAAAGCATGTCCTATTAAATGGAGTGACTATATAAACCATGTCCTATTAAATGGAGAGACTATATAAAGCATGTCCTATTAAATGGAGAGACTTTATAAACCATGTCCTATTCAATGGAGAGACTATATAAACCATGTCCTATTAAATGGAGAGACTATATAAAGCATGTCCTATTAAATGAAGAGACTATATAAAGCATGTCCTATTAAATGAAGAGACTATATAAAGCATGTCCTATTAAATGGAGTGACTATATAAACCATGTCCTATTAAATGGAGAGACTATATAAATCATGTCATATTAAATGGAGAGACTATATAAAGCATATCCTATTAAATGAAGAGACTATATAAAGCATGTCCTATTAAATGAAGAGACTATATAAATCATGTCCTATTAAATGGAGTGACTATATAAACCATCTCCTATTAAATGGAGGGACTATATAAAGCACGTCATATTGAATGAAGGAAAACTAAGTGTCTTCAGCAACAAGAACAAGAACACAGCCGCTTATGAACACGATGGAGTAGTTAGTTTTAGCATTTTCTATAGATAAAATAAAAAAAAATAAATTCCTGAATCATCAACAGATGGAGGAAATAAAATATCATAATCCACAAGAAAAAACCCAAAATGAATTAGGAAAAAAAGCCCCCCCCCTCCTCCCCCCCCTCCAAAAAAAAAAAAAACAGAAGACGAAAACACGTTCGAACAAGTGAAAATAAACTGTATTCAATATCTAAAACCATTGAACAGATGAAACAATTATAATCATCTTTATTTACAATAACGAACGGTCCATTTCACACTTCTGAAATATTAACGATTAGGTAAATATGGATATTGATTTATTATATAATACTTTGATAGCAGCGAACATACGATTTACATTATCTCAAACGAACCTTTTAATAGTGTCCCGTTATATCCAGTACGTCGTTTATCAATTCTCCAAAGCCTTACAGGGTTGTGGATAATAATAGAATTACTAATCAAAGAATTAAAATATAGAAAAATATTTAACGATTAACCGAACAACACATTCATTCATTTTCATCAGGTTATTGATAAATCCTTAAAATGTTCATCTACTTTTGAATTGCAGTTTTAAACCATCTTTAGGTAATTAGATTTTAGTGATGAATTGTTTGTATTGTTAGAACCTCAGATATCACTCATGAACAAGTGACACTCGTAGATTTAGTAAAGATTGGAAAACTTGGCTTTGATGTGGAATAAATTCAGACAAAGTAGGCCCTACATCTTTAAGTTTTTAATTGATTCATTTAAGTTTCACGTTGACTACTATTGAGTGCGTTCAAGATTTTCATACATATTCAGTAGAAGCTATTTCTACGAAAGGTAAAGATATCATAGCACTCAATGAAAGTTACCGTTCTTCATTAGAGAGAATTTAGAAGATTGGGTTACTGTTTTTTAATTATTCGATTGTGTATATCTTGAAACACCTGTGATGTTTTCTTTTTGAGCACGTAGTTTCCTTTATTTTCAATGTATATATTAAAGTACGTGACAAGACGAAAAAGAAAACTGCTGTCAAGGAAAAGTCCACCCATGATTAATCAGGATACTAGTACATATCGTACATATTGACTAGTATATCACAATCGGTTAGTCGGTCAATCGAGTGAAAAGCTTACATACTAAAAACTGTCAAACGCCCGATTTATTACGCTTGATTTAAAAACCAATATCATGTAGGTTAAGTGGGTAATTCAAATAATTGGTTATTTAGGGTTTATAACACAAAGCCTGCATCACGATTGTAAAGCTAATGTCAAAGCACAAATATTAAGTTTTATTCCTATATAATTTTTTTGATTAATAAAAATGATAATTTCTATGCATTTGAGTACCAACTGACCCACCTGGTAAAAACTGTCCCTCTTGAGTATATCATTAGATAATGGACATTGGTCATAAAGAAATATCTATAATTTATTAGTTCATTGATTTGAATTGTTTAAAAAACAATTGTCATATCGTTATCAAAGCTGTCTCGGTACCTTATTATGATGACATTTGATAAAAATAAGATTCATTTTGAAATACGACATTAAGTATACATATTTGAGTGGATTCATCAGTTTCAATAAAAAAAAAATCCTCATTTTCCGGATTGATAATTCATTTTCATCTGTTGCTACGCATCCCTTGTATATGAAGCTATTAGCAACCTTCACATTTCTAAAACCATTCTTTTGTATATACATGCAAAGTGAAACCTACTTATGTATTTGAAAGGTCGGGTTTACCCAAGTAACATACATTTTAGTTATAAATCTTAATATCTATATAACAATCCGCAATGCATACATAATTGCACAATCTTGCCTCGTTAGAAGATTGAATTCGAGATATATAGTATCGTTTAACAATTATCAAGGTGTTTCAATTTAGAACATGGTTAAGGTTGTTAGTTACATATATTTGAGTCTCCTTATTTTAAACTAATATTTACAGTAAGTTTGTTTGAAGACAAAGAGAAAACTCCGTATGACGTCAGTATATGTTATTTTGGTTCATATGTTATAACCTACGTCTTTCTGGACCCCAGTTCTTGTATATATTTAAACAATATAATCAGCTGTTATTTATTATCGTTTTGACACTGATATGACAGCCAAATGACATGAAGACAAATTATGGTCCGTCGTAATACTTATGACCTTCAAAAAAAATCTAAATAAAGTCAACAGAGGGCATTTAAATATTCATGTACCAATGTATATAGAGAAATATCATAACCATAAACCCAAAATAATTAATTGTCAAACCGAAAACAATAAAGAGTACGTTTTTGCATTTTACGACTTTTTTAGTATCTGAAAGTGTTTAAATATAGACAACAGTTGTTATATTCAAACCTCATAAATTGTTGATCAATTTACAACCGAGGGAATCGCAAGACTCAAAAAAGGAGCGAAACCTGGTGAGTCGATGGGGTAACTTTTAAGAGTCTCCTGTTATGAGTGCATCATCCGCCATGCGAATACACACTCAGTAAACATGTCACAATCGGGAATATAACACAATCGGGCAAAATTACCGATTTTAGAGGAATATTCTGGTATCTAAAAATCTTCGGAAACATGTATCTAGTGAGTTAAGACACATATTATCATATCGGTCACCAATTCTTCATGGCAACCGTAAAACTTATGAAGTCTCGATTTCAGTCGTTCTTCCAAATAACTCATTTGGAGCAGTTTTTGTGTAAGGAGCATGCCCCTACTAACGAAGTCCGCATAGCATTAACATGCAAGAGCTTATCAATCGAGATATGTGAACGCAATACCATGGAGCAGATGATATGTTACTGCTGAGAAATGAAAAACAAATATATTACTCTGTTTCAATATTTATAAATGAAAGTACATCAATGTTTTATTGAATTATCTTGACACTTTTTGATAGCAGTAATTTTATTTGAATACGATAACATATTATATGTTATGCATATTCATCATTGATTGGTTAACTTCGTAATCAATATTTTGAAAGTGTTTTGAAACGTTGGCTTCTACGAATATTTTTTTGCGCTCTTGAAACTAAGTTTTTTTGTAATCAATCTATAATTTTACCAACTTTATGATAAACCAAAAGGGGGGAAAAAATCAAAACAAACCAAATAAAATTAATAAACAACAACACACCATAATTTAATGTAACAAGAAGCAACCACAAACAATTAATGAATATAAACCCTGCTTTGTACTAGACCGACACGCTGAGTCGGATTTTTAACGTGCTAGTTCACAAGGTTATTGAGGTTTGAATTGAAACAATATGACGCTTTTTGGTTATGGCATAAACTGTGTACCCAGTCTGTATATTTTTTTAGGACTTTGTAGAAAAAATTACAATTTTTTTTTTTATCTTACTCAAATTTCATGAAAAATATCAACGTGGCCTTACATGTCAAAATAGCCAAAAACATGAAACAAATTTGATTGAAAAATTCATAAACGGCTTAACCTAATTATTCAACATCCATCTCAGTCGATTAAAAAAAAGGGGGGGGGGGATACTCGGTATGGTGTCAAGAACATTTTCCTAACCTGAAAAACCCGTTCGACAAGGGATATGACTATGCATTAAAAATAGACACCAGCACACAATATTTTTTTTTCGCGAAAGGTCTCGTTCTAGGACATCGTATCCCGTAGTTTCAGAGATGTCTGAAAATTAGAAAACCTAAATACTGAGTTAACCCTTATGACTGCTTCGGCCAAATGAATTATGATGAAATGAAAACGTAAAAAGTTTACAAAAAGTCAAAACCTCAAGTTGTCAAAACACAATGGGGCATACCTGTATGTCATCTCGACCTTTGGGCACGGATGAATAGTTAAACTTTAAGTCAAATAATTTCAATGGACCTAATACCTAACACACTGACGAAGATCAAATATGGAGTTAAATACGTTGAAACCAACAAAATTAACACTAAAAAAAGTATTTCAAACATTCCATCAATATAAATGAAAGGTTTCTGTTATACGGGTGTATGTAGTGGATATATCATATTTTGTTTCTGAAATATTAATTCAACACCTTTGCTTAATTAGTAATTCAAGATTTGGGTGAAGTCTTGACAATTGGTATGCAATAATTATATATAATAATAACATATATATATGTATGTTATTAAGTTTATAAACATTAAGTGGAGTCAAGAATATGATCTTTGCTACTCCCAATTCGAATCTTTTGATAAAGGAAAGATTAATTCAGCTGCTACTTATAGTTATACAAAACGTCAGCCCATAATAAAGCAGTTAAAGTAAAGTTAGACGTTAACTTCATTTTACACTGTGACCTTTATGACCTATCTGACGTAAATGCTTTACATAATAACGTCTCTACCCAAGTTTAATATATATCAAATGTGAATCCACTTATGACTTTTTTGCACTATTGGTCGTACAAGTTATTTTTGATCAGTGTACTAGCATCAAGCGATTTCACCCTAATAGACTATAGTATATGATTCATGCACCATTAATTGTGTTACCCGTCACGAGAGAAAAAGGAATAACAATATGTCAATGCAAAACCTCCTACAGTTTACATTTTACATTATGATAAAGAAAAACAAAATGGCGGAATCGCTTCACAAAATGTACTTGAGCAGTTTAGCGAGACTTAGATCTATATTCCTTTGTCATCTGATAAACTGATTTTTTTCCAACAGCAACACATACACAGACTTTCGACATATAGGGAAGTTTATGAAAACACATTTTCTAAACTTTGCATTTTTATTAAAATAAAACTTGACCGGAGGACAATCCTAATAGATAAACTATATATTGGAAATTGACTGGGAAAGATGACCATTCTTATCCAAACCAAAAGAAAGCGATGAAACACAGGCGTTACGTTATATCTGGAATGATATTAATCATCACAAGTAATTGCTTTTCTGAAAAGCTAGTCGTCTCATAGCTCATGAAATTTGAAAGTATTTTCCAAAAAATAAACGGCCAACACTAATTTTGAGATTTTCCAATAACTTTTTTTGTGGGGAATCACAGGCACTTGTCTCTGATTTTTCTACATATACCTTTATATAACATTAAGGTATATAAAATTATGATATTTTTTTCAGAGACAAATGCCTGTGAGGCCTTTTTCGAGTATACATTCCAACGTAACTTTCGAAGTGTTTGACACAATTCGTTTTATTTCACTTTGTCGCATTATAGACTTGATATTGAGAGAAAAATACGGCCTTTAGCATACTTACCCTTCAAAGCTAAACATGCTGAATTAACATATTGTTTTGTTGGAGAGCGTTTATATGTTGACATGTAGATGTCTTTCTGTTTTTATCATTATAGTGTTTGTATGTGTATACATGATTTTAAATTCCTCTAGAAAACATCCGTTTTCAAATAATCCAATGCCAACAGTATTTTCGTCTTTTAGATGTATATCTATTTTCTTTCTCTTTTTCATATAGCATGTTAAGTATACTAGTCAATAAACCTCAAAAACAAGTAAAAGACGTTTGTTTCTGATTCTGTTCATTGTTTTCAGTTATATGTTTTAATTCATTTTTTGACATAATTTGTTTTAACATTTATTCACAACTATTCTATATCAAGCTAGACTTGGGAGGGTTAAAAGTTAAAAATTGTAATGACATAATATGTCCATTCTAGAAGACTTTATAACTTGTAATAGGCATGCGCTGTTTGAAATTTAGAAGTACTTAAAGCATCATGTTGGCCCATAAGCTAAATAGCTAAATTTAAACTCTGCCACGGTCTACACAGAAACAGCAAGTATTAAAGAAAAAGGATTTGCTGTTATGGAATGTTATCGACTATCATTGTTATGTAAAATACTGAAGTCACCTCAAATATTGTAAGTCCTTGATAAGTCCGACAAATTTGAGAGCTTAACAGCGAGAATTTTTTAACCCCAAAGTAGTGACACCAGCCGCATAGACAAGGGAGTTTTAATTAATTTTCTATAGAGATTCGTCCATACATGTGAATTGTTAAGCAACTACCGAGATATTTTTAACTGATGGATTCAGAAATTTTCAGAAAAATATTTTCAGTTTGTACTTATTGACAAGTTTGTCAATAAAACATACAGTTTCACTCCCTTTTGTCATTTTGTTAATTTTTGGACGGTGATTGCTCTTTTGGCCTTTTCTTACGGAGTGTATGTTCTATGCTCGTGTTTGTAGTGACGTTTTCAATGAACGTAATCTATGTAAAACTAGTTAATTTAGGATACAATCCAAGTTCAGTTATTGGTCCTTTAAATAAACTTATCTTAAACGTTATCTTTGTAGGAAGATGGTGTTTTTATTGTTACTAACATTGTTTTTTATTTCTAATGGTTTAATTTATTGCTATCCAGATATTTACACTTATGGTCCTAAATCATATGGATATTCATATTTTGGCATTGCACAAGGCTATACATTTCTCAGACTGCTTCTTTAAACTAAATCAATTGAGAACACTTATAGATCGCTACCTTGTGTCTTTTTAAAAATCAAGCCCTTTCCCAAATGATTTTTAAAGCTGTTACACATATGTTTCTTGTAAGTGGCGGGTTGAGCGTTCATGTTTAACCCCACCACATCCTGTATGTGCCTGTCCCAAGGCAGGAGCCTGTATTCAAAAGGTTTAAGTTGGTTACTTTCTCCCATAGTTGCATTTCGTATCCCGTCTCAGTAGAAATGAGGTCGTTTGTTTTCTCTTTTGAATTTTTAAACATTTTGTCATCTCAGAGCCTTGTATATCTTACTATACGGTATGGTGTTTTGCTCAATGTTGTATATCTTACTATACGGTATGGTGTTTTGCTCAATGTTGTATATCTTACTATACGGTATGGTGTTTTGCTCAATGTTGTATATCTTACTATACGGTATGGTGTTTTGCTCAATGTTGTATATCTTACTATACGGTATGGTGTTTTGCTCAATGTTGTATATCTTACTATACGGTATGGTGTTTTGCTCAATGTTGAAGGTCGTACGTTACGGTGACCTGTTAACACCTTTGTCCCTTGTGCTTTAAATGATAGCTTTCTTTTTGGCAATTGTATCACATCTTACTGTTGTATGTAACGGTGATAATAACTAATATAACTTAAAAAGTCAATGATGGACAAACAAATCGCACAGAACTAAAGTTTTGCGAGAGTCTCAACATAAGAAATTGAGTTGACATTATCACAACTAATTCAGTATTTTATATGCATTTAAAGTAGGGATGTCAACGAGTACTCGAGTACTCGAGTATCGCTCGGTAGTACCGAGTATCGAATACCAAAATGATACTCGACTAATCGGTTTCCTGTAAGAGTGTTGTTGACTTCTTATAGAAATAATATTTTATTAAGAGCACCTCCCGGGAAATTAAATATTAATCATAATCAATCAAAATTGAAATACGTTTCGAATGTTTGCGTTTAATTGTCAAGTAAAAATTCCTCCAAACATAGGTGGACTATGAACAGGAGCACCTTTCCAAGACTTACACTTTTAGCGTAGCGTGTCTGAGTCATTAAACTACCTCTGTACCGTCAGAGCAAATATTTTCATCAGCAGGACTGTTAGTTACGTAAACAAGTTGAGATTCGACTCGTCACAGAAAAAGCTGACAAGATAATACTACTTTTAAAATAAGAACAATTTCGTTGCACCCTGTGTCGACCCTCAGAAAATGGTTAAAGGCATCAGTAAGTTCTAATCATCACCCTTTGCTGATCATTAAATGTGTTTTTTTAGGATTCCCAATTACTATTGTTTGAGTAATCTTTTTTTCTATAGATGTTTTTTAATTAATTGATTAGATCATTGCCAGCTTACATAATTAGTATATGGTATAAATGTCCTAGGACTATTATCTAGTCCTGGGTAATAATGTTGAGGGTTTACGTCCATAAGACAACGTCGCACAATACGTCAAATGGGTATAATTTTGTGTTTCCATTTTGTAGATGTTTTTCCGAGCGAGTACTCGAGTATCGCTCGGTAAATCCAACGAGTACTCGATTAGTAAATCTTCACCGAGTTGACATCCCTAATTTAAAGTCATATAAAACTTCAAATTAAAAAAAAGGTTGAATATGCTTTATGTACTTGAAAGGCAGTTTTACTATAAAACAAGTGTAAGTGAACTTTCTTGTAAAAGAAAATCCTTTATATTGTCAAAATCTTCATAAATGTACAGCTATTGGATTATTGACTTCCCGTACACTGATTTGCCGATATATTCCCGTATGCAGTGACCTTAACTACGAGACCTCTCGTTAGAACTTGGCCACCGCACAGCACAAGTTCGAGGGGAAAACCGTGATGAAAGAATGTAAACAAACGTGCACTGGAAGGTAAATAGAAATAACTGATTCTTAAAGACCAAATTTAGTACACTAAATCATTTAACAACTGTTCAGGAAAAGTCTAATTAACAAATGAGAACGTATTGAAAATATTAAAAAAAAACATATCATGACTATTAATTCACTTATTTGTCACGTGCTGCACTTGCTCTGTGTTGTTTGTTTATCAATGTCACGATCCGGCAAACTTCGGCATCAAACTCGAATATTAATTAGCTTGCGATCAACAACCACTGAATGAAATATTATTTGTCGATAATACATTATGGGTTCGTAATAAATATAAAATACGTGCATACTGGACTTAGTTAAGTATATATGCATGCATTGGTTCAATAATTTTGATAACACTAAAATTACAAGAAACTCGTTTCATTTGACTTTAATGAAAGTACAGAAATGCGCGTATTTTTATATAGGACATGAATATCATTTCCCAATTTAAAAAAATGCATATAATAAAAAAAAAGTAACAGGATACTTGGAACAATGTATGGATCTTGTTATATGTAGTCCACAAGTCGATATCAGTTTTCTTCATCGTCATTGGATCCATCAAATGTCAGAAATTGAATCAGTGGTTGCCATTGTTTCTCTTTATTTTCTGTCTTCATGGTGTTATATGACGATCGTCGTATTCATTCACATATGTTCTTAACTCGTACCGATTTACACTTAGAAACATGACGTGCTTACTAAACGGTATTTGGTTTGTTCATTATTGAAGTCCGTACGGTGTCCTGAAGCTACTCCATTTGATATCTTGTCTCAATGGCAATCATACCACATCTTCTTTTTTTAGATGGATATTTTATTGAGGATCTTATGCTGAGCTTTTTGTGTCTTTTTTGTTTTATTGATGTGAGATTGCTATCTCAAATTTTTTTAACTTCAAACTGGATTTCCTACAGGTCAATTCAGATCAAGAAATAAGCCGAGAGTATTCTTATCAATATTCATGAGATATAAATTAGAATCGGTCCGTGTTATTAATGTTACTACCCGGTTTACTTTATTCCACCAAGTTTTGTTCTGAAACTGAAACGGAGATTTTTTTATTTCCCCGGCATTGATTTTAATTTTAGAACCACTTTAACGAATCAGTTCGTTGTCAGACTCATGACTAAATATACAAATCTGAAAAACGATTATTATATACAAAATATGAGTTTTCATGATTTATGAAATAGACGTATTTTCGATTATCTGAAGAAGTTATGATTCTTTTATTTTTTTTTTGGCAATCTACTTACATTAACAATCCGAAAAAAGTCATCGTGAGTTATTTTTCAAAATTAAATTGACTTATTTCACGTTTTTAGCTACTGAACAATATTGTATTTTATGACATTAGGTGCAGAATAAATTGCCAAAGAATTGACTAAAATCTAGAATTTGATTAAGAACATTTCAAAACGTATATTAGAATTACAAGATATATAAACATATTCGTTGGTATTTTGGGACTGGACATGACCTCCGAAGATTGCTGATTGGCATGCTTTCCCGATATATTCGGCGGAAAGCACTTTTACTATTGTCTAGTTCTCTTTGATTTCATATTATAGACGAAAGCAGTAATATAAACCATCGTTTTACCTGTATAACAATTTTGTGTGGGGCTTCACCGAAGAGGAAGTAAGTCTTTCTGTTGGCTTCCTTATATAGTTTTGATTTGGCTATTATTCATTTCAATAACTGACCATGCTAAGCACATGCAAAATTGCCTAAAAAACTGAGGTCACTGCATTGGTCCCATGCATCTGGATTCATATGAGGTTGCTTTAATGTCGTGAAAAACAATATACTAGTATCTGCGAAATCTATGAGATAAAACAGACAAAACTGCACCAAAATGACTGCTAAAAAGAATTATTATGCAATACTCCGTTCATGTGAATGTTTGAAACCCCAAAAAGGAAACTTCTATTTTTAACTTGTAATGCTAGTACCGCTTTAAATGCCTCCAGTCTCTGTTTTTCAGATACAACAGAAACAATGAGTTTTTCATTCCAAGAAATCAGGTTAATTTTCTGCTGTACATTTTCGACTTGGTGAAATTGATTCCGTGTCTTTCTTCCCTTTATCTATCATTGACATTTTATTCGGCTTAAAGCAGAGGACGTCCGGATGAATAGACACATAAGTAAAATGTAGCCTCCGATTTGTGGCTATTGGGTTTTGTTAGTATACTGTAAATATTATAAACATGTTAACATCACTCAAGTTATTCTTTATACCCATCGAAAATGATTGACAGTTCATAATATGTACATGCACATGCTGCACAAGATGAATACATGGCGCACACACACGTGGGACGCATTTTTTCGCAAGGAGTGCATACATAAAGCTCACGGCACACACACAAACATATCTTGCATTCCGCTTTGAAAAGGTTTCGGAGTGCATTGGAATTCGGACTCAATAGATGTCAAACGAATTATCTGTCGGAGCATCGAGAATCCCACCTTAGTTTTAATAGCCTTTGACACCCTCTTAACTGTAAAATCATAGCTTCATACAGTACAGTTGAATTTCTTACAACGAAAGACTCAGTGACTTATCTTATAAAAACATAAGTTGATATTTACATAAATGTGACCTTGACGAAAAACCTTGACTTACTAAAGTATCTCTCCGATCAAACAAATGTTACATTTATTACTAATCCAGGGTGGTGTTCCCTTATTGTTTTGATATGAGATTTTAATGCAAAACCTGTCATTTAGTTTTAACTGATAGCATCTGATGTAAGATTAACGGTCAGAAACACCTAGGAGTAAAATGCCTTGAACTTCTCTGTTGCACATTTATCTTCTATACATTTCATGATTATTTTGCACTTTTGTATATCGAGTGCAAGAACACTACTGTGTAGACATATTGGAATAAAGAGCTGCGCCATGAGCGAAAGATACGCCCGTCACTTTTTCAAAGAAAACAGTTCCATAAATCCTCAATGTCATATTAGAAATTTATAAAAAACTAAAGTGGGGTTATTTTAATAGATATAAACCAGTCACTAAAGTTTCATGAAAACTGCTCAAAGCACTTTTGAGTTATAATTGTCCAAAAAACTGGAAAATCACCCCTTTTTTGTGAATAAAATCCCATAACTCGGAAACGTTAAATCGAAAATTTATAAAAATCGAAAGGGAGCTTACGTCAATAGATATAAACAGTTCATCAAAGTTTCACGAAACTGCTCAAACCTTTTTGAGTTATTGTCCGAAAGCTGGAAAATCCCCCTTTTTTAATGAATAAAACCCCATAACTTGGAAACGTAAATCTAAAATTTATAAAAATCGAAAGGGATCTCACGTCAAAAGATATAAACAATTCACCAAAGTTTAATGCAAATTGGTTGAAGCGTTTTTGAATTATGGTCCGACATGTTGACGAGGGACGGACGGACGGACGGACGGACGGACAGACGGACAACGGTTTACCATAATACGTCCCGTAAACGGGCGTATAAAAACGATTCGGGACGATCATTTGATATTCCGTGGGTTGGGTGGGTGCAAAAGGGATGAGGTGGGGTGTTGTGAACGTAAAAGGAATGGTGATGGGGTACAAGGACATTATTTTCCGTGCGACATTAGTTTCAAACATTGCAAAAATTATTTTTCTGAGACAATGCTGTATAAATATTTATTTTTAGTTTTTATGCACAACTATAAGCAACAGATTGTGGTTCAGGATAGCCTTTTGAAAGATTATTAATTTTTGTCAGATGCATTTATATTCAAAGTCCTAACCCCCAATTTCAAATAGTCTTCCCCTTAGTGTATATCAAGATCTAACGAAACACTCCTTAAGCCGTGTAAACTACCTTCTTAAGAACTAAAAAGAAATAACATATGAAAAAAGGTTAGGAAGTTCGTTTATTCTTTCAAAAAACCTATTACAAGTAATTATTGTGTTGCATTATATTAGCTGAAAGTAGTTTTTTGAACGAATAAAAACAACAAACAGATTGCGTTGATATTCATTACCCGGAAATAAAAAAAAGGATACATCTTAGTCTTTAGTTTTCTATGTGGTGTTTTGTGTACTTTTGTTTGTCTGTTTGTCTTTTTTTTTTAGCCAAGGCGTTGTCAGTTTATTTTCGATTTATGAGTTTGAATGTCCCTCTGGTATCTTTCGCCCCTCTTTTATATTTTGAAACATAATTTTTTGTAATAGCAAACCAATTTTTGCACTTTTACGACGATATAATTCTTTTTTGGAAACAAGAAGGTATGATTTCCATCTTTTTCAAATCTGGTTAACAATATTCTATATTCATCATTTTTATTCTTATTTTGCAGCCATACTATTAAAATATCTTTAAAATGGAGAACTTTTTATCAACAGTATATTCCGATTAGTACTGGCTGACTTGTGTTTTGTGTATTCACATCAAACAAAATATATACATTATTCTTCTCATAGACAAAAAGTAAAATAACATAAATACCGAACTCCAAGGAAAATTCAAACGGAAAGTCCCTTATCAAATGGCAAAATCAAAAGCTCAAACACATTAAACGAATGGAAACAACTGTCATATTCCTGACTTGGTACAGGCATTTTCTTCAGAAGCAAAAACACATATTGCCAAATTCTTTAACTTCACGTTTCATATATTGATGGTATCCTGTCACTAAATATCTTTGCGAGATATTATATGTCCAAGATCTATATGTAATAAGTGAAGACAGATCAAATAAAACAGTTGGTGATTTTCACCAGACAGACATTTATATGGAAGCAAACTTCTCGTTGACTTAATTCTCTAATCATAAAAGGTAAGTTTCACCCAAGGGATCCTCAAAATGGAAGAAAGTTGGTAGATGGAAGCAATATCCTGTAAGTTCACATACCGATATGGATCATGTCCTTTCACTTAAAAAAATCAAATATGTTAGTCGTTGAATTTAAACTTGAATATAGGATACCACAGTTACGGTTTGTTAGGAACTTAACTTTACACAGAAAAAGATTACTCCAATTTAACATTGTTTAACTTTAATTCTTTTATCTAGCCACGTCCAGCTTCGTCTGCACAAGAAGTACATGTATAATACTTTATACTACACATCTAAACATTATTTAAAATAATTATAGTATTAAAACAAAATCATTCATAATGTTTTGCCCTTTTGCCGTCTATCACACATTATTCTATCTTTTGTTCATGTTTTTTTGGAGTGTGTATGTATGACTTTGCTGTATAAAATGACTGACAGAAAACAATTGTAGAAGGTATGACGAGATGATTTCATATATGCATAGAACATGTGCTTGCTGTGTGTAGCTGCGAGTGATCTTTTAGACTATTTTTAGGTAATAGTGCGTTTTTTATCCATATCATAATTTTAGAGATAAGTGTCTTATTTGAACTGATTTTTATTGCATGTTCTATGGTATCACGTTTGACTATTCGAACACATTATTTGGTTAGTTATAAGCGTAAGAGAGGTAATATGGACGCTACTCTCTCATCATACCTCAGTAACACCTAACCGACTTTATAAATTAATCAATTAATTCTTACATTTACTTGAATATTCAATATACAGCCGTGTGCTTCAATTTTGTGATCAGAAATTATTTAGAAATATGTAAATCGGTTTCATTTATTGAACTTCTTCCCAATCAAAGTGTCCATAGTTAACTGTTTGAAATGAAATCACTATATATATATATCTAGTGTGATCATCGCTTTAATCATCAAAATTTCCAAAAAAATGGGAGCTGTTCAGATTTGCACTTTAAAACCTTTGCATGCAACTTTAAAATATTGAACTGTAACTAAAAATGGAAAACATAATCATTTAAATGTTTTATTTGCTTATATACGATTGAATGAACATTCATAATATCAAACCACACATTTGAAAAGAATACACGAAAAATCGGTGAAACATTTCAAAACTTTTCATAAGACAGTTCATAGAGTTAAATTCTTCTCGCCCAAGCCAGTTTTATATACATTTCCTATTTTCTTTATGGTTTTTGCTACGAGTGATGGAATTGAACCTACATCAGACACAAAAATGACGACCAGATGAGTATCTGGATATAATTTAACGGATATTCATGCATTACATATGTTCCAGCAGGTCTTGTAGAAGTGATTT
This sequence comes from Mytilus californianus, assembly GCF_021869535.1. Classification (NCBI taxonomy): domain Eukaryota; kingdom Metazoa; phylum Mollusca; class Bivalvia; order Mytilida; family Mytilidae; genus Mytilus; species Mytilus californianus. Next base: position 2,870,544 of record NW_026262679.1, on the reverse strand, counting down.
CAAGACAACCATTTTCCTCCCAAAAATGTTTCTGTTGTCTTCGAGGGTATCAACAAGTCCAGTATTCAGCAGTCAGTCCTCCTGTCCACATATGAAATATCACTGATATGATTATTTTCTGTATATTTACTGTTGAAAGAACTTGAAAATCCTTCCAAATACTAATATTTTCTACCGCAGGCGTAGATCTCGATGGCCTAAGCCAAATTCGGCACAACTTTATGTGATTTTAAGTTTATAATGCTCTCCATAATTGATAGGGCCTTCGAACTGTTTTAGTTCGAGTTGTGTCCTATCTGCACTAAACGCGCCTATGACGTATTAAATAATAAGCCTGGTATCTGTGATGAGTTTTTACAATATTAGTTCAAATATTTATGGTAAAAAGAGTTTTAAGTCTATATGCTAGCTCATTACTGTTTCAAATTAAGCTCATGTTCAATAATCCTAATCTTTGAAAATCTGTGACATTACCATCTTAATGTAATTTGACATTGATCGAATTAAAACGTATATTTTTTATATGAAAATTGTCAACGCATTCAGTAAACGGTGATTTAGATTTTTGAGACTTCCAAATTTCTTCTTCCTATGAACCTTTCACTTGAGGGTTAATCGAATAGAATTAATTAGTTAAGTATATCTGTTATTTTTTAATACTCTGTCACATAGTTCCAAGTGAAAAGCATATGCTTTAGTTGTACACTTTAGACAGATATAATTCAATTAAGGGAAACTTACTTTTAGCGTGTCTAATGTTGAAATATTTATCAAGGGTCAATTGTCTTAGAAGTCAGCATTAGCATTACTTTTCTATCACTATAAATAAATAATTATGTTAACCTGAAAATACAATTTGAGTGAAAGCTGAATCAGCATACAGTTAAAACACTCGGACAAATAAAGCGGTCATTCACCTGTGGTACGCACTTAATAAAGGTAAACACTTATTTAAAATTGACTATATATTTATTTCCTCGATGAAGCTATAAATAAAATCTTCAACTTTTGACCTGTTATCATAAAGTGTCAAAATGTAAGCCTATAACCGAGTTAACTGACTGAATTCACCTTTAACGATGTCGTCATGTTTGCGCATCATGTCCTGTATCTGGTTCAACAAATAAAGAAAGGTCTTGATCAATCTTTTGCCAGACGTAGTATTACGTAAATAATAACAACCAAAGAGTGAACAGTTTGGGAACCGCAGCTTTTTTTTTAATTATATATAGAGAGTTTGAAAATGTGAATCCTCTGTTCCGATCCCGAAAGTAAAGTGTTGTTTGTGTTCGTGTAAATATTTCTATACTGTAATTTGATTTTTTTTTGAGAAATATGGCTGTGTTACAAAACACTATTTTGATAGAAAGAGTTATACCAGTTAAAATAAAAATCAGATATCAGAGAGGTACATTTTCTGTAAACCGATCACCCCTGGTTGGGTTGTGTTATTCTCTTTTTTTTTTTTAGATTTCTATAGAGTATTGTTGAATGTTGTTTGTTTTTTCGTTGTTTTTTTATTTGATATACTTCTGGGTGTTTCTTCGACTTATGAACTAATTTGTAATTGTTCCTTTGGTGTCTTCTGCTTTATTTTTTCCCGCGGGTAAAGTTGACCATAGACGTAGTTTGCTATTCTATTTAGACCCGTTTATGATTTGAAATGTTTATTATATTGACTTTCAAAACGTTTGGATAGCGATCGTCTGCTGACGGATATTACAAAAATAAGTTCTGTGCGCATGGAGGATTTACTAAAACTGCGACGGTGCCGCTAATGGTGGACTTAAAATTTCATATCATTAAATTATGCAACTGTGTTCAAACTAAATAACCTGAGGCAATGCTGACTTAAGAGGATTCTGGTTGTTCTTTTTATGCCCTTATGTGTTTATGATGTGAAAACTAAATAAAAATATCAAACTTATAATTTGTCATACCAGACGCGTTTTTCATCTTTATCTGACTCACCAGTGGCGCTCGAATTAGTTCAGTATTTTGTGAAACGTGGTAGCGTTTTATATTTTGCCCTTTTTCTGAACGTTTCGCCGCAGGATCATGGGAACCCTAGTATTATCATATATTTTAGCGTTGGTGTGTTCTATACTTTTGTATATTTTTTTTAAATTGATTGTAAAGTTTAGAAATATAAGCAGAACACATTATTTTCTCAGTCTTTAATCTAAAGTTACCAGGAATGTCATGTGATCGGTAAATATGCCGAATATGTAATATTCCCTATCTTGACTGGATTCACGTATTCGTGTTTTTAGTCTATTCCAATACTGTTGTGGTTCCTTTTTATCTTGGTTATAAATGTACATTTTATATTTGCGAGTTTTAATTAAACTCTTCATTGATACTAGGATTAAAATTGTGTACGCCAGACGCGCCTTTCGTCTTTAAAAGACTACTCAGTAACGCTCGCATCTAAGATGTTAAAAAAAACAAATAAAGTACGAAGTTGAAGAGAATTGAGGACCCAAATTTCCGGAAAGTTTTGCCAAATACAGCTAAGGTCATTATTTACAATTGTGACCATATTAATGATGATTCATTTCAACAGAAGTGCTGACTGTTGGGCTGGTAAACTACAGTACCGTTGCTTCTTATTTTATATCATACCGGAATGGCACGGATTATAGGACTTAAATAGAAAAAAAAACAGCGCTTTTAAGACACATAATAAGTAAGATATAATGTTGTAATTGGTAGCTGTGAAAATATCTTCAGCGTTACCTTCTGTTAAGAATAATTGCATAGTAAGACAACTAATCACATATTGCTAAAAGTAGCATAAACATATTATTACTAATATAAATCACATGTACTTTTCATTTATGTACATGGTAGCTCTAGGTGCTTAAGTGAAGGTTACTTAGAGTGACGAACACTGCATATACAAAATTAATATTCGGCTAAATCAATCAATTGAATGTTCAACTATCTGGCCAATTGGATTTATAAGATAGTATTTTAACTTCCATTTTCAAATTTTCGAAAGAAATGTAGGAAGATGTCATAGCAAAAAGAAAAAAAAATCGGAAAGGCAAACAACAGCCACCAAAATACTACACAGAAAACAAGATTGAGCAATCCCTCAAACGCTAGAATAAAACCCAAGGGGTTCCGGAAGGGTAATTATATCCGCTTCACTATGGCCACCGACGTGTTGCAAGTTAAATCTGTCATAATTACTAGATAAGGGGAACGGGATTGTGGGACGACAAATGGAACACATTTAGTGTCCGATTCATGAATTATTAAAAACGTACTATTAAAATAAAACAATATGTTGTTTCCTAAAGGAATCTTTAATTTCACCATCTGTTGAGTGTGTTATGATTGTAACAAAACATAACTTTCAAACTGCATTTTTTCTAAGTTATGTGAAATATATCATTTACTCTTATTGATACTGTTTTTTGAAAATAAAATTTCCCATGATATTTTGGAACTATAATTATCTAGCAACATCTTTTTTTTCAAAATGTATGATTATATTACTCTTCTTCATCTTATAGTAAAAATGGTACCGTTAATGTAACTTACCTAAGGCCAACTAATGTATTTCATTATAGTACATACACTTTAAGATGTCATCATTTGAGAACTCTCACCTCAAATATATTAACCACTATTCTATAAGTGTATTCACAACAGTGCTTTAGTTGTAATTCTTTAGAAAGTCGCCAATAGACAAAGTCTCTAAAAGAGTTTTCTAATAAAGTTAGTATTTCGAATTAAATAAGGGTGGCTATAAGAAAATGGTCAATTCTAAAATTGGAAGCCAAGTAACAGCAAATTGAATGCTGGAAAAGATGCTCAGAATGTTTTTCAGCGAATGTTACATTTTAAAATCCCAAAAAGTAATGAACGTGTTGAATTTTTCTAAATTTTGCGCAAGTTCCAGTAGGTATTCCTTAGTTTATTCATCGGAAAAAGAAACGATATCCATTAATGACACAAAATCAGTACATGCATAGCAAAAAAAAAACAAAAAAACACTTATATTTCTGCTTAGTTCTTTGATGAAAAAAAGTTATATTTATTGGCACTTCAAACGGTATTTTTCCTGAACTATTTACTTTCATATGTAATTAACTTACTTTTAATGCTTAAAATAATTTGACCTAGCCCCATGATATTTTTGAACAGGGCGTTCACTAATTATCTTTTTTTAAACGATAATCAAAGAAAATTATGCTAAAAAGAAATTAAAATGTACATATGGTATGGGTTTTCCCATTGTTGAACCGAGGCCGTACGGTCACATATAATTGCTTACATTTTCGTCATATGAACTCTGGTGGATAGTTGTATTATTGGCGATCATACCATATCATATTATTTTTATACATTTTCATCATTTGAACTCTGGTGGAAAGTTGTATCATTGGCGATCATACCATATCGCTTTATTTTTATATTGTTAACTGATAATGTCCCTAATAAATCATAGGAACTGTTAAACTGCATCAGATGCTTGCACTGTGTTGACTTCTATGATTAAAATAAGGTTTGAAAATTTTAACCTTGCCTGTTACATTTAATGTATTTTTGTTGTGAATGTTCAGCTTTTTTTTCGACTTTTGAGTGTTGATTTTTCCTTTAGTATCTTCTGCCTCTCTCAACACGAACCAAATACAAAACCGGAGCAGATCACAGGTGTTTGAGAAGGTTTAAAAAGGGTTGATCCACCTGTGACACCCGTCGTGTGTTAATCCACCTGTGACACCCGTCGTGGGTTGATCCACCTGTGACACCCGTCGTGGGTTGATCCACCTGTGACATCCGTCGTGTGTTGATCCACATGTGACACCCATCGTGTGGTGATCCACCTGTGACACCCGTCGTGTGTTAATTCACCTATGACACCCGTCATGTGTTAATTCACCTGTGACACCCGTCGTGTGTTGATCCACCTGTGACACCCGTCGTGTATGACTTCGATAAGTGTAATTTGTAACTCTTCTACTATATAATATAAAAGGTTAATACGTATACAATATAAAGTGTAAATTAATGTCTGTTAATGATCATCTGTTAATTTAAATGGTAACATATTCATGATTACAAAGTCAATTATAAAGGCTGGTAAAGAACATGACCATTGTAATTCTATTTTACATTGTGCTTCAAGAGAGACAACAACAATATGATTTGGCTACTGTAAGAACAAAGGAGTTGTCTCCCTGTTGTAGTTTGTAATTTGAAATTCTTATCAAATTCAGAAAAGAAAAGTCAGATCTTTTTATTTTGGTCATATCGATTCAGCCAACTCCGTACGTTTTACTTTATTGACTCTACTGTTGCAGTGTGCAATACTAGTTATCAATTATATGTCCAAAGGAATCATAGTTCATAATATCATATCTTATAAGTTCTTAGGTGTAAAATTTAAAATTTTTATAGTAAACTGAGGCTGCAACTTTGTTGAATTGGGAGGTAGAATTTTCAAGCAAGTTGTCGGCATTCCAATGGGAACCAACTGTGCACAGTTTCTGGCCGACCTTTTCTTATTTTCATATGAGTCGGAGTTTCTTCAGACACTTGTGAAAAGCAAGAAGATCGATGAAGCTAGATTATTTAATTTCGCATACAGGTATATTGATGATGTTCATTCAATTAACAATCCATTTTTTTCTGATTGGGTCCCATTAACATATCTACCTAAATTAGAGATGAAAGAAACTACAGATACATCTTCCTCCGCATCATTTCTAGATATTTATCTCGAATTTGACAACAACGATTATCTCAGTACCAGAATCTATGACAAACGAGACGATTTCAATTTTGAAATTATAAATTTCCTCACCTTAGCAGCAATATTCTAACTTCACCCGCGTATGGAGCTATTATGATATTCAAGAGCTTGCAGTTGTTACTCAAACCTTGTAAAACGTCATCGGTGTATGTGTTAAAAAAATAATGAGCCAGGGTTTTGCCAAAGAACGTTTCGTCCTTTTTCTCAAAAAGTTAAATCGGAAATTACCAAGACCTAATAGATAAATTTTCAATGTCTACTTCACAAATAATACAAGATGGTCTTGAGTTAAAGTTTCTAGGTGCTGACGTTGTGTATCTTTTTATTTTACTTTAGTTTCCCCATTATTTTTCTTCGTGCTATAATGTTTCTTTTGGTCGTATGACTTTTGACGTGACTCGGTATTTATCCATCCCGCCATCGGGTTTTTGGTCGTATGACTTTTGACGTTACTCGGTATTTATCCATCCCGCCATCGGGTTTTTGGTCGTATGACTTTTGACGTTACTCGGTATTTATCCATCCCGCCATCGGGTTTTTGACTTTTTAACTTTGAGCATTATTGGCAGCAGGACAGTCCTTAGGTGCGATTCGGACAAAAAGGGTTATTACAGCGTTGTTTCTATTTTGTTTACCCTTGTATCTATATTTATTTAAATTTTACTTTATCGAGAAAGTGTATACTATATACGGTATGTACTATCAACGACAAAAAATTATTTGTTGTTGTTGACGTCTTTGTTAAATTTACGTCACTGATGAATCTTTTGTAGACTAAACGCGCATCTGGTGTAAATTTGTTTAATCCTGGCATCTATGATGAGTTTATTTCTATCTACTTCACCTTTCTTTGTTGGCGTCTGTGTTTAATTTGAATGTATGTTTGAATTTTGTAGTCAGTTGTGATGTATGTTTACACAGTTTGGCTGCTGGATCCCAATTATTGTCTTATTAACCTATTATGTCTGTTTGGGTTGCTTACCCAATTTGTCAATATAATGGATCTATAAACAACTGGCATACAAGTGGGAGGTTTAGCTAGCTTAACCAGGTTTAATCCACCATTTTCTTCGGAAAATCCTTGTACCAAGTCAGGGATATGGCATTTGTTTTACACTTGTTCCGTTGATTAATACCGTTTAATTTTGACAGTTTTCTCCTTTTTGCATTTACCTTGGAGTTCGGTATTGTTGTTATACTTTTTTTCCTGAAGCGAAGAAGTTCTTTTTTCTTTTGCGTCCTTTTTCTGTATACCATTTCTCAACATGAATAGATATCTTGTCCCATCTAAATTGTTTGTTTTAAAGATTATGGAATATTTTAAGTCCTGAAATCCAAATTGAACAAAGCAAACAAGTAGAACAAAATACTGAACTCCAAGGCGAATTCAAAAAGGGGAAGTCTATAAATCTGACAAAATCAAACGATATCAATCAACGGACAAGTGAAAAACGATAGGTTCTTATTTATTTTGATTGATATGTATGTAGTTTTTTTTTACTTTTTTGTATTACGGCGTCCCTTTTTTGCCATGGCGCTATCAGTTTTCTTCGACTTGTTAGTTTTGAAAATCCCCTAACCAAAAGTAGAAGATATTAGGAATTATCAAGAAGATAAGGTTTCTTCCGAACTAGAAAGATATCTTGATCTTTTTCTCGATTTTGATACAGATAAACGACTTCAAACTAGAATCTTTGACACACCTGATGATTTCATCCTTCAATTGTCAACTTCCTTATATCTAGAAACTCTAATAGATAGATAGAAACTTAAAAAAGAAAAGATAATAAAATCAGAAAGACAAAATCTGCCAAAAGGTCAGCATACATGTAGACGAATTTGTCAGTTGTCTTCTTTTAGGAGTTATTGCCGTTAAATGACAATTTTTTTTTAGAGAAAAACCGTAAACAAAAAAATTTATCAGCGATACAAGTTCAACAAAACGAGATTTTAGCCATGAATGATATTCTAGTCTACAATGTTGGAGAGTGTCCATTGATGAAGATACACCTAGACCAAGGTGAGCGACACAGGCTCTTTAGAACCTCTAGTTAAGTTATTCGTGTTATCTGTTTTATTCAACAATAGAACTATAAAAGTCAATTTAACTTTTGTAATGGTAAGTTTTCATGATAATATTTGCGACGAATTCTCAAACTGAAAAATAAATAGAACAATGAAGAGAGGTTATCCGGACTTTTGACATAATATATACTTAAGTATCTGGGCCCGTATGCATAAAGCCACTTAAGTTAAGATATCCAATCGTAATACTAATTTATCGTAGGACATGTAGAAAAATCCGTCCGTTCGGAACAAATCATTAACTTAAGTAGCTTTATGCATACGGGCCCTGACATTAAATGTATTTGTTATATGTGTTGAACATGATTCAAATTGGATTGTCTCCCATGTACCACAAGTAAGTCTCGTAAACAACTTACCATCTTGCATTATATGTATGTGAGAATGGTCATATACTTCAGTGAAGTGTAAGTTACATATTAAGTCCAGACGTCTATAATTCTGAAATGAATACATTTTATAATCAAAAACTTACCATCTAGCATTATATGTATGTGAGAATGGTCATATACTTCAGTAAAGTGTAAGTTACCTATTAAGTCCAGACGTCTATAATTCTGAAATGAATACATTTTATAACCAAAAACTAACCATCTAGCATTATATGTATGTGAGAATGGTCATATACTTCAGTAAAGTGTAAGTTACGTATTAAGTCCAGACGTCTGTAATTCTGAAATGAGTACATTTTATAATCTTGTTACTCAAGTACGTGTATTTTGATGTTTTTATCTAATTTGTTATTGTATAAATACTTGATGTAGCCAAAAAAAAAAACCCACAATATTTTAGATTATCTCTTGGATTTTCCTCTCTGTGTAAGATTAGAATAAATTTCATGTTGGAAGTAGATACATACTACGGTCAGACATTATAAGAAATTGAGAGAAAAAAGTACAAATTCGGGAAAAGAAAATAAGGTCATAATGAAATCTCATCATATCGAATGTAGCCAATTTGATACTTTATGCTTTCTTTAACTATCAAGTGGTTGATTCTTCATGCTAGTGCACTGCTAGTACCCGGTATGTCCGTTTGAATTATGATTTATAAAGCAGATCTAATCAAATTTTAAGTGATGACTGTGGAGGAGAAATAAGATTCAATGCATCTCCTTCTTGTATAGTTGGGAGTACTTGTCCAATTTTATGATGCTTTGGTCCTGTTTGGTTATTATAGATCACCTCTTATACGTTTATAAAATATTGAATTTCCGATTATTTTTGCCTCGGGCATACCTGGAAAAATTTGTTTTTTTCTGTTGAAATGCGGATAAGATGCAGAAAAAATTGTTCCTTTTAATGTTATTATAACAATAAACTGAGGCATGAGAGAACTTCTATGTGTCTTTGTGATTTTTATGTGTTGAATGTACGTAATATTTATACCAGTAATGGTCTTGTCTATCCTTTGTCATGGAAAAGTTGTTTTAATTTCAAAATTTCACATGCGGTTGGTTAGGTTTCAGGGTTAGAACATTTACGTGACCGATGGTTTACGAATTTGATGATGTCTTAGGGTTAGATGAGAACCAATGACCAATCCGCTATTGCGTGGTACCTAATCGCTTGCGATTGATATAACGTATAATTTTTTTATTCTATAAGAGTAACACGACGGGTGTCTCATCTGGAGCAGGATCTGCTTACCCTTCCGGAGCACCTGAGATCACCCCAGGTTTTTCTTGGGGTTCGTGTTGCTCAGTCTTTAATGTTGTGATTAATCACAGTGGTCGGGTTTCAATAACAATGCTAGGCGGTGTTGTCGTAGAAGTTAGAAATAAAAAGTACAGGTTCCAGCCCCGCTGGGGGAGGAAGTAAAGAAACAGATCTACTCTAACATCGTTAGGTTGATTTTCTAGGCACTTTATATATATATATATAACAATTCTAAAAAGGTTCAACATCACCAAAAAATAATTAAATCATGAACAAATTTTAGATATTTAAGATAACTAATATCCTTCATCAGTAGATGTAAAATGAATCTTATCTTAACATGTGGTAGTCAAACTGAAATAAAAATCTTGAATGCTATAGAATAATCAATACGCTGGTAATTTTTTCCAATATTGATGTTTGGGAGGAGGAATAAATTTCTTAAAACTGTAAGAGTCCAAAACGGAAACCTGAGTTACTGGAAACAAGTGATGGTAGGGAAAATGAGCGACACATTCTATGTTTTTTTTTATTTATGCCCTCTGGGGAAACTGTCCTAAGCTTTCTTACCCAAAACCTTTCCCGAGCAAGTCTGTCGGCCCTTGATATATATATATTTAGTTATCAAAACTGAATATAAGGGTTAACCATCAATCGGAAATAAAAATTATGTACTAACTATATTTACGTGTTTCAAATGTGGAGAAGTGCCGCCTAAAAGCAAGATTGAAGCAAACAGTAAATAAATTTAATAAAAACAACAAAATATCCAAAACCAACCACATGTAGATCTTGCAGTCATACAATTTTTCAATAATTTAAACAAAAATTACGTAAACAGAACACCGTTTCCATTTAAAAAACCTACAAATAAGCATTTTGTTATCTTGCAGTCATACACATTTAAAATCAACTGAATGATTGGAAGAAAATTTGAACAATAAATAGGGGAAAATCAATATACTATAACTAATAATCCACATGTAAAAATACAGGGAACAATACCACACTCCAAAGTCATAATAAAAAAAGTGACTGTATGATGTGTACAATGTGTTTGTTGTAATGCTTGTGCTTGCTTTAATTCTCACCATTGGCTAGCAGCTTGCTGTGAAAAGAAAGCCAAGTGTGTAAGTCTTCCCTGCCAGTAAAAGCCTCTCATGCAATAAGACCCACGTTTCCCAGATATGGGATCATCCACGATGTGGTAGATGGAATATAGGTCCCCTGCGGTACTAGTACGAAAACACAACAATAATTAAGGTATAACAATTGAAGAATGGACATTTTCATATTACAGTATGATGTTGACACCACACTTATTTTAGAGAGTTCAGCATAAACTGAAAGATGTGGATTGACATATAAATAAAGAGTTGGTCATACGTAGGCCTATCTCTAATTTGAAAAATAACCAAACTATAATCATAAAAGTTGTATCTTATTAAAGCTGAATCAATTATTTTAAAAATTACACATTCCAAACAAAGTGATACTTAACCAGTTTGATAATCATTTATTTTCTTATTGGTATGGTAAACTAAAACAGTTGCTAAAGAGAAACAATTTCTTAAATTAGGTGAGCTTATAAAAGTTAACATATTAGGCAACAATAGTTTACTGATGTTTAACATACATCGATTTATCTTGTTTTGACAGTGCCTTTAAATCTAATCCCATCACCTCAAGCAGGGATAGTTTAGTTTTGTTACATTTGTTGGATGGCAAAACATCTTTCATTACTTTCAAATATGTTATATCTAATACTACACTTGTGACGTAAATCTCTTTTTTTGTTATACATTGTATGTATATTAGCAACAGAACAATTGACGCATAAAATTTATAAAAACAAACATCTTCATAAACATTATCAATATCTCATGCATGTCCAAAGCAACATCTAAAAAACAAGACACATTTATCAACATTGAGGACAGTATTATATTTATCAAATTCCAACCATTCGAGCCTACCCAGAAACAACAAGGACACTAACTTAAACTATTCGAAGATTTCCGTAAATTTACGATCTGTTTTTTGGATAAAACGACTGTTTAGACTCCTCGGTCTTAATGATAAAGGCTACAATACATATAGGTCTCATGGCAAAAACATGTCATGTGATGTTGTCGTTTTGGTATTGTGTTTGACGTTGCCATAAAAGCGGGAGGTTTGGCATGCCACAAAACCAGGTTCAACCCACCATTTTTTTTCTTAAAATGTCCTGTACCAAGTTAGGAAAATGGCCATTGTTATATTATAGTTCGTTTCTGTGTGTGTTACATTTTAATGTTGTGTTTTTGTAGTGTCGTTGTTCTCCTCTTATATTTGATGCGTTTCCCTCAGTTTTAGTTTGTAACCCGGATTTGTTTTTATCTCTATCGATTTATGAGTTTCGAACAGTTGTATACTACTGTTGCCTTTAATGTTAAAAAGGCAAAAAAAAAGTACGAAGAAGGAGAGTATAAATCACTTCGCGATCTCCTTTCTATATTTAAAAACAACAGTATGCATCAATTATTATGGAAACTTGGTCAAATAGCAGTTAGTAAATTACATAATATTTTCAAGGAGTTTGACACAATTTCATTTTTTCAGCCCACTTTAAGAATGTACGCGTATAATTACAGCTTTTGGTCACCATAGGTTGTTCCCGCATATCGATAAAACTGAAAATCATTAAAAGCATTTTTTGAAAATTAAATATATTAGCAGAGGTATTATAAACTTAAATGACTCTACTATTCAAAACTAAAGACTTCCTTTTTTGATAACACAGAATCACCTATTATTTCGTATACATACAAAAACAGTAAAAATTTAATTTTCAATTATACGTCAGTTACACATCAGACGTCAGTTTAGAAAATAATGGTCCTTTAACTTGAGACTGAATATCGAACTTTGAATATGAACCATGTTATTACGGGAGAGCCGAACATCCTTCAAGACCGAGAAGTTAAACACTCTCTGAAAAGAGAATCAAAATATCGTCCTCACTCTAAAATAGGTTGGAAACAGTGTCCTCGGGTCATAAAAGACACTCTTTCATCTTATTGTAAATATTGGTGAAAACGTGAATAATCTGATAAAAAGATCTCTTGATTCTTCTTTAAATGTATTAATATTGTGGATATTTGCATATCCAATTTTGAAAAAAATTTAGCTATAAATAAAAGGGTACATGATACGTCCATATCTAGAATAAGAAACAAATTTCAAGTATTCACAAAGCCGTTTGTGTTCGAACCGACCGATAAGGCAGCCATTAATTGGGGTGGGTGGGTGCTGGGTGGGGGGTAGGACGTAAATACTACGTGGAAGTTCAGAAAAATAAAATTATATATTCTTCTACATTCAGGTCCATGCACTCAACAGAGAGTCATAATGTAAACAATTATACCAATACCACATCTCAGCTTAAGGCCTCCTCTGAACTTTTGAAGTTCCCTACTATGTACTGGTTACCTAGACTACACAACAAAATCAGTTAAATATCGTTTAATCTCTACCTATAGTAAGTGTTCTACATTAAAACTTTTAGTACTTTCAACTTGTTCCTTAACTTCTACCAAAAAAAAAAGAACGTATCATTACTTTTTGAAATAAAGCATATACAAATAGTGGATTTAACTGTTTATTTGAGTGTAAAATATTCTTTGGATGTTGTAGATAAATTTCGATTTTAAATGGTACTTTTGATTCGGTTTACAGTTTCACTTTTCAACTCTTTACACTACACTTCCACACAAGCTTATGAAACTAAATTTTCTTATTCTATTGAATGATGGTTTGCAAAATATGATTGCAAATGTATCTGCTGCAACTCATACAAATCCTTCTGTAATGTTAAAAAAGTAAATATGCTAGAAATACTTACTGGAAGTGTGATGCTTGACAACATTTGCGTACGTTTCGGCAATAAAGTTTATAAACAGGTTGTAATGAAACGTTTAAACCCGCTGCATTTGTTTGCACCTGTCCTAAGTCAGGAATCTGATGTTCAGTAGTTGTCGTTTGTTGATGTGGTTCATAAGTGTTTCTCGTTTCTCGTTTTTATATAGATTAAAATATTGTTTTCCCGTTTGAATGGTTTTACACTAGTAATTTTTTGGGGCCCTTTATAGCTTACTGTTCGGTGTGAGCCAAGGCTCCGTGTTGAAGACCGTACTGTGACCTATAATGGTTTACTTTTATAAATTTTTACTTGGATGGAGAGTTGTCTCATTGGCACTCATACCACATCTTCTTATATCTATGTAAGAACTCTTTTTGGCAACAGTTGCGCCCTTTAATAGAAGACTTGTTATTGTATTGTTGTAAATCACAGTTTATGGGTAACTAAGTAAAGACCCGTTTAAATTCCGTGTAATTGATGAAATCAACAACTCACCGTTATCTTGATGAGATATACAACATAACTTACTATAAACAAATCAAATATAAACAGCAATATGTGTCCTTTCCTAGATTTAAATATTAACGTTTTACACGGACAACTTCACCCAAAAATTTACGACAAAAGGGACGATTTTTCGTTCCATATTGCTAATTTTTTCCTTTTTGGGACAGATATGTTCCTTTTGCCCCGTTTGACGGTGTTTATAGATTTCAACTCGTTCGCTATGCCATGTCTGCAGTTATGTTTTGGATTTTGATGAACGTAATCTATGTATTACTGGTAAACTATTAAGTCAAAGACTTCGTTACCACAAATTACTAGAGACCTAAACGAATTCCTTTCATAGAAACAAAGATTTTACTTGGCTGTACCTTTAGAAAACTGATTAATAACGGGATAGCACATTTTAATATTTATGGTGATGTTATTTATAAATAAAGGCAACAGTAGTATACCGCTGTTCGAAACTCATAAATCGATAGAGATAAAAACAAATCCGGGTTACAAACTAAAACTGAGGGAAACTCATTTACCGAGCCCGGAAATTTAAGTACGACCAGGGTAAATTTATCGATCCTTTAATAAACTTAATCTAAAAGTTTACCAATCTAAAACTGTAATTAAATCTTAAAATATTGTTTTATTGGTATACATATTGATTATGTTATTAATGATTTAAAACCCAACTAAATATTATTGCTTTACACATATGCACATTCAAGCTGCTAAATCTGTCAATATCTTTATTTTATCATTGCACAAGGTCGTGTTTTCTCTTAGTGTTAATGACGTCTTTACATTAATCCATTGGATTGGATTTGTATTGATCGATACTATTGTCTTAGATTAGCATTCAATAACTGGATCTGTAATTTGTTTTTTTTTTATGTATTTGTTAGTTGTTTTTGTGATTTATATTGATTTGATTTTATAGTTTGTTCTTATGTAGTACTGTTACACCACTGTCCAAGTTTAGGGGAGGATTGGGCGCCCACAAGCATGTTTGACACGGCCATATTATGTATATGCATGTCCCAAGTCAGGAGCCTGTAATTCAGTGGTTGTCGTTCGTTGCTGTATATCATATTTGTTTTTCGTTTATTGTATTGAACATAAATCAGGCCGAGAGGTTTTCTCGTTTGAAATGTCTTACATTTGTCATTTAGGGGCCTTTTATAGCTTGCTATGAAGTATGGGTTATGCTCATTGTTGAAGGCCGTATAGTGACCTATAGTTGCTTACTTCTATGCCATTTGATTTTTGGTGGATAGTATTCTCATTGGCAATAATACTTCTTATTTTTATATTAAATACATGTACATGAATTAAAACAATATATTAAGGAAGCCGTAGTTTTGCGATTATCAAATCTCATAAATCAATTATGCAGACAAATCGAGGTAATTAACCAAAACTGAGGTAGTCGCATGGACTCCAAAATGTACGAAACCCGATGCATCGGCAGGGTTACCGTTTCCGGTTTTGAAATTCATAAAAGCATATCAAGACGTATCCAATGTTCCAAATGAAAAAAAAAACAAAACAAAAAACAAAAACAAATATCACATCACAGAAAAATTGTCTTTATTCTTAAATAGAAATGATATTATCTGATATAAAGTGTCTAGGCTAATGTCTGTGAGGACTCAATAGAATTCTTAGAATATATTCTGTCCAAAAGTATTTGATGTATGGGGAAAAACTAGATTAATGTTTAAAATAGCGCATATTCTACTACGACTAAACTTAGATGTTATACTTACAGAAGAAAAATGCAAAGCGGACAAGTGAATATATTAGAATTTAAAAAAAACCATCTTAAATAGGTTTGTTAATTGAAAAAATGATATTCTATTTATTTCAAAGTACGGCATTGCAGATAGATTGTATTCCTGCTAAAACCCGTGGCTCAAACTAATTATAAACTTAAAACCATGTAAACGTTTAAGTAACATAAATATCCTCCAAATCAAGACTACATAACTTTAATAATATTAATGCATATAAAGATTGTCAAATGACTCATGTTTATAGGTGTAATACCAACAAATCATAGTACGTCACATCCGGTTGCATACGAAAATAGGTCGAAAAAAAATATTTCCATGAATTTGACAGTTGCAGGTAATTGGTCCTACATTTCATTGCAGTAAAACATTTCTTGGTCATAAACATATATCTTGGGTATTTCAAAGCACCATAATTTTTTTTATTTGGGGTTTCTATAGAATATTTTTGAAACTTGAGGCTACACGGTTACTAAAGCTTGTACACAGGTTAAAAAAGGGGGAAAATTTGATTGGTTAACTTCCAGTAATGGTTACTTTCTTATATTCAATGAAATGTTTTGTAAAATGTTTTCTATAGTACTGGACAGGATAATAGAGACTTATAGGGGAAAATTAATGGTGGTATTACACCTATATATATATATATATATAGAAAAAACAAGAAAAACTAAACGTATTTATCTGGGTTTTTTTTATGTTATTTACCACAAATTAGCTTAATCTTTGCATGAGACATTTTATTCTTTCTTTTTTTTATTTTATCATTGCACATGGTCGTGTTTTCTCTTAGTGTAAATGACGTCTTTACACTTTATCCATTGGATTGCATTTGTACTGATCTATACTTTTGTCTTAGATACATGTTTTTATTCGTTGTTATTGTATTTAGACTAGCATTCAATAACTGGATCTGTAATTTGTTTTTTTTTTATGTTTTTGTTAGTTGTTTTTGTGATTTATATTGATTTGATTTTATAGTTTGTTCTTATGTAGTACTGTTACAACACTGTCCAAGGTTAGGGGAGGATTGGGCGCCCACAAGCATGTTTGACACGGCCATATTATGTATGTGCATGTCCCAAGTCAGGAGCCTGTAATTCAGTGGTTGTCGTTCGTTGCTGTATATCATATTTGTTTTTCGTTCATTGTATTGAACATAAATCAGGCCGAGAGGTTTTCTCGTTTGAAATGTCTTACATTTGTCATTTAGGGGCCTTTTATAGCTTGCTATGAAGTATGGGTTATGCTCATTGTTGAAGGCCGTATAGCGACCTATCGTTGCTTACTTCTATGTCATATGATTTTTGGTGGATAGTATTCTCATTGGCAATAATACTTCTTATTTGTTTATTAAATACATGTACATGAATTAAAACAATATATTAAGTCAGCCGTAGTTTAGCGATTATCAAATCTCATAAATCAATTATGCAGACAAATCGAGGTAATTAACCAAAACTGAGGTAGTCGCATGGACTCCAAAATGTACGAAACCCGATGCATCGACAGGGTTACCGTTTCCGGTTTTGAAATTCATAAAAGCATATCAAGACGTATCCAATGTTCCAAATGAAAAAAAAAAAAAAAAAAATATCACATCACAGAAAAATTGTCTTTATTCTTAAATAGAAATGATATTATCTGATATAAAGTGTCTACGCTAATGTCTGTGAGGACTCAATAGAATTCATAGAATATATTCTGTCCAAAAGTATTTGATGTATGGGGAAACACTAGATTAATGTTTAAAATAGCTCAAATTCTACTACGACTAAACTTAGATGTTATACTTACAGAAGAAAAATGCAAAGCGGACAAGTGAATATATTAGAATAAAAAAAACCCATCTTAAATAGGTTTGTTAATTGAAAAAATAATATTTTATTTATTTCAAAGTACGGCATTGCAGATAGATTGTACTCCTGCTGAAACCCGTGGCTCAAACTAATTATAAATTTAAAACCATGTAAACGTTTAAGTAACATACATATCCTCCAAATCCAGACTACATAACTTTAATAATATTAATGCAATTGTCAAATGACTCATGTATATAGAAAAAAACAAGAAAAACTAAACGTATTTTTCTGGTATTTTTTAATGATTTTTGACAACAAATTAGCTTAATCTTTGCATGAGACATTTTATTTTTTTTTTTTTTAATTTTATTTTGATACATGTATATGATTATAACACTTGATAAATGTCGTGCTTCCGAAGCACATTGCTGTTGCCTAGAAACACTTTACAAAATAAAGATAAATGTCACAATAGTATTTTAATATGTTAAAAGTGTTATCTGATGCAGAAGATAAATTGGTTCTTTTTATCAAATTAAAAAAAAACATCTAGGACAAGAGATCTTCCTTACATGAGTATTCAAACACGATGTACAACAGATAAGTTTTGAAAGTGACATTTATGATTTTTCCACCATTTTTCTTGATGTGTTGTTTCCTCTGTAAAGAGAATATGATAAACTTGTTTTATCGCAATATCATTCCAGCAGCGCGTACACACGGACTATATATTTCCCAGTTGATACGAGATTCCAGAGCTTGTAATTCATATCATGATTTCCTTGAAAGCAATTTGTTGCATTCTCTGCATTGCCAATAAAACAACTATCCAACAAAGTCCAAATGACAAGGATGTGAATAACTACACCATACGGCCTTTAACCATAAGCAAAAACCCTACCGTTTAGTTACATATACATTGATTGATGAATCATTGGTGTTAAACGCCACTTTCAGCACTCTTGGCTTTAACGTGGCGACCAGTTTTTGTTGGTGGAGAAAACCGGAGTATCCGGTGAGAGAGAACTACCGATATTCGACAGTAAAACTGAAAATCCCTGTCAATAAGATATGTGTCGAAAAAAGGGAAAAAAAGGCCAGGTCAGTACCAAGCACAAAAACAACTACTAAGTAACAAAAAGACAAACGACACAAAGTACTGATCTTGGAGTACTTGCAGTTACGGAAAAATATTCAAAAGCCTAATTTCTGACAATGTATAAACCTTGTTTTCCCAGACTTATTTATAAATCAATACACCTCCTACGGATAAACTTTATTTTGATAAGGACATCATCTTTCAGTAATTTAGAAAAAAAGCCTTCTATTTTGTTAACGTCATTCTTCTGATGGTTTATTTGTTACGATTGAATGTTTAGATTTCTCTACTCTGCAAGCAACGTTACCTCGAAATCTGATTAAAAAGATAGAAGTTATTAAATAGAAAGAAAGATAGAATTTTTTTAACTCCACGTCTTTCAATCTTTAATAAAAAAAATAACCATATCACCTGCCTATTTCGGAACATTTAACCAGATTAAAAAGATCATAATATTTTGACAATAGTTATTTTTGAATATTTTTCTTAAAAAAGTACATTCGTAACAAAAATATATGTTATTGAAGTTAAAGCTCATTTTTAATGTATTCCAAATTATTTTATTTTAGTTAACGATATCTTTCGATGGAACTGTTTTCCAAAAAATATGTCAAATTTTCTATCAAAGTTATTTCAAAAGCGCAAAGAAAATAAAATGATCAAGGATACTAGCTAGGCTTATAATTTAATTCGTCAGGTTCGGAAAGCGACACAGAACTTGATTTCCTGGATATATTTGAGATTGTCGTCGCATCATTCAAAATTAAACGTCAATATTGACATTCATTAGAAAAATATCATAATGATTGCTTTAATTCAACATTTTGATATACTTTGAATAGAGTTCCAAAATGAACACAAAAAAACTTTAGTACTATATATAATCACAGATAAAATTTGGCATAAGTTTTTACAAACAGAAGTATGAGTAAAGGAATACGTGTTTTCAAAGAGATACGCATGTACCAATTCAATGTTATGACAGCGGTTCTTCGTTCATTCATTAGTTTCTATGTTTTTGTTTCTGTTATTTGCCGGCAAATTTTCGATTTCTTTTATTGTCTTTAAGAGTAAATATACAATTGACTCCGTGTTAATATTTTTTACAAGGACTAAAAAGAAATCTATAGTGTATGAGACAATATCCCATTGTCTGAACCTCTAAATATTAAGGTACAATCTTCAACAATAAATAAATGTCTTTACAATATGTCTAGCTCTAAATTCCCCCGATCCATCGAAGATGTTAATAAATTAAACACTGACCATATCAGATCTGTCATCAACACTTTCTTAATGGACACAATCAGATATAACTTATAAAGAGAAAAACCGACGAGTTACATTCATTTGATTAAATATAAACTGATAACTTTTTTCTATTTTGAATAAACTTAGGTTGCTACCTTCTCATACACAGTTGTCTCAAAAGCTTTTGCCTGGTTAAAGACCACAGAATCACAGCTACAAATGTATACTTTATATACTTTGAGGTTCTAATAATTCAGATCATATTGTTAATATGTAACTTATTTAAAGATAATGTAAAGATGCAAAAAATACAAAAACCTGCAAGTTTAATAGATGGCGCCAAAGAGCATTAATAAAAAAACAATACAGAAAAGGTATGTAGCTTAATTAAAAATCCTAAATCTATAAGTATTAAAACTGTAATTTACCTATATTAAACTCACTGATTCATTTTTTATTGCTGGTGTACCATAATGAAAACTTATACGAAAATATTCATTATACATTTGTAGTAACATCAAAATTGTATTCGAAAACAATGTGTAACGTTAGATACCATGCCGATATATGGATTCATGTTAAATCTTTAGAAGTGAATGGGTGATAAAAGTGGTAAAAACACAGACCAACTTGAGTTCATCCGTTTTGTTTTGGGTTCTTGTTGTTCAATCTTTGGCTTTCTGAGTATTCTTTGTAGTGTTTTGTGTACTGTTGCTTTTATGTTCGTCTTTCTTTTTTTGGTCTTGTCATTGTCTATCTTTCAACGGCTATTGATTTTGTTTTTGCCATATATTTTTCTCACAAAATTTTAACAATCAAGATTAAGGGAAAACGATTCTGAAGAGGCACATTTTAGTCTAATAAAAGTATGTTACTTTGCTTTCTTAAATCCTCACCTTAGATTACCCCTGGTATTTGGTGGGGTTTGTGTTGCTGAATCTTTAGTTTTCTATGTTGTATTGTGTGCTGTTGTTTGTCTTTTGGTCTTTTTCTTTTTATTTGCCATGGCGTTGTCAGTTTATTTTCGACTTATGAGTTTGAATGTCCTTTTGGTATCTTTCTCCTCTCTTTTAAAAACTATAATTTTAACTCTGTCACTAACTCAAAGACAAACTCTATACCGATCAGAAACAGTCTTACTTTTATAAATTGTGACTTGGATGGAGAGTTGTCTCATTGGCACTCATACCACATCTTCCTATATCTAATTAATGTTTTTCGATTGAAAATATTTTTTTATTCAAATAGACTATATATAGACAAGGTATTTAACGCTTTACAAATGGATTAGACACAACTCTTACAATGGATTTTAATGCAGTAATAAAGTAAAAGAATTTCTTTCTTTCATAGAAAAAAACCCAAAACTCATTTAGCTGCATACAAATTTCTGTTTGGTACAACTTATTGATTTCGTTAGTCCGAAGCGCTTTTCTGGATATACCATCATAAAGTTCGCTCAAACCCATATATTTGTAAGCCAATGATATACAAAACAAAACACATAAAGAGCTGTATATTCGAAAGAGACCTAAACAATAATCAAATTCATCTACAATCAATTTTGTCTGAGGGAGTTGGAACCTTACTCTTTTAATAATTTCTTAATTCTATCATACTATGTATTCATTTATTTTCGTGAATTGAGGAAAACTTGCATTTTCGTTGATACTTGATTTCGTGGTTTGAACAAAGTCTGCATTTATTCCTATATAAAATTTATAATTCATTGAAATTGGTGGTTTGTGTGTACCCACGAAATCCTCAAAAATTGATATCCAAAAAATAATAATAAATCCGCAGTAAGAGAATGTCTTCTTATTTCAGTTCATGAAATTGCTATGATAACTTGTACGCACATGAAAGAGAGGGGAGTAAGATACCCAAGGGACATTCAAACTCATAAGTCGAAAACAAACTGACAACGCTATGGCAGAAAAAAAAGACCAAAAGACAAACAATTGTACACAAAACACAACATAGAAATTTTAAGACTGAGCAACACGAACCCATACATAAATGAAGCTATACAATTAAATAAAGATTAAAGAACTTATTAAAATGTTTTTGTTTCTGTATTGTCAGGTTACTGTTTATTGATAACCAATAGCTACATTCATTCATTAAAAAATGTGAACTTTAGAAAGGCAAAGTTGGCCTTCCTCGTTTTAAAAGAGGGACGAAAGATACCAGAGGGACATTCAAACTCATAGATCGAAAACAAACTGACAACGCCATGGCCAAAAATAAAGACAAACAGACAAACAATAGTACAGATGACACAATATAGAAAACTAAAGTCTAAGCAACACGAACCCCACCAAAAACAGGGGGTGATCTCAGGTGCTCCGGAAGGGTAAGCAGATCCTGCTCCACATGTGGCACCCGTCGTGTTGCCTATGTTATTACAAATCCGGTAAATAGTCCAATTCGGTAGGTCTCATTCGTGAAAAAGGAAGGGTATTGTAGTTACGACATAAGGAACATATCCGATATCATCTGTGAAACGGTTATTCCATAACGATCAATTATTCATATTTATAAAGTTTTAAGATCATTATAATAAAATTGAGAATGGAAATGGGGAATGTGTCAAAGAGACAACAACCCGACCATAGAACAGACAACAGCAGAAGGTCACCAACAGGTCTTCAATGCAGCGAGAAATTCCCGCACCCGGAGGCGTCCTTCAGCTGGCCCCTAAACAAATATATATACTAGTTCAGTGATAATGAACGCCATACTAAACTCCAAATTGTACACAAGAAACTAAAATTAAAAATAATACAAGACTAACAAAGGCTAGAGGCTCCTTACTTGGGACAGGCGCAAAAATGCGGCGGGGTTAAACATGTTTATGAGATCTCAACCCTCCCCCTATACCTCTAGCCAATGTAGAAAAGTAAACGCATAACAATACGCACATTAAAATTCAGTCCAAGAGAAGTCCGAGTCTGATGTCAGAAGATGTAACCAAAGAAAATAAACAAAATGACAATAATACATAAATAACAACAGACTACTAGCAGTTAACTGACATGCCAGCTCCAGACTTCAATTAAACTGATTGAAAGATTATGTCTTCATCATATGAATATCAGGCACAATCCTTCCCGTTAGGGGTTTAGTATCATACCATCATAACATATATGAGAAGATCATAACCCGTGTCATGCCAACAACTGGTTTTTAAATAAATGTGTTTAGTGCCGATGCAAAGACCCTATAAGTGAATCAATATTAACGCCAAAATATGCAATCTTTAATGACCTGACAACAGTATCGTAACTATATCCCTTCTTAATAAGTCTATTTAAAGGTTTTGTTAGCTTCAGAGGTGAATACTGACATTTTTGTGCTTTATAAAGAATATTTCCATAAAAAATTGGATGTGAAATACCTGAACGTATAAGAAGTCTGCATGTTGAGCTATATTTACGAATGATGTCCTTATACCGATGATAAAATTTAGTAAATGTTTTGACTAGTTTGTGATATCGAAAACCCTGGTGTAATAATTTTTCAGTAATACATAAATTTCTCTCGTTAAAATCTAAAACATTGTTTCTGTAGTCTGTCTTCTCAAAATAGAATACGTGATAATGCAAGTATTATTCTTATTATATTTCAAATTTGTTTTCATTGCACACATCATCGTTTTATATCAGTACATATAATTATGAAAGTTTATTACAGTTATTTTTCGAACTGTAAAACTGTCGTTGTGAATAGAAGGGTCGACTGATAAGATATTTATATTAACAGGAAATCACGGTAAAACTGTGAAAATAATTGAATGTTGATAGACAAAACAATTTCTTAGAATAGAAAATATCCAATAAACTCCGAGGTGGTAAAAAAAATTAAAAGGTCAAAGTTACGAAATAAGAAATTAAAATAACACTTTATAAATGTTACAAGTCCGAAGCGCTTTTCTGGGTATACATTCATTAAGATAAATTCATCATAGATACCAGGATTGAAATTTTGAGAACGCTCCTACCAAACATTTGAAAGCCAGAGATTATACGTTGTTTTCAATTTAGACTTATATATATATATATATAAACAAGTCTAAATTGAAAACAACGTTCAAACCTATGATTGCGTTGGATAAAAACCGCAATTTTTATACGTCTTGGTAGAGGGGTCTAAATACGGCACAAACAACATTTTCCAAAAGACAAAAAAAAAAAGTGAAAAAGTATATTTTAACAAAACGCATTTGACTACCAGGATGTTCTTAAACCCAGCTGACTGCCATTGGCGATTGCCAAATAAACGGATCACCAGATGTAACGAAATGGATCTTATTATTAATTTATTACCAAACAGAAAAACAATAAACTTGCGGAAAAGATGATATACCGCAAACATGAGGTGCAAAATTTTGAACACCATATCCGGATTTCGACAATTAATGTCTCTTCAGTGATGTTAGGAATCGAAATGGTATTTGAAAGGTCATATGATTTACCTCAGTTCAGGATAGACTCTTGAATTTTTAAAGAGTCGAAATAGGATGAACGGATCATATAAACCCGTAGGCAAATATAATACAAGCCCAAACGAAAAAATATACACAAGTCTAAATTGAAAACAACGTTCAAACCTATGATTGCGTTGGATAAAAACCGCAATTGTTATACGTGGGCATACAAAACAAATTTCTGGGTAGAGGGGTCTAAATATAGCACACACAATATATATAAAGAAAGGCAACAGTAGCATACCGCTGTTCAATAGTTATAATTCGATTAAGCAAAAATAAATCCGGGTAACAAACTAAAACCGAGGGAAACACATCAACTATGAGAGGAAAACAAGATTAATGCAAAACTGGCGATCTCTTAGATGTCATATAACCAATTTGTCCCAAGATGAATGTGTCTTCAGTTTTATGTTTGAGCCTCACTGCAGGGTAATACTAAATTTGAAGTAAGGAATATGATTCTGGTTAGACTTTAGGTTAAATGTAAGCCAATGATAAGATTCGAATTAAGTTCCGAATAAAGAAAGAGATTTGACCATAGTTGTTGATGTTCCGTATGAGACACTCGAGTGCTTCACTTAGTACCCGTAACTGACCATCGAGCTTAACTTTGAGTAGACATTAGAGGTTAAACGTGACTTGAATGAATTAAAACTTTATACATTTCGTGTGTATGAAACGTTTTTCTGGTTAACCTTCATCATGAATGCTCTTAAAAAAATTTGAAATCCAGGTTTCGTGAAACGTTAGGGGCTTTATGACCAAAAAGATCCTAATCAGATTAGCCAAATTAATCTAAGATCAACTTTGCCTGCGGCAGTTGGAATCTTTGTTTCTTAAATTATGAACGGGGAATTAACATTTATATATGCTATCAGTCATGTCAGTATCGAAGCACTGACAACTGCTGATGATACCCTAGGTGACTCACAGTCAGCCAACAGCCGTATCCACTCAGTGATAATAAATGAAATAAATTTCGTGCGTTTGAAGTCTTTACCCGAGTTCAAGTTTGACTTCCAGTTAAAGTTTGAACAAGAAACGTAATGATAATAAATAAGATAGGCGATTAAAGTATATTGATATCTTCAAATTCACATTATATTTATAAAATCTCACTCAATTATATATCATTTAAACAAAG
The DNA here is from genome assembly GCF_021869535.1 of Mytilus californianus. Classification (NCBI taxonomy): domain Eukaryota; kingdom Metazoa; phylum Mollusca; class Bivalvia; order Mytilida; family Mytilidae; genus Mytilus; species Mytilus californianus. Next base: position 2,845,051 of record NW_026262679.1, on the reverse strand, counting down.
TTTCTTGATACAAAAATATTCATATATTCAGGGAACGCTGCTTCTTATTTGTCTCAAATAGGTTATGCATTTTGAATTGATAAACTGTATTTTTTAATCAAAGACGAACTAAACCCCATATTGTAGCTCAAATATTAGGTCGACAATTTATTCAAAGTCATAAAAGAAACTCGAATTTAAGCTCGAACTGTGTCCTAAACTTGAACAAAAGTTTAGTTTTTTTATGATTTAAATATTGATTTCGTGTATAAACAATTATTTTGTAATATTTCTTAATTTTTCTTATTCAACCTCAAATTTTAGGTATATTTTAGATTAGAAAAGTAAGTTTACATCCAAGAAACAACTTAATAGTTGGTGGGATTATGTCAACAGCTTTAATAGAGCTTATCTAAATTTCATTTTGTTGTTTCTTGACTACGCATTATGTTTCCACAAAGGAAGTATGGATGGAAAACTGCAGTTTTGGAAAACACGATTTATGTATAAAAGAGGGACGAAAGATACCAGAGGGACAGTCAAACTCATAGATCGAAAACAAACTGACAACGCCATGGCCAAAAATAAAAAGACAAACAGACACATAATAGTACAGATGACACAACATAGAAAACTAAAGACTAAGCAACACGAACCCCACCAAAATCTTGGGGTGATCTCAGGTGCTCCGGAAGGGTAAGCAGATCCTGCTCCACATGTGGCATCCGTCGTGTTGCTTATGTTATTACAAATCCGGTAAATAGTCTAATTCGGTAAGTCACATTCGTGAAAAGGGAAGGGTATTGTAGTTACGACATACGGAACATATCCGATATCATCTGTGAAACGGTTATTCCATAACGGTCAACCAACTCGTGATGGCGTCCGTAAAATTTACGAAGGGATGATGTCAACTTCACCATTTGGAACTCTTGGCTTAATAGCTTCCTTGTGAGCCGCAATCCCCTATCAAGGAAATTATGATAGGAAACACAAGCCCGGGAATATCGTATCATTTGGGAGATATATACTCCGTATGCAGGCGCTGCTGGAATGTTGCTACATAGAAATGGAAAGTTCACAATTGGGAAGCTGAAATCATCTTTTTTGTCGTAAAGTTTTGTTTTCAACCGACCCTCATTGTCAATTTCTAGATGTAAGTCAAAATATGAGGCAGACTTAACTCTATCTGTAGTATCCTTTATCTCTAGTTCGATGGGATAGATTCGTTCAACATAGTCACCAAATTTTGTATTATTTAGTGAGAGAACACCATCTATATAGCGGAACGTAGAGTTAAAGGATATTGTTAACTTCTTATCTTTCTTCCTAAGAAGTTCCTGTATGAAGTCAGCCTCATAATAATAAAGAAACAAGTCGGCAAGAAGAGGGGCACAATTGGTTCCCATTGGAATTCCGACAGTCTGTTGAAAAACACGTCCTCCAAACGTAACAAATATGTTGTCAATCAAGAAATCAATCATCTTGATAATGTCAGTTTCAGAGAATTTTTTGTTTGAATCAGAGTGATTCTTTACAAAGTAGGATTTATCCCTCCCCAAGACAAGATACTTGTATCTACGTTCGCCATTCTTTTTAATGAAACAAAGTAATACCAACTCTTTCAATTTGTCTTTTAGTTTGGAATGGGGAATACTTGTGTAAAGTGTAGAAAAGTCAAATGTTTTAATACTATTGCAAGATGAGAGAGTCTTAGATTGTATGTACTCTAAAAGATCTTTGGAATTTTTTAGTATCCACATCTGATTCACGCCACCTCTAGAATAGGCAGTTTCACAATAACTTTGGAGCCCGGCTTTGATTGCTGATAAAACAGATGTTAATAATTTAGAAAGAGGTTTCGTGGAGCACTTGGAAGACCCACCAATATACCGTTGTTTGTAAGGACACTTATGTAGTTTAGGTATCCAATACACTGATGGAAGATCCAGTTCTTCATCTTTGGTTGAAATTCCAAAGGAACATAGAACATACCTATGATTATCCAGGATTTCCTCTTTGGTAAGTGTCGTGAGGGTATATGTTGAGTTTCCAAGTGAATTGTCAATACCTAATTCATTTATCAAGCAGTTTATGTAATGATATTTCAAACAGAAACGATGTTGTTTGGGGCTTTATCTGCGGGGACAACAACATATTTGTCATGGAGGTAGGACAAGTGTTTTGCAACATTTGGGTCTTTAAAAATTGATGTAGCGTGGGTAATGATATGCCCATTTAGTTTCTTAATTCTGATTTGTATCAACGACCTCACAGCCTTAATCCATTCGGAAAGAGTATCTACGTCTTCTTTCTCGCGTTTAGCCCATTGCCTGGCATAATCCTCGACTGAATCCATCAGTATTTTGAAGTTGTATTTCCAATTGATGGGTTTAGGCTCACGATATTTCGGACCTTTGGATAACAAATTTCGCAGGGAAGTGTTATTGACAATGTTGAGGTCTCCGATAATAACGTGGCCAGCCGGATTATATGTGAATTGGGAACTAGCACAGGTGCAATCAGGAGGTTTAGACTTGAAGTCGTCAATGTTGAGATCCTGCAAAACGTGTTTGTAATTGAAAATTTTAGTTGCAATTGGTTGGTATAGGTATAAGAAATTGTTGGTACAGACTTATCTTTAAAATAAGGAGGTATTTTTGACTGAACTAATTTATGATGAAGGATATTGCCTAAGTTGACGCCATCGAGACCTTTGTTGGCAAAGGAAAGTTTAAGAAAAGATCTTTTTTCTTTTTCATCTTTTCCAATGCGAACTGGTTTGAAAAGTCTGTGACTTGCAATATCTGAAATGATAGCTGTAAGTTTGTATTGGTTTGAATGAGGGTTTGTAACAGTGGTTTCCAAACATAAATTGAACAGAGAATGAAGTTTTGAAAGGGGTAATGAATACAGTTTCGTGCGAATGTGATGAATACCTAACGGCTTTTGTATAAATGGCAGCAAGTCATTAATAGAGACATCATGCAAAGTAGGTGATGTATACTGATATATAAGTTGTAACTGGCTTTGAACTAACTTTCAGTAACTGTGAATACTCTTATTCCGGTGCTTTGTTTCATTTTTTTTTATTTTAGTAGTTTTTGTTCCTCGTACCTATCTTTTAAGTTAAGCCAATTGCTACTGAAGTTTACAGTTTGTTCTTATGTTGTGCTATTACACCACTGTCCCAGGTTAGGGGGAGGATTGAGCGCTGACAAACATAGCTGTATGTGCCTGTCCCAAGCACATTGTTCATGTCAGGACCTTTTATAGCAGTCTATACAGTATGAGTTTTTCTCAATGTTAAAGACCATACGGTGGCCCACATTTGCTTACATCCACTTCATTTAAACTCTTGTGGATAGTTGTCTAATTGGCAATCATACCACATCTCCTTACTTTTATATAAACTCAGCAGTTTTCTTTGTTTTTATGAAAAGGGCTCATTAAATGACGTAATTGTGACGTCATAACATCAAAGATCTTGTATAATTCATTTATATTTCTTGAGGTTATTCTTTTCTAATCTTTATTAGCAAATTTGAAATAGTTCTCAAATCTTTATTTTCTTGGGCCAAAAACTTGCCTAAATGCCCCTACTCCGTTGTTTTTAAAAAGTTCTGACACTTTTGTCTAAAACATATAAATTTATAAAACCATGATACAGGTTGCATATGTTCAACAGTTTTTCGGTACGCGGACCATAGATGGCATATTGTAATGAAACAGTATCCCATCATCACAATAGAACATACAGTCATTTATCATACGGTTAACCATTTTACATTTTAGGCTACTTCTGTTATTCAACACAGTTCAATTTAACTCAGTTGTTCCGATATTAACTTAAGCTAAATGATCTAAATATCAGAAATGTTTCAGATCATATAAATATCATGTTTGTTTGATAAAAGTCGTTTCATATTATTATTGTCAATATTGTACTTATGCCAATGCCGAAACTTTTCTCTTCCACATATGATTGTTGTATAGAACACATGTACGTAGAATCATGAGCGAGTTGTCTACTTGCTAAAGTTTCATTTGTTATTCTGAAATGTTAACCCCTTATGTGTTATTATCAATAATTCAAATTTTATCATCATAAGGTGTATTGTCTGACATTTAACTTTGATGTTAAAACGAAAAATAGGAAAGAATCCTTGAAAACAGAAACAATTTAGTGTCTTAGGACCAACGGGCGTGCGAAATACAAACCATTGTTGAAAAATTAACAGGTTAATATGTTATGAAAAATTTGAAAGAATAAATAAACTAACTCCAAGGTTTCAAACAAATTGAAATAAGACATAAATACAAAATATTTTATGACTGTTTGTGCTTAGTAAATGATAAAGGCAATGTCCCTAGTAAGAATCTCGTTAGCAGCCATCAAAGATGTTAAACCTCGCATCATTCTCTTTGTGCCTGTCACAACTCAGGAGTCTGTAATTCAGTGATAGTCATTTGTTGTTCTATATCATATTTGTTTCTCGTTTGTTGTTTATTACAAAGATCAGGCCGAAAGTTTTCGTTTGAATAGTTGTCATTTCGGGACTTTCTATAGCTTGCTATGAGGTATGGGTTTTGCTAATTGTTGAATGATATTATACGTCTCATTGGCAATCATACCACATCGTCTTATTTTTATATCAACCAATGTAGTTTCTTTGCTCCACATGTCAACTTTTGAAGTCCGATCAATTTTCAAAGGATGAACGTGTTCTCAGCTTTACATTTGAGCTTCACTGCAAGATATGATGTATGTTTTAGTGGAAGTTACGATTATAACTTGAACAGCACTTCAGGATAAATGTAAGCTGCAGCTTAGATTATAATTTAAATCTTTACTTCAATTTTGTGTTAAGTTCCATTTAATACTCAAAAACTATACCTAGTACCAATAACTGCGCTCGAGTTTAACATTTCGTTGAAATTACATTTAAAATGTGACTTACAGGTTGAATATATAGAAATAAGCAGATGTGGTATAAGTGTACCTTGATTAAAGTTTGATTTCTGGTTGATTTTGGGTATTAAATCGAAATTATATTCGATCAAATTGGCGTCTTCAGTATCTTTGTATCTTCACATTCATCTTTTTTTTTATATAAAATTACCATTATATATCATTAACACAAAGTTTCATTTAAAAAAAATATTCAAATATTTGGAGAGCACACCTACTTGTCTGGCAAATAAATAATGTATTTTGAATTGTTTTACCTTTGGTGAATTGTATTTTGTAAAGTTATTTCAAAAAGGTTAGGTCCATACAACCCTACAAAATCAAACTCTTGATTATACCAATCAACAAAATGAATGGAAAACAACTGACATATTTCTGACTTGGTACAGGCATTTTCTGAAGAAAATGGTGGACTAATCTGGTTTTATAGCTAGATATTCCTCCTGTTTGTACGACAGTGGTTTATATTTCCGTTATATTGACAAAATTTGGGAAGCAACCTAAACATACATAATTGGTTAACGCGACAATAACTGGATTCCACCATACAAAAACAATTGATTTAAAATTGAAACAAATATAAAAATACATCTGACAAAGACGCCAACAAAAAATTGTATTAGATTGAACATGCCGTGTACGAATACATAATTTCATATACTAGTACACTTTCCAAATAAATGTGATCTAAAATTGAGAATGGAAATGGGGAATGTGTCAAAGAGACAACAACCCAAAGAGCAGAAAACAGCTGAAGGCAACCGATGGGTCTTCAACACAGCGAGAAAATCCCGCGCCCGAAGGCGGGCTTCAGCTGGCCCCTAAACAAAACTGTGTACTAGTTCATTGAAAATGGATGTCATACTAAAAACCAAAACATGTAAATGAACTAAAATTAGAAATCATACAAGACTAACAAAGGTCCCTGACTTGAGACAGGCGGAAAAATGCGGCTGTGTTAAACATGTTTAGTGAGATCTCAACCCTCCCCCTATACCTCTAGTCAATGTAGAAAAAACAAACACACAGCAATACGCACAGTAAAACTCAGTTAAAAAGAAATCCGAGTCCGATGTCAGAATAGGTAACAAAGAAACTAAGCAAATTGACAATGATACATACATTAACAAAGGACTACTAGCAGTTACTGACATGCTAGCTCCAGACCTCTATGAAACTGATAGAAAACATCATATGAAAATCAAGAACGATTCCTTCCGTGTGTGGTTTAGTATCATTAAAATATATGAACAAAACCCGTATTATGCCAACAACTGGTTTTAGAAAAAATGTGTTTATTTCCGATGCAAAGACCCTATGAGTGAATCAATATTAATACCAAAATATGCCATCTTTAATGACCTGACAACAGTATCGTAAGTATCGTAAGTATATACCTTCTGAATAAGTCTGTTTAAAGGTTTAGTTAGCTTTTGAGGTAAATGCCTACTTTTTTGTGCTTTGCAAAGAATATTACCATAAAAGATTGGATATGAAATACCTGAACGTATAAGATGTCTGCATGTTAATTTATATTTATGAATAATGTCCTTTTACCGATGATGAAATTTAGTAAATGTTTTGACTAGGTTTTGATATCGAAAACCCTGGTGTAATAATTTTTCAGTAATACAGAGATTTCTTTCGTTAAAATCAAATACGTTGTTACATACACGAGCGAATCGAACAAGTTGGGATATATAAACACCATAAGATGGTGACAAGGGAACGTCACCATCTATAAATGGATAATTAACAATAGGAAATGAAAAATCAACTCTTTTATTATAAAATTTGGTATTAAGCTTCCCGTTAAAGATATAGATATCAAGATCCAGGAAACGGCAGTGTTCATTGTGAGTATTAGCTTTATTTAAAGTCAGTCATGCTGTATAAATCTCTTTAGTGTACATACTGAAGTCGTCATTATTGAGAGCCAATATATCATCCAAATATCTAAAAGTGTTATTTAATGTTTGTATCAGATGTTGTTTCGATGGGTCTTTGCTGATCTATTCATAAATTGTAACTCATAACAATACACAAACAGGCCCGCAATAAGTGGTGCACAGTTAGTCCCCATTGGAATTCCGATAACTTGAAGATATACGGAATCACCAAAGCGAACAAAAAAATTATCTAGTAAAAATTCAAGGGCAGTTATAGTATCAAAGCAGGTCAAATTGACATAGTTCTTTTGTTTGTTGTTACTTAAAAATGAACTAAAAGAGTTTGAACATATATATTCGCATTCTGTCTTTTTAAATTCATTTAATTAGGTGTGTGATTTTTTTCTTAATTAGATTATGAGACAAAGTGGTATAAAGGATAGAAAAAATGAAAACTTTGAACAGATTCGAAATCACCAATATAAACATGCAATTTATCAAGTACTTCCAACGAGTTTTTGACACTCCAAAAGTAATAAATTCCACTATTTTCAAAGGCCTTATTTGAACAATTTATAACCAGGTTTTTTTTATTGTACCAAGTGTGCTAGTAAGTAGAATAGACAGTTTAGTAGTGGAACAAAGGCTTGAACACGAAATAAATCTATATTTGTAAGGTGTTTTGTGCAGCTTCGGAAGCTAGTACATAATTGGAACTTTCATTTTATTTGGTTCTGCTTGTAAAGAGGTAGCTAAAAGTTTATGTTTATTACAGATATCATTTTCCGAAAATGGAGTCAGTTGGAATGTTGGTGATTTCCTTTTGCAGAGCCTCAATGTAAAATTTACTTCAAACAATAATGATATAATTTGCAGCCTTATCAGCCGGAACAAAAACAAATTTCTTGGCGAGTTCTTTTAGAAAAGAGGGACGAAAGATACCAGAGGGACAGTCAAACTCATAGATCGAAAACAAACTGACAACGCCATGGCCAAAAATAAAAAGACAAACAGACAAATAATAGTACAGATGACACAACATAGAAAACCAAAGACTAAGCAACACGAACCCACCAAAAACTGGGTTATGTTTGATTCAAGAGATAGGGTTATTATGGTTGTTGTTATGAGTAAAATGGTCTTTAAAATGTTGTATACGTATATTAACTATGTTCATTACTGAATTAAAAAAAAATCTAAGGATTCCTGTCAGCTTTTTCTCGTTTTATCCATTTCGAGCAGTAAGTACGGAGTGAGTCGTGGATGATGTTACGAAACTCATTCCAATTAATAATTAAATGGGGAACGATATTCAGGTCCTTTACTGAGGAAAGATTTCAACTCTCGGTCACGAACGAGGTTAAGGTCTCCTGTTACAACATGGGAACTGGGGCCATAAATGTATTTCGAATTACTGCAATTTAATGACGTAGATGTATTGTCACTGATATTTTCATCTTTACACACTTCGCTATAATTAAACACATATTTCCGGGTAGATTGTTTGTAAACATAACAAAAAAGAGGGAATTCTGTATTATCAAAATTGCCAGGAATTTGTTCTTTAACAGAATGATCATTAAAAATACCGGCAATATTTACAAAATCAAAACTTTTATTGACATATTTGATTTTAATAAAATGTTTTTTTATGATCTTCAGGGCAATCAATTTTGGGAAACAGTTTACAAAACTGTGTAAAGATAAGATACATCACAGACATACAAACAGAATTGACTAAAACATTCAAATAAACATAGAAATAAATCTGACAAAGACTAAAAAGAAAAAGCTTTTGTTGTTGATAGTACATAAAGTATAGTAAAACACAAGTTCATATTACTTTCTCGGTTATGTACAAATTAAGTAAAATATAAATGCAAGGGTATATAAAATGAAAAAAAACACTATAAAAACCTTATGCGAATCTTAACTCTTTACCTAACTTCATCAGGAACGCCCAAAGCAAAACGCCCGATAGCTGGATTCTAAAATACCGTGTCTCGGCAAGAGTAATACAACCAAAAGAACATAAAAGCACAAGATAAATAAAGGAAAAACTGTAAAGTAAACGAAATGATACACAACGTCAACATATAGAATATATAACTCAAGACCATCCTGTATTATTTGTGAATGACAATGAATATGTATTTGTGCTTCGCGCGATCTGATGATCTTGGTACTTTCCGATGAACTTTTTAAGGAACAGGACGATAGTTTCTTTCACAAAACCCTGAATCATTGATTTTTTGCCTATATACCAATGACGTTTTACAAAGTCTGAGTAGAAGCTGCATGGTCTTGAATCTCTTGAGCTGAGAAATGTATACTTCATGCGCGGATGAAGTTGGAATATTGCTGCTGAGGTGGTGAGAATTAACGATTTTAAAATTGAAATCGTCTAGTTTGTCATAGGTTCTGGTACTGAGATGACCGCTGTAGTTAATTTCGATGTATATGTCTAAATGAGGAAGAGAAAGCTGTAACTGTTGCTTCTGTGGACTATAGTTCAGGGTTATATATTAATGATACTTCTCAGAAATGTGTGAATTGATAATGGAAATAACATCATCAATATACCATTAAATGATCTAGCTTATTTGATCTTCTTGTTTAATGCATGTGTCTGAAGGAACTCCGACTCGTATGAAAACAAAAAAGGTTGGCACTGAAAGACGCATATGGAGTTGGTTCTCAAAGCATTGCCGACAACCTGCTATAAAGTTTACCTACAATTTTACAAATATGTTGTCAATCTTCAACTCTAGCATACGGATTACTTGTTCTTCGATATATCTTATTTTATTTATGCATTGATTTTTTTTTTTGTATACCAAAACAATAAATATCTAGAATATAGTAACATTTTTTGTGGATTATTTCTATTAAACATGCTTTAAATTTTTCGTGTGATATGGAGGTGTAAAGGGTGGAAAATTCGAAGTTTTTGATAGAAATGTATTCAAAAAAATGACCGAGATCTAAAACTTTCCAGATGTTCTATTTAGTTATTAAGAATCCACGTGTAGTAAATGCTACTACGCGAGAAAATATCACAGTATTTATGTTATCCCTCTTTCACTGTGAACAAAATTAGGTTAATCTAACGGACAATTCTTTGGTAAAATATTCAGATAAGTTGGACCTGTACCGTTGTGTGTATGGAGTTTTGTGAAGTTTCATGTATACAATACAACCCAGGTTAGACCGCGGAGTTGTTGCTCAATGAAAAATTACATGAGGACATGAAGGACTTATGATTTACAAAGATCTCATCCTTATAAAAAAAATAACGTTGTTGTACATGGGATTACGCGAACGTTCATTTATTCATAATTCTTTGAAAAGACAATCATAATAAATAAGTAATAAATTTGCAGACAAAACGACTATGTATGAAGCTTTTACGTAGGATCAACAAAATATTTATCGTGAATAGATGACAGACATTTTACAGCTTTTTTTTGTCTCTGAATACAAACTTGAGTCGAAAATTCTTGCTCTCCATTATCATTTATAATTTATTGCGTCAATTGTTTTTAGTAGTTCTCTAAATTTAAGACCATGATTCATCACCTCGAGATTTTCATGTTGAACAATGTTTGGATCACCAGTAATAACATGACAAGGGGTTGTAAATATACGGAGAGGGTTTTCAAATATTCTTTTAAATCAAGGTTTTGCAATGCTTGTTTAAGGTTCAATATTGTTTTGGTGTTACTGTAGGAGACTGACTGATTTTGAAAATAAAACGGGATGTAAACTGTTACTTCTTTGCAACGAAGAACGTTGATGGTGTTGATATCATCGATGACTTTATTCAAAAACTGAATTGGAAAAAAATATTCTATTTTTCATCGTTGAATGGTTTCGATCTTACTGGTTTAAAAGACGGAAAATAGCTACATCACAAATTATACTTACAAGTCTGTATATTGGAGAAAACATATCTATACATTCTTTGTCAAATGAAGAGACTTACATTGTCGAAATGCGCATCTGGTGCAGTAAAATTGTTACCGTTAATGTTATTAATACCACTGGGTCGATAACTCTCCTGGTGGACTGTTAGTCCCAGCCTAGTAGCCAGTATTTCGATACTGTCATGACAATAGGGATATTGTGTTATTGATATTTGCTGTTGCAAAATTTTGGAAATATTTTTAGTTAAGAAATATATCTCCTTCATGCACATCTCTCATTCTTGCCCGGTTGCCTTTGCATGAGGGAGATATATTCCTTAATTTAAAATATTTCTAAACTTTTGCAACAGCAAATAACAATAACACAATACTCGTTATGTTTTAAACAATTGGAAAGTTTACAGGCAGTGAAAAAAGAATGCTACAAATGTAATGTAACCCAAACGGACGATGGATATGTCGAAGAATGTCATCAAATTAGCTATCACCGAGGGATCTAGATTTGGAGGACTTTTTTTTACATTTGGACGATAGTAATATTTTTTACCATGACTACGCTAATTACATTACATCACTGGAAGCTGGACTTGACACATTTCGTACACCTTTGATGTGATCATTTCAATCGTATGGCATTACAGTAACTTATTCCCCTAACTAGAATTTATCTTTATCTGTTCTTAGTATGTTTCTATTAGTACTGGGGTTAATTTTCGCAATAATGCGTACTTTCATGGATAAAGAAGGATCATGGACCGGGTAATTAAATGGCTATAAAGAACATCTCATTTTTTTTTTCTGACCGGTGTTGATTCATCCGTTTACACAATGTTTGGCAAGTGTCATCAACACAAAGAAGTCCACGATAGGTACACTTCAATTAATTTCATTATCCGTAAACGGTCCAATAAATTTGTGCAATTTTAGTTTTATCTCTTAAATTACAAGTGAATTCTGGAGTTGTGATCACGTGGTTGTGATTAACATATTGCATGTATAATTGGTACCGGTAATGTTATTAATACCACTGTTTTCATACTTCTGCTGGTGGATTGTAAGTCCCCTAGTATCACTTGCCATTACTTGCATTGAAATACGGGTATTGTGTTATTGAAATTTGCTGTTAGAAACTTTTGGAAATGATTTTGAATTAAGGAATATATCTCCCTCATGCAAAGCTCTGACTCCTTAACCGGGTTTTGTTTGCTAAACGTTTTGTCTTTTTTGGTTTCATCAGTTCTTCAATGCTTGAATACATTTTGGATTTTCAAATTTTTTGGCCTCGACTATCACTGAAGAGACATTAATTATCGATAGGTGCATCTTGTGCAGTAAAATATGTATCGTCAAAGTTATATGCACAGTTTTGACTTAGAAGAAAAACCAACATGGTTAAAAAATAAATACAAACATTAATACCATTACAAACACAATTCCATTTTAATATTCTTGTCATGGTTAAAAAATACATAAAATAACAACATTACAAACTCAATCACAATTTATATTCTTGTACGTTTCTATAAATTAAACAAATCTATTTTATTTTTAGACATTTACCTGTGATAATATAAAAGTTACAAAAAACGTCACTTTTTGTGTCCTGGTGTGCTGTCGTAAATTCACGGGAGGTGTCCCTTGTTATTCTGCGGTTTTCATCTTGTAATATACTATCATATTATTTTTTTTATGTATTTCTCTGAGCTGAGTGATCTTGCGTTTGTTTGTACTGTATTCCTATCACGTAGTGTTGTCATTTTAGCTGTATTTTTAACATTGCCATATAAGCGGGAAGTTTGGCTAGCCATTAAACCAGATTCAACCCACCATTTTTTCTTAAACTGTCCTGTACCAAGTCAGGAATATGGCAGTTGTTATCACACAGTCCGTTTCTATGTATGTTGGTGTTTACTTTTGTTGTATTTCAGTGTTTCTGTTGTTCCGTTGTTTTCCTCTTATAGTTGATGTGTTTCCCTCAGTTTTAGTTTGTTACCCAGATTTGTTTTTGCTTAATCGAATTATGACCATTGAACAGTGGTATACTACTGTTGCCTTTATTTATTACTAACACTGGGTCTATACCTCCGCTGATGGACTGTTAGTTGTCCCTAAGGGTATCATTAGCCCGGTAGCTAGTACTTCGTTTCTGGCATGGAAATGCGAATATTGTATTATTTAAATTTGCGGTTACAAAATTTTGAAAATACTTAAAATTAAGGAATATTTCTCCCTGTTCTGTTTCACTGCCTAGTTTTGGCTATACGTGTTGTCCTTTTTGAATTCATAAGCTCTTCCATTTTTGATTACGTTTTGGCTTCGAGCATCATCAAAGAGATGTTAATTATCGAAATGTGCATCTGGTGCAGTAAAATTGATACCTTTATTGTTATTACATGTGTTTCTTTTTTTCTTGTTTCTGTTTACAAGTCGAAATAATGAGGACTGATTCTATAGATGTTTGCCTCTTTTAACACTAAAAAATATTTGCAGTACATGATATAGATTATATATGATAAAGTATCCGATTTCTTGAAGTACATATGACATAGCAGATGTTTCACGTAGAATATTCAACTTTAAATTGAACTGTTCAATTCATATGAAAACTCGAATTCAATCTTAAACTCTATCCCAAACGAACACAGCTTAGTTTTTTTTCCTGTTCAAAATATCTATTTTGCGTATAACAATTAAAATATCACAAATGATTCCAGTTTTTCAACATAATTTTTTAAACTTTACTTTCGAAATTGGTAACAAAAACTTTTGGAAATTTGTCTAAACATCTAAATTTATAAAACCATAAAACATTAGATTTTGTACACGGACTAAGTGAATATAACAGACTGGTATTTATCATATAGTCTACCATTGTTTACAGGTTAGGCTACTTCTGTTATTCAACACATTCAATTAACCACAGTTGTAGCAATCTAAACTTAAGCTTAATGGCTCAAAATCTCAGAAATTCTTTAAAATCATATTCATTTTGTATATTCAATATAAATAAGAAGATGTGGTATATGTGCCAATGAGACAACTCTCCATCCAAGTCACAATGTATAAAAAGTTAATAATTATATGTCAAAGTACGGTCTTTAACACGGAGCCTTGGCTCACACCGAACAGCAAGCTATAAAAAGCCCCAAAATGACTAGTGTAAAACAATTCAAACAGGAAAACCATCGGTCTAATGTATAAAAAATTCGAGAAACGAGAAACACATATGAACCACACCAACAAACGACAACCATTGAATAACAGGCTCCTGACTTAGGACAGGTGCATAAAAATGCAGCGGGTTTAAACGTTTTAACAGGTGCTTACCTTAACTCTAACCTGTGACAGTAGTGTAACATTACAACATAAAAAGATACACTATAAAATATCAATTGAAATCAAGATCATTTTAAGTAATCAGTTTTACCGATGTTAACTTAAACATCATGACAGTATTGTATTACAATTTATTTTTGACCAAAAGTATATCATTTCTGTTTGCCATATTCCAGATCATTACTGGCAATATGTCATTTCATTATATAATATCATTTTTGTCACTATAGAATATAGTTCTTATGCAATATCGCAATCTTATTTCTTCCACACATGATTATTGTATAGAATACATGTACGAAAAGTGAGTTATCTGATTGCTCAAGTTCCATTTGTAATGCTGCAATGTTAACCCATAATGTGTTATTATCAACAATTCAATTTTTATTATTATAAGGTGTATTGTCTGACATTTAACATTCATGTTCAAAGTAAAAATACGATTAAATCCTTGAAGACAGAAACAACTCATTGTATAAGGACCGACAGGGGCGCGAAATACAAACCATTGTTGAAAGTTTAGCAGGTTTATATGCTTTAAAATATATGAAAGAATAAAATAAAACTCCAAGGTTGAAAACATTTAAAATAAGATATGAATACAAAATATGTTATGACTGCTTGTGCTTAGTAAATGATAAAAGCAATGTCCCAGGTCGGATAAAGGGTTTGGTGCCAGTAAACATGTTTAACCCCGCACCATTTTGTATGTGCCTGTCACAAGTCCGGAGTATGTGATTAAGTAATAGCCGTGTGTTGTTGTATATCATATTTGTTTTTCGTTTATTGTTTTGTACAGAAAGCAGGCCGTTTTGTTTCTCGTTTTAATTGTTTTACATTAGTCTTTTTTGGACTTTTTATAGCTTGCTATGAGGTATGGGTGTTTTTCTCATTCTTGAAGGTCATACGGTGACCTATGGTTGCTAACTTCTGCGTTATTTGGCCTCTGATTGAGAGTTATGTCATTGGCCATCATACTACATATTCTTATTTTTATATATACCGTTATACGTGTTTCAGCTCTACAGTTAAGCTTCACTGCAAGATATAATTTATGTTCTAGTTAAAGTTACGATTCAAATTTGAAATACACTTTGAATTAAATGAAAGCTGCAACTCGGGTTCAAAATTGAATTAGAAACAAAAAGAGGAGTTAAATATTTACATCATGTTTCTGTTTGGGCTCCATTTATGACTTGAATTTTACACATAGTACCTAAAACTTCGAGTTGAAATTACATTTAGATGATAACTGTATTGTATTTGGAGCTTTGCGGACATCCATCGGTAGTTTTACTGTCGCAAATATCCGTTTATCTGTCTCCGCGTTATCTCTATTCTAATGCAAAATAAATACATAATTCAGTTTCAGTCATAAAGAGGTGTAATGCAAATTTATATCTACAGCGTTGGACATTATGTTTACAGCACTGTGGTTTAAATATACAGCGCTAGAATTTACATGTCCAGCGCTTTACTTTAAATCTACAGTGCTAGAGTTTACATCTGTAGCGCTTCATTTAAAAAAAACTCTTTATCGGTATGAGACCAACAGGTCTCAATAAACATTAAATTAATGCAGTTTTTTTATGTTCAGTTAGGCACCAATCTGATTAAAATACAGACACTGTGTGTCCAAGCTTTGCTTACAAGGGTCTGAAAACGTTCCATTCAACTTTATCTTTTAAAGAATATTTGGGATTTTCTGGTTTTGTCGGATTGATACACACACTTCAAAAATCTGAAGGCTGAAATTTCTTTGGCTAATGTAATAATTACCAGAACAGAAAGTAAAATGGAGAGTAAGCAAAGCTTAGACACAGGATCTGTATCAGACTGGTTAGGCACCGACTATTAATCTTTTGTTGGCGGGAGCATGTGTATTTTTGGGGCTCAGGACAAACATATTTATCGACTTTAATAAAACAAATTACATTTTGTTTAACAACAAGATTATTTTTTAAATTTCATTGTTGTTTTATTTTTTCTCTAATTTTTAATGGAAACAAACTTTTTTTTCGCTTCCTTTTTGAAATAAATCCATAACATATCAATATTTGTTAGCTTATTTTGTTCCTTAACTAGTGCTCTTTTGACTCTTAGTATCAATTTCAAATTCTAGATATTTTTAATTTCACCTTACTACATGCTTAAGAACAATGATTCAAAATATCCGATTATTGTAGACCATAACTTTATGACTTTTGCATTATATTTTCCAGATCATTTTTGGCTATCAGTCGTTTCATAACTTAATATTGTTTGTGCCATTATTGTTCTTATGCCATTTCCAAATCTTTTTTCTTCCACATATGATTTTTGTACAGAATATATGTACGTTACATTATTAAAGTCTGTTATCGAATTGTTCATGTTTTATTTGTTATGTTGAAATGTTGACCCGTTATATGTTATGATCTAGAATTCAATTTGCATTATTATAAGAGGTGTTATATGACATTCAACATTGATGTTAAAAGATAAATATGATAAAATCCTTGAAAACATAAACAATTCATTGCCTAAGGACAAACAGGCGTGCGAAATACAAACCATTATTGTCAGATTAACAAGTTAACATGTTTTGAAATTTGAAATAAATAATCTCACGCCAAGGTATAACACAAATCAAAATTTCAAAGTCACAAATAAGTAAATAAATACACATTCATAGGTGTTTCTCGTTTCTCTTTTTTTCTTTTTTTTTTTGGTGTGAGCCAAGGCTCGGTGTTGAAGGCCGTACTTTGACCTATAATTGTTATCTTTTTTTTTAGACCATAAGTATATCATTTCTGTTTGCTATATTCCAGATCATTACTGGCAATATGTCGTTTCATTATATTATATCATTTTTGTCAACATAGAATATAGTTCTTATGCAATATCGAAATCTTATTTCTTCCACACATGATTATTGTATAGAATACATGTACGAAGAGTCATAAGTGAGTTATCTGATTGCTCAAGTTCCATTTGTAATGCTGCAATGTTAACCCATAATGTGTTATTATCAACAATTCAATTTTTATTATTATCAGGTGTATTGTCTGACATTTAATATTCATGTTCCAAGGAAAAATACGATTAAATCCTTGAAGACAGAAACAACTCATTGTTTAAGGACCAACAGTTTCGCGAAATACAAACCATTGTTGAAAGTTTAGCAGGTTGATATGCTTTGAAATATATGAAAGAATAAAAAAAAAACTCCAAGGTTGAAAACATTTAAAATAAGATATGAATACAAAATATGTTATGACTGCTTGTGTTTAGTAAATGATAAAAGCAATGTCCCAGGTCGGATAAAGGGTTTGGTGCCGGTAAACATGTTTAACCCCGCACCATTTTGTATGTGCCTGTCACAAGTCCGGAGTATGTAATTCAGTAATAGTCGTGTGTTGTTTTATATCATACAGTGCTAGATTTTACATCTGTAGCGGTTCATTTAAAAAAAAAAACTCTTTATCGGTATGAGACCAACAGGTCTCAAAAAACAATAAATTAATGCAGTTTTTTATATGTTCAGTTAGGCACCAATCTGATTAGAATACAGATCCTGTATGTCCAAGCTTTGCTTACAAGGTTCTGAAAACATTCCATTCTACTTTATCTTTTAAAGAATATTTGGGATTTTCTGGTTTTGTCGGATTGATACACACACTTCAAAAATCTGAAGTCTGAAATTTCTTTGGCTAATGTAATAATAACCAGAACAGAAAGTAAAATGGAGTGAAAAGAAAGCTTAGACACAGGATCTGTATCAGATTGGTTAGACACCGACTATTAATCTTTTGTTGGCGGGAGCATGTGTATTTTCGGGGCTCAGGACAAACATATTTATCGACTTTAATAAAACAAATTACATTTTTTTCAACAAGATTATTTTTTAAATTTCATTGTTGTTTTATTTTTTCTCTAATTTTTAATGGAAACAAACTTTTTTTTCGCTTCCTTTTTGAAATAAATCCATAACATATCAATATTTGTTAGCTTATTTTGTTCCTTAACTAGTGCTCTTTTGACTCTTAGTATCAATTTTAAATTCTAGATATTTTTAATTTCACCTTACTACATGCTTAAGAAAAATGATTCAAAATATCCGATTATTTTAGACCATAACTTTATGACTTTTGCATTATATTTTCTAGATCATTATTGACTATCAGTCGTTTCATAACTTAATATTGTTTGTGCCATTATTGTTCTTATGCCATTTCCAAATCTTTTTTCTTCCACATATGATTTTTGTACAGAATATATGTACGTTACATTATTAAAGTCTGTTATCGAATTGTTCATGTTTTATTTGTTATGTTGAAATGGTGACCCGTTATATGTTATGATCTAGAATTCAATTTGCATTATTATAAGAGGTGTTATATGACATTCAACATTGATGTTAAAAGATAAATATGATAAAATCCTTGAAAACATAAACAATTCAATGCCTAAGGACAAACAGGCGTGCGAAATACAAACCATTATTGTCAGATTAACAAGTTAACATGTTTTGAAATTTGAAGTAAATAATCTCACACTAAGGTATAATACAAATCAAAAATTTCAAAGTCACAAACAAGTAAATAAATACACATTCATAGGTGTTTCTCGTTTCTCTTTTTTGTTTTTTTTTGGTGTGAGCCAAGGCTCAGTGTTGAAGGTCGTACTTTGACCTATAATTGTTAACTTTTTATACAATTGTGACTTGGAGGGAGAGTCGTCTCATTGGCACTTATACCACACCTTGTTATTTATATACAATATGTTTTGACTGCTTCCACGTTGCGACTGATAAAGCAAACAAACACATAATTAGTTGTTTGTTCATCTGGTGATCTTTTATAAGTCCAATCAATTTTCCTAGAAGAAACGTGTTTTCAGTTTTACATTTGAGCTTCTCTGCAAGATTTGAGCTTCCCTGCAAGATAAAGAGTATGTTCTAGTGTTAGTTGAAAGATAATAATTATGATTTATATTCAGTATACCTAACTTTATTTGAATAGAATATAATTCTCGTTAAGTACTTATCGCAAACATTTAGGTGATCTAGAATAAAAACGTCCGTAGGATGTCGATCACCTTACCTGTGTGACACACTTGTATACAACTAATCTAATTGGTTTTACTTTTTGTGAGAATTAATCTGTACCATTTTTTCTCAAAATGTCCTGTACCAAGTCAGGAATATGGCAGTTGTTATCAAATAGTTCGTTTCTGTATGTGTTGGCGTTTGTTTTTGTTGCACTTAGGTGTTCCTGTTGTTCATTTATTTTCCTCTTATAGTTGATGTGTTTCCCTCGGTTTTGGTTTATAACCCGGATTTCTTTTTATCTCAATCGATTTATTTCTTTTGAACACCGGTATACTACTGTTGCCTTTATTTATTCATAAATCTTTCACTCTTTCTACCAACACAATCTGTTGAAGATTGTCCAATTCTAATCTTACTCATAATCAAAGCGAATATCACCAAACATACCCCTTCTATCTGGTTTACAAGAATAGATATTTCCTAACCCTAACTCTAATCGATATCTCCGACCTTGTGTCAAAATCTGTGTTCCTAGATATTCTAGGAAAATCCAAGTCCTGTCTAGATTAGAAACTTACGGAATAATCTAACAGAGATCTATATCTGTTAGTGACACTGTAAGTTAAAACTTGAACTATGTTTCAGGACAAATTAGAACAACGCGTTCTGCAGCAAACATTCAACAAAAGTGTAACAATATAATAGTAGGCGAGAATTAGTGTCCAGCCAAGATGTCAGCATTTAAAGACCTAATACAGCTTTCCAGTGATTAGCATCGACACTTAATGAAATATTTAATTTGCCAAAAACATAACTAGTATCTAATAAGGTACTAAAATATTACACATATGTACTTTCACGGTAATACAATCTGTCGATAACTATGTTTTGGCATTGCACAAGGTCATGTTTTTCCCTGATTGTTAATGACGTCTTTATTCTTAATCCATTGGATGTTGGATGTGTACTGATTGATATTTTAGTCTTAGATGTTATTGGCTTTTAACTAGCTGCCAGTAATTGCAAGTACTCTCAGATCTGTACTAAGTATGTTTTTTGTTGTTAGCTATATATAGGGATGAGGGATGGATATATACCCTGCCACGTCCTGTCTGTGTTTTTTTTCTGCTTTGTATCGATCTAATGAGTTAAGCCTTTTTCAACTGATTTTTATAGTTTGTTCTCATGTTGTGCTGTTGCACCACTGTCCTAGGTTAGCGGGAGGGTTGAGCGCTCACAAACATGTCGTTTGTAGTTGTGGTTCATAAGTGTTTCTCGTTTGTAATATAGATTTGACCTTTGGTTTTCCTGTTTGATTTGTTTTACACTAGTTTTTTGGGGTCCCTTTATAGCTTGTCGTTCGGTGTGAGCCAAGGCTCTGTGTTGAAGGCATTACTTAGACCTATATAACTGATTACTTTTTACACATTGTGACTTCGATAGATAGTTGTCTCTTTGGCACTCATACCACATCTTCTTATTAATATGAAATCCGCCACATTCTGTATGTGCCTGTCACAAGTCAGGAGCCTGTTCAGTGGTTGCCGTTGGTTCATGTATGTCATATTTGTTTTTCGTAAATTGTTCTGTTATAAATTAGGCCGTTAGTTTTCTCAGATGAATTATTTCTTATTTTTCATGTCAGGGCCTTTTAAAGTCGACTATACGGTATGGGGTTTTCTCATTATTGAAGGCCGTATGGTTGCCTATTATTGCTTAAATCCACTTCATTTGAATTTTGGTGGAAAGTTGTTTCATTGGCAATCATACCACATCTCTCCTTTTTTATATCCTATGGACTAATGTGAATTTATCAGGAATTTGTATCAGTTAGGGTTTGCTACAGATATTGACAACACTAAAAATTTAAGATGTATCGTTAAACGTCTTCCTACGAATATAAGAGTAAGATTGGTTGACATCGCTGTTTCAGTTAACGAGTCTGGCAGGAAACCCCGGTTCCCATATATATAGCAAAATTTGTTTGTTGACAAATCACGTATTTTAGTATTATCTGTGTAAGGAAAACAATCAGAACAAGGGTGATACATTTAACAAGATGTTCCAAAAAAAATCACAGTAATGCGACTGTTGAGAATAAAGCTTCTACGTTAACCACTCAGTGTAAATAACACAGCTAAATATGAGCAAAAATGTAAATGTTGTTCAGGTTCTTTAATAGATTTGAAATCTTGTAGTAAATTCAAGTCTACGAGTTTAAATAATCTGTATAAAAGTAAATTAACAAAAATACCGAACTCCAGGGAAAATCCTACTTGGAAAGTCCTTTAACAAATGGCAAAATGAAAAGCTCAACCACATCAAACGAATAGAAAACAACTATCATATCCCTGACTTGGTATAGGCATTTCCTTATGTAGAAAATGGTGGGTAAAACCTGATTTTATAACTAGCTAAACCTCTCACTTGTATGACAGTCGCATAAAATTAGTGCGCACTTTATAATTTTTAATTTTAATTGTTTAAAAGGGAAACATTTGTCGAAAACCTAAAGCATGTACTATATCTGAACGTATGTAAAGCATCATATTTGTTAATTTGGTGGTTTAAACCTGGGTTTAATAATTCAGATACTCAGCCCCTTGTGAATTGTGCAAATACTAAATGTACTGCTTTGGGATTATTCCTTTCATCGTGAAGGATGGGAACGGTAACTCTTGCCACACATTTGCCTTGCTAGACAACGATGCAAATAAGACTTTATATGAGTCTACTACAATATTGCAGTATTACCGTATGCCTGTCACTTTTAAGATATAAGTAATTTACCGTATTTAGCTGATATAAATATACCAAGTGATGTCATATAGTTAATTGGTACATATTCATCTCACGGTACCATTCCATACATATTCAAGATGCATAAACATCAAATGTTATAAAAACATTATATATTTTGAAGAGTCAAGAGATGTTCTCCTGCAGCAACATTTAGAAAGTATGTGGACAACAGACTTTAATGATAAAGTACGAGAAGAGATAAAGTGCATGTCTGTAGAGGATAAACACATCGAAGAATATAACGCACGAGGACGGTCATTACAAGCTATGACTCCTTTGGTGCGACAACGATACTTTGCTACCAAGCAATATGGTTCTCGCACATGCTCGTTTGTAGCAGTTGAAACGTAAGTTGTTACGTGATGACACGTTATACAAGATGTGCACAAAGACTGTCAGTGAATATATAGAAAAAGTGTGTAACAAGGAAGTTACAAACGTTGACTCAAAGTAGATGGAAGTGTGGTATTTACCTAATCATCCTATCATGAATGACAATAAAGCCGGCAAAGTAATTTTAGTATTTAACTGCGCATCTAAGTACCTAGGAATTCCACTCAACTTTTATACAAGCTCCTGAACTGATCAACAGTTTGGTTTGTCAGAAACCTACAATTAATTGTATTCAGGTACACTAATTTGATTCTACCTCATGTGCCAGTTGTATTTCATGTGCACTTAAACGTACTGCAAGTGATTATATATATATATATTATTAGTTACATAGTGTGCTAGTGACCTAATACGGTATATATGGGGTCAGTAAATTCCATATGGGGTGAGAGCGAAGCTCGAATCCCCATATGGAATTTACTGACCCCATATATACCGTATTACGTCATTAGCACACTATGTAACGAATGTATCTTACCGACTATCTTCACGTGTGAAATTTAGACTAGTGACCTATCGAAATGAGCAAGTTTTCAATACCGTTAGCATTAAGAAACTACTTCCATTGATCCTTCAAAAACAGATGCCAACAATAACAACTTGTTAGGTTTAAATGTGTTTTATGAATTTATTTCAATCTTCATCATCAATTTCTTCGTCTGTTGACTTAGATTTTTTCTCAGTACCGTTTTGTTTTTATAAAGGGACGTAACACCACTACTAACCGTGTATGAAATAAGCCCCGCCTCCCTACTAACCCAATATGGAATATACACGGTCTCCACGTGGACGCTTTTAACCAATCATATTCCTAGAAATGTATAGGAGGTAAGATAAATATATATATGGACCTTTTGAGTATGAAACACAGTTTATCTCATTTTATCTTATCTTATGAAGTAATATATGAATCATGAAAGAAACTACGTATCATTGTCTGTTTAGTATGATGTAATACACTTACTTGTATTTAATTATATTTACTGACGTGAAATTATCTTATTCATTTGTAGAGAATCGAATTTTCACAATTGCATTTGAGATCCATATATTTATTTTTTAATAGAATAAAGATGATAAAAATGCATATAGTTCAATCGCAGAATCGCTTTATCTTTTGATGGTATCCATACAAGCTTACATAAGTTTTCTATGTTTGCAATTTCAGGGGCCAAATAATGGCTGTTATCCTTACCTCCACCTTTGACTTGATATCTTCATCTTTTACTAAGTAAAAATGGTACAGACGATATCCGTGTATTTTTTTCTAATATTTATCAAATGGAGTAAAAATATATGAGGACTGGTGTATCTCTAATGATTTCTAAACTTGCGTTTTTTTATGAGCATAAAGGATCGATCAATACCACACATCAATCTGGAAAAACGCATAAAAACTTAAAACGATCAAAAAGGTTCAAATCAATTTAACGAAAGAAGGTATCACTCATAAGCTTTCGAAGTGAACAAGATCATTTTTGTAACCATTCCTAATAAAAAAAAAGCTACTTTAAGACGGAGGGAAGTGACATTCCAATTCACACAAGGTAATCACAGAAGAAATAATTTACCACATCTTTTTATTTCAGAAGATACATATACACAAACAAAACTATTAATTTAGAGATTATTTCATTTGACATATCCCACTGAGCTGATTTTTTTTTTTCTTCAAAGTGTGTAGTTTCGAGAAACGTCATTGGCATGTTTTGGAATGCATGTATGGCGAATAAAATCAATTCCAGTATCTTGTAACTTTTTATATAAAAATACAGCTGGGTCGATGCCACAACTAGTGAACAATACAACGAAAAGGGGAGGGGGAGGGGTTCAATGTTTTAATATTATATAAAAAAAAGCCTGATTGTTATCTATAAATGTCGTTTTTTGTATAAACGGTGATAGTGACATAAATCTGATAGATGCGTGTTCATAAACTTACGACCATCAACTAAGAGAAAATGATTCTAGTAATCAAAAGCTGAACTTTACGACAAATGTTATGATTTTGATTTCGCCAACAATTAATTTATTTTTTTCTTTAAGTAACATACCTACGCCTTCTGTGTGAAGACTTTCAAAGTTGTTGATATCCAAGTGCCTGTATCAAACACAAAGTCTGCTAGAACTGTCTCCGAAATTACTGGTTATGTTCTTCTAAAGTTGATATCATTACTGGAGAATCTATATATACGTTGAAAAACAAATTCAAAGTGAATATCTGAAATAAATCTGGTTAATATACTTTCTCGTACTTTTATATATTGTCTCCTTTCAAGAAAAGGTTGAACCGCCGAGCAAAATGCATACTAGTATATTATTACATTTTCAAAACTGAATGAATTTAAAATCAAATACATATAGGTGAGTATTATAAATGTCTGAGATTTTCTCCTCACATACGTTTACGCAATATTTATCAAATTAAATAACCAAAATCAAACATTTTTAATTCCTTTTTCTTTATAAAAGTGGTTTTACCTTCAGTTTCCTGTCTTTGCTCTATGAAAATCCTCTATATTAGGTTTCCACAACATCAGATCAAATTTCTGCACATTTAATCTAGTACAGGTAACATTTTAACTGTATTCAAAATGGAACTTCAAAATGGAATGTTGTAAAAAAAAGCATTCACAACTTCGTTTTTAAAATATGGACGATTTAAAACTTGACAAAATGTAAAATCACCTATCCATTGGTATAGACTGTGTGTTGACCACAAGATGTCCTTTTTTTATCATATCAGGATTGCCGTCTCATTTATGTATATAACACATGTACTTGTATTCATATTCTGTTTGATTTACACACGAAATGGTCAATGGCATACATTTTGTACAAGGAGACTTATATGTATCTAGTTTACTTTTCACGAATGTGACTTACCGAATTAGACTATTTACCGGATTTGTAATAACATAAGCAACACGACGGGTGCCACATGTGGAGCAGGATCTGCTTACCCTTCCGGAGCTCCTGAGATCACCCCAAGTTTTTGGTGGGGTTCGTGTTGCTTAGTCTTTGGTTTTCTATGTTGTGTCATCTGTACTATTATTTGTCTGTTTGTCTTTTTATTTTTGGCCATGGCGTTGTCAGTTTGTTTTCGATCTATGAGTTTGACTGTCCCTATGGTATCTTTCGTCCCTCTTTTACCTAAGTATTTAAATTATCTAAATCAACATATAAAAATGGAATATGATTTTTAACAAGACATATTTGGAAATGTGTTGTTGTGTTGAACATATTCATTTTCCAATTTCAGAGACATTCATTCAAAAATATAAATCTTCAGCGGTAATGTATCAAAAATAAGATGATCAAAGAAGCAAGATCATCTAATTTCACATTCAGTTATATTAATGATGTTCTTTCCATTAACAATCCAAACTTTTCTGATTGGGTTCCATTAATATATCCTCCAGAACTAGAAATTAAAGAAACAACAGACACAGCTTCCTCCGTCTCATTTTGGACTTATTACTCGAATTTGATATATTTATACAAGAATCTATGACAAATAAGACGATTTTAATTTTGAAATTATAAATTTCCCCCACCTTAGCAGCAATATACCAACTTCACCTGCATATGGGATATACATTTCCCAACTCATTCGAATTCAAGAGCTTGCAGCTGCTACTCAGACTTTATAAAACGTCACCAGTGTCTGAACAGAAAGTTGATAAACCAGATAAATTCTTTAGACCATATTCATTTTGTATATTCAATATAAATAAGAAGATGTGGTATGAGTGCCAATGAGACAACTCTCCATCCAAGTCACAATTTGTAAAAGTAAACCATTGTAGGTCAAAGTACGGCCTTCAACACGGAGCTTTGGCTCAAACCGAACAGCAAGCTATAAAGGGCCTCAAAAATGACTAGTGTAAAACCATTCAAACAGGAAAACCAACGGTCTAATCTATATAAAAAACGAGAAACACTTATGAACCACATCAACAAACGACAACCACTGAACATCAGGTTTCTGACTTAGGACAGGTGCAAACAAATGTAGCGGGTTTGAACGTTTTATCTGGCGCCAAACTTCACCCTAACCTGAGACAGTGGTGTAACAATACGACATAAAAGGACACACTATAAAACATTAATTGAAAAAAGGTTCAACTCATCAAAGTATGAATACTAACAGATTTTAGACAAAAGTTAGACCATGAAAACCAAATTACCAAATAGTTAAATTATGCCAATTTCTTTGTTGAAATATTCATCTGTTTTATAGTGATTAAGATTATAACACAGTGTTGACTTCTGTACCCCAATTTTGACATTTTTACCTATCGTAGATATAAGAAGATGTGGTATGAGTGCCAATGAGACAACTCTCCATCCAAGTCAAAATTTATAAAAGTAAACCATTATAGGTCAAAGTACGGTCTTCAACGCGGAGCCTTGGCTCACACCGCACTGAAGCTATAAAGGGCATAAAAAATGACTAGTGTAAAACCATTCAAACGGGAAAACCAACGGTCTTATCTATATAAAAAAAACGAGAAACGAGAAACACTAATGAACCACATCAACAAACGACAACTACTGAACATCAGATTCCTGAGTTAGGACAGGTGCAAACAATTGCAGCGGGTTTAAACGTTTTAATGGTACCAAACCTTCATCTTTATCTGAAATAATAGTGTAACATCACAACATAGAAAGACACACTATAAAATATCAATTGAAATGGCTTAACTCAATCAAAAGACATATTAACACAAGTGAACATACACTGAACGAATGAATTTGATCTATGATACAATGTAAATACAAAATCAATTAAATAAGGGATGAATAATTAAAGTAACAGTATTACCCGCTGTGAAATGTTAAACAATTTCATAAAAACAACTATAACCTTAAACAAAAATCCGCCATTTACAATAATATCATACACATGTAAATGAAAATAATTTTGTTGTTAGGTATACAGTTTAAAAGGAGAAAGGAAATATTTTTACAAAATAAATAATTTTGATGTTCATACGAAGAAGTGAAAATTTATAGTAATACCAAACACTTATCAAAGCTGGTATATAGACCAGATATAACCCTGAATAATTAACATTAAACAACAAAAAAGCATTACAAATAGTTTCAACAGGTCAAATTAACAAGAAAGTACGATTTGAGAGTACTATCAGTTACTGACAGCTAGTTAAAAGCCAAAAACAATTAATAATAAAAATTCATGCATCAGAGACTTAAATCAACTAAAACATATTCCAGGGATTTAGTATTTTAACGTCATGGACAGTCAAAGAAAACATGACTTGTGCAATGCCAAAAATAAATGTATCGACAGACAGTAGGATAGTTAGGAGTTAACATCTTAATAGATAAAAATGAACCTGGGTGTGTCTTTATACATCCCGTTTGAAAAGAATACAAATTTAGTTATGTTTTAATTTGCTGATGACAAAATCGATATTAGTGCCAATGTAAACTATATTCAAAGATCTAATACAACATTGGTAAGATAACCTTTCCTAATAAGTTTGTTTAAAGGTTTGACGAGTTTACACGGATCACATAGTGATTTCCGCGCTTTTAGTACAATATTACCGTAAAATTTAGGATATGAAATACCGTTTTTAATAAGTTTTCTACAGGTACAGCCAAATTTACTAATCAAATCTTTGTATCTATGAACGAATTTAGTAAAAGTTTAAAGTAACTTATGGTAACGAAATCCCGGATTTAATAATTTACCAGTGATGCATTGATTACGTTCGTTAAAATCTATGACATCATTACACACACGGGCATAACGAACGAGTTGGGATATATATAAACACCGTATGATGGAGCCAAAGGAACATCATCGTCTAAAAAATGAAAATTAACAATAGGGAATGAAAAATCGTCTCATGTCTGTTTGTTTTTCTCACACATTGTCAGAAATATAACAGTTGTTTTCCATTCGTTTGATGTGTTTGAGCTTTTGATTTTGCCATTTGATAAAGGAATTTCCGTTTTGAATTTTCCTCGGAGTTCAGTATTTTTGTTCTTCTGTTACTTCTTTTTTTTATATTAAGAGTTGCTTAATTTTTTTTATACCTTCGTCACTCAGGTACTTAAAAGATACTATAAAAGATGTTTTCATATATTTTTTGTAAACAATAAACAATAGACATACCTAATTTTATATATTATGAAATATAATTTATTCAACTTGACTGTTCCATCTTGTTTATCAAATATTTTCTAAATTTCAAGGGATAAATTATTTTTTTTACCATTTTTAAAGTGACGTCAACAACCAAACTGTCTCGTTTCGTATTTAAAGAAAGATCAATCAAGACCAATATCATTAACCTTTGTTGTTGATGTTGTTGTTGTTATAGCTGACTATAAGATGTGTATTTTGCTCATTCTAGAAGGCCGTACGGTGGCCTATAGCTGCGTACATCTATGTCATTTTGGTGGATTATTGTCTCATTTGCAATCATACCACATCTCCCAACCTTCATAGCATACATCTGGTAAAGAGTTGTCATATCATCACATATTCTTTTTTTTATGTATATATGTTTTCATGTCTATATGGGATAGGCTTGTGCATCTTTAACTTTAAATACGATTAGAAAGTAGTCGAGCATGTAGATGTAACTCTAATTGGAAAAAAATAAACTATTATTCAAACACAAAGGTAAATTTAATGTCGCGCCATGTTTTGTTTTATATGTACACGTTTCCATATTTTCATGGGAGAGGTATGTGCTTCTTTAATTTTAAATACGAATAGAAAGTAGTCGAGCCTGTAGATGTAAGTCTTATTGGAAAAAATTAAACTTTTATTCAAACAGAAAGATAAATTTAATGTCGCGCCATATTTTTTATGTTAGATTATAATCTATTTAGTGACTCACAGTTTTCACTAAAATGAAAATAATAAAAAAGTGATGATTTAATATGGTTCTCAAAGGCTACTGATATTTATTCATTTGTTTTGAAAGTAACATGTAGAACAAGTATTTTCTATTTTTTATTTTGCATTTTTGTTTGCCATATAGAACATTTCACGGAATGCAAAAAAGACTTATGTATGTTACTAATAGTAAAAGGGCGTAGTATTATTTATGAAATATTACCCCTTGAAAATAAACAAACAAATACCAATAACTCCATACACAGTTCAAGTATACTGTAGTCATATCAGTCATTCTGTCCTTTTTCTATTATTCGTTCGTTCATAACACTTTAAAACTGCAATGTCATATGGCTGCAATGCTAACATCAACGGAGTAGGAAAGGAATATGTTCACGAAGGGTTAAAATTGGCCCTAAGATTTTGATGTTTTTTTTTAATAAGGCCAAATTTCACATAAAAATAGTTGTGATACTACTATTAATACAAAATACTTCTTTTTGGCACATCACATTCAAAATGACGAAGTAATGACCTCTTAATTACGCATTATTTGCGTTGTAACGTAAGTTTTGGTCAAATTTTCAATCAATAATCCTCATCAGTTTTTGGCATAACTTACTTTGGTCGCCACCTCAGATCCAGAAAGTTTTTGTGTCTATGAATTCAATATCATCATTGGCAACTTTTGGTTATAGGACATTAAAATCTATGACATCATTACACACACGGGCATAACGAACGAGTTGGGATATATAAACTCCATATGATGGAGCCAAAGGAACATCGTCGTCTAAAAAAGGAAAATTAACAATAGGGAATGAAAAATCGTCTCATGTCTGTTTGTTTTTCTCACACATTGTCAGGATTATTACAGTTGTTTTCCATTCGTTTGATGTGGCTGAGCTTTTGATTTTGCCATTTGATAAAGGACTTTCCGTTTTGAATTTTCCTTGGAGTTCAGTATTTTTGTTATTTTACTTCTTTTTTTTATATAAAGATTTGCTTAATTTTTTTTATACCTTCGTCACTCAGATACTTAAAAAATACTATAAATAAAGGCAACAGTAGTATACCGCTGTTCGAAATTCATAAATCGATTGAGAAAAAAAAATCCCGGTTACAAACTAAAACTGAGGGAAACACATCAAATATAAGAGGAGAATTGCGACACAACAGAAACACAACATTAAAATGTAACACACACAGAAACGAACTATAATATAACAATGGCCATTTTCCTGACTTGGTACAGGACAATTTAAGAAAAAATGGTGGGTTGAACCTGGTTTTGTGGCTAGCCAAACCTCCCGCTTTTATGGCAATGTTAAATATAACATTAAAATGACAACATTACATGACAGAACTACAATACAAATAAATGGGAGAACATATAGGACAGAGAAACATACGAATAATAGCTAACAAAAGGTACCAGGCTTAAAATTCAATACGCAAGACGCGCGTTTCGTCCACACAAGACTAACCAGTGACGCTCAGATCAAAAAAGTTCGAAAGCCAAAACAAGTACAAAGTTGAAGAGCATTGAGGACCAAAAGTTCCAAAAAGTTGTTTTCATATATTTTTGGTAAACAATAAACAATAGACATACCTAACTTTATATCTCATGAAATATCATTTATCTAACTTGACTTTTCCATCTTGTTTATCAAACAATTTCTAAATTTCAAGGGACAGATTAATTTTTTTTTTATCATTTTTAAAATGACGTCAACAACCAAACTGTCTCGTTTCGTATTTAAATAAAGATCAATCATGACCAATATCATTAACCTTTGTTGTTGATTGATTTCCATCTACAACCTCGATCATATTTGGGGAGCGAATGTATTTAATTTTAAGTTCAATTTTAACATCTCCCCATCCGTCTATGAAAATAAAATTTGATTCTATCATTAATTTAGGTTAATGTTATCACATTAAACTGCAATGATTCCAGGTGTACGCCACTGCAAAAAAGGTCAACATGAACTGTCGTCAGAGATTGATACAAAATCTTGTTTCTGGTAAAGTTAAAATCCAAGATGCAATTTGTTAATAGCCTTGTTTGCAGTTTATCTAAATCCTAGATTTGGGGGTCTGAGGAATCACAAACATGTTTAACTGCACCTCTTTCTTTATGTGTATATCCCAAATTAGGGGCTTGTAAGTCAGTGTCGTTGGATGCTGTATGTGATATTTGTCTATTGTTTTGTAATGCATAAAGCCGTAGGTTTTCAGTATCATATTTTGTCATGTCGGAGTTTATTGCTGACTATAAGATGTGTGTTTTGCTCATTCTAGAAGGCCGTACGGTGGCCTATAGCTGCGTACATCTATGTCATTTTGGTGGATTATTGTCTCATTTGCAATCATACCACATCTCCCAACCTTCATAGCATACATCTGGTAGAGAGTTGTCATATCATCACATATTCTTTTTTTTTATGTATACATGTTTTCATGTCTATATGGGATAGGCTTGTGCTTCTTTAACTTTAAATACGATTAGAAAGTAGTCGAGCATGTAGATGTAA
Organism: Mytilus californianus; assembly: GCF_021869535.1. Classification (NCBI taxonomy): domain Eukaryota; kingdom Metazoa; phylum Mollusca; class Bivalvia; order Mytilida; family Mytilidae; genus Mytilus; species Mytilus californianus. Next base: position 2,813,299 of record NW_026262679.1, on the reverse strand, counting down.
CTCTAATTGGAAATAATAAACTATTATTCAAACAGAAAGATAAATTTAATGTCGCGCCATGTTTTGTTTTATATGTACACGTTTCCATATTTTCATGGGAGAGGCAAGTGCTTCTTTAATTTTAAATACGAATAGAAAGTAGTCGAGCCTGTAGATGTAAGTTTTATTGGGAAAAAAATAAACTAGTATTCAAACAGAAAGATAAATTTAATGTCGCGCCATATTTTTTTTATGTAAGATTATAATCTATTTACTGACTCACAGTTTTCACTAAAATAAAAATAATAAAGAGTGATGATTTAATATGGTTCTCAAAGGCTACTGATATTTATTCATTTGTTTTGAAAGTAACATGTAGAACAAGTATTTTTTATTTTGTATTTTGCATTTTTGTTTGTCATATAGAACATTTCACGGAATGCAAAAAAGACTTATGTAAGTTACTACTAGTAAAAGGGCGTAGTATTATTTATGAAATATTACCCCTTGAAAATAAACAAACAAATATCAATGACTCCATACACAGTTCAAGTATACTGTAGTCATATCAGTCATTCTGTCCTTTTACTATTATTCGTTCGTTCATAACACTTTAAAACTGCAATGCCATATGGTTGCAATGCTAACATCAAAGGAGTAGGAAAGGAATATGTTCACGAAGGGTTAAAATTGGCCCTAAGATTTTGATGTTTTTTTTTTAATCAGGCCAAAAAAAAAATGCAAATTTTGCATAAAAATAGTTGTGATACTACTATAAATACACAATACGTCTTTTTGGCACATCACATTCAAAATGACGAAGTAATGACCTCTTAAGTACGCATTATTTGCGTTGTAACGTAAGTTTTGGTCAAATTTTCAATCAATAATCCTCATCAGTTTTTGGCATAATTTACTTTGGCCGCCATCCCAGATACAGAAAGTTTTTGTGTCTATGAATTCAATATCATCATTGGCAACTTTTTGGTTATTTTACATTTTGGATCTTAGGTTACGGCCAAGGCTTTCCTCAAGCTTTTAGGTCCGAAAAATGCTCAAAATCAACGTATTCTAACAATATATATCAAAAATGTGCTGACTTTGAAGTGTTAGAATGTTCTGTTGTGCAAAAATTTATTTAACCTAGTAGTAAGACTTTTATAATAGATCCATTTGAAGACCAAATTATGGCCATTTTGACATTTTATGATAAAGTTGAAATTCAAGGCCATATTTGGCCCAAAGTGAACTTCATCATCAGCAACGTTCTTCATCACAAAGGGGTAACATCTAAAACTTCACTTTATTTTGTAAATCAGTCAGTTCCTATTGTATCCTTTAGTTTCACCGAAACCATTGCATCTAACGTGTTTAACTATAAGAAGCATTGCAGGACCATGATTTAGAAGAATACTTTAAATAGATACCTCTGACATGTGACTGTTCCTACTCGCCTTATATTTACAGCTCCTCTGGCCATGTTATTAAGGAGATCTAAACATAAATCAACATGAACATCCCCGAAAGGTGATTTATCATGGTCCTAAGTTCAGAGAACCCCAATACATCAATTGGAACATAACTTCAAAAAAATTATGAATTCCATTGAGGACTACCCAAGAGCATGGGCTAAACGTGAAGACGTTGAACAGGACACTTTGGGAACCAATTGTGCCCCTCTTCTTGCCGACTTGTTTCTTTATTATTATGAGGCTGACTTCATACAGGAACTTCTTAGGAAGAAAGATAAGAAGTTAGCAATATCGTTTAACTCTACGTTCCGCCATATAGATGATGTTCTCTCACTAAATAATACGAAATTTGGTGATTATGTTGAACGAATCTATCCCATCGAACTAGAGATAAAGGATACTACAGATACAGTAATGGCTGCCTCATATCTTGACTTACATCTAGAAATGACAATGAGGGTCTGTTGAAAACAAAAGTTTACGACAAAAGAGATGATTTCAGCTTCCCAATTGTGAACTTTCCATTTCTATGTAGCAACATTCCAGCAGCGCCTGCATACGGAGTATATGTCTCCCAATTGATACGATATTCCCGGGCTTGTGTTTCCTATCATGATTTCCTTGATAGAGGATTGCTGCTCACAAGGAAGCTATTAAACCAAGAGTTCCAAATGGTGAAGTTAAAATCATCCCTTCGTAAATTTTACGGACGTCATCACGAGTTGGTTGACCGTTATGGAATAACCGTTTCACAGATGATATCGGTTATGTTCCTTATGTCGTAACTACAATACCCTTCCCTTTTCACGAATGTGACTTACCGAATTAGACTATTTACCTGATTTGTAATAACATAAGCAACACGGCGGTTGCCACATGTGGAGCAGGATCTGCTTACCCTTCCGGAGCACCTGAGATCACCCCCAGTTTTTTGTGGGGTTCGTGTTGCTTAGTCTTTAGTTTTCTATGTTGTGTCATCTGTACTATTATTTGTCTGTTTGTCTTTTTATTTTTAGCCATATTGTTGTCAGTTTGTTTTCGATCTATTAGTTTGACTGTCCTTCTTGTATCTTTCGTCCCTTCTTTGTCAGAATGGGTTAATTAAGAATAAATGAGCACTAAGGTAATCCCACATACAGAAACATATCATTTGACAAGGATGAGATTTTGGCGAATCATAAGTCCTTCATTGCTTCAATGAACATTACATTTAACTGCAAATCTGAGGATTTACTTTGTTTGTATTTGATACCTAAGCTAAAACCTTTGATTTTTCAACCCTTTATACCACCATTCCCCATGTGAAATTGAAAAATCGTCTTCAAGAAATAATCCACAATGCTTTTCAATGTAAAAATGGTAGCATATTCTATAAATGTATTGCTTTGGGATACCATACGGCATATTTTGTTAATAGTGAACAAAAATGTAAAACATGCTACACCGAGGAACAAGTGATAAGTTTGCTAAAGTATCTTATTGACAACATATTTGTTGAATTTGGAGGCAGACTTTTTCAACAAATTGTCGACATTTCTATTGGAACGAGCTGTGCGCCTCTCCTTGTCGAGCTTCTTCTTTTCTCCTCTAAATCGGAGTTCTTTCAGACACTTGTCAAAAACAAGGAGATCAAAGAAGCAAAATCATTTAATTTTTCATTCAGATATATTGATGATGTTCTTTTCATTAACTTTTCTGATTGGTTTCCATTAATATATCCACAAGAACTAGAAATTACAGAAACAAGACTCGGCTTCCTCTGCATCATTTTAAGACTTACACCTCGAATTTGACATAAGCGGTAATCTCAGTACCAGTATCTATTACAAGCGAGACAATTTTAATTTTAAAATTATAAATTTCCCACACCTAAGCAGCAATATACCAACTTCACCTGCATATGTGATACATTTCCCAACTCATTCGGTATTCAAGAGCTGCTACTCAGACTTTTTAAAACGTCACCAGTGTCATCAAAAAATGATGAACCACGGTTATGTTAAAGAACGTCTCGTCCTTCTTTTCTAAAAAAAGTTCATCGGAAGATACCAAGACCGTGTTGATAAATATTCCGTATCAACTTCACATATAATACATAATGGTCTTGAAGTATATTTTAGATACTGACGTTGTTTATCATCTTAATTACGTGTGATAGTGTTCTTTTTCTGTATCTTTGTATGTTTTAACCTTTACTGTTTAGTCCATATTTTGGTAATATCCTTTTTGCGTAGCTCGGTATTTTTACATCCCGCCATTTTGTTATTGTGCTATTTTTTGTACTCTAACCTTTCATTTTTGCTTATGTGCTTTGTCTATAGAATGTCTATATGCCATTTTGTTTTTCTGTGTTGATATAGTTTTCTTTATAGTGATTAAGATTATAACACAATGCTGACTGTTGTACCCCAATTTTTGACATATTTACCAAGTATTATGTTTGTTTGTTTTGCTCACACATTGTTGCCTATATTATTGAATTATATGCGACTGTCATACAAGTGAGAGGTTTAGCAAGCTATATAACCGGGTTTAATCCACCCTTTCCTGCATAAGGAAATGCCTGTAGCAAGTCAGGAATATGACAGTTGTTTTCCATTCGTTTGATGTGTTTGAGCTTTTGACTTTCCGTTTAATATTTTCCTTGGAGTTCAGTATTTTTGTTATTTTACTTTTTCCATGAAACCTGTTTGGAGTGTTTTCTTCTGATTTTAAGTTTTCTTTGAGCGGCCGAATTCTACCAACTGATTTCTATATCATGTGCCCACTTTTATTTTCTTTTTCTATTAAATAGTCGCCTAGTTTGTATCTGGACTGTGAAGTTTTTTTTGTGTGCTTTACTTCAACGACAAACTGTCTGTATTTGTTCCCTCTTAAAACTGGTTTACCTCCATCATAATGTTGGCCTTTTTCAAGTCAGTTTTCCTATTCGATGTGTTGTTGGTTGTTGTATGTCTTTGTTTGTATATCTATTTTCCCGGAGGAGTAGTTTGTTCGTGGTTGCTGTGGTATGTTGTTATGGTAAATATGTATGTTGATTTATCTGTTATCCTTTTTATATATTAGATTAGTTTAAAATAAAATATTGATATTAGTGTAATACGATATCTTCAGCAATATTATTTATGTAACTTGACATTTCCCTCAATATCAAAATATTTATTTATTAACTTCAACTTTCAATATCAATATATTGCCGTTTTACAAAAATCACGTTCTAATTAGATAATGAAAGATTTTGACAGGTGTCAACACCTAATAGTACATTGAACAATATGAATAAAATACTTATTAATAGACGTTTACTAAATGATACGATTGTATAACAAGAGAACGTTATTTTAGATCATTTGGTTATTTATAGTCTGTTTCTGCCGGCAAAACAAAATCTCAATTTAAATGCATGGAATTGTCAGTGATTTTCCAACATATTTAACCTAATAATGAAATCAACAAGGCGGGAAAGGAAAAAAACATGTTCTCTGCTGGTCTACGTAGAACTTTACCAATCCATCTCCATCGTGTTCGCTTTAGTAGTGTCTCCATGTTGATAAATTCTGTTGTATCATGGAGGTCTTTGTTGGAGATCTTACTTTGCCATATCATCCTTCAAATCTTTCAGAGCCAGCCGTTATGAAAACTGTACAGCTTATTGATATCTTTTTTTTTGTTACTTTCTATTATCTGTCACATATAACAGCACTGATAGTACATAGCTATTGTATGGTCTAATTTTGATTTTCTTACAGATGTAATGTAACTTCAAGATGTTACGTAGCTTTTAAAATGCAGTTCTTGCTTTTCCTGTTCTGGATCGAATGTCTTTGTCTTCTCCTCAACCAGATGTTACTATGCTGCCCAGGTAATGAACGCTTATGTAAATTCTAGATGTATCCCATTTAAATCTATTTCTGGAAGTTCTGGGAGGTTAAAAAATGAAAACAACACGTTATAAATTTCATGCGTCCAAAGCGCTTTTACTTCACCAGGAACGCTCAAAGCCGAATATTTGAAAGCCAAGGATGTATAAGAACCGAAACAGTTAAAGAGCTATATAACCAATAAGAACCTAAAAAAAATAGCCAAATCCATCTAAGGTCAACTTTGCCTGAGGGAGATAAGAGGCATGAGATCTGATTTCTTGATGTTGATGCTTTCTTCTGTAATTCGGTGGTTTTGTCTTGTATGTGTATCTCTAGATGTGACAGAAAGGCCATATTGCCTGCGTAGTCCAGATCTTCTAGATAAGTAAAGATAGTCAATCTAATATATGTGATGTTACTGTTTATGGTTAATTGCATTACCCAATTGACAGCTAAAATGATAAGAAGGGATAACATAATACAAACTTGTCTAACTGCTGATTTTATGAGAAAACTTGTGTCTGGTGAAGTACCTAAAGGGCGTCTGAATTCTGTATTAAGCATTTGAATAAGTTGTACTTTTTTGCTGGTATCTCATAGCTTCGCAGACCTTCTTAAAGCGTTTTCTATGTATGCTGTCTATGAAGTTTATTATCAGTTGTCTCTGTCATTCTGTGCAATGTTCAATAATATTTCGTAATACAAATAGATACTAAAAGGTAGTTGAAACAGCCTTTATCTTACATAAAACCTGTCTGTTCTTTTCTGATTTTGTTCTTATTGCTGTTTAAATCTATTTATCAGTAGTTTGCTGAGAAGTTTACTTGGAATTGATTACAGGGGGATTCTTCTCCAGTTATTGCAGTGTGTGAGCTTACCTCTCTTATACAATTTTATGAAGTTTCCTTGTGACCAGGCTTAAGGTATATTGTTACATTGCCAGAGACAAATTTGTTTTGCATGCACACGCATAAACATTGCGGTTTTTATCCAACGTAATCATAGGTTTGAACGTTGTTTTCAATTTAGACTTGTATATTTACAATTTTTATACGTGTACATGCAAAACAAATTCTTGGTAAAGGGGTCTAAATACAACACAAACAACATTTTCCAAAAGACCAAAAAAGTAACAAAGTATTTTTTAACAAAACGCATTTGACTAGCAGGTCAAACAACGGATGTTCTTAAACCCTGCTGACTGCCATTGCCGATTGCCAAATAAAATGCTCATCAGATGTAACAAAATGGATCTTAAACATTAATTCCATATCAAACAGAAAACAATAAACTTGCGGAAAAGATGGTATACCGCAAACAAAAGGTGCAAAAATTAGAACACTATATCCGGATTTCGACAATTAATGTCTCTTCAGTGATGTAAGAAATCGAAACGGTATTTGGAAGGCCATATAATTTACCTCAATTTAGAATAGACTCTTGAAATTTGAAGAGTCGAAATAGGATGAACGGATCATATAAACCCGAAGGCAAATATAATACAACCCCAAACGAAAAAATATAAACAAGTCTAAATATATATATATATATATATATATATATTTATATATGTTTTTTCATTGGTATTGTCACTAATATTTTGTTGTCAGCTTTCATCCAGATTCTTTTGACAATGACACATTTTGCTATTCTATGTTTGCATGTTTCTATGCTGATGCTTAATACTGTATCCTTATATGTGCAAACTGACTGAACCCCTTATACAAGGCAGTAAGTCTGGATGGTTGCGCTTTTGGTATTTGAACAAATGTTGCATAACTAGTCTGATTGGACTGACAATTGATACTGTTTTGCCGAAGCAAGTACGTCTTTCTTAGTCATGAAAAAAACTTTGGTTGATTTCTTTGAATGTCAATACAAAAAAACTTGTTGATTGTGAGTGGGAAGGCTACAAGCGCAGAAAACTTTCAATCCTGTCACGTGTTATGTGGTGATGTCGAAAAACTAGGTTGAATTGCATAACGTTATTGAAATCTTGGCATATGTTATGGACACATGTCCATCGAAGATCGCTCATTGATCTTTGGATATAGAATGATATAATTTAATATTTGTTGGTTATCATGTTGATGTTTACACTGTACCTTTTATCTCCATTTAACGATTTATTTCACAAATGATAATGGAATAAAATTAACAAATAGGTCTGCTAAAAGTTCATACAGTGATTAGAAACTAAACGTTGTCTTCTTGGAAAGGACTAAAAGTAAACTTTGCTTCTTTAATTTACCCGCCATCATTAATACACCATTGAAGATGAAGTTAAAAGGACGAAATTCTTAATGTTCCTTTTGCTGTAAATAGTAAGTGATATAATATACGTGTCAGTTTTACGATGAAAAGATCAGTAGCCATTTTGATTAAAGGCAATGTATGTTGTTTCTTCATTTATTGTCTTCATATCCATCTGCTGTTACCAGACGTCTGTCAGTGCAATATTATTTTTCTAGTGTATTAGCAAACAAAATTCTCTGTTTTATTTCTCTGTTATTCAATAAGCCAAATTAATGTTGTACATTTTCTCTAGTTGGTGACTTTATTTACGAATCTGTATATCAAACAAATAAGATATCAGTTTGTCCAATTCTTCTCTGGTTTTGAAAACACCGTAGTAAATTTATCTCAAGTCATGTAAAATTAACAATCTATTTGTTTGGGAACGTGTTTTCAATAAAATTTTAGCATTCCTACTATAGTTAGCTGTGTTCTACTTCTCTCTAACTTGTTCCTTCATTGATAAGTGATTTACTTTATTAAGGTACCTCTGATGAAGAATATAAAGAAGACAACATTATTCTGTAACTGGCGTTCTGCTTTGCAGTAACAGATTATCTGTTTAACAGGTAACCATGGATTACAATTCCGATTGCCCCTTACATCACGTAAATATTTGTGTTTTTGGTTCTTTCTCATTGGTTTGCGAACCGTTTGCCAATTGCATATACGCGTGTACGCAGGACTTGTTCTATCAACTTGTTCGTTATATTTATGTATTTAACAAACAATAGGGAATTATGTCTGCCAACATCCACTAAATTTCTGCATCAAACCAAACCTGGTTTTGTTTTTTAATTCTATATTCAACGTGGCAGCTACTCTTTTAAATAAAACTTCCCATATGGAAACTGACATAATGTCGTGTTAGTCTGCAATACCAAGAGATTAATAAGATATTATCCAAAGCAGCCATCTTAATGAATTTAAATGAATGTGTTATTCCATGGTGAACTAAACTCATGAACATAAAAGGGATTGAAGATCACTTTGCAGTATCAATTATTAACGTATGGTACAATACATGCGTTTATAAAAATAAGAAAATGTGGTATGATTGCCAATGAGACAACTCTCCAAAAGAGACCAAATGACATAGAAGTTAAATACAGTAAAAGAAATAGAACATTAATATAATGGAATATGTAGACAGCTCTTTTACAAGCAAAAACCCCATACTGTAAAGTTGCCCACATACTGCGCATATCATTTTTTACCAAGACTCGACAAAGGGGCCAGTCCTCAATGGTGACCGTTGAACCAAATTTAAAACACTAACATTATTATGTTAATTTTTGTTACACTAGTATTCCCCATTGTTAACTTGAAGACAGATTGACAGAAATAGTCCTACTTTGTTTTATTAAAAAGAAATAAAGGGTTAAATCATACTTTGTGAAAAACCACTCGGAATCAAACAAAACATTCTCTAAGACTGACATCATCAGGATGCTTGATTTTTTTTTATTAATTACATATTTTTTACGTTTGGAGGACGTTGTTTTTTTTAATAAACAATCGGTATAATATAATTCTTTAAAATTGGAAATAAGGAATTTAATTTCCCCACTCGTAACCTCTATCACACGTAAATTGTATATTTGTGTCACTGAATTGACCTGGCGCATGAATATATTTTTTGGTTAACGCAAAAAAAATGTACTCCATGAAATTTGATATCTGATAAAAGATAAACTACAAAAATATCTTATTATCATTCAAATGAATGTTTTGTGTTTATCATTTAATTTAACGATGAACGCGAAGTGAAAATAAACACGTTTAACATCGAGCAGGTTTGTGTTATTATCGCCGCCATCTTGTTTACCTTGGTTACAAAAAGTAGTTTCGTCAACGTCGTCTATAGAAAAATAAATAACTTCAAGAGCCACTTCCGGAAGCCGGAAGATTTCTCGACCAATCATTTAAACGTATTCCCTAATATGCAAATCATATGAGAATTATTATAATATATATACTTTTTTTACAAATTATGACATTTTTTTTTCTGATAGAGTAATTTTTATAAAGAATAGTTCAAGAAATTTCCATATTTAACCTGTAGCTAGAAAACGAGGCCCGTCGACTTATTTGTTCTGTTTATTTTCTAAAAGCACATTATAAAAACTATCTTCTCGTGTTTTATTTCAAAATCCTATCAATTAAATTTCTTTCTATTCACAAAAATGTGTTTTTCCATGTATAAACTATACAAAGTCTAGCACTTTTGCACAACCTATAGCTTGAAAAAAATGGTCTGTGACCCAAGCTTTTCATTTCATTTCTGAAAAAAACTACATTTTGGAAAGGTTTAAGAAAACTCTATCGTTTTTAATATAGACCCCCCCCCCCCCCCCCCCCCAATCTACCTTAGACAATGTCCTCTCACTAGATAATTCAAAGTTTGGTGAATATGTTGAACGCATCTATCCCATAGAACTTCAAATAAAGAAAACCACATATACAGTTAGGTCTACCTCATTTCTGGACTTACATATAGAATTTACAGTGAGGGTTGTTTGAGATAAAAACTTTACGACATAAGGGACGATTTCAGCTTTCCAATAGAAACATTCCATTTCTATGTAGCAACCTCCCAGCAGTGCCTACATATGAAAGATATATCTCTCAGTTGATATGATATATCAGAGCTTGCGTTTTCTTTCATGTATGATTTCCTTGAAAGAGGGTTGCTTCTTACGATGCAACTACTGAAACACGGGTTCTAAGTATTAAGGTTGACGTCATTCCTTCGAACATTGTACGAACGCCATCACGAGTTGTTTGAACGTTATGGAATATCTGTGTTACAGATGACCACGGATATGTATCAATTGTCGTAACCACAATCCCGTCCTCTTTTCATGAGGTTCGTTTGCTCAGTTTTCATGTAATGTTTGGTGGACTGTTTTTTTTCGTTGTCACTCTGTTTTGCCATGGCATTGTCACTTTATCGCGACCTGTGATTTTTGAATTTCTCCATGGTATCGTCTGCTTCTCTTTACAAAAAGTTGAAAAGTACAAGCAAACCTTTTTCGAAAGCCAAAGGAAAATATGTACAGTATTTAAAATATGCAGAAAAACACTAAGGCCACGCCAAATTGATACCTAGTTCGTCGGATCCCTCGCGTGTTGTAAAAGATCGACGAGAAAAAAAGTACTTTTTTTAAAACGCCGCGTCCAATACGGAACCGCGCGCGTCCGTTCTTAAATTTATGTAACCAAAATTTTAATCAGTTGTGCGTTTGAAAGTTACGCCATACAGGCACGTAAATTGACATCAAAAACGATCTAGATCTATCATTCATAACGTTTTTTATTATGGACAAATATAATATGTACTCTAAAAACATGAGTGGAATATTTATAGTTACAGTGGTAACGCAGGCAACGTCCTAACTACCAAACACAGCAGTGGAATGTGATTTGGACAAATCTTTTACCGACATGTTTGAAGTGATCCGTGCAGGACCACAAAGGCAAAGCATCAACGCCTCCGAATTGAAATCTTGATTTAAATGATGACAATATAACATGCATGAAAATAAAAGATAATCCTAAAGATGACGTTTCATGCATTGAAATGGCACCGCAATGATACTAATATATATATTTTTTGTCTTTTAGAATAAAAGTTTTTTTCCTTGAAACTTTTATCTATATTTGCTAGTATCATTACAAAGTATAAAGCATGGAATTTGACAAGAAAGTGTTTGTGGTAACTGAATATAACACATCAATCCAACTTTACAATTTAAAAAATCTTTTAAAAATAAGAGTTTGTTTGATTGTCAAGGAGACAAACTTCCACCAGAAACCAAATTTGTTGAGTTTTGCAACCAGAAAAGTTCACGGTATGGCCTTCGACACAGAGCAATATCCCCATATACATAAAGATTTGATTGCTATTAAATCTTTCTCCCCCCTAAGGGTGACTGGGGAATAGAAATATAGTCACCGTAGGTCTTCCTCCGACCGGCAGTAAAACCCTCGCCAGAGTGGGGCGTTTGTTTGGCTGTGCGGGCTGTACAAGTTGCTACGTCGGTTTAGAATGGGGACGTAAAATCTATTGCTTCGTGAAGGGAGAGTAAAACGCTCTTTGCATGTTACGAACCCTTGCAACAACTCTTTGAGGGTCCGTAGGTGGCCCGTTGAAAGGCTAAACTTCTGTCCCTGTCCAATTTACCCTTATTTTTCCGTGGCGGTTCAAATTTCACCGACCTTTGTCCCGGACGACCTCTGTTACAGGACCTTCCCATTGTATCTATTGTAAATTTGTTCTCGTCCTGAACATGCATGAAATATTTGCCACTGGATGTTAAGCAACCATCAATCAATCAATCATGTTAAATTCTTCAGCAAAGAAATGACTAAGTAGAATGTATTGAAATGTTCCTTTTGTTAAATTAGTATATATCATCTGGTGTGATGCATTTTAATACGTAGAAGTATAAATTGGTGTGGTTTTTTAAGGAGAGTCCTTTATAAGATTTCATCTTGTTGTATAAACAGATACAGAATGTATAGTTGTATATAAAAGCTTTATACATGCATATATACTTTGCATACGTCTGTTTGAAACAACAAACCATTCTATGTGTGCCTGTCCCATTTCAGGAGCCTGCAGTTAACTGGTTGTCGTTGGTTCATGTCTGTCAAATTTGTTTTTCGTTAATTGTTTTGTTATGAATTAGGCCGTTAGTTTCTCAATTGAATTGTTTCATATTTTTCATGTTAGGGCCTTTTATAGCCGACTATACGGTATGGGTTTTCTCATTGTTGAAGGCTGTATGGTTGCCTATAATTGCATATATCCATTTCATTTGAACTTTGGTGGATAGTTGTTTCATTGGCAATCATACCACATCTCCTTATTTTTATAATGCATCAATTATAACTGACATCAAATATGGATATCTACCTGTTCAATGCCGTTGTACTATTTCATGTTCAGCTGGATCTTTATTTGAGCAGACTACACGCAGTTGTAGGTTTTGCTACTAGTTAACCATTTTTGTACTGGAAATGTTGTGAAAAGATTCAACAGAGTGTCTGAGAACAAATTAAGTAGCAGAGTAGGATAATATAAGAACTAGGATATAAGATATATAAATACATGAAGCACCAAAACTGTGTAAATTTCTGATCGCTCGCTTGCATAAAACGCTTTTCATTGATTTTATTTTTTTAATATTTCAAAAATAGTATCGCTCGGTAGTAAAAAATGCTTTCGCCTGCCAAAAAATCAAACTTCGAAAAAAAAACAAATAAAAAAATTTCGCTCGCTCGCTCGCTACCCTTTTTTACGGAAAGAGTCCGAAGAACTAGAAATTAATTTGGTGTGGCCTAACAAAAGCAAAATTTAGTTTTATTGAAGACAGCATATTAGAAATTTGAATTAATCTTCTAAAATACTAATTTATGATATCGATCTATATATCATTGCAAATATTTTTAATGTTCCACACACAGGAGTTTTCTTGTAACGCTGAGACTAAATGCCGTGAATCTGAGTAATGTTCTAAATCAATGCAGCTGTGGTTTATACTACAACGAGAGAGCAACAAAAAGACATCTAAATTTCAACATATAGTCCTCTAAGATAGATATGTGTCAATACAATATGGTAAGCTCTATATTGCTAGAAGTTTAAAAAAAAGTTATAAATAGAACAATATGAAACTATCAAAGATCTGCCATCAACACTAAATCCACCAATTTACCCACACTAAATCCACCAATTTACCCACAGAAAACATTAAAATACAACATGGGACTATCATACTAAGTAAATATAATAGTCCCAGATACAACATGTGACAATTTCTGGCAATGTTCCAGAACTTTGCTCAGGCATAATGTATAATGATGTGGTGGGGTTATAGTAGTTAGTATTAGGTCTCAATCCTCCCCTTTTAGTCTGGATCAGTGGAATAACAAAGGGTACATGAAATGACATACAATAAAAATCAGTACAGATTAAGTTTTAAGTTCTATGATTACGGTATGGTGGATAACGGAAAAATAAGTACAAACAATTTTATTAACTTTTTTTAACCGTATTAAATAATTCCATCCACTTCATTTGAACTTTACCGATGCGGCGTAAAGAAATCAACAATCAATCAATCATTTGAACTTTGATGGATAGTTGTCTCATTGGCAATCATATCACATCTCCTTATTTTTATATCGCAGTTACTGTAATGAAAATATTGCCTTCAATTGAATCTGAGATGTCAAAGCACAGACTAACCAGATTAGATTTGTTAGCATTGAACTATTCTGAGATTGCTCTGACGTCTGTCAGCCTTTTTAAGACTTGTTTTGTGATACGGCTCCAACAAGGCCTTAAAAGGCTGTCAGACGTCAATGCAATATCGGGCTAGTTTTAACTAGCTTTCAGTAACTTCGATTGATACCTTGTGTTTTTGTCTTTTTGTTTATAAATTTTTGTGTGCCTAATGTCGATCTAATGTGAAGCCTTTTCTAACATATTTGTAAAGTGTCTTCTTATGTTGTGCTGTAATACCACTGTTCCAGGTAAGGGAATGGTTGAACACTCTGAAACACATTCAACCCTGTCACATACTTTAAGTACCTGTCCCAAATTAAGGGTCTGTACATGTAATCCAGGGGTTGTGGTTATTTGCTGTCTGTTGTATTTGTTAATTTGAAATAAATCTGGCCGTTTGTTTTTCGTTTTGAATTTTTTCACATTTTTTCATGCCTGCGACTTTTACAGCTTGCTTTTTTTAATCATTTTTGAAGGTCATTCAGTGCTCTATAGTTGTTTAAACCCTCGGACTTTGGTCTCTGGTGAATAGTTGTTTCGTTGGAATCATACCACAACTCCAATTTTTTTATCTCCATTCGAAGGAGCCAACGCAACCTCACCAGTAAAGACAAAAAAAAACCTATAGGAAGAGAAAAGCCGTCCCGTTTCTGATAAATTTTAATGTGAAGAGGAAACCATAAATGGAAATTTAGCAACACATACTCCGAGGAGCCTCTGCCGTCGTCAGCCGTCGTAAACTTTTTCAAAAATCCTCTCCTCTGAAACTGCAAGACCAATGTTAACCAAACTTGGGCTGAATGTTTTGAAGGGTATCTAATATCCAAAAAAATAAAATAACAAAAAAAAACCGAACTCCAAGGAAAATTCAAAACAGAAAGTCCCTTATTAAATAGCAAAGTCAAAAGATCAAACACATCAAACGAATGGAAAACAACTGTCATATTCCTGACTTGATAAAGGCATTTCCTTATGTAGAAAATGGTGGATCAAACCTGATAAACCTCTCACTTGTATGACAACTTTGTTTTTTGGAATCTTGTCCGCCAAGAAACATAGCCACCATACCAAAAAATAGAACATAAGGGTATACGGCATTTAATGTCTTATATCTTGAAAACTATAATATATAGAGAAAATCTGACAATGCAAAAATGTTCAGAATGATAATATCTACCTACTTTCAATTGCATTATAGCTATCAGATGACTCTTTAATGAATTATGACTCTTAAATGACCGCCATGGCTATAGATAAAACACAAGTGTTAAATGCATTAATTGTCATATCTTCAAAAATTATAATAGACAGAGAAAAATTATGAAGTGGCAAAATTGCTGCTAGTTTCAATATCCATTCACTTTCTATTTGCCCCAAATTTTTCAGGTGACTCCTTTCGGAGTTGTTGCCCTCATTTGACGATTTTTGACTTCTTTTGGATGTTTTTGCCAACATCCCGAAAATTATAATAGAAAGGAAGAAACTGTCAAAGGCAAAAATGATCAGCAATGCAAAACCGACAAAAATGCCCATATGACTGACCAATAGATGACTCCTTCAGGAATTATGGTCTTATATATCGTATGGTCTTACGGTGTTTATATATCACAACTCGTTCGCTATGCCCGTGTCTGTAGTGACATTTTGGATTTCAATGAACGTAATCGATGCATTACTTGTAAATTAAGTCAGGGATTTCGTTACCACAAATTACGTAAAACCTTTTACTAAATTCTTCCATAGATACAAAGGTTTTGGTATTGAAGTTTGGATGTACCTTATTTCAAAATGGAATGCACATCCTAATTTTTACGGAGATGTTGTTTACCGAGCCCGGAAATTTAGATACGATCCGGGTAAAATTATCGATCTTTTATAAAAACTTGTTCTAAAAGGTTACAATTCAACACTGTATTTAGATCCTTGAATATTGTTTTTATTGGTATAAATATTGATTTTTTTATCAGTAAATTGAAACCAAACAAATATTTTTTTAAACATATGCACATTCACGGTTCTACAATCTGTCGATACCTGTATTTTGGTAGTGCAAAAGGTCATGTTTTTCTCTGACTGTTAATGCGTCTTTACACTAAATTCATTGGATGTGTGATGTGTACTGATTGATATTTTAGTCTTAGAAAGATGATTTTTTATTAGTTGTTATTGTCTTTGAACAAGCTGTCAGTAACTCTGAGTACTCTCAGATCTGAACTTAGTGTCCTTTTTTGTTGTGGAGATATATAAATACCAGCTGCCACATCCGGTCTTTGTTTTTGTTACTTGTTTTTCTACTTTATATCGATCTGATGTGTCAAGCCATTAATTTTCAACAGATTTTTATAGTTTGTTCATATGTTGTGCTGTTACATCACTGTCCAAGGTTAGGGGAGGATTGGGAGCCCGCAAACATGTTTAACCCCGCCACACTCTGTATGTGCCTTCCCCAAGTCACGAGCCTGTAATTCAGTGGTGGTCGTCGTTTGTTGCTGTATATTATATCTGTACATAAATCAGGACTATAGTTTTCTCGTTTGAATTGTTGTACATTTGTCATTTCGTTTTTTAGCTGAATATGCGGTATGAGTTTTGCTCATAGTTGAACTTTGGTCAGGCATAATGTATAATGATGTGGTGTGGTTATACTAATTAGTATTAGGTCTCAATCCTCCCCTTTTAGTCTTGATCAGTGGAATAACAAAGGGTATATGAAATGACATACAATAAAAATCAGTACAAATTAAGTTTAAAGTTCTATGATTACGGTATGGTGGATAACAGAAACATAAGTACAAACAATTTTATTAACTCTTTTTAACCGTATAAAATAATTCCATCCACTTCATTTGAACTTTACCGATGCGGCGTAAGGAAATCAACAATCAATCAATCATTTGAACTTTGGTGTATAGCTGTCTTTTTGGCAATCACATCACATCTCCTTATTTTTATATCGCAGTTACTGAAGGAAAGTTAAAAACATTAACCTGCTGATATTAATCCATACTGATCGTCACTGTAATAGCTGTACTTAAAAGTAGATTTCAAACTTTTATACAGCAACGCGTCGTGAACAGTACAGGACGATATGATCTTGTTCAGTGCCCTGAAGAAACCTGTACATGATTTCAATGCAGAGAAGCGTCTAGCTTCAAACTATAACAAATATTCATTATAACGAATTGATGATTTCTAAAAGACACAATAGTGAAAACCTTTATAAATAATAAAAGGAAGCCAAAAGAAAACTTTAACTATTTTTCAAACCCAGTTTAGCTTTATAGTTAATATCATCAATAAAGCGAGATGTGAAATACCAGTTTTTTTATTGAATTCGTGCAGATACAATTAAACTTTTACAAAAAATCTCTTATATTTTTGTTGTATAATGAGTTTATTAAAAGTGTTGACTAATTCATGTGTATACCAACTTGAAGTGCTTTTTTTTTGTAATGAAAATATTGCCTTCAATTGAATCTGAGATTTCAAAGCACAGACTAACCAGATTAGATTTGTTAGCATTGAACTATTCTGAGATTGCTCTGACGTCTGTCAGCCTTTTTAAGACTTGTTTTGTGATACGGCTCCAACAAGGCCTTAAAAGGCTGTCAGACGTCAATGCAATATCGGGCTAGCTTTAACTAGCTTTCAGTAACTTCAATTGATACCTTGTGTTTTTGTCTTTTTGTTTATGAATTTTTGTGTGCCTAATGTCGATCTAATGTGAAGCCTTTTCTAACATATTTATAAAGTTTCTTCTTATTTTGTGCTGTAATACCACTGTTCCAGGTAAGGGAATGGTTGAACACTCTGAAACACATTTAACCCTATCACATACTTTAAGTACCTGTCCCAAATTAAGGGTCTGTACATGTAATCCAGGGGTTGTGTTTATTTGCTGTCTGTTGTATTTGTTAATTTGAAATAAATCTGGCCGTTTGTTTTTCGTTTTGAATTTTTTCACATTTTTTCATGCCTGCGACTTTTACAGCTTGCTTTTTTTTAATCATTTGTGAAGGTCATTCAGTGCTCTATAGTTGTTTAAACCCTCGGACTTTGGTCTCTGGTGAATAGTTGTTTCGTTGGAATCATACCACAACTCCATATTGTTATTTCCATTCGAAGGAGCCAACGCAACCTCACCTTTTACTAAATTCTTCCATAGATACAAAGATTTTGGTATTGAAGTTTGGATGTACCTGTATTTCAAAATGGATAGCACATCCTAATTTTTACGGAGATGTTATTTACCGAGCCCGGAAATTTAGATACGATCCGGGTAAAATTATCGATCTTTTATAAAAACTTTTTCTAAAAGGTTACAATTCAACACTGTATTTAGATCCTTGAATATTGTTTTTATTGGTATAAATATTGATTTTGTTATCAGTAAATTAAAACCAAACAAATATTTTTTTAAACATATGCACATTCACGTTTCTACAATCTGTCGATACCTGTATTTTGGTAGTGCAAAAGGTCATGTTTTTCTCTGGCTGTTAATGCGTCTTTACACTAAATCCATTGGATGTTGGATGTGTACTGATTGATATTTTAGTCTTAGAAAGATGATTTTTTTATCAGTTGTTATTGGCTTTGAACTAGCTGTCAGTAACTGTGAGTACTCTCAGATCTGTACTTAGTGTCCTTTATGTTGTAGAGATATATAAATACAAGCTGCCACGTCCGGTCTTTGTTTTTGTTACTTGTTTTTCTGCTTTATATCGATCTGATGTGTCAAGCCATTAATTTTCAACAGATTTTTATAGTTTGTTCACATGTTGTGCTGTTACATCACTGTCCCAGGTTAGAGGAGGATTGGGAGCCCGCAAACATGTTTAACCCCGCCACACTCTGTATGTGCCTTCCCCAAGTCACGAGCCTGTAATTCAGTGGTCGTCGTTTGTTGCTGTATATCATATTTGTTTTTCGTTCATTGTTTTGTACATAAATCAGGCCTTTAGTTTTCTCGTTTGAATTGTTGTACATTTGTCATTTCGTTTTTTTTTTAGCTGAATATGCGGTATGGGTTTTGACATAGTTGAAGGCCGTACGGTCCCTATAGTTGTTAGCTTCTATTTTATTATGTCTGTGGTGGAGAGTTGTCTCATTGGCAATCACCTTCTTATTTTTATATTAAAATGACGATTTGTAACGAATTTTCAAGTTTTTGACAATTATCTCAAGAACTATAAAATATAGATAAAAACTTTAAAACAGCAAAAAATGATCAGCAATACAGAATATACAAAAGGTCAACGATAATAGGATAATAAACATACTTGATGGCATATTTTACCAGGTGAGCGATCCAGACTAAAAGAACCTCTTGTTTGTTTTTTATTGAACAATATATTTGTTAAAGAGTGACGAAATACCAAAGGGACATTCAAACTCATAAGTCGAAAATAAACTGACCATGCCATGGCTAAAAAAGAAAAAGACCAACAGACAAACAGACAAACAGACAAACAGACAAACAATAGTACACAAAGCACAACATAGAAAACTAAAGACGGAGCAACACGAACCCCACCAAAAACTGGGGGTGATCTCAGGTGCTCCGTGTTAAGGTCGTGTTGCTCATGTTAGTACAAACCCGGTGATAAGTCTAATTCGGTAGGTCACATTCGGGGAATTAAATAATTAGATATATTTCAAAAACTAGTGTACAGCACTTTGCAGATTCAAGTAAGCAAAAGAAATGTGATGCTAATTGTAATCTAAAATATTTTATGTTGCTAGATTTCGGTCTAATAAGAAATGCATTTCAACTGGCTTACTAAGTGCTAACACAATTGAAATTATCTCTTAATATTCGTTTTCTAATACTATTACTAGTGCCGTTTCATAATAAAATTACCATAGTCCCTTATCAAGCTGCCCATTCATTTCCAAGGACACAATGGAGTGTAGAAATAGACCCTTCTGGATCGATGCCTCGAGTAGGGACTGTTAAGTTTTTCAAAACCCTGGTAACAACTCTTAGAGGTCCATAAGTGGCATGTTTCAAGACCTTGGGCCATTGTTCAAGGTCAGGAGAGGGCTGTGCGCTTATAAACATTTTCCCGTTTGAATTGTTGTATATTTATCTTTTCGAGACTTTAATAGCTGACCATGCGGTATTGGTTTTGTTAATTGTTGAAGACCGTACGGTGACCTTTAGTTGTTAATTTCTATGTTTTTTGTTCTCTTGTGGAAAGTTGCCTCATTGGCAATCATACCACATCTTCTTAATTTTATATTAACCGTGTCACATGCAAGAGCATGTAATTCAGTGGCTGTTGTTTATCAGATTTAAGGTGGTTTAAATCGTTTCATATTTTGTCATGTCGGGTCTTTTAAAGCTGACTAAATTGTTTTTTTCATGGTTGAAGGCCGTACGATAACCTATAGTTGATTGGTGGATGAAATTAATGTCTCATTGGCAATCTTACCACATCTCATTATTGTTATTTTAGATAGGTAAACTCGTAAGATTTATTCTTATTTTGCTTTTAGCTTATTTATATACAGTTAGGCAGTAAAATGGTTTGAATGAATGTCAACATTTTGCTTCCTTAAGGTGGTACCTAACACTACAGGGAGATAACTCTGTAAAAATCAGCTAAACGTTTTAATCACGTTGTATTGTTAAGGAAATATTAAGCTTCTCAATGATCAAAATTAGTGTTTGTCAAACTGCTATATAACCAAAAAAAAATTTCTGATAAAGTAGTTGGTTCAAATTTTTTGAAATTTTTATATTTTTGTCAAAGGGTCAAAGTAAACATTTTGTCAAAATTTTATGAAAATTAAACGAGCCAAATTAATTTTAGTCAAGGTGTTGGGTACCACCTTAATGCATACTATTCTAAGTAAAGGTTGTTCTAAAACAGGAAATTATTACAACTTTGAATGATGACGTCAATCAAAACAAACCCGTCACATTAATTTAAATTAAATACTGCTGTTGTCACCACTTCTTATTTGGGTATATTTCATACAAACAAAAATATGTGTCTGTACGTCAAAGTAATCTTAATTGTTTTTATTTTTCCATTGGCAAAAAATTATGGCCTTTTGAATTTTTAGAAATCACAAACACAAAAATATTGGCCTTATGGTATAGAACTTTAAAACGTTAATGTGACGTCAAAAGCGAGATTTTCCCAGTTTTTGCAAAAATATGTTTTTCGAAGAAAATTTTGGATAAATTAACATACAGCACAAGTGTCACAAGTGTCACTCAAAATATAGTTTTTGTCATTGAAAAATACATAAAATACACTCACTGTGTTAATATATTTAAGGGCGATGGTTCAGCTCTTTTTTATCTATAAGCATGTAAATGTCAAATCTTCAAAATTTGTAATTTCGACGTTTAATATGAAACTATCAAATGATAAGGTTATATTTGTTTAGC
Source organism: Mytilus californianus (assembly GCF_021869535.1). Lineage (NCBI taxonomy): Eukaryota > Metazoa > Mollusca > Bivalvia > Mytilida > Mytilidae > Mytilus > Mytilus californianus. The sequence continues at coordinate 2,791,990 of NW_026262679.1, read as the reverse complement.
CAAAACTGTAATACTTTATTATTATAGTACAGCTATTCAAAAGTTATTTCATCCACTGGAATGCATACCTACATGATACCCTTCTTGATCTTAGATTGAGGGTTATTATTTTTCAGTCTTTTGAGTGTTGTGTTTTGGGGCAATTCCGTTCATGTTGGGAAGTGATTCATATTGATGTGTACCAGAAGAAAAACGCTGAAGAAAACTTGTTTTCACCGAACCTATTTTGGTAATTACTTGTTGTACTATTTGAACATTTATTTTGCAGAATCGAAATATTCTACTGTAACAGTTAGTTTTGTTTGTGATCATTTGGTTGTCCTGGCTTATCTGGACGTAAAATGCTTGTGAAATAAAGTTACGTCTTTGATATATCCATCTTTTTGTCAAGATTTTTAATCTAAGTATAAAATGTGTACAAAACAACACCAATATTAAAAAAGGAAACAGTAAATACATGTATCAATAAATATTTCGGATTCTAAAATTTCAAATTTCACGCAAATTTGATATTTACAACGAAACTACGTATCCATGCATCCCAAATGAATCTAACGCACTCAATTGCGGTGGTTAACACTGCGCAATTTGAACTTCACCTTTTTATTGATCCTATTTGGAGCCAAAATTTTTAATTTGCTTATCCAAAATCTTTCCCGAGTGATTCTCTCCTCCCTAGACCAAGCAGTGTTGTGGTCTATGCTGGTAATAGTCAATCGATTTAGATCTTCCTTAGTGTGGCCAAGTGATCTCAATTGTTGTCTGAGAGGAAGGTCTGACTTTTATAGTCATTATGGTGGCCGTTCATACGTTTGTGAAATGGTTGTTCTAACTCACCAACATACTGTTTACTAGTATCACATTTATACTGTAGAAGATATACAGTAGTTGTAGTCTTGCAATTAACATTGCAATATATGGTGTGTTTCGTACTAGTTGAGAGACGGTTAAAAGTCTGGGTATTCAGTATTTGCTTGCAAGTCCGACATCATTTGTTTCAACAACTGTTGCAAAAGCCCACATACGAAAAGCCTGTTTTAGAGGATAAATCAGCTCTCACCAGCAAGTTTTTAAGGTTTTTTGTCCTATAAAAAGCCAGTACTTGTGGTTAGGGGAAGATATTGGATAGTTTAAGATGTTTTTCAATTTTCGCAGATAGGGTGTGATAACTTGTCAAATTTAGGATGATAAGTCAGCACAAACTGGTTTCATTTGTTCGACCGTTTTCTCTTTATGTTTTTAAAATTTCATCTCAGCTAATGTTGTTAGCACGTGAGAAACCTCTAGCAACGTGTCTTATTTATAAGTCCCAATTTTTTTTTTGTCAAAGTCAAAGGGAACACAGTATCTCTTCTCCTCTAAATTATAAGGGATCTCCGTTGATACAGGTCGGACTGGGCGCCTTTCTATGTATTTTTGTTTTGTATTTTTTTTTCGATTCAAATCCCACAAATAAATTACCAACATCGTTTCAGTGACAACACTTTTTCTTATCAGTTTTTCTACTGATATACATGATTTTTTTCCCAATTCATCTCTTCCAAACATTCTATAACGATATCATGATTTGGTTGACTATTGTGAACTATGTCTATCACAGATGACCATAAATATGTTCCACTTGTCGCAGTCCCGAGCACGTCCTCCTAATCCTTAATATTCATATCACCAAATGTTTACTTGTCACGAAGTGCACGATGGGTGTCACTTTTTTCATCTTCAGGAGCACCTAAGTTCAACGAGGTTGTTTGTTTTTTTTTGTGATTGTGATTCGTGTTTCTTAATTCATTAATGGACTATTGTTTTTTGTTTTGTTTTTATCATCTATTTGTATAATTTTTTTTTATCATGGTATCGTCAGCTATTTTTCGATTTATAGTTTTTGATTGTAACCCTTGGTTTCTTGTTTCCCAATTTAGATAAATATATCAAAGTCCCAAATCATTAAATATGGTAAATGTCGGATATGCAAGCGATATATTTCTATGAATTCAGCTTGTGTGTAGGGATTCATTCGTACGACGCTGGCTTTTATAGTCGTCATTGTTCTACGCATCTTAATTTATCAGACGGATTTTGAAAGATAAGATGCTGGATATCTGAGACATCATTAAACAAAATATATTGGCACTACGACATGTTTATTCAGAATAATACAATAACAAAATGTTAACAACTTATGATATGATTTTTAATTCAAAATATGCACAAAAAATGATATATTTGTGAACGTGTAAAGGATTGTCGGTAAACATTTGATAATAAAACATTTTTAACTTCTTCTATTCAGTAAAACAAAATATTTCAAAGAAAATGAATAGTTTTAAGTAAAACAATTGTACTTTCAAATAAATAACAATAACAAATTACAATTGCACGTCATTTTTACGTGCACATGATATGATAAAAAAAAACCTATGCACTAGTCTGTGAATGGAGAGGACTTTTCAGTCCTATTTAATGAAGAAAACAACACTGACAAATGGAACTAATAATTAACACATCTTAAATCGTCTCATTCTATGTTACGGGCAATTATTGTTCAATGCAATATTTGTATTCTTTAGAATACTAAATGAAATGCTACTTCGCAAAAATTCCAATAAAAAAATGTTAAAAACAATTATAGACATCTTGCTGCTGTAAGTACCATGTCACTGTTGCTATTACAAGGAAAGATGATTCATGACTTGGTTTCCCGTTTTATTGGTGGCGGTGATACATTGTCTATGTTTGCGGAATGTTCTTTAGCTTTCATACGTAGTTTATCGATGCTTGATCTGCGCATGTCTAACGATTCTGTTTCAAACGGAAGTCGAGAAGTTGAGGTTGATGATGGTAACCGTTGGGCTCCTCCTCCAAGGAAAATACCGGGAACACCAAAAGCATTTGAATTCATTGCGTGATGTGCAAACAGACCTCCGAATGGAATTTTACCCTGCATATAATAGGCGGCAAGGTTAAGATTGCCTTGATGAATTGCCATCATTGGGTTGACACCTGTAAGATGAGTCATACGATTAGACCAGAAAAGTTCCGGAGATGTTGGATAAGCAAGACCAAGTTGTCCACTCGGAAGATCGGCGTAAGAGTTAGTTTCTCCTTGTAGAAAATTTGGACTTTCTCTTCCAAGTGCCTTTTCCCTTTTTCTCCATTTTGCTCTTCTATTTTGAAACCAGACCTACAGAATAAAATATTTCACATGAATAACTAATTCAACTGAAGAACAAATCTTCACTAACTATACAAAATACAATATATAAACAAGTCAAGTGGCAGAAAAGTCGAACATTATACAATATATAAACAAGTCAAGTGGCAGAAAAGTCGAACATTCAAAAAACTTTGTTTGAATAATAAATACAGCTCTTGCTCCGAAATTCCCAACTGTGAAAATCTAAGACCATACTTAACTTGTATTTTAGATCTATTAAACTACAATTTAAAGCATTATTGGTTTTTGATCTAATTTTGTGGATGATTTCATGTTCTAAATGAAATGAAAAACTGACAGTGTTCAACAGGATGTAGACAATTTATTTTTGATTATTTCAGTAATAGACAAACCGTCGAATATGATTGAAAACAAACAGTCCGTAATAATTTTATCACAATTTCATTGATAAATGATCTTTCAAATTTCTCGAAAACTTATTTATGATGGAAACAGTTGTTAAAAAGATATAGTCACAATTATTTCCAAAATTAAATCACGCCTTTCATTTCTTTTGCTCATTACCAAAAACAATCTTGTCTTTTCATTTATTTTGAATTGTTAACTAAAGCGTTCAAGCGAACAAGAAAACGTCATTTCATATCAAACCAGTTAATGTCTTGTGTTTACACATTTCGTTGCTGAAGAGCATTTATTTATTAAGAAACATTTGATTTTAGGCTAAATTTGCCACTTTATAGAAAATAATTTCCTTCTAAGTAACTTTTTGATCAAGAAATTGTTTTTATTCCGAAGATTACAAACCGGAGGGCCATACTTGAATCAATTTGTATTGGAAGATAACTAATATCTTCTTTATTGGAAAGTGCAAACAGCGTTGCAGTTGTAATTAAATCTTGCTGCCGATGGCAAATATATATCCTTTTCTTTAAAGTTTAATATTGTTCGTTCTTTAGACCTCTTTACGGCTAATGTGCAAATTTATTTGTTTATAAAGGCTTTATTGAAAGCTAGAGGGGTAATTCTTTCAAGTGTTAAACTGGCTACTTTCTTTGAGCACAAAATAATGAAACTTCTATTTAGCAATTTTCCATTCGATTAAGAACTCGAAGCGTTTCATTCTGTGTATTGAAACGGTCGCGACGTACGAACGGAGTCATTCTTCTTATATTTCCTTTTTTCATACACAATATCATTTTAGTTACTTCTATTTAAATTTGATTCTTCAATCACATAAGTGTTATAAATTTATTCTAATTAAAAATGAAGAAAGTCATTCTTGCAATCAGACTTGTGTCTACTGTCCTCCAACTATGTTCATCTTCACCCAAGTCTTTTCAAGGCCTATATAATTAACGTTTTTCAAAAGAACTATACTGGCGGCATTATAATTGGTATCTTATGATACACCATTCATTAAGTCAAACACCAATTATTAATAGACTTGAATAATAAACGGTTTCTAAATAGGCATCTTTGTTCCGAACAATCAATAAGAAACTTATTCTATATTTTATCAATAAAGGATATAAATTATAGTTTTTAAAACATGAAAGGTTCTGTTTCCAAATTTCAATAGCTTTTGACAATTTTGTAAATAACGTTAATAACAATTTTAATAACTTTGTGCATGTAGCAATGTTCAAAATGTAATAATTTCGCCCAACATTTGGAATTGGAATGTAAATTATAAGCTAACATTAAGTTGATTACGAAACAAATTAAATATTCCCAATCAAAAAATAGTTTTAAATATGCACATCATGATGAAATAGTATTAACAGAAGAAGCCAAATTTTATTTGTAAGATTGTGTAGCTGATGAATAAACAATTACAATTAACTCCCAAAAGAAAAGAATTTTTAAAGAAGGAAGCCGAGTCGTAGTATTCTTTAATCTAGTGCTCTAGAAAAGCTTAATATTGTATCATATATTTTAAAGATGGGTCAAAATGTCTTGCCGTATGAATTGCAACATTTCACAATTTAAAAAAGAGTGAAAAAACAATATTGTCGTTTTCTTAACATTTGCCAAATTATTTCTACACTGTTATATACATTTGTATTCAAATAAATTGAGTAAAGAAAGTACGTTGGTTTTAGTTCGTTTCTTTTTTTTTAATTATAATCATGTATGTATTTGTATTATTATCTACATGTTACCAATTAGACATTGACTGTAGATATAAAGATAAATATAGAACGAATGACGAAAATTAAAGCCTTATTTAATTCGGGCATACGGTTAAGTTTCTTAATGGCCAAGTAATTAGTAAGGTTAAGATATTTAACTCCAACTGGCTACTTAAGACGTCTTTCTTTTCAAACGTCATTTTCACAACAGGCGTTAAAACCCTTAAAAGATACTACAGACATAAAATACAAAACAACACCGGGGACCGAATTAACCACGTAATACAAATATTTGTAGAAAATTAAGGCTGACAAATTTCATCAAAATGCGAGTTTAATATCTATTAAATAGAGGAAAACTTGTGAAAATTCTAACTGTGATCACTGGATCATAGAAGTCATGAAACAATGCAATGTCATTTAGAATGTCTTAAATTGGTTGCATGCTGGGTATTTTTGTATAATCCAATAGTGGGAAATGAGTTTTAATGCTGATAACAGATAATTACATGTTTTATAATCCACTTGTTGCGGCATTTGTCTGTAGCATCTGATTACCACATAGAGGTTTTGTATTTAATCTCCTTTTTCCGAGGAAAATTAAGAGCATTAATATATCGTGCTGGTTATAAAGCTGATTACATCTGCTGATTCTTTTTGATACAGGAATAATATGACTTTAATATAATTGTTACTTGAGACTGTGACAAAAAATTATTTAACTGTTAAAATTAATTTTGCAGTCAACAATCCTTACATAAACTTAAACTAGGTTTTTATTCACCGGCTTATAAACAAATTACTAGTAAACCTTGCTGTCAATACTTTCAAAACTATATTATGTAAAAATAGATCAGTGAAGTTTAATAAAACACTTAATTACGCTCATTACGAAATATTTAAATTAACAAAAAATAAACAATGGAATTCGTAGATGCTTGAAGTAGTAAAAGCAGAAATAGCCAAATTTATAACTGATTACGGGTAATACTCCAACTTCTCCTACACTCAGATTATACAATTACCAAAGCTAGAGTCAATATAGAATACCTTTTTTTTCTTATCATTTTTTTTATAACCAAAGGATCTTTTCTACGATCAAAAAACGCTACGATTAATGAAAATAGAAGGTTACGTTGTATGTGTTGTATATACAAAAATTATCGCGATATTAGTTTTTTTTTTTAAATTTTCATATTTCTCTTTGTTTGCATTTCAGATTTAGAAATGTGTTAATATTTTCGACATTTTAACACCTCTTTGTGTATTTTAATGAAATCTTGTTTGCTTTTCTGTTAATTTGTCTTTAAATGGACAATTTTATCCGATATTACTAGAAACCACATGTAAAACCCTAATCAGAAAGTCAAATCTAAAAGGCTTATGACCAGCAACTTGTAACAAACAACCGTGTCAAAATAAATAAACAATCGAATTAGTTAATGTGGCATGCAAACAAAGCAGTGCCAATTAAAAACAAATTTCCATCGTTAGCTACAATCTAAGCTTACAAGACAAATTTCAATAGTAAAAAAATAAACTTTGACCATTGATTAAATTAAAACGGCTTTTAAATTTGGTACCTTTTAATAAAACCGCAATATTTGATTTTATTATAGAAATTTTTAAATGATACTAACTTCTTTTAACATTGAAATTATGTCGATTTGTATGATACGTGAACTTGATATATTTATAAAATATACACACTTGAATTCATGGAATGTATGACATTTCCTTATGTCGTTATGAAAATAAACGAGAAAAGAATGGACACTTATTTGGTAGAAAAGTCATATACCAATTTCTTAATATCAAAATAGTCAAAACCAAAAAGAACGTTTTGGTATTTTTCATATGACATATTAGCTCTTAAATTTTACAACTAAAGACTTCAGAATTCTCAAAAAAAGGGAAAAAAACTTCCATTCTTTCATAAAACCATCACACCAAAAAAAAAACGCATTTTAACATCAAAGAGCTGATTTTATCTACAATTGATATTATAGCAGATATATAAAGCAGACAATTATTCTATTTAGAATTTGAATAAAGTGATACAGTAACCCAACGACACAAGAAATAATAGCATAAAAAGTATGTTTTCGATAACATGCCCCTTATCATAGTCAAAGCTTTCTTTTTCTTTACCCTTTTCCACAATCATTATACCACCTTTTTTTAATACAATGTACGCGTTTCTTTTACAGGAAGCTTCTGTATATTAGCATGATTAACAGATATTTGGTTTAAAACGAGATCAACATCAGTTTTGTATTGTCATCTTAACAGTTGTTGCTTATGAAAAATATTGTTACACGATGAGTCAAACAATCCATGATGTATTAACTATGCGTGTGACGTGTAAACAAAGCGTCTATCAGACATCAACCTATCAAAGTTTTCAATAAAAGTGAAAATCAAAAAAAAAAAATCAAAGGTCAATTCACGGTCTTTGGCGATAGACATGTGTCTATATCATATATGTCAAGCTCTAAATCGACGCAAGACTGGACAGGTTGTAAATAACAGTGACTACCAAAGATCTACCATCGGTACAAAGATCCTTAAACTATACATTCTATGAACAAAGACATCCACTGATGAGGAGCCGGTTTTGGCCAGTCATTGTACAAAAGTATTTAACAGAAGTTCTTATTGTTTAAATCATTTTTTTTTATTTTGAAATGATTTACATGAGTTAAGGGAAGCCTAAATGTAGATATCTTCTGTTTTTGTTTGATTGTGTTGATGTTCTATTGGCGTTTATCTAGGTATAAAGTTCATACCATGTGGGTATTCTAAAACCGTAAACAAAGTCTACGCAAGTAATTGTCAATTGTATATTTAATAAAGAATATATTAGTACCTGTACTCTAGCTTCACTAAGGTCAAGTCTCATTGCTAATTCTTCTCTTGTAAACACATCTGGGTATTGTGTCTTCTCAAACGCTCTTTCTAGTTGATGTAGCTGATATGTTGTAAAGGTAGTCCTGCTCCGTCTGATTTTTCTGGGCTTTGAATTGAAGCTCCGATCGTCGTCTTTGTCAGAAGAACTTTTATCGAAATCTGCATTTATTCGCATTTCTTCATTTTCGTAATCAGATTGATAGTTGTCTGCTGAATCGTCCATTTTGTCTGGACTGGATTCTGAATGTCCGTCAGAGGAACCACCGCTGGAACCACGGAAATCTGACCTACTAGAGCAAGACAAAGGACTCTGTAATCCATGGCAAATAGCTGATGCTGAAATTAAATACATTTGTAAATATATTATATAAATATAGTAATGCACCTAAAGGACAACGTTAAACGTACGAGTAATACAAGAAAACAAAATAACAAAAATTAGGCTATATTAGAATGTTTTATACAGACAATGGTATGAGAAGACAAGACACATTTAAGAAAATAACACAATTGAGTTGGGAAAAGTTATAAAAATTGTCACATAAACTAAACTATAAGAATATATTTATAAGTTATTCTATTATGATTCTCCAAGAATTTAATCTTTAAAATTATATTAATTTTTAACTGTTTTATTTAAGTATTGCATTTAAACAATAAACGTAATTTATTCATTTAATTTATTTATTGCAAGGTAATTATTTCATTTTTCTGATTCAAATTTGAATGGAAAAAGAACTCATAATATTAATAAAAAAAAGTTAATAAAAATATACTTACATTCTTCGAGCTTTTTTAATGAGTTGAATAATGAATCCTTTGAAGTATCATTGGTTCCCAGTATACTCTCGACGCTAAAGGATTTTTTCGTTGTTTTAGCACTTGTAGAAGGATTTTTATCCATAATTTGTTCTTTGTATTGTTTTCAGTTATAGTGTTGTTTCTTCCTCTGTGAAGCTGACAATGATGAAAACTAATCTGAAATCATGCAATAATACCTGTATTCAGTATTTCACACATCGACAATACGTTTACAAAAATTAATTATCACTTATTTGTAATCATTGAAATTGATTCGTCAATTTCTATTCTTTGTTTGTGATCCAATTGAAATATAACATTTCATCTAAACTGTTACCTGATTGGTTAAAATCAGCTGTCAGCCATTGTATGTTTAGTATATCGATCTACTTGGGCGGAGAAAAGTCTTTGTACTGAATTTATTGCTGTTTTTTTATCAGATGATTCTGTTATATTTTAAAGTGATTTAATTGCGCCGAATAGAGTAAGGCACACACACAGCATTGTTCTCAATTATGTTTCATTGCAGTGGAATTTTATTATTTAATAAAATTATTTAAGTGACAATTAAGTTTTATTTATAAAAAAATTACATTAACTGTTGATCTCTTAAAACAGATATTAAAAGGATAAGAAACCGATTAGAAATAAAAAAGAATATCCTCAAATAAACCAGAGAGAGCAAAAACCACCACACCACGCATCCGAGTTTAAATCCTTCTTTTAAATTCGACGGAACAACCTTTAATGTAAAGGATTTTTTTTCAAGCTGATTTGTTTCATTATTAAATATCATATTGTTTCATTGAACTCTCTATATATATGTAAATTATTTATATAATTATTACTAGTATATTGTTACATCCAATCCTAGATTGTGTATATACAAATGTATATATAAGTTATGCTATTTATAAAAGCCTTCAAAGGAAAATTCAAGAAATGTAAGATGAATTTGACATTAATTTTAATCCTCGTCAAATTATTTTCCTTCTTAACATGATTTTAACCAATAAATTAATTTCTATCATATACTGTTTGGAGCAATTGATCCTTATGTATATTTTATAACCTACAAAATATTGTTTTATTTTGGTAGTTTTTAAGTGACCTGAAAATTAAATGTATTTTCCCATTATTCAATTCGGGAAGATCTATTCTTATTATTATGATATATTCATACAACTCATCTTCAGATTTATACTGGATAGCAATACTTAGACAAGACAATATATCATTCAAGTATCAACATACGTTCAATTACATACACGTTTCATAAAACAAATAAATAATTATATATAAAATGAGGAGTTTTGAAAAAAGAGAAAAAATAAAAACAAATTAAAAACAAATTCATTATCTATATAACTCGTAGATATTGAAGTCTTTGTTTTAAATCATATATTAGGAGTACAAGAAAGGCCTTTCCTTTTAAGTGAACATACTTCATCAGTAAAATGTGAGAATCTCCTTCATTGGAAAGTTGAATAAAACAGTCTTTGAATGTGCATTCATGACTGTTTTCTAACTGATCTTCTACAGTCAAGACATAATTTGTGTTCAACCATGTCAGGTTTTCATATCTACGCACCCTGCAGTGTTAGAATGCAACGCCGAACCAAAATTTTGAAGATGAACTTTTTATTTTACCGAGTGGGTTTTCATGAATATATATATTTAAGCATCCCAAGTTATCTTGTAAAATAATAGAAATATGTTCGAATTTATTTTTATATGAGTTCGTGGTATCATTGATTCTTATACAAATCAAATGTAGTAATATGAAATTGCTATAAGAAAACTCTTAGGTACTTGCAAGAACATATTAAAATTGCAAACTCCTTTTTTCAAATTTCCACTTTCCTCACCATTTGATAAGTACTAACTCAGTAACAAAATAAAAACAGTTACAATGCAATTTCAAGATTTTACTATTTAAATCTAAAGTTTATGCTGAAACAGAATTTAAAAAAAAATCCTATTCAAATTGAAGAATATAGGGTAGGATGAAAATTTTGTCCAGCTTTTTTTTTGTAATCTCTGTCCTTCCTTTTTATTTTTCACTCTATTCGGTCCTTTTTTTTTTACTTTATCCTGACTTTTTTGGCATAAATAGTCATGCTGCCTTTTTTTTACTCCAATCTCCTGTACTGCCTTTTTTTCAAATTGTCAAAATTCATCGTCCAGGAGAGTCTGTAGTTTTGCATCGGTAAAATTCGAATTTCGTCTCTTGCTCATATTCACACGTATGTTATTTTCAGTAATAAAATAGTTGAAGCACTCAGTATTTATATAAAAGATGCACGAGATTTGCCTTTGAACTTTTAAGTATGAAACCGTGACACTTCGTGTTCAGCTCACTCATTTACCAATTATATATTAAATTTTAACTATTTACAATTAGTTTGATCAATTCTTATATAAAACGTAGTTATGTTTTTGTCTTATGTTTTGTTTCATAGAGTTTAAATGTACAATTATGATATAAAAAATATTTATTACCTTTTATTTAAAACTAATAATTATTTTTTAATTATTAATCTTTTTTTAAATTATAGTTATAGGTTAAATTTGATACAATATTTTCATGTTTTTCATTTTTAATTTGCTATTTTTATTTTACGCCAAAAATACTTAGGACAGCGGTTAGAACACCCTAGCTAAGATAATCCTAAGATAGCTTCGATGTGCATGCTGAGATATGTCGTAAGTCGGTCCTAACTTTATCCTAATTTCTGTCCTAAGAAATTCTTAGGACCGATCTTAGGACAGTTTCGATAAACAGGCCCCTGATTCTTTACAACAAACTTGTTAGTTATGTTACTCGTGTACGATACTGGCATACACTATCATTACGTCTTACGTTAACTAAGGTACGGAACCTGTACTAGTCCCTTCAAAGGGGAACAACTCGTCACAAAACAGATTTAGAGTTACAAAATTATGATTTATGTCATGGACCTGTGGAATGTTACAGATCATAACCTCAATGCAGGCTTGTTATCTTACCAACAACATTATTTAATAATAATTATATTTTTAAATTCAGAATTTAATCAAAATCGTTGTATAGCTCATTAAAACCAATAAAAATGATTACTGTAGATGAATTATTAATATTTTTATGGATTGGCGTTTAACGTCCGGTGGAAACTTTAATACATGTTCAGGACGGTAAACTTTACGAGTAGCAGTCTATATAAATGTTATATAGTAATAAATTGCACATTTCATTTTATTATTTATCAATCTTAATTAATGTATATTTTTATTAAAGAATTAACATATTAAAAATACAAATCAAAGATAGAATAACAATCTGAAAGACATCATAAACTATGCTGTTATCAGGGTAAAAAGTTACACCAAAAATCTGATATATATTTTCTTTTCATATAAAAATAAAATAATTGTATGATGATAACACATTTACTTCTAACAAAACAAAGTACATATGCACTTGACAATTCTTTAACAAAGAAAATAATTCATATTTTCAGACTATAATGTTATCAATTTTTTATTTTTAGATGAACAAGAAACTGTGGAAACGTTGATAGCCTGCTGAGGTCCATGACACTAACTAATATATTGTAAATATGTCACCATCTTATAATATTGACTATCGTATAAACTGTGAAAAGTTTTAATTAATTATTTGATTATTAGGAGATATAAGTTAAGTTAAGTATATCTGATTTAGATATACTTAAAGAGTATTGATTTGGATTAGGAGTTAATGATTTGTTTGGTTTAATTATTGGTTTAATCTGACACAGGCTTTATATACTAATTTCATCTCTTTTATAATCTGTTTTTGTCATTATCAACATCCGGGTAAGAAATTCGAAAACAATGATCTAGCACGCGACGAGGTCTTGGGAACTTCCGGAGACATTCGACTTAGGTTGTATGAGCATTTAGCTCACATAGTATTTTTGTATCTTACTAGTATAACGAAAAATGTAGAGAATTGAGCTGGCTTAATTAAAAAAAATAATTGTAAGATAAAGGTATGGTATAAAAGTAAGTATAAGATAAGTCATGTAACAAAATTGCCCCTGTCATTTCATTGCGAATACAGTTGATATTTCAAAGAAAAAAAGTCTACCAAAAATGCGGAATATCGTTTATGTTTCCATCCGCATGTTAGATTTTCCTTTTGATAATACACGTTAAAGTTGAAATTGTTAGTTAGTTAATATCAAGTGTTTGTATTACAGACAGAGTCATACATTGTAGCAGTACAATTCAGTACTGTTTATCGAATGTGTTTTAAGACTAGGACACGTCTTAAAACCCTCTTAATAATACATATCCTACGTGGGTTAACCAAACACGATATATGTCTCATAATTTATGTGTTTGATGATGATCAATTACTCCGTATTTATACGAAAGACGCACAAGAGTTGCTTATCCTGTATAATGCGACACTGTGACACTTTCAATTCAACTAGCTTTAAATAAAAAAAATGTTTGTACCGAAAATTTACTTAAAGTTATTAATGTTTTCTCATACTCTGTTCGATTCTTAAGAAAACGTATTAAAAAAAATTTTGTCGATGTATTATTTACATTAAATAATTATTATTGATATTGTTATTTTTAATTCATTTACTATTTAATTGAAATGCATTTTTACCGCTATTTTGAATTTCAAATTTTATTTTTCTATATACTTTACGCGAAGACCTATAGCAGCGTATATAGACAATTCCTAGCATACATGTACCTAAGACAGCTTGGATATGCATTTTCGGACATGGTGTAAGACCGTCACACCATTATCCTAAATTAGATCCTAAGTTATGTCTTTGGAAAGTTCTTATTGAAGCTTTTAACCCAGTACAAGATTTTTGTTCAATATTATTCCATTTTCTTCAAGTTTTAGATAATTAAAAGACTTAAAGACAAAAACGTGACATAAATAGGTACTAGTTATTAATCGAATCCACGTGAAAGCTACTATAAAATTTTACGTATAGTGAACAGCAATTGCTGATGTCTCAATACCAGTCGGATAATAAGTGTAATCTCATAGAAATGTTTGTTCCTTATATAAAGACAGCAGACGATCATGTAGATTAGTCCGCCATTCTGAAATCATGTTACTTTCGGGGCAAAATTAAAAAAAACAAAACATGACAGTTTTTCTAGCACTGAAGGATAATGGAAGAAAATTGAAATGACGACAAAATGTAAAATAAATATACATATAAAAAAAAACCTCACAAAAACCACCCAAAAACCAGTTAGGCTGAAAATAAACAATGTTAAAAGAGAAGACTTGATAATTTCAAATTATTGGCTTCTTGAATAAAAAAATACTATAAATCTAGCAAATACCACCCTTCAAATGTTCACAAGACACAACCAATCTGTCCGGTATCAATAGTTTTGAATTTCGTTTTCCCGATATTTATTTTTGGATTTGGTCTTCAACTTTACTTCTGTTTTTGTATATTGTCAACAACAAGTCTTTAGATATGATTAACAACTGTGGCACAAGCTAGAAATATACAAGATCATTCTATAACATCACCAAAATACTGAACTCAGAGGAAAATTCATAAAGGAAAGTCCCTAATCAAATGGCAAAATCAAAAGCTCAAACACATCAAACGAATGGATAACAACTGTCATATTCCTGACTTGGTATCGGCATTTTCTTATGTAGAAAATGGTGGATTGAACGTGGTTTTAAAGCTAGCTAAACCTCTCACTTGTATGACAGTCGCATCTTCATGTGCGGTAAATATATAATTTGGTGCAGGCTACTGTTTATGTTTAATTTTACCAAGTTCTATATGAAAATTATTATTGCAGATATGACGCCGCAGTGTCAGACGTCTGAAATGACATTTCTATCGTTGAGTGAACTGACTTTATCATTCTAATAATCATTTATACATAAAATTAGCACTGTCTTAAAATATCTTTATTGTCAAAGCAAGAAAAACAGCTTATAACAAAAAATACAAATAACTTAAAACATAAAAAAAAATATACAAAAAAAATCAGTTTATCAAGCGTGTCCCTTGTCCTCAGTTCAACGGACCATGTCCATTGTCCTAATTCCATGGATCGTTTTGAAAAGGGAACTAGACTTTGTATCTGTTGAACATTTGTAAGATTCAAATATATCATAAAAGAATGAGGAACAATACAAAAGGGATATTCAATCTCATAAGTCTAAGATAAACTGACAACGCCAAGACTAAAAACGAAAATCGACAATCAACATGTAAATGCAGGTATTTTGAGAAACTAGTTCCGACAGACAAGTGAATAATTTTAATATTTTTTACATTTCAGCGACCAAACAATGACTATTATGGTATCTCTTTCTTGGCAGTTTAGGATGAGTCGATTGTACGATTCCAGGGAAAATATCTGCATGTAGTTACAGGAAATACAATTTGAACAAAAGTGTATTGCGCAAAACTATAACCATCTACTATAGAGGTTTCTGATAAATTGACAGCATTCCACTAAACCAACAACTTATTGCACTGAAACATGATGACAGGGGAGGGGTGGGGCAAGGGTATATAATGCATAAAAGTTTGGTTGGCTAAAATATACAATGCAGGCACGTGTAAATATTATTTAAGAAAAGTGACGTAATGAATTACTTTATGTCTGAATAGTGGTTGAAAAAATACACATTGATAGGAAAGAATATCAGGGGTAAGGTTTACGTTTAAGCAGTACAAGCCGTTGAAATATATAGCCTGATATACAAAAAAATAGTCCTGGATTGTTTTGGGTTCGACAGCCTGTATTGGGACTGACTGGGGCCGTAAAAAGTTAGAACGCAATCCATATTGAAACGGAGAAGTTCGATGAAGGTCCAATATGGTCCTAATTTCTAGCTAAAATCTCAACTTATGGGTTTGAGACCAATTTCACAATGAATCATAGCAAAGTACGAGGATACAAACAACTATAGGTCACTGTATGACTTTCATCTAAACGAGAAATATCCATACCGTATAGTAAGGTATAAAGGGCCACAGCATTGGGACAGGCGCCGACCGTGCGAGGGCTGTATAACCAGTAAAGGTCGTTAAAAACTCCCATCATCAGGCACATATATACAAAATGTGGCGGACTTTTTATGTTAATGACGTCTTTACACTAAATCGATTGGATGTTGGATCTGTAATAATTGACATTTTAGTTTTAGAGACATGATTGTTAAACGTTGTTATTGGCTTTGAACTAGCTTTCAGTAACTGCGAGTACTCTCAGGTCTGTACTTTGTGACTTTAGTGTTTTTGTTATTTGTTTTTGTGCTCTGTATCAATCTGATGAGTTATCAACTTATTTTTATAGTTTATTCTTATGTTGTGCTGTTAAACCACTGTCCAGGGTTAGGAGGAGGGTTGGGCGCACACAAACATGTGTAACACCACCACATTCTGTATGTGCATGTCCCAAGTCAGGAACCTGTAATTCGGTTGTTTTCGTTTGTTGCTGTATTTCATATTTTTTTTTCGTTTATTGTTTTGTACATAAATCAGGCCGTTAGTTTTCTCGTTTGAATTGTTTAACATTTGCCAATTCGGGCCTTTTATAGCTTGCTATTCGGTATTGGTTTTGCTCATTGTTGAAGGTCGTACGGTGATTTATAGTTGCTAACTTCTACGTCATTTAGTCTCACGTAGAGAGTTGTCTCAATACCCTATCTTATTATTTTTATATAACACACTAAACTTCTCCGGACCTTGGATATTGGTGTAACAGAACAACATA
Organism: Mytilus californianus; assembly: GCF_021869535.1. Classification (NCBI taxonomy): domain Eukaryota; kingdom Metazoa; phylum Mollusca; class Bivalvia; order Mytilida; family Mytilidae; genus Mytilus; species Mytilus californianus. Next base: position 2,775,211 of record NW_026262679.1, on the reverse strand, counting down.
AGAACAAACTGTAAATATCAGTTAAATATAAATGTTAAGACAACCAGCTATTGCTGAGAACTGCATGGTGTCCTTTAGATGTCTTTTTTTTTTTTGCTTTTGTTTTTTGGTTGCTCTCTCCTTGACGTGTTCTCCACATCCCTATTTATCCATATCGATAAGACAGCAGTCTTTGCATGAAACGAAGGTTCATAATAAAAAGGCGTTACATATAAAATACAATTACAAAACGACGCTTATACCATTAACGGTACCAATTTTACCGAGCGTTGAGGAGCTGACAAAACCAAAAAGGTCCAAAAGGAATCAGAGCTTTGTACGAGGTAGATACATTCCTAAATTTAAAACTATTTCGAAATTTTATAACAGCAATGTAAATAAAACAATATCCGTATTTTCATGACAATAGCGAAGTAATGGATACAAGGCTGGTGATACCCTCTGGGGCTAACAGTCAACCAGCAGAGGTATGGAACCAGTAGTAGTAATAAAATGAACGTACAAATTGTATTGCACCAGACGTGCATCTTGGCAACAAATGTCTCTTCATTGATGTGTTCGAGTTCAAATATTTAAAAAACCAAAGCCTAATACAAACGTTGAAGAGCTGACAAAACAAAAAAAGCACCAAAAGTAAAGATAAATCAGGACAAGGAATCAGAGCTTTGTATCAGGGAGATATATTCCTTTATTGAAAACGATTTCGAAATTTTATAACATCAAATTTAAATAAAACAATATCAGTATTTATTTTCATGACAGTATCGAAGTACCGGCTACTGGTGATTGGTTATATCAAGTACCGGCTACTGGTGATTGGTTAAATCAAGTACCAGCTACTGGCGATTCCCTCGGTAACTTACAGTCCAAAAACAGAGGTGTCGACTTATTGGTAGTATTTACATGAACGGGAACACAGTCCACAAACAGAGGTGTAGACTTAATGGTAGTATTTACATGAACGGGAACACAGTCCACAAACAGAGGTGTCGACTTAGTGGTAGTATTTACATGAACGGGAACACAGTCCACCAACAGAGGTGTCGACTTAGTGGTACAAATGTAGTATTTACATGAACGGGAACACAGTCCACAAACAGAGGTGTCGACTTAGTGGTAGTATTTACATGAGCGGGAACACAGTCCACAAACAGAGATGTCGACTTAGTGGTAGTATTTACATGAGCGGGAACACAGTCCACAAACAGAGGTGTCGACTTAGTGGTAGTATTTACATGAACGGTAACACAGTCCACCAACAGAGGTATCGACTTAGTGGTAGTATTTACATGAACGGGAACACAGTCCACAAACAGAGGTGTCGACTTAGTGGTAGTATTTTCATGAACGGGAACACAGTCCACAAACAGAGGTGTCGACTTAGTGGTAGTATTTACATGACCGGGAACATAGTCCACAAACAGAGGTGTCGACTTAGTGGTAGTATTTACATGAACGGTAACACAGTCCACCAACAGAGGTATCGACTTAGTGGTAGTATTTACATGAACGGGAACACAGTCCACAAACAGAGGTGTCGACTTAGTGGTAGTATTTACATGAACGGGAACACAGTCCACAAACAGAGGTGTCGACTTAGTGGTAGTATTTACATGAACGGTAACACAGTCCACCAACAGAGGTATCGACTTAGTGGTAGTATTTACATGAATGGGAACAATTTTACTACACCAGATGCGCATGTCGACAATGAATGTCTCTTCAGTTATGCTCGAGGGCAAAATATTTGAACACCTAATACAAACGTTGAAGATCTTGTAAAACCAAAAAGGACCAAACCGAACAAGGAATCAGAGTTTTGGATGAGAGCTATACATTCCTTAATTTTAAAAGATTTCGAAATATTGAATATTGCAAACACCCATTTTGTTTTATTCTTCCTCAGAACATAAATGATAAATTTATTATTGATCAGCATATAAAATGAAACCTTGATTCGTAGTTCCTTTCCTTTGATTAAATACAGTCACGTGTAAAGGCCGAATGCTAAATATTTATTATAAGAAGGCCAAAATATTCATTGTGAATTAAAATAAAAAAAAGGAAAACTACAGAATTCTATATGGTCATCGCAATTAGAAGGTAAATTTTCTGCTGTATTAAAATGCGAAGAGAAAATATCCCTCAAATGCATTGCCCATCAATCCAATAAGACAAAACTCGAGTTTATGTCACAATTTGTCAGAGTCACGAAGAGGAAAAAAATCATCCAATACCTCTTATTGATAACAAATGAAATTATTTTTTATTTTGGTAGTAAAACAGCTCTGAATAATTATAAGCTACCATTTTCGTTGAAAATCAACAATTGGAGTGTCGAAGCTGACTTTCTTTAGATAAAAAGACAATCAATATTTTTCTTGAGACAAAATCAATCTAAAATTTAAACAAAACAGATGCTTTATCCATTTTACGTAAGTACTCAATCAAACTTTTCAACCATATTCAATTCTATTAACTATTCCTAATGGTATCCGAGGATAAATATCCGATGTGTAATTGATTTTTACTGGTTTAATTCCCCCATTACATGGCATCATGTTTTATCGTTCCTAAGTCGTTAAACAACTACCAATGAGTGATCAATTATTGTAAACCGGAAGTCATTATCTGTTCGCCATTAGTGAAATTAGAATTTGACGTGATTTTGCGAGATTTAACGCCAACTAGTTTCATATCCGTTTGAAGAAAAACGGAAATTCGGTGACAAGTTTTAAAATCAACATGTTAAGAAAGAAGAATTTGTTGCGTGTTCACATATGTGTTAAGATGTCTTTATTTAGTATTTTCGAGGAGCGTTTTGGGTTGATAGAAGTTCGACATTGTTATGTAATATTAACGATTGCATTACAATAATAAAATAAAACCCAGTCATTACAAAACAAGCTTTACTTAATTTATGCAATATTCTTGAAGCGATCAAAAGGGATACCAAGTATCATGTCATTAAGTTAAAAGTTTCAACAATAGTTAATATTAAAATGTAGTATACAATGAAGATACTACACTATGATGGAATCACAAGTGTCTGATCAGGATACGTAGAATTCCAAAGGAATATATTCTACCAAAAATGGTTTAAGATACAAATGTTTTAAAGCAGATCTGGGACAAGTTAATAAATGTATTCGTCCAGAGCAGACGTCAGTTTTTATTGATGTTTGTTACATTCATAAGTCATATAGGGGATTTAACCAATATTCAACAACGGAAAAAAATAAGTAAGCGTAGATGGAGAGAATGAATTCTTGAAAGCCTGTGGGTGCCTCCCCTTATTTGGATTTACTATGAACATTCATAATCATTTTGAGATAAACTTTGTCAATAAATATAAAACATCTGACACAGACGGCGATACATGTATTATAATTACTAATAATTCACAGGTAAAATAATGCAATTGCATAAGTGTTTGGGATTGTACGAACTGTTGATTATCGAAAGGTTACGAGGTATTTAACATCGAGAGGTTACGAGTTGTTTATTATCGAGATGTTACGAGCTGTTAATCATCGAGATGTTACGAGCTATTCAACATCGAGAGGTTACGAGCTATTTAACATCGAGAGTTTACGAGCTGTTCATTATCGAGAGCTTACGACCTATTTAACATCGAGAGTTTACGAGCTGTTCATTATCGAGAAGTTACGACCTATTTATCGTCGAGTAGTTACGAGCTGTTTGACAATCATAGTTACATACGATATACAACTGTTTGACTCTGAAATATCAACTAGATTACAGCGTAATATTATAAACTATAATCGCCATGACAAAATATCAATTATCATGGAAACTGTACGAATCTCCAAATACACATTGATCATCATGTCATTATTTCAAATTACTAGTTTAAATGATAATTTGAATCATTCCCTCAATTAACTAAATTTTCCTTAACGAGCCTCCAATAGACTAAACGATGTTATAAAGTTGTATGAAGAAATTTGTTGTGATTGATTTATTAACAAGCAAATTAAAACCCGTGTGCAATGACTTCCTCTTGTCTTGCTATTTGATATGATTATCGTTAATGGTCCAACATCAGCTCAACAATTAGTTGATCATTAGACGGTTCTCAACAACGAAGATACCCTTTATGAAAGACCCGGTCGCGTATTAAGAACTAATAAACATGCATGTTTACCGTGTTGTAATTTCCTGAGGCAGCTTGTGTTTCATTATACATTAAAGAAATTATGCATCTTTTGTCACTGTAATCTATTTCTTAAGATGGATCATAAAAGTAGGCGTACCTGTGAATACAGCCGTAAAATTTCATTATTCATTCCGTTATTAACTTTTAATTTTATTAGCTGTGCAAAGTAATGAAAACAGTGAGATTACTTGCATTGTCTTGATGTCGAACCTTTTTTAATTCGACAAAAAAAATGTTTAAGGTAAACTTTCTTTGTAATCATAATATATGTGATTCATATAGAACCCCACCCGTCCCCTGTCCTAGGATGACTATAGTATGTGGTTATATGAACTTATCTCATCTGACAGTACAATCATTTATAAAGCGCGGAGTTTGCTTACCTGAGGGGGATGTATAAATACGCAGTCCCGTTCAGTCGGAGAGGGTGGTGCATAGATACGCAGTCCCGTCCATTCGAAATGGGGACATTAAATAATCATAATCATATTGTGCGAAAGTGTCACGCTCTCTGCACATTAAAGAACCCTTGCACCAACTGTTTTATGGATTTGCCGTATATGTGGCCTCTTCTCAAATTATTGTTCTTATTCAACACACCTACTTAAAAAAAGTCATATAAAAATAAGATGTGGTATGATTGCTAATGAGACAACTATGCATCAAAGTTTAAATGAAGTGGATGTAAGCAATTATAGGCAACCGGCAACCGTAGTACGGCCTTAAACAATGAGAAAACCTCATACCGTATAGTCGGCTATAAGGCACCGACATGAAAAATATGAAACAATTCAATTGAGAAAACTAACGGCCTAATTTAAAACAAAATAATTCAAGAAAAAACAAATATGATAGACATGGACCAAAGATAACCACTAAATTACAGGGTCCTGACTTTGGACAGACACATAAAGAATGTGGCGGGGTTAAACATGTTTGCGGGTGCCCAACCCACCCCATACCCCGTGACAGTGGTGTAACAGCACAACATATGAACAAATGTTTGCGGGTGCCCAACCCACCCCATACCCTGTGACAGTGGTGTAACAGCACAACATATGAACAAACTATAAACATCAGCTGAAAAGGGTTTAACTCATCAGATCGATACAAAGCAGAAAAAAAGTAACAAAAACACAGACCGGACGTGGCAGGGTATTTATACATCCCCACAACAATAAAAACACTAAGTAAAATTCTGAGAGTACTCGCAGTGACTGAAAGCTAGTTCAAAGCCAAAAACAACAAATAAAAAAAAATCACGTATCTAAGACTAAAAGACTAAAATATGAATCATGCTTTTTTTCTGACTGCTTATAACGTCTTTACAATAAATCCGTTAAATATTTTAATCTGAGAAAACATTAAATTGGACTTTGAACTAGCTTTATTTAACTACGAGTACTCTTAGAAGTCTACTTAGTGTCTTTTTGTCTTTTTTTATTTGGTTTGTGTTTAATACCGATCTGACGAGTCAAGCCATTCCAATTGATTTAGATAAAAATAAGAATATGTGGTGTGCTTGCCAATGAGACAACTGTCCACCAGAGACCAAATGACGTAGACTTTAGCATATATACCATTTATAAACCATGCTCCCAAGACTGAAAAATTAATCAGTGCACATCCAATGGATTTAGTGTAAAGACGTCAAGAACAAAAAGTACAGACCTGAGATTACTCGCAGTTACTAAAAGCTAGTTCAAAGTCAATAACAACTAATAAAACAATCTTGTATCTAAGATTATAATATCAATCAGTTCACATCAAACATCCAATGGATTTAGTGTAAAGATGTCATTAACATTCAGAGAGAGAAATGATCTTATGCCATGTCAAAATATAGGTATCGACAAAATGTAGAACCGTGAATGCTCATATAGGTGTTTAGCAAAAATATTTAGCTAGGTTTTAATTTATTGATGACAAAATCAATATCAAAAACAATTTTAAAGATCTAATCACAGTGTTTTTAAATTGGTAACCTTTTAAAATAAGTTTATTTAAAGGTTCGATAAGTTTACCCGGATTGTATGTAAATTTACGGGCTTAATAAATAGCATCATCGTAAAAATTAGGATGTGCTATCCTGTTTGTAAGAAGTTTTCAACAGATACAGCCAAACTTCTCAACCAAAACTTTGTGTCTATGAAAGAATTTAGTAAAGGTTTTAAGTCATTTTTGGTAACTCTTTGGAAAGCGTTTGGTCTTTTAAGGAGGTCTAATGTCAGACATTCTGAAGCGATCTAAAGTATTCTTGTTATCAGTTCGGGTCTGTCAAATTATCTGCTTAGTTTTTTTCGTATGTTTTGGGTTTTATGACACAAGAGGCCAAGCAGCTAACACATTATAAGCTACTCATTTATCAACGCCCGGTTGTCACTATCAAAGTAAACTTGGTCAAGTTTTTTTACCACGTAAATTTTGTTCAAGTCATCTGTTGTCACTATCAAAGAATTTCAAACTTGGCCAAAGAAAACTTTGACTCGGTAAACTTTGTCCAAGTCATAGGTTGTCGCTTTCAAAGTTGTCGATCAAAAACTTGGTCAAAGAAACAATTGATTGGATAACTCCTGTTCAAGTCCATCCAAGTTACAAGAAAAAAAGATTTTGTTCCATCAAAGTTTTCTGTACAGTTTTCACTATTTAAAAATCCATCAAAAACTTTGACCAAGAAAACTAGGGCAAGAAAACTTTGATAGTGACAACGGGCTTTAAGTAGAAATAAAAACTAGTTTTTCTTTATAATTTTTTAGTATGATTTTTAATGCGATTGTTTTTTTTTTAACTCTAGGTTGTAGATATGAAGTAAAGCTTTGTTATGTGTCCTTTATATAAAATGAAGGTACCACCCAGTTTAAGTACCGACTAACACTTTCTAACACAAAAATTTTAGCATGCAAATAATAGTATTTTCTATTGTATCCTAGATTTGAGCTATTAAAGACCTTTTCGAAAAATTTTACTAAGTGAGACAAACAAATAAAAATCTTTACTCTGTTAATTTAAAAGACTTCTTTTGATGTTATTGTTAATTATATCTATGTATCATATATAATTACTTAATTTTGTTATTAATTTATATAGAGATATTATTTGCTTCAATTTTCGTCTATTCAGATCATAACATGAGAATCAATTATGGTACGACACGAGTAAAACATTTGCCGCTTACATCTGTCCGGTATTGATTGGTTATTTACAAATTTATTGATAATATGTTATTAACCGTTATTGTTAAATTAATAGGTTGTTATCGCCGCATACAGTTATTTCGTCAATTATTGAATGTTAATTTATGAAACAAATTAACCGCAATTGACTCAATCTATTGTTAATTCCCGAAGCAGTTAGCAGATTGCATTGAAACGAACATAGTAGAGGGATGAAAACGACATCATTTTACGAAAGAATTAGCAAGCGATTTTCACCAGTGACAAAACTTCACAGCTTTCTAATATATGTGATAATTCTGTGAGTGAAATTAGAACGTGTAGCCGACAGCATAACATTGTCACTGTAATTAGTTTCTTTATTATTTCTATTTATCAATTATATAGAATATTTCTGCAGATGACACTTGCACTGCTTGAAATTACATTACAACATTGGCTCTCATTTATATTAATAAATATTCTGTTTATCGGTAATTAGAAATGGTAACGGAAGAATTATGACTGACAAATGCAATTACCTTGAAGATTTTAATATAAAAATCGGGAATAAAATAGAAATTCATCAGGACTTAATTTATATAATGTGCATTCGGGTGTGGTATTCAAATACTAATATTATAAGTTGAAATTTACTAATGTTTTCTGATTACTGGTAATTTACAATTTAGAGATGTAGACCCGTGTCTATATTGTTGGAGTTAAAAAATACATATTGTTTTTAAATTTGAGTACTGTCAGTTTTTGATGGTGTCTCATTGACCACTACCAATCGCTTCCATTTATTTAAATTAAGTGAATAGATAGGTTCCAACAATTTACATTAACAGGTAATATACGCGTCTTTGTCGGGAAATAATTAATATATTTGTACGAGCTTTAGGATCAAGAATGGCGAGAAGCTGTTTGAACTTTTATACACTAGTTATTAAGTAAAGCAGAGTATGATTTGATGTTTTCGTGAGGTACATATAGTATGACATGTAATGTTATATACAGTCGCGAATTTTCATGCATCTAATTATTTTTTCTCAACATATAAATTATAACTGAGTAATATACGTCAATGAGACAGTAACCCCACAAAACAAGTAACCGAAGCATATATTGCATGTTTTATTGAGAAAGAAGTAAATTAACATTAACAGTCCACGTGTTAGTATAAGGAGGCAAGTACAATGCTATTTTATGTGTGTTAGTAATAAAGGACATGACATACTGTTTTCTATAGATTTGTGTTGTGGGATGTGAGCATTTTGTTGTGATGAAAGAAATATATTATATATTATTATATTATTAAAATAACAATCTTTTAAAATTCAATTCAACAAATGAGTATTTTTCTCTCGCTTATCTAGTTAAACTTCACCTGTTATTTTATGAATAGTTAATTATTCCTACCTTAGACTCATCAGAGTGTCTGTATTGTCACATTATCCAAAGATATAGAACCAATATTGATGACTGAAAGAAATAAATATCAAACCATGGGATAATCTTATACTTAAAAAGTCTCTTGATTTTTTGACTATGTAATATTTTCTTTGAACCCATTCCAATATATTGTATTATTAGTTTACAAAGCCGTTTTGATTCGTAATAGGACTAACAGGATTGAAAAACACTTTTTACCACTAGCTTTTGTTTCTCTATTAAAGCCTTTAAAATTTGGTTTATTTTTCTAAAGGTGAAATTGAATGTGTAATGGGATTTTATTAAAATGTTACACTTGAAGGCATTAAATTATTTCTGATCTTCTTGACTTTTGTCAGTACTTCTTGGTTTTGATTTGATCCTATTTTTTGTTCAGTATGTTACAACATTTTTAGTAAATAAGTTAAAGACTTTAATTATTAAAAGCTGTGTTACACTTCAAACGTGTTGTTATAGACAAACATTACACAAAACTGGTGAAGAGAAAGAGAAGCGAGGCAAAAAGTAAAGAATTGATAACAAAATTTAACTTCCTATTCTGCTCTATCAAGAAACACTTGTATTAGTGTATCCTATACGTTAAGTTATTCCCATATCAACTGCAAACACGTTTAGCAGTAAAACAATGCTTTGGGGAAAAATGGACATGGGATGGGAAAGTATTGGACGTTGCAAAAAAAAAGAGCTGCTTCTAAAAAAAAGTAAACTTAATTCTCTCACTATTTGACTACAACTCTTATGGAATTTATTTCAATGCATGGTTATTCTCTGAATATTATTTATTGCGATGATTAAATCACGGGCCATGTCAGTGGAAGTATTCTAGGACTCCTCTCATGGCTTGATTTAGGATGGTCTGAGACATGTCTTAGGATGTAGTATAAGCTGTATAAGGATGATCCTACCTAAACCATTTTTATGTTAATGAATAAATACATATAGAGAGAAGTATACACAATAATTTATGATATTTTACAGTTCACATGTAAAAGGGGGAGTATCACATAATATCTATTCTAACATAAAATAAACTGTTACAGGAATAACAGTATGATAAGTAATTATACAACTGTAGATTAATAAAAAAAAATGCAAAATTAATTTCAAGATAAGAAACTAAATGTAGAGAATGTATTAGAGGTTGCAATCGTGCTGTAATCAATGTGAATAAATATTTAACCTTTGGTCCACATGTATTTATTGAATCAGCATGAATATGAAAAGGAGTTTTTTATAGTTCAAGTTTTTCGGAAACAAAAATTCAAATTCAAATTTTGCTGTTGAAGCCAACACACATATAGGAATTTAATTCCGTTTTGAAGATTTATTTCGACTTATGACACCCTTACTATTAGGACTATTCTTAGACCGTCTTTAGACGTCTATTAAGCTATCCTAACGTTAGTACAAATTCTAGGATATATTTGATCCTAGGATACTTTTGTTAACCTGAATAAGGACTAAGACATGTACTAAGACCACCATAAAACATGTCCTACTCATAAGAAAGTTTTGTAGACAGTGCCCCAGGTTTATGTGGGAAATTTATACCTATGTGGGTAGAATATAACTTTACATTATACCGATGTATCTCCAAAATGTTATTTTTCGCTACGTAAAACTGTGACATTTCGGGAAAAGATGCATTTTTCGACTGTAATTTTATTCATTTGCTTGAAAACAAGTTCATGCCCCCTCTTTTATAAAATGACATTTGGCTTGATTATGTATGAAGATAGATTATTTGTACCAATTTTTATGAACAAATCAACGATGATTTTTTTTTTCAATTACATAAATTCATGTTGTTTTTTTCTTAAATCATGACAATTTAATAAAAAATGAATTATTTCCAAAGAATTGTTACATATAGATTCTACCACTGCATTGAGTGGGATACGATATTTATCAACTCGAGACAGTTAAATTTTCAAATTTAAAACGCGAGGCTCGCCGAGCGTTTTAAATATTTAAAATTTAACTGTCGAGAGTGGATAAATATCGTTTTACACGAGATTTGGTGGTGGAATCTGTTTCTCTAATGATTTTCAAACAATACGCAGGCAAATTTATTCCTTCTTTTCGAATGATCTGCAAAAAGATGTGTTCTTTCTATGTGACGTCATCAGGCATGGTCGCCTTTTTTCATGCCGTCACAATAGGAAATTCAGAGGAAAGCAAGAAAATTCGACGTCATAATCGGATTTTAACCAATGAAGAACTGAGATCAAACGAACCACACGTTGATTAAATTTTTTTTATACAATGGGTGCAGAAAGGGATAAATTGACGAAGAATTAGAGAAACAAACTTAAAGCATTCATATGTAAAGAAAAAACAAAAATCCACTAGTATTTATCTTTTGAAACCAAAAAGTTAGGTATCATGTCTGTCCAAAGGATAGAAATGTCAAAGAAACCGAAATGTTGAGTAAATATCTGAATTTTCGACCCCATTTATTTCTAAAAGTAGCACATGAAGGTATATTTTTTATAACATATTTGAAATTGACTAGGTAAAAAAAGGTTGTATGCATATTTTCTTTAAAAAAAAATTCTGATTTATTAAAAAATGAAATTATCTATGAAGGGTAATAATTCGGACAATTAAGTTTTATTATAAACTTTGAATTAACCTATTTGTTAGCAGCTACTAGAAAACAGTGTTGTTTTTTCGTTTTTCTGAAAGTATGCTATAAAATCGGTATTCTAATATTCTAAACAAACAACTATCCGTATATAACATTTCAGAATCAAATCACCTTTATTTTCCTTCCGAACACATAACTGTCATTTCCCAATGTAAGTATGATAATTTGCTTTATACAAGTAAGGGGACAATTAATTTTTGTGAATTCTATTGAGATTCATCTTAGCTAAAACATGCACCAATCTATCGTTATTCGTTCTCGAGTTCAACTTAATATTTTATAATGTAATAATTCAATAGTTTTGGAACTTAAATAAATGATTTAGAAATAAAGAAATTTACCCTACAAAAACATGATAAATTTACACGAAGATAATGGGAATTCTAGTATTTAAAATCAATTATTACAAAATAGAACCCATTATTTTTAATCCTTTTCTTAAAGAAATTCATGTCACATGCAGCTTAATGTCTTATATACATAAACATTTAAACGATCTAGATACAAAATACCAATAAATATACGTCAATAATATACTATGTTTCTAATTAAACATGATCATAAGAACTCTTGAATCAATCTTTATAGATCATTGTATTTAATGAGGTTGTATTACAAAATCTTAAAATAAACAAAAAACAAAGAAGACTTAATATTTTAAAATGGCCATTCAATTAAACCGATAACATTAAGGAGGTGTCAAAATTATTGGTATATCTCCTTGTATGGCAAAACAATTTATAAGTTTTATTTGTAAAACAAATTTAAAATGTTGAACTCTCTGACATTAGATTAAACCAAACTTGTAAATGTGAATGTAGTGGTTGCTTTAAGTAGAATCATCATATGAAGACTTTAAGCGTGAAGGACCAGAATAATCACAGTTGCCGAACTTTCAAAATGTTTGTACATCTATTGTATAACTGATGTCAAATGATGTAGCTCCTCGGTGGACCATACATGATGTCGGTGGAAATGTCGTGTAGCTGAATCTACAGAACTTCAAAACTCAAAACTCAAAATCAAAGATCCCGTATTTCCTACGTATTTACCATCAAAACCACAAATGTATTGAATGTCCAGTGACAAGTATTTCATGTATATTCAGTACGAGAACGTCAGTTAAACAATAAAACAAAATGGATCGACCGAGATGAAATGCAAGAAATTTGCTGCCACTCGGAAGGTATGTTGCACAGGAGAAGAAACGTTTCCTAACACCAAAACAAATATGGACACCTCAATGAGTTATGATTGAAAGGATTCTTTAACATGCAGAAATCCTGCAACCCTTTCTGCACGAGGAATATGATTTGACTCCCTATTTCGACCGTACATGGCTGCGTTTTGTATATCCCGCACAGACAAAGGGGCGCATCTATTAGCATTAGTTTGATTATTAGATAGGTGAAGGTCAATATTTCTGTTCCCTAGTCAACACTCGGAGTTATACCGAAATGAAAAAAAAAATTATAGTGTTTCAATTTGTACGGTTGTAAGCCCTCGTGTCATAAATTGTTTAAATTTTTGATATTTCAAATTATTTTTTGTTATCTTTAGTCTATTTGTAACAGCTGTTACCTTGACCGGTGACCGTTTGACCTGAATATCAATAGGATTCTTCCCCTTCTCTATATCATCCATCTTAGCAAGAGTCATTATAAACCAAACAAGTTACCATCCCGAAACCAACTTTAAAAAACCTGCATTTGTTAGTAACAGTGACCATGGTCTTCGACCTATTGACTAAAAATATCGACAGGCTTCTATCCCTTCCTTATATCTACATTTAAAGACTTGACCGAATGTCAAAGTTTGAAATAAAACCTGGTTTTTCAGGACATAGAATGTTACCGGTAGAATCAACACAGATATTGAAAAATAAAACAGCACAAAATACAACACCGAAAACTATAGAAAAAGAAAACAGACCACTTTAAAACAAACCTAGGTTGCTGACGTTATTAAATTTATTGCTACAACACTGACAAGATGACAAGAACAGCTTGGCGTATGTTCTAACTATACTCAGCGGCGGTTTCAGTTCAACGGAAAGACATTTTGCGTGATTCAATTATCTAAATAAACGTTAAAACCGGACTTTAATTGATAGATACACCATGAATTTATACACATCGTGAACAGTCATATCACATTGGTTGAAATATCCTATTGGTTGAAATCCGTTCAGATTTGGTATTAGATATATAGGAAGGGCCAGCTTGATTATAATAACATTGAATATATTTTTCTGAAATAAAATTTCAAGAGAGAAAGTGGTTGTTTTGTATCCTTTTATTATAGACCTTTATAGAATCCATCCATTTGTGATAACTTATAATAAAACACTGGACAATTAATTTAACAATTATTATTTATTATGATTTATTGCAAATTTTGATAATGCAAAATTCATTCATGAACTAGAATATGTAATTTTTGAAAATTCGTTATGTATCACACTTTTATGGCATATCTAAAAATGGGTCAAATAAAACTAGGTCGAGTTTTTCTAAGTCATTTCGAGACAGTAGGCGTTTAAGTCTACGCGAAACATTTAGGGGTTTCATTATGCTTTCAATATAATTATTTCATTTAGAGTCACTACGAAAGGTAACTTCCACGTGCTCAAGAGATGTAGATTTGGGGATATTTTTATCATTTTATAAGGAAAAGTTAAGACCAGAAAACTATAATAAATAGTCAGAAACTGTATACAGCAAAAACTAGTTAGCCATACTAAATTAACAATAAAGACAATAAGACTGATGTCATTTAAATGTATCAGCTATGTACATGAAGGCGCAAGACGTTTGCGAATTTTACCTGTTAAACGGAAGAGCATTTTGCGCTCCAAACACTATAGACATTTACGTTTTAATACACATGAACTAAGAGTATCGGACATTTGAGCTGTTTACTTATGAGAGCTTACAACTGATTTTTATAGTTTGTTCTTATGTTGTGCAGTTATACCACTGTTCTAGGTTAGGGGAGGGTTGAGCGCTCACAAACATATTGAACCTCGCTACATTCTTTATGTGCCCGTCCCAAGTCAGGAGCCTGTAGTTCAGTGGTTGTCGTTGGTTCATGTCTGTCAAAACTGTTTTGTTATAAATTAGGCCGTTGGTTTTCTCAATTGAATTGTTTCATATCTTTTATGTCGAGGCCTTTAATAGCCGACTAAACGGTATGGGTTTTTCTCATTGTTGAAGGCCGTACGGTTGCATATGATTGCTTACTTCTACTTCATTTGAACTTTGGTGGATAGTTGTCTCATTGGTAATCATACCACATCTCCTTGGTCTCTGGTGGATATTTGTCTCATTGGTAATCATACCACATCTCCTTGGTCTCTGGTGGATAGTTGTCTCATTGGTAATCATACCACATCTCCTTGGTCTCTGGTGGATAGTTGTCTCATTGGTAATCATACCACATCTCCTTGGTCTCTGGTGGATAGTTGTCTCATTGGTAATCATACCACATCTCCTTATTTTTATATTACATGTAATCATAACCAAATTTACCAAAATCAAGGCCGGAAGATGTTCGCACAAGTTGGTACCACACATTCAGAAATGTTTTTATTTTCTTTGGTTACATCTTCTGACATCAGACTCGGACTTCTCTTGAACTGAATTTTAATGTGCGTATTGTTATGCGTTTACTTTTCTACATTGGCTAGAGGTATAGGGGGAGGGTTGAGATCTCATAAACATGTTTAACCCCGCCGCATTTTTGCGCCTGTCCCAAGTCAGGAGCGTCTAGCCTTTGTTAGTCTTGTATTATTTTTAATTTTAGTTTCTTGTGTACAATTTGGAGTTTAATATGGCGTTCATTATCACTGAACTAGTATATATATTTGTTTAGGGGCCAGCTGAAGGACGCCTCCGGGTGCGGGAATTTCTCGCTGCATTGAAGACCTGTTGGTGACCTTCTGCTGTTGTCTGTTCTATGGTCGGGTTGTTGTCTCTTTGACACATTCCCCATTTCCATTCTCAATTTTATTTATTCAGTTAAACGATAGATAAAACGACATTGTTATGGATGGAACATTCCAATTCCTCCTTTAATTCTTCAAGCAGCTTATTTAAAAATGGAAACTATATTCCTCCTGTGTTCATTATTTGGAAAGTCCAAGGAACTCTACTATCATAGCAAGTTATTCTATATATGAATAAGAAGAAGTGGTATGAGTGCCAATAAGACAACTATCCATCCAAGTCACAAGTCACAATGTGTAAAAAGTAAACAATTATAGGTCAAAGTACGGCCTTCAACACGGAGCCTTGGCTCACACCGATCATCAAGCTATAAAGGGCTCCAACATGACTAGTGTAAAACAATTCAAACAGGAAAAACCAACGGTCTAATCTTTATAAAAAACGAGAAAAGAGAAACACTTATGAACCACGCCAACGAACGACAACCACTGAACAACAGACTCCTGACTTAGGACATCTGCATAAAAATGCAACGGGTTTAAGCTTTTTAACAGGCGCCAACCTTCACTCTAACCTGAAACAGTGGAGTTACATTACAACATAAAAAGACACACAATAAAAAAATCAATTGAAATGGCTTAACTCGATCAAAAAGACATACACAAAAACAAGTAAATATACACTGAACGAATAAGTTTGATCTATGACACAATATAAATAAAAAAGATGTATCAATGTCAAAAAGACAACTTTAACCTAGGACAAAATTGCGTTAAATAAAGTAACGTACACAGGTAAATTTAAATATAATAATTTTGTTGTTAGGAGTACAGAAACTAAGCTTGTTTCAATTTGTGAAGACAGACATTTAATGTTTTAACCACCTGCTGATCATGTTAACTTTGAAGAAAGAGATTGTTGTTATAATGGATTTGCTTCATCCCGCCTATTTTAAGTGTTGTCGGTTTCGACACAAGCATGGTGGCGAACGATTCAGTCATTCGGACAATCTAGGTGTCGGTGAAATCTCATAACTATTTATCGCCATTAAAAAGAAGTAATTATATATCTTTGTGAGTACTCAAAATTCCTCTATTTTTACAAGCAGTCATATTAATATTTTAACAGTAAAATGGTTATAAGATCAATTTTATTTCCAACAGAGAACTCATAACGGGAAAAATTAGAACAATGATAAGCACATCAAAAATTTATAACAAAAGAAAACACTCAAATATGGCCTAAAACATGAGTGTAATAATAATAATATAACAATTAAACCATAATGTATATCTAAATTATTTTATTTCATTAAATAAACTTATTAGACTAAGAGTTACTCGATTTTTTTCAAATAAAAGACTTTAATTTTTTCGCTTTTCATATACTGAGTAATATATAATTTTCCAAATCCTCATGGACTTATTGAAATCAAAATTTCCAAAAACAAAGCTAAACATCTGTTGGGTATTGGTTAGTGGGAAATTAGCCCAGTACATAACGAAAGAAAAATACAACTTTTATAGCTGTATATAAATATATGAATGTGCTGTGTTTAATGTGGATATTAAATGATTTTTAATCGCCGGTACATGAGTTACTGCCCTCAATATAACATGCTAATATGAGAGAAACCATTTATCGACTAATTGTAGGAGTTATTGTGAATTTTGATATTTAGATATTTTTTACACAATTTAACATGTTTGTCTTTTATGTTGAGCAAGTATAAAAGATGAAAAGAACACGCGAAGCAGCAAACATTATCAGCAATACAAGGTCTATACAAATGTCAATGTCATTAATGTTTTTATATGAATATGTTTTACCCTTTTAGTTTTTCTGCCCGTTTTCTTGAAAAGTTATAATAGATGGACAACAACTGTAAACTTGCGTTTGATATTTATTATCTTACCTTGCACTATATGTTTTAAAAATGTTTGACTTGTGGGTAAGTGTTTGCACAGTTATATAGTCCATTTGTAAAGATTACTACAACCTGTTATATCGTTACTTGTTTATATAATATCGATGTTAAATAACAGTTTGAATAATTGAATAACAGTAAAAGTAGCACTATTTAAGAATTAAAATGTTTAATTTTATATGTTGCACTTCTGTAAATATAGACAATGTAAATTCCCATGAGAACTACTTTTACGGCTAGAACTGTGCCATTTTTACTATGAAGTTTCCTAATAAAAAAATATATATCCCGGAATGGAAAGTTCATATGCACAACTAGTTTTTGCAAAGGTCGAAAGATAGGGTTCTGCGGCATATTTTCAACATTTATATGCCTTGAACTTTGTGAGTTTAAACTTCTACTAAAATTCTGTACTACCTCTCACTTTACTTTGAGTTTTCCCTGAAATCCAATTTGACCACTATCCAACTGTATTTATACTGGTAAAACTCCCAAGTTGTGTCTCTATGAGCAAACATGGGGATCATATCCGGGAACCAGTAGGTAAACAAAATAAAATATCTATGAATATCAAATATCTCCCCAAAAGAGACGTGGTTTGTGAATCAAAAAGTGAAAACCTATATATATGGAAATACATTCTGCAATATTGATTGCAGTTATTTATAACAATGTAAGTGATATAAAGACAACATAAAAAAGAAGATGTGGTATGATTGCCAATGAGACAACTCTCCACAAGAGACCAAATGACACAGAAAATAACAACTATAGGTCACCGTACGGCCTTCAACAATGAGCAAAGCCCAAACCGCACAGTCAGCTATAAAAGGCCCCGAAATGACACATATTAATAAATTAGTTCGCGCAATTATGCAAATGTCTATCAGAAACAAATTATCACAATATGACGCACTTAAGTAGTAACTACGGACCTATGTACCAAATGAGATAAGTAGATATAAATTAAGCCAGATGTAGGGTATACATCAACGTTACAGTAACCAAACGACTCAAGAAACACACCCCATTTAGTGAGGAGGTTTTCTAAGACTGCATTAACCTCAGAGTTTTACTATAACCTTTCTATGAAAAGGCAATTAAGTGTTAATTCAAACTTCTTCAGCATTTAGAAAAAAAAAGAAAAAAAAAGACGCGTGATACCTCTTTCACTCCAAAAGAAACACACACAAACACACACACACACACACCTGACTGAAGTAAGAGATAAATTCGTTTCGAAGCTCTTCAACAAGTGGTTTTCTCTATAACATGACAGATAAGATTAAAATAACTCTTAACATTTTATCTTGATTGTCGACAAATTAAGAGCACATTTAGCAATTTATATTTAATCCAAAAACGATAATTTCCTACAATTCCTATAATTATAGACCATATGGTGGAGTGGCACTTCTGTTTAATGGATTGCTAATTCCAGGTAGTTATCCGAGATAGAATAAAAACAAATTAAGCACGGATTAAGCATTATGAAGTATATCGGAAAATGAAGTCAGGAAGCAGCATAACAAATTCCGTATGTCACTATTCGTTTCTAATTGCTATTTGATAACAATTAAATTCATCATGGAGACACACAAGACTTACTGACACAAGATGTAATCCAAGAACTCCTTATTATACAATATCAACCATCGTACAAGTTCTGTCATTTCATATTCTTCTGTAAGACCACATCCTGTAAGTTTATATTATAAAATCATTACTGACATTAACGAAGGAAACATTTTCCCCCTTACTTTATTTAGTACTTCGAGCAAGCTGCAATCATTGGTTGGTTTTATTAGAAGCTGTATGTTTGTAAACAGATGCCAATGAATGGAATGCTTTTTCAGATCTATATTGTACCTTTTACTTTGTGGTGTTGTTTTGTTTCTCCATTGATCAGGATAAAATATTCCCTAAATACCCCGTCTGTTTCCCCCGATTGTGAACATTACCGAATGCGACTTATCACCAACTATTTACTTCTCATTAGCAACACGAAGTGTGCAGAGCTGGAACTGCGTACCCTTTCGGGGCACCTGAATTCATCACTGGATTTGTTTTAAAGGGATTCGTGATACTTACACTTTAGTTTCCAGTGTTGTTTTTGTGCTATTTGATTCCGTCTTGTTTCTACTGGTAACAGTCTTGACTATTTTTTGCAATGGAATATGTTTTCATTTCAAATTTTCACATTCGTTCAAATTTTTCGGTTAGATAAATTAAAGGATCGATAGATGAAGAATTTGGTGAAGTCTTATGATTTAACTTGGATCAGAGAGTTCTTTTTACCAAATTGAATTCGTTAGTTTGTGATGTTTTATCACCGGATATGACTCATCAACGTGTTCAAAAGCCCCTTTACTGTTTGTCAATGTTTATATCTTAGTCTTTTTGCCCAATAATGAATTTCATGCAATATCTTTGATATTTTCCGTCAAATTGATTTATTACCTCGCGGAAATTTGGAGCTTGCCATATGGACACATGTCTATTAGCGAAGAACAGATGTTGACCTCAAGATGTTTTCTGTTTCATAGTTTTGTTTCTATATTAGTACTTTTTATCTACAGTCTATTGTGATATCACGAAACTGTTAATCGGTTCAATGTATCTCTCAAATTTAATTTTCATACCAGAGATCTTTCAATTGAATGACAGTTGATGCACGCGTATCAATATAGATATAAACATATTATCCTATAGTTACATGTACATTTAGTTTTTTAACCCATTTAGAACACACACTAGACTTATAAAATTAAAATAAGTAAGAAGATGTAAAGGATTATCGTAAACTCTTAGTCGAAGAAAGATAGGCAAGACTGTAGCAAATTTAAAAAAAGACGAAATTATAAAACAAATGATCGCACGAAAACTTCCGATTGAACTAGAAGAACCCAACAAAATAAAGCATGAACTCAAGTGATCCGGTAAAGAAAGCAGTTCTATCTCAATTGATTGCACCAGCCTCGTCTTGTTTCTAATGCGCATGAAAATTCCAGTGATAAGTCATATTCAGTGATATCACAAACAAGGATAGCAGGGCAGCAAGATCGTGGCTACGAAAAATGGAACTAATCCGTGGTCATTTGTGACACTGATATTCCAAAATGGTTAACCAAATAACGATAGCGCACGTAAAACTTTCTAAAAGACGACTTCAACTTTACCATTTAAAACATCGTTCCAATATTTTCAATGTAAACAGTAACTTTCTATCACGGAAATCATGATAGGACCAAGGAAGCCCGGAATACCCTACCGACTGGAAGGTATAAACTCAATATGTAGGTGCTGCTGAAATGTTGCTACATAAAAGTAAAGTTTCATAATGGGAAAACATCTTTTGAACCAGTAGGTTATGTATATATTGTTAAAGAATCATTTCAACTAATAATCCCTGGCATCAATGCAAATTCATTAGATTATGTTGATAACAAAATCTGTACTTTTTGTTTATTTTCTCGTATGCCTTGTCTGTTTGTACATTTTGTATGTATAAAAACAGAAAAAGTTTTTAAACTGCGCACTGTATGTAAAAGTTTTGGGTAAAGTAATATATTGGATTGGGCTTACGATAAATAGAATTTTACAATCATCACTTTTATATCAAAGGCACTTGATGCATGGACCCCCATTGCTGGATGAAGAATATGAAATTAGAGCAAGAACACATGAAATAACTGAAAATAAGTTGAAATATGAAAGGAAATTAACTAGAAAATATTTAAACACAAAAAAGAAAGTGCATGAGCCCTAACGCCTGTGTTTTAAATATGATTGTGTTACCGTACTACAACAGTTTATCAGCACTTCATTAAAAATTAAATTACAATATGATCAATCATACTTTTTCTGAAAATGTGTGCAATGGTTTTGTAGAGTTTTAGGCAAAGAATAATTGTTTTATGATACAAAAGATGCTTCTTAAATGCAATAGTTTATTACAGTCTTACAACCAACAATCAGCACACAGTGAGACAAAATATACAGCATGTAAAACAAGTAAAAGTATATCCATGACTGAAGTTACGGCCCAATTCAAATCAATTACGTGAAACGAAAGACAAAGGAAACTGGAAAATATGAATCCTTATACATTGTATACTGTGTAGGAAAGACATAAAGTCATGTAGTATGTGGATGTGAAAAATATATTTGTGAGTGCTCAACACTTCGCTTACTATGTATGGATGCAGCCAACACCATAAACAACAACAAAATAAAGTTATTACAATCAGTATACGGGATAAAAAGTAAACAAAGAATTCACTCTAAAATGGAATTGAGAAACTTTGTTTTTAATGAAATTGAGATACATATTCCTATTTGATAGATTCATTTATCTAATTCATAGCCGATTTATCTTTTTCCTGGCCTGTTGATTATTTTTAGTTAAACAACGTGTCGTTCGTTTGATCTCAGTTCTTCATTTGTCAAAATTCAATTATGACGTCTAACTTTTTTGCTTTCCTCTGAATTTTCTATTGCGACGTCACGAAAAAAGGCGACCATGCCCGATGACGTTACATATAGAGAGAACACATGGTTTTGCAGGATTAATTTTGTTTGAATATCATATATAAAGAAACAGAGTCTACCACCAATTCTCGTGAAATACGATATTTCTCAACTCTCGACAGTTAAATTTTAAATACTAAAAAAAGCTCGGCGAGCCTCGCGTTTTAAATTTGAAAATTTAACCGTCTCTAGTGAAGACATATCGTATCACATTCGATGCAGTTGTTGAATCTATATTTAAATTTAACTAATGACCAAATATTTCATTTCATAATTTCAAATCATGGATGTTTACTTATTCAAATTGCAAGTTATTTCTTAAACTATGTGTGTCTTTGAACAAGGCAAATAAATGTACATATTTATGTAGTATGCCCGTGCTCTTTTTCTAGAATTTAGAAAAGCTTTTGATATTGTTAATCATGTTTTACTAAGTAAATCAATGCTTTTGAGGTATTATTTAATATCAAATTTGATGATGGACAAAAACGTCGTTCATAATCAAAAACTGGAAGGAACATACATTGATAAATTTCTTTCGTTGGAAAATCAATTGACAAACTTTGTGTGCAGTAATAGTAAGCATAATGCATCTTATGGGCCGACTCGAAGCATTTTAAATGTGGATATTCTTAAACTATATTATAATTGATATATACTTTCACATTAACCAATTATATGTGTTTAGGCTGTTCGCCCGAATTTGTTAATATAACGGAACTATAAACAACTGTGATAAAAGTGGGAGGTTTAGCTAGCTGTAAAACCAGATTTAACCCACAATTTTCTTTGGGAAATGTCTGGAATATAACAGTTGTTATTAACTCGTTTCGTTTTTTGATAACGTTTGATTTTGCCAATTTTTATGGACATCCCCTTTTTAGCTCTCCAGCTTTTCTCAAATTTAACCAAACTTAGCCACAATCGTTATTGGGGTATCTAGTTTTAAAAATGTGTCCGATGAACCCGCCTGCAAACCAAGATGGCCGACATGGCTATAAATAGAACATAGGGGGTAAAATAGTTAAATAGTTTTGTCTATTATTTTAAAAACCGTAATAAAGAAAAT
Source organism: Mytilus californianus (assembly GCF_021869535.1). Classification (NCBI taxonomy): domain Eukaryota; kingdom Metazoa; phylum Mollusca; class Bivalvia; order Mytilida; family Mytilidae; genus Mytilus; species Mytilus californianus. The sequence goes on along the minus strand of NW_026262679.1, from coordinate 2,752,301 downwards.
CTGACAGGGGCAGAAATGTTCAGAATGTTGAGCTTTACCAATTGTCTATTTACGTCAAAACTGTCAGGCGACTTTTTATAGGAGTTATTGCCTTTAATTTATAAATTTTACCATTGTTTTGTTCATTTTTGCCTGTTATCTTGAAAACTATATTATATAGAGAGATACTTTTAATTGCAAAAATGATCAGCAAGACACGATTTACAAATAAGTCGGCAAGGTCGAAATCGTCAGTCAACTCCTTATTAGAGATATTGCCCTTTGATGACTATTTTTACCATTTTTTGGCGTTTATGCCTTATAAATTAAAAAATATAATAGATAGATAGAAACTTAAATTAGCAAACAGTATCACCATTTTTTTTTGTGTTTTGCCTTATATGATAAAAATTATAATAGATAAATAGAAACTTTAATAACAAAAATGATCAGCAAGGCAAACTCCACAAACAAGTCAATTTTTACTGATATAGTTCGTAGACAGTCACTCTTTATAGGAGTGATTTCCCTTAATTGAAGATTGTTTTCTCCTTTTGTATTTTGAGCAAAAACTAAAGAAGATAGAGAGAAACTAAACAGACTAAATGATCAGCAATACAAGATCAACAAAAAAAGATATTTTTGTCATGAATTCTATTCTCGTCTACAGTATTGGAAAGTGTCCTTTATTGAATATGCACATAGACCTAGGTGAGCGACTCAGGCTCTTTAGAGCCTCTAGTTGAATTTACCTTGGAGATCGGTATTTTTGTTATTATTTCGGTATTATGAACTACTGATGTACCGCATGGGATAATGCTTCAAAAATTCATATTGGCAAATTATACAAGTTACAAAAATGACTACACATTAGATCATCTTCTCAAAATGATATATTTATCTGACGATAGATCATACAGTGTACTAATTAGGGAGCTACCATTTGATTTTTATGGGGGGCTAGGATGAAATTTGAAAAAATAGGCAGGACAGGAGTTTTGAGTAAAAAAAAAGGCAGGACGAGATTATTTGCAAAAAAAAGGCAGGATGACAATTTATGTAAAAAAAAAGTCAGGATAAATTAAAAAAAAAAATCAGGACCGAATAGAGTGAAAAATAAAAAGGCAGGACCGAATAGAGGGAAAAATAAATAGACTGGACAAAATTTTTCATCCTAGCCCCCCCATAAAAATCTAATGGTAGCTCCCTTATGGTAAAGTAACCTTTACGTATTCTTGAACCTTGATGGGGAACTCCCAGCCTTTAATTTTGAAATGAAGTAACAGTGTAAATGTTTTTAACACAAAATGTCAAGCTTGCATCCTTCTAGAACTTTTCGTAGTTATCTTATAATGTTATGCTATTGCCAAAATATATTTTTATATGAGTCAATGGTATTTGTCTTTTGTACTATATATGTGCTCTTGTATGAAGTTAATATGATTTTTTTGCTCAAGCTTAATAAGTCTATTATTCTTTAGTTTTTGTATTATTGTCTTTTGTTAAGTGTGTTTGAAACTTAAATTAAAGAATGTATTATTATTAATGTTCTTTAAAAAGTTTTTAACAAAACAACAAAACATAGATGGTAAATTATAGAAAAAAGCACTATGTCCAATATCAGTTTCCTATTATGCAAAATATTTTACTTGTTCACCCTACTTACTGACCGTAGTATAAAAAACCAAGTCAGGAACGAGTGAAAAACAACCTGGTTTAAAATTTTTCAAACTGTATAGTTTCAAATTTAAAATGCAATTAAAGAAACTCTCACAAATTAACAACAAATTAAAAACAAACTCTTCAAAAATATCGTGCACTTTGATTTCGTAATTTTCGTGCTGACATTTCATATTTGAGTTGTAAACAATAAACAAGCGTTTTAGACAGACAAATTTGTACTACAGACATATTTTTGCTTTTTTAATGAGAAAACAGAAAAACAACTAAAATGTCAACAAACGTAAATACTTGCAATTAATCGAAAATGGACAAAACAATTCAAATGTCGAAAAAAAAACCTTTAGTTGACAACTCTAAAGTTGTCCTTCAAATATGACCTCTAACGAGTATAGCAAGTTTATTTAAAAACCGGTCACATTGATGATGAAAATGATATATGATTAATTTATGCCGCACCAGCCGCTCACACTGTAGTTATCCGCTGAATTTTTCAAAGGAAACACTGAAATACTGCTTTAAAGAAAACTCTGCATGCACTATATTAGCATGCTTGTGTCATACAATACCTTTTGAACATGCCTTTATTTGAGAAAAAAAGATACATTCTTACTATATATAAGTCTTGTAAACTTTTAGAAAAATTACAAATATGATAAAAGTGGGTCTCATTGGGGTCTAAGCGTGACGCGGGATTGCCGATTTTTTGTAAGCGTGACACGTGAAAGTCAAATTATTGTGCCGTGAAAACGGGAAATGAAGTCTAGCGGGATACGGGAAATTACAAAAAAATGAGAATTGCTTACGTACATAGTGGAAGCGGGATACGGGAATCTGACAAAACAGTAAGCGGGATCCGGGATCAGAACCCCCCAATGAGACCCCCATAAAAGAGTTATGACCCCTACTTTTGATTGACCTTGAGAACTGTTTTCCCTTTGCGGTATTATTCTTTGGAATAAACCATTCGATAGTTAAGGTGGTACCCAACACCTTGACTAATATTAATTTGGCTCGTTTAATTTTCCTAAAATTTTGACAAAATGTTTACTTTGACCCTTTGACAAAAATATAAAAATTTCGAATAATTTGAACCAACCACTTTATCAGAAAAATTTCACTGGTTATATAGCAGTTTGACAAACACTAATTTTGATCATTGAGAAGCTTAATATTTCCTTAACAATACAACGTGATTAAAACATTTAGTTGATTTTTACAGAGTTATTTCCCTGTAGTGTTAGGTACCACCTTAAACTTTAGATTCTATTATTAGGATAATGTGGTAAAATCTATATACTTGTACAAAAAGAAATGTATGTAATTCAGTGACATCTACATGTACCGTAATTTCCGTAATATATCAACCGCAAAAATCTAGAAAAAGTGCTAGGATTGTAGTGGAGCATCTACCCCAAATTCGAATTGATATAGATTACCCTTATAAAGACGTCTGGATTTCGGGTGACATATCTGCTAAACGATTTTTCTAAATGGAAAGGCCATGTATGAAATAACGTCAACTTTCGTACTCTGAAAGCAGCTTTCATTCTATTTGTATCTGTTATTTTGTTTCTGAACCATTTTAATAAGGACTACTCTCCGGGACAGAATCATTAATTTGTGAGTAGATATGTTCCACTTAAATTTACCATCTGGCGATTTAGCAATCCCTAGATGAACACTGAAAAACACAGACTATAGCGACATAAATACAGCACGTTCTAAAAAGTTAAATCACAAAAATACTGAACTCCGAGAAAAATTCAAAACGGAAAGTCCCTAATCAAATGGCAAAATCAAAAGCTCAAACACATCAAACGAATGGACAACAGCTGTAATATTCCTGACTTGGTACAGGCATTTTCTTATGTAGAAAATGGTGGATTGAACCTGGTTTTATAGCGCTAAACCTCTCACTTGTATGACAGTTGCTTCAAATTCCATTATATTGACAACGATGCGTGAATAAAACAAACAGACATAAAAGGTAAAAACGTCAAAATAGGGGTACAGCAGTCAACACCATGTTACAATCTTAATCACAACAAAAACAAACAAATATTTAACAAAGAAGCACAAAAAAGCAAATATCACATTTAACAACCTCGTTTATTGCTTACATATTTTTGTATTTTATTTATGTATGCCAAATCAACCCATAAAGGATCGAGGGATTTTAAGCACTGGGACCGAATCGTAATTTTAACATTAACTCTGGCGTAGAATCGCATGTTTGACTTCAGAATGTAAACGTCACACAGGTGGAGAAATAAAATAATTTTGTCGTTCAAAGTATGCAAAAATTATAAAAGAACAATAACACAATGGCGGGATGTTTAAAGTACAGAGACACGTCATATGTATCAAAGAAACATATAAAGTCACACGGACAAAGTACATAAGTAAAAATGAAAAATAATACAAACAACACAATGACGGGATGCATAAGTACAGAGCCACGTCAAATGTATATTACCAAAAACAGAGAACGAGCTTAAAAACGAACTAGGGAATAAGGGGCCATATAATTTAGTTGACAAAAACACCTAGAATATCAATGGAACATTTAGCAGATTCACTGTAAGTACATCCACAATATTTTCACTCCAATTTGCTTTTTTTGTGACAAGCTGAAAAATAGGGAGCCTCATGCATGCCTGTTCCAGAATCACTGTGGCCAACATACACCTGCCAATATCATTAACAACCAATTTAAAACGGTTTGCACAGCGGGGGATAAAACACTATGTCAGACCAGTGTTCCGTGCTTACCTATGCAACACATAATCGTCGGAATTTCAAGCGTTGATAAACTCATTGGAACTTAAATCCACACGAAGCAGCAACATAACCAGACCCCATATTTATCATTCCACATTCGAACAATGTTAAAATTCTCCTTTGAATTGGAACCTGATCTCACACGCACGTTTCAAATAGACTTGCTTATAGACAGTTCATACATGACTGGCTAATAACACACGTTAAACCTCTCTTTAAAAAGTGAGACAAAATACTATCAACTTTTACCGCCTGGCATCTCTAGCTGTCATTTGTTTCAATTTTTTTATGCGACAACACCCAATACGATTTATCACTGAATGTTAACTAAACATGAAAATGAAAATGAAACATGAAAATGTAAATGGCGAATTTTTGTTTAAGGTTATTGTTGATTTTCTGAAATTGTTTAACATTTCACAGCGGTATAATACTGTTAGTTTAATTATTCATCCCTTATTTTATTGATTTTGTATTTACATTGTATCATAGATCAAATTTATTGTGTTCGCTTGTGTTGATGTGTCTTGATTGAGTTGGGCCATTTCGGTTGGTAGTTTATGGTCTTTCTGTGTTGTCCTGGGTCAGAAATCTGATGTTCAGTGGTTGTCGTTTGTTGATGTGGTTCATGGGTGTTTCTCGTTTCTCGTTTTTTGTATAGATTGGACCGTTTGTTTTCCTGTTTGGATGGTTTTGCACTAGAAATTTTTGGGGCACTTGGTGGCTTGCTGTGCGGTGTGAGCTAAGGCTCCGTGTTGAAGACCGTACTTTGACCTATAATGGTTTACTTTTATAAATTGTTACTTGGATGGAGAGTTGTCTCATTGGCACTCATACCACATCTTCTTATATCTATGAACAACACGACGGATGCCAGTTGTGAAGCTGGAACTGCGCAAACGTCCGAAACACATGAGGTTTTTTTCATTTTTTTTTGTAGGGTTCGTGTTGCTCAATGTTTTCATTTTCTGCGAATGTTTTGTGAACTGATGTTTATCTGTTTGTCGGTTTCCTTTTTGTCATGGTGTTGTCTCTTTTTTCTTTGACATCTATTTTCTTTTTTCCGTTGCCCTTTTAGAGTCTTCTTCCCCATGTTTCAAGAAGAACTGTTCATATTTACACCAACCGAACACGGAATATCCCACACAAATATCCCACCAAACGTTCTTGTAATACACAGATGATTGCCACAATTCATGGCCTAGCAAGTGAATGATCGAATGACCACAAGATTGATGCAACAATTCTATATTTTGCTAAGGCCTTTGATAAAGTGCAACATCAGCAACTTCTTTAAAAGCAATTACAGAGGTGGCTGTGAAGTTGCTATAACTTGGGATGTCAGATTTCTAGACAGCACAAAACAATGTGTAGTGGTCGAAAAAAAATCGTCCGACGAAGCAGACGTTGTTTCAGGTGTAGAGTAGCAGTGTTAAGTCGTTGGGTCTCTGATTTTTCTTGTTTCAAAAACAGTTGTCAACCTCATAGTAAAATTATTTTTTGTGTGATATCCTGATTTATTTCCCATTCTTTTATTGTGAATCAATCAAGCTGAAAGACGACCTAAATCAATTGCAGACATGGGGAAAAGATTGGCAGATTGAGTTCTATCGACAGAAATGTACTAAAATTCATATCTGTAAGAAACGCATCCGTTTACCCCCTATATTTGACATTTTTACCTATTATATAAAAATAAGAAGATGCGGTTAAATTGCCAACGAGACAACTCTCCACAAGAGACCAAATGACACTTAACAACTGTAGGTCACCGTACGGCCTTTAACAATGAAAAAACCCCATACTGCATAGTCAGCTATAAAAGGCCCCGAAATGACAAATGTAAAACAATTCAAACGAGAAAACTAACGGCATAAGTTATGTACAAAAAAATGAACGAAAAACAAATATGATACACAGAAACAAACGACAACCACTGAATAACAGGCTCCTGATTTGGGACAGGCACATACAGAATACGGCGTGTCTGTTTGTTTTGTTCACACATTGTGTATGCGACTGTCATACAAGTGAGAAGTTTAGCTAGATATAAAACCAGGTTTAATCCACCATTTTCTACATAAAGAAAATGCCTGTACTAAGTCAGGAATATGACAGTTGTTTTCCATTCGTTTGATGTGTTTGAGCTTTTGACTTTGCCATTTGATAAGGGACTTTCCGATTTGAATTTTCCTTGGAGTTCGGTATTTTTGTTATTTTACTGTTAACTACCATTATTAGGACACGCTATTCAAGCCGTCAGCTTTATGATACAAATTCACAACCAAATATGCACAAATTCATGTGCATGAACATACAGATATTAATTTAATTGCACATATTTGGTAGTTTTAAGCTGATCATCATGATGGAGTATTTACACTCCAAACCGCGTAAACTCTCTTACTGGAAGACAGCGTATATACAACAACAAAAAAACGGGTAGAACAATTACTTATTTTTTTTATGCTACAATTTTAAGTTGTTTAAAAGAGAGGCTTAAGATACCAAAGGGACATTCAAACTCATAAGTCGAACATAAACTGACAACGCAATGGCTAAAAAAGAAAAAGGACCAACAGACAAACAATAGTACACAAAACACAACATAGAAAGCTAAAGACTGAGCAACAGGAACCCCACCAAAAACTGGGAGTTATCTCAGGTGCACCGGAAAGGTAAGCAGATACTGCTCCACATGTGGCACCGTCGTGTTGCTCATGTTAGTACAAACCCGGTAATAAGTCTAAATCTAAGTTTAAAGATGCCCCAAAACTGCAATGTTGGTAAATGATGTCAAATTTTGAGTTATTGTTAAAAAAAATGAATAAAAACATGATCTAAGAAACAAGGCTTATTATTTCGTACACCAGACGCGTGTTTTATTCACACAAGACTCATCAGTTGCGCTAGAGTTGAAAAGTAAATCAATAACGCAGTTGAAGAGAATAGAAAACCATTCCAAAAAGTTCGGTAAAACCACATTCGTGTTCGATTGTTTAATACCAGCAAAGAATAGCTGGCTACTGAGCTAGAAAAAAAGAACATTCATAATCGAAACCTTATTTCTGCTTGCTGAAGTGAAACTATGCTGTGTTTTTCAAATACAAATTAATTCATATTTGTAAAAAAAAGTCTTTGATGAAATTATACAAAAATTACTAACAACTTGCAAAATTTCTTTAAAACTGTCTTTAGCACTGATCAACTTTTAGTCTTTTAAAAAAGTGTAAATTGTTTTGAAATGTGAAATTTTTATTATTTAGATTCTATTTAGATTCTTTAACATTCCACTTCCAGTAGATGTTAACAACTTTAGATTATGGACCCAGTGTTACGTTATGCACATATTGCAACATTTTAGCAGATGCCTCTTGTTGAAATAGGAATGACATAAAAATTATATAAAAAAAATCAAGAGAGCAATCAATATTTTAAAACATTAATAAATAAATAATAACTTAATAATAAATATTTAATGGTTAAACTTTCAGAATTTTTTGTTCATAAAGAATAAAGATAATTAATCTTCTTCTCCAGGGACCTCGGTGGCCGAGTGGTCTAAGTAGTTACTACTGTAATCACTAGCCAGTCAACACTGAGGTTGTGAGTTCGAACCCCGCTCGTGCGGGTGCACTCGACTCCAATCTTAATTGACTAGGATTGTCAGTTTTCCTATCGAAGGTCGGTGGTTTTCTCCGGGCACTCCGGCTTCCTCCACCAATAAAAACTGGCCGCCACGAAATAGCCCAAAAGCGGTGCTTAAAAGTGGCGTTAAAACACAAAAAAATCAAAAATCAAAATCAAAATCTTCTTCTCCATCTTCTTCTTTAAACTAGTACAATGGGTGTTACTAATCAACTAACTAATAGTGAGAAACTAATCTTACAGTGAACATCTGATGGTGTTGATGTGTGACTTGACAAATGTCTTTATTTGATCTAAACCTTATTATGCCTCAGTCTATATACTGCATTATGAACAAACCTTAATACATATTATAATAAGTGAAATAGGTAAAGTTATGAACAATAAAGATAGCTTTCCAATAACATTTCTAATTTTAAACTATAAATGTATATTTTGTAAGTTACGAAATTATTATAGCAAAAAATCTATTTACGTTGAACGTAAATGACCTATACCGGTAATATTAATTTGTATTTGTATTCTTAAAATAATACATCAGCTTTATTGTAATGTAATGTAATTCATCTTCAACACACTGAATGTAAACACGTTTTGTTAATGTTATCAATACAAACATAACTTCCATTTTCAATACAAAGATAATGAGAAGACATAATAAACCAAGTAATTTATTTTAAAAAGAGTACATCATAGATACCAATTTTGAATTGTTAAGTAAGAAGATATTATCTATATAGCGAAACGTGAATTTAAGGATAACTCTAGAATCTTTTCATTTTCTTGGAACTTTCTGTTTGAACTCTGCTTCATATGAATAAAGGAATAGTCCAGTCGACAAGAAGAGGCACATTTTTGGTTTCCAGAGGAATAAAGGAATAGTCCAGTCGACAAGAAGAGGCACATTGTTGGTTTCCAGAGGAATAAAGGAATAGTCCAGTCGACAAGAAGAGGCACATTTTTGGTTTCCAGAGAAATAAAGGAATAGTCCAGTCGACAAGAAGAGGCACATTGTTGGTTTCCAGAGGAATAAAGGAATAGTCCAGTCGACAAGAAGAGGCACATTTTTGGTTTCCAGAGAAATAAAGGAATAGTCCAGTCGACAAGAAGAGGCACATTGTTGGTTTCCAGAGGAATAAAGGAATAGTCCAGTCGACAAGAAGAGGAACATTGTTGGTTTCCAGAGGAATAAAGGAATAGTCCAGTCGACAAGAAGAGGCACATTGTTGGTTTCCAGAGAAATAAAGGAATAGTCCAGTCGACAAGAAGAGGCACATTGTTGGTTTCCAGAGGAATAAAGGAATAGTCCAGTCGACAAGAAGAGGCACATTGTTGGTTTCCAGAGGAATAAAGGAATAGTCCAGTCGACAAGAAGAGGCACATTGTTGGTTTCCAGAGAAATTTTTATTGTTAGCTAAAAAACGTCCTCAAACTTCATTAATATGTTGGTATTAAAATATTCAAGCATCTTAACGATGTCAGTCTCAGATAACTTTTGTTTGATTCACAGGGTTTTTTTCAAAGTATGATTTATCTATTTTTAAAACAAGATATGTGTATCTACATCTTTTCAATGAAATAAAGAAGGACAAATTCCTTCAGTCTGTCAAGTTAAGAATTGGGAAAACTAGCGTAAAGGGTAGAATGGTCAAATGTTTCTGTTGTGGTTTTGGTTGGATAATGTGTTATGTCTTATCGTTTGTAGTCCAAATATTTATAAAATAGCCTTTCAATACCGTCATTATCATGATAATTGTTTGGACTAGTATTTTGAAAAAAATTATATGAATTTCAAGATTATATATTCGTTACAAAAATACGTCACTGATTGTGATGTCCTGTGCTGTCTGTCGTTAATGGAAGATGTTCGTTGTTATTCTGCGGTTTACATGTTGTATCGACTATTATATTATTTATTTGTGCGTTTCTCTGTGATGAGTTTTCTTGCTTGTGTTTGTGCTGTATTTCTGTCACGTAGTCTTGTCATTTTAGGGATATCTTTTAACATTGCCATATAAGCGGGAGGTTTGGCTAGCCATAAAACCAGGTTCAACCCACCATTTTTTCTTAACATGTCCTGTACCAAGTCAGGAATATGGCATTTGTTATCAAATAGTTCGTTTCTATGTATGTTGGCGTTTGTTTTTGTTGCACTTCAGTATTTCTGTTGTTCCTTTGTTTTCCTCTTATAGTTGATGTGTTTCTCTCGGTTTTAGTTTGTAACCCGGATTTGTTTTCTCTCAATCGATTAATGAATTTTGAACATCAATATACTACTGTTGCCTTTATTTGTTTCCAAACTGACGCAACATGAAAGAGCCTTACATGTGTGTACTCTGAGAGATCTTTGGAGTTTCTAGTATCGATTCACACCATGATCTCTAAAGTCAGTAGTTTCACAGTAAATCTGAAGCCCGCATTTGCTAATGAAATAGATTTTAACAATTTAGAAAGAGGTTTCGTAGAACAATTGGAAAACCCATCAATGTATAGTTGTCTGGAAGGACTTTTCATATCCAGCACAGTGCATGCCGATCCAGTATTAAAATATAATGAGATGTGGTATGATTGCAAATGAAACAACTATCCACCAAAGACCAAATGAAGTTGATGTAAGCAATCATAGGCAACCGTACGGCCTTCAACGATGAGAAAAACCCATACCGTATAGTCGGCTATCAAAAACCACTATAAAAAAACAAAGGAAACC